>NW_027041105.1:0-1420000 GCF_037179485.1 Ochlerotatus camptorhynchus
TAATTGGAAATGCATCTAGAACACTAAGTTGAGAGCACGCAATAAGTTAATATGCGGTAAGCAGTAAGCTTGAAATTCGAAATAAACGAAGAAATTAAAAAAATGCCTATATTTAGGCGCATCCAGGCATGGAAAATCATTTACATTCATGTCGTGCATTCATTTAAACTCATTAACCTCCACTAACTTTTTTCATTATCAGAATTCCTTAGCTTAGCTAGTCTATTGTAGGTTTTGATATTAGCTATAACGTTTGTCATTAACTCAAATCTGTTACTCTTATGCATGACGAACTAGAGCAGGCAAAACTGATATTATTTTTAGGTGAATGTAATTTACATGCACTAAAAATAATGGTGGGTTCTGCTCACTATATGGTTAATCATACACAAGAGATACATGTATGGATTATTTACGCAAGTTGTAGCTTATATGAAAACCTACAAAAGCTTTATTCATTATTTAATGGAATTCTGTCAAATGGGTCAAATGAATGTAAATGAATGTAAATGATTGTCCATGCCTGGGAGCAAAACTGCATTTAAAAATATAGTTTCCATAATAAAGGGTGTCAGAACTAAAATTTGATCGACATTGATGTGTGCGAACAGACTGATGCCTCTATTTTGATTTTGATATTTACTTTTCAGTAATAAAAATGGCGTCCAAGCAAGAGGAGCAACGCAGGAGTTAGCAAAATCTTTAAAAAAGTTAAGGGTTGTGTCCAAAGCACGACCGCATTGTTGACGTAGAACTACGAGATTGTTTTTGATGATCCATACACTAATATATTAATAACTAAATAAATGGTTTGGAAATTTCACTCCAAAATGAACAATTCATTATTCAAATTTTTAAAAATGGGCTTTTATTGAATAAATTCTAAAATTTGGATTACTGTTGGCCGCTTTCTTGTTGGCTCGATGCATTCGAACGCGTTCAGGAACGTTCCGCGTCTGTTTCGCAGGTTTCCCTGACTCCTGGTCTCTCACGAGCTTCCGATAATCGCGAAGATATTTAGCAGCCATGTGTTAAGACATTTTGAAGATTTTTACAGAAATTCTCAATAAACACTTGTTTCACGTCGAATATTGACTCTATCCAACGCGGAGTGTAAACACTGAAGCACTTACTGTACCAATTGGAATTTACAGAGAATGCTACAATGCATAATCACGATGGTGTTTCAATATGATGTCTGTGTTTGGGAAACAATCACAACATGAAATTTTGATTACCTTTATTTTTGCACACGCCGGTAAGGTACACAGACTCCTCCCATTATGAGTAGTTTGCCATCAAGTAGTGACACTCTCCTTTTACGTAGTTTGCCAATTGCTTTGGAAACAAAGGGCAATTAACGAGTTATTAACGAAAGATGAGTACAATCGATCAAAATCACTTGCACCCCTGCTTCCAAGTTTGGTTACAAGATTACAACTCTTTCTTGATAAAAAAAAATGTACCTACATTTCGAAGTGAGAACTACTAGAAGGAGGATAGTTTCGAAATTTTCCAAGTAAAACAGACGCTTTTTGGGGCAAATCGGTCCATAAAGAAAAACTAATAATTTCTCGTGGAAACTTTTGCTTGAATCGTGTAAGAAAACGTGTTTGAAAACTATTTGTTATTATTTCGGTATGGATCGGAGAGGTTTTCATGGCAAATTATGCATAACAAGTTTGCACCCACAGGGAGAGGTTACCTCCTGCGCAGCTGCATTTTTCAGAAAATGGTAAATATGTGCGATTTTCACTAAGATGAGAGTGTAAATTAAGTGAATTTACTTAGGAAAGGTTGTATCATGCTGGTGGTAATAGAGAATTGGTTGTATAGGACGCCAATATTCAATAAAAGTTCATTTTGCCCTTTTTTAAACAAACATATTGATACTCACAACTTTTGACGGAAAACGCACCGGAACTTGATTTACTCAACATGCACCATGCTATAAAATGGTGCTAGATGGTCTTCACAGTGATAACAAGATGACAAATCATTTTTATTTTGAGTAATTGAGCAATTAACTTCTTGTTAATTACTTTATTTGTACAGGCTCAATCGAATAAACTTTACAGAGCCAAGTTATCATTTTCTTTATACATTATAAATGTCTTAAATCTAAAATTAAAGGATTGGAACCGATTACTCACGGTCTTCTCGAGGTTAGTGGATGACAATTGTTTGGATCGGGAGAGGGAAAAGGAGATTTGGAATATGATTTATTATTCAAAAATTTCACTATTTCTAAAACATATACTTAATCCTATCGACGTTATATCAACTCTGTAATTATACAATTATTACAGAAACAAATCTACAAAAAAAAAAATACACACACACATACAAAACACAAACTAAACACAAGGTTAATCAAACTCACAATCTATGGTTAATATTCTTCAAGAAAACATATATGAGTTGCATAAACTCCAGATCACGTCTAGCCAAAATATCCCGAACTGGAACATTAGGTTGTCTACCTTGAGCCCGAAGGGAATCATACAACTCGGATCTGACTCCACGGTGCTCAGCACATGACCAAATAATGTGATCTGTGTCCTGGTAACCTTGTCCACATTCACAGAGATTACTGTCCCCCAGCTCAACACGGAACAAGTGAGCGTTTAACGAGTAGTGATTGGACATGAGGCGAGACATCATACGAATGAAGTCTCGACCCACATCCAACCCCTTGAACCAAGGACACTTCGACACCTTAGGGATGATTGAATATAACCATCGTCCCAAACTCCCTTCACTGCATTTATTTTGCCAGCTGGCGAGGGACTGTTGACGATAAATGAAGAAAAATTCGTCGTAGGCGATTTGTCGATCGTAAATATCGCCTTCCATAGCGCCCACCTTTGCAAGCGAGTCCGTCTTCTCATTGCCCGCAATCGAGCAATGAGATGGGACCCATGCAAAGGTGATGACAAAAGATCTTAAAGATAAAGCACTTAGAAGCTCTCGTATTTTCATGAGAAAATACGAGGAGTGCTTTACCGGCCTCATGGAGCGAATAGCCTCGATAGAACTGAGACTATCCGTAAAAATAAAATAATGATCTGGTGCAAGTGAGGCGATCGTTTCTAGCGTATAATGTATTGCCGCCAGTTCCGCAACATATACGGAACAAGGAGCATGAAGCATTCGAGAGGTGCTATGAAATTCGTTATAAATACCAAAACCAGCGGACGCCTCTATTAGTGATCCATCTGTGAAGAACGATCTTGTAGAATCAACTTGGCCAAACTTTGCCGCGAAAATTGACGGAGCAATCATGGAACGTTGATGCTCTGGGATTCCGCGAATCTCTTGCGTCATTGATAAATCAAAATGAACAGAGCTGTCGAAGTCGGAGAAGCAAACACGATAGGGATTATGCTGCGAAGGGCTGACATCCTGTGTTATGTAAAGGGTGTCCACGATGAAATTGCCACACTATGAAATTGCTCTAACTTTTTAACCGTTGGGTAGAATTTAATGAAAATTTGGGTGGATTTAGTTCATAGTGCATTATTTACATCCTGCAAGTTTTAAAATCCTGTGATCAAAACTCGCGGAAATGGAGTCGAAAGAACAGCTCGTGCGTGATAAAATCTTGCGCATTCATCACGAGAACAAGGATCTCTCGCATCGTTCCATCGCTAAAACGTTGGGAATCGCAAATTCCACGGTGTCGCGAGTGATTAAGCGGTTCGAGGAACGGTTGACCACCGATCGGAAGCCCAGAAGTGAAGGAAAAAGTATTCCGTACAACACCAAAAATCACAACCGCGTAGTTGGGGCCTTCAACCGAAATCCGAACGCCTCCGTTAGGGATGTGGCTAAGAAGCTGCACCTAAGCCGAAGTTTTGTCCAGAAGGCCAAAACTAAGGCTGGGCTTCGAACGTTCAAGGTACAAAAGGCCCCTAATCGCGACGAGAAGCAGAACAAGTCCACCAAAACCCGTGCCAGGAAGTTGTACCTCAACATGCTGACGAAAGTTGAATGCTGCATCATGGACGACGAAACATATGTGAAGGCCGACTTCAAACAGATCCCCGGCAACCTGTTTTTCACGGCCAAGGATAAGTTCAGCGTTCCGGAGCATGTCCGCACTCAGAAGATGTCCAAATTTGCGAAGAAATTCCTGGTTTGGCAAGCCATCTGCACGTGCGGGAAGCGGAATGCACCTTTCGTGACCCAGGACACGATGAACGGACAGGTGTACATAAAAGAGTGCCTCCAGAAGCGGCTGCTTCCTCTCCTGAAGGCCCACAACGTCCCAACAATCTTCTGGCCGGATTTGGCCTCATGCCACTACTCCAAGGACGTGCTGAAGTGGTATGCGGACAATAAGGTCAATTTCGTGCCGAAAATGTTCAACCCTCCCAACACTCCGGAGCTCCGCCCCATCGAGAAGTACTGGGCGATTATGAAGCAGCACCTTCTTAAACGACCTAAGGTAGTGAAGACAGTCGAGGAACTGAAGAAAGTATGGGTTTACATGCAAAAAACGGTTGATTCACAGGTTGTGCAGAATCTTATGGCTGGGGTTAAGGCCAAGGTGCGGGCATTTGCGTATGGACTGTAAATAAAATACGAGTAAAATGGTAAAATGAAGTTTAATAGTTATTTCTCAATCCCTGAAAATTTGATGGCAATCGGATGAAAACTCGAATTTTGCGAATCAATTTTGTGTGTAGCAATTTCATCGTGGACACCCTTTACACGTAGTACAATGACATAAAACGAGTTTGAGGGCTTAGCTCAAGAAGCTTCTCAAAGTTTGCAATCACCAGTGGGTTCATAATTTCACAAAGGGTGAGGAGCCTGAGGGATAATTCCGAAAACCGATCAGAGAGTGGCAACATGCCCGCTAACACTTCGAGACTCATCGTGTGAGTCGAGTGCATGCATCCTAACGCGATACGAAGACAGCGATACTGGATCCGTTCCAGTTTGATGATGTGCGTTTTAGCCGCCGACTGGAAGCAAAAACTACCGTACTCTAAAACCGATAAAATCGTTGTCCGGTACAACGTTAGAAGATCTTGCGGATGGGCTCCCTACCACGTTCCGGTAATTGTTCGGAGAAAATTGATCCTTTGTTGGCATTTCCGCTTCAGATACTCAAAAACGCAAGATATTTGAAGGACATAGAATGAGTGATCGGCCTACCCAAAAGTTGAAGCTTCGGTTGTGCTGGGCTATGCTTCCTAGAAAAAACGACCAACTCAGTTTTCTCCGTGGAGAATTCGATACCTAGCTGGATAGCCCAAGTAGACAAATTGTCTAAGGTATCCTGTACGGGTCCTTGCAGGTCGGCCTCTCTGGGTCCTGTCATAGACACTACTCCGTCATCTGCAAGTTGTCTCAACGTGCAGTTGTCCCTTAGACAATTGTCAATTTCTCTGACGTAAAAATAAAACAGGAGGGGGCTTAAACATGAGCCCTGGGGGAGACCCATGTAGCTAAATCGTGAAGCTGTAGAGTTTCCATGAGAAAAGCTCATATGTTTCTCTGACAGCAAATTGTACAAAAAGGTATTAATTAATGGAGAAAGGCCACAAGCGTGGAGTTTGTCTGAAAGGACTTCAACCGATACTGAATCAAAAGCCCCCTTAATATCCAAGAACACAGAAGCCATTTGCTTTTTATTAGCAAAAGCCAACTGAATTTCAGTGGAAAGCAACGCGAGACAGTCGTTCGTTCCCTTGCCCCTACGGAAACCAAATTGAGTATCTGAGAGTAGGTGGTTCAACTCAACCCATTTGTCCAGGCGAAAAAGGATCATTTTCTCCAACAATTTTCGAATACACGATAACATCGCAATGGGACGATACGAATTGTGATCTGACGCTGGTTTTCCAGGCTTTTTAATGGCTATAACTCTCACCCGCCTCCAATCATCCGGAACAATATTAAGCTCCAGGAACTGACCAAACAAGTCCAACATGCGCCTCTTAGCGACGTCTGGGAGGTTCTTCAACAAGTTGAACTTGATTCTATCAGCCCCCGGAGCCGAATTGCCACACGAATCAGGACATACTTTTCGCGCGAACTTGAAAATCCAACTATCGGAGTACTCCTCGCTCTCGTTGTTTGAAGACCGGTTACGCATCCTTCGCGCCGCATTCCAAAGCGTATTCATCGACGTTTCGCGCGATAATCCGTCCACGAATTGCCGCCAGTATCCGCGTTTCTTGGCTTTGATGAGGCTCTTGAGTTCGCGTTCAAGAGCCGAGTACGCTTCGAAATGTACGGGTGTTCCACGTTTCCGGAAAAGCTTAAACGCGTCGGACTTTTTACGATAAACCTCAGTGCATTGCTGGTCCCACCAAGGGGAAGGAGGTTTCCTACGCAAAGACGTTCCAGGAACCGGCCGAGTTTGAGCTTGAAGCGCGCTGTCCAAGATCAGATTGGAGAGGAAGTTATATTCCTCCAACGGTGGAAGCCCTTCTACCGACGTAAGGGCATCTCCTATCACATTCTTGAACTTTGTCCAATCGATATTACGGGTAAGATCGTACGCGAAGTTAACGGGTTCCGACGGATTGAACCCACTGGCAACTGAAACTTTAATCGGCAAGTGATCACTACCGTGAGGATCTTGAATCACATTCCACGTGCAATCCAACGATAATGAGTTAGAGCAAAGTGTGAGGTCTAATCTACTTCCATTCGAGGATGGGCCAGCCAAACGTGTTACTTCTCCATTGTTAAGAATTGTCATATTAAAGCTGTCGCAGAGGTCATATATCAAAGTAGAACGGTTGTCATCATACAGCTCCCCCCAGCCTGTACCGTGGGAATTGAAATCTCCCATGATCAACCGTGGAGCAGGAAGTACCGAACAGATATCTGAAAGTTGTTTGCGATTAACAACGGCTCTAGGAGGAATATAAACAGAAGCAATACAAAGGCTCTTACCTTTAATAATAGCCTGACATGCAACAACTTCAATACCTGGAAATTGTGGAAGATTCACTCTATAGAAGGAATGGCACTTTTTGATCCCCAAAAGTACCCCTCCTCCACGCGAATCCTCACGATCCAGTCGAATAATGTTAAAATCATAAAAAGGAAGATCGATATTTGAAGAGAGCCAAGTTTCACATACAGCAAATGCATCACAATCATTATTGTGAACTAAAAACTTAAAAGAGTCTAATTTAGGAATAAGACTTCGACAATTCCACTGTAGAATAGTGATCAAATCCCCGACCTCGTTTGAAAAATTATCCATCGAAGGAAATGATTGCTGCAATGAGGGGCCACTTCAATGTCAATTGCTTCAAGAGGGTCTTCACAGAAGGAAGCATTGCCAGAACAATGCTTTTGAGATGATCAGAAATATTGAGGTACTTTAGAATATCGTCCACAATTTTATCAAATGAAAACAACCCGGATGAAGAAGGGGCTTCTGTTCTTAAAAATGGGCCATCAGGGGTTTTGATGTCCCCGGGAGAAATGGAAAATTCTGGTTATAGTCAGTTCTGCGGAAACCAGGAGGAGTTGAAACTTCCTTTTTTCCATCACTCCTTGATTTTGGCAAGCTGATTTGGGGTTCCTTATCTGCAACTTTCCGCGAGCGAATGCGTTTTCGTTTCCGTGCAGAACCTTCCGGAAAACTGAAAGAAACTCCCTCCTCAACCAAGTCAGAGTCAGACTCGTCTTCAGACAAAACAGCAAAGGGATTTTTGTCGTTGGTTGATGGTGTGGCTGTTTTTAGCATTGCTGCAAAAGACTGCCTGGAACGCTCCTTAAGAGAGCGTTCTAGTTTCTCCCCGCGTTGTTTGTACGCCGGGCACGATGAGAGACCATGAGGAGTTCCCTTACAGTACACGCATTTTGGTGCAGTGACTGTGCAGGCGCCATCCTCGTGCTTCTCCTCGCATTTGGAACAGCGTGCCTTGCTGCCACAGTGAGAGGCCGTATGTCCCAACTGTTTGCAGTTTTGGCAGTTCATGACCCGAGGAACAAACGCACAGGTAACCGAAGTTTTCCCAACTCGATGTAGTGAGGAAGGGCTGAACCAGAAAAGGTCACCCGAAACGAGTCTGTGGGGGTAAAGCTCTTTTTACCCTCGCTGAAAGATACTGAGTTCAGCTTCTGGACTTCCAGTATCTCAACCGTGGGAAGCAAGGGGTTCTTGAAACGGCCAACCGCTTGCTTCGCCAAGATCTCGGGGGTCAGACTCGCTTCGGAGACCACACCTTCGATCTCCACATTACGAGCTGGGATGTACACTCTATACTCGAGTGTAAAGAGCTGGGAGGCAGCAATCTCGTTAGCTTGTTTCAGGTTAGAGACGACAACGCGAAGTTTATTGTACCTCACCTTCGAGATTTCGGTCACGGCCGAGAACCGCTTCGTCAGATCATTAGTAATTTGCATTACATTCAAAGGTTTCTTTTTGGGCTGAAAGTAAACAACCCATGGGCCAGTCGAGTCTTCTGGGTAGGCTCGCGATCGGGGGCTTATCTGTCCCTGTCCATTACCAGACTGAGATGACGAAGCAGGGATGGCATCATCTGATTTCTGGGATGACAGACGTTTTCGACCCTTTTTTCTATCGCGTGGCAAAGTGGTGTCGTCTTCCGACAAAACGTCCATTTCGTCTTCCGACAAAATGTCCATTTTGCCGTACTAGTGGGAGCGAAAAACGCTCTACCACTGCAACGATAATCAAAATTACTCGGACACAATACACGAAGAAAAAAAAATACTAACACAGAAACACAAACTTAAAATTTAACAGATGGGAGAAAGAAAGAAACAAGAACAAAAACTTGTGCGGGCGGTCTTCGTTGGTGTGTGCTTGTATGAAGCTCGGCACTCAGCTGAACACACGAGATGGATGAGCGGTTTGAATGTGGAGGCAGATGCTGACACTCGATGACGATGATCCTTGTGTACAGGTATGCGTGACCACGCACCGATGGTGCGCAAAATGATTGGCGAATTGCCAATCGCAAAAACAATTTTCGATGATGCCGAAAACACACTTTCTTCTCAGAAAAAAACTCACTTTTTGATAAATTTATCCGGAATTATGCCAGGAATCACTAAGCGAGAAAAACTGATTATTTACGTCAGATAATAGCGAGCAAACTTCCAAATTAACGGAGCGCGAAACAAGTCGACCGTACTTCTTGCTAGGACGCGGTGGTGTGAGCAATTTACTTCTGTTTACCATCATATTTACGATGCAGCATTGATGGAGCCGTGAAATTAAATGAATATATCTTATGAAAGTTCACCTGGAAAAGTCAAAGATGCACATCAGTCTGATCGTAAAAACGTTTTCTTCTTCAATTCGAATGTTATATTGGAAGGATTTCAAGCAGGCTTGATGAAAATTATGATTTAATGCTAATTTTCACGAATTTTATATGCAGTCTGTCAACATTATCATCATCATGCAGTGGCGGCATCTGCGTTGAGCTTTTGCGGCAATCTTCCAATTGATGCGTAGAAATATTTCTGATCAATTGTTGATAAAAATGATTGCAATTGGTCCAAGGGCAGCTGAGTTATTAATGTTCAAAATCTTTCATAATTTTGTTACATGTACCATTTTCGGTTTTCACAAAGTGTACCTCCATATAGAAATCACAGACGTAGTCCTACGTTAAAAAGAGTTTTATACGGCAACTGGAAGGGGAAAGGTGTCAGACATTTTCAAGCATATGAAACTGTCGCAGTTTACTTAGAAATACCTGATGTTTTGGCAGGCTATCTGTACCTGTAACTTGAAATTTACGTGAACGATGTCTGGAAAAACGTATGCTGCCTTTCCTGAAATAACACGATTGTTCCATGCTGTTTTGGCCAGATTTGGCATCCCAAGTAACCAAAAGTTCTGATAAAAGACTATTTGTGGTTTAAGCAGCTTGGTTGAAGGTGGTCTATAGAATTCTGAGCAGCCTCATTTTTAAGTCGTTACAAGACCTTGAAAGCTCCGGTACCACAATTGAAATGCATTTTAAGGGGAGGTTCATTAAGATTTTGTCAAAAAAATCGATTTGAAAAAATGAAAACTACACATGTGTAGAAAGGATATTCCGATACAATACGTATTTTTCGAGTTAGAGCGTCTCGAACGGACCCATGTCACGAACGGACCCATGTCACGCCCAAAACCTTTAAACGCGTTATTCTCGGAACTATATTTTGAGAACTCTTGTCAATGATAAGTCTTGTTCTATTCATCCGATTCGCTTTTTTTTCGTTAAAAATTTGTTTAGGTTAGGTATATGTCGTAAGAAATTTTATGTAGTTTCATAATATATGACAGTTACTCATTTCAGTTTACCACGGAAGGCCCTACAATTGACAGCAGGGGACATTGTTTCGTGCGCAGAGGCCGACGAGATCCACCATTTTGCAGCCGCCACTTTCAATTTTTCAAAAACAAAAAAACATTTTGTAGTCATCAATGTATAACGCATTTTCAACTCAATAGCACAACTTTGTATGTATTTTCGTTTTCCCACAAAAAATTCGCAAAGTTTGCACGATTTTTTGCCAAATCCAAATCAGCCTCCCCTTAAGCAGCTTCTGGCGCAACTTGAACGGAATTTTTAGAAAATAAATTAAAAAAAAAAGTTTTTGTGTATTGATTCAGCATTAGCATTAGAGAAATGGAGCTGTTTGAAGAATTAAACCCAGGCCTTCTGCGTGAGAACCCCCAGCACGAACCGCTACGTCATCTGAGATGTATTAAAGTGAGCTGTTCTCCCGCCTACTGTTGGAGTTTTGAGTGCCAGCTGACTGACTTGAATATGGAACAGAACACCTTGATGAATTTAAACTTGGCGTTTGTCCGCATGGTATTCCAACACACTTGTAGCGCAGTTTTTAGCAATCGAAGATCGCATGCCGAATACACAAGTTCGAATCCAGGAAATTACTCTTTATTTTTTTATGATAGAATGTTGATGCACTGCATACACGGGAAAAAAAGAGTTCTATATTCTTGAACCACAGTTCGCGGTGTATATTTAAGAAAATTTTGTTCTGGATAGTTGGCCGTGATTTTTAGTTCACGGTCCGTTCCCGTTTTCAGGAACGTATTTTTTTCCGAGTAAATATAAAAATTATGATTTATTCGGGCCACTGATAATTTCATATATTGTAACCGTTCGTGAAATTTCGCTGAGGTTTTGATTTAACTCAGTGGCTTAAGCGCCACTCTCTATTAAGAGAGACCACTGGTCGTGTTAAAGCTTTGCCCGACAAATGAGACTTTTCTCTCAGAGGACCTCTTGAACGGTCGTTGGTTACTAACGGCAATGAAAAAAAAACTATTAACTTTCTGGAAATGCCAAGTCCTTCAGTAATACAGGAATGGAGCGCATGGACCAAATAAATAAACCAAGGTATTACTCTGACTCACCCCCGAAACGAAACGGAAAGAGAACGAAGGAATGCTGACTCAACTGAGCGGAAACGAAAGAAAACAGAACGTAACGAAGTAAGTGTGTTTTATTCAGGGAGTAGCATTCAAAACGTTCGAAAAGACTAATTTTCAAAATTTTCTTTAAACTATATTCTAGCATTCATTCGCATTGGATTTCTGAGAGGGGTTTACGGGAAAGAGCAAATCATGGCCATGAATTAAACATGCTCTCACATACCTGCGCAGGTTTTACTTAACGAAGTGATGAATCGCTGACTGCTGTCCGATGAGGGCTCGACGACTCGATGATGGCGGTGTAGCGATGGCGACGTGAACGTGATGCGAGACGGCTAATACATAGGTGTAACAGTCGGAAGAAGTGTTAGTTTGTTTACTTAAATGAACCATGCCCATTTTGTTATGGCATGTTTGCTATACGAAATGCGCCTCGTGTTTATTAGCGAATTTCACATCAAAGATTGATTAATTGAGTAGGAAATCAGTTTGGCACGGCATTTGTGACCAGCATACACCTTCCGGTAGTATGAAACAGGTCAAAAACTGTTCAAATCCGCAGATAAAATTTTTGTTTTGAATTTCTGTATAGCAAAATAGTGAACTTTTCGTGAACATTAACGGCAAAGAACTCACCAACACTGGGAGACTGTGAGTTCCTGCCCACCTGTTCATTTTCCATCGTGAACGTGATGGTGCCGCTCACGTGCTGCAGTATGGCGCGCAGCAACGGAAGGTGACTCGTACGCGGTATGGCCGTATTAGAGTTGCGGAGGGAGTGGCGGCTGGACGGAAGACTTCCGATTTGGCAATCGAGAGCTGATCTACGACGAGAAGTCGTGCTGTCCCGGGAGATTCGCTCCGCAAAGAGAAGAGGCCAACTTACCTTCGGACGGCTTCGCGTACTTTGTTTCCGCTATGACCATCCGCGATGAAATGAACCCCCTCTCCCGTTGGATTGAATCCGGACCGTGGCACGTTTTTGGCGACGCACTCACACGGTCCGAGCTCTCGGAAATGATGGTCCACGGGGTTGTAGTGGAAGGGACCTCGTCGACGGATGATTGGCGACCGTCAGAAGATATTTCGCTTCGAATATTAGCGAACTTCACCCACCTCCGTTTAGCTACCTTCGAAAAGGCGGGCCTTAGCAGGGCGCACGAGTCGCAGAAAATGTCCGTCTCCCACGAACGATGATGGCGATGCCACAGATGGAACCCCCGATCCGGCGTTGACGATAGCCGAACGGAACGTATATCCAGCCCGTACAAAAAAAGCGCAACGCGCTGGAAATCCAACGCGAACTCACATTACTCATACAATTCTAAATTTTAACAAAATTCAATAAAATTAACTTTTTTGTACAATATCACAAATAAACGCACTGAACAGACTACGCGGAACTTAATACGGATTTATGTCCACTGTACAAAAAGAAAGAAAACGTTTAAAAAACCACTGGTTGATAAAAACTCACTCACTACTATTTAGTACCTTTAGAGAAACTTATCGCACAAAATCAATTTGATTTAATATAACTCGAGAACGTAAAGTAATTCGCGCACTTCTGTTATCCAGCCGATTCGAAAGCGAAATGGATGAGTCAGAATAATTTTGCGAGCAGGAAAATTCCTAACGACCTTTTCCTATTCAGATAGGTCATCTTTTAAAAAACTCTCTCTTTATTCGAGAGTTGCGCCAAACCTTTCGAATGGCGACGGACTTCATGGCGCCTCCAGAAAGCATGTACAATATAATACAGCTCACTATAAGTTGAGCTTTTATGGCGAAGTTGTAGCCTAGCCCTAGACACAGTAAATATGGCAAAGTTGTTAAATCGACACAGTAATGGTCTGCTTTTATTTACACGGTTGAAATATTTCATTTCTTAGCAAACTTGACATAAAAAGGATTTAATTGTTAATTAAATTAGATTTCAACGAAAAACTATTTACAAATAAACGTAAAACGTTACAATATACGTACATTAAATTTTGTTACTACTAAAGACTTGTGCTGATTGTTTCATGTGGCTTGAAAGTTCTTTTGGAACTTTATTTGAACTTTATGGAACTTGAAAGTTCTGTAAGAAATTTATTCGAACTTTATGGAACTAGAAAGTTCTGTCGGAACTTTATTTGAACTTTATGGAACTTGGAAGTGTGGGATACACCTTGATTGTACTACCTTGTTTCCCCTAGATTCCACCCCTTGCTGAACGAATAGTTGAGGAAACACACTCACACAACCACAAACCCTCCACAGAGCCAACGGCACAAGAGACTTTAGCATCGTGTCTCTTCCTCTTTGTTCCCCAAACCACCGTGAGAGTAAGTCGTGCGTCAGTCTGTCTCCTGGGCTGGGCGATTTCTTCCGGCTGCAATACGGGATTTCACAGGAAGTGATTTGAATCATTGAATGCGGAATTTTGGGTTACTTGGGATCCTACAATTACGGAAAAAAAAGTCATAGAGTGGTAAGCCACCATTTGATTTATGCCTGCCTTTGCTTGAGATAAATATTCATTGTTTCGATTTACACAATTGGTGAATGTGTTAAGCTTTCTTTCATGGGGGAAGGGAGAGTGTAAAAATGCAATTTTTACGTAACGTAATTTGTGAACAGACCCTAAGATTGCTGCATTACTTCTACGCTTCACTTGTTCCCTGGTGGCAATTGGCAGCCGGTACCAGCGCGCACTATTGGATACGAATGTCACATTTCGCTGCTCAAATTGATAAATTACTCCAGCGTTCGGTTTTGGCGAATATGCACAATGAAGTGAATTCGTTATGTGTAACACTCCTTGCCGACTGGAATCCTGCCTGCAGTGCTTCAATTGCCACACTTACAACCCGATTCAACCACCATCTATTCTATCAATTCTCAACCCCTTCCAATCGAATCTGCTTATGGCTTATGGTGAACGGAAGAAGATACCATGCGTTGTTACACTAAAGAAACCAACAGATTAAGACCATAAATTTTACTCACTATCAAGCCAGAACGATTCCCACATTATCCTTAAATGTGATATGTAGGTGAAAGGGAACCATGGGTACTTTCTTGTCGGTTTTACCATGCTATATAGGGTATTCAATCTAACTTCCGTTCTCCTAAACACACAAACACACACTTAGATTATTTTGCAGGAGTCAGCTTTTTTTAACTGGGTTTTTAAATTGCTGAAAAAGTCGGTAGAAATTCAAACGTCCCTTATACGTCAGGAATCAGTTAAATCCTTAAATTTCATTTTATGCAATAAATGGGGCAAACAGAACTAAGTCTGTACAAGTTCGGATTTAATATTTGAAATTTTTGAAATATTCCACAGAACAGTTCCGCAATTTACAAACTTAGTAACACCTCTCTTTTTTGAACGGATATGAACGGAATGATTCGACCATATATTAGTTCTAATTTTATTTAACTTTCCATACGTACCGGTATATTTGATAAAAAGTCACACATTGTTGAGATGTTGTTAAAAATCTAACACTGCTTCATGATTGTAAATTCGTCGTACGAGTTTCAATTCCGTCCAAACGCATTAACACGCCATTGGATTTTTTTCGTTCTATGGCTGTGTAGCCAACAAGCCCGATAATTCGCCTTCCAATATAAGGCTGATATAGGGCATGCTAAGCTTTATATTAGCTGCATATTAGACTTATATTGCAAAAAGGTGAATTAGCGGGCTCGTTGGTTACTTCGGCAGTTGAGGCTATCCATTCATATTA
Organism: Ochlerotatus camptorhynchus; assembly: GCF_037179485.1. Taxonomy (NCBI): domain Eukaryota; kingdom Metazoa; phylum Arthropoda; class Insecta; order Diptera; family Culicidae; genus Ochlerotatus; species Ochlerotatus camptorhynchus. The sequence continues at coordinate 15,148 of NW_027041105.1, forward strand.
TGGTGTGTTTCGATTATGGCCTATGGATAATAGGAACGTATAGCCATAACTGGTACATCTACCCTATTATAGATGTTTTCTGCTCGATAGAATGGAAGTGGGTTATTAGGATGAAGTAGCGGTCTACCCTATGTATTATTAAGCGTCACGTACATTGCTGCCTACAAGAAGATTCACTCTGTTCGATTTGCGAGAAAGGTTTACTTAAGTGAGAAATAAATCAACCTTGAAAGTAGTGGCATGCTGTTAGTGGAGAATTTGCAGAACTTTAGCGAGAACTTAATGCTCTTAACAATAGTAACCTTCGATGAAGGGTCTTTTGTTTTCCTGAACATCGTGGGAAGCCACCAATTGATTGATGATTTCCGCCCCATTTAACCACACCGAAAAACGACCAGTTCAACTCATGCACATCCGTCCGACCGACTGGCTATTGTAAACATCGACCGCGCAAACTAATGAAGTAAACCGAAATTGTTCGTAATGACAGCCCGACCACACCACACAGTTGCACATTGTTATCGTGCCCCGAATAGTAGAATGTGGCATTCCACAATGGTTGATTGAGTTGCATCGAACAAATTCTCTGCAGTTCCCATCCCCCACCGTACACGGTCGACGATAACAAATTGCCCTGCCGGCCGTAAATCATCATCAACGGTAGGTAGGTAGATAGGTATAGGTATCGATCTAAAGTTTTTAAATGCGTATTTCCGCTTCACATTTCAGCACTCCCAAAGGGGCAATAGGTCATCGTTGGTGCCGGAGATGGAGACGCTTTTTGCATCCCATTGACCGATTTACCAATTAAACTGAAACAACTGTAAGCTTCCTGGGTGGCTGGGACTCACAGGCACACGAACACAAGTGGAAAATAATGAAACATTTAAAATTCATCGATATTTCGAAGCGGCCATTCATCATTCGGTTGCAGTGACCTCTCCGGTATGATTTGTGGCCATCCGTCAATCGGGAGCACAGGCCTCCGTGACCGATTCGCAGCGAACCGGAGAGAAGGCCTTGGGGCTAATGAAGCGGTAATTAATTGGCCACTCAGAGCTGGCTATTATTATGGGTTGATATTGCGTAGTGTAGTAGACGTTTTTGTTTGCTACTGGCATGTTCGTGAGAATAATCGATACGGGGAAAATGGACTCACAAATTTGCAGCCAAACTCTTTTGTGGCAATCGATGCACCAAGAGTCACGTTCCTTGCAGGTCATGTCACGGATCCACTCTACTATTTTGCGACTGTTGTGCCATGTACAGTGATCTAGGATCTAGGAATTGAACAGATAAGTGGTCCTAGAGCATTTGCTTTAATATTTAGACGTTTGATGTCTTCGGTGAGTTCCTTCTTTTGGTGGTTGTACATATTAGGGTGATCCTCAGCTTTGGTGAAAACACACCTTATCTATCTCTTAACTTCTCATTTTAGAATATTTTTTTTTTCAGAATTGAACTTGAGTCGAGTTAGAGCGAACAAAATACCTATCGATTGAGAATGTTTTATACAAGTAGCATTATTTGTGTGGCTGGCTATTGGTCACTGACGGAAAGATGCGTTGAATTAATTTTTAATGCGTTTGTTAGGTAGGTTACAGAGGTAAATCAAATCAAAATCCAAAAATCATGGAGCTTGCCAAAACTCTAGTTAAGTTTATGATCTTAAGGGAAGTTACTCGAAGTTCACGGCAGTTCGAAGAGCCTCAGAGCAGTCCCATGTATATCAGAAAAATTGCGGAATCTTCAAAGAAGATCCCAGAACATTTTTTTAACAATTTCAATAACTTTTGAGCAATGCTTTTAAATTCAGGAAAATAGCGATAACTTTTAAGAAGTTCCAATTATTAATGTTAGTCTAAATAACAACAAGCAAGTTGAGAAAACTTAATAAAAATGTCGGAAACATCAGACAAGTTCCAAGCAATTCACGGAAGTGCAGAAAATGCCAGGAAGTTTGTAGCTCTTTAGGGCAGTTTAATTAATTTCAGGAAAACTTCAGGAACACCATCAGAAGAGTAGCGAGAACTTCAGGGTGGTTCACAACAAATGTAGGTAGAAGTTCAGTCGATTAAAGGAAATACCGAGTAGTTCGAAGTAGTTTCATAAACAGACTGCGGAATGGTATGAGTAGTTCAAAAAATTTCGTTCTCTTCAGGGAACCTTCGAGAACATTTGGGCGGTTCCATAAGCTTCAGGGAAACTGCAGAAAATTTTTCGGTTGTGTCTCAGGGATAAAGTCAAGAAAACTTTAGAGAAGTTCAGAGAGCTTTAAACAAATTTAATGAAGTTCCAAGAACCTAAGTCAAGCTAGGTCTAGAGATTATCAGAGAAGCTAAGAGATTTTAAGGGTAGTTCTTATAACTTATGAAATGTCTTGACTTTCGTGGATCTTTAGAGATTTGTAAAGGGTAGTTTTGGGAAATACAGGACAGTCCCATAAACTTCTAGGAATATTTTCAGAAACTTTATGATGTTTTTGAAATTTCTGGAAAGTCTAGAGAATTCCTGAGATGTTTAGAAAACTTTAGGCTCTTTTGGGAAATTCACAGATGTTCATAGATTTCCAGGGAAGTTTTAAGATTTTCAGTACAGTACCTAGAACATGAGGAAAAATACGAGCGCTTAGGGGTTGCTTTCTGAACATCACAAAATTGCAGAGCAGTTTAATTTACTTCAAGAAAATTGCAGGATCTTCAAACAAGTTCCGTAAAACTCAGGGAAGTTATGAAAACGTCAGCCAAAGATCGAGGTTCTTAGGAGAACCCAGAGAACTTCAGAGAAGTTTAGATAGCTTTAGTGGTAAGCGCGATTACCTCTCACACCAGTAGGCCTGGGTTCAATCCCAATCGGCGCCGCCGGGATGTTCTGAGGCATAACATCTCTGATTACGCCTTCCTTCGGGAAGAAAGGAAGAAGCCGTTGGTCCCCGGTTCATGAGTTGATGGGTAGGGTCCAGGTGTGGGAGCTGCCTCCCTGGCGTCGGTAGCATTGGTGCTCAGCACGGAAAACAAGATCAATGGAAAACAAACCAAAGGATAAAAAAATATTTTCAGGGATATTTCGGGTGCTTCAGGAGCTAAGAGCAGTCACAATTATCAATTGTGGGAACTTTCGGAATTATAGAAAATTTCAAGAATTTAAGGAATGTTTCATACATATCTGGAAAATAATGGAGTCTTCAGAGAAGTTGCATGAATATTAGGATAATTGAAGTGAAAAGTTGGGGATCTTCATGAAGGAACGAAAACTTTAGACAAGTCCGGAAAAGTTCAAGGAGTTTTAAAGATTTATAGGGAACTTCTATGGGTTTCAAACAAATTACGAACACTTAATGAAGATGGTGGGAGCTTCAGGATTAATCAAAGAACTTCAAGGAAACTCTCTCAGTTTCAGAAAAAATGCAATATCTTCTAAAATGATCTGCGAAATTTAGGGAACTCTAGAGCTTTATTGAAGTTAAGAGCTATTTAGAGCAGTTCAAATAAGTTCAAGAAATTGAGCTATTTGCGCTGAATAAAAGATGGTACATCTTAATATCCTCTGAAGAAAGTCGAGTCTAAGAACCGAAACGTCGGAAATGTCGGACTTTGCATTTTTAAGTTTGATGGCGAGCTGATTGTAGACAATCTGTATCCTAATTTCAACTAGAGGTAACTAAATTGTGTGTACACTCCTAAATCACACACACAATTATGGGCGCTCCTTGACACGCATTGGGTATAACTTCTTTAAAAGATATATTTCAACACAGATTTAAACTGAATAAAGTAATTCTGTTTCCCACTCTTCATATTTGCAAATTTGTTTATAGAAGTGATGATATAAATTTTCATCACTTTTTCGTACTCAACATTCATGATCAGTAACCTTTTAAATCTGGGGCCTCATTTCGCTTTTTCAATCAAGCGTTATTACAAATAATGCTTCGTTTTGACTTGCGCTATGCAGCCCTGGTTTATAACATCACCCAATTAAACTTTCACTCATTTAAATCTATCTTGAGCAGTTGGTGGTCATCATTGAAACAAATATCCTGAAGATTATTTTCTCATTTGGAAAAAACCTTTTGGTTTTATCACAGCCTTGTTGTCCCGAATTTGGACTTATAGAACTTTAATAAAACTTGCAATATTACTTGAAATCAGCCCATATAATAATAATTAGTATGTAAAACTTATATTCTTTTGGTTTCCTGTTCTAGCATACTAATAGCTAACGCGATGACTTTCTAGTCATAGTGTATTGGAAAAAGACACACTTAGTTGGAAAATTCACCGAACATAAACATTACAAAAAAGTAGAAGGGTCTGTGCCTAGGGGCACGAAAGGAAACTTGACGTAGGACCGCTAGTGGATGGAACAAATGTGAAGAGTATTTAGTTCTTTTAATTGATCAATTATCTATTATCTCAACTCTTTCCGTTTTTGAATTGTATGCGTACCAAATTTGTAGTATTTTTTCAAAGAGAAAGTTGATTAAGAGAATCAATCAAAACCACTTGCACCCCTGCTTCTAAGTTTGGTTACAAGATTACAACTCTGGAGAGCATTTTGTGTGGTCGTTGGGGGCTTCTGGTTCTGAATATCGACAAACAAGCACAGATAAATTCTATTCCAACTCTTTACTGATATAAGCTTGATGGCCCTGAAAAAGGCCATTTTATTGAAGAGGACATCCATGGCCACTTACGCTTGGCGTGTTTAGTGTAGGTGACAGCATCACGGACCTGATTTTCCAAGAACACCTTCAGCACACCTCGTAGATCAGACCGGAGATACGTTTGACACCGCCACGGCGAGCCAGACGACGGATGGTGGTTATCTTTTAGAACTTTGCGATGACGCTTGACACCTCCTTTACCAGACCTTTTCCTCCTTTGCCACGACCAATCAATTGTTGCCTGTTGGGTGTGAAAGAGTGGACTAGCCACCACCTTCCTACTGCTGCTATTGCTGTTCACTACGCCGTCTGAAGCGAAAATGAGCTAATGCCATACAGCGGCGCTCTTTTATATCTTTTCAGGTTAAAGCAGAATGATGTGCAATCAAGTGGTATAAAAGCTACAAAGACTCCTCCTTTTATGAGTAGTTTGCTATCAAGTAGCGACACTGACTCTTTTTTTTTTGTGTACACGGCGAATGAGAACGACCCAAATTTGAGTTTAGTTCACTCATAATCGCCAAAAGTGCAGGAACTCAGCGATGAGTAAATTTGTCTCATGGTTTCCTGTGGAAAACCTAAAAAATCTGCCGGAAAATGAGGAAATTGAAGAAAATTTTATTCAGTCTCGGAGCAGTACCAATAGACTGAGTGAATCCAATCTTTACTTTTCTCAAATTAGGGAATTTTTCCCTGTAAAATCTGGAAAAACCTGGGAAAACATGAGGCAAATTTACTCATCGCTGAGTTCCTGCACTTTATGTGATTTATGAGTTGACTAAACTCAAATTTGGGTCGTTCTAAATCGCCGTGATATCACTTTAAAAGATATCGGCGCCGGTGGTGTAGTGGTTAGCGTGATTACCTCTCACCCCAGCAGGCCTGGGTTCAATCTCAGTCGGCGCCATCGGCATGTTCTAAGGCATAACATCTCTGATCACGCCTTCCTTCGGGAAATAAAGCCGTTGGTCCCCGGTTGAGTTGATGGGTCGATTGGTAGGGTTCATGTGTGGGAGCTGCCTCTCTGGCGTCAGTAGAATTGGTGCTCAGCACGGAAAACAAATCTCGCGTCACTTTTCAATAAGTTCTATCTACATTGATCGATTCTCTTCATCGATTCTCACTCTTTCGTAAATAACTTGGCTTCAAAAATGTTTCCTGCCGTCTTCGTCGAATTAGAAGCTTGATTGATGCTTCTTCCATTGAAAATATCCGGCCGTGGCGATTCGAAGAGAAAGTTGACGAAGAAAACATATAAAAATCATTTGTCCCTGCTTCCAAGTTTGGTTACATGAGCATTTTGTGTGGTTAGTGCGGCGTGTGGTTCTGAATATGGACAAACAAGCAGATTAATTCTATTCCTACTCTTTACTGTAATAAGCTTGGTGGCCCTGAAGAGATCCGTTTTGTTGCCAAAGTTGGTGATGATTTAACCTCCGAAACCAAACAGAGTGCGTCTCTGTCACTTCAAAACGTAGATGACATCCATGGCCGCTTACGCTTGGCGTGTTTAGTGTAGGTGACAGCATCACGGATCTCATTTTTCAGGATCACCTTCAGTACACCTCGTAAATCAGACCGGATATACGTCAGACATCGCCACGGCGAGCCAGACGACGGATGGTGGTTATCTCGAAGAATTTGCGTTTGGTTCTGAATATGGCGATGAGTGTGCAAAATATTACGGAATTCCATCCTCCCTATTCGTACGCGCCCGAGGATCGGAGGCGAATGCCACTTCGACTTGTTTCGTCTACTTACTACTCTCTGACGACTGTGCTGGGAAAGCAGCATATGCATGCAGGTAATTGGTGTATTTGTTAGTTAATTCGACGCTTTTGGACAATCCTGGACATTTACCAGTTTTTAAATAGTTTCTTGTTGAAAATCAATATTCGGAAGCATTCTGGCGGGGGGGGGGGGATACTCCTCACCATCCCTCTCCAAAGGGGGAGTTTGGTAAAGAGAGATGAAAAAAAACCGATTTGTACCTTTCTTAAGAGTTGTCCTAGCTCGCTATCTACTATCTATATGCAATTTTCACACTGCCGTACTCTAACGGAACTATCAACTCGAGACTTTCATCTCCTCCATCTATCGTATAAAAATTACCACTTTAGTCTGTTATTTGAAATAAGCATCTTCGACTATGTAAATCGTTGACTTCATGCAGAAGTAATACTAAACATAAAGTCAAAGTTTCTTAATTTGTTACATTTTCCATTTTCTGTTTTCATAAAGTGTACCCCCATATAGAAATCAAAGACGTAGTCCTACGTCAAAAAACGGAAATGGACATATTTTCATCAATCTGAGACAAAGAAAAAAATAAAAAAATAGGGGAAACGCACCAGTTCCTGTTTTGGCCACCTTTTGACAATATTGCACGTTGTTTACAATTTTGAGATGTTCAGTTGCGTTCAGTTTGTTGGTACAATTCAATCATATTCATCGGTGTACATAAACATTTTGACCACCAAATGCACGATTATTGTAATATAATCGGTTTTCTTTCTTTAACGGCGCCGGTGGTGTAGTAGTTAGCGTGATTACCTCTCACCCCAGCAGGCCTGGGCTCAATCCCAGTCGGCGCCGCCGGGATGTTCTGAGGCATAACATCTCTGATCACGCCTTCCTTCGGAAGTAAAGACGTTGGTCCCCAGTTCATGAGTTGATGGGTCGATAGGTAGGGTCCAGGGTGGGAGCTGCCTTCCTGGCGTCGGTAGCATTGGTGCTCAGCACGGAAAACGAGATCGACGGAAAACAAACAAAGGAAAAAAAATCGGTTTTCTTAGGCGTGGCCAAAATATGAACCTACTGGAAATACTGGTGCACTTCTCCTATATAAAAAACAAGGTTCCATATTTGTCCTTAAAAAAAAATTAAGGCTTTGAGAATCAGAAAAATTTACAGGATTCTAAACCTTAAAGATTTTATTGTAGAACTCTACCGAGAGACCCATGGTGTTTTGGGGAAGGATTTGAAATAAATAAAAGAAATACAGAGCAGGATTTCAAAAAAATAAGGACCTCTGACGAATATTTTACATGGGATAAAGTTTTAATAAGTGCTGGCATGAATTTATGTGGAGAAGAAAAGGAGTTCTGGATTAAATTACTATGTAAATTTGAAGAATTTCATGGGAACCGTGAGGAATATAGCAGGAGAATAATACCAAAAGAATTCCTATTAGAGTTCAAACAGAATTATAATCAAATGTATAATTAAGAGGATGTTCTGATGATAATTTCAAAGGAATGCTGATGAAGGTTCAGAAAAGAATTTCATGGATATTCCGAAAAAAATATCACAGGAACCGTATTGTGTGGATAATTCTAAAACAATTAAAATTAAAAGAAATTCTTAAGGAAAGTTTTAAAAAAATCACCAGGGAATCTCAAGGGATTACTGAGGTAAATTTCAGTTTTATGAGACTTTCGAGTTCTAATAAAATGATGAAAAGAATTTTAAAGGAATCTGAATCTCATTAAAGTTGCTAGGGATTGAAAAAAAATAAATGCTTAGGAGAGTTTCAAAGGTTATCCAAAGAGAATCCTGAGTAGAGTTCCAAGATAATTTACTGCTAGTTCTAAGGAGCAAGGTTGCAAAGACTCATTTCAGCTAAAACAATGTTTTTTCTAAATTATTAAATAATTAGATGCCATGATCAAATTTTGAATTGGTAGGATACAAGAAAAGGTTGCAAAGAATGTGTTTGACATATTAAACCTGTTTATTTCACTTCATGAGAGTCACAATCAGCGATTTTTCACAAACTCACTCACTCACTCACTCACTCACTCACTCAGCGATCAGAAAATCGCTGATTGTGACTCATAGAAAGCAAAATTTACAGGGTTTATGTTTCCAACGCATACTTTATAACCTCTTCTTGTAAGTTACAAGTAAAACATGCCATCATACCATCTTTTGGTTTTATTATTCCGAAAAACATTATTTTAGCTGAAATGAGTCTTTGCAACCTTGCTAAGGAGAATAACGTGATAATTTTTAATATGTAATATTGATATTTAATCCTTTAAATTTGTCGAACCTCTTAACGGAATCCCTTTATGAAGAGCCTTGAGTGTGTTGGTTTATTTCCTTTAAATTCCGTTATAATTGCTTATCTTTTGACAGATATGCGTATTTCGTCTACTACTTGCAGACTTCATCAGTGCCAAGTACTCAACACCACTGCACAGTGGTCCAGGAGGGTGTTTTTCAGGTAAAAACTAAAAAAGTGCATAAAGATGCAGTTTAATCAAGTTGGTGTCTTCAGACAAGTTTAAATTTGAAATGAGGCGCATCTGATGAAGGGGTTGTCTATAATTTAAATCCCTTAGAACAAAAAATAAAATTTCTAACTTTTTTTCTATGCGGCTTAGAAAAATAAAATGTTGCACAAAGTTGTAGATCTAATCATTTCCACAAACTTTGCTCAAAACATTAATGGTTTAAATCGTCGTTTTCATTGAGATATGAAGAATTTTTTAAGCAAGATCCTTCAAATCGTTTTTTCAACCATAACTTTTTTATTTGATTTTTTCATGGCATATTATGTTAGAAGGAGTTTTTTCATTTATCAAAAAAAGCAACTTTCTAGAATACTTCAAAACGTTACCTCACAAATTCAACATGTTAAGAGCGTTTATGTGTTCAAAACATACGATATTTATTATGGTGGATAATTGCAAATTGGGGCAACCAGTTTTTTAAAATAATGACGTGATAAAATTTTACGTGCTTTGATGAATATTTTCATGTAAAAATATCAGAGGGGAAGTTATTTTTCATTCCAGGACAGCTTATTTAAAATCATGGTTTTTAGCTCAATTTTACTTCAAATTGGCTCTTTTCTGAGCTAACTCCTTTTATTTCAAAGTTTAATCATCTCTTTCGTTAAAAATGTAATTTTTGTAGAAACCACACAGCTTGACAGATAAATATCACACTACAATATTATTATTCTGCTAATTTTAAGAGATGTGTGCCATATTATGTTATTGACATGATCGAAGTCATTAAAAAAATAGGGTTTGTGTACAGCGCAAAACCGCATTATTGACGTAGGACTTCACGAGTATTGTTGTTGCTCCATTCAATAATATTCACTAGATTAATAACACATAAACTTAATTCCCAAATCGACAATGTTTCAATTCAGTTTTCAAATATTTGATATTAGGTGACACTCAATATCCTAGAATGCATACTATATTTCTAGAACTCAATATTTAGTTCCTATCCTATTTGAGATAAGGTTCCAAACATGGACACTTAACGATCTGTAACTGAATAATAATTAAAACTTATCGTTAGCAACGCCAGTGGTGTAGTGGTAAGCGTGAATGCCTCTCACCCCCCCCCCCTCCCCTCTGAGGCATAAAATTCATGATTTCAAGTAAAGCCGTTGGTCCCCGGTCCATGAGTTAATAGGTCGATATGTAGGATCCAGGCGCAGGAGCTGCCTTCCTGTTGTTGGTAGCATTGGTACTCTGTACGGAAAACAAGATTGACGGAAAACAAATAATAAAAAAAAAATCAATCGTAAGTTAAGATTTATTTCATATAACATTCCAGTTTATAATACATTGCAGTGCATCTGACATCATATAACAGTTTGTTCATCTAATAGGTATTGTAAAGGGTGATACGGTCAAAATTTGGTCAAGGGAAAACGCGTGTAAATCGGTGAAATCGTTTATTTAAAAAATCAAATTAAATTTCTTTTTCAAGTTCAATTAGTATAAAATTCAGGAAAAATATTCAGTTAGGCTTCCGCTTTTCCAAATCCGAATTGCCGGGCCTTACGCTTGACCCCTGCCATCAGATTTTGTACAGCCACCTTGTCCACCTTCTTCGCCGCAGAAAGCCAGATTGCCTTGAACTGCTGCTCACCCTTAGCAGTTTTTTTGGTCTTCTTTAGGTTCCGCTTGACAATAGCCCAGTATTTCTCAATTGGGCGGAGCTCTGGCGTATTGGGAGGGTTCTTGTCTTTGGGAACCACCTGCACGTTGTTGGCGGCGTACCACTCCATGGCCTTTTTACCGTAATGGCAAGATGCCAAATCCGGCCAAAACAGTACGGAACAACCGTGTTTCTTCAGGAAAGGCAGCAGACGTTTATTCAAACACTCTTTCACGTAAATTTCTTGGTTGACAGTCTCGGAAGCTATGAAAATGCTGCTCTTCAAGCCACAGGTACAGATGGCTTGCCAAACCAGATATTTCTTTGTGAACTTTGACAGTTTCATGTGTTTGAAAACATCTGCTACTTTTCCCCTTCCTTTTGCCGTATAAAACTCCTGTCCCGAAAGCTGCTTGTAGTCGGCTTTGACGTACATAGGTTTCGTCGTCCATTACCACGCAGTCAAACTTCGTCAGCATCGTCGTGTACAGCCTCCGGGATCGCGCTTTGGCCGTCGTATTTTGTTTATCATCGCGATTTGGAGTCACTACCTTCTTGTAAGTCGATAGTCCGGCTCGTTTTTTGGCTCGATGCACGGTTGTAGACGATACACCCAGCTTATTTGCGGCATCTCGGAGAGAGAGGTTAGGGTTTCGCTTGAAACTACCGACAACTCTCTTTGTCGTCTCAGCGGCTTCCTGTTTTTGATTTCCCCCCGATCCAGACTTCCTGGCTGTCGATAAACGTTCCCCAAACACTTTAATTACATTTGTAACGGTTGATTTGGCAACTTTTAGCGATTTTGCCAACTTTGCGTGCGAGTAGCTCGGATTTTCGCGATGCGCGAGCAAAATTTTGATACGCTGCTCTTCTTGCTTGGACGGCATTTTGACAACTGAAGAGTGAATTCCAAAATCAAAATAGGAGCAACATTCTACACAAACACACCTTCAAAATGAGGGGTGTTCAGGTTTTTTAAATGCAAAATTGAAAGAAATAAGTCAAGTTGATATTGACCAAATTTTGACCGTATCACCCTTTACACCTGCACAACTTTTCCGAAGACACCAACCTTCTATCAAATCGGGATGTCATGTTAAGCAAGTAATTAGAGATCAAATGGCATACTCTCGCTACCTGGTGAGCGAGTTATGAACTGAGCATTCCACCATCCAATACGCTTTATCCATCTGAACAACTTTGGCCAAGACATCAAACTTCTGTTTAGTTAACACGCAAAAAATTCGACACATTAATTTATTTTAAGTAAGTTTTACCTTATTGTTGGTAAAGCTTTTACCTATTTTTGGATTCCTCTTGTTTACTCCGAAAATAATTGATCCTATTCTAAACATTTTTGGGTAATTTTGAACGGGCGTGTAAAAACTATAAGCCAAATCTCGATGAAAGTTTTAAAAGGCTCGATCTCCTTGGATGTAATATTAAAATTTATTTTTTGCTGTGTAGTAATCACGCCAAATATAAGCAATGTTTTAGTGACGAGCTCAAAGACGGTGAAGTTAAGGAGTATAGTGATTAGCACATATCCGTATTCTCGACCCCTCTGCGTAAAGTAGCAAAGAAAACTGGGTCAGCTACGGAGGGGGTTTGGGTCAATACTCTACCATCATCAGTTACTTTATGTCACCCAAGAAAATTACTGTTTGCCATAGAAAATGCACAATTAACATCACAATAAGTTGAGCATATGGAAAGGCAAATCGGTCTGCTGAATCCAACCATATATCGATCAAATTGTATCGAGCTTCCAGTTGTTCCAAAACTGTATTTCAGTATGTTCGATACAAAAGTTGTGAATTATGTTACCGGTACCAATACCCAATCCTATTTGTGGTCGTGCGGGGAAAAATCAAAACGCTGTCAACAGAGAAGATGATCTGAACGAAATTGATGAGTCGGTTTCGTTCAGGTCATCTACAATACACCAAAATTCAACAACAAGATCAATGGTGTCCATATTAAGTATCTATGACCACATTAGCCAGTTCCGTGCATTTCCCGGATGCCCCCGGGAGGTGACCAGAACCAAACTTGATCCAAAGCCCACCATGTATAAAAGTTAGCTCAGAAAAGAGCCAATTTGAAGTAAAATTGAGCTAAAAACCATGATTTTAAATTAGCTGTCCTGGAATGAAAAATAACTTCCCCTCTGATATTTTTACATGAAAATATTCATCAAAGCACGTAAAATTTTATCACGTCATTAGTTTAAAAAACTGGTTGCCCTAATTTGCAAATTATCCACCATAATAAATATCGTATGTTTTGAACACATAAACGCTCTTAACATGTTGCATTTGTGAGGTAACGTTTTGAAGTATTGTAGAAAGTTGCTTGTTTTGATAAATGAAAAAAACTCCTTCTAACATAATATGCCATGAAAAAATCAAATAAAAAAGTTATGGTTGAAAAAACGATTTGAAGGATCTTGCTTAAAAAATTCTTCATATCTCAATGAAAACGACGATTTAAACCATTGATGTTTTGAGCAAAGTTTGTGGAAATGATAAGATCTACAACTTTGTGCAACATTTTATTTTTCTAAGCCGCATAGAAAAAAAGTTAAAAATTTTATTTTTTGTTCTAAGGGATTTAAATTATAGACAAGCCCTTCATCAGATGCGCCTTTTTTCAAATTTAAACTTGTCAGAAGACACCAACTTGATTAAACTGCATCTTTATGCACTTTTTTAGTTTTTACTTGAAAAACACCCTCCTGGACCACTGTGCACTGTTTTTTTTTTTTTTTTTTTTTTTTAACTCTTTATTTGTTCCAAATTCAAACTAAATTACATTTCATTTTAACCTAGGTGCTCCAGTTACTGCAGTAACGTACCAGCCTTAATTGTTATGATATATATCTAAGTGTTTTTACATTGTTCATGTCTTGGCAATTCAGTATTTTAAACAGATTTTTTAACCTGCATGTCAGTATAACAATTGATATCTTAAAACTAAAAACTAAAACTAAATCTTATCTAAGTATAAAGGGAATTAATCGTTGCAATTGAGGATTGCAACGATTTTTGCCTGAAATTATTAATTATTTTGTTGGACATTTGTGCTAAAGTCTCAACATTCGAAATTCTATGTACCTCGGTAGTACTGTACCAGGGAGGCAACTTCAAAATCATTTTCAGAACTTTGTTCTGAATCCTTTGAAGTGCTTTTTCCTGGTAGTGCAACAACAAGACCATATTGGCACAGCGTAAAGCATGGCCGGTCTAAAAACTTGTTTAAATATTAGAAGTTTATTCGTCAGGCAAAGTTTGGATTTCCTGTTTATAAGCGGATACAAACATTTTATATATTTGTTACATTTGGCTTGAATGCCCTCAATGTGATCTTTAAAAGTTAATTTTTGGTCAAGAACTAATCCAAGATATTTCACTTGGTTTGACCAGGAAATTGGAACTCCGTTCATAGTGACTATGTGACTACTACTAGGTTTCAAAAACGAAGCTCTAGGCTTATGTGGAAATATTATAAGTTGAGTTTTGGAAGCGTTGGGAGAAATCTTCCATTTTTGTAAATAAGAACAGAAAATATCTAAACTTTTCTGCAGTCTGCTGCAAATAACACGAAGACTTCTTCCTTTAGCGGAAATGCCTGTGTCATCAGCGAACAACGATTTGTGGCAACCCTGAGGCAAATCAGGGAGGTCTGAAGTGAAAATGTTATACAATATAGGCCCAAGAATGCTACCCTGAGGAACTCCTGCCCTAACAGGTAGTCGATTAGATTTGGAATTTTGATAATTTACTTGAAGAGTTCTGTCAGTTAAATAATTTTGAACTAATTTCATAATATAAAGTGGAAAATTAAACTTTTTCAATTTAGCAATCAAACCTTCATGCCAAACACTGTCGAATGCTTTTTCTATGTCTAGAAGAGCAACTCCAGTTGAGTGGCCTTCAGATTTGTTTGAACGAATTAAATTGGTAACTCTCAAGAGTTGATGAGTAGTTGAATGCCCATGGCGAAATCCAAACTGCTCATCTGCAAAAATTGAGTTCGTATTGATGTGAAGCATCATTCTATTCAAAATTATTTTTTCAAAAAGTTTACTTATTGAAGAAAGCAAACTTATTGGACGGTAGCTAGAAGCTTCAGCTGGATTTTTATCCGGCTTCAAAATTGGAACAACTTTTGCATTTTTCCATTTATCAGGAAAGTATGCCAAATGGAAACATCTGTTAAATAATTTTACCAGGAAAGACAAGGTACTCTCTGGGAGTTTTTTGATGAGGATATAGAAAATTCCATCATCACCTGGAGCTTTCATATTTTGAAATTTTTTAGTTATAGACCTTACTTCGTCCAAATCAGTCCCCCAGGAATCATCAAAAATATTTTCCCGAGAGAAAATATTCCGAAAATCCCGAGCAACCTGATTCTCAATAGGACTAGGAAGACCCAAACTGAAATTATGGGAACTCTCGAATTGCTTAGCAAGTTTCTGAGCTTTTTCCAAATTTGTGATCAAAATTTTACCACCTTCTTTAAGCGCTGGAATTGGCTTTTGAGGTTTTTTCAAAATTTTTGTGAGTTTCCAAAAGGGTTTGGAACTCGGGTCTAATTTAGAAACATTATTTTCAAAAGTTTTGTTCCTCAGGGCAGAGAATCGCTTTTTAATTTGTTTTTGCAAATCCCGCCAGATAACCTTCATGGCAGGATCGCGTGTTCTTTGAAATTGTCTCCTACGGACATTTTTAAGACGGATCAAGAGCTGAAGATTATCGTCTATTATAATTGAATCGAATTTAACCTCGCATTTTGGTACTGAGGCAGCTCTTGCTTCAACTATAGAAGTAGTCAGAGATTCAAGAGCATAATTAATTTCATCTTTGGTTTGCAAAGGAATGTTTGGATCGAAGTTATATTCCATAAATGTTCGATACTGCTCCCAATCAGCTCTATGGTAATTGAAAGTAGAGCTGTTGGGATTACAAATTATTTCTTGGGATATTTCAAAAGTTACTGGAAGGTGATCAGAACCGAAGTCAGCATGGGTAACCAATTGGCTACAAAGTTGACATGAATTAGTTAAGACCAAATCAATAGTGGAGGGATTTCTTGCAGAAGAAAAGCATGTTGGGCTGTTTGGATATTGAATAGTGTAATAACCTGCAGAACAATCATCAAACAGAATATTACCATTGGAATTGCTTTGAGCATTATTCCATGAGCGGTGTTTTGCATTAAAATCACCAATAATGAAGAATTTAGACCTATGACGGGTAAGTTTCTGGAGGTCACCCTTGAGAAAATTCTTTTGCTGGCCTACGCATTGGAATGGCAAATAGGCAGCTATAAACGTAAGTTGTCCAAATTTTGTTTCAACCGAAACTCCCAAAGTTTCAAAAACTTTGGTTTCAAATGAAGAAAGAATTTTATGTTTGATTCGTCTATGAATAATGATGGCAACGCCACCACAGGGTCCATCAAGACGATCATTTCTATAAATCAAGTAATTTGCGTCCTTCTTAACCATATGGGCAGGTTTAAGGAACGTTTCTGTTATAACGGCAATATGCACGTTATGAACTCTCAAAAAGTTAAATAGCTCGTCTTCATTATCTTTAAGAGATCGAGCATTCCAATTTACAATATTTAATGCTTTAAAATCCATTACTGAATTTTAAAGTCATGACAATATTATTTGCAAATTTTACTCCAGTTTGAATAGCATCAAACATGGAGTTAGATTTAAACATATCAGAAATCATGTCAATTAATGAATTCTGTAAAAATTCCATTCTTCCTAAGTCAAAATTGTCAAAATTTTCGTTAGAACGGTGGTTAGTATTTTGATTTCTATCCGCTGCAATAGCAGCATAGGTAGCTCCATTAACTCGCTGAACATTGTTAGCAGCGAGGGGAGTAGGTACAGATGAAACATTTGAAGCAGGGGAGATATTTGTACCTACGGGTACGAATGTAGAATTTGTTCCTCGCTGACCGTTGTTAATAGCAGAGGAATTTGTACCTGATTCGGAAACGTGGAGCGTTTCTTACCTGTCGGTTAGAACGAGATTGTAGGATCGCTTTGCGAGTTTTACATTCCCAAAAATTGGATTTGTGGTTTTCACCACAATTTGAACATTTAAATTTCTTAGGATCTTCCTTCACATGACAGTCGTCCTTTGCGTGAGAGGAATCACCACAATTCATGCATTTAGCTGGCATGTAGCAATTTTTAGTTCCGTGACCCCATCCCTGGCACTTACGGCACTGAGTGAGGTTTTGGAAATTTCCTCCAGTCTTCCTGAAGTGTTCCCACTTCACTCGGACATGGAGCATAAGGCTAGCTTTTTCTAAGGCCTTAAGGTTGTTTAGTTCACTAGATTTGAAGTGAACTAAATAAAAATCATTAGAAATCCCGTTGCGCGAATCGCCAGGACGGGATTTCATTTTCATTTTGATTACTTGGAGTGGCACAACTCCAAGTAATTTTGCCAGTTCATCTTTGATCTGATCCAGGGATTCACCACTGGGCAGTCCTTTCATGACAACCTTGAACACACGTTCAGTTTTGGTGTCGTAAGTAAAAAATGTGTGCTTCTTCTCAGTAAGATACTTGAGAAGACATTTAAATCCGTCCAAGGTTTCAGCCAATACACGGCATTCACCCCGACGTCCAATTTGTAGTGCAAACTTAACTTTCACGAAATTCAAAAGTTCCATGCAAAGAGCATGGAAATCGGTAGTGGTTATCACAATAGGGGGAATCTTTTCCTTCTTGGCATTAAGCCGGGAAAGTTTACTAGAATTTTTCTTGGATGATGGATCATTCTCATCATCCGTGAGCAAATCAAATTGATTACTCAAATTAATTTCATCAGAAGGGGGGTCAAGAGTTTGCCCCTTTCTTTTGCGTTTAGGCGCCATGGCGGCAGTAAATTTTTATCCAAATCGACTTCCAAGCAGATTACTATAAGAATCTGAAGGATCGAAGAGAAATTTTCCAAATCGATATCCAAGAAGGATTACCTCGGGTAGGGTCCAAACAAGGATCGAAGAGGAATAAGAGTTGAACAAGGTAGAAAAATTTTACAGGTTGAGCACTGAAAAGTGCTGTTTAAATTTGTTGTAGCTTTAGGTAGTAGTAACACTTCCTTCAGCAAAAAGCAAATAGATCCGCACGGCAAGAGAGCACGATGCGGACTGATGTGCACTGTTATTGATATTTGTTTAACATGCCATGTAAAAGAAAAACAATTTCAGAGCACTAATAAACACAAACCTCTAAGATTTTTATGAAAGCTGGTTAACATTGATGCCATGTTTAGCCGAATGAACTTAAAAATGGTAAAAGTGGATTTCGTGAGGCAAGAAAATTGATAATATTGAATTCCCTGTACTAAAGGGTGTCCCACATCACGTTGGATCACGGAAAAAAACGCTGTAGAAAATTATCTGTTGTGAATAGATTTTGTGGGTTTCCGTACATAAGAAGCTGCAGCCAGGTGCTGTACAGAACCTAATGAGTGGAGTTAAGCGTGAGGTGCGATTGTACGGTTATGGTTTTGAAGTTGAATGAAATAAATATGCCAAAAGCTTACTTTTAATTTTTTATTGTCTGAAAGTTTGAAAAGGATCGGTCAACTAGGTAATTTCTACAGCGTTTTTTCCGTGATGCAATTTGATGTGGGACACCCTTTATAAAGATTTTTAAAGTTAAATTATCATATTATTTAAAATATTTTTATGTAGAAAAACAAATGATATTAATGATAAACTTGTAGATCCATAAAAAAATAAAAATTCATCCTTTAATTTAACTGACTGTTTTCAAATTCCCTAATTTTATCAAGTTTTCCAGTATTTCTTGATTTGCCCTGCGATCACGGTCATGAGCAATATTAGTGCAAACGGATTACTAATATATTATTGAGAGGAATGGATTACCAATATATAATTAAGAAATGCTCCCTAGGTTTCCTAACACCAGGTTACTCCATCTTATCTCAACCTCTAAGAATTTCAATCCTAGACTCTCACGTATATTCGTGAAAAATGGTGAAAATGCCTTTAATGCAGAGTTCTTTTCATGTAGTTCTGCTTTTTTTTTAAATTTTAGGTCTATGATTTCTTGGGTAGCATTTCTCGATATTTTTAAATATTCAAAACTTGTGTGTTAGCAGCGCCGGTGGTGTAGTGGTAAGCGTGATTACCTCTCACCCCAACAGGCCTGGATTTAATCCCAGTCGGTGCCACCGGGATGTTCTGAGGCATAACATCTCTGATCACGCCTATTAAAGCCGTTGGTCTCCGGTTCATGAGTTGATGGGTTGATAGGTAGGGTCCAGGTTAAAGTGACCAGACGTCCCGGATTCTGCAGGACAGTCCCGGATTTATCCTACATGTCCCGCATTTACAAGTGTCCCGGAAAACGTCCCGGATTACCAAATGTCCCGGAAAACGTCCCGCATTTGAAAAGTGATTATAAAATGAAAATTAGTGCACTCTTATTTATTTTCAATTCCACCAGATAGAGCGCGCATGATTTTAAATCCATTTCTTAAGGGTTCGACTAATACTGAAGGGTATGAAATGACATTTAAAAAAAAAGGAACAACAACAATAACAAAAACAACAAAACTTTTGTCAACTACTGCACACTGCATCAGCGGAAATAATGATTTACTTGAGGCGGATAAAAATGAGCGAGACCTTTTCGACGAAGTAGCTTATATTAAGAAATACTGTGATGAAGACAAAATTAAGGGTTGGAAAGAGAGCAACACAAAAGTTGAAAATAGATGGGTAGAGATATTTATTTATTTCGACAGAAATGGCATTCCAATTAGAAACCTCAGAAAGATAGTAGAATTTGCTTTGTGTCTTCCAGGAACTAATGCTGTTACAGAGCGAGTGTTTTCTCTAGTTAACAAAATTTGGACCACTGAGAAGACACAACTAACCGTTGATACTTTGTAATCTGTACTACAGGTCAGGCAAAACTTTGATGAGACTTGTGATAGTTTTCATACGATGATTTCATAAAATAATGCTTTGCTTAAGAAGGTGCACTCAGCCGAAAAATATGTTTAAATTTTCATAAGATTTGTTAGATATAAATAAATTGTTGTTTTCCTTAGAAAAATGGTTCTTTCATTCATCCTCAGTATTTTGGACAGGGCGTCCCGCATTAGCCCGGAAAATATCTGGTTACTTTAGTCCAGGTGTAGAAGCTGCCTCCCTGGCGTCGGTAGCATTGGTCCTCAGCACGGAAAACAAGATCGACGGAAAACAAATCAAGGGAAAAAAAACTTTTGTGTTCGTTACAAATACAAAACAAACCAACGACTACTTTTTTGATTTTTTTTTTTAGAAACATATGATTAAAGCCTCGTAGCCGTCAGTGTTGGGAAAATATCAAAAAATCAAATCTCACCAACGCCCAAGATCACGCTTGATTTTCGTAGACAAAAATCAACAAGCAAACAACTGCGGTTGATTTTGCAAGCTGTGATATCGTAGCTCGGAATATCAAGCTAACAAAACTCACCAGCTGCAAATCTCAACAAACTGTGGTGAGATTGAGTTTCAAGATTTTTGCTTTTCACCCGAATGCAACCGAAATTTGCATAACGGCTGGCAGCAGTCACTTCGTGTCTGCCATCGGTGAAGTGTAAAAAGAGATAGCAAACTATACTTTCTTTCTCTAAGAAAACGATGTGCAACGGAATCATTTTTGTGTCGAGTCAACTCTCAGCTTGATTTTTGCACGTTGTGAATAGTCGCGCAATATCAAAGGAGCTTATAAAATCAATATCAAGCATGATATTTTGTTCCAATATCACGCGTGATATTGCGAGCGCATGAGAGCGGAAAAATATCTTTTGGTTTCTGATTTTGCTAACACTGGTAGCCGTTAATACGGTAAAGAAGCTTCAAAAGTCTATCAAAGATGACTTGCATGAGGAATTCAAAATAAAAAATGTCAGTACTAAAGAACTAAATTTTTCAGAAACACCCTTTCACAAATCCGAAAAATTACTCTAAATCGAGAACTTTAAGAGATCGACCATTTTTTTCATCAACATTGCTTGAAATTAACTCAGCTACAACTTTGCCCTTTGGCTTGATGGATGTTTGCTGTAGGTAGATTATCCACTTGAAATTCCCCCAACCTGGTCTGCGGAGCCAGAAGCCACGTTTAAACGTTCGCATTACAATGTGCTTATTATGTCGTTAGGAGCAGCAACTAGAAAGCAACTATAGGGTCCTCGAGAGAGTATTAAGCGTATACTGTGCTCTGGTGTAATGTAGGTGTATAGGTACGTTCGTATATACGTCAAAATAACCTTAGGAGAAGAGCATGCCACTAGCAGAAACCGGTTCCGGTAGTTGTGAATACGTTTTCATCAACCACCAGTCAACAGCAATGCAAAGTGCTAAGCTAAAATGAATAAAAGGGAAGCACTTTTCGCGTCTTTAGTGTCTTTGGCACTTGGTTTAACGAGTTAATGTGCTCTCTTGAGTTGTAGAACTGCTGTGACGAACAGCTGATTCTCGCGAAAGCTTTCTAGATTCCAAAACAGTTGTTCTGGGGCGAAGAAGAATAATGCTTGATTTAAATTTTTTCCAGTCTGATTTATGACGATGTCATTGAGTTCAATGTCACTGTACACACTAAGATTATTTTACAGATTTCTGTAAAATTTTACCGAAATCTCAACAGCTGAACGTTCGGTAAACAATTTTACAGTTTTCCTGTAATTATTTACAAATATCTGTGAAAAATTCACAGATATTTGTGAAAAATTACAGGAAATCTGCGAAACTGTTTACCGAACGTTCAGCTGTTGAGATTTCGGTAAAATTTTACAGATTTCTGTAAAAAATTCTAGGTGTGTACATTTCCTAAAATGGGTGTTTATATTAAACTCCAATTGAATCGTTTCAGAGACTCTACAAATTGGTGCACCTGTCAGACTCTGGTGTCCTGGCATAATCATTAAACTGCACTTAAAGCACAATCTTCCAGTATATTCTAACTTTTTCATCATCTGCATTAGTTTTCAGCTTCTCCAATCTGAAACAAGGTGAGTAATTTAAAAGCTTTTGTTATTGAACAATTTTTGCCAGCCTTTACCAATAACGACAAGGGATGTTAAATTTGTTTTTAATTATCAACAGGTAGCTCTAAGTTGAGCATCCCCAGCCTGCAAATTCACTTTGGTGAAGTTATGGTGCAAACAATTATTGTTTCCATTTACTTGTCTACCAGCTACCCAGCTCTTGGAACAATATACGTAGCCCACACCCCCACTGAGTGTGATACGTCTTTGTTAGGGTTTTTAGGTTCCTGCTCCTCATAGGAGTATTCGGGGCAAGACGGAGAGTTAGTGTAAGACGGGCAGTTGATTCTTTGATGGCGTAACTATTGTATAATAGATTTTTTGTCATATTTTATTTACGATATTTAATGCATTCCAGATCATCCTGGTTGTCACGGAAGCAGTCAAAATATAATCAAAAAACAAAAATTAATTCCTTCAGCGGAAAATGTGATGTAAATTTAGGTTTACCATCTGAGTAAGCTGGACAATGCTAATAATTCATAAGAACACACATTGAATGTCCGGATTTACATATTCACAATCGATCCACCGTCATCACTAATGATCTTGTTCTTGAATGCTAATGTGACGTAGTTTTTCACATGATGAGTTTCGGCACATAGCAATTGTTGTCCACTACCCCCGGGGTACCAGGAGATTTCCGGACGTGGTCAATGTGGTTCCCTAGTAGCACGCTTGTCACAATTCAATTGTAGAAACTTACATACGACTTATTTCAGTCATAAACAAGTTGTTGTAACTTATTGTGATGAAAGTGTGCTACTCGGGGTTCTGAGTCTTCGTTATTTCTTTAATTGTAACGTTTCGTGTTAATTGTTAAGATTCAAAACAAATTGGTATATGCAGCTTCCTTTAGCATGAGTTGAACTTACAGAATACAGATATATGTAATAATCCTTAAGGTGTCCATCTTACCCCGGTTTCCCCTACCACTCTGTCAGACCATCAGCTACCCTTTCCTGTGTCGCTTCGAAAACTCAGCAACGCTCTCATCAGGCATACACCTCTGAACGGGTGCGAAGAGCTGGCAAGATTTAATTAAATGTGAAAGCGCATTATTTTAAAGTTTTTGTGAAATGCATTTAAATTTAATCCGGCTGACAGTGGTTGTCACATTGAGTTTTATTAAAATTTGCCTGCCATACAAACATGCTGGCATTTTCTCAGAGGTGTGCAAACATTCACCAATTTGTTCGGTAATTTGATTGGGCAGGTTTTCTGTATGAGGAAATATGGTGAATGTGACTACCGAACGATGCAGTCATTAACGATTACAGAAATCTTCAGTGGAGTATGAATATGTCGGTGAAGCAATCCAGCATCACCTGCAAGGTTTTTGCATAGGTCTTCTTGTTTAATACAATTCGTAGTTTGTTTTAGTAAGAGGAGCGTAGCATCACGCAAGCCAAGTAAAGTTGTACACTCATGAAAATGCTTAGAAGCATACAAGTGGAACTACAATCACCTGGTATATGAATCTTCTAACTTATTCCGCTTTCTGATGCTTTGATCCAAATCGATAAAAAACTTGGGCAAAACCTTTTAATTTATTTATTTGTCGTCAATCTGTGTAGACCGTTTGCCAATAGCGCTGTGGCCTTACATGCTATTTTAACTTTTGAAACATGCTTGCTGCATAATATAATGCTGATTACCTTAACCGACATGAAGTGAATGAGAATGCTGGAAATGTAGATCATATTTCATTTTATTTTATTTTATTTTATTTTAACTTACTTTCATCTAGCTTGCCGCTTTAATGAAATGTTGCATGCCGGGGAAAAGCCCATTTGAGCTGGTTGATTTTACTCACAAAGGCATTTTTTTGTGTCAGCCACATTAAAAGCTGATTACACAACAGTTACATACATTAAATAGGTTCATGCTAACAAATCTGTTATCAAAGGTCAGAAGATAATAATTTAAAACTATGTCAATGGTGCGAAGGCCCATGCTGCGGTGGGCGATCATGTATCAAGCTCGTATTCAGCTCCAGCAGTCGAGAAGAAAATACGAAAAAAGGAAGACAAATTGTACTAGGTTCGTTGTACTAGGTACCCTGATCGTCAGTCACATGTGTCATCTGTCCAGTAATCTGCGTTGAAATGCTGCAGCCGATGAATTGAAGTCGAAGATCGTTTTAATCATACCCTGCATAACGTGCTTCAAGTGACAAGAAATCTTGCTGTCGTAAAACCTTTTCAGGTGCGTAGACGATCAGTTGTTCCAGTATTTCTGCTGCGTCAGTTTCACCCAACATAATTTTAGCAAAAATACAGCCTGCGCAATACACCTTCTACGTTTCAATGAATCAAGCCCAAGGAGCGTGCATCGATGTTTATACGGTGGTAAATTCACAGGATCTTGCCATTGAAGACTATGGAGAGCATATCTCACAAATTTATTTTGAATTGATTCATATCTACTTATCCACTCGGTCTGATATGAACACCACACGATTGCATTGGATTCTAAAATCAAACGGACTCTTACCTTACCAATCAGGCTAAGGCCTTGTTGTTCTCTGCTGTCCGAAGAAGTTGTCTCCACTCTACTCGATCCATGGCCACACTTCGCCAGCCTCGTAGTCTGCGAAGGGTCCGCAGGTCGCCTTCTACTTGGTCGATCCACCTTGCCCGCTGCGCGCCTCTTCTTCTTCTTCCTGTTGGGTAGATTTCTAGAACCATTTTCACTGGATCGTCGTGTGGCATTCTTACGACGTGCCCAGCTCACCGTAGTCGCCCAATTTTTGCAATGTGGACGATGGATGGTTCTCCCAGCAGTTGGTACAATTCGTGGTTCATTCGCTTCCTCCACGTTCCGTCATCCATTTGCACTCCAACGTAGATGGTACGCAACACCATCTGTTCGAAAAGTTGGTCCTCCACGAGCATAGTCCAGGTCTCGTGGCCGTAGAGAACCATCGGTCTAATAAGCTACTTGCTAACATTCAACTATGTGCGGCGGCGAATTTTATTCCATCGGAACGTCCTCCGGAGTCCAAAGTAGGCACGATTCCCTGCCATAATGCGTCTTTGAATTTCTCTGCTGGAATAATTTTCGGCGGTCACCAGTGAGTTCAAATACACGAACTCATAGACCACCTCGATTTCGTCACCGTCAATCTGAACTCGGGGTGGGAGGCTAACATTGTCTTCCCTAGAATGTCTTCCTTTCATGTATTTTGTATTTGATGCATTGATGGCAAGTCCAATCCACCTAGCTTCAGCCTTGAGTCTGATGTAAGTTTGCGCCATCGTCGCAAAGTTCCGTGCCATGATGTCGATGTAATCGGCGAAGCCATGAAGCTGGATGGACTTCCTGAAGATCGTGCCACTTGTGTCTATCCCTGCTCTTCTGATCACACCTTCTAACGCGATGTTGAATAGTAGAAACGAAAGTCCATCACCTTGCCGTAACTCCCTTCGAGATTCAAAGGGACTCGAGAGTGTCCCCAATACTCGTACAACGCACATCACTCGATCCATCGTCGCCTTGACCAATCGCGTCAGTTTATCCGGAAATCCATACTCGTACATAATCTGCCATAGCTGATCTCGATCGATTGTGTCGTAGGCAGATATGAAATAGATGATGTGTGTGAATCCCGCCTGGTATTGCCCCACGAACTCTCTTGCAAATGGTGACAGGCGGCGGCATATAATTTGGGAGAGTACCTTGTAGGCGGCGCTCAGCAGTGTGATCGCGCGGTAGTTGCAGCAATCCAACTTGTCGCCTTTTTTGTAGATTGGGCATACAACACCTTCCATTCACTCCTCCGGTAATATCTCCTCCTCCCAAATCTTGGCAATTACCCAGTGCAGCGCTTTAGCCAGTGCTTCACCACCGTTTTTTTAATAGCTCACTTGGTAGTTGATCTACACCAGTTGCTTTGCTGTTCTTCAGCCGACCGATCTCCTCCTCAACTTATTGAAGATCAGGGGCCGCACACTGGGGCAGATCAGTGATTTTCTCGGAAAAAATTAATAACTTTTGAACAAAGCATCCAATCAGAATACTGTCTTCGGTAAAATTGTTTGTATTAGTTAAGCACTTCTTTTGAATAAATTAATTAGTTCGCAACTTGGTCGTAGAGATGGCGCGCGAATCTAACTTTTGAATAAAGCATCCTAGACGTATGGTTTTTTATTTATTAAAATGAAGGAAAAATGCAGAAGACATAAAACTTCCATAACCTTTAGTTTCGGAGATATAGGGTGTATTGTAAAATATGATGCCAAAATTCTTATTTGTAATTTTTTTGTATATTTTCATATGTTTGCTCTGGTTTCTGCATTTATTCCAACGAAAACAAACTAGGGGCGAATTTTCATTGAACTGTTTGTGGAATTTATAGTGGTTTTAGTGAAATATTCTCGAAAAACATGATATTTTGCCTCTATTTTAGGTGGGTGGGATTCTCGAAAAGGCAGCTAAGGGCAGCTGGACTTTGTCTCTTTTGCTAGCTCATGTCATTGTCTAACATATAGGAGAGAACAGTACATAACGCACCCCCGGGGTAAGGCGCACTTTTTCATTTTATTTTGAGTTTTTCTTGGAATTTTTAATCCAATTCTAGGATTTATCATGCAGGATTTTGAGTTCAGATGCTATGCTAGAAGTGCTGCCTGATAAGACAACAAAAAAGTTACGTAAAAGCCATGAAAAACACAAATGAAAGTCAGCTGGTGCGTTCTGCCCAGGGGGTGCGTTGTATACCATTCTCCCCTACCAGAAAACTGAAGACATGATATTCGATGATTTTTTTTAAATTTCACTTTATATATACCGATAAAAACATCCTTTACACTGAAATGAACTGTTTCACATAATGAAAAACATTATATAAATTTTTGACATGTCACCATTTTTAAATGCTGTGCTGAATTTTGAGATTGTTTACTTATTATGAGCTGCCAGCAAACCAGGGGCCTGGCTGGCGGCCATGTTTTTGATGCTATCATATGCTTTTGACTCTCTACTTACTACACGATTATCCGTCCCTTTCCACCATGTAATCAGCTGCATTACCCAGGTAAAGTTGTATATTTGACATCATCGTACAAGCTGTGTGCTGCCGTGCCAACGTGATCGTGTACAACGTACAATTATCGATTACTTTTTCGAAGAGACTGTAGTATATATGATGAGCATAAGAGAGTATTAGTTAAATTCGAATTACAAGATTGTTGTTCAGTGTATAGATATACCCTGCAAACATAATCGCAAGAGATAACGCGCAACCCTATCGATAAATAAAAACAACGAAACGTTAAACGGGTTGAGATGAATGTTAAAGTAAACGGCAACGTCGGTAACGAAGGCACGAACGAAAGAACGATAGAATTGTCGGCAACCGATCGGGTTAGCATTCATCGTTGGCCGGATGCGAAAACGGGATGGTCGAATTAGACATTATGTCGGATGGGTAAAAGAGAAAGACATTGTCTCTTCGGTACAGAATGTTTCGGTTGATCGGTTGCCTGTTCGATTATTCTGTTAACGATTTTCTGGACGGATGGACGTGTTTTTCATCGTGGGACTTCTTGGCCGGCGTCGTTCACTACAGAGACGTATCATCTTTAGTAAACAATGCATTTGATCGTCGGTTTGGTGTAACTGGTAGCTCATCCACGCATACTAACACCACTATCATGCAGGAGAAAATTTCCCCTATCTGATGGTAGTGTTAGTATACGTGAGCGAGCTACCAGTTACGCCAAACCGACGATCAAATGCATTGTTTACAAAGCTGATACATCTCTTCGAAAAAGTAATCGAGAATTATTAATGTGCGTCAATGTTTCAGTAGTTGGTATCCATAAGCGTGAATTTTTTTCTCGTCTCAGTTCAGTGATCAATTTCCGGTGTTGAGCAATAATCCAAAAAGTTGCAATTTGCATGCAACTTGCATTTCGTTTAGTGGCGTCTCAAAATTAATTTTAGTAAAGATAATAGATCACACAAGCACATCAAACTATTTTTACAGCCAGATCCATTAATTACAAGTCTGCGAAAAAGACCGAAGAAAAATTCAGCCCATTTAATAAAAAAAAAAATAGTGAGGTATTGGCATTATTACAACCACCGGATTCATTTGACAAATAGTGACAATTAAGGACAACTGATTTCTAAATACTTCAACTTAAGAGATAGTTTAATCTTTAAACCATTACTGCTTCTGCAATTTAAAAAGTTTAACGAATAAAAATTATACATAACTGACAGGTTTCCTTATTAGTAGAGATACTTGTAACGGTTTACAAAAGGTGAAATTAAAAAAATCATCGAATATCATGTCTTCAGTTTTCTGGTATATGTTAGACAATGACATGAGCTAGCAAAAGAGACAAAGTCCAGCTGCCCTTAGCTGCCCCTACGAGAATCCCACACACCTAAAATAGATGCAAAATATGCAATATTTCGAGAATATTTCACTAAAACCACTATAAATTCCACAAATAGTGCAATGAAAATTTGCACCTAGTTTGTTTTCGTTGGAATAAATGCAGAAACCAGAGCAAACATATGAAAATATACAAAAAAATTACAAATAAGAATTTTGGCATCATATTTTACAATACACCCTATATCTCCGAAACTAAAGGTTATGGAAGTTTTATGTCTTCTGCATTTTTCCTTCATTTTAATAAATAAAAAACCATACGTCTAGGATGCTTTATTCAAAAGTTAGATTCGCGCGCCATCTCTACGACCAAGTTGCGAACTAATTAATTTATTCAGAAGAAGCGCTTAACTAATACAAACAACTTTACCGAAGACAGTATTCTGATTGGATGCTTTGTTCAAAAGTTATTAATTTTTTCCGAGAAAATCACTGATCTGCCCCAGTGTGGGCCGGTAGCTTGTCGTCTTCTCCGCGTACTCCAAGGTCTGTTGCCGTGCCAACTTCGTTTTCTGCTGCTTCACCGTTGAGGTGCTCGTCATAGTACTGCTTCCACCTCTCAACCACCTCACACTCGTTCGTGAGAAGGTTACCGTCCAAGTCCTTGCACATATCGGCTTGCGGCACGTAGCCTTTGCACGAACTATTTAGCTTCTCGTAGAACTTCCGTGTATCGTTTACGCGGTAAAGATTTTCCATCGCGTCACGATCTCGGTCTTCCTGCTGACGCTTCTTCCTTCGCAAAACCGAGTTTTGTCTGTTCCACGCTTGTCTGTATCGCTCCACATTCAATCTCGTGTGGTGTTGCAGCATTCTCGCTCGTGCTGCATTCTTCTCCTCTACTAACAGTTTGCATTCGCCGTCAAACCAGTCATTTCTTTGGTCTGGGATCGCAGTACCTAGTGCCGCTGTAGCAGTACTACCTATGGCGGAACGGATATCCCTCCAGCCACATTCAAGAGAAGCTGCGCCAAGCTGCTCTTCGATGCTTATTGTTGGGTCGCGGCGTTCGACTTCGAGAGTTTTGAGCGCATGCATACTGCAACTAGGTAGTGGTCCGAATCTATGTTCGCACTGCGGTACGTGCGGACGTTGATAATGTCGGAGAAGAATTTCCCGTCGATTAGAACGTGATCGATTTGGTTTTCTGTGTGTTGGTCAGGTGATCTCCAGGTGGGTTTGTGGATATCCTGGCGGGGGAAAAGGGTACTTCAAACTACCATACCCCGAGAGGCTGCAAAACTCACGCATCGTTGGCCGTTGTCGTTCGATACGGCATGCAGGTTGTTTGGCCCGGTTGTCGGTCAATACATTGCCTCCCGTCCTACCTGAGCGTTCATGTCGCCGATGACGATTTTGACGTCCCGTTGCGAACAGCCGTCGTACACCTGCTCCAGCTGCGCATAGAACGCTTCTTTCTCGTGGTCGGGTGTCCCTTCGTGTGGACAGTGCACGTTGATGATGCTGTAGTTGAAGAAACGGCCCTTAATCGACAACTTGCACATCCTCGCGTTGATCAGCTACCAACCAATCACGCGTTGGCGCATCTTACCCAGCACTACAAAGCCGGTTCCCAGCTCGTTGGTGGTGCCACAGCTCTGGTAGAAAGTACCCGCTTGATGCCCACTTTTCCATACCTTTTGTTCCGTCCAACAAAGTTCCTGTAGTGCTACGACTTCGAAGTTGCGTGGTTGAAGTTTGTCATAGATTAACCTACATACTAAAAAAATCTGAATTTTACTGGTGATGTAAACATACATGCATGCAAACATTGATAAACTTCCTTTTCACGTAAACTAGCAGCTTGCAAGAAATGTTGCAAACAAAAGTGGACAGTTGCATACAATATATGGAATATTGTATGACATGTCTCATAAATTTACACGATCTATAATCTAAACTTGTATGATATATGACGCTCCATTTATGTGCATCATAATAACGGAAATTTACACTACTTTTTTTAGCTGTGTAGTCTTTTGTTATCATATGACTCAAGGAGGCGTGAAGTAGGAACTTGTGAGGACCAGGGCTAGGTATTCCGCTCCTTCCAGGTTGTCAACTCACCATTTTGTAGCCGCGTACGCGTACGAGGGGCTTCTGAAATTACTACACAACTAAAATGACTAATGTTGCCTTCTTGTTTAAAATAAATTAAAATAGATTTATAGCTGCTTGATTGGCACTCCAGTGATGGCTTTGAACTTGTCTTGCAATACAAATGTGTAGTTTTCTGAATACTACAGATACACCATCCTGCAAAATTTGTTTGGTGTAGATTGCTGTTCTTTCATGAAATTTTGAGGAAATAATTTTTCTAATTTCCTAACAATATAAGACACAAATTCGTCCGGATGTTTATCGTAATTCAATCAAGAAAGTTTGCTATTTCAGAAGTTTATGTTAGATTGCGTGGATGTGTTTTGATTCTCGATAAATTTACGCTAAAAGTTATTGTTTACGTTTGGTTGTTCCGCCTATTTCAATTATTGGTCTAGAATTTTCACACTTTCATGTGGATATTAGAATAGCATTTCATCCTAACTCTGAAAATCGTAATCTTTACCTATGAAGTAACCAAACACTTCGATTGAATTTGTTCCGACAACTCTGTCTTAAACGTTATTTTGATTGGAAGTGATGCCTTCGAGCTATGACTTGTTGAAAAGAGTATCAAAATGGTCGAATTTTAGCTCAAATGTGAGCGATTAACCAAAACATACAATTAAGCAAGTTAAGTACAGCACTTTCCTGGAATCATACCAGAACCCAATTACAAGCAATTCAACGACACTATCGACAGGAACTTCAGTCGATATCAGCAATAATAAGACACAACAGAAACAACAACAACAACAACAGCAGAACTGCATCCCAATGCATAATCATATTTCTGTATATCAGCATTCCCATTCCTTTCCACGAGGCGACCATCCATCAGCGACACCGAGCCGGTTAGCAGCAGACAAAACATAGATAGCATATAAGTAATAATTCGCGCACTAGGCGTTTTCCATTAAACCCTTTAGTATATAGCACATTGTAACTTTTTGCTTTACAAGAATAAATTCATTCTAGTTCAGACCTTCAGTCGAGTAAGTTCGTAGTTCTAATTTTATTTTTTTAAAACGCCCCCCGAAGGCCCGAACTAATAACTGGCGCAGTCGGTAGAATTGTGCTAAGTATCCGCGAGTGTTTTGCAAGTGTTCCGTGAAGATTAATCGACGGTTTATCGAAATCAACGCCTTGACGAGAGGACATCGCCAAGTTGAGGACATCTGTACCAGCACCGGAAGACGCGCAATCCGAAGAACCAGACGAAGGAACATCGTCAAATCAATCAACCGGATCGAAGGAACATCGGTCAAAGTAAATCGTAAGTACAAATTTCCTATCCTTCAAAACCAATTCAGAAATAGAAACCCGACATAGGTTCACTACTTCTGACCATCCTCTAAACACTACTAATAGCACAGTCTGGCGGCCCCACCCGTGGTAACCAATAGACTAAAATATCACAGTTAGGCCGCGAACTAACCTTAACAACACAAAAAATAAATAATAAATCCAACAACAAATAAATTAGTGAACCAAATAAATTAGCAACAAAGTGAATTATTTATAAGCAGTCAGAGAAGTGAATATTTTTTTTTA
The DNA here is from genome assembly GCF_037179485.1 of Ochlerotatus camptorhynchus. Taxonomy (NCBI): domain Eukaryota; kingdom Metazoa; phylum Arthropoda; class Insecta; order Diptera; family Culicidae; genus Ochlerotatus; species Ochlerotatus camptorhynchus. Next base: position 46,898 of record NW_027041105.1, read on the forward strand.
GTGCATGTTAACAAGAAAAATGTCCGAGACACTAATGGACAAAATCGAAGAATTGGAGCAAATGCTGCTTCAGCAAAGAAGGCAAATCGAATCGTTGCAAAACACCCCGCGAAGCGTTGAGCAGCGCCCACAACAAAATTTTGATGTAACGCGTATTCCTGACGTGATTAAAATGATCCCAGGATACGATGGTGAAATCAAGGCTTTGCCATCTTGGCTTGCCTCGGTCGACCAAAAATTAGAATGTGCAATAAAATTTGTACCAGATGGTGATACGCGCACTGTGCTATTTACTTATCTGGACATCAATTATCCGAGATAAAATCACTGGTAAGGCCAATGAAGCCTTAATCAGCAACAATACTGAGTGCAAATGGGATGCCATAAAGCACACATTAAAGGAAAGATTTGGTGACAAACGAGATCCATCCACAATTTTGAGCAGGATACCTTACTTGAAGCAAGGTTATCTTAGCGTAGAAGATTTTTACTACAACTGCGATGGATTATTAGCAGATATTCGAGCTAAGGTTATGTTGGACGATAACGTCAAGCCCTGTTCTACAACTGTCATGGTAACATACGAAAGTATGATGACCAATACTTTCATTGACGGTTTACATGATCCGATATCTGCACTTACCAGAACCAGTAGACCTGATAGTTTATTTTCAGCATACCAGCATGCCCTAGATCAAGATAATGCTGCTAAAAGAACAAAAGTTAGTCAAAAATCAAATTCAGAACCTTCTAGATTCTCTCTATTCCAACCACCGCCTAATCAAAATGGAGCATGATATCACAATAACCTACAACCAGCTGGACCACAAAATCCACCTGTATTATCTAGACCTCAGCCAATGAAAAATGCGTTCTATACGCATCGACCCCAATTCTCGACAAATTCTTTCCCTACATCAAAACCACCGTTTAATCCAAACAGAGAAATCCCAGCATACATGCAGAATACCGTACAACCTGGAACACGGTTCCCCTCCATAAAACAGGAAAAACCATCATCTTCAAATTTTAAACAAGTTAGAGGCAATCAAATTAATATGCATGACGAATATCTTGATTCTGTTGATGTCAGCACTGAAGAATTCACCGAAAACGAAAACCAATATCAGGAGGAAGAATTAAATTTTCCTTCAGATGTGGGGCATCAAGAAATGGATTGAGTTTCCTTCCTTATTTAGAAATCCTTTCCAAATCAAAACCTCCCCGTAAACTACTTATCGATACAGGAGCTAATAAAAATTATATTTCTCCTGAAATCGTCCCCATGCAATCTATACGTTTAGGCTCACAACACAAAGTAAAGAACATAAATGGATCACACAAGATAGAGCAATATACCTTCTTCAACCCGTTTTCGAAATATTTTAAAAATATTCCTTGCCAGAAATTTCACCTATTCAAGTTCCATGATTTCTTCGATGGATTGATAGGATTTCAAACTCTTCATAGATTAGGGTGCATTATAGATGCATCAGCAAATACGCTTGTTCTAGACAATACAACTATACAACTAAAAAAAAAATTTCCTGGTACAATTGAATTAAATTTTCATGAATCAATGCATATGATTCAAGAAATCCCAATCTCTATTAACTCAGGAGACTTCTTTCTTGAAAATGACTTAGAAATTACATCCAAAGTTTATGTCCCGTCTGGATTATACAGCGTTCACCAAAACAAAGCCAATCTACTCTTTGTCAATATACATCAAGAACCCTCTGTAGAAACTATAGACTATGAAAAAATTACCACTGAAATAAATAACTTTGAAGTAATGGATTTCCCATCAAAAGTTCCCCCTACAATTACTAAAATAGCACAAGATATCGGAAAAGAGGAGCGAACTGATCACCTTAACTCAGAAGAACGCTTAAAATTACTTAGATTGCTTCGAAAATATCCCAATGTTTTCTACACGGACGGTGATAACTTGTCATTTACCAACGTAGTTTAACATTCTATAAACACATGCGACGAATTACCTGCCTATACTAAAAATTACAGGTATCCGTTTGTCCATAAAGATGAAGTACAAAAACAGATTTCAAAAATGCTCGACCAAGGTATCATAAGACCTAGCACATCCCCTTGGGTATCATCCATATGGATCGTACCAAAAAAGGCAGATGCATCTGGCGAACAGAAATGGCGTTTAGTAGTTGACTATAGGAAGCTCAATGCAAAAACTATAGACGACAAATACCCTTTACCCAATATCACAGAGATACTGGATAAACTGGGCAAATGTCAATATTTTAGCACGCTCGATTTGGCCTCAGGGTTCCATCAAATCGAGGTGGATCCCAGAGATGTACCAAAAACAGCATTTCAAGTAGATCATGGTCTATACGAGTATTTGCGTATGCCATTTGGTCTAAAAAACGCACCAGCTACTTTCCAGCGCGTTATGGATCATGTACTCAGAGAATATATTGGAAAATGTTGTCTCATTTATATGGATGATATTATCGTTTTCTCTACCTCTTTGCAGGAGCATTTAGCAAATTTGGAAAAAAATATTAAAGGCCCTTGAAAAAGTAAATTTAAAATTACAGTTAGACAAATGTGAATTCCTAAGAAAAGAAGTAGCTTTCCTAGGTCATATTGTCACCGATCAGGGAGTCAAACCGAACCCCAATAAAATCGAAGGTATCAAAAATTGGCCTTTACCAAGAAACCAAAAACAACTTAAAGGATTTCTTGGAATTCTCGGGTACTATCGGCGGTTTATTCGCGACTTTGCGAAAATTACCAAGCCACTTACAGCTCAATTACGTAAAGGCGAAGTAATTGAACACACACCTTTATTTGTGAAAACCTTCGAAAAATGCAAGGAATTGCTTACACAAAGTGATGTATTGCAATACCCTGACTTCAATCAACCATTCGTCCTCACTACTGATGCAAGCAATTTTGCTCTCGGAGCAGTTTTATCGCAAGGCTGTATAGGAAAGGACAGACCAGTCGCGTTTGCATCTCGAACGTTAACAAAGACTGAGGAAGGTTACTCCGCCATAGAGAAAGAACTTTTGGCCATAGTATGGGCGACACAATACTTTCGACCATATTTGTTCGGAAGGAAATTTACCCTATTTACAGATCATCAACCACTTACCTATGCACTAAACCTGAAGACACCAAATACCAGATTAGTGAAGTGGAGGTTAAAACTTCTCGAGTTTGATTTCGAAATCAAACATCGACCAGGGAAGCAAAATGTGGTGGCAGATGCTCTTTCTAGAATCACTCATGAAATTAATATTAACGAAGATGACCCTACGGATGAAGACTCTGTACATTCCGCTGATTCAGACTCTTCAGATCTTATAGAATTTACAGAAAAACCAATTAATTTCTTCCATAATCAAATTATCTTGAAAATTGGAGAAAATGATTCTGAAACTTTTGAAACAATCTTTCCAAAAATACATCGTAGAACAATTACCAAATTCCACTTCGGGGTCCCCGCATTAATTAGAATTTTCAGAGAATGCATGGATCTCAAGAGGCAAAATTGTATAATGTGCCCTGAGAGCATGATGCAATCCGTACAAATGGTCTATAAGAATTATTTTAGTAGGTGTAGAACTTTTCGAATAAAAATATCCCAGAAAATACTTATTGATGTGATGAGAATGAACAAGATTTGTTAATCGAGCAAACTCATGAAACCTCTCATCGAGGAATTCGGGAAAACCATGCCGAAATTCTGAGAAGGCATTTCTTTCCCAGAATGAAATCAAAAATTATTTATTTTTGTGCGAAATATGCAACAACATGAAATATGAGAGGAAGCCATACCGAATCCAGTTAGGCGAAACCCCCATTCCCAAGAAACCATTGGAAATTGTCCACATGGATATTTTTATATCACAGCCAAGTATATTTCTCTCGGCTGTTGACAAATTCTCAAGATTTGCATCTTTGATTCCAATTAAGTCCAGATCTACACCAGACATAAGGAAAGCGTTAATTAAATACTTTTCTCTTTACGGACAACCGGGTCTCATCGTTTCTGACAATGAGCCAGCCCTAAAGTCTATTGAGGTTCGAGGAATGCTCGCCGACTTAAGGATTCAACAATATTTCACACCAGTGAATAATAGCGAAACCAATGGCATAGTGGAACGCTTTCATTCAACCTTGATTGAAATATTTAGGTGTAATAGGCACAAATATGCCAACCTTTCACTTAAAGAGATGTTTTTACTTGCCTGCACATTATATAACAACGCAATCCACACTTCCACCAACCTAAAACCACGTGAAGCGTTTTTTGGAGTAAAGGATGGGGAGGAGAGACCTCTCAACAGAGAACAATTATTTCTAGCCCGAGATAAGCTCTACGATGAAATTTTATTGACAAAAACTAAAACGCAGACCAACCAGCACACCTATCATAATACTAACAGGGAAACACCACCCGCACTTGAAAAAGGACAACCAGCTTTCGTAAAAAGTCAAGGCATAAAAGCTAAACGCAGACAACGGTTTGAACCGACAAACGTACAGAATGACAGAGTTCAAACATTCTACGACGAAAATGAAAGAAAATTTCATAAAAATAAAATGCATCGCATAAGGAAATAGACACAGGTTTGAGTGGAACACCCGCTCTTAAAATGTCAACACCAGCAGTTGTAAGACCTTGACAAACTTCATCGTAAATAGTTGTCTTAAATCATTAATCTATATTATTCAAACCATACTAATAAGGCATTCCTTTTAGGAAACCCAACGAAGGGAGAAGAAGAAAAACCCAACTTGACGTCGCGATGGAAGTACGCATCACAGTATGTATCGGCATCCTATCCTTCCTCCTTTCAAAATCCCATGTCCATACCCAATCCATAAAAATTACAAATTTAAATCCAAACCCTGGTCTAATCACACTCCAAGAGGGATTTAGCTTTTTGAAGATAGGAGAACACAAACTCTTCCATACGATCAACTTAGATAATTATAACCCTATCTTCAGGAAGCTACGGATAAATATTAACGGAATTAACTCTTTTGGCAATTTTACCGAAATGACGGACCTCCTAAGCACAAAACTGAGCAATACCTTGCAACTATTCACTGAGCTACAGCCTAGATTTAGAGCCAAGCGAGGACTGTTCAATTTTGTAGGGAGCGGAATTAAAGCTCTCACTGGCAACCTTGATGAAAATGATTTAATTGAAATTTCAAAAAGTATTCAAGATTTATCTATAAACAATAAAATTCTTATAAACGAAAATAATGAGCAGAGGAAAATCAATTTTCAATTTCAAGACAGAATAAACAAAATAATCAATCAATTATCAAGAGAACAAACACAAATTAGTCAAAATTTGATACTAGCTAGAAATAATAACGCAGGAAAAAACTTTACTGTTTTTAAGGGAATTTTTAAAATACATTTCAACCTAGATTATTTAAAGGATCATTTAGAAGATATTTTTGAGTCAATTAAATTAGCAAAAATAGGAATTCTGTCAAAAAACATTTTTGTCACCCCAAGAATTAGATTTTGCAGCTAAGAAATTAGAAGAGAAGGGAGTTGTCTCGAAGAAACATATGATTATTTAGATTTATCAGCTTTTCATAATAATTCGAAGATCATTTTTGTTATTTTGATCCCTCTGATAGAGGATTCTGTTTATGAAAAATACTATCTGGAACCATTGCCATTAGGAAATAAGATTCTAAAACTTCCGGAGACCCACAACATGAGCAACGACAAGACTACTTTCATCATCATCAACAAATGCAAACGTATACAGAAATTATCTTTGTGCACCCGGGATAACGTACAAAATATTACCCAAGATAAATGTCTACCAAACCTACTTCAAGGACATTCAGCAAATTGCTCATTTACAAATTGCAAGAACCCTACAGAAATTAAACTGATCACAGGAAATTTGCTAGTACTGAAGGAAGTCCAATCATTGGAAATTAAATCCACCTGTGGAATTACGAGCAGGAACCTAACGGGATCATATCTCATTGAATTCCATAATTGTTCACTGAGCACAAACGGATCAAAATTTGAGAATGCCGAATTTTTTCAAGCCGAGCCTCCAATAATGTTACCTTCGGATGGTCTCATAATTGCAGAAAGTAATTTCGAACCACTATTGAGGGTGAAAGAAATCGACATAATAAACAGACATGCGTTGGAGAATTTCACTAATCATCATGAAATTCGAACCATCACATCCCTAATCATGTCAACCATAAGCATCATGATTATCGTCATTATCATGACATACGTAGCTAGGAAAAAACTCAGCCGGAAGCTCAACAGTGTTGCTAGACAACAACCGTTAGATGCATCCACTATCCTCTACAAAAAAGCCGACGGTCATTCAACCTCAGAAATTGAATCGGGACGATTCGAACTTGAAGGAGGGACGAGTTAAGTACAGCACTTTCCTGGAATCATACCAGAACCCAATTACAAGCAATTCAACGACACTATCGACAGGAACTTCAGTCGATATCAGTAATAATAAGACACAACAGAAACAACAACAACAACAACAGCAGAACTGCATCCCAATGCATAATCATATTTCTGTATATCAGCATTCCCATTCCTTTCCACGAGGCGACCATCCATCAGCGACACCGAGCCGGTTAGCAGCAGACAAAACATAGATAGCATATAAGTAATAATTCGCGCACTAGGCGTTTTCCATTAAACCCTTTAGTATATAGCACATTGTAACTTTTTGCTTTACAAGAATAAATTCATTCTAGTTCAGACCTTCAGTCGAGTAAGTTCGTAGTTCTAATTTTATTTTTTAAAAACGCCCCCCGAAGGCCCGAACTAATAACTAGCAACGTTTCATGCAAATCGGAGTAGATCGAGTCTGAAATTCATTAAATTTTTGTTATTTTGCCAGGAAGTGCCGAAAATCTCCTCATTCTTTAAAGCATTTAAAAATAAAAAAGCTAAAAGGGTAATCTTCCATTTAATTCCACTTAGTTAATTACAGAGATGCGTACGAGATGAATAAATAAATAAATAAAAACATCGGTAAAAATGTCAAGATCACTGGTATTAAAATGAAAATTCAACGTTCAGAATCGGAACTTACCCAACTAATAACTAAAGATTTTAGTAAAGTAAAGGAGAAGAATCTATGCAACTCTTTAATAAAGAAATCTTCAAAGGCTTGGTAGCCATCATAATGAAGTAATAAAAGTGGGTTGTTAGCCTTTCCAAAGCCTTCCAACTTTCTTTGGCCTGATATGGGGGGCAATTTATAGGCAGGTATTTTCCAAAAAGTAGTAGTTTAGTCTCCTGACTCAGCATAGTAATTTTCCTAAGTTCTCCTGTTAGCGAAGTGCCGATGACTTGGACAATCTTCCATACCCATTTCGGTAGTGTTTTCGTCAATTTCCTCCAACAGTTATGTGATGCACGTCCTTTTGGATTTTCTGATTTTCTTCTTGAAGACTGCACATTTTTTTGTAGACCAATATAGTTGCTCCTTGTTTAATACCTATTGCAATCCCTTAGTGCAGTCCCTCAGGTCAATCAGAGGCTTCAGCCAAATTTTGGCACAGTCTCCATTGTGGTGACGTATGCCCTCTCCTTACTATACTATAGGTTGTCCCAGTCCTTTATAATGTTGCTTCTCGATCTGGCTCCTGAATTGTTTACATTGTTCCTAACGCTTGGTGTTTCTGTATCCATCTCATCTGTATCCTCCAATCTGGAGAACTCATCTTCCGATTCCGATTCCGTTCTTTGCACACCTTGTCTCCTGCCTGGTGTTTTCCTCTGCAATTTACTAACCTGTTATTTATCTTCCGTATACGCTTGATCTTTTGGATGCTCCCTTCAGCATTTCTTGCACGACTCCTTTCCTTTGCAGAACCTCTGGAAATGGCTGAACTTCCATCATTGTTGGCACTGTTTAACCGGAAATGCATACAGTTATGCCCTGAACAAACATCCGTTGATCTTGATGGGTTCTGGAACCGTTCGTCCTTGCACTGTCACCTTGATGTTTTTATTTCGAACCAGCGGTACCCCATTCTTTGTTGCCACCTATCGTTTTATCCTTTCTTTTTTCAATCTCCTCTTGCTCATATTCCTTGGGTACTCCTTTCACAAAATATACAGTGTGCCATAGGTTCGTGTGTTCGAACAGCCTAAGGTTGTTCTTTTTAATCAGTATAAATCACAATTCCAATTGAGCATGTAAATACAGTCCTGCTCCCAATTAACAACTATGTAAGAGTCCTAAAAGACCCCTCAGTCATGGGAAGGCGACTAGATCCAGTTGCGACTTCAGAAGTAATATTCAAGAAGAAGAAGAGTGTATTGAAACAAGACGGACTAAATCGGCACATTGTACGTACGCGCAAATTGCGTTCCGTTGCAGGATATCGGTTTGATGTTTTTTAATATTTAATATGGTACAACATTGCATTAAGTTTTTTTTTTGCTGAATCTGCTGAATTTTAATTTATTCATGTGTCTCAAAAAAAAAAATACCAATAAAACTATAATCATAAACGATCACAGCACGTGCTCCGAAAGCGATAAGCTTCTCATCTTCAGCTGACCTTTTTTTCAGCTCCACTGAGTTAATGACGAGCGCCGATATTTAAAAGGCAGCAACTCTGCACGCTCTCGTTTTTGTGTCGGCTTTCGCAGGTAATCCTTATTGTCGGTATTAATTTTCATCGGCTTCACCAATAATCGGTTGACCCGGATTTCAATATAATGAGCTTTTTGTGCCGTGTGAGCCCGGCTGCTGCCCGGATCACGAGCATTTATTCTCCTTCAAACATAAAAAGCTCCAATTTCTATCGAATCACTAAATTGCAGAAAATTACCAATTTTAAACTGACCCCCTATTAATGCAGGTCAGTGCACCAACTAATAACCCGGTGGCCTTTTTTATTCGTCAATGATAATGAAATTTAGTGAAATTGATTCCTCTAATTATGCACAACCCCATTAGTAGGCAGTTGTAGCGTGGGCCGTGGGAGGTCGCGAGCTAGCATTGAATTCAATTATCGCGATTCGATTGGCGTGCGTTGCGGGAATTGGAGTAAATTGAATAGGAATATTCAGTCATGCTCATTTATTTCGCGCATGGCTATGCCGTTCGTTGGTTCGCGACTGTACTAGAAACATGACCCTCGAGATGCCCGATGGCAATGTTGCTGGTGGTGATCGCTCGGTGTGTCGTGTGCATATTGCGTTGGAGGCTATTAGGATGCTGTAGGTGTGTAGATGATAGGGGCCTCATGCCCTAGCCTGTAAAGACACGGTGTGGGTTCGATTCCCGGACCGGTCAAGGAAATCTTTCGGGTTGGAAATTTTCTTGACTTCCCTGGGTAATAGAGCATCATTGTGCTTGCCACACGTTATACAATTCCATAAATAAACATAAGTGCATCTAGAAATCTAAGTTAAGAGCCGACCAAACGCTCGCTACAGAAGCGTAGAAAGCCTAGAAGAAGAAGAAGAGGAGGTGCGTAGCGTAGGTGTCTGGCAGAGTGCGAACATTCGCGGTCGTTAATTTTCCTCTGCTGTTTTGCAAAGCGAGAAATTGGACCGGATGGAAGGGGATTTGGATTTTCGTATTTCACCCTAAGTAGTTTAGATGTTTATTGGATTTTTTGTGAATTTATAAATTGAAATTGATTTTCAAATAAGGTCATTTTGCTGTTTGCAATGACGGGTTGAAATCTACTGGCTTAGGATTTGGAGAAATCTAATTGGCGTTCAAAGTAAATGGACGCCTGGTTAATTTATGGTATGCAAATGAGCTTTCTTTTTCAAAAATAATCTTAGACTCAAAGATGAAGAAGAGTAAGAAGACAACAATCACTGCGTTGATGAAAACAAAGGTTTTGAAATATTTTCTGTTTCTAGATGCTGCGATATTTTTTTTTGTGTTTGTTTGGAAACAGTTATAGAGAGATGTAAATGTGATATGTGAAAAGAAATTTAACATTAACTTTAAAATAAGCTTATCTCCCTTTATCCATTGGTTTTGATCAAGACTACTGATGCTAATTTCGCATAAAACATCATTTTCGGAATCGAAATCAACAAATATTATGATCACATGCATTCTCGAATGATTTTTTTTTTTAATTTTGTGGTTACCGTGTATCGTTTATTGTAAAAAGAGATGAAAAGAAGAGAAGGTGTTAAGCCTTTTGGATACATGGCTCATATGGTATACCACTTCCATGAGCTTTACCCTACTAAAAAATAAAATTAAATTGAAAAAAAAACACTGATTGTGACTCTCAGGAACTAACATTTATGGTTTTACAAACACATAATTTTGCAACCTCTTCTGGTATCTTACAAATATAAAATATGATCATAACATCTAATCATTTCAAAATTCTGATAACATCTTTTCATATGAAATGAGTATTTGCAACCTTGGATTTGAAAACTCAGCTATTTTTAACTTCACTGCTGAAGCCCGTTGTATACGATTGTCATAGTAGAGTTTACCCAACATTTTTTCAATAGTTTTACATATTTAATTTAGTAATAATTATTTTCAAAGATAATCCATACAATTAAATATGAAAAAATCCTAAATGTATCACGACATTAGACTGATGCAAAATTTGACTTTTTCGCTCCACAGTGCTTAAATAGTTTCAAATCGGGTCCTGATTAGTCTCTCAAAGTTACAACGCATTTGGTAAGAAACAGACTTCGCACAAGCCATTTTAAGTTTACATGTAAATTACTATGGAAAATCTCAACTTTTTGTTCATTGCCTTTTAGTCTTTTCCCATATTGAGCTGCGAAACAGTTCGATAGCCATTCTTATAGAAAATTTTCCTACTTATAAAAAAAACAGCTACAACTTTGCTGATGATCGTTTCTATGTAAAACGAGACAGGAAATAGTTATTATTTATTTAAGAGATTGGTAAACTTATGACATGATCAAGCAGCTGCTCTGTAGGCAACACTGTATTTTGCAGCGTGACATAGTAGCCATGATTTGTGTGTCCTATTCAACGCCCAAGAAACACCAATGTTGCCTGCTGAGCAGTTGATTGACATAAGACATCAGCGCATTGAACCATTGATAACTTTCGATCCTTGCATTTAATTAAAAAGTGGTCTTGAGCAAAGTTGTAGCTGGGAAAAATTCTTACAAGAACAGTTGAAAACTTTTGAAGCAGACCGATATGGTGAATTATTAGATAGACATTAACAAAAATCTTGGTTTTACCATAGTAATTCCCATACAAATTTCAAATGGTTTGTGCCATCTCAGTTTCTCACCAAATGAGTTCAAATTTTGAGAGGTTAGTCAGGATCCGATTTGGAATCGTTTAAGTATTGTGGAGCGAACATTTCATATTTTACATCACTCTAATGTATATGTTGTATGTACTTATTTTTAGAACAGAAACCTATGCAGTACCATACCATCCAGTATGTATGCATGTAAGTACAATGTTCAAAGAGCCAATATATTAGATACTATCTTATACTGATCCCATCGCAAACATTTTTAGCCTGGAGGTTTAAAGGTGATAGCTCTGTTGAGATTCAGTGACCCATTTCAGAATGTCTGGTCACTCACGTCCATTCCCAGGTCACTTTCACTAACAAAAAGTTCCGCATACACATACTCCACATCAAGTGGATATTGGCATTATGTGTATACTTCCATCATCAAAGCATTTTCTGCTTTGTATATGGCACGTATTTATTGTCCAAAATAAACTGAAATTGTTGTGAAGTAACGAAAATGGGTTGTTAGCGTAATGCTTAAGCAAAACAGCAAAAAAGGGTTATCTTCCATTTAATTCCACTTTATTAATTTTACGTATAGATACGTATTTCGACTACAATGTGCAGTCTTCATCAGTGTCATTCCCACTAAAGCGTGTATGCTGTCGATGTACTTATCGTAACTACCGGCCCAACAGCAGCACGTAACAGGATCAAGGCCCAGGCAGCAGTCTCCGCTGTAACCAGGTGGGCCAGCGCGTTAGGTTTCCAGCTTTCGGCCACCAAAAGCGTCAGGTGCCACGTGTGTCCATCCCGGCACCGTGTCAGTGGGCCACCTATTAAAGTTCAAAGCCAGCCCATACCACTGAAGAAGACGGTCCGTATTCTGAGGGTACTTGTTGACCGGTCCCTCAACTTCTAGCAGCACTTTAAGGCGATCAAGAATGACTGCCGCAGTAGGATCAACTTGCTCCGCACCATCTCTCGCCCCCACCGGTCTAACAATCGCGACACTCGTTTCCGGGTTGCAAGAGCCGTCATCGATAGTCGCCTATTGTACGGTCTTGAGATGACGTGCATCGCCACCGAAAAGCTCGTGCAGATACTAGCACCAACTTTTAACACCTACGTTCGGATTGTCTCCGGTCTTCTTCCGTAAACGCCCGCCGATGCCGCATGCATCGAAGCGGGTATTCTGCACTTCCGCCATCGTATAACCGCAGAATTTGCAACGAAAGCCACTGCTTTTACCGCAATGACCTCTGGAAATGACAGAATCTTTCGCCTCGATGAGGGGAACAGACTCTTTCGTATGACTGCCAATTCGGAGCTCCACCCAGTGGCCAAGGTCCACTGGTACGGAGACAAAAGTTGGCGCATACCTCCAACAAAAATCGAGAGTCGGATAAAAAGCAGGTTCAAGGCTGGAGATAACTCTGCAGCGCTGAAGAGAACAATAGCCGAACTGCTAGGCTTGGACTACCCAACCCATGCCCACATATACACAGACGGATCGCTTTCCCGAGCCGGGGTAGGAATTGGAGTAGCCGGAATTTCAGCACCGATGAGCAGCAGCCTACCGCCACAATGCTCGGTTTTCTCCGCCGAAGCTGCGGCCATCTTTGTTGCCGTTACAACACCTTCGGACCGGCCCATACTGGTGCTATCCGATTCGTACAACGTGATACAAGCCCTTACATCGGAGACCATGACTCACCCCTGGATACAGGGTATTGTGGAGGCCACACCTCCGAACACGGTGTTTTCCTGGACCCCTGGGCACTGCGGTATCCCAGGAAACAGCGAAGCCGACAGCCTGGCAGGGTCTGGACCAGCTGGCCCACGTTACACCGACGAAGTGCCACTACAGGACATAAAGCGATGGATAGTCAGCAAAATGTGGGAAGCCTGGGAAGCAGAGTGGTGCCAATCCAATCCAATTATGGTAATGCGAATGGAAGGATACTAGATTTGGTTTTCTCTACTGATATCAATGTACTCGAGCTTGTGGAGCCCCCGTCACCGCTACTGCGTGTTGATGAACATCATAAACCATTGGTGCTTGTGATTGAAACTGCAAGCGAATGTGAAATTTCCCGAGCAACTGATCCGTTAGATTTTGACTTCAAGCGATGTGATTTTGCAGTTTTGAGCTCAATGATTTCGGACGTCAGATGGGTGAATCTTCTAATTGGTTGCAGTGTCGACGAAGCGGTATCGATATTCTACGACAAGCTGCCTCTAAAACAACGGATCGACACCCACAGGAAGAAACAACTATGGTGGAACAATGAACTGCAACGGCTGCGAAATCGTCTACGCAGGGCAAGGAAGCGTTACTTTCGGTCTAGGAATGAACAGCATAAGGCTGAGCTGTGTCACTAAGAGAGCGAATATAACTCTTTGCATGCACAATGCTTTCGCTGTTACATTCATCGTACTGAAGCAAGTTTGAAATAGGACCCCCAACAATTCTGGCAATATGTGAAGACCCGTAAGCGATCCAACGGACATCTTCGTTACCAAGGTGAGGCAGCTGAATCTCCATCAGAATCTGCAAATCTGTTCTCGGCGTTCTTTCGAAGTGTGCAAAGTAATAACCGACCACCTTTGACTGAACCGTACTTGAGCAATTTGCCGCACTACGACTTGAACGTGACCGTCTACAACTTCTCTCGGCAAGATGTTTTTGCTAATCTGGTTTCTATCGACACTTCGAAAGGAGCAGGTCCAGATCGTCTGTCACCTTTCTTCATCAATCGGTGTGCGGAGTCAATCGCTTTGCCTGTGACTATACTCTTCAACAGATCTCTTTCGGAGGGCATATTACCCAACAAATGGAAAACTGCAGCCATCACTCCCATTCATAAAAGTGGTAATGTTAATGACGCCGAAAATTATCGTGCAATTTCGATTTTGAGTTGCTTTCCTAAAGTCTTGGAGAGTCTTGTCCATGATTCTTTGTATCGTAACGTTCAACATGTGATATCAGAGAGTTAGCATGGATTTGTCAGGAAGCGGTCAACAACAACCAACCTGATGTGCTACGTTTCTTCTCTTGTGGACAGCCTTGAAAAGCGACAACAGGTCGATGCAGTTTATGTCGACTTTTCTAGAGCATTCGACAAAGTGCCGCATGCACTGGCAGTGGAAAAACTCAAACGCATGGGATTCCCTCAGTGGCTTACTCAATGGATTGAATCGTATTTGTCTGAGCGTTGGGCTTTTGTACGCCTCGGTGGAACCTCATCTGAAACGTTCTCAATTACTTCCGGGGTTCCCCAAGGAAGTCATTTGGGACCATTACTTTTCGTGCTGTTTGTTAACGATCTGTGCGGACTCATCAGATCGCCGAAGTACATGTTCGCTGATGACCTGAAATTCTTCCGCCTGATAACCTCCATGGTCGATTGTTGCGCTCTTCAGATGGATATCGACTCGCTTCTTGAATGGTGCTCATTGAACGGAATGGAAGTGAATATTCGTAAATGTATCTCGTTCAACCGATCTAGGACAACTGCCATTTTCGATTATAAGATGAACGCTTCAAGTGTCAACCGTGTATCATCAATCAAGGATCTTGGATTAATACTGGACAGTAAGCTGAAATTCACCGAGCACTTTGCAACAACCACCGCCAAAGCATATGCGATACTAGGGTTCATCAAGCGCAACACGCAGCAATTTGTGGATGTATACTGTCTAAAAACTGTATTGTTCGCTAATGCGTAGCATACTGGAATATGGCGTTCTAGTATGGGCACCGTATCACGTCACGCTTTGCTTTCGCATTGAAAAGATTCAACGTAACTTTGTCCGCTACGCTCTACGACTGTTACCATGGAACGATCCGGTTGTTCTTCCGCCGTACGAGGATCGCTGTGCTTTAATTCGTCTTTCAACATTGACTGATAGAAGGATTCTTCTGCAACGGCTGTTCATATTCGACATTCTGGACAACAATGTAGATTGTGCTGAGCTTCTAGGGAAAAAACCAGTTCAATGCACCGGCTAGGCAGACGCGACAAAATGACCTTTTCCGTATTCCTCAGCATCGTACAGTCTACGGTCAAAACATTCCACTGGATGTTTGCTGCCGTCGTTTCAACGAATCGCGTGAAGATTATGATTTTAATATTTCGAAAACCATGTTTAAAAATAGGATTAGTTCATTAACTAGACATTAATTAATTTAGCTTTATTTAGGAGGCTTTCAGCCTTAGGCTGGTTCGCCTCCGACATTAACTAGACATTAATAATGCTGTATGTGCGTTTTTATTATACGAAGACAAGTAAATAAATAAATAAATAAATAAATCTCAATCCCTCTTCATCCGAAGAATCAAAGGATCGACGAGCAAGTGGACGGATATGTCGAAACTACGGGACCAGAAGGTGGTTTCTCGTCTTACAGGACAGGCCATACAAGGATCTCACATAGTTTTGGTGGGACGCAGTTCCACAGAATGCGCTACGTTTGCGGAACCACTGCATCGGTGGAACACATCCTATGCCTGTGTCCACAATACCAACATATACGGGAGCACGCACTTCCCAACAGCATTAGGAACATACAGGGCGACGAACCTTCCACTTTAGCGACAGTAGTTTATTTCCTCAAGGACGCTGGGTTATACAACAACATTTAGGTCCTTTTAACTTTCTTTTGGCTGACGGTACATCTCTACCGGACGGGGGATTACCTCTCTTACGGTGGAGCTCCGATCTCTTTCAAAACCCTACCTAACTTTGATGTACCAGATTGTTTTTTTACTGGAATCTGTTTTAATTGCTTCTATTTGAGTACATGTGAATTGTAAGCCAACTCCGTAACAAAATTTGGTGGCAGAACCCCCCTCTGGGGCCTCCCATTCTATAGAGATGAACTAGCCAACGGCTAAAAATCTCTCTAATATAGTTTATATAAAATAAAATAAATTCCCACTAAAGAACTTATTAAATCCAATCCTCTTAAGTACTCATCTCGTAGGTAAAAAAGTCAAGATCACAGGTGTAAAAATGAAACTACAATGTGTTGAATCGGAACCTACCTAATTAATAAAAAGGTAAGGAGAAAAAATCTATACAACTCTCTAATAAGAAAATCCCACATACGCGAAATACGTATCTATACGTAAAATTAATTTAGTGGAATGACATGGAAGGTTACGCTTTTTTGCTGTTTTATTTAAGCATTTCATTAAATTAATTAAGTGGAATTAAATGGAAAATAACCCTTTTTTGCTGTTTAACTGAAATTGTTCTCAAAATAAATAATATAAAATATATCTCGCCGATCTC
Organism: Ochlerotatus camptorhynchus; assembly: GCF_037179485.1. Taxonomy (NCBI): domain Eukaryota; kingdom Metazoa; phylum Arthropoda; class Insecta; order Diptera; family Culicidae; genus Ochlerotatus; species Ochlerotatus camptorhynchus. The sequence goes on from NW_027041105.1 coordinate 63,455, forward strand.
TTTAAAATGGCTTGGTCCAAATCGCTGACTCGTCGTTTTGTTAGCTGCATAAACAAAAAACCAGCAACGGGTCTACCGATGAATGTGCCGCTGACCATCTTCGTCCTCCTTCTGTTCCTGCTTCTTCTTCTTCTTCTTATTCTTCTTCTTCTTCGCATTTCAAGCTTATTGCATATCGCATATTAGCTTATTGCGTGCTCTCAACTTAGTGTTCTAGATGCACTTCCACAGTTATTAATTGAGAGCTTTCGATGCCTGCTACCATTTTTGCATTGATATGATTGTGTGGCAAGTCCAATTATACTTCTATTCCCAGGGAAGTCGAGAAATTTTCCAACCCGAAAAATTCCTATACCGGACCGAGAATCGAACCCAGCCGCCTCCAGTATGGTCTTGGTTTGTAGCTGCGCCTTTACCGACTGAGCTAAGTGAAGCTGTTCCTGCTCGGAAGCGTAAATACGCCGGACCTGCTGCTGGCTGCCGAATCGTCAGCATTCAGCTGCTCCGAAAACCCAGGTCCCTGAGGCAACCAAAATCGTAACAACACCACTACACATCATAACCCGTCAATTTTACTCTTAACTATAAAGTACTAAACTACTATAAAGGGGCACTATAAACTACTAATCTCACGATAGAACTGAAAACAGCGGAAAACACGGGTCACAGCTCTCACGAACGGAATTTAGTTAAAAATATAGCTGGAAATATCCTTAGTTTATGGCCTTAAAATCCTATACTTGAGCATATTCTAGAAAACAAAATTAACAAGTGCCTCCAGCCAAAAAAAAAAAGACGACGAATAATTGGACAACTTTAGTACCATACCATCCAGTATGCATCTTGCATGTTTTCCATACTGTGTACCGATGTTACGGACGCCAGAGGGGCAGCTCCCACATCTGGACCCTACCTATCGACCCATCAACTCATGAACCGAGGACCAACGGCTTTACTTCCCTTCCGAATAAAGGCGTGATTATAGATGTTATGTCTCAGAAAATCCTTGCGGCGTGAGATAGGATCTTACCCACGTTCTTTGGGGTGAGAGGCAATCACGCTTACCATTACGTCACCGGCTCCGCTGAGAATTTAAACTTCAAGGCTAGTTGTTTTAATGTTACGAAAGTAATTCATCCTGGACATTCAGAATTGTCATTTAAAGACATTGAAACTTTTAAACTTCATGCCTTATTATTATTATTTATTAGTCATAAGAGGAGATCTTCAAATAATTTTCTGATACATATACTTGCTCGATGGGAATACTGAGCCAAGTATTGCCAAAGTGATTCATTCTGGGTAATGAATAATTTAATTTGTATTCATTCGAGCATTTAAATTTCATGGCTAATTGTTGCATATTTCTCACTGTAAAACATCGCCGCTAAAACATTACCGCCATCTGTTGAGTACACTGTGGTGGATAGTACGCTGAACAGATGGCGGTAGCATAGAGGTAACTCTAAGACTAGAAGGTCCCGAAATAACGTGCTTAACTTTTTGGCTCAGCTCTGGTACTCTCTTCGGTCCCAAGCTAATCGATTCACCCCTCGAAATATAGGAAAAACCAATAACCTCTCATTTTATCTGTCAAACTTTCATAGCGAATCAAAACAAACATAGTGTAGTACTAGAATTTCGACTAGAATGGGATACGTTAATCGTTTGCTTGGGACCAATAGGCTAGTCAAGTAGTGAGCCAATTTAAAATCGTTAGTTTCGTATTGATTGTTGGCGGTAGTGTGTAAACGTCAAACGCAAGAGAACTGACTACGCGCGCCACAGGTGGCGATACTACCAACTACGATACTTTTAAATTTACCGTTAAATGCTTGTTCGATGAACAACTTGCGAGTGTTATGTCTGTTTGTCTGTGGTCCAGGTGTAAGAGCTGCCTCTCTGGCGTCGGTAGCATTGGTGCCCAGCACGGAAAACAAGATCGAAGGAAAACAAATCAAGGAAAAAAAAAGACATTACTGAGTAAACTCAGTAAATCGAATTTGTTTTCACTAGGAGCATGCATTTTCTGTAATAGATCGTTGGAACAAATACACAAATTATAAAAACAAAATCTCTAGACTCTTATATATGTACATTTTATAAAATATTTCTAGTGTCCTAACCTACATAGGTTTAATTTAGTTGTAGTTTTGACGTAGGACTACGTCTTTGTTTTGATATGGGGGTACACTTTGCGAGTACGAAAAATGAACATGTAACGAAAATGGTCAAGTTATGAACGCATATTTCTCCAAAGCATTAATGTGAAATATGTTACGCATTATGCCATTCGACGGGAGTTTCATTCAGCAATTACGACGAAAAATTTACTAAATGGAGAAGTATAAGCTCAATGAATAAATCAGATATCCAATGAAAAATGTTCATTAGTATTTCACATAACTTTCATAGGAATTTGTTACACTTTTCGAAGTTATGCCGATAAAAATGCGCCATCAATTATTGAAGTTACCTTTTATATCAGCCTTAAAATAAAACCACATCACCAACGCAACATCTTAAACCCTTCCTCTCGCACGGTGCCACTGCATTGATCCATAGGAATGGATTTATCCCCCTCTCGCACGGTCGCGCCTAGATAACAATCGGTCCGGGATGGGACAATAGAACGGCATTGTACCGTTTGTGAAAAGTGCCCACAAATTGGAAATTATCCAAAATTAAAACTGATAGTGGCTTGACGCATGAAGGGACCGGTCCAGGTGATCGCCAGCATTCAAGATTCACGGACCAGGTAAATAGCATTAGTTTTCACCAATCTCTGATCACTAATACAGTCCCATTCACTAGAGGAATGAACTATCTGCCGAGTTAAGCACGTGCATGACAAATTTGGAGGAATCCTGAAAATCCACCCAAATATAAATAATATGAATAGCCAGAGCCACTCAACGGCACAGTATTCGGAGAATTCCAATCCAACCACAATTGGACAGCGATCGGTTCAAGTGACCTAACGCCACCATTGGTAATACACCTTCGCATTTTCAATATTGAATTGGTTGCAAAATCCCATTTTCCAGTGCAGGTGTTACATTCGAGTATCGGGCAACGTCTCACTTTACGACGCACGTCTACAAAAGGCTCTCAGAAGGTAAATCCAAATATAAGCGGTTATGAGAAACGTCTGGCTAACGCTGTGCCACCTCGGCAGAGGGCCTTTAATTGCAGTTTCCATTTTCCGTGCAAGACCGATGCGACGACGATCGAACTCGATCGAAAGGACTCGCGAGAGCCATTGCCATCCTAGCACGTTAGCATTGCGACAAATTTTGTTGCGTGACAAACAACGGTGCATCAGCGCAACGGTGACGCAGTAGATCTGCGGTGCAACGAAGGGCAACGACCTGGTAGAGTTCGTGCGATCAGCGGTGCATCAATCAGCAGGAAGGTGAGACAGCATCACGGGGCCCCCAACGACAAGCGCAGTGAGAACAAATATTGTGAGAGGAGTTTAATGTATGTATGCCTGTAGAAAATAGGAATGAGATGCAACCTGTATCATTAAGGAGCAAATATTATTTTACGCTATCGTTTTGAGATTGAGTAATTTCTTTTTAATGAAATTCACTGTATTTTATTCCCGGTCATCGATTGCTAGTGCACGTTATTCCCTGTTAGTGACTAGCCGACCTGAATAAGAGTTTGAGCGGTGTTTCTACACCGAAGGACCACTTTTGTCTTTTGTGGTACCGATTCCGTCATTAGCACTTTTAATTGACTTGATCGTTCAAATATTGGACAATTCTCCATTTCTAATCGGAAAATGTCACAAATTGCACCACAAAAACACATGAACCTTATGTGTGAAATGAAATCTAAGTGATTTATCACATAGAATTCATGAATATTATGTGAAATTCCGATAGACATCATTGGTTTTGTTAATGCAAAAATATTATGTGCATTCCCATTGGAAACTACATTAAAACTTTTTTCCGTGTACTAATTTCATATGTACACCGAGATGTTGCTCATATTAGAAAACAAATTTCTGTAAAGTTTATTCGATTGGGCCTGTACAAATAAAGTTTTTATCAAAAAAAAAAAAAACAAATTCCTGTAAAAGCTCGGAAAATTTTCCTCAGTCTGAGTCAAAATTCCTGAAGTGGACCACTATTTTTTCACAAATCATTGGATTCCGTTCAAAATACGTCTATATATTGCTCTTACCACGACAAACAATAACCCACTCTTTTTCGAAAAAAAATCTTATCTCTAGATCGGGCCAATGAATTTTTCTCCAGTTTTGATATAATCACAAGAAGACATGTTTCTTCCAAAATCACTAAAATTTGTTCATCAAAAATGTAATTTGTTAATAATAATTACAATTTTTATAAACAAATGCAATTTTTTAGGTGTTCTTCGCGCGATACAAGATTTCTTTTTTTTAGAATTGTTCCTTGACTTTTTTCCCAAACAGAACCGTTTCAACAATTGTTGTCACCAGTATTGGGAGCCGAGTTATAGCAATTTTTGTAACGTGTAGCACCAAGCGCGCGGCGCCGCGTCGCGCCGCTCGCGCGTTCACGCATCGGTAAAGACACGGGAAAGACATTTTTACTGTGCGTTGATTCTAATAAATGTCTGCACATAATGTAAAAAATATTAACTAAAAGATGAGAACCTTCTATAATAAAGAAAAACCAAGTCCAATACTTCTTCTTCTTCTTCTTCGCTTTTTAAGCTTATTGCATATGGCATATTAGCTTATTGCGTGCTCTCAACTTAGTGTTCTAGATGCACTTCCACAGTTATTAATTGAGAGCTTTCGATGCCTGTACCATTTTTGCATTGGTATAATTGTGTGGCAAGTCCAATCATACTTATATGCCCAGGGAAGTCGAGAAATTTTCCAACCCGAAAAATTCCTAGACCGGACCGGGAATTGAACCCAGCCACATCCAGCATGGTCTTGCTTTGTAGCTGCGCCTTTACCGACTGAGCTAAGGGAGGCCCCAAGTCCAATACTATAATATTCATTTATTGCACGTATCAACATGAAACGCTTTTCATATTTCTGATCGTGAAGATCATGCTCGGTTTGAGTACAAAAATCAAAAGTTATTTTTTTGAAAAATACTTGAGCCCATTCGAACAGTTGTTTAGGGGTGGAAATTTGATTTCCATCCACTAGTCCACATGTCTTCTTGTGATTATATCAAAACTGGAGAAAAATTCATTGGCCCGATCTAGAGATAAGATTTTTTTTCGAAAAAGAGTCCAAAAAACTTAATTGTTTATAACTTTTGTTTAAATGCGAATTTTGCCGAAATATTTTGGGTTATTGTTTGTCGTGGTAAGAGCAATATATAGACGTATTTTGAACTGAATCCAATTATTTGTGAAAAATCAGTGGTCCACGTCAGGAATTTTGACTCTCTATGAGTTAACAACGTTTTCAAGAATATGAGTGAACTAATCTCAACTTTGAGCAGACCTCATTTGTCGTGTAATCGTAATTTATCTTTAAATTAACTACTTACGGCGTAAATGAATGCATTCCTAACTCCAATTAGGTTCAATTCGTTAAAAGCAGTTTTTTTTTGCTCGAACATGACTTTTACTGACATTTTAAATTTTACCGTTTCTTACCATATAAAGTTTTCCTAAATTTTTGCGCTCTAAGCTACCTACACAACCCAAGTAACAATTCTGCAATCATTTGGCATCCACTCTGATTTATGATGGTTTTATAATGGCAATGAATGATCCATTTAGTTTAAATACAGCATTTCGCAGTGTAACACGTTCCTGCTTAGTAGTTCACCTTTTCGCTGTTTTAAAAACCTTTTACAGTCTGTCGAGAAGTCAAAAACTGTCTTGTTTTAAAATTAAATTTAAAGTTGTTCTCAATCCCACCATAAAACTGTTCTATAAATCAATCATAAACCTCATTGGCAATTTTTTATTAATGTCTTGATAAAATACTCTATAAACCTGTTCTATAATTATAAAAGCAATCATAAAACCATTAAGTTTTAAATGAGAGCAAATGGCATATATTGTTGCCTTTTAGGCTTTTATAAGTGTATCATTAAATCTCCTCTGTTTACAAATTGAATTTTAAGGATGGATCCTCACAGTGAATAAACCAAATTTATGACAAGGATATATCGAAGGATAAACGAAGTTGGAAGAAAAATTCAAGCGATGCTAACGACCGAAGGGAGGTCGATTTCAGAACCAGCACGTTCGGCGGAACGGGTACAATCAACGACTGAGCATCTGGTGGAGAAAAGAAAAGTGAGCGTGGTCCTCAAATTCATAGAACATTGTCAAAACAGCCTGAAAACAGATCAGCCTTCTCCAGACCTTGCGAATAGATGAAGATCAGAATAACTTGTGTCAGTACCAACATCAAACCACTGAAACTGTCAGTTAGCGGACACTAGTTGGTTTCCGATCCATAGCTGCGATTTTATTCGGTGAAAGGGTCATCACTTGGAAAAAATTAATTCAACTGTACATTTCTGCATCGTTTGATGGTGCACTTCCAGAACCATCCGGAAGAAGGGGATCTTTTCGGGAATTATCGAGGTTACAGCTGTGCGAAATGCGAAATGTTGTGAACACTTTCTTAGCAACTGCTTCCAAGCCATCGGGAGATAATCTCCTGGAAGAACGCTGAATCTAACAGCGCAACTATCGAAAGATAAACAAACTTTGACGTTTAACTTTTGCAGGCAACTTTGCCTATATAAATGCTGCGATAAATCTGAACGGGTTAATATCAAGCAAAATGGCTTTAGATAAATACAATTCAGCCTGCAAGTTTTCTTCATAAAAGCCATTTTACAACCTAAGGATTTTGTATTGGATTTCTTAAAAGCAAAACAACTTTTTCACAAATGACCCATGAAAATCAACTTTTATGCCACCGCCATGTTGCAATGAGTTTGCTTGTTTTTTTACAATCTTCGATTTTCTATCTATATTTCCTTGGATATAACTATATTTTGGTAAATTTAGCAATGAGCAAACATTTAAATGCGAAAATCATAAAAAAATAATCTCGGCCTAGCTCGATCTGAAAAATAATTTATTTTATTCAATGTAAAATAATTAGTCAAATCGACGTTTTACGAGAGCGGACCTATTTTTTTCGATGTTTTCATGTACACTTCACATGACATTTAATAAGGCACTTAAAACTAGGCCATATAATGAGAACTATTGTAATAAATTTGGATATTCAACACAATTTTTATACCATCAGTTTCTATTTTAATTATTTTGATAAGATCGGATTCATAGATCCTTTTCTATCTTGATTGATGCTTTCCTAGTGGATTTAGTAAGCGGCTAGGGGAAATGGTTCGGAAAGGGTTTTAATTGTTGCTAAATAGCTTTTGTTGTAGTTTTCAAATGGTTCTCAATGCGTTCGTCATACAACCTTTTGCAGTAAATCAATCTTGAAGAACCTTCTTCAGGGTGGGCCAACTAGACATATTCTAGTCTTAATGAGGTTTTGGTGGATGCATTAATGACAAGATAGCCTTGACCAGGGTTTTATGAATGTTGTTTTATAGTTGCTTTGTAGTATTTCATAAAACTTAAAATGTTACTTGGGAAGTCACCATCAAGTAAAATGTCCAATATAAAGCACATATATAAGGCTAATATGACAATTTAAAAACATAGGGTTTTTGATCTAATTTCCGTCCTACTAAGCACATGCCGCACTTTACCTCTCTTTTTTGAAAGGGTTTGAACAAAACATGGAATGTTTCTATCACAGATAACTTAAAACTTTATTTACCTTTCCATACGTACCGTTGGATTTGATAATGAGTCAAACAATGTTGAGATATTATTAAAAATCTAACACTGCTTCTTGATTTTAAATTCGTCCTCCGAGTTTCAATTCCGTCCTAACGCATTGAAACGTCATTAGATTTCCTTCGTTCCACGGATAAACGTAGAGAATGGGGATTCACTAGGAGCGCTTCTTTTGTTTTGAGAACAATTCAGGCATATTATTTGATAACGGCACAAAAGCATTTGTAAACAAACCTGCTAAGGCCCTTTACACGCGAACCAAAGTACGCCCACGCAAACCAACAACATCATCGAATAGGGACAACTATCACCTTTCTTAAAGTGGTATTGGTTTGCGTGATCGTACTTTGGTTCGCGTGTAAAGGACCTTAGAAAGTATGTTTGCAAATGCTTTTGTGCCGTTATCAAATGTTATGCCTGAATTAGAGTAAATATTCATACAATGCGCTGTAATAGGCTCCATGTTGTGGCTTATGAACTAACGGATCGGAACAAACGTATTATTGGTCGATACTTTTGTAGTTCAACAATGGAATTTTCCGTACTTTGTCATGAGGTTTGAATATATTTAAATTTTCGTGTCATTTAACAACCTCTTATCCTAGCGTCGGTTACTATTACCATGACAGCAGCACTTCTTTTGATCAATATTGAAATTCTCGTAGGATATCCCTACGCTATTTGTTTTCCACCAGTCAATAGGTCTAATTCCATTGCCATCGACAGTTCGTCACCCTTGTTTCAATTTTATCCTAACGACACTTTGATGGGCAAAACAGTTCATCATAGCGTTACCCTTCTCAAAAAGTAGGAGTTTTCCGTCTCCGAAGGGTATCGTGCGTGTGTGTCTGTTCATTTTCGCCAATAAAACTAACATTAGATTATGCCGATAAGCCGGAGCGCTTTTTTCTCCGTCTCGCGAACGAGAAGTTCTCCCTTTCCCGGCAGGATGACATGGAATTGTTTAGAACATTCTATCGCCGTACAAGAGTTTGACATGATGATGGTGGCAAGTTTCTCGGAAAATTCATCCTAAAAGCAGCAACATCATCATTCTGTAGAAGTCAATGTTCACAGCGGGATGCTAACAAGCCGATGAGCCAAACCCGATCAGCAGATTGTGTCTTTTTCACTGGAATATTTCCGAGAATATCACATTGCTTTTAGCAGGTCCGCATATTTTCTAGCTTCTCTTTATTGAGAAGAAGTAGATAGCCTTTCCATGCTGTATTCGTAAAAATACCAACGAGGGAGGCGTCGAAGCGGCATTAGCGCTCGCATATCAATGACGTTTATATAAGGTCTGGGCCAAAGGGCTTATTGGTGTTAGTGAAATGTGCAAATGGTTAGTGGTGTTCGTATTATATTGCAATGTTTATCTTTTTACACGAAACAGCTGTTGGCAGTGACGTATATCTATCTGTTCTCAGTATGTTGGCAGTGACGTATATCTATCTGTTCGCAGATGTTCAGCAATGTTTACAACATTTTTGCTTCTAACACCAGCAAGCTGCCTGTTGGCCCAGACCTTATATAAATGTCATTGCTCGCATATAAAGGATATGTAAACGATTAACTTTTATGCGAAAGGCGATAAGAGCCAGTGTGCTGCTGGTGGAGGGAGATTACAAGATTGGTCCGCACATAAAAAAGTGAACTCGATATCTGAAAGAGAAATCATCCCTGAGCATCAATCTTCTGCCGAAATCATCGATGCTTCCTGCAACACCCACAAAAAATATCGGTCCCTCCCATACCTAATCGATCCCTTCCTAAACACACTCTTATGATGGCACATGTGTGCAAATCTGGCCCATTCAAGAACAGCGGGTTACAAATAGACTATGATGTGGGAAAACAACCTCCGTCGTTTGCAGATCTTTCGAGGGAGTAGATGTGTCCCAAAACAGAGTCTTATCTCGTCAGAAGACGATGTATTGATTACGGCTTATAAATGACAACGCATCAATAACTTCATCAAATCGGCCCACATTTGGTCGGCTTCATACGTCGGAACGTGAAACTGCTTGTTTTATGATTTCCACTTGGCTGGGGTTGGACTCTTTTTTCCATGTTAATTGATTAGCGTTACTATTGCGACCGAACCTCCGTTATATTTTTTTTAAATCCCAATCTTTCGCCAGTTCAATCTGGAAAATTATCTGACAGCTGTCTAGTTTTGTCCATTTTTCACTTCACTCCGGAGGAGACATCCATCCAATCTGTTTCACGCACCAAACCACTTGAGCAAAAGGAAACGGAAGGGAAACAAAGCCTCGTGTTCGACCGGATTCGATTGTGCAAGGCAAAAAATGGTGCTTTTTCAATTGAGTTGTTCGGTAAAATCAACAAAAAGGTGATTCAGATGGATGCTTTCTTCTGTGAATCTTTCCACCGATCGAACGATGTACTTCTATGTGATCTGATGTGCAAGTGTTCATTTTGTCTCAAAACCGTATCTTTGTTAAAAGGACGATTGTATTCGGTGCTGTAATTTGATCGAAAATTTGACAGGTTAGTCACATCAATTCTAAGTGATTTTACTTTCATCAAAAGTTTTGCGTCAACTTTCGATTGGTTGATTGGAGTTTTTGTTTCACGTTGTGGGTGGTTTTGAATTTTTTAAAGGTTCAGCCGATTAACACTGAGTTCATTTGTGACGTCACGCTGCAGATCGATGTCCGTCGGTGATTGGCACTACACTCAAAAAATTCCACACGTCATCATCATGTGTCTCACACTTAATTTTGCGCTTATTGTGAAACACATCCATTTCATGTGTGAATCTTATGCTATGAAACATGCCTGAACACTATGGATTTGAATTGTGACACACTTGGATCCTATGTGCCTCATATGATGATATCAATAGCTTTGCGCATAATTGTTCAATATTCTACAAAATTCTACTTTATCGACATCTACTTTGCTAACTCTAAAAATGAATCGACAAATATATAAACAAAACTGCCAGAGGCCAGAGCTTACACATATTTATATTTTAAATGGGTCTAATTTGGGATTCGATCATGGACTGTTGAGGTGTGCTGCTGCCGGAGTCTTCGTTCGCTTTCACTGTGCCATGGTTCTTCTCATATATGAGGCGGGTTGATAGGATAAAGTCACAACTCTTGTTTTCGATGTTTACCTTTCTGAGTAAGCAATTCACATCGTATTGAAATGCAAAACACTTTAAATATGTACATCCGTTTTTCATCAGTAGTGTGATTCAATGTGCAATACACTTAAATAGATAGTGAAAGATTTTCAACATTTCAAAGTTTGAAATATTAGAAATTAACGTGTATAACACATTAAACCAAAGTAAAATACACTTAAAGTAAATGTGATTATGAATTTAAAAAATCAAGTGTTTAAACACTTCGATCAAACCTGTGGAATTATTTGAGTTTAAATTGCAGAACAGAAACCGACGTTAAATAAAGGAAAGAAGACATATTCATATAGGGTAGGTGAGCCAGTTTTGACCCTATTGGAAATTGTAGCTTGTTGCTAATCATTGGATAACATGGATGAATTGATCTTTGGCGACTGTATTTCAGCAGAGCAAAATATATTGAGATGACGATGATGATGATGATGATGATGATGGTCCCACCTCTTATCCCTACAAAGGTTTGAGGTTGACGATTTATCTTTAAGATAATAAGTGTGGTGTCCAAAATCTGCTGCTTCCTCCATAACGAACTACTCGCCTCGAAAATCGTCACAAGAATGCCGTTCCATCAAAGAGCACAAGATGAGTCCGCTTGTCCTCACACGCATTCTCTTTCCCTCTTGATGCTAAACCCTTACTCGATAGTTTCTATCTCACTCTCCCTCTCTCTGTCTTATTCCAAAAATGCTATCTTCCGGAAATACTTTTTCTCTTGTCTTAACCGTTTCTACCGTTTCGTTTTATTCCATTCCCAATACAGCACCTAAAGTATACCTTGTGTCGAACCTCGACTGTATCCAAGAAATATTTCTTCCTAATAATATTATTTTCATAGGGTTAGAGAAACGTCATCAGATCACTGTGAAATATTTCTTCCTAACAATTGGTTTGGGTCTGAGATCATCTTATTTACTTGTATGCCATAAACATCATTTTCATTTCAAGTCTTTATTACTCAGTTTCACTTACTTCCTTACTTCGTACTCTACATAATCCTCCTCCTGTACTCTACCTTGATTTCAACTGTAAATTTTATAAACAAAGTTGCTGTCAAAACGTGCTGGTCGTATAATTTCATTGCGTCGTCGCAAAGTTCTAAAAGTTTCTTTTCCGCTTCGAGAATCCATTTCGGGCTGGAATAAACCAGGTGAACCTGCATCTTCTGTGTCTTGTGTAGCAGCGTTATTAGTAGTCGAGTTATTAGTTGGAGACGCTGATCCGGTGGACAAAGGAGCTTTTCTGACATCGTTTACATTACGGGAGTATTGGATTCCATTTGGGCTCATCAAAACTACCTTTGCACCATCTCTAGCTACGATCCGGAATCGTTCAGTTGAGAAAGTTGGATCAATTTTGTTTCATTTTTGTTGTGCCATTTGAACTAAATCACCAACCTTAATAGTAGAATCTTTAGCGCCTCGTGAATAATCTGCATACTTCTTGCTTTGTAGCTTTGCATGAGCATCACGTTCAGCAACATCGGTACGATCTAACCCCGATTTGGATTGATCCCACAGGCTAGGGAAAGTGCCTCGAAATTTCCATCCTACCATCAATTCGAAAGGAGTAATACCCAATCTGGAATGTGGAACCATCGTATTGTGATGGTGAACGTACTGTTCAAGTGCATGTCGCCAATTGGAACCTTCCAACTTTGATGCTGCTAACGCTTTTATAATGCCCTGATTCTGCCTCTCTACTGCTCCATTTGTCTGAGGACTTAACGGTATTGCTTTTCTTACCTTAACACCTTTATCTTCCCAACACTTAGTGAAGTTAGTGCTTTGGAATGGTGGCCCATTGTCACTTTGAATTATTAGCGGACATCCCCACTGCCGGAAAATTCCACGTAGCGCTGCATTCGTTCTCTCAGCATCCGTATGTTTCATCTCAGCTACAGTCAAGTATCTAGAGTAAGTATCGATGACAATCAAAAACTCACCGTTTCCGAAGCCTGGCATTGCCAAAAAGTCTATTTGAATGACCTCCCATGGACCGTCCGGAAGAACTCTGCTGGATAACGGAATTGGAGGATTTTTTTTGGACAACTGCATGCATGTTTCACATTCCTTTACGAAGTTTTCGACTGCTGTAGACATACCGGGCCACCAGAAAAACTGCCGCATTATTTTCTTCGTTGCTCCTACACCAACATGCCCACCGTGTGCTGACTGCATTGCCTTTAGGCGCATAGATTCGGGCAAGACAGCTCTATCGTCCTTGAAAATGAGGAATCCAAGGAATCTCAGATTCTTTCTTTGAGCTTCGTATTTCTGTATATCTTCAGGCCAAAAGTTACACTGAAGAGCTGTACGCACCTTCCGTAACTCATTGTCTCCTTCTGTTTGTTTTTCGATTTCTCCCCAGGTGATATCCATGCAGCCCGTATCAAGAGCGTACAAAAAGTGATTATCGTTGTCTTCTTCAACTGGAACTGGCTGCTGTGTCTGATGGATAAGTCTCGACAAAGCGTCAGCAACGTTCATGCTTCCTGGTACCCTTTCGATGGTAAAATCGAACGGTTGCAGCCTAAGTGCCCATGCATCAGCTCTAGACAATGCTCGCTTACCTAGGCGATGGCTGCCATTGAAAATGAATTGGTTCGCTTCAGCATCCGTTCTGATAACAAAGGACCTACTAAGAAGATATGTGGAGAACCGCTCTACTCCCCAGACTACAGCCAGTGCTTCTTTGTGTGTTTGAGGGTACCTTTTCTCGGTTGGAGTCAGAGATTTGGAGGCACACGCGATGATCCGTGCAGCTAGCTGATTATCGTATTGCACTAAGACTGCTCCTAGCCCTATCGGAGACGCGTCCACAAAAAGCTCGATTGGGTCCGTCTGGCTATAGTAACCAAGAGTTCTGATGGTCTGCAATGCTCCAGTTTTCAGAAATTGGAATTCATGCTCCTCATTATCAGTCCAGTAGTATTTATCCGCATTTGCCAAAGCCCTCAAATATTTCGTTAGATCTGCTCGGTTAGGGATGAACCGGTCTGCAAAGGTAATTAGGCCAAGAAAACTTTTGACCTCTGAACAATTTTCAGGTTTTCTACAGTTTTCGATTGCACTTAACTTCTCTTCTTCTACTTTCCAGCCATCTGGAGTTAATGTGAATCCCAAGAATTTCACTGTACGACTGCCAAATATACATTTAGAATCGTTTAGCTTCACATTATGGTCTCGGAGTCTTGCCAACACTGCTGTTAAGTTCTCGTCATGTTCTTCCTTTGTTTTTCCGTGGACGAGTATGTCGTCCAAGTAGTTTTTTACGCCTTTGCATCCTCCTAGAATTCTTCGTTGTAGGGTTTCCTGGAACAAATCCGGAGCGTTACAAAGTCCAAACGGAAGGCGAACGCACCTAAACATGCCAAATTCTGTACAAAAGTTGGTCAGAAGACGGGATTCTTGATCCAGTTCAATGTGGAAGAATGCGTTGCTCAAGTCGATTGTTGAAAACCACGATGCTCCATTCAATTCAGCTAATATACCTTCCAGTGTAGGCATTGCAAAGGGTGTCCTGTAAACGTATTTATTTGGTCCTCTGAGGTCTATTACCAATCTAATGTCATCTTTGCCTTTCGGTACTACCAGCATTGATGAACAGAATGACGTATCCATTTCCTCAGTTACACGTTCGATTATATCGGCCAATTCCAATTTACGTAATCGTTCTTCGACAAGTGGTTTCACTGCCTGCGGTATGTTCATAAAAACATTACGGCAAGGTGGTTCGGATTTGTTGTAATTGATATGAACAGGCGGAATGTTGAATTTTGGAAATTTTTCTTCCATGCTTATGGCAGCTATCTCTCCAGCCAAAAGCTGCGTTGAATTGATGAAGGAATCCACTGCGATAGGTACTGTAACACCTAGCATTAGGATGCTGTATCTCGTGGCTGTTGACCGGCCCAACAATGCTTGAAATTCTTTAACAACGTAGAATTTTTCCAAAAATACTGGCCTTTCATCGGATATGTATAAATATGCTTCGAATGTAGCCGAGACTTCAATTTTGCCGACTGAAGCATAACCTTTAAGAGAGCGATCCGACTCCTGTTTTATGTTGAAAACCTCTCTACTATATGTCTCATTAGACATCAAGGCACTAAACATATCCTCCGTAAAGGTGTTAACTTGAGCTCCGGAATCAATTAAGAAGCGACATGGCATTCCGGCTACTTTAGCCATTACACATCCATCGTCGTTGGCTGATACAATCGAAGCAATCATGGTCATATTATGATACTGGTTCAGTGATATCATCTGTCAGAACAACAAAAGTTAAGCATTCGTTACTATTTTCTCTATTTTTATGTAAATTAAACAATAATATCTTAGTTCAATTGGGATCTTCAGAATCCCTGTATTCAATTTAATTGTATATTTCTTTTTTTTAGTTCATTTTATAATCGAAAAATAAGTCAAATACAACGAATCAAGTTCGAAATGAAGTAATAAAAAAGCAAATCAAGAGTTCAAAATATAGTTCAAAATTAAAAATACCGGTTTTTGTGCTTCAATTTCAAACGACAGTCAGTTATGTAGCAGAAAAATCGATTGAATCCTCACTTACTTCTTGAGATTCGGTGACTTCTTCACGTTTGTCGACAACGGCAATTATCTTCGGAGCTGAATCAGTAGAATCTTGATCAATCGATCGCTTCGGTGCCATGATTGCAACCGATCGACACGCAACTTGAATATGGCCCATCCGTCCACAACTTCTGCAATCTTTGTTAATGGCATGGCACTTAGAAGGCACGTGATAAACGCTGTTACACCTCCAGCATCTAGCTCTCAGCTGACTATTTGAGCTCCTCTGTGTATTGAATCCTCTTCGGTCAGTGTTCCGCGGTGGACCTTGAAATCCTGGGTGTCTAAATCCCGATGAGTTTCCACGATAGCCTCGTTGATTGAATGCCCTTCCCTGGTATCTCTGCTGCGTACCTACGTGCATAGGGAAGTCCGCCCTGACAGGTGCGACGATTGCTTCGGTCTTAGTTCTGTGCTTTTGTGAAAAGAACTCTTCATTTAAACGAATGGCTTCGATCTCCCTGACCTTATCGACCAAGTCAGTGAACGTTCCATTTCTGCTGAGTAGTTTCAAAGCCA
This sequence comes from Ochlerotatus camptorhynchus, assembly GCF_037179485.1. Taxonomy (NCBI): domain Eukaryota; kingdom Metazoa; phylum Arthropoda; class Insecta; order Diptera; family Culicidae; genus Ochlerotatus; species Ochlerotatus camptorhynchus. Next base: position 79,556 of record NW_027041105.1, read on the forward strand.
TGGAGCGTACCTCTTTGCTTTGAGCATGTTCAGCTATTGTTCCAACTACTTCTTCGAACTCCTTTTCTCTGCCATAGTTGCAAAGTCGAGCAGCAGATCCAACACGCGTTATAAAAGCCAGATCGGATTCGTCTGACTTCTGCACCATTAATGCTAACCTACGTCGTTGTAGCATTATATCCGACCCTGATCCGAAGTACGTTTTGAGTCGATGCAAAGCGTGAGCGAACGGAAACAAATCTGCATTAGGAGCATCTGCATCTGCTTTAGCGTTTCGATAGATATCAAGCAGACGGGGTCCAGCCTTGACCTTGAATATTGTGTACTTAGTAGATTCGTCCGTGATTCCGGCTAGTTGCATCGAGTCGTTAAGAAGGTCTCGCCATTGTTCGAAAACATGCCTGTTAATTTCTCCTTCTTCAGCTAACGGCTTGCACTCTGGTACATTGATCGAAGAAATAGACAGTTGGTTGATAGAGGACATAAACTTTGATTCTTCGAAGCCTGATGTGTCCTTGGGGCGCTGGGTACTAGAAGGTACAATTTCTTCAAACTCAATAGTGCTCTGTTCTATAGGTTCTCCAGTATCTGATGGTGGCTTCTGATGAATCTCCATGTTCACTTCCATAGCCTCTTTTTCCGCTCGCAATTTGTTCATTTCTTCAAGTAACAGTGCATTCTGGATCCTTTCCGTCTCCAAATCTTTCTTTAAAATTTCAATTCTCCGGTTCTTTTTGACGTACTGTCCAGCGCGTGCTAGCTTGATCTTTGATCCATTCGTAGCATTTGAAATTCGACTGTTCGTCACCGATCCTTTCCTCATTTTTCCTGTTTTTGGATTTTGATCGATATACATCCTCTTGTGTTTCCTCTTCTTCGTAGCTCTGTAAATTTGAATCAAATTTGAAAATCTCTTAGCTTTTGTCACCTTCTAATTGTTTTATGTACATAGACATACATATACATGTACATGGTTAAAAACTTGATATTTTTACACTGACATACGCATCGTTATTTTTATTATTATATATTTAACTTTTTTTTTTTTTGCTTCCTTACACTCATTTTCTGATGATAGGTTTACTGTGTGAAATTGGTTATTTTAAGTAACATGCTTGCTCAGGTTATTCACCGCTTTTCGATCAGTAAGCTCACTGAATCAAACGTCGTAATTCGAATCAATTTTCGGTTTTGTTCAAGTTATTTTCTCATCCAATGAAAAACCTCAGCCTACTCATCAATCTGGTATCGATGAGCCTACTGAAGATTATTATTAAATTTTACTTTATTCTTTGTAAAGCACACCTCTAGCCTACTCACGTGCCTGTGCCAGTGAGCCTACTGAGGAAAATCAGCTTTTCTGCTTTATGTTTTAGATCACTGCACGGTCAGCCTACTCACCGCTTTTCTACTGGTGAGCCTACTGAGGCAACAAGGTAATTGCAATAATTTTAGCCTACTTTCTGGTCTGCTCCCGAAAAGCCTACTAAATGAAATTAAGTTATTCATATTGCATAATTCAGTTATCAACCTACTCACATCCTTCCATCGGTGAGCCTACAAAGACTTGTTTTTTTTTTTTTTATGGTCATTATTTTCCATTTTAGCCTACTCTCCACCGTTTTGTCGGAGAGCCTACTAAACATGTGCATTATTACATTTTTCTAGTGCAACTTGCAATATTGGAAACACTTCTTGTGTAGACTAGAGATGATAAATACTATTACCATCTTTTCTCAGAAATACCTACCCTCGTGGAGCGTCATCTGCGCCATTGTGGTGTCCAAAATCTGCTGCTTCCTCCATAACGAACTACTCGCCTCGAAAATCGTCACAAGAATGCCGTTCCATCAAAGAGCACAAGATGAGTCCGCTTGTCCTCACACGCATTCTCTTTCCCTCTTGATGCTAAACCCTTACTCGATAGTTTCTATCTCACTCTCCCTCTCTCTGTCTTATTCCAAAAATGCTATCTTCCGGAAATACTTTTTCTCTTGTCTTAACCGTTTCTACCGTTTCGTTTTATTCCATTCCCAATACAGCACCTAAAGTATACCTTGTGTCGAACCTCGACTGTATCCAAGAAATATTTCTTCCTAATAATATTATTTTCATAGGGTTAGAGAAACGTCATCAGATCACTGTGAAATATTTCTTCCTAACAATTGGTTTGGGTCTGAGATCATCTTATTTACTTGTATGCCATAAACATCATTTTCATTTCAAGTCTTTATTACTCAGTTTCACTTACTTCCTTACTTCGTACTCTACAATAAGGTGATCCAAAAGACGTTTCTCAGTGAAATTGACACCTAGAAATCTAGAGTGTGTGAGGGATCTGGTGTTAATGGTGCTGAATGTAAACAAAACCAAAGCAGAAATTAATATGAGAATAAACTGCCAGTTCTACTCAAGGTTACAAATACTCATTTCAGCTAGAACAATGTTTTTTTTAAAATTATGAAATAATTAGATGTCATGATCATATTTTGAATTGGTATGATACAAGAAGAAGAAAAAAAGAGGTTGCAAAGAATGTACTTGACATATTAAACCTGTTTATTTCACTTCATGAGAGTCACCATCAGCGATTTTTCACACACTCACTCACTCACTCACTCACTCAGTCAGTCAGCGATCAGCAAATCGCAAATTGTGACCCATAGAAAGCAAAATTTATAGGTTTTATGTTTCAAACGCATACTTTGTAACCTCTTCTTGTAAGTTACAAGTAAAACATCTCATCATACCATCTTTTGGTTTCATTATTCCGAAAAACATTATTATAGCTGAAATGAGTATTTGCAACCTTAGTTCTACTGTGATATGTCAAAAGTTCTTGGTATACAAAAAAGTCAGCTGATCACAACTGCCTCGTGGACAGCCTTATTATATATGACATTTAAACCAGGTTAGAAAACAAAATCGAACTGGTAACAGTTATAGATATAAATGCTCCCTCAAGTTTACAGTTTGTTCACAGCGATGTAGATGAGGAATGTGAAAAAGCTTAGGCGTTCACAGTATAAAAAGCGATCACGAGTTAATTTTCAGCAATGTCAGAAATGCTCACGCCTTCCTTCGGAAGGTAAATAAAGCCGTTGGTCCCCGGTTCATGAGTTGATGGGTCGATAGGTAGGTCCAGGTGTGTTAGCATGTTAGCGTCGGTAGCATTGCACAGTGGTCCGGAATGCAGATTTAGGTGGAATGATATGTTTTGAGCCTGAAATTGAAACTTTAGACTAAAAGTCTCTTCTACAAAGTTGTTCCTTATAGTTAGGCCCTCATGTTTATGACAATGAATTCTAGGGTGGTTCGTATTAAAAAAATCTAACTTTTTTGTTTGAATAAATTAAGGCAGGCTTGCAATAGCTCATTACAGCTAAAATGCTATTTTTCGTAATTATGAAACAATGAGATACTATAATGATAATTTTGATTTGTAAGATGCAAGAAGAGGTGGTAAAGTTTGTGTATGACATATAAAATTTGTCAATTTTGCTTTCTGAAGGTCACAACTATTGCAACAAAATTGCAAATAATTTATTCATGACTTTAAAATTCATAAATGGATTTATAGCATTAAATATTTTGAATTGGAATGCTCGATCTCTAAAAGATAATGAAGACGAGCTATTTAACTTTTTGAGAGTTCATAATGTGCATATTGCCGATATAACTGAAACGTTCTTAAACCTGACCATAAGGTTAACAAGGACGCAAATTATTTCATTTATAGAAATGATCGTCTTGATGGACCCTCTGGTGGCGTTGCCATCATTGTTCGTAGACGAATCAAACATAAAATTCTTTCTTCATTTGAAACCAAAGTTTTTGAAACTTTGTGAGTTTCTGTTGAAACAAAATTTGGACAAATTACGTTTATAGCTGCCTATTTGCCATTCCAATGCGTAGGCCAGGAAAAGAATTTTCTCAAGGGTGACCTTCAGAAACTTACCCGTCATAGGTCTAAATTCTTCATTATTAGTGATTTTAATGCAAAACACCGCTCATGGAATAATGCTCAAAGCAATTCCAATGGTAATATTCTGTTTTATTATTGGTCTGCGGGTTATTACACTATTCAATATCCAAACAGCCCAACATGATTTTCTACAGCAAGAAATCCCTCAACTATTGATTTGGTCTTAACTGATACATGTAAACTTTGAAGCCAATTGGTTACCCATGCTGACTTCGGTTCTGATCACCTTCCAGTAACTTTTGAAATATCCCAAGAAATAATTTGTAATCCCAACAGCTCTACTTTCAATTACCATAGAGCTGATTGGGAGCAGTATCGAACATTTATGGAATATAACTTCGATCCAAACATTCCTTTGCAAACCAAAGATGAAATTAATTATGCTCTTGAATCTCTGACTACTTCTATAGTTGAAGCAAGAGCTGACTCAGTACCAAAATGCGAGGTTAAATTCGATTCAATTATAATAGACGATGATCTTCAGCTCTTGATCCGTCTTAAAAATGTCCGTAGGAGACAATATCAAAGAACACGCGATCCTGCCATGAAGGTTATCTGGCGGGATTTGCAAAAACAAATTAAAAAGCGATTCTCTGCCGTGAGGAACAAATTTTTTGAAAATAATGTGTCAAAATAAGACTCGAGTTCCAAACGCTTTTGGAAGCTCACAAATTTTTTGAAAAAACCTCAAAAGCCTATTCCAGCGCTTAAAGAAGGAGGTAACATTTTGATCACAAATTTGGAAAAAGCTCAGAAACTTGCTAAGTAACAGGAGAGTTCCCATAATTTCAGTTTGGATCTTACTAGTCCTATTGAGAATCAGGTTGCTTGGTATTATCAGAATATAATGATGAAAATATTTTTGATGATTCCTGGTGAACTGATTTGGACGAAGTAAGGTTTATAACTAAAAAGTTTCAAAATATGAAAGCTCCAGATGATTTTATATCCTCATCAAAAAACTCCCAGAGAGTACCTTTCTTGGTTAAACTATTTATTATTTATGGCATACTTTCCTGATAAATGGAAAATGCAAAAGTTGTTCCAATTTGGAAGCTGGATAAAAATCCAGCTGAAGCTTCTAGCTACCGTCCAATAAGTTTGCTTTCTTCAATAAGTAACATTTTTGAAAAGATAAGTTTGAAAAGAATGATGCTTCACATCAATGCGAACTCAATTTTTGCAGATGAGCAGTTTGGATTTCGCCATGGGCATTCAACTACTCATCAACTCTTAAGAGTTACCAACTTAATTCGTTCAAACAAATCTGAAGGCCACTCAACTGGAGTTGCTCTTCTTGACAAAAAAAAAGGCATTCGACAATGTTTGGCATGATGGTTTGATTGTTTAATTGAAAAAGTTCAATTTTCCACGTTACATTATGAAATTAGTTCAAAATTATTTAACTGACAGAACTCTGCAGGTAAATTATCAAATTTCCAAACCCAATCGACTACCAGTTAGACCAGGAGTTCCTCAGGGTAGCATTCTTGGGCCTATATTGTATAACATTTTCATTTCGGACCTCCCTGATTTGCCTCAGGGTTGTCACAAATCTTTGTTCGCTGATGACACAGGCATTTTCGCTAAAGGAAGAAGTCTTCGTGTTATTTGCAGCAGACTGCAGAAAAGTTTAGATATTTTCTCTTCTTATTTACAAAAATGGTCTTATAATTTTTCCACATAAACCTAGAGCTTCCTTTCTGAAACCTAGTATTAGCCACATAGTCACTATGAGCGGAGTTCCAATTTCCTGGTCAAACCAAGTGAAATATCTTGCATTAATACTTGACCAAAAATTAACTTTTGAAGATCACATTTAAGGGCATTCAAGCCAAATGTAACAAATATATACAATATTTGCATCCTCTTATAAACAGGAATTCCAAACTTTGGCTAACGAATAAACTTCTAATATTTAAACAAGTTTTTAGACCGGTAATGTATTACGCTGTGCCAATATGGTCTTGTTGTTGCACTACCAGGAAAAAAGCACTTCAAAGGATTCAAAGCAAAGTTCTGAAGATGATTTTGAAGTTGCCTCCCTGGTACAGTACTACCAGAGTACATAGAATTTCGAATGTTGAGACTTTAGAACAAATAATTAATAATTTCAGGCAAAAATCGTTGCAATCCTCAATTGCAATGATTAATGCCCTGTATACCCTGTAGATAAGATTTAGTTTTAGTTTTAAGTTTCAGGATTTCAACTGTCATACTGACATGCAGGCTTGAAAAACTTGTTTAAAATACTGAATTGCCAAGAAAGGAAGAATGTAAAAACACTTAGATATATATCATAACCGTTAAGGCTGGTAAGTTACTGTAGTAACTTGAGCACCTAGGTTTAAATTAAATGTAATTTCATAACATGCTAATTCTCTTAGCAGACAGGGCTTAAAATTTGCATCAAAAAGCATAAACGTAAGCACCGCCTGGTATGCTCAGTTTCTGTGATAGATGTGGTTTCCCTAATACATTTTTCTTCTTCGCACCGCTATCATCTCCTTGAACATTTAGGAAAAAATTCCACAGCATTGTTCTAAACTGGCTTCCAAGCTTCCAACCCATCTGTCCTTTTTTGGAACACAAATGACTGATAAAAGACCTAACTAAAGGGTTTAAGTAAGACATATCGTCCAGGATAGACTTGTTCTACATGGACACTGACAGAGCACCTCAAAAACAGAACTGTCAAATTGCTTCCGAATTTCAAGCTATCGAATTTTTCCACTGATAACGAGTTAAGAAATCAATTTAATATTTACGATACATTTGTTGTGACATCAGAACCACCTTCGTAATCCTACGTCAAATCTACGTTCGTGTCTTGGATACAATCTCTTACTTTTTCGATCCCATAGAGTTTCAACTTAATTTTTAAATCGAATATAAAGCAAAATAATCGCTTTTTGACACATACCAAATTTTAATTGACAGCTCTCTCCATACTAAAGTAAAGCCGGTGGTCCTAAGATGGTGATTTCTGTCAATGTAATCGTTCTGTTACAGCGCATAAAAGTTGAAGAAAGAACCCAATTGACATTTGTTTCGCTTCGTTTTTTATGTGTATACACAGCAAAAAAATAATTTTGATATCACATCAAAGTGGATGCACTACAATCATGTCGAAAATTTCATGTAATTTTTATGACCACATAAATAAACAAATGCAGTAAACGCAGCGTAATGTCAGTTCATGCATTGTATTAATGATAATTTGGTCCTTTTTAGCAAGTAATATTACACCATATTTTCGACATGATTGTAGTGCATCCACTTTGACGTGATATCAAAATTATTTTTTTTTGCTGTGTAGGTGTATCGAAAAATCACCCAATATAAATTCAATTCATCCTGCCCGAAAGCAATATCCACCAAGGACTCTTTTGTCCGATAAGAGCTACGCTCGAGTCATGCATTTTCAATAGAGTATCAAAAAACCCCCGGAAGTAAACCCAAGAGAATCCGTCCACTCGTATCATCACCACCGCCCATCCGCATTTTCACAGTGCGTTCCTCATCGCAGTTTCGCAATTGTGTATTTTCAATTTTCCCGCGTGATGATAGCTCTTTTCGAAACCTGTTTTCACCTCGGATCTGCCATTCACGGGAAGCGAAGGGTCCATCCTTTTTTGGCCAATTACCCCCCGGGGGTAATATATGTACACAAGCGCTCCGTCGTCGTTTGTGGGTGAGTCGTACCGGGCAAAATTTTGGCCAAGCGATTCCCGTTCCACAACCACAAAGCAGAAAAGCACACTACCCGGGAAAACATGGCCCAACCAGCCAGTAGCGGAGAGGATCGATCGCTCCAGGGCAACATTTTTCCTCCGTTCCGTTCTGCTAGGCGGCTGTCATCAGGATCGTTAAACGGGTACGACTCACTCCTTCTTTTGCATGGGAAAACACTTTTTGTTGACCATTCGTCCCACCACACACGGTGTTCGTATCTTTAAGTCAAAATAAACTATCGGAAAATGAATGAAAAATATACTGCCCCGGAAAACATAATCGATTCCGAGGGGAGCAATTCCGTCCCGGGTAAATTGCTTTCCCTAGGGGTATGGAATTCAACGTGTTTTAAAGGAAAATAAATGGCCTCGCTTTTGGTTTGAATTTGTGTATTTTTATCATTTACTACAGCAACACAACTCGAATCAACTTACGCGTAACAAAGATTTCATAAGGATGTATGAAAAATGCTTGCAGGCATGTTGGTATTACTTACTTTCTGCAAAAGTTTCTTCTATGATTCTCTGATTTATGCATTCAAATCGGCGACCGTATTGGCAAGGGAAAAATCACGTGTTTGAGTGACAAGTGGAAACCTCGTGATTTTATCCGGCATTGAGGGGGGCGTTCTAGCCGGGTGCCTATTTTCCAATGCCTATAAATAAGACGGCAGATGCCATATTTTTAATAGACATATCAACAAGAATGAAGTGTGACGGTTTGCGAATGCCACTGCCGATTCAAAATCGAAACCCCACGTTGTTAATAAAAAGTGAAAGGCGGTTCCTCCTTCGGGCTGCCACTGCTGATAATGTTGAAAGTAACGTATAAATAAGAATGGCAGAAGCTTGAGAGAAGTTCTGCGAGCGGTTAAAAATACTGATAGGGGGAAATATTATTTAAGAATATGGCAGCTGTTATCTTCCACCTGAAAAATAGTGGAACAGTTCATGGACAATAGAAAAAAAGAGATCGATAGAAAATGTTAGTGTTCATATCTTTCTATTTGTTTCAATTGAAGTCACTATGGAGTGTTCATTTTATAAGGTCGACGCCTTTATTTCAATATGCGATGCTCAATGTTTACCTAATTTTGTCTTATCTTCGATTAGCATGTAGTTCAGTGAACAAATCGTTTGGTGTGACAGTTGAATTCAACACCTGTTTTAAAATCTGAAAAATGTAACGTATTGATTTGGAAATCAGACGTTTGATTTCGCACAAATGGTGCACAGAAGGGCTCTCGTACAGAAAATTGTGAGCATTGCAAAATGTTCAAAATCAGCAGTGTGCAAATGGAGCGGCGCCGGTGGTGTAGTGGTAAGTGTGATTTCGTCTCACCCCAGCAGGCCTGGGTTCAAACCCAGTCGGCGCCGCCGGGATGTTCTGAGGCATAACATCTCTGATCACTTCTTCCTTCGGAAGGGAAGTAAAGCCGTTGGTCCCCGGTTCATGAGTTGATGGATCGATAGGTAGGGTCCGGGTGTGGGAGCTGCCTCCCTGGCGTCGATTGCATTGATGCTCAGCACGGAAAACAAGATCGACGAAAAACAAATCAAGGGAAAAAAGAGCAGTGTGCAAAATCACCTAGAAGTATGGAGAAGAGTACACTATTAAGGATTTGCAAAAAACTAGACACAGACAAGGACCATTGGATCCAGATTTTAAGAGAACAGGTGTGCTCCTTACATCACCGCATTCCTACTCCGTGCGGGAAATTATGCAAAGACTAATAGTCAGCGTTGGAACGGTTCAGAATATGAAGAGGAACAACAACATTCGAACCTACCGAAAGCAGAAAGCGCAGAGAAGAACATCATACATTGACTTGAAATTTCAAGTAAAAAAAAAGAAATATCAATAAAATATTTGTAAATCCCGCGTAAGTATTCTTAAGTATTTTTAATTATTATCAACCATGGCTATAAATTTCCATCGAAGTAACACTTATTTTTTGATAACCGGTTGCTAAAGCATGTGTTTGTTGTTGTCGGTCGTCTTGTATTTATACAAATAGGAGTGTTAAGTATTTTTATTATGTGTTGGAATTAGTATTATTTAATTTATATTTTTCAGCGTTTCAGCTTGTAAATATGCTTCAAGAGCTGGTTACAAAGAATGATATTTTCAGTACAAGTTGAACGGTGTTTACCGATCGACTGATCTCAAAATGTGTATTGGCTCACATGTAACCTCTCGGTGCACAAAGATCCTGCGATGATGAATATTGGTGTATTCAGATATGAGCGTGCATTAGCTGACCGGAGCAAAAATTTGCGATGGCATGAGAGAGAGAGAACTAGTACTTTTCTCTTTCTCTCCCTCTCGTACCGTGGACCTACCTAGCAGCGAATCATCTTACTACGATTTTGTTTTTGCAGTATCGAGGAACTGTTGCCGTGAAAAAGTGCAGGCCTGAGTAAATGCAGGAAGAAAAGTTTGTCGATCTACTGGGTGTTGAATGGGAATGGCCGTTTTGACTCTCCTTTTGAATAAACTACTATAATCTTTACTTTGAGAAATTAATGCAATTATTATATCACATTGAACACAACGTTTTACTTGTTTTAATTATACGTAGGAAAACAACTAAAACTAAATCCATTCGTTTAAATAATTCTGACTATGTTGCTTATACTGTGTTCAGTGGCCTTTATGGTTTATTAGGGGAAGAAAGGACATAGTGAACAGGTGGGGCATAGTGAGCATTCCACACTTTGGCTCTGGATCTCCAGCTGCATGAAACAAATCAACTGGTAGTAGGTTCAATATCACTATGATATTGATCCTACCACTAACCAATTTGTTCCGAACGGCCGGAAGTTCAAGCTGGAGCACGGGATGCTCACTATGCCTCTCTTACCCCTATCTACTGTAATAAACAGTATCTGCGTTTAGAAGGTGGAAAGCTAAGAGATTTGCGTTTCCGCAATACGCCCATATTCTCGTTTAACATACTGTCTGGACGTAAACGAGAATATAGGTGATAGTATGGTCATATGGTTTCGTACATCCAATTATGTTCTTATCAGGCATTTTCATGGTCACATAGCCAAGAACCGACCGGAAGAAAAGAACAACACAAAATTCACTATTAAATTGGTTATACAAATTATGGAACTCGAACGAGTAACAACAAAGGTTCCAATGCCTATCAGAACTAATTCTTTCTGGTACATGGTGAACAGATTACACCGAAGATGGTTCGGAACACCTAAAGCTGTTCACGCTCTTAATCAAATGAATGTTAATTGTTTAACAAATTAACCAATATCCACACAAAACGCCTGACATTGGATAAACAAGCAAATTAAATTGACATAGCAACCAAGCAAATAAACTAACGCTAGATATTTCTTAAGTATTTTTAAGTATTTTTGGGTATCTTAGAATATTAGGAAAAATACAAAGTTTAGAGTGGGATGCCCCTAGCATTGAATCGTTTATAAGCTTCTCTCAAAGTCATCATTAGTAATCTTTTTTGAATGGCTTGTCGTTTTCTTCCTTTCTACACAGACACATAATCTTTTTGACCAGGCATTGCCCGGCTTATATCATCATCTTCAAAAAAAATTATGACTGCCAATTTTGTTTCATCACTTAAGGCTGTGCCATATTTTGCGGTTTTTGACGAATGACCTTCCTTTATCAACTTAGCCTCTGTTGCAATATATCTATCTAATATATAATATATAATTGATCCATAACTTTTTGTGTTGACCATGAATAAGGCAATAACGATAAAATTAATAATTTTTCACTTCTTGCAGTGGATGCATTGGAAAACTTTTCCTTCATGTTTTCTAAAACTTCTTTCAGTCCATTCACTTCGTCAGCTTCAGGCTCGAAGTTGAAAAGATTCTTTCTAATACCTTCGTTGATTTCACGGTGCTTCTTTATGCGGTAGCGAACCCCGACTACTTTTCCAATAGGGCCTGTGTAGAAAAGCGCTTATAAAATAAACATTTTAATACATTGCAAAAACGGCTTGCTTGATTGCTATGGTGTCTTCAAAAAAGTTGTGCAAAATTAAAATGCGATTCTTAAAAAAATATACACGGTTGAAAAACATGTGTTTGTAATAAAAATGTAAAAATCGTGAAATTTTCAAAAAAATCCTAACTTTTTTGTTTTTGAGTTTACCATCACCAAACTTTGCCAGCTTGTAGCAAACATTATGAGCTTCAATAAGGTTTAAAACGAAAATGTACTTTTTGAGAAATTAACTTTTTTAATAACAAATATAATTTTTTTCATTGAAACAAACGAAATTTTTACAGTGTATATTTTTAACATTATTGCCAAAATAATATCTACAACTTTGCTGAAGACACCGAATCAATCCAACAAACCGTTTCAGCAATATATATTTTTGAACTCATTAGTACTATTTTTACACAGGCCCTGTTAGAAAAGTAGTCGTGATTCAATTTGAAGAACTGATAACACAACTTGGCATCTTTACTAAAAAAGAACAACTGTTCAAATTTTCATCAAAATCGGAGCCGACAAATTAAAAAAAAAATAAAAAATTCTTTGACTATATGTTTTTAGTATTACTTCTACGTGAAGTCAACGATTTACATAGTTGAAGATGCTAATTTCAAATAACAGACTGTAGTGGTAATTTTTATACGATGGATGGAGTAGATGAAAGCATAGAGTTGATAGTTCCGTTAGAGTACGGCAGTGTGAAGATTGTGTATAGATATTAGACAAGCGAACTAGGACAATTTTTAAGGAAGGTACAAATCGGTTTTTTCATCTCTCTTTACCAAACTCCCCCTTTGGAGAGGGATGGAGGGATTGCTCTATCAACAAATTCGTGCCAAGAAACGCTCCCGAAGTTTGTATAATCAGAGAAGAAATTCGGCTGTGTGCTTATGAATGATGAAACCTTTGTTAAATTGAACACAAGAGCGCTTCCAGGAACACAGTTTTATAATGTTGTTTTTAAGAAGGTTCCGGACAACAACCATACAGTTCAAATTGAAAAGTTCGGGGAAAAAATTTTATTTGGCAAGCCTGTACCAATCACTAATCATCGATTTCGTCAAAAAAGAGTACAATCCACCAAATTGCCCAAAGCTTCGACCGATCGATCGATAGAGAGCAATTATGAAGCGTAATTTGAACAAGAAGGGCAAACAAGCTGCATACGTGGAATTTTTCAAGAAATTGTTGTTTGTCCACATTTTTTAAGCCAGCAGGTTACGCAAAAGAATGTGCAGAAAATGATGAGAGGTGTTCTTAGTAAAGTCCACGGCTTCTACAAGGGTTCGTGAAATGTTGATTTTTATTACTGTTGTGCCTGATGAAAAACTAAAATTTATTTTTTTGTTAATTCTTTGAGGCAAAAGCAGGTGTCTAACTTTTAAAATCAACAGTCCTTAAACTGTTATCTTATCATAATACTCAACTAGAAAATATACAGTTTTGTTTACAAGATATTCAAAATCAGTGTGATTTTAGCAATCGACAGCAGCAGCTGTGTATTGCGGTGTGAATCATGCGGAAGTCTGTTAATTTGATAGCAATTATTGTTGCGGTGCTTGTTCATTATCTGCAGCTCGTTCAGTTTTGTTAATGCCGTTAGAAGTAAACAACATGTTCGTTGACTTAAAGTTGACGACCAAATTTATCTTCGCACGATTCACCCATCATGGGTGAATTTGCCAATCTCGTGAAAGCGCTGGATGCAGATCCCGTTCATATGTTAGCTACTTACTGAAATGCGGAAAAGAATGCACTGTTCATAAAATTCAAGAATTTGCATATTTTACGCACAGGAATCAGAAAATGTACGCCAATGACCATTCTCTACAGCGATTTTTTTAGTTTATGAGAAATCAGTTTTTCGGAAATAAATTTCAGCTACATATGTCGACTGTGGAAAATACATACAGCGGTAGAGGCAACAATAGCTGCAATTTACAAACCTATCGACTAGATGCTTACTAGGGTGGGACAAAATTCATATTCCAGTTCCAGTATGATTCCCGGGGACGTTTTGGGTCCTAGAGTAACTGTGTAATATTTCCGGACGGTCGGTGGAACTATATTTTAGCGCTAGTGGTTTTAATTTTACATAGGATTTTCTATGGGAAAACTGACTTTTTGAAATGAAAATCTGACGAGGTCAGCATTTGTCCTCTAAAAATAAATCAACCCAACTTCTTCCTAGGAAATTTTGCAAGAAAATTTTTCTTCCAAAACCGCAAAACGATCCGACGCTTGTGGAAATGTTATTTAGCTCACCAAACGAACTGCTCATTATTCTTTTTTTCTAGCAACACTGCCAGCTGCCACCTGCTGCTGTTTGCGCGAGACAGTCACGTTGTGTGGGGGAGGAAATGAAGGAAAGCCGATATCATGCGCAAAGTATCTTCGATTTGGATGACAATTTGCACTTGGTCATTTGAAACAAGCGAAATTTTTCACAAGGGCGTATTTGTTTTAGCACACAATTTATTCAATCAATCCTACTTAGAAAAATTTCGAGTGTAGAGCAAAACCGTCTAGGAATAAAATGTAGGTTGAACATTAGACTTTAAGAAAAAGATATAACCAGAAACAATGCTCATTTCGTTTGACGAACATGAACTGAAAATGTCTAGGTTGTTCTGTGATTAGGTAAAATTTCAGTCAATTTATTTATCTAGTCTTAGAATCCTGTGTTTTTTTTTTTAAAGCACTTATATAACGACTCATTGGAATGAATTTGGACTGACCGGAAAATGGAGCCCAAGGGTCACAGGGTGAACTTTTGAAAGATACTGAATAACAGTGAAGGTGGTTAATGCATGAAGCTGGACCTAGAGCTCTGCGGTTATTTCGAGATCACTTGTAGAAGAGTCATTAGAATGAATTTGGAGCTGTGATCGAAAAATGAACCCCGGAGGCTATGGTGAAACTTACCTTCTAGAAGATAAGAAACAGAAGAAGACTAGAAGACTCATTTGAACGAGTTCGGACTGGTGGCCGGAAAATGGACACTGGAATCTACTGGGTGAGCTTTTGGAAAGTCCTGAAAAACAGCTAAAATGGTCAATGCATGAAACTGGCCATAGAGCTCTGTGTTTTTTCGAAAGCACTTTTAGAAGACTAATTATGAATTCGGACTTGTGACCGGAGCTTGGGCAACCGTTAGCGTTAGCGTTGTTATGATATACTTCGTAGATTGGATACTAGCGACACTCACGTCTCTTCTGAAATTCTCAGTTAGACTACTTTCAGGAATAATGCTGAGGAGTAAACATTGGTTCCAATCTAAACAAGAGTAACAGAAGCATGACTGTCGCTATTCTCGGCCACGCCCATCTTTACCATAACTAGGGATAGGGAAGGAAATGTTGATGTAGTACTTACTTAACGAGAGGCCACCGACTTAGCGACACCCTCATAAGTGCTACGGAGTTGGAGGGTTGGGTAGGGTATTCGGTTAGGATTCACCTCAAGTTGGCGATGCAACCAAAAGTATGTATTGTTTATTTGTTGTTTATTTAATCTCTCGATAGCCGGCTATCGAAAGAACATATTAATTTTGTTTAGTGATAATGAATTTTAAGAGTCATGATGGAGAGCTTGGGATTAAACCCATGATTTTCTGCTCAGTAAACAAAAACGATCCCTCCAGGGTCATCGAGCATCTCAGAATCATAACGCTTCGCGACAATACAGGACTACGTTTTCGCTTGATATGCAAATAGTTTCCGAGGTTAATGTTCAATATCAAATATACAAATGATGGTGGCGATTTATTGTGCTGTGGAAGAGCTTGGGGTTAAATCCATGATTTTCTGCTCAGTAAGCAAAATCGATCCCTCGAGGGTCATCGAGCATCTTATAATCCACAGCGCTTTGAATAACTATTATTTACGATAATTACATGAAATAAATAAAATATAAACTACAAACAAAGCGTGACTGCTAAGATCTCAAAAAGATATTCTCACAAATATATTTCACGCCACCAGGAATCTCAAAACCATTAGACGTTATAATGAAACTCTGCACATATTAGACACAAGAAGAGGCCAAAAAGCAAGCGTCCGACACACAAAACCCGTCAAATCCACTTGCAGTCACAATCAACGATTCTACGAATCGCGAGTTCTCACGAATCATAAAACCGCTGACTGCGACACTCTGAAAGCGAAATTGACAGGCTCTATGCGTCAAACACCCGCCCTCCAATCTCCACCCGCATCCAACAACACAAATCTCCATTACAACATCTAACGAATTCAAAACTCCGAAAATCACTCATCTATAGCAAGTGAGTGGAAGCAACCCTGCATGCAACCATTCTTAATGATACACTTGTTCTGCCTATCTTTCTATTAGGCCTGTGGACATGCGTTAGCTTCGAAACTTCTAACCAAACTGGGTAAATTTTCAGATCACAAAAAAAAACTTGAAAAAAAACTTTCAAAGGTAATTACAAGTAAGATAAATATTGATTATTTTACGCGAAAACGAGCAAGTAATATTAAATCTCTTGTATCATATGCTAATGCAAATTGACTGTAACAAAAATAATATGCTTAAATAAAATAAAATATTAATAAAATTATATACAAAATTTACAAGAAGATCATTACTTTATTGGTGAGAAGTTTTTAATAAGCCCTCCCAGTTCCTCTGTATACAGAACAAATCTGATACTATAATCAGAATTGCTCAGTCTGCATAATGCAGCCGATTGCATCAAGGAATTTCTATTAACAACCAAGAATTAATCGTTTGAGGTATACTGAAGCATTAAGAAGGTGATATGTGTCGCTATAGGAAATCATCATCGTTGCAAATATAAAGAAATTAAACATAACCCTTTGCTTGAGTACCGTCAACCTCCATGTCCATGGGGAGGGATTGTGACCGGAGCTTGGGCAACCTTCCAAATAATTCGGAACATTAGTTAAAAAAAAGTGGTATGTTCATAATATTGGTCCTAGAGTTCAGCGGTTTTTTTTTAAGTACTTCTAGAAGACTCATTAGAATAAATTCGGACTTGTGATCAGAAAATGGACTCTATGGTCTTTTGGAAAATCCAGAACAACCGTAAATTGATCCTAAAGCTCTTCAGTTTTTTCGAAAGCACTTATAGAAGACGTATTAAAATGATTTCAGACTTGTGACCAGAAAGTGAACACTGGAAGCCACTGGGTGACTCATTAGAATGAATTTGGACTTGCTACTGGAAAATGGACCCTGAGGGCCACGGGATAACTTTTTAGAAGGTTCAAACCAACTTTAAACGTGGTCAATTCATAAAAGAAGTCAGTGTTTTTTTAGAAAGCTCATATAGAGGACTCAATACAAAGAATTCGGACTTGTGAACAGAAAAAGGACCCTAGTGATCGGGGGGTAAACTTAAAGAAAATGAAGACATCCGGTGTGTAGAAAAGTGTAAAATACTCCTTAATATGGATATTTCTGAAATGGGGACGACTTGTAGAGGCTTGACGTTATTTTGGAATCCAAGATGGTAACTACCTATTCATAAAGATACTCCACAATATGGGCATTTCAGGAATAAGGCCGCCGTTCAGAGGCAGGAAATCGATCATTGACGTCCTTTGGGGATCCAAGACTCCGTTAATTTCTATCCAATGGATTATTCGGATAGACCATATTTGCATCACATCGCCGAAATTGTGTTCAAACGCGTTTTTGAAATATATGGCGATAAGTCGAATTCGAACGATCTCTATTCTTTCAATGAATTGAAAAAAATAAGAATTTAACTAAAATCGGAGCAACCGAAAATTCCGAATCATTATGGATGATCCGGAGTTGAGGACCTTGTAGGGACGGAGTTGTTGCGTTTTGTAACGACCAGCTGTTTATTAATCAACAACGATCGGATTACGAAAGCTCTTCGAGCTGGTCGTTATGTGCTTGGGTGGAGTTCCTCCAAAAGGATTAAGATTTCACAAGGCAGGTAGCCTCAGTCGTGCGAGGTAGATGGGCTCCTGTGGTAGATGGCGGTCTCACTTACCATCCATGGGAAGCGATCAGACTTTGCGTTCCCGTAAACTACGAGGAATGAATGTTTTTGCTGACTTGGATTATTATGTGGAACGCCGTCGCCACATGCTATCGTCAACTGAAGTCGTCATTATATCGTTTAGCTAACATAAGCAAAAATAGTCTCGAAGCATGGTACAGAACTTTATGGAAGAGAAATAAAAATTATTCTACCCACAACCGTCACAGTGTACAGTTCACTTTCAACCGGAGGTCCGTAAGGAGATCATTTCACTCCAAAATATACCTTTGAAAGCGAAAACTACGATAATCAGTTATATTGATATTGATATAATCTAATATATTCATAATATTTAATAATATATTTTTGACTGCTTTTATGAACGTAAATTCATTTGAATAGCGTCTTTTATCACGCCTTGCACAATCGCCACGTCGGTCGTAGTTTATTGTGATGGAAGAAACATGGTAGTCTGAAAAATGTGGACGATTTATGGGTTCCGTTGCCGTCTTATGTAAGGACCAAATCGCATCAATAAACGTCGCGTAGAAGTAGAATTCATCTATGGCCCAGTGCTTTTTCGTAGGTTTTTGTCTCCAAGTTTGAAAGATCGGCAGTTTTAGTGGCTTATTCTAGTATAAGGAGCACCGTCGCCAGGTTCAAATGGTTCTAGCATCAACTTGTTCACAAGTGGTGTATTGCGATATAAGGGACTCGGCTGTCTTAGGCCACCGGTTTTGCTTACTGAGAAACTTTTTCAACCGATTCCATACTTATGACGGGTAGTGTATGTCGTTATTGTTTTTTTTTTCGAGCATGACCATTCAACCGAAAACAATACATCTCATCGTTAAAGCACTAAACAGCCAATGAATGCTCGCAGCTAAATTGGCATTACCAGATAACCTTTTAAAATTCAAAGAAAATCGGACATTTTCCTATCCTCCCCAAGAACAAATCTGCCCCATCGGCAACCGAACGACACAAGTCTATCTGTCTGCAGGGGAAATCGTAAAAAAGGATTGATGGGAGTTTTGCGAAAAAGGAAATGTAGCGTTCAGATGAAGGCAAATATTTTCTCTTGCTGCTTACTGCTTTTATTTAACTTTTATTTTAGAAATATCCTGTCGCCTTCGACCATGAGCTGTACGAAAGGTCTCTGTGTGTCGAGCAATTGGAGCGTAGAAAGCATGGTGGTGTGGGGAAAAAATAAAACAGTCGAACATAATCTGACCGACCGGAAGCCAGTGTCATCAACTTTCCGAGACGACTGACTGGCTTTCGCTTGTCGTTCCGGCTCGAATCGAAGGGTTTGCTGAAATGCTTTCGAAGCAAATTTTGTTTCTGTTTATGATGTTCGGATTTAACGGAACTGGGGGATATTGATTTTTCGGTTCGAATTGGAAGCTCATTTGCATCGCATCAATTGGAGACCGGGGAGTACCTAATGTTTTCAATTTCAAAAGACCTATAAAGCTCTTTTCCAACATTGATAGGGAGTCATTTGAGGCCGATCGTGAGTATGATTCCGATTCATCGTACAACAAATTGCGAATCAATCAATTTTGCTACCGCAACCAATCGCCACATACAGATGGAATCCAAGAAATTTTGTCATCTGATACTTTTCAATAAGACTCCCCCACCGCAGACAGCTCTGCTACGTAGGAATTATTCTCGTTAAAGAGATACAGGAAAGCAGGGCAGAGTACTGATGATGAATAATAACAACATCGAGTGAACAGCAGGATGCAACTCGAAACTTAGCCTCATTATTCTAACAACCTGTCTGACAAAGGATCGGATACACACACCAAAATAATTAAAATTGGCTTCGTTACTTCGATACGCTAGCTACGCCCCCGTTGCTTACCTTCCAATAGCGATGCGTTGGTGCTCTATCAGAGAAATGCCTCCTTTCGTATGAAGGTATATATCGGGATATGATGAGTTACCGTTAACACACGTATTCATATTTGATCTCTGGTTTCACGTACTTAACCATGATAAAAATATGGGTATGCAAGAGAACGCGAATGCAAACAGAGAACTGATTAAAATGAACGTGTGCTTGAATTGAGACGGGCACGCTGATGAGATCATGTTCAAGATGTTAGTTGCCTAATGTGACTGGAGGCCATTATTTTGCAGGATTAGAGTAAGGGAATTGATGAAGCTGATGGTGTGTTCTCAAGGGACCCGCATCCGAATATTTAAGGTAACCGGTAGACTCGTGCACACCAGTTCCAGAGCTGTATTTAAGTGATTACAGCTACAGAGACTGCATTTGCTTTTTTAAGTGAAAGAAAGACTACTAAAAATAGCTTAAATTATATTTCATACTCAAAAACCACATTTTTGAAAATAATTATTTGTTTTCCTTTGACATTAATTTCAATTATCCACAGGATGGTAAGAAATGTTCATTAAAAAAAAGTGGAAACCTGTTTATCAATGGTTTATTGTGAATTTTCGCTCATTGTGTAAAAACATTGTTTGTTTTTTTTATTTTTGGGGGCGACCCCGGCGTAGAGGTTTGAATCCATAGCTCTCACCTTAAGGTCACGGGTTCAAATCTCACCCTAAGACAAGTCACGAATGACTCAAGAGCGTTAAAGTGATTATAATATAAAAAAAAAACATGTTTATTTTGGCAACACACCTGGGGGCACCGGACCAGAAAAAAAGCTGACAGCACTACGCCTTTTGAAATTTCATTAACCATATTCCGTTCGTGAAATTGCCGAAAAATTGGACTTTAGCGCCGGAACTGTGCAGAATATATTTTAAAAAAACGTAACAATATTAGAACCTGCAAGAAGCAAAAAACACTCTAAAGGACGGATTTACAGAAAACTTCTTCGAAAATACGGAACTTGTATGACCACGCTATGTCTGAAGGAACTTTTTTTGCAACATTCATGTACCTCAGATTTTCCTTCACAGGATGTTACTATTGATCCTAACAATCAAATCTGTGATGGTTTTAAAATATTTCACCTTGGGTTTTTTGAGAAAAAGTGTTTTGAAGTTTACAAAGCCGATTATGAAGGACTATTTGGACTATGGACTATTGACGATACAAAACTATCACGAATTAAACAAATGCAGTTAAACAAGGTTCAAAAGTTGATTGAATTAATTCAAATGGCATTAAAGAGTTCTTTTTGACTCTCAAGTAAAATCCGTATTGATTAAGTCGACTTTGTGCAAAATCAATTAACAATTGTTGCTAGAACAACTTCTTATTTAATTTCTCTTCCCTCATAAGAGTATAAGAGACAGAAACGAGCAGGAGAGTCCAAGACAGCTACGTAATCATAGTAGGCATTGATCTTTGTCCTGTTTCGAGTGTTTTTTTTATTGGAAGTATCGTGTAGAAAATCTGGAAAAATTAAAATGAAAAACCTTATGAAGAAAATAGAGAGTTCGCTTCTTGTGCTTTGAAAAAGCGACTCTGTAAAAAAAAAATCAAGCCACTTTAGTAGCGAAGATTGTTGAAAGATTTTAACCGGAGTTCAATAAAAGAGATGGTAGGAACGGAAAGTTTTATGTCCCGTACTCAGCAGGTGGCAAAGGTGGCATTTGCCACCAAAACATCCTGAGGCTTGAAAAATTTGCTTGGATTCAAAAAAAATTGATATGTTTGACTCAACGGCGAGATCGAAAATAAATTCTGGCAACCATGACGAATTGGTTTGAAAATCGTTTAACCGATAATGCCTTTTAATGAAACTCACATGAAGTTAGCTACTCTTGCCCAGTGAGTTCAGGTAGTCCTCACCTTGAATTACTACATAATTGATAGAGCTTCACTGCAATTCCCATATTTTGCCTAAGGAAATTTTCAGGAAGGTTCAGCGACTTTCTAGGAAATTCTACGAACTATAGGGAACTGTAGTGAATTTTAGGAAAGTTCTACAAACTTTAAATAAGTTCCTCCAAAGAAGCAGAGAAATTCAACAACTTTCAGAGAAGTTTACTGAACTTCAGGGAAGTCCTACAAACTTCAGGAAAGTTCTACAAACTTTAGGGAAATTCTACAAACTTTAAAGATATGCGTCGATCTTCATAGAAGTTCTTTAAACTTTAGAATAATTCTGCCAACTTCAGGGACATTTTGTGAGCTAAAGGGGAGTTCAATGTCCTCCTGGTAAGGGGCTGTTCATAAACAACGTATACTCTGGGGGGGGGGGGGGGTTGACAAATGTCTACGGTCCATACAAATTTCCAAAAAAATTGTAGAGAGTTCTGAGAAAAATACCAAGATTATATGAATTTCAATGATACTCTGCAAATAGTTCTTTAAACGTGAGGAAATTTTTGCAAACTTTATGATGGTCTGTAAAATTTAATAACATTAGGAAAGTACTGTGAACTTTAAAAAATAACTAAGAATTTCGGGAAAAAAATGCCAAACTCAGAAGAATTTCATCGAAGTTCAACGAAATCAAGGAAAAATGTATGAACAGGGATTTGAATTTGAATGTAACTTCTATAAGCTGTCTCATCGGGTTGTTGGCGGAACAACTCCCACTCCATGTCTTAGAAAACAGGTATAATAGTAAGAATTTGTTGCGATATCTCTTTCTCTTTTACGCTTCCCTTATGAAATGTGATCGAGGGCATGAGCAGGGTGGAAGGGCGTAAAATGAGAATTTGCCAGCGATATAATATTCGTGAGTACGGATCATGTTACATTGTCGTTTACCGGTATAAAAAAGGGAGCAGATTATGAAAATTTAGGTTTAAAAATATCCACAAGAAAGATGTTAACAATAAGTTCAAACCAAAGTCGACAGTCAAAGTTGTGCAGGTGTGTATATATTTGTAAGAAGAAAAAAACACCGCAGAAAAAAAATTCATAAAAATTTGCAAATTACGTCTGACCCAGGTTTCTCCTGGGAAACGTCATGCATGTAGTGAACAGAAACTTCAGAATCTCTTCAATAATAAAAGTAAGAATCACTTTGTTGCTAAAAGCATTAGAGAGTTAGTCAGGAAAAAAATCTAAGATTTCTCACGAAGATTGACTCAACTTTAAGAAAGATCTTAATCTGAGTGTTAATAAGGTCGGTATGTAACTGTTATATTTATAACTATATATTTTACATAACATTAAACTGTACTTTTTTATATTACAGACGCTAAAATTTGCTAAATGTATGAGACATACCGGCCGTCAAACTATCCAGCCCGGCCTCAACTCAGCTATGAAGAAAGAAAACGCGGCCAAGAATGATCCCAATAACCCAATATGGTGGCTGCCGAAAATGCGACGACAGTTTTTGAAGGATGAAATTTTGATCATCAGCTTATGAAAAACAACGCATCGCTGATTTTTTGATATGCTGTGTAAAAAAGCATAAATTTTTGAGGAAAAATATAAAAACACATTGCGCGCTCTATCTACAAACTATGAAAATCATTTATTAAATGCAATCAATGTTTTTCAATACAAAATCCCATTTTAATAATATCATTATATTATATTAAGAATTTTTAATTACCATTCATTTTATATATGGTCTTTGAAATGCGCCCAGCGATTCAAAAGTTATAAATTTTTGAAAAAAATCATTTTGAAAAAAATTAAAAATTAACTATTTTTTGGACATCCTTAACGTGGAAATGGTCACCCTAATGACAAAGTAAAGAAAATGTTTTGCGATAAAGAACAAAACTACAATTTTTTACCAAATTCTGTGAACCAATTTGCAATGGAATGTCTTAATATCATTAAATTTAGGACAATAGTTTGTTTAATTATTTTATTAATTTAAACATTTTGAGATCATGACAAAGTTACGATATCTGACGGTACCGAAGAGTGAATCTTACTATACCATTGAAACTTAGTATTTGGGCAACTTCAATCCCCTCTTGAATCATTTTCAGCTGAATTTGTTTCGATCCTTAACAATTTTGTATCATCAATAGTCCGTATACACCTTTGTAAACAGCTAAGTAAACTTCAAAACACTTTTTCTCAAAAATCCCAAGATAAAATATTTTAAAACCATCACAAATTTGATTGTTGAAATCAATACTAACCTCCTGTGAAGAAAAAACTGAGGTACAAGAAAGTTGCAAAAAAAGTGCCTTCAGACATAGACGTTCTCCTTCAAAAGCCGACCCGGTGCATTTTGATGGACGACGGGACGTACGTCAAATTGGATATCAGTACACTTCCCGGGCCGCAATTTTTCAACGCTGAGCAGAGGACAGATTTGCCTGATGATGTGCGATACATTCGAACCGAAAAATTTGAAAAAAAAAGGTTTTGGTTTGGCAAACCATTTGCTCCTGTGGCTTGAAGAGTTCTTCGTATTTCACAACGTGCACAATTAATGTTGAAAATTACAGAAAATAATGCATCAAAAAACGGCTTCTACTCATCTACTGAAAGCATATGGATTCTCCATTGTTTTGGCTGGATCTGACATCTGATCACTATGCTTCTGCTACGTTGGAGATGCTAAAGAAGGAAAAAGTCGATAATACTGCCCTGAACAGCGTCCTATCGAAAGATACTGGGCAATAATTAAACAGCATCTTTAGAAACATGAAGCTCTGTTGACTGCTTCAAGAAAATTTGGTCTGCAGCACAAAGAAAAGTTAAAAAGAATGTTGTGCAGAATCTAATGGGCGGTATCAAGAAAAAAGTCCGAGCGTTCTTCAGAAATGAGAAGTAAACATTCAAACTCTCGTGAAATCGGTCGTATGTATGTTGATTTTCATTTATATAAAGTAAACTTATGAATTTGTTCGAAAATAAATATTTTCCTTTGAGACACAGGTGTCTACTTTCATTAATTCACAGTCCTTAAATAAGTGATCATCTTGTCCAGTAATTCCTATCCGTACCCCCCAAGTAGTGCCAGTTGCAGTGTTGCCCCATTTTTTTTTCCGATTTCAATATGTATTTTCACCGTAACAAACCTTTTAAACCAGTATCTGGTTGTCAAAATCTGTAAAAAAAAATTTATTATGATCTAAGTGTGGCTCTTCGTAAATCTCCATTAAGTCCATTAAAAGTTCAGAGAGAGTTTGTCCGAAGTTGAGAATCATGAAAAATTATTTAATTGTGATTTCTTAAGACTTTATCTATTTGGAAGATCTTGATTTTTTTAGTTTTTCAATTAAAAAAAATAAACAAAATATTATTTAACAATAATACCACTAATCTCACTTACAATTGATGTTGCGTTGATCGAAACATAATTTTCTTACCTTTAATTGGCGTTAAAGTAATTGATATTATCTCAATAAAACTAGAGATATTTGAATTACAGTAAATACACTTTTTAAAGTGAATTTTGACGTTTTAGCTATATTTCGAAAACTATCCAACTGAGATTTTTTGGATTCAGTGTACGATTTTACATAAAAATCATTGGTCAAATACTCAAGTTCATGATGAAGTAGCGAAATTGGGTTGTTAGCGGAATGCTTTAAATAAAACAGCAGAAAATGTTATATTCCATTTAAGGTGATACTCTAAGGAAGCCTTAGCGTGAAAATTCAAAGGCACAAATGTCAGCTTCCACAAAATATACAAATTTGAAATTGCTATTCTCTGTTTGTAGTAGCACAGCAAACATGGAGTAGCAATTTCAAATTTGTATCTTTTGTGGAAGCTGACATTTGTGCCTCTAAAGTTTCACACTAAGGCTTCCTTAGAGTATCACCTTAATTCCACCTAATTAAATTTGGTATCCATGACAGATACGTATATTAGTAAAGTTTATTTTTTTACTTTTTTTTGTAAACTAGTGTAAGCACACCTAGATCTTAAATCTACCGAACGCGATCAATAGCCTCATTATCAACTACAGTTACAACGGAGACGTTCTCATTTACTCGATTCCGCGAAATTACCATGAATTCAGATTTACTTATATTCAATCTCACTTGCTTATACTTCAGCCATCTGCTTAGAGAATGCAAATATTAATTCTAGTGTAAAACGGCATCATCTCAATCCTTAGTTGCAATGAATAACACAGTACCATCTGCAAAAAATGCAAAACACGTCGCTTGCCATTAATATACATAATAAATAAAAGAGGCCCTAATACAGTTTCCTGGGGCACTTCAAGGTTATTCCTCATGAGATTTCAAGCAGAATAATTAAAATAGTCCGTTGAGTCCTGTCAGACAAATAGCTTGAAAACCATTCATTAGCAGTACTATCAAACGGAGTATCTCTGATGATGCGGGTAACTTTGTTAGTAGAGTATAATAATTTAAAGTAGTCTCTGCCCTTTTTTCAAATTGTTAACATTTGTTCCATTGTAGCTTAGGGTAGTTTCACGCATGTTTTCTACATTCATCGAGCATTATCAAAGTAACCCCAAATCAAAATACTGATGTTCGGTTACAAGACTTTAGTTATCTTCCCACTTCGCTCATATCAAATTCAACTCGGTTTCACAAGAATGACCATTCACAAGAATGACTTTCCCAAAAACTCCAACAGCTAGTCTTTAACAACAAGTTCTAAAATTTTCTCTGAATTGTGCAATGATGCAATGGTGATGGGACGAAACACTTCGGCTTTAATCGTTCCAGCTTTTTTCTATAGAAAAAAGCTGGAACGATTAAAAATTATTCTAAGAATTCCATCTAAATTTGTGGCACATGTCCAGCCTGCAATGATTCATTAATAAGGTTCGGTCTCATGTTTTTTTTTAACCTTTATTAAGGAGATTTTTAGTCTTTGGCTAGTTAATCTCCAATTCGGTCTGATGTGTTCAATGACATTAAAGCAATCCTGAATAACTCTAGCATTAAAATTATCTATTCCAGCCGCTTTTCTCAATGGAAAGCAAATATCTAATGTAAATGGATGAAAAACTTCAAATCTACAACTACTATTAACTGGCTGTTTTATTTCGTCAGGTTCATCGACCAATTCAAAGAAACACTGCTTATAAAAGAACCATTAAATTAGATGCGATTGCTTGAACCATCAAGTTGTAGAATTTTGAGTTATAGAATAAGAAATTTGCTAATTCCAATGTATAATTAAAAGGCCTTCGGTAATTTCAATTTATTTGCATCAGTCTGTTGATCTATCAGGATTACTTTCAACGGTAAAGAGCTATGATCCTCCAAATTGGCTGACTCTTGTTTTTATTTGCCGGCGCTGAGATTACAATGGCCATGCAAATATTGAACAATTAGTCAATTACTGCCAGCTACCTAACTGCGTGTGCAGTTCTTCCGTGTTTACTCAAGCGTTGATGTTGTTGTAGTGCCGGAAAATCCACTCGTTTGCGAAATATGTGTATTAGGGTGCCAATGAATAATATCAATGAATTATATTTTAAAATGTCTTAGCATGGAATCAACTTAATACGGTTTCTTAAAATCTTGTCCAGTTCCCGAAGTGCCATACATTGGATATACAAGTTTTTGTGTATTAAAAATATATTTATATTGGAACCAGTAACGTTGGTAGATCACCTTTTCGTAGTGCTTTACTAGTGTAATATCTACCACCGAACCCTAGTCATAACGACTCCAAACTAGGAGAACACAATTTGTCAGTAATCAAAAGAACACATATTATTCCTTGTTAATGGTGAAAAGACTCGGGTAGTGCCCCCTCCGTTATGAATTTCTATATTGTAAATTTCAAATCAAAAATATTGTTTATGTTCTTAGAGTATTTATAATCCATTCGCCTTTGTCTTTCTCCTTTTCCTTTCCTTTCCTTTTCCTGTTTTCTTTTCAGAAAGCGAGTAATAGCGCTATAACCATGAGCCATAAAAGGCTAGGGCAAGAGTTAGTGCTCATGTCCCAATCGTCAGCGAAAAATGGAGCATGATGCTTTCTTGCATAGATGCTTCCAATCAACCAACTAATCAAATAAGGCCGGAACAAATATCAAGTTTTTCTTTTGTCAATTCAAAGATTTGGAATATCACAAGGGGGAATTGAAAAAAAAACTAAAGGGTGATACGGTCAAAATTTGGTCAAGGGAAAACGTGTGTAAATCGGTGAAATCGTTTATTTAAAAAATCAAATTAAATTTCTTTTTCAAGTTCAATTAGTATAAAATTCAGGAAAAATATTCAGTTAGGCTTCCGCTTTTCCAAATCCGAATTGCCGGGCCTTACGCTTGACCCCTGCCATCAGATTTTGTACAGCCACCTTGTCCACCTTCTTCGCCGCAGAAAGCCAGTTTGCCTTGAACTGCTGCTCGCCCTTAGCAGTTTTTTTTGGTCTTCTTTAGGTTCCGCTTGACAATAGCCCAGTATTTCTCAATTGGGCGGAGCTCTGGCGTATTGGGAGGGTTCTTGTCCTTGGGAACCACCTGCACGTTGTTGGCGGCGTACCACTCCATGGCTTTTTTACCGTAATGGCAAGATGCCAAATCCGGCCAAAACAGTACGGAACAACCGTGTTTCTTCAGGAAAGGCAGCAGACGTTTATTCAAACACTCTTTCACGTAAATTTCTTGGTTGACAGTCCCGGAAGCTATGAAAATACTGCTTTTCAAGCCACAGGTACAGATGGCTTGCCAAACCAGATATTTCTTTGCGAACTTTGACAGTTTCATGTGCTTGAAAACATCTGCTACCTTTCTCCTTCCTTTTGCCGTATAAAACTCCTGTCCCGGAAGCTGCTTGTAGTCGGCTTTGACGTAGGTTTCGTCGTCCATTACCACGCAGTCAAACTTCGTCAGCATCGTCGTGTACAGCCTCCAGGATCGCGCTTTGGCCGTCGTATTTTGTTTATCATCGCGATTTGGAGTCACTACCTTCTTGTAAGTCGATAGTCCGGCTCGTTTTTTGGCTCGATGCACGGTTGTAGACGATACACCCAGCTTATTTGCGGCATCTCGGAGAGAGAGGTTAGGGTTTCGCTTGAAACTACCGGCAACTCTCTTTGTCGTCTCAGCGGCTTCCGGTTTTCGATTTCCCCCCGATCCAGACTTCCTGGCTGTCGACAAACGTTCCCCAAACTCTTTAATTACATTTGTAACGGTTGATTTGGCAACTTTTAGCGATTTTGCCAACTTTGCGTGCGAGTAGCTCGGATTTTCGCGATGCGCGAGCAAAATTTTGATACGCTGCTCTTCTTGCTTGGACGGCATTTTGACAACTGAAGAGTGAATTCCAAAATCAAAATAGGAGCAACATTCTACACACACACACACCTTCAAAATGAGGGGTGTTCAGGTTTTTTAAATGCAAAATTGAAAGAAATACGTCAAGTTGATATTGACCAAATTTTGACCGTATCACCCTTTATCAGTGTATATTTATTTTTCGAGTATCGCTATTTCATTTGGGTATGGATACTCACTTTGCTAGATTTTATTATGTTGTAGAATATCACCTTGTTCTTTTACAGAATTTTTACAAAAATTGGTACTAGACCGGTACGGCATGCCAGGTCCTTGAAATCGAATCAACCGGTTTAAGTTGTTGAAAACGGGTTTTATCGAACTCATTCTTAATCTTGTTTGGCAACTCACTAGGTAAGCCGCCTTCAATCTGATTGATCCCCTTGTTCGCTGCGCAAATCTTCGTCTTGTTCAAGTCGGGTTGCTACCAAGAACCATTTTCATTGGGTCGTTTTCCGACATTGTTGCGATGTGTCCAGCTCATCCAAATCAGAAACAATTAAGGAAGTTCCTAATTGAGGTGACATGTTTCAAAGCAAATTCAAAACTAAATCATTGTCAAAGCTTTCGTGAAGTGATCCAACATATCCCAAACCTAAGCTTTAAAGAATTGGTTTCGCATTTTCTGGAGTGAGGCCACATAAGCTGATTTAATCTCTTTCCTAAATGAATCCAAGGTTTCCTGCATTGATTCAACTTTCCCGAACTGAATCCAAACTTTGACCAAACGGGTTTGACATTTTTCTAAGTGAGCTCAAAATTTTTGTTAACTGTTGTGGCATTTGGCAAGTAAACAATCTTGTTTAGGTCACCTAGCTTTCGTAAAAGTGTAGAAAGTTTTCCGAAGCGAACCGGCACTTTTTTTTTAGCTTAAATTTTCCAAACGGAGTTCAACTTTTTCAGAAGTGGTTCAATACTTTCCTAAGGAAGTCCAAACTTTTCTGTTGAGTGATTGAATTATATTTTATGTTAGTCTGAGCGGGGGTGACCTCGGCGTAGTGGTTAGCATCCATACCTCTCACGCCAAAGTCACAAGTTCAAATCTCACCCCCGGACAAGTCACAAATGACCCAAAAGCGTTAAAGTGCCTATAAAAAAAAGTTAGTCTGAGCTTTCCTGGAGTGATTTAACTAACTTTCACATAGATTCCGCTCCCCTTGACCTCTCCCTCGCTCTTGTGAGATTCATATACTTTGAAAATTAGACTGAGATTTTATAGAATGGACCTCCAATTCATACCTGATGGAAGATTTCTTTTTAAGCAAGCACAATTGTTGAGAAAACTGGGTCTACATCCACAAAAGTACATGATGGGGCTTACCCGTTCCTTTTCGAATTTCCACCGTCGTGAAATATCGACGGCCCAGAAGATTCTGTTGCGATGTTTCACTGTTTCTTCCACCTTGCTCGAACACTTTGTCACACAAATTGCTCCTGATGCACTGTGTACACTGCGCGCGATTCGGGGATTGCTTTATGCTGATTAGCTACTTAAGCTAATAAATCGCCAAGGAACACTTTCGAACCACCAAGGATTTCGATAATTAAGTGTACTACTGCACTTCTTTCCTTTTCTTCCACGACCGGACAATGTTCAGCCAAGATGGATTTGGGCCCTTTCTCTGAATATGATTAGATTTTGTTGAATAGACCTTCCGGAATCCATACGTCTAGTTAGATTTTTTGCAGCACGCGCAATTGTTGAGAAAACTGAGTTTAAATTCACAAAGTTGTTTTTTTCATATTAATTTGGGTTTCCTGTTCTACCATGTTATATTTGAATAAGGAGGAACTATCGAAATTACATCGTTTTTTGTATAAGAACTATTACGTTTGTGGTTTACCCGGAATTTATTAAAAATGTCTTGTAAAGTCAACATTTGTGGCCTCTGGCATTATTGTCCAACATCACTGCTTCAAAGAAGTATAAGACTATAGCGAAGGCTAATAAGTTATGTAAACGCTTGAAATATACGGTTTCGATGTGATGTTAAACGAATTTTGAATGTTTTATTTATTTTTTGTTTATTTTTTACTCCCCCCCCTCGACTGGTACAAGCATCGAGTGACAAAAGAAATACTTGTGATTTGTTCCGGCCTAATTACCAAAACAAAAATAACGTACGGTACGAGATGTCACGTTTCATCTAATTATTGGATTCTGATGCATCGTGTTTACATGTTTTCTGAATCATCTTACCCCTTAAATGCTGCACTGTAGGCCTAGCAATTTTGGTATGTGTAACGCATCTTCGATGTGAAAAATATATCAAAAAGTGTAGAAAAATGATGGAGGTATACCCAACAAACAATTGCCTATTGAAGAAACGACTTCTTGACGATTTTATTCCACTTCATGCTTAATAATACTTGTACTATTTTTAATAATAACTTCTGTTCAGGCTTTGTTCACGCAAATCTGGAGAATTTATTCAACCACAACATCGAAATATTTGGTGTTGAATAAGGTATGTCTAGAAGCTTTTATTTGACTTACAAAAGTTGTAACAGAGCTTATTCGATCAAATTTTTGATTATTCAGCGTTTATTAGACATCTATACTTCCTTAAACAGCGATGGTACAAAGGTGTATGTAGACGCTTGATTCTCATGTGAAACAATGTTTAATTATTACATCATTATACATTTATTAAACGATTATTCCACTACGGGATAATTAATCCGAAAATAAGAACGCCACGAGCAGGGTTGTTCTCGTTAGTGATTGTTGTGTGTCACATTTTTTCTGTCGAATTTATTACATACATACACATACCATACACACACATGTCGTTAAATGGGATTCGAACCATGACCTTTCCGATCACCAGCCGCTTGCCTTGCCATCTGAGCTATCCTAGAATACATCATATGAGCAGCTATATAAGCAATAAAAGCTTGAATCTGAAAACCTATCAGCACTTCCAGCCGTAACTCTAGCTAATTCAAGGAGATGTGAGAATGATTAATTCATTCATAGATGTTTAACATTAGACCAACGTTACCTCTCCATCCCTCTAATTTCGATGGAAAGAACGCTATTCTTTTCTATAGATCTATGAATTGGTTGTCGTGAGTGATACGATTTATGATTACGATTTAAATTAATTAGGAGTAGAACATAAATAAAAAAAGGGTTGAGGCTGGGATTGAACTCGTGACCTTCTACTTGGAAAGCGGAAACGGTAACCACTATGCTACCAATTTCGTTTTGTTATTAGTCTGAAGCACTATTGTGGAATAATGAATGAATACGCCGTTTGTAAAGCATGCAATTAAAACATGGACGCATAGTGGTATAAGAGCTATTATGCTGACTGTATTCACCTTTATTCAGCAATATTGTTAAGCAATGCAATGGAATCTAGTAATGGAGCTAGAAAACAATTATTAGACGTATAATAAAGAATGTTATTAAATCAATTGAAACAGTCGGATTAAAGCGTCAATGTATGTGCAAATTACACTTATTCAGTATGTTATTAGATCAAACTTCTGGTGTTGAATCAGGAAGACAGTCATCGTTTGTATAGATTTTAATAAGTATATTAATCAAATCAGAGCAATCAGCGGAATAAAGGTGCATCATCGATCTCAATGAGGTTTTCTGAGCACATAATTTGACAACCCGTTTTATTCAGCATTGTACACTGTTATAAAGCATTTATTCAATCTATATGCTTATTTGTGACTGTGAATTGTTTGTTGGGTATCCATTATATTCGAGGATGCTTTCAATAACTGGTTGTGCTGTTGTAAGATTATATTCAATTGGATTAGATTAGATTAGATTAAACAGATATTTATAAAGAAGAAATGACTAATTTTACACGACACGTAATCCATGGAACGTAAAAAAGACATTTCATGTAAAATTAAGTGTTCTCAAACCGAAACATAAATAACTCGACGAAGAGAACGTTTGCTTGAATTTATTTTCAAGTTTCTTTCAACTAATTCTCATGTCAAAAGGGCCGCTTACTTGTGTCGGTCTCAGTCTCAGGAAACAGAAATTTTCTAAACTTTTTCGTAGTGTGTAGATATTTTCACATTAACTGCATTTGGCACAAAATTAAGTGCCGCAAGCAGATATGTGCAAGGACTTGGACGTTAACCTTCTCACGAACGAGTGTGAGGTGATTGAGAGGTAGAAGCAGTACTATGACGAGCACCTCAACGATGATGCAGCAGACAAAGAAGGTGGCACGGCAACAGACCTTGGAGCACGTGCAGAAGACAACAGGTTACCAGTCTCTGATCTTCAAGAAGTTGAGGAGGATATCTGTCGACTGAAGAACAACAAAGCAACTGATGTAGATCAACTACCTATTAATAAAATACGGTGGTGAAGCACTGGCTAGAGCGCTACACTGGGTAATTTCCAAGATGTAGGAGGAGGAGATAATACCGGAGGAAGGTGTCATATGCCCAATCTACAAAAAGGGAGACAAGTTGGATTGCTGCAACAACCCCGCGATCACACTGCTGAGTGCTGCCTACAAGGTACTCTCCCAAATTCTATGCCGCCGTCTGTCACCATTTGCAAGAGAGTTGTCGTAATACCAGGCGAGATTCATGGGTGCCCGTTCTACCACGGACCAAATTTTCGCAATTCGGAACCTGCTGCGTGCCCACACATCATTTGTTCATCGATTTCAAATCCGAATACGACAGAATCGATCGAGATCAGCTATGGCAGATTATGCACGAGTACGGATTTCCAGATAAACTAACGCAATTGGTCAAGGCGACGATGGATCGAGTGATGTGCGTTGTTTGAATATCGGGGGACACTTTCGAGTTCCTTTGAATCTCGAAGGGGGTTACGGCAAGGTGATGGAGATGTCTGCTATTTAACATCGCGTTAGTAGGTGTGATCAGAAGAGCTGAGATAGACACGAGTGGACGGAAACGAACATCAAACTGAAGGCATCGAAGACAAAATACATGAGAGGAAGAGGTTATAGGGAAGACAATGTTAGCCTCCAATCCCGAGCTCAGATTGACGGTGACGAAATTGAGATGGTCAACGAGTTAGTGTATTTGGGCTCACTGGAGACCACCGAAAAAGAACCAGCAGATACATTCAAAAACGCATTATAGCAGGCGATCGTGCCTACTTTGGACTCTGCCGCCACACGAAGTTGACTATCAAGACAAGACGTTGATTAGACCTGTGGTCCTCTACGGCCACGAGACCTGGACTAAACTCGTGGGACCAACGCGCAATTGGTGTTTTCGAACGGAACGTGTTGCGTATCATCTACGGTGGAGTGCAGATGGATGACGGAACGTGGAGGAGGCGAATGAAGCACGAATTGCACAAGCGACGGTGGGCTGGGCACGTTCTAAGAATTTCGCACGACGACCCAGTGAAAATGGTTCTAGAAAGCGACCCAACAGGAACAAGAAGAAGAAGCACGCAGCGGACAAGGTGGATCGACCAAGTAGAAGACGACCTGCGGACCTTTAGCAGACTACGAGGCTGGCGACGTGTGGCCATGGATCGAGTAGAGTGGAGACGACTTCTACGGACAGCAAAGGACAACAAGGTCTTAGCCTGATTGGTAAGGTAAGTAAGGAAATAACCGCCCTTGGAAATAATCGCTTAACGTAACGAATACAGACGATGGTTAAAGGCTATGTTGTTCACATTGCTGCTACAACAGTTCACATATATCATATCTCAAGTAACAAGTAAGTTTTATGAAATACTACAAAGCTACTATAAAACAACATTCATAAAACCCTAGTCAAGACTGCTTTGCAATTGATGCATCCACCAAAACCTCATTGATGCTAGAATCTGCCTAGTTGGCCCACTCTGGAGAAGGTTCTTAAGGGTATATTTTCGAAGTTTTTCAAGATTGATTTACTGCAAAATGGTTGTACGATAATCGCATTGAAATCCATTTCAAAACCGTATTTAAGCTTTAATAATAGCTATTTGGCAACAATTAAAACCATTATCCGAGCCATTTACCCTATCTGCTTGCTAAGCTAACTAGAAAAACAACAATCAAGATAAAAAAGGATTCATAAATACCATCCGCTCTAATCAAAATAATTAAAATAAAAACTGATCAAATAAAAATCCTGCCGAATTTCCAAAATTATAAAAAAGTTCTCATGAAGTGGCCTATTTGATATGAAATGTACGTGAAAACATCAAAAAACTGAGTACGCCCACGGAAAACATCGATTTTACTAATTATTTAACATTAAGAAAAAAAATATACATTCTTCAGATCGATCATCAAGCTTAGCCGAGATTTTTATTTCTCATGATTTTTGCATTCTAAATATTTTCTCATTGCTAAATTTACTAAAATAAAGTTATATCCAAGGAAATAAAGATTGAAAATTGAAGATTGTAAAAAACAAAACAAAAATGATTGTAATATGGCGGAGGCATAAAAGTTGATTTTCATGGGCCATTTGTGAAAAAGTTATTTTGCTTTCAAGAAATCCTTAACAAATTCATAAGGTTTTGAAATGGATTTTATGAAGAAAACTTGTAGACTGAATTGTATTTATATAAAGCCATTTTGCTTGATCCTAACCCGTTCAGATTTATGGCAGCATTTATGACGATAGTTGCGGTGTGCGATTCAGCGTTCTTCCAGGTGATTCTCTCCCGATGGCTTGGAAGTAGGGTAGAGAACTACTTCGGCCAATCGCCCATTTTGGGCCTATCGAGCAGAAAACATCAAATAAATTCATGATTTCAGAGTTAACAAGTCAATAATCCGTTTGGTACGATACTTTAGTTAATAAGCTACCGAACGAAGTCAATGAGAACGCGTGATATGAACGTTTGCACCCATTATTCCCAAAAACAACAGAAGCGCTCCGACCGAATCAATTTTCATCTTCATCCAATAGGCCGAAGTGAATTCATTTGCGTTTCAATGGCGTTTCGATGCATTTGGCCGAGTTTAGAATCCGTAGGCCGAGTTTGGCGTCAAGAAGCATTGTTAGACTTTTGACAATATCTCAACGATTGGTTTCTCTTTATCAAATCTTACGGTACCTACATACGGAAAGGTAAATAAATTTGGGAGCCATCAGTAATAATAACATTTCGTTTGATACTAAACTGCGCTAGATTGAGAAATACTAAGTGCGGGTTGTGCTTAATAGGCCGGAAATGGGGTAGTTAACCCTAGTTAATCAGAAAGTGTTCACAACATTTCGCATTTCACAGAGCTGTAACCTCGATCATTCCCGAAAAGATCCCCTTCTTCCGGATGGTTCTGGAAGTGCAGCATCAAACGATGCAGGAATGAATTTCTCCAAGTGATGATCCTTTCACCGAATAAAACCGCCGCTATGGATCGGGAACCAACTAGTGTCCGCTTACTGACAGTTTCAGTGGTTTGCTGTCGGTACTGACGCAAGTTATTCCAATCTTCATCTATTCGCAAGGTTTGGAGAAGGTTGGTCTGTTTTCAGACTGTTTTGACAATGTTTTATGAATTTGAGGACCACGCTCACGTCACTCTTCTCCACCAGATGCTCAGTCGTTGATAGGAACCCGTTCCGCCGGACATGCTGGTTCTTCAAAAGAACTAAATTTTACTGAAATCGACTTCCCTTCGGTCGTTAGAATCGCTTGAATTTTTCCTCCAACTTCATTTATCCTTCGAGATATCCTTGTTATAAATTTGGTTTTTATTCACTATGAGGATCCATCCTTAAAGTTCAATTTGTAAACAGAGGAGATTTTATGATACACTTTTAAAAGCCTAAAAGGCAACAATATATGCCTTTTGCTCTCATTGAAAACCGGTTTTATGATTGCTTCTATAATGATAGAACAGGTTTATAGAGTTTTTATCAAGACATTAAGAAAAAATGGCTAATGAAGTTTATAATTGATTTTTAGAACAGTTTTATGGTGGGATTGAGAACTACTTTAAATTTAATTTTAAAACAAGACAGTTTTTGACTTCTCGCCAGACTGTAAAAGGTTTTTAAAACAGCAAAAAGTGAACTACTAAGCAGGAACGTTTTACACTGTGAAATGCTGTATTTACACTAAATGGATTATTCATTGCCATTATAAAACCATCATAAATCAGAGTGGATGCCAAATGATTGCAGAATTGTTACTGGAGATCCTAGCATTTAATAGATATTATAACATATATGTTTGATTTTTGATTTATCGAAGACTTAGACTTCATTGCAAATAATGAAATAAATTAATCACCTTATGGAAGTATTCCAAAACGTATTCATATGATAAATGCATATAACGTTTGAGTGTTACTCATATGGTGCGTGAATATTTCATTTTCTGGACTATATTTAGATGCATTTAGTGGAAACTTAGGATTTTTGCGTGTATTTTTAGGTTTAAAAATTAAAAGGGCTACCCTAATGAAGCATAACTTATTAGATGATTTAAAATAATAAACAAATAGTTTGAGATAAATGTCAATACTGTTAGAAGCTAGTTCATCAATGTTTCATATCCCGCCACCATTCTACTCATGAAATAATTGGAGGTCCCAGAAAGTCGAGTTTTGATAAAACTATTTTTTCGAGGTCATTGGGGAAGTCGAATGAACGTTTGGATGAATCGTTTTGACCTGGATCCATAATGTGGCCCCAGATTTCAACATTCCATGCATTTTAAAATCATTTGTCATCCACAAAACATTTTAAGAAACCGAAATTTTGTGTCACCCAATAAACACATTCGGTTCATGGCCGGTTTTGGAAAAGCAAGATTACCATTTTCGTTGGCACCCTAATGTGTATTGCTTTGCTATGTTTTGAGATCTCTCTAATGATGATGTTTATAGGCCGTTTTTTCCCAAACTATACCATCCAAATTGCCTAATTCATCATAAGTTCTGCTGAACGAATGACTGTATAGTGTTATTTCAAATTGCTTATTGCTGCACTTTGTACTTGCGTATGTGTATTTGTACGCTTGACAGTGAAAGCATTCGTTGCTTTGTGTACCTTGGGGTGGTTTTAATTATTGAGCATAATCGTTTATTCATCAATTAAACGCTTCTTTGTTCTAACTGGGTACCGTGATTGCTCCTGTTGGTTGCACGTCGGCAGGTTGTGCATTCGACGGATCGCATTTGTTCGTTGTTTAATCATAGAACGTTTGAGAAAGGCGGTTGTGATGAATGCGAATGTTTTTGAAAACTTTCCCAAGAGTAGATTTTGGTTTTGTTTTTTTTATAGAGCATCAAATAACTTTAATTTTAAGGCCACACGTTTAAAAGCATCATCGCATATCATTTGTAACAATTAATAATTTCCGGATCGGATCACCGCGGGCCGTGAACTGTGCAAACAAATGGCCACTTGAGAACTCGGCTTGTGCAGCTCTCTCAATCTGCATCAACGCCTTTTACGACTGATTTGTGTACTAATTAAATTTAATTTTTAATTAATTAATTTCATGCTGCACTTGCTACCTTTTGTTCGACTCCACTAGACTAAGTGAAGCAGTGGGATGGATTGCGAGCGAAAGACAGAAAATTGATTTCATCCCATGTCCATGGGGCAGATTGGTTTTGTGAACCGATGAAATGCGGGATTATCGATGCAACTCGCTGTGAGTAACGGTTCGAGTGATGTAATTGTATTTTATTTTCAAAAACAATGGTTAAGGTACGGTGGAAAGTTTCCTATGATGTTTGATTAACTTTCTGGTGATTTAATTTCAGAGAGATGTTCTGATAATACAAAATTGGAATTCCTTGAATTTAACGGTAACCTTTCTTCAAATTTCTGATAGTTATTTGTATAATCGATTGGTTGGCCCTTGGAAAGTAATAAAAAGGTAGTCATAAAGAGTGAGATCTGAGTTTGATCTTTGCACAACATGTGTGATGTGAACCTCTTTTCGATTAAGTGAATACTATCGCTCAAAATACGCCACATCCTGGCTAATCACTGATTATGATCGACAGAAGCCGATCCTGACGAGTGAAATCAATTGGAAAATTGAGCCGCATGAAGATGATTGATTAGCGCAAACGGAACCGGTGGAACCTGCCACGATGCTCGTTTGGAATATTTACCAACTCGGAAACTTTTCCTCGTACACTTCACCTTCGTTGCCGGATCGTGTTGAGTATGGAGAATCGTGTCGTGTGAGCTAACAAATTTACCAACTTTCTTCAGAAGCAGCAGAATAAAAACCCCCGTGCGTCGAGAACTGAGAACCCGGCTAGGAGGCTGCTGCCGTTCGCCATTCGCATTGGTTCAAGAATTTCAGTCACGTACAGCTTCCGTTAACTTTCTTCCAATTTTCCTTGTGCGTTTCGGGTGCTGTTTCCGGTCCGTCTTGCATGCCACATTGCCACCACCACCAGCAGTACCGTAGTGCCAGGACAGGTGCTTCCGCTTTCTCTCGCTCCGTAACCTTCACCATCATCTTCAGAGTTAATAACACGGGACAATCGGAAAAGTTTGCCGCTGGAGAAGCTCGTCGTTGTTGTTGTTGTTGTTGTTGTTGTTGTTGTTGTTGTCGTTGTTTCCATGAGCATTGTCGGTTGTCTTTAAGTGGGAAACCGGAAAACTCTCTTTGCTCAATCCAAACACGGCCGATGAGAGTAACTTAGCAACTGAGTCGAATTCAACTCCAAATTGCAAAAAGTGTCGCATATCCGAGAAAACTGCTTTAATATACAAGAAAATCGAAAAAAGGTAACACAGAGACTAATAGATTGAGTCAAATTAGATTTTTCTCATATTCATGATTTTTTCTTTTTAAATCGAGGAACGTTTTACTCAATCGCAGAGCAACCCAACTTTTGGAAATTTTTGAGTCAAATTCGACTCAATTTTGAGTTGCTCTCATTGGCCGTGAAGGAATGGTACCTGGTTGATGGAATCACCTGGACAGGGTCCTTGAAGAGAAGAGAAGAAGCAAAATGAAATTACCTTCCTGTCGGTGTTGTCTTGCCTATTGCGATGCATTGCCGAAAAGAAACGCCTATGTGCAGAAGGTCCTTATGTAGCCTGTAGTTCGGTTAACGGTCATGACGCACACATGAGACGTTCATTCGATTAATGATCGATTTCACTTTGACATTTCGCTCGTTTTCTGTTTCATCTTTCTAAGCACGATCCCCTCAACCTGCCGAAGGCTGCTCTTTTTTGCAGATCCACCTTTGGCTTTGACAATGTTAAAAGAGGTCCACGACGTAAGCCTACCACCCAACCAGTACCTACAGCTCTCCTGCTTGAGATGAAAGTAACACAACTACGACCTGCAGCGGTGAAGGTAGCGATAGGTGCAGGGCGTCTTGAGATAAAAAACGGAAGGAAAGGATAACCGTGCACCGATAACCAGAAGAGGAAAATCGATCGATGAGCAATTTTGCGTTTATTTTCCTTCGGTACACACGTTTCGTCCTTTTCGACATTTACCAGCTAGCTTAGATACTAAAAGATAATATTGCGGCTAAGCGAAAACCAAGCTGCGGTATAATTTAGTCAATCTGTTGTTGCTTTACTGGATGCGATTGGCGGTGAGAAGGGGAGTTGCGGTTCTTTTTTTTTTCGTGTAATTTTCGGGCTGACCTTCTTCGTTCAGGTGAGACGCAAGGATGAACGATTACTCAGCATTAATTGCATGATATTAGAAAAACGAAAACACAAAAGCACTACAATTGATTGCCATTGAGAGTCAACAATTGTGGCTAAAATGATATGATATGATGTTAGTCTATTGATGATAATGATTTAAATTTTAAAATGTATTGTCTTGAAGCTGCTGATTTGACATGTTTAGGAACAGTTTTAAGTGGAAAGGCATTGAAATCCGCTTTAGTTTGTAATACTTATGGTCAAAATTATGTAATATTTTAAACATCTCACAATGGACAAAACCTTTGCAGATTTACGAGAGGGAGTGAAATTGAATCCAAAATTTCAAAAAATACTGCTGTAGGTGAAACATTCTTCCACAGCCAACCAACCTTCTATGCCAACCAATAATGCATGAATTTGTTTATTGTATATTGATACTGAATGCTCAGGGATGTCAATAAAATGACCAACGTAATAGAATATAATCCGCTACTTCCGGCTTGGTAAGACCATGCCTTTACTCACAGGAAAATGTTCTTATGCCCAACTTTTAATCATTAGGTTCAAAAAATTTCAAAAACTACTCGATAAAAAACAGACAGATGCAAAACTCCTTAAGTTGAAATGCTTAATAAAAATTTGGAGGCAATAAAATAAGTTAAATTGCACCAATAAATTTAAAAACATTCTCCTTAATTCAAGAAAAAACAATCTATAAGAAAGTTAAAATAGTTTGCTCTTTAAATCCAATTTGTAACTTTGAACTTTTTCTCTTCCATGAAACTCCAATGACTTAAAAGCTTTCCCAAGAATCTGATACATTTGAATATTTTCAAAGTTTGTTTTCAACAGTCTGACACTTCAAAGATCGACAATGTTGACTAGAATTCGAAAGTGATTTTAGCTCGAGAGATAATTTCAATGGATTCTTAATAAATATCATGAAATTGTAAGGAGAACCCTTGCAACATTCTAAGAACAATTTTAACACAGTTCTGAGGATAGTTTCAAGATAATTATTAGCAAACTTCAATAGCAGGTCAGAGGTGACTTTCCGAAGGTGTCTGAAATTTCTTAAAGGTGAAATTTCTTAAAGGTGAACTTTATTCCAGGATGATCTAAAAATAATTATTAGCGCCAATATTTTTTTTTACCTAATTCTAACCCATATTTTAATAAAAATCTAAAATAAAAATTTTCTTACAAATGTTCAAGTGAATGATGATAATTGGTCACCAAATTTTAGGATATTTGAATCTTTTTCGTGCATAAAAATGCGCAACATCTTTATAAAAATCCATTTATTGAAATTTTTAATAAATAAGAAATCACAGCAAAAAAATAATTTTGATATCACATCAAAGTGGATGCACTACAATCATGTCGAAAATTTCATGTAATTTTTATGACCACATAAATAAACAAATGCAGTAAAAGCAGCGTAATGTTAGTTCATGCTTTGTATTAATGATAATTTTGTCCTTTTTAGCAAGTAATATTACACCATATTTTCGACATGATTGTAGTGCATGCACTTTGACGTGATATCAAAATTATTTTTTTGCTGTGATGCTGAAGATGTTTTATTATTTTGCTTTTCTTAATTGTCGGAGTCACATGCTTGCAATAATTATTGGTTTGAAAAAATATGCGAAATGCTTAACATTTACCGAAGCATGAAAAATTTGAAATTATATTAGACTTCAAATTTTAAAAATCTGTCACTCTCTGGTGAAAATAAATTCATATATGGAGCAAAACATGAGTTCGTTACCTCAAAAAATATATTCTTTAGATCTTTTTTTCGTGCAAGCTCAAGATTCTTTAAACAATTCAAAAAACTAATTTATCGCTTTTCCACCCTGGTTAAGTATAAATTCTGGTTGTGTTGTTGATGTTATGGAGCATGATTCCCGTCATATTTATCTATAATTTTAATGCTCAAATTGAATGAATGAGATAACTTGAAACTTAGTAACAGAAAAATCTTGGGGAAAAAATTGGTGGGGTTGTGCACAAGACACGATCGCAGGGTTGACGTAGACTACGTTAAGCTGTGTAGTGAAATTCTCGTGCATTTTTACTAGATATTGATTTAAAATACAGTAGAAGTAACCTATGGTTTTGGCCCTATGTACATATTTTGGATTTCCTACTTAGTAAAACTTGGTTAAATTCAGGACCTCATAAAAATGCGAATACATATTCTATTTCATTTGGTTCCTAAATTACAATCAGATAGGAGTAAGGCTTTCTTCAGGTGATTCATTGAAGCGTCCAACAATGACCGTCATAATGGTTGATATTCCCTATCACACAGATAAAAATTTTGAATTTTAATT
This sequence comes from Ochlerotatus camptorhynchus, assembly GCF_037179485.1. NCBI lineage: Eukaryota > Metazoa > Arthropoda > Insecta > Diptera > Culicidae > Ochlerotatus > Ochlerotatus camptorhynchus. Next base: position 122,323 of record NW_027041105.1, read on the forward strand.
GTGATGTAAGCATTCATTCACGTAGACTTGTATTTCATTTCACGCAACCGAGCAACTTGCAAACAATGTTGTTTACAAAGATGGGCTTTTGTATACAATATTTGCTACATTGTATGAAATGTGTCAGAACTTTACATGATATATAATGTAAACGTATATGATATGTGACGCTCCATTTATGTGCATCATATTTAACAGAAATTTACACTACTGTTTCGAACTGTGCACTTCAAGATTTCTAGGACATAAATCTTGGATGATTGTGACATCACTCATGAAATTGAAACTCCTTGTGTACTGGACTGCAACAAACGTGAAGTTCCAGTTTCCTTGTTATAAGTTTTGTGAGAGCTGATATCTGTACTCTTGAAATTTTTCTATGGTAATGAGATTGATCCTCAGCTATTCAACTTCAAAACGCTAAAAATAAATGCACACACAAAAACGGAGTGCACAATTCCCAACTAACATTTTCAGCTTTACAAGCCAACTTTTTCAGCATTGTGCTGTGAAGTAGCTGAAAAGAAGCTGCAGATACAGCTATGTACAAGCAAAAGCTAGCAAAATCGTTTTGGAGAGCGTTTTCTCAACTTTCTCACAACCATTATTCAATTTGTCAGTCGCACTGAATAACATCAGCCAATAAACGCTAATGTCACTTCTATACACATACTAATCAACTTTCAACTTTTAGCTGCAAAACAAAGCTAACAAAGTGAATATATTACTCATTTGATGACTTCTACATAACCAGCCACTCTTGCTGAATAACATAAATATCAAAAGTGCTTTTTCAAGAACTAAACAACCTGTACTCAGCTAATTAACTGTGTTGGTGCTACTTTGGAAGCATTTTTACAGTCAACTAGGTTTATTTTTAGACGTGTGCAGTTTTATAGCTTTTACTCTGCTCCTTTACAAAGCTGAAGTAACTAGTCGAGAAAAGTGATTCATGTGCACTATTATAAAGCCTCTACTCAACGGTATTATTGTAGAAAGTCATGTATATTTGTTTACGCCAGTTCAAAGTGTTGGCGTAGCGAAGTTGGTAGTGTCAAGGTTTGCCAATACGGTCGTTTCGAGTTCGATTCCAGATTTCCGGTGCAGGGTAAATAATTTGGTGGTGTGTTTGTAACCAATTTTGATACAAAATGGTTTGTAACCAATTGGGCTACAAAATGGTAAGTTTGACAACCTGGAAGGAGCGGAATACCTAGCCCTGGTCCTCACAAGTTCCTACTTCACGCCTCCTCGAGTCATATGATAACAAAAAAATTACAGCTGAAACATGGACACAGCTGGGTGGCGAGCCTGGGCAATGTTGCCAGTCCGGCAATAGAAAGAGGTGCGACGCGAACACTGGCGTGGTAACCATAGTACGGTGATAGAGGAAATGATTCACCAAACCCGAGCGTCTGTTCAAAACGTCGTCTGTTCTCCATGTTAGGAGCGGCTGATCACCGTCACAGTACCAGCGTGGGACTCTAAACAGAGCTGTGCACGATGGTCCCCCGGCGAGACAGAGGGTTAGGGCAGGCCCAACAAGTCACCCTGGAAAAAAAACTAAGTAGCAAATACCGAAGAAAGAAATACGGATCGGAACAATCGGCACAGACCTACGCGACAAAATAAGGACTACGATTGGAAACTCGGAATATGGAACTGCAAATTGCTCGGCTTCCCGGGTTGCGATAGGTTAATCTATGACGAACTTCAACCACGCAACTTCGAAGTCGTAGCACTGCAGGAACTTTGCTGGACGGGACAAAAGGTATGGAAAAGCGGGCATCGAGCGGCTACTTTCTACTAGAGCTGTGGCACCACCAACGAGCTGGGAACCGGCTTTGTAGTGCTGGATAAGATGCGCCAACGCATGATTGGTTGGCAGCCGATCAACGCGAGGATGTGCAAGTTGAGGATTAAGGGCCGTTTCTTCAACTACAGCATCATCAACGTACACTGCCCACACGAAGGGAGACCCGACGACGAGAAAGAAGCGTTCTATGCGCAGCTGGAGCAGGTGTACGACGGCTGTTCGCAACGGGACGTCAAAATCGTCATCGGCGACATGAACGCTCAGGTAGGACGGGAGGCAATGTATAGACCGGCAATCGGGCAAAACAGCCTGCATGCCGTATCGAACGGCCAACGATGCGGGAACTTTGCAGCCTCCCGGGGTATGGTAGTTCGAAGTACCTTTTTTCTCCCACCAGGATATCCACAAAGCCACCTGGAGATCACCTGACCAACACACAGAAAACCAAATCGATCACGTTCTAATCGACGGGAAATTCTTCTCCGACATTATCAACGTCCGCACGTACCGCAGTGCGAACATAGATTCGGACCACTACCTAGTTGCAGTATGCATTCGCTCAACACTCTCGACGGTGCATTACACCCGTCGAAGTCGAACGCCGCGACCCAACATTGAGCAACTACGGGACGCCGGAGTTGCCCAGGACTACGCGCAGCAGCTGGAAGTTGCACTACCCACGGAAGAGTAGCTTGGTGCATTCTCTTGAATGTGGCTGGAGGGACATCCGGTTAGCCATAGGTAGTACTGCTGCAGTGGCACTAGGTGCTGCAATCCCGGACCGAAGAAATGACTGGTTTGACGGCGAATGCAAACTGTTAGTAGAGGAGAAGAATGCAGCACGGGCGAGAATGCTGCAACACCACACGAGATTGAATGTGGAGCGATACAGACAAGCGCGGAACAGACAAAACTCGGTTTTCCAAAGGAAGAAGCGTCAGCAGGAAGACCGAGATCGCGAGGCGATGGAAAATCTGTACCGCGTGAACGACACACGGAAGTTCTACGAGAAGCTAAATAGTTCACGCAAAGGCTACGTGCCGCAAGCCGATATGTGCAAGGACTTGGACGGTAACCTTCTCACGAACGAGTGTGAGGTGATTGAGAGGTGGAAGCAGTACTATGACGAGCACCTCAACGGTGATGCAGCAGAAAACGAAGGTGGCACGGCAACAGACCTTGGAGCACGCGCAGAAGACGACAGGCTACCGGCCCCTGATCTTCAAGAAATTGAGGAGGAGATCGGTCGGCTGAAGAACAACAAAGCAACTGGTGTAGATCAACTACCAAGTGAGCTATTAAAATACGGTGGTGAAGCACTGGCTAGAGCGCTGCACTGGGTAATTGCCAAGCTTTGGGAGGAGGAGATATTACCGGAGGAGTGGATGGAAGGTGTCGTATGCCCAATCTACAAAAAGGGCGACAAGTTGGATTGCTGCAACTATCGCGCGATCACACTGCTGAGCGCCGCCTGCAAGGTACTCTCCCAAATTCTATGCCGCCGAGAGTTCGTGGGGCAGGCGGGATTCATGGGTGCCCGCGCTACCACGGACCAAATTTTTGCGATTCGGCAGGTTCTGCAGAAATGCCGCGAATACAACGTGCCCACACATCATTTGTTCATCGATTTCAAATCCGCATACGACACAATCGATCGAGATCAGCTATGGCAGATTTTGCACGAGTACGGACTTCCGGATAAACTGACGCGATTGGTCAAGGCGAGTATCGGGGACACTCTCGAGTCCCTTTGAATCTCGAAGGGGGTTACGGCAGGGTGATGGACTTTCGTGTCTGCTGTTCAACATCGCGTTAGAAGGTGTGATCAGAAGAGCTGGGATAGACACGAGTGGCACGATATTCAGGAAGTCCATCCAGCTCCTTAGCTTCGCCGATGACATTGACATTATGGCACGGAACTTTGAGATTATGGCGGAAACGTACATCAGACTGAAGGCTGAAGCTAGACGAATTGGACTTGCCATCAACGCATCAAAGACAAAATACATGAAAGCAAGAGGTTCTAGGCAAGACAATGTTAGCCTCCCACCCCGAGTTCAGATTGACGGTGACAAAATCGAGGTGGTTGATGAGTTCGTGTATTTGGGCTCACTGGTGACCGCCGAAAATGATACCAGCAGAGAAATTCAAAGACGCATTATGGCAGGGAATCCTGCCTACTTTGGACTTCGGAGGACGCTCCGGTCGAATAAAATTCGCCGCCGCACGAAGTTGACTGTCTACAAGACGCTGATTAGACCGGTGATCCTTTATGGCCACGAGACCTGGACTATGCTCGTGGAGGACCAACGCGCCCTTGGTGTTTTCGAACGGAAGGTGTTGCGTACCATCTACGGTGGAGTGCATATGGATGACGGAACGTGGAGGAGGCGAATTAACCAAGAATTGCACCAGCTGCTGGGAGAACCATTCATCGTCCACATTGCAAAAATTGGGCGACTACGGTGGGCTGGGCACGTCGTAAGAATGCCGCACGACGACCCAGTGAAAATGGTTCTAGAAAGCGACCCAAAAGGAACAAGAAGAAGAGGCGCGCAGCGGGCAAGGTGGATCGACCAAGTAGAAGGTGACCTGCGGACCCTTCGCAGACTACGAGGCTGGCAAACTGTGGCCATGGATCGAATAGAGTGGAGACGACTTCTTCGGACAGCAGAGGACAACAAGGCCTTAGCCTGATTGGTAAGGTAAGTTGTAACCAATTTCGAATATTTTGATTCGCACAACAAAATAAACTCAATCAATTCCTCCAACAAAAAAGCGTAAATAATATTTAACCCGGCTTCAAGAGAAAGCTGTTTAGTGATTATTTATTGGATATCCGGGAAAAGGTTGAGTAAGCGCCTTTCAAGTTCACACACAACTAAACAGCAGGATAACAGCTTTATAGAAGCGTTAATGGATATGCAATAAGAGCTTGTCACAACCGTCCCAACAGCCATGAGTAGCTGACTAAGTTCGCCAGATTTGCTTGTATAGAGGTTGAGTAAAGGTTTCCTCATATCGTATTACATTTTAATACAGTTTTAGACTGTATGAATGAAATGAGTAAAGCGTTTACATTGCGAAAATTGTTAGTTGGGTTTTGCATCAATATTATGCAACATTTCATAGTTGGTCGAGATGATATAAATTAGCCATGAATCCCTTCAATAAGTTCTCGGATCATCTTTTATCTACCGATTGAACAAATAAAATAATACTAAGGCTGTTCACGTAATTTTCACTTAAATTTGACACTTCAAAAATAAATTAAGATGTTCGAAAATCTCTCTGTTGTAGATCGGCCGATTCTCGAGAAAGCGTCTGTCAAATTGATTCCTTGTCTGTCAGAAATAAGTCTTCTGGAATAGCAGGTTTATTTGAAAATTTTCCATCTGTCAAATTTAGGTAAAAAGAAAGAAAGTTCCAAGAAATTTAGGTAAAAAATCACCAAATGGAACACAGCCTTAATAACTTGAGCACAGAATCGTTTCTTGTTGTGTTTGTCGTATTATATGCTAGATAAAAACTTCTTTTATCGATATGTGTGCTGAAAATACCTGGGCCGAGTGGATTCAAGGAGAAAGTCGACGAAGAGAATCTTGTCAGTGTTACTTAGGCCCTAATGCAATGCTCAGCTTGAATTGTTTCGCTTAGCTGTAAACAGAAAATCGATGAAGAGAATAGAACATTACAAGCAGGCCCTTTTGCACGCTCACTGTCGAATTTCAGAACCTAGCACTGAAAAAACTTGACGGTACCTCTATTTATGCTAAGAGATAAGCATTGCAAGTCTCTCCTACTTGAAGAATTATGCAAAAAAAAAAAACTGGGATTGTATAAACCGTTCTATAGCATAATTTGCCAAGTATGAGGGACTTTCATAGCTAATCTAAAAGCATAAATAGAGGTACCGTCTGATAATTTCAGTGCTTGGTACAGAAAACTGTGATCTGTGTAGGAAAATCCTTTTTATCACCACAGAAACACCCCGTTCCCGTTTTCTTATGCAAATTAATGAATGTGCGTTCACAAAACGCACGAAATCTTAAAAAAAACATATTAAGAATTTGTTTTAATTCAATCAATAGATTAAAGATGTACCGAGAATTAAATGGAGGGATTTCATGCTAAATTGTTCTGATCGCGAAATATTGACTGTCAAAACGAAATTTCGCATAAATGTCCAACCCAACACTGATTGTCAGTGTTGCCCACACAGCTAAAAAAAAGTAATGTAAATTTCCGTTAATATGATGCACATAAATGGAGCGTCATAAATCATACAAATTTACATTATAAATCGTGTAAATTTATGTGACATGTCATGCAATATTCCATTTATTGTATGCAACTTTCCACCTTTGTTTGCAACATTTCTTGCAAGCTGCTAGTTTACGTGAAAAGGAAGTTTACATGCATGAATGTTTGCATGCATGCAGTGTTGGAAAAGTTCGCGATATTTCACGAAGTTCTCCAAGGGAAAAGTTCGCGAGTCATAGTGATTTTTTGCGAACTTTTCCATCACTACATGCATGGATGTTTACATCACCAGTAAAATTCAGATTTTTTAGTGTGCAATGATAAGGGAACTTTTATAAATAACGTAGTAGTTGAGGGAAGAGAGGGGTTTCAGAAGTTGGTACCTTCCATGTATTAGGTGTATTGCAAAACACGCTCCGAGGGGGAAGGGGGGTTAATTGGTCAAAAATATACGTAATTTATGGATGGCCTTAATTTTACTTCCAAGGCTGTGTCGCAATGGGCAAGGAGTTGAGTTTAACTCGTGGTTAAAAGTGACAGATTAGTTATCGAATAACCGTGCTATACGAGCGTGGTTATTTCGGACCGACTAGAAGTTAACTTTTGGTAACCGTGGCTGAGTTCTGTTTGAAAACTGATCAATTTCTGGCATTTTCGAACATTGAAAATAACTTACGAAATGTTACGTTAAATTTAACTCGGCAATTGGTACACAGCCCAAGAAGTATTTCTCGATTACTTTTTCGAAGGAACGTATCAGCTTTTGTAAACAACGTAACTGGTAGCTCGACCACGCATGCTAGTACAACCATCAGATAGGGGGAAAATTTCCCAACCTGTTAGCGGTATTAGCAACAATCAATACGAAATTAACGATTTTAAATTGGCTCACTACTAGACTAGCCTATTGGTCCCAAGCAAATCGACTAACGTACCCCATTCTAGTACACATTCCAGTACTACACTATGTTTGTTTTGATTCGCTATGAAAGTTTGACAGATAAAATGAGGGGTTAGTGGATTTTCCTATGTTTCGAGGGGTGAATCGATTAGCTTGGGACCAAAGATAGTACCAGAGCTGGGCCAAAAAGTTGAGCTCGTTTCTTCGGGACCTTCTGGTCTTAGAGTTACCTCTATGGTGTTAGTATGTGGGGCGAGCTATTAGTTATGCCAAACCGACGATAAAATGCGTTGTTTGCAAAAGCTGATATGTCCTTCCGAAAAGTAATCGAGATTTGTAGTTATCATTCAGGCAAGGAGCGCTTGCGCCATCGAGGCGACGCCACTACCAGTAGCCAATGATCTCGACGGGAACGACGCGCAAAGTTCGAGGTGCAAAACTCGAACTCTGCGCGCTTGACAGGAATCGCCTTCCTACAGCTTCTGCTGTTGCTTCTGCTACTGCTGCTGCTACTGCTGCTGCTATTGCTAGTGCTGCTGCTGCTACTGCTGCTGCTGATGCTACCTGCTTACCCGCCGTCCGAAGCGAAAATGAATTGAGGCACATTAGCAGCGCTGTTTTATAACTTTTCAGATTCAAGCAGCACGATGTGCAACCAAATTGTACTTGATTATGAGGACTGGGTTTGGCGCGAACGTTTATTTCATGAAAACAGTGATAAAATTATCACTTTTTATTTGTCCATTTTAAAACAGTTTTTTTTTATGAAAAATTGAAAAAAAAAATTATTGCAACAGCTTACGAAAGGTTTTTCCTATCCTTTTCCTATTTTGGTGTGTTCGGATTTTAATTTCATCTATAAATGACAAAGCTTATAGCGTTCAAAAAATTACACCGTTTCGTGACGGTCGCAATTTTAGATTTTCGATTTACCCCCAGTACCTTCCCTTAAGACGTAGTCTTCATCAAAAATCGAAACCTGGCTACGCTCTTGAGCCTTTTCCGGCTGAGAATGTTTGTCACTCAAGTTAGCTGGTGAACAGTCGAGCGACCTTTAAGGAAGCCAAACTGATCCTCGAGCAACAAGTTGTTTTCATCGGCAGATAACCCCGAGAGAAGGCTAATGGGTCAGTAGCTTAAAGGAGAGGACGGATTTTTCCCAGGCTTCCAGATAAGAATGACTTTAGCTGTCGTCCAGCACGAGGGGAAGTAGCCAAGTCTAAGGCACTGATTGAAAATCAGTGCCAGTTGGTTGAAGAATCTGGAACTCAAGATTCAGAATTTGGTTGAAACCTGGGGCCTTCATGTTTTTAGATGATTTTATATAGGCCAACAGTTCGTCAGTTAGCGGCACCGGTGGTGTAGTGGCAAGCGGGAATTCTTCTCACCCCAGCAGAGGCCTGGATTCAATCCCAGTCGGCGCCACCGGGATGTTCTGAGGCATAACATCTCTGATCACTCCTTCCTTCGGAAGGGAAGTAAAGCCGTCGGTCCCCGGTTCATGAGTTGATGGATCGATATGGGTAGGGTCCAGGTGTGCGAGCTGCCTCCCTGGCGTCAGTAGCATTGGTGCTCAGCACGGAAAACAAGATCGACGGAAAACAAATCAAGGACAAAAAAAAAACAGTTCGTCAGCCATTATGTCGGATTCTACAGGAAAATTGTTGGGAATTTGATGGAGTTTGGCTGCATTTTCTCTTCCAGATAAGCGACTGAATAATTGGGTTGGTTCAACGGCGCAAATGGTGGAATGAACCTTGGCTTATTTATTTTTAAGGATTTTTGCTAGTTTCCAGAAGGGCTTGGCCCAATCTGGGAGTGAACGTAACCTGGCTTTTGGAGGTACGTAAACTCGAAGAGGAAAAATTCTACTATACCCGCAACCGTTTTCTCGATGATGTTGGAACTTTGTTAGACGAGGAGAAATGTGAGCACTTTGCTGTTCATTTTTCGTCAGTATTTGTCACAGAACCTGCGGACTTGGCTGGACTTGTCTCTGCTATTTCGGATGTTCCTGCTACGTATTGTAGACGTGGATACCTTCGACAAATCGCCCTTAATGGTAACTAATGCTGCGAAGAAAATTAAAAGCGCCTTCACGCTTGGACTAGACGGTATTTCTCCTTTAGTGTATTGCCACGATATTGGAGCTATTGTTGAGTCACTTTGTAGAATCTATAATACATCGTTTGTGGAGTCAAAATGTCCTGCTCTCTTGCTGTCTGTAGAGCCATTTATGGTTCCAGTACAATGGAAAGGAGACAAACGTGATGTTAAAAACTACTAAAAATCACCAACCTTTCAGCTACCTCAAAACTGTTTGAGATAATTATGAGTGGAGTAATTCTTGAACGTACCAAATATTACATCTAATTCGACCAACATGGCTTCATGCCTCGACGTTTGGTTACCAAAAATCTCCTGGATTTTACCACGACCTGTTTCGAACAACTGGATAATGGGGCGCAAGTAGACGTCAAACACGATATTCTGACGGCCAAGCTATTCAAACTCGACACATCAGATCGGTTGACATCGTGATTTTTCTCATACCTAACTTGTCGGTCTTTGCTGGTTAACTTTGATTCCAGTACTTCCTCGTATTTTACGAACTCGTCGGGCGTACCACAGGGTATAAATCTTGGCCCGTTGTTGTTTCTTTTATTCTTCAACGACCTATTGTTTGTACTTGGAGATGGCTGCAGGCTTGCATATGCCGATGACCTAAAGCTGTGTGATGCGATGTACTGAGGGTTGTATTCGTCTTCAATCGTTATTGGATCGATTCGTTGGTTGGTGCATTTGGAATTGGCTTACCGTGAGCATACCGAAATGCATGGTAATGTCGTTTTACCGCATCAAGCAGCCAATTATTTTCGATTATGCCATCAACGGTGTTATACTGCAAAAAACCAACCAGTTCAGCGATCTAGGCGTTCTACTAGATCATAAATTAACGTTTAACTTCCACCGTACTGCTGTGATCACCAAGGCTAACCGTCAGTTAGGATTCGTGTCAAAAATATCTAAAGACTTCTCTGACCCACACTGCTTGAAAGCTCGTTATTGCTCCCTTGTTCGGGTTATCCTGAAAAACATCTCTTTGGTCTGGTTTCCTCATCAGTTCACGGCTGATAAGGAATTGTTTGAATTTGGGGAACCTTCGACTTTTAATAAATAAATTGTCTTAGTTCCTCCACTACTGACTAACCCACCCTAATAAAATAAATGCTCCTCTACTGTATAGAAACAATTTCTATTCATACATTGATTGTTCGATTTAAAATTAACGAATTAGCTTATTAGCTTTAAGATATTTCAATCGCCGTGGGAGTGTCCCGGTGGACCGTCAAAAGGGTTTTAGACCGAGAAAAGAAAGGAGCTGACCGGTATATTAGTTCTCATCCGGTAAAAGACGTGGCTGACCGCTAGCGTTATGGTGTTTGGATTGGTGACTTCCGATGGCAAAAAAATGGACCCGGTGTTCATTCCAGAAGGCGACAAGGTCAACACGGAGGTCTACATCGGGATTTTAAGTAAGTATGTTCTTCCGTGGATCAATGAACAGTACGGTCCGAAGCCGAATGTTGTATTTCAACAAGATGGAGCTCCATGCCACACCTCAAACCGCACTCAGAAGTGGTTGCAGGAACATCTTCCGTTCTGGGCGAAGGATATGTGGCCACCATCCAGCCCCGATCTTAATCCGCTGGATTACTCAATATGGTGCGTCATGAAGGCCGAGGCCTGCTCTAAACGCCACCCGAGTACAGCAAGCCTCAGACAAACATTAACCTGTACCTGGAGAGAAATGGATCCAGACTACATTATTAGAACCTGCCGTGCATTCCGGAAGCGTGTGGAGGCCGTAATTGCAGCAACTGGAAACTCGATCGATGATTCACATAGTTTAAGACTCTGAGAAACATCTCCTCTTTGAACAAATAAAAACGAAATTTTTGAGATTTTTTTTAATTTTGACATTGCTTAATGGTGCAAACATTATCACGCATACGATAAGGAACGAAGTAGGCTGTGCCGGCGAACGGTCGTGTTTATTTTTGCTGTCAAGATTTTTTCTCGTGATTCCCCGTTCTGAAGTGCTTTTAATGAAGAACAATCCCCAGTTTAGTTTTCGTGAAGTGGATTTTAGTCTGAAACGTTAATTTTTAATTTCAGTTTATTTACGCGCTGCAAGGTGCGTGAAAGAGTTCGGCACAATCGGTGTTGTTGTTGGCTCGCTGTTTGAAACTTTTTTTGTGTGTTCGAAAGAAATTGATCGAAAGTGTACCAAAAGTGCTTCTGAACGTGTTTCGCAGTTGGGAGTGGTGAAGTTCGTAAATTCGCGGTTTATGTTCAGTGAAAATTCCGTATCACAAAATTGCTCAACGAGTTCCCTTTTTTTGCCGTTTGACGACGACGGGCATGCGAGAGAAAAATAAGCATCGGGAATGTACTCCCGGATGTATTGATTTGGTGAGTTCGTACCAGTTGAAGATTGTTCTTATACATATCTCGATTGCATTTTCGAGGGGACGTCCGGAGAGCCTTGAGATTTAGGCGTTGTTGCTTTTGCGGGCAGACGAGTTGGTCGCCGGTAAGGTCCAGTAAGTGCTGCCAGCAGATGAATCAAGAGGTATTCGAAACAAAATTGGTAAGAAATGTCCATTCAAATCGTTTTATTACAGTTAAACAAATTTCAAAACTATATACGTGCCAGATTTGGAAATAATATTTTTTGAATCTGGAAGTGTGTTTATGATACCATTATCCATTTGATAAAGGTAGAGTGAACATGCGGGGCTTATTGTAAGTAAAAGTGACCTCGGAGTGGTCGTGAATTACCAGGCATTCTGAAATGGGTCACTGGAGCTGCAATAGAGCTAACACCTTCTAACTCCCGGACTAAACCTGCTTTAGTTGAAGGGTAATAAAAAGCAGTTTTCTTCCATAATAACACTGCCGGACAGTGGGGGTTAGATTGTACACACACACACACACACACACAAACATTATCACGCATACGATAATTTAATTATTCAAGTCAAGGAATTGTTCATCCTGAAAAATTCCTAAACCGGACCGGGAATTTAACTCAGCCAAGGTTTTGCTTTATAGCTGCGCCCTTACCGACTGAGCTAAGGGAGACCCCGATACGAGATACGAGAACCTGTGTAATGCCGTAAAGAACATTTACTGTTATTAAAAATACTGACTGACTTCTCCACTGAGAGTGGAGAATCGATCAGCAACTAGCAACGCCGAATGGCTGAGTTAAAGAGAGATGCATGAGTAGAGCCCCACATTTGCAGCTCATGACTACTTCCCATCGCTGGCTAAATTATTATTGAAACTAAAAGCCTCATCCATCGATTACCCAGGACACTCATAACCGTAAAGGGCATTCTACCTCGAAGCAGTCAATAAAATTTTAGAGTCAATTCATCCTACCGATAAATGTCATATCGAAGTTAGTGGCAATAATAATTGTACGACCTTTGAACCGAAATGCCCTAATAATCATTAATCAATTAGGTGATTGTCAGAAGTTCCCTCGTGACCCATCTTCTCAGTCAACAACCGGCCTGTAATCGAGTTTGTTTTTTCCATTAGATGGGAGTATAATCATAAATAATGCCCCCAGAGCTCCTGGTACCGATGCACAGGGGGACAGAACGGAAGTTTAATTTCTACACCCTCATCCTAGCGCATCCCAACTCATCGGACGGAATCCACTCTGAGACGCTAGGTTTCCCAGCTACATTTACCCTCGCGGCTTAATAGGACATCACACATATGGTTGGAGCAAACCATTCGCTGTTGGTTGTAGTAGTAATTGAAACCCTCGAGAACAAACAAAAGATTTATTATCATTTCCCACTCAGGACGCACAGGTCCCAGGACGAACATTTTTGCTTTAATGTAGCACGAGACAGCAAGCGAGCGCGTGTCTTCAGTGTGTGGTGGACCGGAGAAAGTTTCACCAACCCCTTCTCGGATGCAGCAAATGTATACACTGTAGCGGAAGGGATACCTATTCCATCTTTTCAGTTTGCGAGAAATTGCTCAGTGTGCCTTCAAGCCAAAGTCAAGGAAGGTGCGCTCCCCTCAGTACAAGCAGTGACGCCCCGAAGACGGATGTGTCTTTCTTTCTGGCTATGTATTTATTCCTGCGAAAGCATACCCGAGCAGGAGGAACTAACTTACGAAAATCAAGTTCAGGTATGATAACAGCATAACAGGAAATCTGAATATGGTATTGGCGAGCCTTAAATAAGTGGCAAATAACCAAAAATAATACCTCAAAAATGATCTACGAATAACGAACTAATGCATAATTTAGCGATTATAATTACTGACAGATAATCAACGCTTTGTTTGATTCCAGAATACCATAATTTTATATTTAAAAGGTCTTCTAATACTAATCCACTAACTATTTTAGGTGTTGTTGTTTTAAAACTGAAAGATCTCGTTTTGTTATTTCGTTATTTATTTGATAATTTACAAAATATTTCGATAACTGAATAATATCAAAACAAGGTTTTATACCACAAACATACCAAAATAGGGTATTATATCACATTAAGATATGCATATGTCATCGGTTAGTTATCGGTTCTTGCTCGGGTATATGTGGGGCTCCCGCAGAGTGTACCAGAGATTCGCCTCAAATGGTGAATCGAACAAAAGGGGTGATTTTCAATTTCTTTTCCATTAGTGCCACTTGTAGTTGCTGGCGCACTGGCGGATGGGACCGGATCGGTTCAAGGATGTAGGACAACGTTTGCCGTTTCAATTCAGTAGATATGGGGAGGGGATAGCTAGGAAAATTGATATGGGATAGTTTGGAATGACAAAATTTTCCGCTGGAAGCAGATGGGGCAAAGGATGGGATTTTTATTGGAAGCATTGTTCGACAATATATGAATATTCCATTCAGATCATTGTTTGACAAGCATCCGGGGGGTTTCCCTGGATGCTTTTTGGGTGGATGAAAAGTAATTTGATGCTAGTTTTTTTGTTTTCATTCTTATGCTATTTTTATTAGGTAAGTCAGTAAGGATGAAATGATACGGACTGTGTACTCATAACAAGAGCAAAATTTAACGGAATTTTTCGAGTAAAGGGCTGTGCATAAACCATGCAGACAGTTTTTCAAAGACGCAGACAGAGGTATAGTGAGACACCTTGGTAAATGACGCCCCTTTCATGGTTCAAAAATAAATGAAGTACCAGATTTTGACGGCGCCGGTGGTTGAGTGGAAAGCGTGACTGCTTTCTCACCTCAGTGCACAGTGGTGCAAAAGGCCAAATCCATGAACTTTTTTCATTAGCACCTTTCACAGTGGGTTTTCAATAGGGTGTCTTCAGAAGAGTTTTTATAAATGACAAGACCCATTTAATGAAGTTGAGTTTTAGTTCGGAACTTCAACACAGGTGGCACTGCAGAATCTAAATTTTTAGTTTGACCAGATAGAGATATGAAGATTTCAGCTAAGTTGTAGGTTGCTTAATAACTAAAAACTTTGTTCAATACGCCATCTGTCTATCTGCTTGTGATTTTGAGTTATGAAGCGTTTTTTTTTATAGAAGAACCTCAAAAATCAATTTTTTGATAATATTTCCGAAATTATTTGTTTTAGATGACTATAATGTTCTGCAACTTTTTAATTATCAATTAAAATACATCACTTTACTTTAGACAAAAGGGTTCTATCTTCAAAACAGAAAATATTATAGGCAATACCAGCTAAAAAATAACCAAATTTCAAGCATCCACAAACTTCAAAGAGGCAAAAAGGGGCAGACGACTCATCAATATGATAAAATTATAGTGAAAATACTATCATTTCATCTAGTAGTCAATTGTATCCCGTTGTATAGAGCAGGAATTAGGGCGTAGCATCCTTTGTAAAAAATGACTTCTATCGATGATTTTTAGGAACTCAAGGCACGCCCACGGAAAAAAAAACACAACCGTCAGGTAGGGGAAGTCTTCCTCTACCAGATGGTATTGTTGATTTGCGTTGGCGAGCCTTAACTTTCTAGAAATCATCGAAAGAAGTCATTGTTTACAAAAGCTGTTACGCCCCAATTCCAGCTCTATCTAGACATGTGAGCTGACAAATGTTTTATTAGCAGCATTTAACCACCCACCATGTTTTGATTGTTAGTTTTTGACATGCCAAAGCAACCCATGATTACCAGTTTTTAACTGTCATTCTTAAACACTCATGAGCATGACTTTCTTTCTTCAACACTCATGACCAAATGTTTAAATCAAATAGGGACGAAAATAGCACAGATCGAATTGCAGGCTACAAGCAACGCACTCGAAAAAAAAATGCTGCTATTGATTATCGCGTCATCAACACCGAGAGGCACAACTACTGTTGTCGGTTTCGCCAATAATTAAGAGCAAACGGAATTATTTCGCCTTGTAAACACATCCTATTTTGAACTGTCCGACTCTCTTGCTGTAAATTCAATTGCTACTCTCCTTCTCTCAGTTGTATCATTTACTACGCTTGGCGGGTTGCGTTTTATTAATTGACCTTTGTGGTGAACATACAGCCACAAATGGAGTTAGTTAATCTAGTTGGTTAAGAAAATCCCAAAATCTTAGCTTAAAACAGTTACAATTTACCAAAAACAATCAAACATTTTCCTAACAGCCATAAATCCCCAAACGCTTTGTAAAACCAAAGGCGAAGGGTAACCAACCATTCCATCAAATTCACACGAAACTTATCCGTCAAACCCCCGAAACGTTCTTTGCCACATTACGGAAACTCACGCCGGAACCGGAGAGAAATACCTACCCTGACGGCGCACAGAATGGAATCGAAAGTGTAGGTGAAAGACCGTGGCATGGCAGCTTAGCCACGGTACCAATTTCCGCCTGAATTTTTCCTTTCATTCCGCAAATCTCCTTTATTTTGTTCGAATTATTTTTATCCTATCGCCTCTATACAAATTGAAAAATCGCCCTTAACAAATCCGGTTTCTCCCTCGCTGAATCTGTGTGGGGAAGGAGGGGGGGAGGTTTGCGTGCATTTCACAGTATCAAGACGACTGACACCGAAGAAAAAAAAATGAATACACAGACGGTGGAGCCACATTGCTACTTTTTCTATACCTTAAGCTTTCCTGTCAATTCTGTGCGGCTGACATGGTCCACAACCTTGAATCAGATTGTGTCATAGGGGTGATCGAATGATTAACTTTGAAGCCAATGATGTAGCCTTATGTTGGACGATTCTAACATCCCTAACAAGCAGGAAATCCTGGGGATTCTTTGGGAAAGCAGCGCAGTGCCTTCCTTTTTTGTTCCTTCATCGAATTGGAAGTAATCTCTGTTCAACGTTTACTTTTATCCCCGTTTATGAGCTTGCTGAATCCCGACGGCCAAACTGTACAGGCCTATTCTTAGCATCCGATTGTGGGTGGTTCTCAACTCCCCTTCCCCATCCCATTCCCGAATATTCCATGTTCAGCAAACGTAGGAAAAAGGGAGCAGTTTAACATCCTTCAGACGAGCAACAAGCTGGACGTGGGAGCAGACAGAAACAGTAGAGATTCGAACGAAAGCACATCTTGAAGGTAAGAGGAATGAAATCGAAAAGGACACTTTCGAGAAACGATAAGAGTCGGGCTGCTGCTGCTGCTAGTCGGATAATCCAGATTTAGGACTTGGCCAGGGTGAAAACAGTTGGATTGTCGTTCTGCTTCCGTTTAACATGTCGGACAAAAGTAGGAAAATTGAAAACATTTGCTCCGGGAACGACCGAGCTCGTCGAGTGGGGACGGGTGAGCCAGGGAGAATCCTTCTGATCTGTTAATCTCAGGATAAAGACTAATAAACTATAGAATAAATATTTCACTGAGCAGCAGAGAGTGCAATTAGAATGTTGCACCTGGTGCAGCTGGGCAGGAATTGCAGCATAAATGTTTAAAGTTTGAAATGGGCAAACAGCATTGTTTAGTCTGATTTAATATTATGAAAAAACTGCTACGTATCAACGATTGGAACTGAAACACGGATCTAGGCGCATTGTTTGCTCTCATGTCGATGGTCAATTAAAACCTAATACATCAGGAAAAAAGCAGTGGCAGGATCTGGCGAGAGCTGCTTAAAATCAGATACAGGCTGCGTGCCAGATATGAACATGTGTGCTTTTTCTAGGAGTCGGTGATGAAGAACGAAATGCGTAGTCCTTCAATGCATCCACGTTAGCCTCTTTACAGTGCTTGACCATTACTCCCAGTGAGCGGAGGGTTATTTCAGATATTTCTGAAATTTAACAATGAATAAAATCATACTAGATGGTGTTACAAGTGAACTCCGAAAAGAGCATTAGGATATTCAGCTATGCGATTAAAACGATCGCAGTATTTATTATTATTCAACACATACTATTCACTTCCTTCGAAACAAAAAAGGAAAAATACTAAAAACAAAGCCCTAGGAGGCAGGAGCATTCACCACGAACCACCTTTGAGTTCAGACGCGCGTTCACAGCGTTCTTGTATATATTTTACCATTCAAACTTTATTTTATTTTTCATACCTTTTAATAACTGACCCGTGCGCGAGCCCCGCGTTAGCATTTTCAAGTAGCAATTTTTTACTTTTTTTTTTATCACCCGACGCGAGTGCAATGAATTGCGGTATCGTGAATTGCGTGCAAAATGACAATCGTTTCCTATGGCGCTGCCATGGTGCCTGCAATCGGACTTTCTACGCAGCTTGCGTAGGCGCACAGCGGAATCATGAAGAAATTTTGCGGACCTTCATGCTGCCTCTTTGCCAAGACTGTCAGGAAAAGTTCACCGCTGAACTTAACATGAAGGAACTGTACAAGTATTTCCAAAATATCACGGAAAACATCGGACATACATTGGCAGCAAACCACAAACTCCTCATGAATTTCAAAAGCCTAAGCGCGACTCATGACGAAACGCTCGACCACATTGAGAAAATGCTTGTCGACGTAAAACAAGCCATTTCAAACCTCGCCAGCAGCAGCAAGACTAGTTCCACTGAAATAAAAAGTAAACTGTCAGCACTTTTGGACACACCTCCAGCAGACGCCTGTATCGCTGTAGAAAAGGCGGTCAACTCGGCAGCAACAGCAGCAGTAGAAGCCATCACATCAACAACAACAGCAACATTGCACTCAATTGACCTAATTCCACAATTAATTATGGAAATTAAGAACGACTTAGCGGACTCAAATGCTATTCTAGCTTCCGATGTAAAAGCACATATGGAAGAAATGGCAAAAACCTTTTCTGAAGCAGCACATACTGGCAATCCAATTGCATGTAACAACATAGAAATTGAACTGCAAAACGTCGGTGCCGAACCAGCCCCCAGCTGGCGAATGCTAGGAAATAAAAAAATATGGAAACGCGACTGGACTGCATTTGACACCAAACAGCGTTCCCGTCGCCTTCAGGAAAAAGAAAAGGAAAAAGCCAGACGTAGACGAAAGCAACGAAAGGAACATCACCAGGAAAATTCATATCAGTACAATAACAAGAACAAAACAGACAACTACAACAATAACAAGAACAGCAATAATAACACCAACAACAACAACAACAACAACAACAACAACAACAACAACAACAACAACAACAACAACAACAACAACAACAACAACAACAACAACAACAACAACAACAACAACAACAACAACAACAACAACAACAACAACAACAACAACAACAACAACAACAACAACAACAACAACAACAACAACAACAACAACAACAACAACAACAACAACAACAACAACAACAACAACAACAACAACAACAACAACAACAACAACAACAACAACAACAACAACAACAACAACAACAACAACAACAACAACAACAACAACAACAACAACAACAACAACAACAACAACAACAACAACAACAACAACAACAACAACAACAACAACAACAACAACAACAACAACAACAACAACAACAACAACAACAACAACAACAACAACAACAACAACAACAACAACAACAACAACAACAACAACAACAACAACAACAACAACAACAACAACAACAACAACAACAACAACAACAACAACAACAACAACAACAACAACAACAACAACAACAACAACAACAACAACAACAACAACAACAACAACAACAACAACAACAACAACAACAACAACAACAACAACAACAACAACAACAACAACAACAACAACAACAACAACAACAACAACAACAACAACAACAACAACAACAACAACAACAACAACAACAACAACAACAACAACAACAACAACAACAACAACAACAACAACAACAACAACAACAACAACAACAACAACAACAACAACAACAACAACAACAACAACAACAACAACAACAACAACAACAACAACAACAACAACAACAACAACAACAACAACAACAACAACAACAACAACAACAACAACAACAACAACAACAACAACAACAACAACAACAACAACAACAACAACAACAACAACAACAACAACAACAACAACAACAACAACAACAACAACAACAACAACAACAACAACAACAACAACAACAACAACAACAACAACAACAACAACAACAACAACAACAACAACAACAACAGCAATACCAACAATCATAGCAATGGAATAAGAACGTCGACACTTATTAACTCCATACATGCACATACGGCATTACCTCTGGACAAAGAGCTTTTGGCTGCTGCACGTATACAATTTTCTCGTCCACCAAGCACAGACAATGGACTAAAATTCATTAACTTCGAAAAAGGGGAAACTATTCACCCTTATCGCGCCGAAAGGCCAACCGGACATGAACACCCTCCAATCCTGGACCCAATGCGTCCGCCTATAGTCAGACTCACGGAACAGTCTGCAATTGGCGACCGACGCTTTTTGAAGGCACGGCTGCGGGACCCCAAAATTATGGACATTGTGCGGACTTATCTTTCATACTTGCACGACCAGCCACCTTCAGTATGTATTCGCGGAATCACTAAAACTAGTGCAACTTTAATGCTGGCAGCAGAAGGACTACCAACGGAAACAGCCCTTTTACGCGAAATTTTCCTGGACGTTCACGAAGAACTCGGAATTCCACGCACCGACGCTTTGGCAGACCTGAATTCACACCGCGCGTTCCTACTTAGTGAACGCACACAACGACTGCAGCAAACTAGGGAGGCCGCTCGCAAATTTTACAGTCCTCCAAATTTTCAACGGCACTGACGCACTCTACTAAAGGAAGTAACGACGACTATTCCCATGCAAGGGAATTATTATTATCGAATGACGACACTCTACATGAGGTAGACCCTACTAATGTAAGTAATACTGACGCTCCAAAAATCTCTTCACTTCCTCAACAGAATGCGACTGAAATTTTGGTGTATTGCCAAAATTTCAATCGCATGAAAAGCCCAGCTAAAATGAAAGAAATCCACCAGAACATTCTATCTTCTTCTTTTCAAATAATTCTTGGAACTGAAACAAGCTGGGACAAAAGCGTCAGAAGCGAAGAAATTTTTGGAAACAATTTTAATGTATTCCGGCACGACAGGAATTTTCAACTCTGTAATAAAAAGTCTGGTGGTGGAGTGCTCATTGCCATCAATGCTGACTTTACTTCTGAAGAAATCATAACAAATAAGCACAAGGAATTCGAAAATGTCTGGGTCAAAGCACTTATTGCCGGTGAAATACACATTTTTTCTTCTGTGTATTTTCCACCTAAACATGCCCACAAGCAGTCTTTTGAACTATTTTTTCAAATTGTTGAAACTATAATGTCAAATATGGAACCAGAAGTAAAACTGCATATTTATGGCGACTTCAATCAACGAAACGCAGACTTTATTACAGACATTGAAAATGAATCATTTTTACTCCCGGTCGTAGGTGAAGACGAAGCATTACAATTATTATTCGACAAAATATCTTATTTTGGTCTTAATCAAATAAACCATGTAAAAAATCAACAAAACTCATATTTAGACCTTTTATTTACAAATTGTACTGAAGACTTCTGTGTGGATACATCATTAGCACCTTTATGGAAAAATGAAGTGTTTCACACAGCAATTGAATACTCAATCTTCGTACAAAATTCTTCCTCCTCCAGCGACTGGGAATACGAGGAAGTGCCGGAATACCATAAAGTAAATTACGAAGAAGCCAAACGTAGACTATGTACAATAAATTGGCAAAATTTAATAAGTATTGAAGGAAATGTCGATACTGAAGTAGAAAAATTTCACTTAATTCTACAAAACCTAATCTTAGAAACTGTACCATCAAAAAAAAAGAAAACGAACACAAAACAATAAACTACCCGCATGGTTCAATCCACAACTGAAAAATTTGAAGAATAAAAAACAGAAAGCTCATAAACTATACAAAAAAGAAAAAACTGAAACCAATTTGCGAAACTATCACAACTTATGCAACCAATTAAATACAGCCACCAACTCTGCATATGAGGACTATAACCGCAAAGTCGAAAATGAAGTCAAATCATGTCCTAAGAACTTTTTTAATTATGTAAACACGAAATTAAAAAGCAGCAATTTTCCTTCGCGAATGAATTTGGATGCAAATGTAGGTGAGAATTCTTCTGAAATTTGCAGTCTCTTTGCAAATTTCTTCCAAGAAGTATACACCACATTTTCCGAAGAAGATCGTGACCGCGATTTCTTTGCATTCATTCCTGAAATTTCTAAAAACATCTCTGTCAACCAACTTTCTCAACATGAAGTCCTCAATGCACTAAAAAACTTAAACGCGTCGAAAGGGTCTGGTCCTGACGGCATCGCACCCATATTTTTGAAAAACCTTTCTGAAGAACTCGCATTTCCTCTAGAGCGTCTTTTCAACATGTCTCTGAAAAATGGAAAATTCCCTGAAATTTGGAAATCATCTTATTTGGTACCTATTTTCAAATCAGGTGCAAAATCAGACATTCGAAATTATCGTGGAATTGCTATTATTTCTTGCATTCCAAAACTTTTTGAATCAATCGTAAACGGCAATATTTTTCAGCAGGTGAAAAATCTAATTACAAGTGAACAGCACGGCTTTTTTAAAGGTCGCTCAACTACCTCTAATCTTCTAAAATATGTATCTTTCATTACTCAATCGTTGGACAGTGGCAAGCACGTTGAAGCGCTATACACCGACTTCAGTAAAGCATTTGACCGCATCGACATACCATTATTAATCCTCAAATTGCAGAAAATAGGAATGGAGCCTGGACTTTTGAATTGGCTTCAATCATACCTAACACATCGTAAACAAATAGTTCGCTTTCAAAATAAACTTTCAGAACCAATTTCAGTCACCTCTGGGGTACCCCAGGGTTCTCATTTAGGCCCACTTCTTTTTATTTTGTACATAAACGACATTTCCTACATACTTAAAAAAATAAAATTGCTTGTATATGCAGACGACATGAAGCTCTTTATGGAAATAAGTAATTCTAGCGATGCAGAAGAATTCCAGAATGAAATCAATATATTCCACACCTGGTGTAGTAAAAGTCTACTTAAACTGAACGTAAAAAAATGTACTGCAATAGCATTTAGCAGAAAAATTGAAACACCGCATATTGAAATATCATTAGGCAACCAAATAGTAGAAAAAAGCAAAATTGTAAGAGATCTAGGTGTAATCCTAGACTCCAAACTAACTTTTATAGAACATTATAATACTATCATTAGTAAAGCAAACAGAATGCTAGGCTTCATCAAAAGGTTCAGTCATAATTTCGAAGACCCATACACTATTAAGCTATTATATACCACATATGTAAGGCCAATTCTGGAATACTGCCACCTAGTATGGAATCCATACATTTCCATACACGAAGAACGCATAGAATCTGTCCAAAAACAATTCCTTTTATATGCTTTACGTAAATTGAATTGGACTGCATTTCCATTACCATCTTATGAAGCGCGCTGCATGCTCATCAATATACAAACACTTAAGAAGCGCCGCCAATTTGCAATGCTTTTCTTCATCAACGACATTATTTCAATGCGCATAGATTCGGCAGAAATTCTCGCACAATTAAATTTTTACACACCTTGTCGATATCTTAGAACACGGAATTTATTTTCAGAAACATCGTACAGAACAAACTATGCAAAAAATAGCCCAATCAATCGAATGATGCGCCTATATAATTTGCATTGCGGAACTATTGACATCACTATGTCCAAGCAGCAAATAAAAACTAAGCTAAAACAGAATAGAATTAATGCATAGTATGTAAGTAAACATTGTAATAATCATTGTATGTAGTCTACACTGGCTTGACGAAATGGAAATAAATAAAGTATGAATTGGGCCCCCTTAATCTGTAACATTATTTAGAATATTTGTTTTCCTTTTATTTGTCTTAGATATTACCCTTGATCTCTGCCTCGATGAAAAATCTGAAGCAAACTAATAAATGTGTTGATGTTACGATCCCTTATGATAAAGATTTAACATTTTCATATTTATTTTTTAAATTGTTAAATGATCAGCCTGAATTGGAACAATTGACCATGTATCAACTGCTTCTTTCTTACAGCCCTATTTTCTAATGATTGAAATTAACCCTGATTTCCTTAAATATTTTAAAAATTACATCTGTGGTATACTTTGGTGCAATAAGACCACTGATAAAGCACATGGGTTTCGTACAATATTAGAAATGATTTTCAAAAAGAGCCCAACAAAATCGGGTCATCACTATTAAAACAACAACTGTATTCAAATACAAATATCTACTCAAATGCATCGGTGAGTAGGGGCTACACTGGAGGTCAAAAGATGACATCTATCTGCCTGAAGTTCGTGAGTGATGCTACTTTTCAACAATCGAACATGTCTTATTGGGTAGTGCTTCAATAGGCTCCACTTTTTACGACATTTTTTGACATTTTTTCTAGAAGTGAAGCATACCCACTAGACTGAAGCAAAATTTGAAATTTTCGCTCCACGGTGCTCAAGCGTTTCCAAATTGGATACTGATTAGCCTCCCAAAATTTTAACTAGTTTATTAAAAAAATGACTTGGCACAAGCCTTACGAAGTTTATATAGAAATTACTATGGGAAAACCAAATGATTTGTTCATATCTTTCTAAAAATTCACAATGTCACACTGATTCTAAATATGCTTAGCTTGGAGAAAATTTTCTCAGCTACAACTTTTTCCAGTACCACTTTTTGATCAAATGTAGGGAACAAAAGATATTCATCATTCAAGTCACTGATGTATTATGATTATGCTCAATGAACTGTTCAGCAGGCAACATTGGTCTTTCTGTAGCGTAGAATAGAGCTCAAAAATCATGGCTACTATGTCACACTGTACAATACAGTGTTGCACACAAAACAGTTGGAGTGTTCACTCGGCTGTCGACAAAAGCAGGCCGATCTCGATGTGTGCCACGCGATCGCCTGTTTTCTCGGCAGCAACCATTGTGTGGTCCTCCTCATTGTTCTTCATCAGTAGTTCTTTCGGTCGATGCGTCGTCGACTTCGGAAAGCAACCGTTTCGTGATGAGTGTGTGAGTGTTGACCACGTTTTGCGTCCATTGTTGCAATGGAAGCGCTTTGCCCCACGATGGTGTAACTGCCATACAATGAAACTACTGGAAGCGGCTCCAGTTTGATGGAGGAGGCTTTTTGGATAGCGGAAGATAATGTGTTTATTGTGTTGTACCTTTTGACTATAGTTTTAAGATGTATTGTATAGTGACCAAGAATTCTCGGCTCTGTAAAGTTAATTTTGTTGAGCCTTATCAAATAAATTAATGAACAAAAAAACAAAACAGTTGCTTGATCATGCCATACGGTCATCAATCTCTTAAACAATTAATAAATATTTAATTTGAAGTTTGGTTGGAAAACGATCTTCTGCAAAGTTGTAGCTGAGAAAATTTCCCATAAGAATATCTGTAGAATTGTTTGACATTGCAATATGCAAAAAAAGGCTAAAAGTCAATGAACGCAAAGTTTGGTTTTCCCATAGTAATTTCCATATAAACTTCAAATGGTTTGTGCCAAGTCAGTTTCTAACCAAATGAGCTTAAATTTTGGGAAGTTAATCAGGTCCCGATTTGGAACCGATTGAGCACTGTGAAGCGAAAATTTCATATTTTGCATCAGTCCCACCTCACCTCAAAATGTAGCTGTTCATGGAAGTGACATTTACCGCCTTTACCTGGAATTATGGAATAGTTAATTTCCTTATCAAGTCATCTTTCGATTACGGAGACGAACCAGCCCAGGGCTGAAAGTCTCCTTAATAAAGATATAAAAAAAAATCTTTCGATTATGTACGTTAATGTCATTCGCACAGATTGTAATGTTATTGGTACCAAGTCCTAGTTGCAATGTATATAAACTTACCCAGTATTATCTGCCTCCACCATAGCAGGACGGCCCAAATCATCATCGAGTTTTAATCATAAAATCACAACGTACTAAATCGGGGCCTACGGTGCGCGATCAGTAGCTGATTTCCAGTTATATAAAATTGATCAGCTGTCTGACAATAGTCTTGCTAACCTGATAAGGCAATGCATTGTGAAAACGTTTAATATCATTATTTGACGTTTTCATCAATTGGTAGAGACAGATCCACTCGCAGCAAATAAGTGTGAGCAATAAAGCAAGTCCATATTTGTGCGCTACGCAAAGATAAACTCCAAATATCAGTGCAACCACTGCTTAGATTGACGAGAATACTTAGAATCCTAGTAAAATTATTTCTGAACATGAATCTTCGTTTTGTTTTGTTTATGAAGAGCTTCGAAAGCCTTTGATATTAACTTTATTTTTATTTTCACTCCAATTTTAATGCACCGTTCCAAGGGTAAAAGCATGGCTCACTTTGGCGGGATCAATCTCTATACCCACTTACGGCACCCATACCCCAACTTTCATACGTACCGCATGCATACCGGAAACTCGGCGTAAAACAGGAAACGCAATCCAAATGAAGCGCTGTATAAAGGAAGCGGGCTGGAAATACCAACAAAAAGTAGCCCCAAGTCTGTTGGATGTCCACTGTACTGACCGCACATAGTAGAGGTTAGTGAAGAAAAAAAAAACCGAATGGTATAATGAACAGTGTAAGGCTATCAGGGCGAATGTCATTAGGTCGAATGGGTCATTAAGCCGAAAAGTATTAGGACGAATGGGTTGTTAGGGCGAATTTTGAAAAGTGAAAGATTGAACTTATTATTACTTGGAAATGTAACTTTGTGATTTTTTCAAGACTTAAAAAATATTTTTTTTTAAATGATTCCTGAAATTGTAAGCCCACCGAACTTTTTCCATTCATTTTTTTTTTATTAATTTCTGACATAAAGGGTGTCCCACATCATGTTGCATCACGGAAAAAAACACTGTAGAAAACTACCCATTGGGTATTTTCTCATGAAAATTTGGGTAGAAGTAGTTTAGAGTGTATTATTTACACTGCATTTTCATCGCTGTCAGTTTTTTGAAAGTTGGAAAAAATACCGTCACCCGAAAAGCAACGTCGCGAATTGATTTTGCGCAAGCATCTGGAAAATTCTCAACTCTCTCATTGACAAATCCAAGTTTATGCCGGCCACCGTGGTGCTGTAATCGTAGCGGTGAAGAGAACTATGTTTTACGTGTTATTGTAATTGCTTTATTCAATAACAGAAAGCAAATATGAACAGAAAAGTAGCGCCGGTAAGAATTGTAAGTACATCCAAATTTTTAAATGCAAAATTATTGAGATTTCTTCAAAATGAAAAATATGTTGCTCTCAGTAAAACATCAACAAATAGTGTTAGCAATATTTTTACAGAATTCAAACTGAGAATGCAATCCTGTTGGAACATCCCATCGAAGATTGAATTAAATCAATTACTTTTGCTGTTTGAGGTGAGATGTTAGAACAATTTTACATATTGAAGCAATCAAAATAATATATTGTTCCATCCGCAGGAACATCATCTTTCCTTTAGCTAAATTTGAATCTTTCCTATAGCTGAACTAATATAGCCGAACGGAAACCCTTTCTTCTCTGGTAAGTAGAATTAGATATTTAAGTGCTAAATTATTGAAATAGCATTGAAATAAAAAAAAATCGTATAACAAACATGATAAAACCAACGAAATCCCTGCATGCTTCGATCTATGGTTACAAATCGTATCCGAATACAGTCCTACAGTATTAACCCAACATCCATCATCGAGTGTTTGCATTGGAATATATTTTACAAAGGGGTTCTTCTATTTTTATTTAACTTGGTTGATCACGCCCTAAAAAAAATCACAATAAATGAACGATAACCAAAATCATTGAACTATTACAATCCAATGGTAATATTCTATTTGATGATTGTTCTGCAGGTTATTACACTATTCAATATCCAAACAGCCCAACATGCTTTTTTTCTGCAAGAAATCCCTCCACTATTGATTTGGTCTTAACTGATTCATGTCAACTTTGTAGCCAACTGGTTACCCATGCTGACTTCGGTTCTGATCACCTTCCAGTAACTTTTGAAATATCCCAAGAAATAATTTGTAATCCCAACAGCTCTACTTTCAATTACCATAGAACTGATTGGGAGCAGTATCGAACATTTATGGAATATAACTTCGATCCAAACATTCCTTTGCAAACCAAAGATGAAATTAATTATGCTCTTGAATCTCTGATTACTTCTATAGTTGAAGCAAGAGCTGACTGTATGGCTGTCGATGTGGTATGGCTGTTAACATAACCATGTTCGTACCCTTAGCATGTTTTTTCAATTTTATTTGAAAACTAGTATTTTTTATATTAGAATAGACACATATCACAATAATTTTTCAGGTTTTGTACAAGATTCATTCATTTTAATAGCATATTTACACGAATTAGCACTGTAATTTAACAAATTTCCATAAAAATAATGAAATTTCCAAGGGTTGTCACTATCTGATCACCTTCGGATAGTGCTTATTTCTGTCACCAGGCGCGCATTAGTTTTTTTTCCTCTGTTCGGGACCTAACACTACTGCCACCAGTAAATTGATCTATTGTAGTATATCCCGTGTCCTTAGTTTAGTGCATGTCGTATTACTCCATCACTATTAAGAAATGATGAAGTATTCGATTTTTTTACAGTTGCCACTCTTGCATTTATCGCAAGGATCCGACTCTAATTGAAAGGTCCCGCTATTTATACCCTTCGGAGTGTTGAAACACCCTCCAAAGGCGCGCCCCTTTGTCAATCAAAATTGGATTCCTTAGCAACAAAATTAAGGTATGACACTGATAATGACCATGCATCAGAACCCTAGTCTTAACCACTTCAAACTAGGGAACAATGAATAGAAGATTAGGAATCACATAGATGAAGACAACTAACTCATTTTTTTTCCTTCTTTCAAGATCATCCTCGGTAGACAAAGCCGAGTCTTGTCACTATCAACAAGGCATAAAAAGTAACAAGGACTAAGATGTGTTCCTTGGATTACTGAAAAATCCTGTTCCCCTAGTCAGGAACTAGGGAACAACGAATAGAAGATTACGAATCACATAGATGGAGACAACTAACTCATTTTTTTCCTTGTTTAAAGATCATCCTCGGTAGACAAAGCCGAGTCTTGTAACTATCAACAAGGCATAAAAAGTAACAAGGACTAAGGTGTGTTCCTTGGATTACTGAAAAATCCTGTTCCCCTAGTTTGAAGTAGTCAGGACTAGGAATCGGTGGTAGATCTTACATCCCGTAACGTACCACGAAAAGGTGATCTACCCACATTACGGGGCTGCGCATTAGTTAAGTTGGATTCATCAATCGGGACATCGGAAAACAACTCGGAATCGTGCAGTCAACCGTGAGTCGTGCGATTAAACGTTACTACCAAACTCTGAGTATCGAACGGAAGGAGAAATGCGGTCAGAATGGATGTTCTATTAGTGATCAGGATCACAAGCGTGTCGTGAAAGTGTTTAAGCGGAATCCCTTCGGAATGCTTCGGTCAGGGATGTGGCCAAAAAGTTGAATCTGTCCAAGTCTTTCGTTCAGAGAGCCACGGACCGGTAGGGACTGCATACGTACAAAGTGCAGAAGGCTCCAAATCGTGACGAACGTCAAAATGCGGTGGGAAAGTCACGGGCCCGAAAACTGCACACCCAGATGCTGACGAAGCCTCATTGTCTCATCATGGATGATGAGACTTACGTCAAGGCGGACTTCCGGCAGCTTCCGGGGCTACTGTTTTCACCGCTCAGCACATGTTTGATGTTCCGGAGGAAGTAAGGAAGCAGAAGCTTTCAAAATTTGCCAAGAAATACCTGATTTGGCAGGCGATCGGCTCATGTGGCAAACGAAGTGCGCCGTTTGTGACTACCGGGACTATAAACGGGGAGATCTACTTCAAGGAGTGTCTACAGAAGCGGCTGCTTCCTCTGTTGAAGCAACACGAGGGCCCTACGATCTTCTGGCCGGATCTAGCTACGTGCCACTATTCAAATGTTGTCATGGTGTGGTACAAAGACAACGGGGTCTCTTTTGTACCCAGGGACATGAAACCCCCCCCCCCCCCCCCCGACGCAACGGAACTAAGGCCCATTGAAAAATACTGTGCTATTATCAAACAAGTACTACGGAAGCATCCCAAGAAGGTCAAATCTGAGGAAGACATGAAGAAAAAGTGGGTTTCCGTACAGAATAAGCTACAACCAGATGTTGTACACAACCTAATGAGTGGAGTTAAGTGTAAGGTGCGAGCGTACGGTTGGTATTGGTATTGAAGTTGAATGAAATAAATATTTCAAAAGCTTACTAATGGGTTATATTTTATTGTCTGAAAGATTGAAAAGGAACGGTCAACTAGGTAATTTTCTACAGCGTTTTTTTTCGTGATGCAATTTGATGTGGGACATCCTTTATTCCACCACAAACTACCGTCGAGCCTATTGAAGTTCATTTGTAGCTTATTGCAAATCACGTCAGATTTGCATTGACGGATTTCGACAACTGTTATATATTCAAGTATGCGATAAAAATTGTTGTCAGGAATGCCACAACTCTCACAATTCACATCGGGAATTCTTCCGATACCATAAGCTGTCAATTTAACTTTGTTAGAAATCGTGTCGTTCAGCAATAAGAAAATTCTGGATTTGTCTTCATCACAAATAAAGTGTGAACTCCAATTTGACCATAGTAGAAGCCACTCAATGTCAGGATAATCGATTTCTTCTCACACAATTTTTTTTTCTCATTAATAAGATGTTTGTACAATAAATTTGTTGTTTCGCAATATGTATTTCCTCTCATTATCAAGGATATTGAATACATAATATAATCTTGAATTTAGATTTTGTGAAAATATTGCATTTTTTTCAAAATTATCAAAAACATAGTCTTCTTGATTCTTAAAAAAAAAAAACTAAATTTTTGTTCTGAAAAATTCAGACTTTCTGACTTTGTTTGTTTGTATATATGTGCTTAGAAATGTAAATTTGGATCTCAAACTTATTCCTAATTTTACTATCATTCACTTGAATCCTTTTCTAAATTTGGGTACTCAGATATTTTTTAAGATCAACGTTGTAGGAAATATAAAATAATTAAATAAATGAGACTTGGAAAGATATTCGAGATCTCTCTCGATTTGACAGCATGATGAATGCCACCTTGCATCAATGAGATACATACAGGAGATGAAATGATCGTAAAATGGTACTCGTGTAGTGCAAAATATGTCATAGTGTTTGTGAGGTATACCTTCCGTGACGTCAAACTCCACTTTTTTCAAGTGAATTTTTTAGTAGTTTTTCGTCATCACCGATTGTTTACCTCTTTTTTGTTACTAATACCAACAAATATCCTCTTGTGCCATACCTGTATATTCTTCATTGGCCAAGCATTACACTAATCAAGCAGTGTTTCTGGCCCTATAATCACATCAAATTCAAGTACTTGAGGCTTTCTAGTCAGAGAACTTTTGTTGCTTCAATGCTTTTTGTTATGTCGTGTTAGTACAATGAGGTATATACAGGTGTAGCACCAGAGGGTATTTGTTGGTATTAGTAACAAAAAAGAGGTAAGCAATCGGTGATGACGAAAAACTCCTAAAAATACACATGAATAAAGTGGTATTTGACGTGACGTGACGGAATGACATATTTTGCACTACACGAATTCCATGTTACGATCATTTCCTCACCTGTATGTACTCATTGGTGTTAGTGCTGTGATCTGTCATTCCAAATCGGGTATATGTTTTTCAGTGTGTGTGTGTTTCTATGACAACAAATAATAGCAAGAGCAAATTTTCATTATGTCGAAAGTAACATTCGCACCGATCCGAGAAAAATAAAGTTTTGTATTGATGACCGAAAAGTTATTTCTATTTCCAATTGAACACATATAATATCATAGTGATAGCAGGGTTTTAAAAATACAAAGCAGATCGCTAGCTTTCATGCTAAAAAGTTCTGGTTTTTTAGTCAAAAGTTAAAAGTATGTCATTTGGTAGCCCCTAATGTTGCTTAAGTCATTGCTATTCGGGAGAATAATCAATCACGTCTCCTTACGTATTCATCATTTTAGGACCACAGAAATAATCTTAGCTACAAACAGTTCGATTTATTCACTTTAATAATGAGAAAGCGATACGACAAACGTACACTTTTCACGGGTTTATCCGCGCTATTACTTAAGTCAAACGGCATCTCCATAGAAATTGGGTGACTTAAGTAACATCGAACAATATTTTGATTGGAAGGTGATTACGTCAAAGAGCAATTTGACTGGTAAATAAATTTAAAAAGGGATGTGATCCTATATTCGGACAGTATATAGTGCAATAGCAGGAGCATCGATTGACACTGACAGCTCGACTTTGTTTACCGTTGTTACTTTCGACGTAATGAAAATTTGCTCTTGAATGAAAAAAAAAACAACTGCAGACTATCTTCGCCGCTTGAAGGACGAGAAGATCTAAAAGGAAGAGGAAACAATTGGCTTCTTACTCTTTTATCTCTGTCGCTATCTTACGCACTTCAAATCGGTCAATCACGAGCTGGTTCGCGTTTGACAGAAAAATGGTTCATTTTCGCCCCCGTATTGTCTCCTCTTCTCTTAGGAGAAGACCAAGAACAGATCATCACACCGAGGCAAAAGAACGTAAGAATTTCATAAGAACCACTTATGAATTTTAGCCACAAGAAATCGGTATGAATTTCATAGATTTGCCTTATGAACAATAATGTCGACAAAAAAAATAAAATGGAGCAGACTGGAACCGAACCATGGACATTGAGATTACGGGTCCTTTGACTGGACTACTCGTCTGTCGACGCTTGGGAAAATTGAATGGCTAAAGGCGTATAAAAGCTACCTTCCCTAATAGAAATAACCATAAAAGAGAGCTTAACGACGTGTTCGGGGTATCATTCAAACTATTTGTGGGATAGTTTACCCATCCGGAATACAGTTCGTTTATGGTATTTGTTTATTAGGGTTATGTTAGACGAAAATCTTTCATAAGTCACGCTTATGAAATTCATATGTGTCGTTCATAAGTCGAGCCTTATGAAATTCTTAAGTCTATTTGCCTCAGTGCACTACTCCAGCAGAAGGACGTCTAGAAAAAAGGAAACAAAAGGCGTGGCGAAAGGAGTTTCTTTGGAACAGGTGGATAAAAATTCAATGGTAACGGAACCGGAGGATCTGCGGTTTTGAGCATGAGCATGAGCATGATTGACCGCCCACGGTTGCTACTCTGTTATTGCCAGACCAGTACACAGAGAACCATTAGACGATGCTTGGGACTAGCACTCATCCTAAGTGCCGTACACACTTAAAAATACCTATTCGTACACGTGACGGAATCCATCTTTGACATAAAGAATTTGACGTAAACAAACATGTCATGTAAAATTAAGTGCTCCGAGACTGAAAAGTTCGAAAGTACGTTTGATTAAGCTGACTTTCACGTCCATTACGACTCAATTTTATGTCAAAATTGACGCTCGTATATTTCAGTCTCACATCACTTAAATTCACATAAATTTTTCTAAGTGTGTAGACAAAGCAGAATTCTAGAGTTTATCCTCACGATTGCCGAAGACTTCACGGATATCTAATGCCTTAAATCGTTGTACTGCTCCTTGTCTTGCTCCATATTAGAATACTGCTCGGTTGTCTGGACTCCTCACTACAACAACGATGCCGAAAGAGTTGAGTCTGTTCAGTGACGGTTCCTCAGATATGCGCTACGTAAACTGCCGTGGACGGATCCCTTCCGATTGCCTATAGCTACGAAAGTCATTTGCAACTGATCTACCTGGATCCCCTGTCGAGGGCATTGCTAATTGCGGATATTTTGCAAGGACGCACCGATTGTCCTGTTCTCCTTGAGCAAGTTGACATCAATGTTCAACCCCGAGCCCTACGGAATAATTCAATTCTGCGCCTGTATACCATGTTCGGTGCCATCGGTGGTTTACGGAGACTCTTCAATAGGGTCTCCGCACTGTTTGACTTCGACCTGACTCGCCAGGTGCTTCACCGGAAGTTTAGTTCGTTTTTCTCTGGATCAGTTTAGTTTGTCTAGTGATGTTCCTTTTTACGAGATGACTATCTATGTACTTATTGATGTTTAGGCTACATCGTTGCACCCAACAACGCTTAAACATCGTAGAAATTTTTAAAATCTAATAGAAATTTGGATCTTCCAATAGCTTCAGATTATTTGCTCAAGTTTGAATTCGTTAGGAAACATCATTAAAGTTTCAGAAGCATATTTCAACTCCAGAGCACTCCGTTAAAGCTAGATGGACTTCATATAAATCAGAGAATTCAATAGAAGTTCAGGAATCTTTGTAGAATTTCAGGGAACTTTGCATCAAATGAACGTAGCTCTTTGAGGCTCAGGGAACTACATAGGAGTTCAGTAAACTTAATAAAACTTTACCGAATAATGAAACATTTTTTTTTTTTTTTTGTAATTACTTTATTTGTACAGGCTCAATCGAATAAACTTTACAGAGCCGAGTTATCCTTTGCGTTATACATTATTACTGTCTTATATTTAAAGTTGAAGGAACTGGACCGAGTACTCGCGGTTGTTTCGAGTTTAGTGGAGATTTACAATTTTTTGGATGGGAAAAGGGAAGAAGGAGGTTTTAAATGTGGTTTACGATACAACTATTTAACTAATCCTAAAGCATGAAATTATTTCCATTCATCTTGAAACAAACATTGAAAAAAAAAACCCCAGACGTACAAAACACAAACTAAACACAAGGTTAATCAAACTTACAATAGACGGATTTCACGCCAACTCATCCAGTGGTTGGCAGCACCCTCTCAGAACCTTATGGAACTTTGTGGGTGTGGAGACTTAGCAATTTTAAGCAACTTTGCGAACTTATTTTTTTCAAAATTTATCTCGCCTAACATTTGATAAGGGTCAAAGTTTTTTGTCGATTTTTTTTTCAAATCGATATAGCTTAAAAATGACAAGCTCTACAAAAAACTGATGTATGGCGAACTTTTAGCAAATAATCTGAAATTTTATAAAAAAATTTAAATAAAATAAAAAATCGGTTTCTACACTCTAAAAAAATATATTTAAAAATTAAAAGTAATTTTCCCAAAAATGTTACCCCTCAGATTTGCTTGATATTTTTTCTCATGAAAGGCAATATAATTACCTAACTTTTCTTCATACATCGCAAAGTGGGCGCTTTTAAGGAAAAAAAGTTGTTCGAACAACAACTTTTTCATGTTAATTTTTTTTTAGCGTGTTTCACTCAAAGTCGAATAGTAATACGCGCACAACCTTATTAAAATTCGATTAAACTTTATGGGTATACTTTTCGATAATCTGGGCGAAATCTAGCCTAACATTTGAAAAGGGTACAGAGAAGTTACCTGCAAATCGTCCAATAAGAGTTCAGAACAAAACGTTCTAATGAGGAACAGCCATCTCAGCATGGTTTGCACTTTCCTGTGATGGATTGTATTATAATATATGCATACACTCTATCCAACTTCTATAAAACCACCCTCAAATTGTTCCAAATCAACAGGTAAACTAAGTAAAAATCACTTAGTATGTTTTATTCATGAAAAGATTTCAATTCATGTATTTGTGATTAATTTAATTAGAAAAATAATCATTCATTTATTTTTATGTATTAGGTGTGTCCATTAGTAAGCAATATGCATATATGTTTATACCTCATCTCTCAAGTGAATACATATAATAGCGCAGGTAACTTAACGATTATTTAAGGCATTCCTAAAATAATCGTTAAGTTACCTGCTATATAGCAGTTATATAACAACGCAGGTAGTCACATGAGAGATATAAGGTATAAACTTAAAGCACCGCAGTCTGTTTCTACCGACATAATCTAATATTTAAGTTTGGTGATATCACAACAATGCTCATAGTTGCTGTAGTGCATAGTTGTTGAAAGTGTAGTGCTGCATAGTTGTTGAAACGAAAAAGTGTTTATATATACAACAATGGAAAAATCTGCTGAATTGATTATTAAAAGGGTGCAATGTAGTGCCAACATAAACAATCCCAATTGCAGCCGCAATAATTTACGTAATTTATCATCAAGTCTCATAGAGAAAATACATTCATGGGGCTTTGATCATCAATTGGATGTAACAATGCGTATTTGTGAATCGTGTCGTGGAATTTTAGTGCACAATAGGACACCTCTCCCGAAAAAGAGGCGATCGGATGGAAAAGAATCAAGCCATGCTCGGAAGTTTGAAGAGCCGCAACCATCAACAAGTCATCAGCAATCAGAACATCAGGAATTTGATGATACACTAGGTAAATAATAATAACTTTAACTGTTTCAACTGTGTGGTTTAAGGATTGTACATCGAAGATACAACTTCATTTTCAACATTTTTTTAGAGCACGAGCTGGATGAACCGCTTATCGTACAAATTTGATCGATTGGTAGGCCAACCTCGGTGAACAATCTATCAAATTTTCACTACTGTACGATATGCGGTTTATGCAGCTCGTGCTCCACAAACATGGGAAAAATTCAGATGCCGCTTCGATGTACCGTAAACGGGGATGTCTTTGATAATGGAGGTAACTTTGATAATGCAGCTAATCCAAAAAGTTATGACTTAATGCTCTTCGTATTCATTATTTTGGAAGGGAACATCGGTTTCCTATCCAAAATATTGCGTACGATGTGCCTTAAGTCATAAATTTTTGGCTTAGCTGCATTACCAAAGTTACCCCTATTATCAAAACCACCCCCGTTCATGGTACTATCACCTTAACAGCGTTATATATTAATGTGTGGTAATATTTTTTTTTCTTTTCTTTAATTTTACAGATACAGATCCATCGCTAGAATCAATCCCATCAGCGGATCAGATCCAAGGTCCATATAATGTGGAACAATTCAATTGTATAACTCCAACCTTACAGTTATCACCAATTTCATCGAGAAGTATGAGAAGTATGAATTATCGTGTTCAAAAATCTGCAGAGATCACAAAGGCAGTGCGTAAAAATATAATTGGGATGGATTCAGACGATGTCAACAAATCAAATGATTTTGACGAAATGATCATGCAGTTAAAGGAGAAATTTAATTTGCCTTCTACGAGTACAAATGACAAATTAAAAGTGTTATCAGTGCTCCCTAAATCATGGTCAGTGAATCAAATAGTTAATGAGTTTAATGCACCCCATCATACAGTGAAACAGATGAAAAGGCTAGTCAGAGAACAAGGTATTCTTTGTAGTAAGAAAGCAAGAAGTGGCCATGGATTTAATGATACTGAAAAACAAATTGTTTTAAATTTCTTTGACAGTGATGATATTAGTAGGCCTATGCCAGGAAGTAATGATTATGTTTCTGAATATCGAAATGGATATAAAGAGCATGTTCAGAAACGTTTATTGATGATGTCTCTTAAAGAGGCTTTTATGATTTTTGAAGAGAAATACAAAAGTGTTAAAATCGGATTTACTTCGTTCACTCAGCTCCGACCAAAGCATTGCATACTGTTGGATAGTACAGGTACACATAATGTATGTGTCTGTACTATACATGAAAATGTTAAATTGATTATTAATAGTGTAAAATTTGATTCATATAAAGAAATTGCAGACAAAATACTTTGCAGTAGTCCTATAAGAACCATAGATTGTTTTTATCGTACATGTGAAGAATGCATTTCCACAGATAGTATCGTGAGGGAACTTACATCAGTATTAGAAGCAGATGATATGGAAGAAGTTTTATTTCAACAGTGGTTGACTACCGACCGTTGTAATTTGGAAACTATTATTAAACCTGCAGATGAGTTTGTTCAATATTTGACGGAAAAAGTTGAAAAGCTCATAACCCATGATTTTATTCATAAAGAGCAACCTAAGTAATAAAAAAAATTCTCTTCAAAACGGTGAAATTTTAGTGATTTGCGACTTTTCTGAAATTATTCAAAACTCAGCACAGGGGTATCATTGGAACAATAATCAAGCTACGATACATCCTTTCGAAATTTACTACATAAAAGAAAACAAGTTGGAAAATTTAAGCTTTATTATTATTTCAGAAGTATTGACCCATGATACAATAGCAGTTCAATTATTTATATCAAAATTGTTAGATTTCATTAAACAATCTATTAGTTTCACAAAAATTACTTTCATGTCAGATGGAGCAGCGGCTCATTACAAAAATAAAAAGAATTTTGCCAGTTTGTGCAACTTCAAGTCCAAGTATGGATTGGAAGCAGAATGGCACTTCTTCGCAACGTCTCATGGGAAAGGCCCATGTGACGCAATTGGAGGAACTCTCAAACGAATGGCAAAGAGAGCAAGTCTTGCTCGAGATTATGGAAACACAATCACAACTCCACAAGAACTGTATGACTGGGCAGTTAAACAAACAGATACAAGCATAACAAAATTGAACTTCTGCTTCATATCAAATGATCAATACACAAAGATGTCCGATGAACTCAAGGAGCTGTTCAGTCATGTAAAAACTATACCTGGTACACAAAAATTTCATTGTTTTGTACCTATTTCTCAAAACATAATTTCTACTAAGCGATTTTCACATTCAAAGGAAACTCCGAAAAATTTCACTCTGTTTCCGATAGACTAATAATCAATGAAAAACTCAAATTATGTATGGAGAATTATAGGAAAATAAATTATGCACTAAACAAAAACACTAGAGTTTTCATTTATTAAAACACCATTCGAAATGCAGGAAAATCCTCTGTATTAGGCCCTTTCAAATGTTAGGCTAGATTTTTGTTTTAAGCACGCCCAGATTATCAAAAGGTCAAAATCTTTATGCTCATTAAGTTTCAACGGATTTTAATAAGGTTGTGCGCGTATTACTATTCGACTTTGAGTGAAACACGTTAAAAAAAATTAACATGAAAAAGTTGTTGTTCGAACAACTTTTTTTCCTTAAAAGCGCCCACTTTGCGATGTATGAAGAAAAGTTAGGTAATTATATTGCCTTTCATGAGAAAAAATATCAAGCAAATCTGAGGGGTACCATTTTTGGGAAAATGACTTTTAATTTTTAAATATATTTTTTTAGAGTGTAGAAACCAATTTTTTAATTTATTTAAATTTTTTTATAAAATTTCAGATTATTTGCTAAAAGTTCGCCATACATCACTATTTTGTAGGGCTTGTAATTTTTAAGCTATATCGATTTGAAAAAAAAATCGACAAAAAACTTTGACCCTTATCAAATGTTAGGCGAGATAAATTTTGAAAAAAATAAGTACTCAAAGTTGCTTAAAATTGCTAAGTCTCCACACCCACAAAGTTTCATAAGGTTCTGAGAGGGTGCTGCCAACTCCGAAGACGAGTTGGCGTGAAATCCGTCAATATAAGGTTAATATCCTTAAAGTAAACATATATGAGTTTCATAAACTCCAGATCGCGTCTAGCCAAAATATCCCGAACTGGAACATTAGGTTGTCTACCTCTAGCCCGAAGGGAATCATAAAAATGTGATCTGACTTCACGATACTCCGCACAAGACCAAAGGATGTGATCAGCGTCCTGGTAACCTTGTCCACATTCACAGAGATTGCTGTCTTCCAACCCCACACGGAACAAGTGAGCGTTTAGACAATAGTGATTGGACATGAGACGAGACATCACGCGTATGAAGTCTCGACTCAAGTCCAACCCTTTGAACCATGCAAACTTCGACACCTTAGGGATAATTGAATGTAGCCATCGTCCCAAGCTCCCTTCAGTCCATTGATGTTGCCAGCTAACGAGTGACTGCTGACGATAAATAGAGAAAAATTCACTATAGGCGATCTGTCGATCATAAATGTCGCCTTCCATAGCGCCCACCTTCGCAAGTGAATCCGCCTTCTCATTGCTCAAAATTGAGCAATGCAAAGGGACCCACGCGAAGGTGATGATGAAAGAGCGCACGGATAAAGCACTAAGCAGTTCTCGTATTTTCAAGAGAAAATACGAGAAGTGCTTTACCGGCCTAATGGAACGGATAGCCTCGACAGAACTGAGACTATCCGTAAAAATAAAGTAGTGGTCTGGAAGAAGTGAAGCAATAGTTTCCAAAGTGTAGTGAATTGCTGCCAGTTCAGCCACATACACAGAACAAGGAG
Organism: Ochlerotatus camptorhynchus; assembly: GCF_037179485.1. Lineage (NCBI taxonomy): Eukaryota > Metazoa > Arthropoda > Insecta > Diptera > Culicidae > Ochlerotatus > Ochlerotatus camptorhynchus. The sequence continues at coordinate 161,992 of NW_027041105.1, forward strand.
CTTCAAGTTTTCGAGAGGTGCTATGAAATTCATTAAATACACCAAAACCAGCGGACTTCTCTATTAGAGATCCATCTGTGAAAAACGTTTTTGCAGAATCAACATGGCCAAACTTTGCAGAGTATAATGACGGAGCAATCATAGAACGATGATGCTCTGGAATTCCGCGGATTTCCTGCGTCATAGATAAATCAAAATTCACTGAATTGCCAAAATCGGAGAAGACTACACGATTGGGAATATTTCTTGAAGGGCTGACATCCTGTGTTAAATATAGGTAGTACAAAGTCATAAAACATGTTTGAGGATTTAGCTCCAGAAGCTTCTCAAAATTTGCGATCACCAGTGGGTTCATTACTTCGCAACGGGTGAGGAGCCTCAGAGATAACTCTGAAAAACGGACGGATAGTGGCAACATGCCCGCCAGCACTTCGAGACTCATCGTATGAGTCGAGTGCATGCATCCTAATGCGATACGAAGACAACGATACTGGATCCGTTCCAGCTTGATAATGTGCGTTTTAGCTGCCGACTGGAAGCAAAAACTACCGTACTCTAAAACCGATAAAATCGTTGTCCGGTACAACGTCAGAAGATCTTGTGGATGGGCTCCCCACCACGTTCCGGTAATTGATCCTTAGTTGGCATTTTCGTCTCAGATACTCAATGTGGGATCTCCAGGTGCATTTGGAATCGAACCAGACCCCAAGATATTTAAAAGACATGGAATGAGTGATCGGCTTACCCAAAAGTTGAAGCTTCGGTTGTGCTGGGCTATGCTTCCTAGAAAAAACGACCAACTCAGTTTTCTCCGTGGAGAATTCGATACCTAGCTGAATAGCCCAAGTAGACAAATTGTCCAAGGTATCCTGTAAGGGTCCTTGCAGGTCAACCTCTTTTGGCCCTGTGATAGACACTACGCCATCATCTGCAAGTTGTCTCAACGTGCAATTGTCACTTAGACAATTGTCAATTTCTCTAACGTAGAAATTGTACAAAAGGGGGCTTAAACATGAGACTTGGGGGAGACCCATGTAGCTAAATCGAAAAGCTGTAGAGTTTCCATGAGAAAAGCTCATATGTTTTTCTGACAGCAAATTGTACAAAAAATTATTCATTAATGGAGACAATCTACAAGCGTGGAGTTTCTCTGAAAGAACTTCAACGGATACTGAATCAAAAGCCCCCTTGATATCCAAGAACACAGAAGCCATTTGCTCTTTCTTAGCAAAAGCCAACTGATTTTCCGAGGAAAGCAACGCGAGACAGTCGTTCGTTCCCTTACCCCTACGGAAACCAAATTGAGTATCTGAAAGAAGGTGGTTCGTCTCAACCCATTTGTCGAGGCGAAAAAGGATCATTTTCTCCATTAATTTCCGAATACATGACAGCATCGCGATGGGCCGATACGAATTGTGATCCGACGCGGGTTTATCAGGCTTTTTAATGGCTATCACCCTTACTCGTCTCCAATCGTCGGGAACAATATTGAGCTCCAAGAACTGATTGTACAAGTTCAACATGCGCCTCTTAGCGACGTCTGGGAGGTTTTTCAGCAAGTTGAACTTGATTCTATCAGATCCCGGGGCAGAATTGCCACACGAAAGGAGAGCGAGTGAAAGTTCGACCATTGAAAAAGGGTGACTGATTTCGTCTACCGAATTCGCGGTTTCGCGAGGAATCAACTGCGACGGCACGGAATCAGGACACACTTTTCGCGCGAATTTAAGAATCCATTGATCCGAGCATTCCTCGCTTTCGTTGTTAGTAGACCGGTTACGCATTCTTCGCGCCGTACTCCAAAGCGTATTCATAGACGTTTCGCGCGACAATCCGTCTACAAACTGCCGCCAGTAACCCCGTTTTTTGGCCTTGATGAGGCTCTTGAGTTCGCGTTCAAGAGATGTGTATGCGTCGAAATGCTCGCGTGTTCCGCGTTTCCGAAAAAGTTTGAACGCGTCGGACTTTTTACGGTAAACCTCCGTGCATTGTTGATCCCACCAGAGCGATGGTGTTTTCTTACGAATAGACGATCGTGGCACCGGTCGTGTTTGAGCTTGAAGTGCGCTGTCGACGATGAGATTTGAGAGGAAATTATATTCCTCCAACGGCGGAAGCTCTTCCACTGACGATACTGCATCGGCATCGTCTATCACGGATTGGAACTTAGTCGAATCGATGTTACGGGTTAGATCATACGCAACGTTAACGGATTCTGACGAGTTGAACCCACTGGCAATTGAAATTTTGATCGGCAGATGATCACTACCGTGCGGATCCTGGATTACATGCCAAGTGCAATCCAACGATAGTGAATTGGAGCAAAAGGTGAGGTCTAATCTGCTACCATTAGAGGATGGACCAGCCAAACGTGTTACTTCTCCATTGTTAAGTATTGTCATGTTGAAGTTGTCGCAGAGATCATAAATCAAAGTAGAACGGTTGTCATCGTACAGTTCCCCCAGCCTGTACCGTGGGAGTTAAAATCTCCCATGATCAACCATGGAGCGGGAAGTACCGCACATATGTCGAAAAGTTGTTTGCGATTAACAGAGACTCTAGGAGCAATATATACAGAAGCAATACAAAGGCTCTTACCTTTAATGGTAGCCTGACATGCGACAACTTCAATACCGGGGAATTCGGGAAGATTCACTCTATAGAAGGAATGGCACTTTTTGATCCCCAAAAGTACCCCTCCTCCACGTGAATCCTCACGATCCAATCGAATAATGTTAAAATCAAAAAAAGGGAGATCAATTTCTGAAGAGAGCCATGTTTCACAGAGGGCAAATGCATCGCAATTATTGTTATGGACTAAATACTTGAACGAATCTAATTTCGGAATAAGACTTCGACAATTCCACTGTAGAACAGTGATCAAATCCCCGACCTCGTTTGCAAAATTATCCATCGAAGGAGATGATAGCTGCAAGAAGGGGCCATTTTGAAGTCAATTGCTTCAAGAAGGATTTCACAGTGGGAAGCAATGTGAGGACAATGCTTTTCAGAGGATCAGAAATGTTGAGGTATTTGAGAATACCGTCCACAATGTCATCAAATGAGAACAACCCAGATGAAGAAGGGGTTTCTGTTCTTAAAATTGGGGCATCAGGGGTTTTGGATGTCCCCGGAAGAGGTGGACAATCCTGGGTATAGTCAGTTCTGCGGAATCCAGGAGGAGTAGAAGTCTCCTTTTTTCCACCACTGATTGTCCTGATTGGCCTCCCGGGGCTTGGACTCGTTTAGTGGGGGACTGGCTAGGCGCAGGCCGTTGGAGGATTGTATGGGGTTTGCTGTGGGGTATTCGGACTTCTTGCTCATTACCTTCTGGCCTTTTCCGTGTTGCACTGTTCAAAAGTTCTGTAACTGTTCCTGTGGAGAATTTTCTCAGCTATTACTCTGCAGAATATAGGGATTGATAATCTTGTAGCATGGGGCTGCTGTTTTGTGGGCGACACTGTGTTCTGCAGTGTGACATAGTAGCCATGATTTCATGCTCTATTCTACGCGCCTGAAACACCAGTGTTGCCTGCTGGACAGTTGATTGAGCATAATCATGGGGCATTAATTGCTTGGATCATTAATAGCTGTTGATGCTTACATTCTATCAAAAAATGGTCTTACACAGAGTTGTGGCTGAGAGAGTTTGATTCAGGCTCAGTTATCGTTTTTGAAGCAGAGCGATACGGTGAATTGATGGATGGATATGAGCAGAATGTTTGGTTTTCCCATAGTAATTTCCATATAGACTTTGGACGGTTGGTGTCGTGTCTTTCTCGGATGGGTTCGGGTTTTGGGTGGCTAGTCGGGGCCCGATTATGGGCCGTTTGAGCACTGTGAAGTGGAAGTGTTGGATTTTGCATCAGTCTAATGGGCACTAAGAGAGTAGGTATATCCCATTATTCAGATTCGTTTGGCATACGTCAGATATAGATTGGACTTTGTCTTGTGTATTGTAGTTGCGTTAATGGGCTGAGCGGCCTTTGATGATTCGAGCAGACGTTTAATATTTTGTGGACAAAATTCAAACGTTGATTCCAGTCGTTAAGACTGCTGGGATGATTACCGAAATTACTTCTATTCATGTCAATATCAATATAAATGCTCGGCTACCAAACAACGATCTTGTCAATGTCAATGTCAATTAGATACATAATAAGCTTATTAACTGAAATGAGTGTAAATCGATTCTAAACTTTATCTAACCTTACCCAAAATTCACCTTTAAAATACTATGCTAGTTTATAATGTGTTGTAAGTATGTATCATAAGCATAAATAAGAATAGTTAATAATAATTACCAGAAATTACAAATGATAAAAATTAGTTCCGATAGACTTTTGATAGGACGGCCTTTAGTCATATGTTTAAATGTTGGATTTTCAATCTTTTCAATTTTAATGTTTAAAGATCACCTTCTTTTCTAGGCGAAATTTTTCTCTGCATATGATTGCAATCCATCTCACATCACATAAAATCTTATCTAATATCAAATCCAACGGCATCGTTAAAATAAGTTGATAAATAGCATTTTGAAATCATCACCATCATTCACTCTCACATTGACTCCACATAAACAAAATATCAATCATGGTTACACTGTATTTTAGTTTTTGCACACTTTTTTAATTATTTTGATTAAGATATTGATCAATGCTAATACTAATGTTACCGTTTGGAATTATTTTAATTATTTTTTATGCAGTTTAACTAAATAATTTCTCCTCAATATCATCTACCATTTAGCACTACATCGACCAAATTTAATTTGAAATCGGTTGACCATTTTATTTTATTTTTACAGAACATTACAGTTTAATTAACACCCTTATTTTAGGACAGCAATCGAGGTCTCAACCCATCAAGTCTATTTAACTACTTGGTTTTGTTGGTTTGAAAGTTACACTATTGTAGAAGTATGCAAATCTTAGCAAATTTGTTGCAGTATAATTTGTATCTTTCAGATTACTGCCGATCGCGATGGAACCTCAGCGGGTGTTCTGCGATGCCATCTATCATACATCTCGTATATTTCTTTATTAACCTTCCCAATGCATAAGGAATAAATTACACAGCGTTTGATGTCAAAAAATAACCCCAACGCACTAGGAACGTTAATTTGGAACAATACAAAGGCCGAATTATTTAAAGTGAATAACTATTAGAATTTCCCATTCGACTTAATGGCTTTTGGCCTAATGGTGATCGCCCTAATGGCATTCGGTCTAGTGGCATTCGGCCTAATGTCCCATCACCAAATAAACGTATACGTGACTGATACGGTCGGATCGGGAAAGACGGCCATAAACAAACATTAATGTCGGCACATTTGAATGCGTTAGGCACGCATCAAAAACAGGCCTATATGAAAGACCGACCGCACCATCACAACGCACTCACACTTACTGATTCACTAGCCAGTGCGTGTAGAAAATGAATGGAAAACTTTTTCTCTCTCACTTGTTTGCCACACTGCCAGCCGGAAACGACCGTCCCCGATTGGTCCCTTGAAATTGGAAAAAATGATTGTTTGGTGGAAAACTTCTGCTTTAATGTGTAAATTTACGGCCTCCCGTCCGTCCGGTGAGCTTCATATCTCTGACTTATTGATTTCCGTGGTTTATTTGCAGACTGCGTTCCGTTACTGAGCGTCCCGTCAGTCGAAGACAGTAAATCATTCTGCTCTCGCTCCCAGTTTGATGATTTACGCCAATCCATTTGTCAATTTGAACCATGATGTTAGTCTTCGGGGGCGGCGTTAAAAGTTTTCGGTTCTTTTTTTTACTTTTGGGCACCGTTGTCACCCCTGCCAATTGACTGTCTGGCACTGACTGCCGGAGAGTTACACTTCAGGTTGATTAGATTAGCATAAATTCGGTGCAAAACTTTACGTAATAAAGAAGAAAACTTTTTCCATTAGACCGCTGAGCGCACCAGGATTCGCGACATGAAGCTTAGTGAAGTTGCACACAGCTGTTTTATTGGCCACTCGAAACGAACAAATCAAAAGTGCACCCCGTCCTGGTGGGGGGGGTGAGGATTAGGATGTTTTTTTTTATGAAGAAACTGATGGCATGGAACATTTGGGGGTTATTTTGTGCAGGATAGGGATTTGCATTTATCATAGTTTAATAATAAGTTGACTGCTGCAATATTCGATTGTTTCTTCGACTTGGTTGAAGTGCACTGGATTCATTACAGAAATTACGTCCATTGAATGAAATCAAATTTGAACAAATCGAAAATTGTCTATTGAGACACGATTTAATTGTATGGACTGCCTATAATCGCATATGAGTCCCATATGGATTTTCTTCAATTTTAAGATTAATAAAGAACACAGCAAAAAATAAATTTTAATATTACATCCAAGAGGATGCACTTCAATCAAATGCAGTAAAATCAGTGTAATGTCAGTTCATGCACTGTATTAATGATATTTTTTTTCCTTTTTGGCATGTAATATTACATCATATTTTTGACTCGATTGAAGTGCATCCACTTTGATGTGATATTAATTTTTTGCTGTGAAAGAGAAAGATAAGATAAATTTCAAGATAATAACGCTATCCACTATCAATTGGCGTTAACCATATTACTACAAACGGCGCCAGTGGTGTTGTAGTAAGCGTGATTACCTCTCACCCCAGTAGGCCTGGGCGCCGCCGGGATGTTCTGAGGCATAACATCTCTGATCACGCTTTCCTTCGGAAGGGAAGTAAAGCCGTTGCTCCCCGGTTCATGAGTTGATGGGTCGATAGGTAGGGTCCAGGTGTGGGAGCTGCCTTTCTGGCATTGGTAGCATTGGTGCTCAGCACGGAAAACAAGATGGACAGAAAACAAAAATCAAGGGAAAAAACATATTACTTGATAAAACTACGGACTATAATAGCGAATTTGTTTATTATCGGGGTTGGAACCAGCTCCAACCCAGTGCGAAACCGAACTTTTTGTCAGTGCGAACCTCAACCTGAGCTAGGTTTTAAAAACAAACGAGCAAACTGACGTTTGTCAGAAAACAAGCACACCCAATCTTGATACCCGATCCAGGTTGGAACTGAATAATAAACGAATTCGCTATAAGCATGAAAAATGTGAAAACAACATCAAGTCAGATTGTCCAGTGTTCACTCGGCTGTCGACAAAAGCAGGCCACTCTCGATGTGTGCCACGTGATCGTCTGTTTTCTCTGCAGGAACCATTGTATGGTCCTCCTCACTGTTCTCCATCAGCAGTTCTTTCGGTCGATGCGTCGTCGACTTATAAAAGCAACCGTTTCGTGATGAGTGTGTGAGTGTTGGCCATGTTTTGCGTCCATTGCTGCAATGAAAGCACTTTGCCCCACGATGGCGTAACTGCCATACAATGAAACCACTGGAAGCGGCTCCAGTTCTGATGGAGGAGGCTTTTTGGATAGCGGAAGATAAAGTGTTTATTGTATTGTACCTTTTGACTATAGTTTTAAGATGCATTGTATAGTGACCAAGAATCCTCGGCTCTGTAAAATTAATTCGGTTGAGCCTAATCAAATAAATTAATGAACAAAAAAAAAGTCAGTTTGTCCCATCAAGCAAAGTAGTCGCATATCAGTCCTATCATTAAATTAAATCGTCCAGAGGATAAGTTACTCTTCTGCTTTTTGAACCGCGATAAATTTATGATGTTTTTTTTTTTTATTATTTACATGGAAATTGCACTTCTTAACTTCAACTGCCATTTTATCAATGCCTTCTTTTTCCATATGGCACTGATATGGGATTATAGGCAGTAGGGTTTTTGATCTAATTTCCATCCTACTAAGCACAATCCACGCATTACCTCCCTTTTTTTAACAAAAAATTGAATATTTCCGTATCTAGTTTAACAGTTCAAGAGGTCCTGTCTGCATTTCTCCATTAATTTCAGGATTCATTCGAAATTCTAATTGAGTAATGGTTTAAAGAAAAAATGTTATCTGCTTTGGCTATTATGCCCAAATAGAACTTTACATGCTAGTTCTCAACAGAGGGGATTTGAGACAAAGGGGGGTAAGTGATTTTGATTGATTCTCTTCGTTGACTTTGTCTTTCGTTAATAACTCAGCGGCAAACATATTCCTTGATGCGGTTGCTATCCTACATGGTATTACAAAAACACAAAAACTGCAGATACGCTCACAGTGTTAGGTATGTTTTGTTAAATATTCTTGACCTAAATAGATGTAGCCACCCAGAGATGATGCTGAGAAGGAAGAATTAAAACGACAACACGAACTACATCAGATGCCAGCCAAGGTAGTGTACGACGAGAGGAAGAAATACAAAGCGCTTGCCAAAGAAGATCCCACTCTTCGGACCGCAAATTTCTAGAGACGTATCGTCACTGCAAAACAAAAACCGGTGCATCTGATATGACGTATGTGAAAACCGTTCTGTCAAATAGACGAATCATGCAGGGTGTATGTAACAATCAAGGTGTGATACCGACGAATCAATCAAGGTGTATGTGAGTAGTACACAAGTAAAAGGTGTATCATTTTGTTTAATAAAAAGTCTTGTCCGTGTTTGTGAAAACTCAATATTTTTCACAATTTCCTTAAACGCAATCCCTTTATCCAACTAATAGCAGAAACAAATTAAAAAAATAGCATTCACTTTTAAATAGGATTTGATAATCTCATATGGACATTGCAATCCAATGTTTCTAAATTTCTATCCAACGTTACATACGTCATTTTGAAAAGTTATGCTTGAATATATGTTTTCTTCAGGCCTAACCAACAGATTTCAAATTGGTAACCATGCTCCCAAACTTGGTGAGTGCGGAAGCGAGAGAAGACTCCAGTTCTACATTAATGACATTAATCCAACTAGGATTAACTTTTAAAAGTCCCTGTTTGGAAAATCTGCTAAATGTTTGCTTATGATTGTATTGATTAACACGAACGTCGATACCAAATCAGCTAGACATTTGTGATCGGGATTTAATCCGAGTATAATATTGTCGGTCCACTTGAAAACTGGAAAATCAGACTAGCGAAAAACTTTGTTTTTTGTTTGTATTCACCCAATGATGCGCTATTCAGAGCAGTATACCTTAGGTTTAACGTATAAAACAAGTAATTTTTTTAAATTTATTTCACGAGTCATATTTTATAGCTTTCAAGTGGATCGACAATACCGGTTGAGCGATACCGCTATAAACATGTTTCAATTCTATAGATTGTACATATAGAACGTTGTGCGAATACAGCGCATTGTACAGTGCATTGTAAAATGAATTGGCCCTTGTCGGAATTTTCGGTTTTTTACTTTACCGTATACGTAACTATACGAATGATTTGTATTGGTAGAACAATATTTCATTTTTTATAAAACCTCTTTAAAGCAACCAAGCTGTACTTGTACCAGTCATTGAAACTGTGTAAACCGTGTAAAAAGCGTACTTTCCATCGCTAGGTGGCACTCTAAAGCACATCGAATTTTTTTTCAGTTTTCGAAGCAGAGATGAGCTTCCATTCTTTGGTTCTACCCTACAATTATTGCGTTATTTTCGTGTGATTTTGTGAGTGGTAGAGACGGAACATTGTATACAGAACTTTAAGTACGTCAACTATCAATGGCTTCGTGGATTTGTTCCATTGATGAACATAAATAATATTGCTGTATGTGATTTTCATCTACTAGTGGAGTGCCCTTCTTAGGGGGTATATTGAAATGGCGTAGCATTTGAGGGTGACCAGCAATGTTGAAAAATACGCTACAAGGGGAACGGGATCGAAAATTGGTGCTTCACAAACCTATACGTAAGACATTGAAATTTCTATGAAATTAGTGTATTTAGAAATTCCTTTGTAGCGGAATCTTACAGTCAATGTTGGTTAGACGTTCATCGACTAGACTAAAGTTAATATAAATATCTCCAAGGTATATTGAGATATATAGGGGTAGACGGGGCAAGATCGCCACCCGGGGCAAGATGAGCACCACTTAATTGTACCATTATGAAAATGCTTTAAAAAAAAACACGTTTGATGATAAATAAGAGTTCAATTGACCACTAGCCATCTTTTCGAAACAAAATATCATAAATATCAACCATAATATCATGACAAAAACTGGCGCTGAAAGTAGATGAATTTTTTAATATATTTCATATCCAGAAAATAAGCTCCCCGTAAGAGCAAACTTGTTTTGTTCATCAAAAACTCACTGACATCATTTTTTCGAGAAACAGTTTATCCTCATGCAGTGTAGTTACAAAAAAATACTTTTCACTAAACGCATAGTTAAATTTAAAGCATAAAAGCAAATCCAGTCAGATAGGGCGAAATGATCTCCATTTTACGGGGCAAGACTGCCAGCGTACGTTTCAATTCATAACCTCTAAGAAAACAAAAACAAACGTCAAAGCGCAATGTTTTGATTCCGGAATTCTTTCACGTTTTGAGATGGTTCGTAATTATAAACGTATTTCGGGACGGAAACGGTGGAATTGTGTCAATCTTCGGGCGGCAATTGAGGAAGTGAGGGCATTAGGATGTTCGGTAAACAGATCGGCCGTTAACCACGGTATCCCGCGCAAAACTCTTGCACGCCACCTCAAGACGACTGGAACGCAAAAGCATATTTACGGTTTGGGACGGTATGATACAGTATTCACCACAAAACAGGAAGATGAGCTGGTTTATCATGCTCTACAACTGGAGAAAACGTTCTACTGAGTAACGTCTACCGAGCTTCGTAGCCTGTTTTCCAGCTGGTGGAGCGGGATCATATACAGCATCCGTTTAATAAACAAACCGAACTAGCCGAACCGGATTGGTTAAGTGGCTTCCGGAAGAGGCACAAAGAGCTTTCATTGCGAACACCTGAAGCTACATGGATTGCCCGAGCTCAGGGTTTCAATCGAGCGGCCGTCAACCAGTTTTATGATATTTTGGAGGAAACACTCAGTACCGGGAAGTTTAAGGAAAATCGAATATACAATGTTGATGAGACCTCTGTCCTAACAGTAAGCATTATTATCATTTGAATTCATGGTTTCTTTTTACATACATGACTAACATGACAAACTAAATTAAAGGTTTAAACAAAGAGAAGTAAAATTATCGCTCTTCGAGGGAAACGGCAAGTTGGTAGCATCACATCATCGGAAAAAGGTGCTCTGTCGACGGCAGCTATTTGTCTGTCGGCGACCGGTCACTTTGTTCCTACGATGTTGATATTTCCAAGGATGCGAATGACAGAACAATTCAACGGCACCGGTGGTGTAGTGGTAAGCGTGATTACCTCTCAACCCAGCAGGCCTGGGTTCAATCCCAGTCGGCGCCGCCGGGATGTTCTGAGGCATAACATCTCTGATCACGCCTTCCTCCGGATGGGAAGTAAAGCCGTTGGTCTCCGGTTCATGAGTTGATGGGTCGATAGGTAGGGTCCAGGTGTGGGAGCTGCCTTCCTAGCACGTCGGTAGCATTGGTGCTCAGCACGGAAAACAAGATCGACGGAAAAAACAAACCGAAGAAAAAAAAAAATGACAGAACAATTGAAGAAAGGAGCACCAACGGGAACCATTTTTAGCTGCAGTGGAACAGGATGTATGACCACAACTGATTTTTGTAAGAGGTTTGATCATTTTCTGCTGCACACTCGACCAACACCTGAAAGCCCAGTTCTACTGCAACTGGATGGCCACTGTTCTCATGTTAAGAACTTGGCGTTCATTGAGAAAGCAAGAGAGTGTAACGTTACTGTTATTTCCTTCCCGCCGCACTGTAGCCATCGACTTCAGCCTCTCGATATTTGCTATATGGGCTCATTGAAAACTCATTTTTCTAAGGCCATTAAGGTTTTTCTAAAGAGAAATCCTGGAAAGGCAGTGACCATAAACGATGTAAGTAGTCTTCTTGGTAAAGCGTTTCTATATTCATCGACACCTGCACACCTGCCCAAAAAAAACCGAACATTGTTGTGGATGGACTGCTTGGTCAGTAAAGAAACAGAGCCAAATAGCCAATTTTTCACGACAGCCATTGACAACTCTAAACGAGCAATCTAAGACTGTAACTGCATCAGAGCCAATTAACAAGAACTGTCCATTTCAAGTTTCACCTGCAATCATCAAGCCACTTCCAAAAATGGTATCAAGGAACTGTAAAAATAAGAAGATTAGAAAGCAAAAAGCAGCTAAAATCACCTCTTCTTCCTTTCGGAGCACATTGAAGTCGTCACAAGCTGCCAGAGATATCAAGGAACTCAACAAAATCAAACGAAAATCATCTAAACCAAAAACCGAACCGAAGAGACCAAAAACTGAACCTGAATTCCACGATACGCTGTGCGACAAATGTGGTCTCAATTTCCGTATGGTCAGTGATGGTGAAAACTGGAATAAATGAACGAATTGTTAAAGTGGTATCACCTTTGCGAAGAAGAAAAATGTCCTTCATGTTGAATATTTGCTCAGTTGGATTCAGATTTGATTTTCATAATAAATACCTACTTTCGCTGCTCGTTAACAACACTACATATTATTCTTTATTAAAGAAAAATGTCTGCTGTGTTTTGTAAAATACCAACGTTCAGTTAAAATAAAATCTACAATTAAATACAAAAAGCCTTCTATATCTATATATAACGTGCTCTTCTTGCCCCGCAGAGGTGCTCATCTGGCCCCGGTAAGATTTTACTCAACAAAAAAAAAGTCATTTATGTTATGTTATGATTTTCAATGTTTTGTTTACATTTTGGAACTAAAGTTACCATACGAAGCTAGACATAGTATCAAACAACAACCCTGCAGCAATATTGAACAAAACAATAGTTGTATTAATGCCAAAACTTAAGCTCAACCTTAGGCTGGCCATCTTGATATTTTGATTTGAATATATATCAATAAATCAATTATGAACAGCTTTGAGTGTGTTGATTCTTTTATTTACGAGTTATATACTAATCAATAGGTACTAAAAATCAGCACGTATCCACTGCCATGTCACAATTTACCTAACCAGGTACCTACATTTAGTCTTCAACAGGTAGATGCATGCTACGATGTGTGGTTCTAGGTAGCATGCTAAAGAGTCTTGATAAAAGATGGATTCTTCAGTGGTGTTGAGTACTTGCCACTGATGAAGTCTGCAAGTAGTAGACGAAATACGCGTATCTGTCAAAAGATAAGCAATTATAACGGAATTGAAAGGAAATAAACCAACACACTCAAAGCTCTTCATACCCCCGTAACGTGGGTAGATCACCTTTTCGTGGTACGTTACGGAATGTAAGATCTACCACCGATTCCTAGTCTTGACTACTTCAAACGAGGAGAACAGGATTTTTCAGAAATCAAAGGAACACATCTTAGTCCTTGTTACTTTTTACGCTTTTTTGATAGTGATAAGTCCTCGGGTTGCCTGGACCGAGGATGATCTTGAAACAAAGAAAAAATGAGTTTTTTAAACCAAAGGAACACATCTTAGTCCTTTTTATGCCTTGTTGATAGTGACAAGACTCGGCTTTGTCCACCGAGGATAATCTTGAAACAAGGAAAAAATTAGTTAGGTATTTATTTTTCATCTACGTGATCCCTAATCTTTTATTCGCTGTTCTCTAGTTTGAAGTTGTTTCTGATGCATGGTCATTATCGGTGTCATTGCTTGTTTTTGTTGTTAAGGAATCCAATTTTGACTTACACTACACGGGATATAAAACAATAAATCAAATTACTGGTCGCAGTGGTTTTATGTCCCGAACAGAAAAAAAGCTCTTCATAAAGAGACTCGGTTATGAGGTTCGAAAATTAAAAAATATATTATATTAATCTATTATGGACATTAGGGTGGCTCAAGTTTATCCGACGTGCCACAACCTCCTTATCCCCACTATTCGTTCGATGCATTTTGAGGTTGAAAGCAACTGTGCCAAATTTGAACGATTTTGCCTACGAATTGGAACTGCAGGGGCTCTTTAAATTTTGCTTGAGAAAATGCATGAGAAACGAAAGAAAACTATTAATTCGCTTGCCGTTCAAATTTTGCACAGTATAGGTACTGGGGCTTCAATCCACACTGCTGATGATGATGATAGTGGTTTACCACCCATTGTAGCACAGAAACGAAGTCCGACAGCAATGGGCTCTCTTCTCTGTTTGTCTTGATCAAGCTTAATAACCTTTGATAGTCCTCAACATGTCGCTGTATGAAGGTCCAAAAACGGATTGGGTAGATCGATAGGCAAAGTCGCCTATACGCATCTACGGAACATTAAAGAATTTCCTTCCAGCAACTTGATCAGCCAATTGGTCAAAAAGAAAAGACCCCAAACAGGAAGATGGCCTAATGAGTGGGGAGAAGAGGCCGACCTTTATTCACGAAATGTTATCAACAGGGAGTTGCCATGCCCACTCTCCCCGTCCAAATCGATTCAAGCGGGACCCCTGTTGGACCGTCCCTTCCCTTCTATATATGTATTTCAATGTATATACGAGTTGATTGTTATGATTATTGTCAATAATACTTACACTTTGATGAAGATTGTGATACTTTTCATTACAGAAACCAATCTTGAATCGTAAACCAGTTCCATCAACAATACACTCAGACGGGGCTATGTGATAAAGCCATCTTCTTCTTCTTCATCATCATGTTCGCTAGGACTTCAATCGACACTGCTACACTCAAAATCATTAATGATACGCTCAATTAATCATATCCGACCATTTTCCACAGATAAGGCACTGTTCCGCTTGTAGGAAGTGATAAACATATCCATATAGAAATTGAGACAAGTGGGAATAATTCGATTTCGGTGCATATTCAGGTCATAAAAGTGAACGCCAGCCTGAATAAGTCGTTCATGGACTTTGTCGTTCACTTATTTTCCGGAAATTATTGTTAAACAAGCTACAATTCAATCAAAATGATTTTTCGCCATACAGTTTTACCCGCTTTAATACCAGTCCCCAAAGAGTAAAAAAAAAATAGAGAGAGCAAATTCGTTCCATCTCAAGCTCAATCTCTCAACATGGTATGTATTTTGATGACGTTCTATTTATGATTTCCCTCTCACAGACACCATAATAGAGTACCTGTCACTGCAGAACATGTCTGGTACCTCTATATATGCATTTCGATTAACATCCGAAGTCCCTCCTTTTTTACATATTCTGCACAAAAGATACTTTCTGCCCCACCCCTTTCATAGAAATCAGCAGGAAATCCTGTGAGGGGTAAGCTATTTTGTGTGCAGAATGTGTAAAATAGGAGGGACCCTGGATGTTAATCTATAAATATAATGCATACAAAGAGGTACCAGACATGTTTTGCACTGCGCTGTCTTCTGTGAACAATTAACGGAAAACCGATTATGTGTAATTTCCGATAGATGTCACTGCCAAAAACAGCAGTGACATCTGATAGAAAATGAATGCAGAAGCTTGACAAAATGATTAATTGTCTGTTTTCTCAATTCTACGTCCATCGAAGAAAATAGAAGCAATGAAAATATGAACGAAATCAGTGAAACTCGCACAACATACTGTTCGTTTCTGATGTTAGAAGCGTGTGAATTAGTTTTTAAATATGGGTTTAATCACGGCGTTATTTGGAGCTTAACATCGAAATTTTTCATTAATTTGCATGTAATTTTGTCGTTTCACGCGGAATTATGTGTAAATGTACAAAACTACACCGAATCTAACGTTAACTACGTATGCGTAAGAAATCGAAAATAAATCAACGTAATTTTTTTAACGATACATTGCTCATATCTCAGTCTCACGTGACACCCAGAATAGTTTTCCAATTGAAAAACTCATGTAAATGATCCTAACCAATTTTCAAAAAAAAAAAAAAAAAAAAATCACTCTGTTGCTTCGCATCTAATTTGACAGAATCCTTCAAATTTAAACCCATTTTGACACGTGCCACATCAAAGCCATCCATCAGCTAGCATAAACCGTCCAAGTGAATCCAAAACGACGCATTTCCTCGCTCTGCTGAACGTTAAATTGCTAGTCCGAACAAACTCCCTCCGGGCTTCTTTACGCCGACGAATGAAGCAACCGGGAGAATCCAGAGAAGCGAGCGAAAAAATCGATTCGTAGGTGTTGGTAACCTACTGTAACGGTAGGTAGAATCCAATGAAATTGAAAAATTACTCATCCTCTTCAAGCTGACATTATCAAAGCAATTTCACGTCCAGACGACCAACGACACGACGTCAACCATTCGTTGTTAGCATTTTGCAACGAACTTGAAAATCTCTTTCTCCAAAGGAGATCCCGGTGCGGTAGGGTTGGCTGAATGGACTTCAAAACGAGCAGAAACGGAATAGAATGATGTGACAAGTGGTGTGAGCTAAGCTGATTGACCCCATTTTTTAAACCTAAAGAACCGAAGGGAGAGCAAACCCGGTCGTACTGCACAATTGTGTATGAAAACTAAAATTTTAAATCCGTCGTTTAATAACTTGAAAAACATATTTCCTAATTGTTAAAATTCATGAGTTCTTAAGTGCCGTGTTTGATCAGGATACGAACAATCGTTAAAACTAAATTTATCAAGCTAAACGAAAACGATTTGCATTTAGCATCTCACTTGCAAAAGCGTTTAGTATGATGAATAGTTTGAAGTGAATTAATTGCATCTTCCTTTAGTGCAATAGCGGTAACAAGATGGAAAATCCTCAGCTCAGCAAGTGCCTATCCATTGAAGAAACGGTATCAAAAAGCTTTGTGTTGAGCAAACCATCCCGACGCCTCTGCACCATTGACGAGAGGAAAACTTGACGAAGGAATATGATGTGTAGGTGTACCTTCCCGCACCAACAACGGATTTGCGCGTGGCCGGAAACTAAACCTAGTGATGAAGAAGATGGAGGCTATGGAGGTAACATCCGAGAAGCACGATGATAGCTCTCACTATGAGTGAGTACAAGAGATTAGCAAAAGTTAAACTGTGGCTTATAATTGCTGGGATAATAAATTGAAAGATTGTTTAAAAGATAGTGAAGTTTGAAGGCATAATTATTATGCTAAGTTGTGCTGGGGATGCGGAAGATGGAAGTGGCAAGAAATCGTTTAGTGTTTCCATTGTGGGACATTATGGAAACTGTTTCAGATGAAATGTGTTGCAGGGACTCGGGACATTTTTCTCAAGAGGGAAATTGTTTGGTGTTATAAGTGGTTGTTTACGCACATAGAGCGAATTATGGTAATCACTGGTGTTCCACGCACTTAGTTCCGTCGCAGTTTATTGATATCTATTAAAGCAAAGATTTGGGTTTTACGAGGGTTAATATTTCACGACATTGAAATTACTAAAACTGTCTTTTAATGTTATATTTGCTGAAGTCCCCGATTTTTTTTTTAATTTTCGAATCTTCTATTAAAAACACGGTATTTCCCTTAACATATGTTTGCATTTTCCTGTTGTTCATGCAACTTCTCTAACATTTTTCAAAATTTATTAAATCTCTCGGGACTTTGCTGAAGTTTTCCTTTGAAGTTCCAGTAATGTCCTTTTAATTAATTGAACTTCCCTTTGGTTCTCCGGTTTGTTCTGATTTTCCAGGAACTTTCCTGAAGTTCTCTCAAAGCTAAAGATGCTCCTGGTTGTGTCCTGAAAACCATAAATCATCCCTGAAGTTCTCTTTTTACTGAAATTTTTGGGATCTTTCTGAAGCCATTGGGTCACATTTAAAAAAAATTGGAACGTCAATTACATTCTCAGAACTTTTTAAAGGCTCCTGAATTTTTGTTTTTGGAGTCAACTATAATATGAGAACCTACCAAACATTCACAAGTTTAAATTGTTTGAAAATGTTTAGACTATGTTTTCTCATGTAATTTACATTTTTTTGATGAATTTGTTTTCAACAGATTGTAAATTACGATGGGTGGCGCAATATTTGTTCACCTTCAAGATCACATATTCGCATAAGGCGGCCCAAATAAAACCAAACTATATGTAGGTACCTGATGTGCAGATCAAAATTAATATCTGATGCGCTCACATTGTTCATTGCAGATTTTTTGCCGTGAAATTATGTGAATTTGAGCGCAAATTAATCTGAATGGGCATCCAAAAATTATTATCCACTAAATTTTTTTTTCTTAGTGATGTCTGTTTTTACCTTTTGGATACTCAGGTATAAAACTTGTTTTGGTACTGAAATGGTTAACTCTAACAGAGAAGTTCTCTTTTTCATGACAAATACCAATATAGACATTATAATGTGGGGCCTTCCTTCCACAAGCCAGCGTAAAGTTCCTGTTGAGACGTAATAGCCAAAGAACAAAAACAACACGATGGATGGAGACAACGATGGAGGTACAATGAAATTTATTGTACTTTAACTAAATTGTACTGTCCACAACGATAAAAATAACCATATAATGTATTAATTACACAATATAATAAGTGAGAAATCTACAACAGAACAAAGGGGTTGTTATGTATCTTAACCATACAAAAAATCACTTGTTCCCGAACAAACTTGAGCCATTTACCATTCATTTTATTGTTTTTCTATTGTTGAAAATTCATACTATATGGGACGTATTGTAGATCTATTGTAAGAACAATAATATAAATTTACTTGTATGGTATATATACAATAAGATCGATTGTTGGCAATAGATTTTGTTGTGATTTTATATTATTTTATGGAAATTGTATGGTTATTTTTTCCGGGCTGTCATCTAGCTGTACTGTTTGTTGTAAATATTCAAAGTTTCAAAAATGCCTCAAAAGTTGCTCTTGGAAAAACTTTTTTACTATAAGTTGCTCCATTCTGGAGTTGCTTTCAAAAAATCCGCTATTTCTGAAAATTCTCAAAAACATAAACAAAATGTGTAATTCAAGTACTTGAATTTTATAGTTTTTTTTTTGTAAAAACTGAAATTATTCTTTAGTATTTTTTTTTCGTGAAGGCTACTTAGTTCCCTACAACTCTTTCGACTCTCGACTTCGGTGACCGACCGTTCAACTCCAAAACAGTAAGTTCAATCTTCTTGGTGTCAAAACGTTATTTGCACATTTCGAATAGCTTGTGAAAAAAGGGTATATTCATGAAAATCAAATTTAAGCATTTTTACCATAATAATTTGCATTTGGCTCATTGCATCTTTGAGCTAAACGAAGTCGAGGGACGTATATGTTGTTCTCAATATTGACATCTAGTGAAAAAACTAATCTATTTTTCTTCTCTTCTTTCGCTGCACCTCGATTACTTCCGTCTTCTGATTGTTGCTGTCAATTTCCACTCTGTTGTTGCTTTTATTCCTGACTGTTCTATCTTTTTTTCATTTTCCGGATGCTTGCGAGCCTTCTTCTTGTCGGTCTTGCATCCTCCTGCTAATCCTAGCTCCAGTTTAAGACTAGTTGCTCCTGCAGCCCTATCTGGCATCAACGAGTCAGCCGAGAAGTTTGAACAGTTTTATATAACACCATTCGAGCGTTCAACGACCGCTGAGTATATATAAAATTACATCCGTACTGAGTACCAATGCTACCGACGCCAACTGGAATTGAACTCAGGCCTGATGGGGTAAGAGATAATCACGCTTACCACTACACTACCGGCGTCGCTTGATTCACAACTCACCTTCAAGGACCATGTGGCTTATGTTTCCGCTAAGGCCTCTACTCAACTTGGTTTCATTTTTCGTTTCGCTAAAGACTTTAGGGATATTTTCAGTTTAAAAACACTCTATTGTTTGCTAGTCCGCTCCACATTAGAGTACTGTTCCGTAGTATGGGCTCCTTTTTAAGTTTGTACGTTTCACTCTTCGTTAGCTACCTCCTATGATCAAACATTATTTGTGGCCATTGGCGTAGCTTAGGAGGGTGCCCCCCAGATTAATCTAGACACCCCCCCACTCGGAATTTTACAGGTTTATTTTTGCAACGTCGGTATTTTGTCAAGCTTGTCAAGCTCGATGTAACTATTTAAAAGCGCTTAATAAAATTGGACCACAAACAAAGATTTTTTTCCAGTTCTTTAAGTTGACTTCTTTTCCTTTGTTCTGGATTAGAAGAAATAGTTTTGAAAAATTATATTAAATATATCGATATTTAATCGCTGGCTTAATAAAAAGTCTTCAGGATCTACAAATTGGCCGTAGCCGGCGCCGGTGGTGTAGTGGTAAGGGTGACTGCTTTCTTACACCCCAATGGGTCTGGGTTCAATCCCAGCCGAGGTCGGTGGGATTTTTCTGAGGCATAAAAATCTCTGGTAATGTCTTCCTTCGGAAGGGAAGTCCCGGCCCATGTGTGTTGAATAGGTGCGATATCCTACGCAGGTGTGGAAGCTGCCTTCCTGCACATTCGATTGCCATCAATGGATGGCAATCGATGTCCGTCGGTGATTAGCACTAGATTGTGGAACAGAGACCTACGTTAAATAAAGGAATAAAGAAAATAAGACAAATTGGTCGTGAGCTCAGGATATTTTCTACAACTTCTGGGAACTTCGTAAAACTTCAAGGACTTCTAAGAAGTTCAGGGAACATCGTTCTAAGAAGTTCAGGGAACATCGTAGAATTTCTGGGAACTTCATAGATCTTCAGAAAAAAAGCTTAAAATAAGGAATAAGGAAATTGAAAAAGTTCTGAAAATTGCGTAGAAGTGGAACCATTTATTTGAGTTTAAGGAGCTTCGTAGAAGTTAAGGCACCATTATTTTAATTCAGGGAAGCTTATTAATGATCGGGAGTCTCTATACGATTTCAGGGCACTTTTTTGAAGCCTCATAGACTTGGAATAGTTGTGGAAATTACGTACAAATTTAAGAAATTTTGTTTGTGCAACTTCGTGAAAAATCAACAAGAAACGTAGAATTGCAGCAAACTTTGTAGATGTATTGTGAATTTTGTAGAATTTTGAGGAGTTGTGTTAAACTTTATATAAAAGTCAGAAATTTTGAAAAGTTCAGGGAATTTTGTAGAAGATCTAAAAATAGTTCAATAAGCTTCTCAGAACTTCAGGGATCCTTGCTTCAGTTTAGGGAGCTTCGTTGCAGTTTGTCACAGATCTTACGTCCAAGAAAGCTCCATGAACTTCTTGAAGGTTCTGGGAACTTCGTTTAATTTCAAGAAACTTTTCAGATGTGCAAGAATATTTGCAGATGATAGGTGTCATTCCAGAAGTGCAAAGATGTTCAGAGATCTTAGAAGGATTACGAGAAATGGAATAAATATGGAATTTGGAATCAATTAAAATTTAATTTTTTCTAGCCATTAAAATAATAGCAAAGATACTATCGATTTTCAATTGGTTCACTAGTTGACAAGCCTATTGGTCCCATGAACATCTATAAGCGTATCCCATCCTAGTCGAAATTCTAGTACTAAACTGTTTGTTTTGATTCGCTATGAAGATTTGACAGATAAAATGAGGGATTCGTGGATTTTCGTCGCCGGTGGTGTAGTGGTAAACATGACTGCTTTCTCATCCCAATGAGTCTGGGTTCAATCCCAGACGAGGTCGGTGGGATTTTTCTGAGGCATAAAAATCTCTGGTCACGTATTCCTACGGAAGGGAAGTAAAGCCGTTGGTCTCGGCCTATGTGTTTTGAATGTGTGCGATATCCTACGCAATGGTGGAAGCTGCCTTCCTGCACATTCGATTGCCGTCAATGGATGGGAATCGATGTCCGTCGGTGATTGGCACTAGATTACGGAACAGAGACCTACGTTAAATAAAGGAATGAAGAAGAAGTGGATTTTTCTATGTTTCGAGGGGTGCATCGATTAGCTTGGGACTGAAGATATTGCCAGAGCTGAGCCAAAAAGTTGAGCATGTTTCTTCGGCACCTTCTGGTCTTAGAGTTTCCTTTGTAATAATAGTAAGCTTCAATGTCATATTATTGGCTACAGAAAAAAAAATACTCAAAAACAAGCTGCCTTGACGTAATTTGATGAAGTAGAATCTTCACGCGTTATATTTAACCATAGTTTAGCAAAATAGAACAAATGCAACAGGCCCCCTCCAGATAAATTTTCTAGCTACGCCAATGATTGCGACTCACTTCTGCAGCACACTGAAAAAAGTTTTCACTTAGTTAACATTTTTTTTCAGCGAGCATTTTTATTAGAGCTTAATTGTGTCGTAACAATTTCTTCTCGGATACAATTTCGTTACATTCAACGAAATGATTTTTTTTAAATACACATGTGAAAACACATACGCCCTTTCGAAAAATAGTCTTGAATCGAAATGGTCTGTTCAACTGTGGAAAAACTTAATGTCGAAAGTTTCAATAAAATCGGAGATGATGCTCATTTGGAAGAGAATTTCTCACATTGAGTTGTTAGTTGTTAGTCCCAAGCATCATCCGTTGGTTCTAGGTGTAATTACAGCTGCTTATGTGATTCATGTTCCTACCTTCTGGCTTACCCATTCATAACTCTGAAATGATGTTCTAGTATGCACAACAGAGCTACACATCTAGACCAACAGGAGAGATTCATGGCCTGAATGTGCCTTTACATGGCAGCAAAAACTCTTGACTTCTTCATGAAATATAGAACAGTCCAAATTACGATTAGAGTGCCTACTCTCAAACGCGGATTTATTAGTGGTCTAATCCAACCATTTTTGGCATTGATCTCGATTATGCATCATTCCATTGAATCGCAAAAAAACTAATTCTAAATGTACTGCCCATCATGATCCACATCCATTTCGCAGAACTCTTCATTTCCTCAGCGCATCGGTATTGGATGAGAACATTCCTGCGTGATGCATTTCAAAGCTGTATAATCCTAATACAACTTCATGTTCAGAACTGTAGGCGAAATTTGCTCCAGTTTGCTGTGACAAACGTCCTCTTGAAATGTACCTCAACAAATAGTCATATACCAAATCAATACGACCGAAAAGCGAACGAGCTATCAGGTGAGCTGTCACTATCGTTGCAATAATGGTTTATCACGTGTGACTGGTTTCACAGACGAGATGCCACGGTGGTGCGGCGTTGAAATCGATGACATTCCGCGATGCTTTATGCTTTGCAATGATAATTGGTAAAAAATTGCTTTTCGCGTCTGCCAACGCCATTTCGGGATAAGTTTATTAACCGTTACTGCAACAGAATTGAAAATTTCGATCATTTCAATTGGATGCAAATTATGTGTTTTCGATGGTGCGTGGGGTGGTTATGATTTTGGAAAGTTCTATACTGGTAACCGTAAAACTAAATTAAAACTCATAAAGTTTTAAAAATTCCGCAGTTTGGCGAGGAAATTTGGGGGTTGATAGCAATGTTTGATTTTACATGACCACCCTACCCTCAGCTTCGTTTTGCGACCATGCATGGCTGCTGCACCGGTCACTCAATTTGCGATAATTAATTGAATGAAAATGATAGGCATAATTGATTAACATTTAATGGTGGTATGTTGCAGATGTGTTGGGGCTGATAGCAGCTACATGGTACTGAAATGGAATTTCAAGCGTACTATCAATGTTGTCAATTTGGTAAAAGAGTGCATTGCTGCTGTTTGCTACCAAAACTGCTCTACTCACAGTTGCAATTAACCTGTCAGAAAAATGTAATTAATCTCATTGCCAGCATCACAGTGCACAGTGGTGCGAAACCAGTTGCGACTGATTTTTTTTTCACGGATTTTATTATTTTTATATACCTAATATTTTTTTCAGATATTTATATATGTTATAACAAAACGCAAACTTTTCTTAATCCGACAAGAATTGAAATTTGAACATAGCAAAGAAGATGAAGTTTTGCGATCTTCCAAGAAATTCTCAAAATTGCTTAAAATGCTCTTAAGCATTGTTGACTCATGGTATTTTATTACTAAATCAGTATGTTTTATTTGACCCAATTTTTGGATATGAGCATTTCCAGCCCAAAACGCAAACCGGTTGGTCATGAGTGTTTCCGATTTGAATGAAACATTTCTCACGTGTTCGCTGCTACTAATGGTTGCATTTTTCATTTAAATATGATTTTTTCCTCCAGAGTAACTTTTGAAAAGGGCGTATAAAAAAATGGATTATTTTTTTTTCAAAAAATCATAACTTGAAAACTATTGATCTGATCAAAATGGCATATGAGAAGAAGTTTTAGGTAGTTAAATTATCTTTGCGGAAAAAAATACACTGAAAGAAAAACTTAGTAAATTAGTATCTAAAAAACGTAAAACGATGATTATCTCAAAACACTCCCCCTTCGATCTTTATAATTTTTTTTTTCAAGAAAACTGAAAAAACGCCCTAATATTTGGTGAAGATTGTATACTGGTAACTTTCTTTAAAAAAAATTTATAATTTTTGAAATTTTTGTTGGTTTTTACAAGTTGGTGAAATTGCATATTTTTTAGTAAAATAGTAATTTATTTGGATTCTACGCATAATTTTCAAAAACATTGCACATAGAAACTTTTTTTCTAAATCCAGCCGTTCTCAAGTTAGTGCAATTAAAAAAAATAATTATAATAATTTTCTACATTTTGGGCCATTTTCAAATGTTAGTCGTGATGTCCAGCAACGAGATGTTTTTCCATGAATATATATTAAAAAACAGACAATTCATTCTCAAATATGGTAGCTGTCAGACTTACCCGTTTCTATTTAGACGCAGCGGAAAAGAAACAAGTTTATAAGTAAATACTCTCAAATATACCCAAATAATCAACAAACCCACTCATGTGCCTTTTTTCTGTCCTCTATTAGTTGTATACCTGGATAGAATTGTGTATGTCATAACAGAGGCTCAAAACATAAACAGGTAAACAAATATGTTATTAAACCTGTAATTGAGATAAATTCTCTAGGTACTTCTCTGACGTATACCATATTGTGCCTTAAGAGCTCATCCCGCGATATCACAACTACATAAAAAGGCACTCCGTGGAGGCTTCTTACACTCACACTTAAAAAAGTTTGCTATAATCAATTGTACCTAATGAAGATAGGTATAATGTCAACATTGTAATTATTCTGCTACATATATATATATATATTGGGACGATCTTCACCTGTTCCATTCAGTTCATCTCTCTTAGCGTTTCAAGTTAAAAAGCAAGTAGTTTTTTACGATGGATAACAATTTCAAGTGTTGTAAACCTCCACCTAAATCAATTTCAAAGCATGACACAGTAGCAGTTCAGTTGTTTATCTCAAAATTATTAGAATTTTTAAAGTTGCAAATAACAGTCCAAAAGTGTATTTTTATGTCAGATGGAGCAGCATCACAATACAAAAACATAAAAATTTTTGCTAGCATTTGTGGATTTAAAGATAAGCATAATGTAGAAATTGAATGGCATTTTTTTGCAACTTCACACGGCAAAGGTCATTGTTATGTGATTGGCGGTACCCTTAAGAGAATGGCAACCAGAGCAAGTTTAGCTAAGCAACACGAGCACCCTATAACGAACCATTAACAACTGTACGACTGGGCAAATAGTCGTAAAGAAGATCTTCAAACAAAAATGTCATTTTGTTATGTTTCTACGGAAGAATACAAAAAGGCTGACACGGAATTTGATCCAATTTTTAAGAAAGTGAAACCAATTCCTGGAACTCGAAAATATCATTGCTATATTCCAGTTTCAAACAACCAAATTTCAGTAAAAATATTCTCTAATTCAAACGATACACCCAAATTATTCAATGTATTCAAATAATATGAGTTGTAAAATAAAATAATAAATATATACTGTTTTTTATCTCAACAAATCTTTCATTTGACCATATCAACGTGCTTCTCTTCCGCTGCCTCTAGATAGAAACGGGTAAGTCTGACAGCTACCATATCTGAGAATGAATTGTTTGTTTTTTAATATACAATCAAGAAATAAAATCTCGTTGCTGGACATCTCGACAAACATTTGAAAATGGCCAATAATGTTGAAAATTGTTATAATTATATTTTTTTTAATTTGCATTAACTTGAGAACGGCTGGACTAAGGAAAAAAATTTCTATATGCAAAGTTATCGAAAATTATGCGTAGAATCCAAATAAATTGTTATTTTTCAAAAAAATATGCATTTGCATCAACTTGTAAAAATCAACAAAAATTTAAAAAATTATAGATTTCTTTTTAAGGAAGTTACCAGCATACACTTTTCACGAAATTCAAGGGTATTCCATCAATTTTCTTGAAAAAAATTTTTATAAAGATCGAAGGGGGGGTGTTTTGAGATAATCATCGTTTTACGTTTTTAAATACTAATTTACGAAGTTTTTTCTTTCAGTGTATTTTTTCCGCAAAAATAATTTAACTACCTAAAACTTCTTCTCATATGCCGTTTTGATCAGATCAATAGTTTTCAAGTTATGATTTTTTGAATAAAAAATAATCCATTTTTTTATACGCCCTTTTCAAAAGTTACTCTGGAGGAAAAAATGATATTTAAATGAAAAATGCAACCATTAGTAGCAGCGAACACGTGAGCAATGTTTCATTCAAATCAGAAGGGGTCGAGACAAAATTGACATTTTTTTTAACGATTTGAGCTAGAAATGCTCTATATCAAAAATGTGCCCTATTGAGGGAAAATGGAGTTTGCACAACTTAATAGTAAAGCCCTGCGTTGCCCTGCCCTGCCCTGCCCTGCCCTGCCCTGCCCTGCCCTGCCCTGCCCTGCCCTGCCCTGCCCTGTACGACTCTTTTTGTCTGGAACAGCGCTCCTAGTGGTCGATTCTTGAATCTGTTGACAGAAATTAGTTAACAATGTCTTTCTCTTGAAATATAATGCAAACATTTATGTTTTCTTGAATAACCACACGGTGGAAGAAGCAAGAAGAGAATTAATTCTGCACACAAGATATGAAAACCCGACATGGTCGGATACGAGGATCACAAAGGAGTTGAAAATTGCCAAAACCACCGTCTGTGCAGTGCTGAAACGCTTCAAGGAAACTAGCATTAGGATAAGATTGGGGGTGATTGCGCTCACATGTTCTTGTGGTTCGACCAATGTTTCCA
Organism: Ochlerotatus camptorhynchus; assembly: GCF_037179485.1. Classification (NCBI taxonomy): domain Eukaryota; kingdom Metazoa; phylum Arthropoda; class Insecta; order Diptera; family Culicidae; genus Ochlerotatus; species Ochlerotatus camptorhynchus. The sequence goes on from NW_027041105.1 coordinate 188,932, forward strand.
CAAGCGTAACAAAAAATTAGTTTTGGCTCCTTGCAGAATCTCCAGTGGTGTCCTGTCTTTTGACAATTCCAGCATTTCACTGTTGAAAAATCTGATGCTTGAGAAGTTTTTGTATTGGTTGAGGGGTTTGGTTTTTGGGAGTCCCGTACTGTTTTAGTCTTGCGTTGAAGTACATTAATAGCTACTTCATGCGGAGATGAATATTCATCGTCAGAGTTACTTTGAGCCTCCAAGTAATGCATTTCGTTTCTAACATTTTGACTTGACCGATATAAACTGGGATCATTGGCATCGATTCGATGATTGAGATCCAATAAATGTTCCAAATTATGAACTCGAGTTGTCGCTAATTTGGACCTGTAGTGGGGTCTCATATGTTCTCCCATACTATTTCAAAAATTGTTCGGGATGAGTGAGGGTGTTTCAAGCACAGGTTAAGCTTTTCAACTTCTGTGACAAATGCCACGAAAGTTTCACTTCTCTTTTGCCTAAGTTCCCGTAACTGACTTCTTATGCCGCGGTCACGGTTAGGGTTACCAAACCTAAATCGTATTTCGGTTTCAAAACTCTTCCATGTGGTGCAGTGGCTTTCTCTGGTAAACCACCAGTCACTGGCCTCCCCTTTGAGTTTATAGTGTATTCTGTCCAATAACTCATTTTTCCCTACCTTTTGATGTTTGGCCATTTTTTTTATTCTATTTAGAAAGTCTTCCACTTGCATTGATCTGCTGTCTCCGTAGAAACTAATGTCCCAATTTTCAACTCTTGAGCGTGCTGATCTATAATAATCTTCTCTATACCGTCTAATAGGTGTTTGTGATCTGCGAATATCCCTATTTCTGTTCCGCCCTGTTTGTTCCTCTTGCTCTGAGCTGCTCACGCTGCTCGAGGTGGATGATATCCTCTTGATTTTATAGTTATAGTATGTTACTCTTTGTCGGTAAGCCCTTAGATGAGCTCCCCACCACGTTCCGGTAATTGTTCGGAGAAAATTGATCCTTTGTTGGCATTTTCGTCTCAGATACTCAATGTGGGATCTCCAGGTGCATTTGGAATCGAACCAGACCCCAAGATATTTGAAAGACATGGAATGAGTGATCGGCTTACCCAAAAGTTGAAGCTTCGGTTGTGCTGGGCTATGCTTCCTAGAAAAAACGACCAACTCAGTTTTCTCCGTGGAGAATTCGATACCTAGCTGGATAGCCCAAGTAGACAAATTGTCTAAGGTATCCTGTAAGGGTCCTTGCAGGTTGACCCCTGTGGGCCCTGTCATAGAAACTACGCCATCATCTGCAAGTTGTCTCAACGTGCAGTTGTCACTTAGACAATTGTCAATTTCTCTGACATAGAAATTGTACAAAAGGGGGCTTAAACATGAGCCCTGGGGGAGACCCATGTAACTAAATCGAGAAGCTGTAGAGTTTCCATGAGAAAAGCTCATATGTTTCTCTGACAGCAAATTGTACAAAAAGTTATTAATTAATGGAGAAAGGCCACATGCGTGGAGTTTGTCTGAAAGGACTTCAACCGATACTGAATCAAAAGCCCCCTTAATATCCAAGAACACAGAAGCCATTTGCTCTTTTTAGCAAAAGCCAACTGAATTTCTGTGGAAAGCAATGCGAGACAGTCGTTCGTTCCCTTGCCCCTACGGAAACCAAATTGAGTATCTGAGAGTAGGTGGTTCGTCTCAACCCATTTGTTCAGGCGAAAAAGGACCATTTTCTCCAACAATTTTCGAATACACGATAGCATCGCGATGGGACGATACGAGTTATGATCTGACGCGGGTTTTCCAGGTTTTTTAATGGCTATAACTCTCACTTGCCTCCAATCATCCGGAACAATATTGAGCTCTAGGAACTGACAAAACAAGTTCAACATGCGCCTCTTAGCGACGTCCGGGAGGTTCTACAACAAGTTGAACTTGATTCTATCAGCCCCCGGAGCCGAATTGCCACACGAAAGGAGTGCGAGTGAGAGCTCCAGCATTGAAAAAGGCTGGCTGAACTCGTCTACCGAATTCGTCGTTTCGCGAGGAATCATCCGTGCCGGCACGGAATCAGAACATACTTTTCGCGCGAACTTGAGAATCCAACGATCTGAGTACTCCTCGCTTTCGTTGTTCGAAGACCGGTTACGCATCCTTCGCGCCGCGTTCCATAGCGTATTCATCGACGTTTCACGCGATAATCCGTCCACGAATTGCCGCCAGTATCCGCGTTTCTTGGCTTTGATGAGGCTCTTGAGTTCACGTTCAAGAGCCGAGTACGCTTCGAAATACACGGGTGTTCCACGTTTCCGGAAAAGCTTAAACGCGTCGGACTTTTTACGATAAACCTCTGTGCATTGGTGGTTCCACCAAGGGGAAGGAGGTTTCTTACGCAAAGACGTTCCAGGAACCGGCCGAGTTTGAGCTCGAAGCGCACTGTCCAAGATCAGATTGGAGAGGAAGTTATATTCCTCCAACGGTGGAAGCCCTTCTACCGACGAAACGGCTTCCTCTATCGCGGTCTTGAACGTTGTCCAATCGATATTACGGGTGAGGTCGTACGCTACGTTAACGGATTCCGACGGATTGAACCCACTGGCAACCGAAATTTCGATCGGCAAGTGATCACTACCGTGGGGATCCTGGATCACATTCCACGTGCAATCCAACGATAATGAGTTAGAGCAAAGTGTGAGATCTAATCTACTTCCATTCGAGGATGGGCCAGCCAAACGTGTTACTTCTCCATTGTTAAGAATTGTCATATTGAAGTTATCACAGAGGTCATATATAAAAGTAGAACGGTTGTCATCATACAGCTCCCCCCAGCCTGTACCGTGGGAATTGAAATCTCCCATGATCAACCGTGGAGCAGGAAGTACCGAACATATATCTGAAAGTTGTTTTCGATTAACAACGGCTCTAGGAGGAATATAAACAGAAGCAATACAAAGGCTCTTACCTTTAAAAATAGCCTGACATGTGACAACTTCAATACCTGGAAATTGTGGAAGATTCACTCTATAGAAGGAATGGCACTTTTTGATCCCCAAAAGAACCCCTCCTCCACGCGAATCCTCACGATCCAGTCGAATAATGTTAAAATCATAAAAAGGAAGATCAATATCTGAAGAGAGCCAAGTTTCACATAGAGCAAATGCATCACAATAATTATTGTGAACTAAAAACTTAAAAGAGTCTAATTTAGGAATAAGACTTCGACAATTCCACTGTAGAATAGTGATCAAATCCCCGACCTCGTTTGGAAAATTATCCATCGAAGGAAATGATTGCTGCAATGAGGGGCCACTTCAATGTCAATTGCTTCAAGAGGGTCTTCACAGTAGGAAGTATTGCCAGAACAATGCTTTTCAGAGGATCAGAAATATTCAGGTACTTGAGGATATCGTCCACAATTTTATCAAATGAGAACAACCCAGATGAAGAATGGGCTTCTGTTCTTGAAAGTGGGACATCAGGGGTTTTGGATGTCCCCGGGAGAGGTGGAAAATCCTGGGTATATTCAGTTCTTCTGAATCCAGGAGGAGTAGAAACTTCCTTTTTTCCACCACTCCTTGATTTGGGCAAGCTAATTTGGGGTTCTTCATTCTCAACTTTCCGCGAACGGATGCGTTTTCGTTTCCGTGCTGAAAAACGGAAAGAAGTTCCCTCCTCAGCCAAGTCAGAGTCAGTCTCGTCATCTGACAAAAGAGAAAAGGGATTTTTGTCGTTGGTCGATGACGTGGCCGTCTTAAGCATTTCTGCAAAAGACTGCCGGGAACGTTCCTTAAGTGAACGTTGTAGTTTCTCCCCGCGTTGTTTGTACACCGGGCACGACGAGAGACCATGAGGAGGAGATTATTTGCAGTACACGCATTTTGGTGCGGTAGCTGCACAGGTGTCATCCCCATGGTTCTCCCCGCATTTGGAACAGCGTGCCTTGCTGCCACAGTGGGAGGCCGTATGTCCCAACTGCTTACAGTTTTGGCAGTTCATGACCCGGGGAACGAACAAACGCACAGGTAGTCGAAGTTTTCCCAGCTCGATGTAGTGAGGAAGGGCTGAACCAGAAAAGGTCACACGGAACGAGTCTGTGGGGGTAAAACTCTTTTTACCCTCGCTGACAGATACTGAGCCCAGTTTTTGGAAATCCAGTATCTTCACCGGGGGAAGCAAACGGTTCTTGAAACGGCCAACCGCCTGCTTCTCCAAGATCTCGGGGGTCAGACTCGCTTCGGTGACCACACCTTCGATCTCCACATCACGAGCTGGGATGTAAACTCTGTACTCGAGCGTGAAGAGCTGGGATGCAGCAATCTCGTTAGCCTGCTTCAGGTTAGAGACGGAGACACGAAGTTTATTGTGCCTAACCTTCGTGATTTCAGTCACGGCCGAGTATCGCTTCGTCAGATCATTAGTAATTTGCATTACATTCAAAGGTTTGTTTCTGGGCTGAAAGTAGACAACCCATGGGCCAGTCGAGTCATCTGGATAGACTCGCGATCGGGGGTTTATCTGAGCCTGTCCTTTGCCAGACTGAGACGATGAACCAGGGATGACATCCTCTGTCTTCTGAGATGACATACGTTTTCGACCCTTCTTGCCATCGCGTGGCAAAGTGGTGTCATCTTCCGACAAAACGTCCATTTCGTCTTGCGACAAAATGTCCATTTTGCCGTACTAGTGGGAGCGAAAAACGCTCTACCACTGAAACGATAATCACTCGGACACAATACACAAAAAAAAAACTACAAACACAGAACACAAACTTAAAATTTAACTGATGGGCGAAAGAGAGAAACAAGAACAAAAACTTATCTGATAATCCTATACTACTACCACCGAGCGTTTAAACGGCAGCAGCGTGGATGATCTTCGATCCGCGTGTGCGGGCGGTCTTCGTTGGTGTGTGCTTATGTGAGGGTCGGCACTCAGCTGAACACACGATGATAGATGAGCGGTGTAAATGCGGAGGCAGATGCTGACACTCGATGACGATGATCCGTGTGCAGGTATGCGTTACCACGCACCGATGGTGCGCAAAATGGTTGGCGAATTGGCAATCGCAAAAACAATTTTCCTTCCGATGATGCCGAAAACACACTTTCTTCTCAGAAAAAAAACTCACTTTTAGTTAATTGTTTAACTGGGAACTCTAAGCGAGAAAAAACTGATAATTTAAATCAAGCGAATAGCGAGAAAACTTCCAAAATAGCGGAGCGCTAACTAAGTCGACCGTACTTCTTGCTAGGACGCAGTGAGATGACCGAGGATGATCTTGAAACAAGGAAAAAATGAGTTAGTTGTCTTTATCTATGTGATTCCTAATCTTCTATTCATTGTTCCATAGTTTGAAGTGATTAAGACTAGGGTTCTTATGCATGGTCATTATCGGTGTCATACCTTAATTTTGGAGGGTGTTTCGACACTCCGAAGGGTATAAATAGCGGGACCTTTCAAGTAGAGTCGGATCCTTGTAATAAATGCAAGGGTGGCAACTGTAAAAAAATCGAATACTTCATCATTTCTCAATAGTGATGGAGTAATACGACATGCACTAAACTAAGGACACGGGATATACTACAATAGATCAATTTACTCGTCGCAGTAGTATTAGGTCCCGAACAGAGGAAAAAAAAAACACCCACAAACGATATGTTTCTACCTATAACGCGTACAATACGGAAGCGTGCATGCCGTGGCAGGGGAGGGGGGGTGCACTACACAACCATTCATTTAGAGCCGATGAGCGACCTATAAACGTTAACGTTCGAACTTCAATACAAATGTTTTCTAACGAACATTTTAAGCGGTTGAATTAACAAATTGGTCGAATTTCTGAAAATAAGGGACGGCCTAGCGGCAGTGCAGCAGCGACTAGAAATCAGCAAAGCATCACACAACCATGTAAATCTTGACATTGTCTGCATACAATGGCGTAGCCAGGTTTCGAGCTAGGGAGGGGCGAAACAAAATTTACTATGGAAAATTTGGCCGAATGCCATTTCAGCGAACGCCATTTCCCCGAAAGCCTTTGTGTTGCTGGAATAGGGGGGGGGGGGCAATTGCCCCCTGCCCCTTCTGGCTACGCCTATGTCTACATAGAACGATCGGCAGCCCGTTCAAAGAATCAATCTAAGCACGTTATTGAATATATGACGGAATTGGAGTCAAGAAGAAGTGTCAATGTAACTTTATCTCAACAATGTATGACTTCTTGTCAAATCTAATGGTACATGGAACGGTAAATATATTTGGAAAGTGCGGGTTGTGCTTATTATGCTGAAAATAAGATCTTTATGCTATGTTTATTTGAAAATAGAGATCACATAAAATCGACGTACTGCAATCTGCAATAACTTGCCCCGAAAAGTGCAAAACGTCCAAACATTTATAAATCTCATTCAACCCAGGTAAGATTTTCCACATTCTCAAAAACGGTTCCATTTGACTTTTCCTCATATCTCCCAGTTGCCTTTTTGTTCCACATGGTAGTTTTCCAGAAACGCAAACAAGTTGAAAGCATGCCAAGAGAAATATGTCTCCACTTGGCTGGCAAATGGTAAGAGCAATGTTTGAGAAAATGGAAACAACAGTCAAAAAAAAAAAAAATGGTACACAACAACAACCGACCGAAGAAAACTAGCGGCTCGCGGTGGCAACCAGTGAATGAGCAAGCAAAGTACAGTGCAGACAAGCAGTTAAAACATGTAGACATGCTTTGACTTAATTAGTACTAATGGCAGCTTTCGTATTCATACTTTAGGAATAATCCTGGGCTTTATGTGCCGTCGCTGGTGCTGCCGGTTCGTCTACTAGTAGCGTACATAGTTTGCTTTCGTCGAAGCAGTTTGCACAGTTCATATCTAACAACACAAAGGGCTTGGCCGGCACCGGCACGCAGCTTCGGTCGTCTAGCAGACTGGCGTTTCGCTGCAAGCTGGAAAATGTATGGCATAAATTTTGATTTGGCCCGTTTTTGTTTTTCGGGAATTTCGTGTATTTTCGTGAATATTTATAGCTGTATTACTTTTTGTGCAGCACGTGAATTCAACCAACTGACTTGAATTGATTTATGAATGAGATTGTCCGGTGATGGCCCGTTGTGGCTAGGTATCAAGCTCTTCCCTAGGCTAGGTGTATCAGAAATGATGTTAATCGATCTAATTGGATTGCCCCGTCAGCAAGTCTCACTTCGGTCTCCATCGAGGATAAATATAATTTCGCTCAATTACCCGTCATCAATATTTGATCAATTTTTCGAACTGACACCGCAGAAAATTGTGCCAATTAGTAGCCATTCGTAGTTGATAGCTGGGTATCATCGGCTGGCTGTAATCACTCTAGCGATATTGATCCTGCTGGGAGAAAGTTCAGCACATTTCAATCATTGTTGGTCGCGTGTCGTTCTTCGCTACTGGCACACACAGGCTACTAATAACTGCGGAAGGACTTTCCCGGTAGAAAAAAAGTTTGCTCGCTTGTAGGTATATGCAGGTGACAGTTCAAGGAATCTCGCTGTCAATTACTGGGTCTGGGTATGGAACGGAAGGAACGTAGCAGGCAACTCAAAGGAGGGCAGCAATTATCCGTAGAACACGACGGCTAATAGCTGCTTTATGTTCAATTGAACAACTCATGAAATGTTGATGTGATTTAGAAATTCCATTTCAGCGTTCCTGTTATAGGCTGCAGAACATGGAGGAAGCATTTGTTGGCTTCATATGTCGTCGTACCCACATGGTGAGCGTATGGCTGCTCGGAAAGAATCTTTGCGTGTCTTTGGAGGGGTAAACGTATTTTCATTCCGAGATGCGATTGCATGCAGTCACATTGTAAGTTAAAGTCTTGCTCTATCAAGAAGGAAGGATGGCGTGTGACTGTAATTGCTGTAAATGTCACGCCATGATGGAAGAACCACGATATTCATTTATGGGCTCGGGACGCAGAAGGACGAGTGGTACTCGATTGTTTTACAAATTGGATCGCTATTTGCGTGACTAATGCATGCGAAGCTCGTTGGAAAGGTTAATGATTCACGCAAAAAATTCAATATGAACTCTGATGATAATTTGTTACCTTTTATGACATCACACATTAGAAGAAGATACATCAACTTAAAGCACTCGTTCTCCAAACCGACAGTTCAAAGGGTGTTAATCTGAAAAACAAGCGCTTCCAGGTCGATGAACTCCAATCAAACACATCTAGCTGGAAGGTCAGCCATGCCCTACAGTCAGGGTAAAGATCATGTGAAGTTTCAAACCATATGTATTTTGGATCAGCACCAAGCGGAAATCTGGAAACACACACAAACACATACCCCGGGGAGCACCCGGTGGGGAAAAGTCTCCGCAAGTCACTCAACGGAATGAAAACTTCCAGCCACTGACTTACAAAAGAGCAGGCAATACCCCCGTCCCATCCGGTGCATTTCGGTCCGGTTTTTCTGAGTACCGTTTTCGTTTGCCTTTTATAAGTTGCCTTACAAAGCCTTTGGTTTATTTTCTTTTGGTTTTCATTGAGACGAGAGGAACTTTACCAGATAGAAATGGTGTTGCCAACAGAATAGTACAAAATGAAACAGAGAAAAGTTTTTCCATCGGTCTTTCCGTGAGAGAAACTTTTCAAAGCTATTCAACTGGATATGAGAAACTGTCGGAGTTCTGACCTGACAGGGTTGTAATGATGCAAGATGCAGCAACATCTTTGGAATGTGGGGATATTTGTGTGGAACAGTCGAAACTCACGGATTGCGCTACGATGTTGATGGTTTGTAGTTTTAATGGGTTGTTGATTTATGAAGGTAGGCAGTAGGTTTTGATAAAAAAAATCAAGGGTTGTGTCCGAAGCACGCCTGCATAATTGACGTTGGACCTTGTGATTCATTTTGTTGCTCAATTCAATAACAATTACAAAATAAATTGTTTATAAATGCAGTTCCAACTTCATCAAGGATTTCTTAACATATTCAAAGTTCCGAACAAAGTATCTTATTCTGATACAAAATTAGGTTAAAAAATGCACTCACCTTTCAGTTACTGAATATTTATTTAACAAAAAACTGTAGTCGCCAATTAGATTTTATATAACAAACCGGTTAAACATACTTCAAAAAGAGCCTGACGCCATATTACATTTAAATTTATTTATTTATTTAATTATTTATTTATTTATTTATTTATTTATTTATTTATTTATTTATTTATTTATTCATTTATTTATTTGTTTATTTATTTATTTTTTTATTTGTAATCCATCTGACATATATGGTCTTAATGAATATGAGAATACATTTTCAAAACAGCTACAAAATTGACAAACTAGTAATTCTATTTTTAAAACGACCAGAAGTTTCGCCGAACTCAAAGAGATCCTCCACCACCGAAAAAGCTCGAATCATCGACGATATTGGTTCATTATATCCAAACAAAGTACGGTGAAATCTGTCCTGTAGTAGTGACCGCTGCCGAGGAGGACGTTGAGCAGCACGGAAGTCCAACATAGAAAGTAGCCGGGGAGAATCGACTTCACCATTTAGCAACTTCGCCACGAATGCCGCCTGTTGTAGTCTTCGCCTTCTTTCAAGGGTGTCCATGCCCAACAGTCTACATCGATCGGGATAGGCAGGGAGGTTCAACGGATCGCGCCAAGGTAGATGACGCAGTGCTAGCCGGATGAATCGTCGCTGGACACGTTTAATCCTTAAGGTCCAGGAAACATCATTTGGAGTCCAAACAACAGAAGCGGTTTCGATAATTGGCCGTACCAGCGCGCAATACAAGGATTTCAAGCAATGTGGATCCGTAAAATCCTTTGCAATCTTCGAAATAAAGCCCCACTGTCAATTCACCTTGGCAATTATCGAAGTGTAGTGAGAATTGAACGTCAGTTTTGGATCCAGCACAACTCCGAGATCAGTAATCACTTCAACTCGTTTAAGTGAAGTACCCTTGATGCGATAATCGAACAATATCGGTTGTTTTGAACGATGAAAGGTCATAACAGAGCACTTCGGCACGCTAATAATTAACTTGTTCCGATAGCACCAGTCAGAAAATAGGTCTAGAAGATGTTGCAAACGGTGGCACTCTTCAGTTGAGCGAATAACTAAATATATTTTCAGGTCATCAGCGTAGATGATCACGCAGTCCAAGCCTAATTTCGAAGCAACGTCGTTGAAAAACAGTGTGAGCAATAATGGTCCCAACCCAAGTAGCATTTCTTGTTTTATTGCACTCTATTAGTGGTTGTTGAGATCAATTTCATAAAACCGCCAATAAAATTAATAGCTCCAGCACAACCTTTTGATAACCGCTATAAGATCGTCTTACAGCTTAGTGGACCACTCTTGATAAGGTTTATAAAGCATGTTTGAGAATCACAATAAAGCTGTCTTAAAGCCTTTTGTCAGGAAGCCTCATACTCTACAAAAGGTTCTCATAGCCTCTATAAGAGTAATATTGTATCCAAGCAGTTTTATTACGCTTTTGTGAAAATCAGTTATAAAGCCAATTTAATTTGTATTGGCATCAAAGCAACCGCCATAAATTAGCTTGTTGTTGTTCTGTTCTGCTGAAACTTTTTTTTCCAAATGGAAATCTTTAGCGGTAAAAATAGGTTTGAGTGTTGGTGTCAAGATCACCATGCAATCAATTTTGTTTCATGGCGACATTAGTGAAAATCTTAGAGAAAATATACGACTTTTTTGAAGTTCCAAAACATATGCGCTTGAAATTTTATCGTGTATATTGGGATAATATGAGCGTTAAATAAATGCGCCTCCAAAATAATTCAAGTTAACAAAAAAGATTGTTTCAGAAATCAAATGAATTTGATGGAATCACCTTAATTTTACAGAAAATAGATCTCAATACATAACTTCATACCAATGCACACTGGAAATCATTTCGGATCTCTTATTTAGTCATTATTTTATTGAAATTTCTTGGATTTTATTCCAAGGCTAATGGCATTTTCATAATAACAATATGGCGACAGAGGACAGCAGGCAAGAAAAACACCAAGCGCAATTTTTTAAAATGTCTAATGCTTACATTGCACACTGGGTCAGGAATGCAACCTAGCGGAGCAAAATTAATAACTCCGAAACGAAGCATTGTCGTGACTTGGTGTCTTCGGCAAAATTTTTCATCATAAAAAGGACCATCTATTGACATAAACAAATAGTTCAAAACTCTTCCGCAAAGAGGTTGCCACAATCTAACTTCTTTCTCTGACGTATTGGAGACTTGATATCTTGGGCAAAGTTGTTTACCTTGACAAAATGAACAGCTCTTTCAAAGACGTTAAATTTCCACTGTCTACTGGTTCCAAGTTATATGGAGTTAAAAAAAAAATGTCGAAAATATGGGTATTTTTTCTGTTTCGGTTTTTTTGCTTATAGCTTTATAATGTTATATTTTTCTCTTATGCAAATACATTAAATAAATAGATTTTGTGAAGAAACATACTGGATTAAGCCTCTAATTTCAAAGACATTGTTGAAAAAACGAGAAAAAAACACAATTTTGACATTTTCAGCAAAAATTAAGTAATACTCGATAAACAAAATATCAAAATTTGAGAGAGGTATATTTTGGTGTTTTTTTTTTAAATTTCTTCATTTTAGTGGAACATGATTTTTTTCTAGAACTTTTTTTAATGCATTGAATTTGTGTTTCGAAGACTTCACGACTTTGTCAAAGTTAATTATCTTGATAAAATAAACAACTTTTCTTAATACGTTAAAACTTCACAGCCTACTGTTTTCGAGTTATGTGAAATAACAGAAAAAATGTGAAAATAAGTGTTTTAATTTTAAATATATTGTTTAAATGAATATACCTCGAAAACAGTAGGCTGTGAAGTTTTAACGTCTTAAGAAGAGTTGTTTATTTTATCAAGATAAACAATTTTGCCAAAGTCGTCAAGTCTTCAAAACGCCATTTCAATTCATTAAAAAAGTTATAGAAAAAATAATGTTACCTCTCTAAAATTTTGATATTTTGTTTATCGAGTATTGCTTAATTTTTGCTGAAAATGTCAGGTTGCGATTTTTTGCGCTTTAGAAGATATTAATGTTCAAAAATTGTGTTTTTTTTTCTCGTTTTTTCAACAATATCTTTGAAATTTGAAGCTTAATCCAGTATGTTTCTTCACAAAAGCTATTTATTTAATGTATTTGCATAAGAGAAAAATATAACATTATAAAGCTGTATGCAAAAAACCGAAACAGAAAAAAAACCATATTTTCGACATTTTTTTCTTTACCTCCATATAACTTGGAACCAGTAGACTGTGGAAATTTTACGTCTTTGAAAGAGCTGTTCATTTTGGCAAGATAAACAACTTTGCCGAAGACATCAAGTTTCCAAAACGTCAGGGAAAGAAGTTAGATTGTAACACCATCTTTGCGGAAGAGTTTTTAACTATTTGTTTATGTCAATAGATGGTCCTTATTATGACGAGAAATTTTGCCGAAGACACCAAGTCGCGGAAATGCTTCGTTTCGGAGTTATTAATTTTGCTCCACTAGGTTGCATTCCTGGCCCAGTGTGCATGGGATGAAAGCAGAACATAATACATGATTTTATTACGAGAACTATTTTTTTTACAAGAGCAATTCAAGCTGAACTTTGCATTAGGTCCTAAGTAACATTGATCGATTCTCTTCGTCGACTTTCTCTTTCGTTAATTACTTATTCACAGAACCGTTTCTTGATGTGTTTGTCGTATTGGATGCTAGATAAAAGCTTCTTTTATCGATTTATGTGCTGAATATACCTGGGAATGTCTTTACATGACCGTGGGGATGCAAAGAGAAAGTTGACGAAGCGAATCTGTCAATATTACTTAGGACCTAATGCAATTTTCAGTTTGAATTCATTTTTTTATTTGAGGGCAAATGTATATTCCTATTCTACGAGTGCAACCGATTAATTTTACAAACATTTAGAAAAGTTTTGAATGGTACATTAACCTGTATGAAAAGTTATGCGTGATTTCAACCTTTTTGCCCTAGGACTGTCACCATTCCATGTATTTGGACCAAGATTCGACCGTGTCACCCCATGTATATGCGAGCGAGAACGGAAGAATCATGGAGATTGCTAACGTTTTTATTACGCACACTACGTCGCGTATACGTATACACGAAATGTTTTCATGCTCATGCTAACAATTTTGTTGATTTTCTTTGCGCTCCGCTTGGAAGTACCGGAAAGGTTTCATTTTTTTCTATGTTGTAAAAATAAACCACCTATTTACATTTCTGACAAGTTGCAACTGAATGCTTATAATTGTTTTAAAATAACTGTTTCATGGCCAACTAGTTTTATTGCGCTTACTTATAAAGCAACGAAAGGATTTATTTTTTGGTTTTATAAGGGCAACTTTATTGAATACTTCAAAGCAATCATAAAACCTTTCATAAGTGAAAATAGCATAAGCATCAGTTGGTTTTTTAATTAGCTTTATAGGGGTTTTGTAGATAGCTATAAGAATGTTTCATGACTTGCATTGTATATGACCGTGATAAAGCTGTAGGTAATGGTTGCAGCTGCAATAAAACCTTTATAAATTTTGAATATAGCCAAGCAGCTCTAGATTTGTTACTTGGGAAGTTGCTTCCTTGGGGAACACCGGATGTATTGCATAAGGTCGAAGAAACACAGGAGTCAAATTTAACGCAGAGTTTCCTTCCCGTTAGGTAAGAGTTCAGCCAAGACACTAGCTTAGAACATGATCCGAGACGTGACAGTTTAGCCAACAGCACATTGTGATCGATCTTGTCGAAAGCCGCCTTCAAGTCAGTAGATGACATCAACTTGAGCCTTGCTTTCCATAGTAGTTATGCAAGTGTTGGTGAAGCTTAGTTGATTCTTCGTGACCGATCTTCCAGGCATTAAACCGTGTTGAACGGTAGAAATATAGCTGTGCGACTGGCGTAGAATTATATCGCTGACAATTATTTCAAACAGCTTTGACGCAGCTGATAAGCTCGTTATTCCTCTGTAGTTCCTGACGTTTTTCTTGTCCCCGTTTTTGAAGACGGGAAACATAAATGACTGCTTCCATACCTCAGGAAAAACCCCTTCATCGAGCGACCGGGTGAAAATTGCAGACAGTGGCTCAGCTAAGTCAACAGCACAGCGGCAAAACAAAATCGATGGTATACCATCGGGACCAGCAGAAAGCGAACTTTTCAATTTTTTGGCAGCTGATATGATCATTTCAGGAGTAGCTACGAATGTCGACAGACTTATGAAGTCCATGGAATGTCTAAAGCAGCAGACTCAGCTTCGATTTCAGAGGCAGGAGTTTGGTCAAACACAGAAGCAAAAAAAAATCTGGCAAACAGTTCGCAGCTTTCAGTAGAAGATTTCGCTTCGACGTCGTCAAAAATCACGTGCTAGTAAGGCGTATCGCAATTTGAATTTAGCTTTGTACAAGGCTTATGTCATGAGAGTGCAGACTAATCTTCGGAGAAATCCAAAAAGCTTTTGGAAGTTCGTCAATAGTAAGCGGAAAAGTTCATCTGTCACGTTGACAGATGAACTTTTCCGCTTACTATTGACGAACTTCCAAAAGCTTTTTGGATTTCTCCGAAGATTAGTCTGCACTCTCATGACATAAGCCTTGTACAAAGCTAAATTCAAATTGCGATACGCCTTACTAGCACGTTGGAATCCAAGCTTGCTGTCAGACGACTGTAGAGCACGATGCTTACGTTGTTTGGCATTTTTCTCACGTTTCAACTTTCGCAGCAGTGGCGTACTCCAGGCAGGTGAAAATGGACGTCTAGTGGGTGGAACATTCCTCTGCAACCACTGTTGAATAATAAAGCAGAAGCTTGAAGCCATTTCATTAACATCCTCACAATTCAGACAAGCCCAGTCAATCGTAGAAAGGTACTCTCGAAGCATGCCGTAGTCAATCTTGCCAAAATCAAGAGTAGGCTCACAGTCAGCATGGTGCGGATCATCAATCTGGCACCTGGCTTAAACGGGAAGAAACATTTCCAGCGGAGGATGGTGCAAATCTATAGGCAACAGTGCAACAGCAGCCTCATTTACGGTTACCCCACAGTTGGTCGAACAAAACATTAGATCAAGCGTTCGATCAGAATGGTTACGAATCCAGTTAGCTTGATACAAATTCAAAAAATCCATTCCATCAATCAAAGCAGCACTTACTGGAGGTACAGTTGACGATGCAGCCAGAAACACCTCGCCGTCTGCATTCTGCAACCACTGTAGGCGGGGCTGGTTGTAATCACCACATATCAGCACCTGGTCATCAAACGAGGCGCTGTCACACAGTTCACGAACGGAGGCCACATGTTCATCTATCAGATCTGCATCACGGCTACGGTCAGGAGGGATGTACACAGCACCAATCAGCAAACGATTACGACCAATAACAGCATCAACAAACACCTGTTCCAATCTTTCACCGTGGTGCGTCTGAACTTGAGTACAACGGAAACGGTGATGGACTGCAATCAGTACACCTCCGAAGCTCGATTTATCACTGTTCCTGCGGCAGCGATCACAGCGAAATACGGTGAACGATGATCCGAAAATTTGCAGAGGATCGATGCAGTCATTTAATCCAGTCTCTGTCAGTATGATGAAGTCGTAATTGCACTCCATAACAGCCAAGAGCAAGTCGTCAATTTTAGTCCTAACACCTCGGACGTTCTGGTAGTAAAGCCATACAGGATCGACTGGGGATACACCAGGCTGCAACATAAAACGGTTGAGTGTATGAGGAGACTTATTTAAAAAAAACAATTCTCCCCTGTGATGGGAACCCTAGGGTTCCCACCGTCCGCAGTACAGAGCTCCAAATTGGTGTTCGATCGTTGTCCACTGGCTAGTTCAACGCGACGCGAGAGTTTGTTGGCTGGTCCACAAATTCTCTGAATACCAGTCCGTCCGGGCAAGTCGACGAAAGCTGCGCACGTTGTTCTAATGATGGATCCAGACCGATCTTAAATGAAACGAACGACATGTTCGAGACATCTTTTCCTTTCGGAACCAAGCGGATCACATCACACGGTGACGATAGATCAAGACAGCGATCCACAACTTTCTGCACATCATCCGGGGGAGATCAGCGGTTGGAACCCCGACAAATACAACCAGAATTTGGCGGGGATTGCAGCAGGCACGATAGAGCTGATGGACAGGTCGCTGAAGTCGATGGCTCTTGTACCGCGATCTGAAGTCAACGTTGACGAGTCGATCTGCTCCACCCGTTGGCGCTTTCGTCCTCTTTGCAATGTTTTTGTTTTGCTTCCATCTCCTTGTGAATCAGTCAAATCAGTCAACACGAGATCTGAACTGTACTTGGCTAGACAAGTTATTCGAGCTGTCCGGAGCCGCAGAGGAGGCACTCTGGGCTTTAAGTGTATCTTTGAGGTAGTTTTTAATACTCCGACCAGCAAACACGGACCGGCAATCAGTGCAAACAAACATTGCCTTTCCTTGTGAGAATAGGTCTCGGTTGGCACGGTGATTGAATCCACAACATTGTTGGCTAATGTGGAAAGAGGCATCACAAAAGCCGCAACGGATGGGTTCGAGATCGTTCACTTCCAATTTGCATTCTTTGCACTGCTTCTTCGCCATTGTAGTCTGTTGTGATTCATCAGGAACAGAAACGGGGTAATGGCTGTTGCTTTGCTTGTTGGATGATCGATCGAACAGAATTCACTTCCGAATTGCAGCGGCTTGTCCAAGGATTTCCGATAATTTCCACACGCGGCAGGATCGTTATCACCAAGCAGTACGGGTAAAACAAAAGTTGCGAATTTATGGTAAATTTACACAACAAAAAAACATCAAAATAATCGACCATTAAAATGAACAGTTAGACAATAAAAACGAGCGCACAATGTTACACCATTAAGACTGCTGCTAATAAGTCTACCGTACAGTTTGCAGAAGCCGATGGTTTGCATGAAGTTCACTTTCAAGAGTTCATTTACAACCTTCAGAATGGATGCAAGGATAATCCATCATCTTTCTGGACTTTTATAAACTCCCGGAAAGGTTCAGCTCGTATTCCAGTGAACGTCACCTGTTGTAGTCAAAGTTCCTTGTATGATGCTAATTTTGCAAACCTCTTCGCAGACTTCTTCCGAACCGTCTACGAAGTCGATCAGGTTCCACTTCCGCATTAATTCGTCTGCAGCAGCTCAATTTCAGCCATGATGCTATCCACAAATCACTCTGTTCTGTTGGCCCAGGTCCGGATCGTATTCCACCTTCATTCATCAAGTATTGTTCAGCATCGCTCCCGTAATGTCTATCTTCAGCCGATCACTTCTGGATGACGTTTCCCCTGGAAGCTTGCGTCAATTTCAAGTTAGGTAAGTTAGGTAACATTCACTGCGTGGAAAACTATCGTCCAATCTCAATCCTGAACTGTTTGGCGAAAGTTTTGGTTAGCCCAATCCATAATCTCCGAGTTCCAACATGGTTTTTTGAAGCAACGTTCTACGATTACCAAGTTGATGACCTACACTAACACTCTGATTGGTAGCATCGAGAAGCGTCAGCAAGTTGATACCGTGTAAATTGACTTCTCTAAGGCTTGTGATAAAGTTCCTCAAAATCTTGCTGTCACTAAGTTGAGCCGCCTTGGTCTGTCTCCATGGATCGTTTACCGGTTGGAATCATACTTATCATCCAGAAAGGCCTCCGTAAAGGTTCATGATGCTAGATCCGATACGTCCAGTATACCATCAGGTGTTCTCAGGGGGCTCTTTGATATCTCATATTCGTTTTGTTCATAAACGACGTGTGTAACAACCTAAGTTGCTGTAAGCTGGTTTACACAATTGGTATACACAATTCGTCGACAAGCATGTCATGAAATCGTTGTTATGTTCTATGGTGCGTAGCTTACTTGAATATATAGTATATAGCGTGCAAATTTGGGCTCAGAATCATGCTGTACATGTATCACGCATCGAGAGAATACAAAAACGCTTTGTTTAAGCTGTATTACGGCGGCTTCCGTGGACCAATCTCGAAAATCTACCTCCATACGAACAAAGATGCGCGCTGATTGGACTTCAATCTTTGTCGAGCCGGTGTAGCTTCCTGCAGATGATGTTCGTTTATGACGTGCTGAGAAACCATATTGATTGCACTAGTGTGCTTCAGATCATCATCATCTTCAGATTTTATGGACTCCTGGGTACCACACCGCATACTAATATAACAATCCTCGGGATAGATGTTGTAGACTTTTTAATAACGTGATTGAGAAATTAGATTTTTATATTAGTAGACTTGTTTTAATAATACAACTCAGTAGTTTTCAATGTGTGTGGTTATTCTGCCAAAGATGGTGAACAAATAAATAATTAAATAATTAGGATAAACTAAATCTCATCATTTCAGCGCCACCGGTGGTGCAGTGGTAAGCGTGATTACCTCTCACCCCAGCAGGCCTGGGTTCAATCCCAGTCGGCGCCGCCGGGATGTTCTGAGGCATAACATATCTGATCACACCTTCGTTCGGAAGGGAAGTAAGGGCGGTACTCGAAAAAAATGCACCAGACAAAATTGTTCGCCAAAAATATATTTTAATTCTGATTTTTTTGAAACTTTCAGGGAATGAACTAATACATATGGATTATATTTCGGTATAATTACTTTATTCAGTTTCCTTTCCATCGCTGAAAGCCCGCACCTTTCCCTTAAGACCCCTCATTACATTTTGTGCAATGGTGGAGCCGACCTTTTTGATCACTTTCATCCATTCTTTCTTCAACTCCAGCTCGTTCTTAAACACCTTGGACGATTTTCGAACTTTGGCCTTCATTATGGCCCAAAATCTTTCCACCGGACGAATCTCTGGTGAATTTGGGAGGTTGGCGGTTTTTGGTACAAAAACAACGTTATTGTCTCTGAACCAATCCAACGTCGATCGCGCGTAATGGCATGATGCCAGGTCCGCCTCCGTGGGACCGCAGAAAGGACAACAGACGCTTCTGAAGGCACTCGGTGCGGTAAATTTCGCTGTTGATGGTACCCATTGTGATGTACGGTTTGCTCAGTTTACCGCATTGGCATATGGCTTGCCAGAGCAAGTATTTTTTGGCGAATTTGTCCACTTTCTTCTTCCTTATGTCTTCCAGAACATCAAACCGTGATTTGTGCGGGACTTGGCCACCGTGTTTTGTTGATCACGCCGGTTCAGTGCCTTCCGGACCTTGAATACACGTAGCCCAGCTCGTTTCATGGTTTGCTGAACGAACCAGGCGGAACACTTTGCCTTCAAAGTCGCGTCGCGAATCGAAAGGTTCGGATTACACTTGAAATAATCCAACACCTTCTGGGCCTTCACAGGGTCAGCTGTCTTCGATTTTCTTCCACTTTCAGCCCGCCGCTCGGTCGCCTGGGTTTTCTGAAACGATTTTACCATCCGAGACACAGTTGTATGGGTGATTTCCAGTTGTCTTCCGATCCATCTCATGGTCGCAGTCGGATTTTCCGTGACGGCGTGCAAAATTCTCTGGCGATTTTCTTCTTATTTCGATGACATCTCAATAAACACTAAATCGATTGTTATGAAATTTTGCACATGTTAACAATTCACTCCAAACTAGTTATACCCAGATTTTCATCAATTTTTACCCACGGATAAAAAAGTTACACACGGATAAAAATGGTGCATTTTTTTCAAGTACAAGCCTTAAAGTCGTTGGTCCCCGGTTCATGAGTTAATGGGTCGATAGGTAGCGTCTAGGTCTGGAAGCTGCCTCCCTGGCGTTGGTAGGAAAACAAGATCAACGGGAAACAAATCAAGGAAAAAAAATAAATAAATCTCATTTGAGTTTGCCTCTTATCGGTGTTCAAATTAAATTTTATCGAATAGTGATCGCTGTAGTCGAATAAATTGAAAGTAAATTTAATTGTTTCATAGTATTTTATTATAAACTCAAAACGGAAATGATAAATTCCCGTTGCATCAAGGCATAGGGCTATATTTTAATTTGCCAACATTGTGGAACCATTTTGATAACTTCGCTGATGCTATGAAAGTTTTACATCGTTTACTGACAAATCTATGCGTTAAAGGGCGAACACGAAATTATTGCGACACATTCAACAGGGCATAACTTTTTTACCATTGGGTATAAATCAACCAAATTTTGCACACTTTCTCATTGATGTGTATTGTGTACATGCTGTCAAACTCGAAGTCGTGTTTTTCGATTCAACGAAAATGGAGGTGAACCAACGCGAGTTGAGAGAACAAATTCTTTCCAAACACCTGGAATTTCCTGACCTGTCGCACCACCGGCAGTTGGGAAAAATGTTGAACATTCACCATTCAACCGTCTCCAGAGTGTTGAAGCGGTTCCAGGAGCGGTTGACGTTGGACCACGGCAAAGGAGCTGGAAGAAAACCGGGACCGGAGAACAAAAAGACGGAGGGAAAGGTGAAGCGGATGATTAAAGCAAATCCCAACGTCCCAAGCCGTGATTTGGCTAAAAAGATCGGCATGTCGCAGAGCTACGTCCAGAATGCAAAGAAGAGAGCTGGACTACATACATACAAGGTACAGAACTTCCCAAACCGCGATGAGCGGCAACAATCGACGGCTAAAACTCGGGCACGGAAGCTCTACGAGAAGATGCTGACAAAATATGGCTGCTGTGTGATGGACGACGAAACGTATATAAAAGCCGATTTTAAGCAAATTCCGGGGTTGGAGTTTTTCACCGGCAAGAGCAAGTTCGATGTGTACGACAAATTTAAGAAGAAGAAAATGTCGAAGTTCGCCTCCAAATATCTCATTTGGCAGGCCATCTGCTCTTGCGGACTGAGGAGTGAGCCTTTCGTGACAAAGGGCACAGTAAATGGCGAGATCTACAAATCTGAGTGCCTCGAGAAGCGCCTTTTGCCGTTCTTGCAGCAGCACGACAAAGCTCCGCTATTTTGGCCAGATTTGGCATCATGCCACTATTCTAAAAGTGTCCTGGAGTGGTATGAGGCCAATTCTGTCCATTTTGTTCCAAAGGACATGAATCCGCCTAACTGTCCGGAGCTGCGCCCGGTGGAGCAGTACTGGGCAATAATGAAGCGGGAACTTCGGAAGAGCAAGAAGACAGTCAAAGACGAGAATGACATGTTAAGAAAATGAAAAAAAAAACTGAGAAGCAGTTACCGGATGACACTGTAAAGACTTTGATGGAGGGCATCAAGCGAAAATGCGTTCAATTTTACACTCAAGGCTCCATCGATTAACTTTTCTTTTGATTTTTGAAGTAAATATATGTATAAAACTACCCTAAAATTTTGGTTTGATTCTAAACATTATAAGAAAATTGGCATGACATTTTCGGTGTCGCAATAATTTCGTGTTCGCCCTTTACAAGCAAATACAGTACTTTTATGTCGTTTCCATTTCACAAATCCCAAAACAGCAAATGAAATAAAAATTGGATACAATCGCAAAATTTGAGTTGGGACGTTATACATAAGCAGCACACATGTTCTATAACAGATCATATAACCTTTGTATGACTGGATTTGGTTGTAAAGACGTTTACTTAATATTAGTCTATGAATCTGTGTTAGTTGGATAACCTTGAAAAAAAATATATTATTATCATTATTTCTGAACTAAACTGTGCACCATCCAAAAGATTTTTCCATCTGAATAACTTTACCAATATTAGCCATATTCTATTTAGCTCAACTATTAAGATTAAGCAAATAATCACTCTCGCTGCCTGGTGTGAACATTCTGAACTGAGCTGTCCACTCTGCAATAGGTCTTGTTCATTCCAATAACTTGAAGACAACAATCTTCTATCTGGTCGGGATGTCTGTTATCCATCTCCTGACGTCCTGTAGTGGAATACTGTCCATATATATGCGGCGGGATGGGCCATCCCTTGCTAGGTGGTCCATTTCGTTATTCCCTGGGATGCCACAGTGTTCGGGAAGCCATGCGTAGTTTGTTTTTAAAGGTGCCTGTTTAACAATGCTCTGGATGAAATGGCTTGAATTGCACTATGGTAATCCGAGAGAATGATGATCGCGTATAAAATGACGGCTGCTTCGGCTGAAAAAATTGAGCAACGCAAAAGTGGACTTAGACTGGTCGGAGAGATGCTCACAACAATCCCCAGCACTAGATCGCGTTCCGTCGGTGTAGCGGTGTGCATAGTTAAGGTACGACCCAATGAGCTCTGCTACCGATCTCCATAGCGCTACAGAGTTGACCCCAGCTCTGAATCTCTCCTTGATCTGGTTATCAGTGTTGGGTGCTGAAGCTTGCCAACTTTTGACTCCGTTCCAGTGAGTCTCGGTTACTGGGGGAGTACTGTACCGGTGGCTACACAGAGGACTCCATTCCCCTCGTTGAGGAGTGATATCCTAATTGTTTTCCCTAACATTTTTATTGTCTTACTTAACGGGATAGTTTGGTCCTGATGGATGACCCATGGACACGGTGCCACGACGAGCAGACGTGGCATCTTAATTTGGCAGAGAGCTGAAAACCTGCCGATTCTACCTACATACGTTGCAGACTGCTGCTTGAGCCCTAATTTTCATACGCGTAAGGGTTCGGGCCTCCCTTAGCTCAGTTGGTAAAGGGGCAGCTGCAAACAAAACCATGCTGGAGGTGGCTGGGTTCAATTCCCGGTCCGGTCTAGGAATTTTTTGGATTGGAAAATTTTTCGACTTCCCTGGGCATAGAGTATGATTATTCTTGCCACAAAATTATACTAATGCAAAAATGTTACAGGCATCGAAATGTGGAACTGCATTCAGAACACTAAGTTGAGGGCACGTTATAAGCTGATTTGCGATAAGCAATAAGCTTAAAAACGAAAAAGAAGACGAATAAGAAGAAGAAGAAGTCAGGGTCTGGCCAGAAGTCATTCTTAGAATATCGTCTGAGTATACAACAATGTAGATGTAGCCCGGGAGACGATTGAAAACGCTGTTCATAGCCACCAAAACGGCAATAACTGAGTCTTGAGGAACTACAGTTTCCTCCCGGATTGGACGAGAATTGGTGTTCTCTACCGACACTCGGAACGAACGGTCCACCAGGAAGTTCTCCACAAAGTGAATGATGTGGTCACACAGGCCCCAGTTTTCGAGTTGCTTTAAAATGAGTGATGACAAGCACGATTGAATGCTTTCCATAACCTTGCCGATTATTGAGAAGATCTCGGGTCTCAATTGTGCGATTGGCTGAAATGTTGTGATATCACGTGTCGTTTCATTCGCCTTGGGGATTGGAACCACCAAGCTCGCCCTCCAAAACGCTGGATACGAATTGGTTTGCGAGAGCTGGTTAAAGATATCCAGCAGTCTCAGCGTACCAGAAAAAGACAGACTTTAAAGTAGCGGATATCCAATTTCATCCGGGCCAGCAGATTTCCCATTGCAGCAGCTAAGTGCATGTGGAAACTCCTGCCAAGAGAAGTCCTGGTTAATGTTAAAATTACTCGTATCCGGGAGAACCCTGTTGTCACAAATAGAGGATGCTGAGGGCCTAATTTTGCGCTGAAAATTGTTCTCATATTTGGCAATGACGGACAGGCTACCGAACTATTCTCCAAGTTCGTCCGCAACTGCTACAAGGTCCGGGATGGTCGAGCCTCATATTTGGACGTGAATAGAGCTCGAACATCGTTTGCCACTAAGAGTGTTGACCCGGTTCCATAGATCGGTCGAACACTGTAACGAGTTCATGTTATCTAGAAAATCCGTCCAGTTGTTGTGTTGCGCATCCCCCGCCCCGGAACACTGCTGGTCTTGGAATGGATGCGGTTGCCCTAATCAAATTTGTATGGTTATTTTGCTTAACGACGCGTGTAGGGTATCATTCAAACCATTTGTGGAATAGTTCTTTCATTTGCTTTATCGTTCGGGTATGGTATTTTTTATTAGAGCGCTAAAAATTATAAACCATGAGCCTGAAAATTATAAACGATGTTCATTGAAAAATACGTCATTTTCAAATGTTAATTAAGCGAGTTAAACAATATAGACCTTCGCAGTGTTCACACCACAAATTAATTAAAGTACGATATCAAAGGTAATACCCTAAGCTACAAAATGGAACCAATGTTTCCAATTCAGAAATAGTACAAAGTGTAAATTTAATCCTTATATTCTACTCAAAGCTATTCGCATTAACAAAGATACCCCGTTTTACGGTACGCTCTTTGAAATGCAACTAACAATACAAAAATCAATTTGTGCCATTTTTAGATATACAGCCATTCCATAGCAAAACGATAGAGTGGTTCACAAAATCTCGCAAAAATTGGTATTTTTGTTCCTTATCAAAAAATATTAAATCAGTATTTTTTTTTGTCATGAGGGTGAAAATTTCCATGTATGGGTTGCCCAAAAAATCAATTTTTTTCAGAAATGATTTTTGTTTTCAAAATTTTTTTTTTTTCAAAAATTCATAACTTTTAAACCACAGGGCCGATTTCAAAAACTAACATATCAAATGAAAGTAAATTAAATATAAGATGAAATTCAAGAATTGGGCTTGAGAAGCATTTGAAAATGACATGTTATAACTATCCCGCAAGATGAGATAGCAACTATTTTGCTGGAGCTAAAAAGTGAGCCACACGCAAATTAAAACCGTTCCGGTATTCGTGAACAAAAAACCACGATAAGCTGATCACTACTTGGAAAAAAATCCGTTCCCGAAAACGGGAACGGACCGTGAACTAAAAATCACGGCCAGCTATCCAGAACAAAATTTTCTCAAATATACACCGTGAACTATGGTTCACGGCTGTGGTTCACGAATATGGGAACTCTTTTTTTCCCGTGTAGTTCATTCGAATTCATGAATTAGTTCCCATAAATATGATCGTGTACATCGAATTTTCATGAACTTAATTTCAAATCCGTAAACTCTATTCAGCGCGACAAGCGATTTCGCAACGCTCAACATAATATAAAATAAAATCATGATGTCGTGATACCACGAACCCATAATTGTGATTTTCGTTCCTACAATTGTAAATTTGGACCACATGCAATGCTGCAGCTGTCAGTTTCTTTTTTTTTGTCAAAATTATCCCAACAGAGTGCTCGAATTAATCGAGAATAGTGTGTTGATTATTAGTGCCCGCAGCAGACCCGTATCGTCAGAATGGTGGTGGAGTTCTTCGAGCTGACCGAAATCCTCAAAGGAAAGGGTGAACCAGTGAATGTCCTATTGAGAAAACTTTGAAGATTGCTCCAGAGGCGGTGGGTATGTTTTCCGCTAGTCCGGACCCTAGCAATAGCATGGAAGCGAAGGTAAGCAAGCACCGATGTGGCTCTAGATGCATAGATGTAAAGGTGGTCAATAACTCACGGTCTGCTAGTGTTGGTGAGCTATTTGGCGTTAATGTTCATGAAAAGTTCACTATTTTGCTATAAAAGGTGCTAACACGGGCGGATTTGGACAGATTTGGACCTGTTTCATACGGCCAGAAGATGTATGCTGGTCACAAAAGCCTTGCCAAATTTAAGTCCTACACAAGTGATGTGAATTTCATGAATAAACACGAGGCGGATTGATTATAGCAAAATTTGTCATATACAATCGCCATAGTTAGTAAACAAACTAACACTTCTTCCTTCTATGGTACCTTTGTTATACGCGTTTAGGACCCCGCTAGCATCGTTGAGGATATGATCAATGCTAGTTATGGTGATGCATCTGGAAATCGAGTGGTAGCTGCGTTCATGGTGACCGGAGATCCGTTGAGCTGAAAGTGTGTCCACATCCATCTGCTGGACAGATGTTGCCAATTTGGGGTGTGGGTGAAACCTGCATCGTTCGGTTGTTGCAGCCAAGTCTTCCGTCGTTTGCAGTTTCTTTCCGCTTCCATGCTGTATAATACAATCAAAACATTGACATCAATTTAATGTTGACGTTTAACAGTCCGTAATCCATGTTGCCGTTTACAAGAACAGGTGCATGATATCAAGAACACCTCCTGAATTTTAATTACGTTCACCAGAACAAGATCATGATCTTCAGATTTCACGTTTCTATGACATTTGCTGCCTTTGCTGGTGCCCGGTGTAACATAACGCAAACGTTACGTTTATTTTGGAGAACAATGTTCACGATTTCATGATTTTTATTCGTGGTGTATTTTGACTTCTTCCGAAATTTGTGACTTGAGCTTGACGAATTTCGGAACCGATTTTTTTCCCGTGCATTTATATTTGAAAAAGTACTGAGAACATACTTTTCATGGGAAATCAACGAATAAAAAGTTACTGTTGGAAAACCGGTTTCGATCAATCGTGGACCATTAGAGATAGTAGGGGAAATGGCTCTAATGCTGGCCTATGGATCTAAGATTGGGCCCATCGTTAAAAATCGTGCTATTTATCAATTTTATCTAGATGAACGCGCCATTGGGACGGTACTAACTGATATTTTTGGTCAAAATTTAGTCGATTGCTGGGTTTATGTATGGGCCCAAATTAGGGACATTTAGCATCCTAGTTACCATCTTTCAACAAATTTGTTTCAAATAACTTATCTTACAACTTTGTCGAACATTATGCCAACTAAGTAAAGAGACTCGAAAAAGATTAATGTATTTCAACCTTCCTAACGCATTAGGAAAAAGTTGCACGTTGTGTATTAGCGGGTCAAAAAAGATCCAAACTGTAACTTGCTTCTAAAAATCCTGTCCAGGATTTTTCCAATTTGTCCATTTAGGCTACATGGCGCTAGATCCAATAGAACACAAAAGGAAACTTCCAAAACCTCATGTACTGGTACCGTCCGACGGCTCAAAATTTATGATTTTTTATCAAGAAGTAAATAGACATCATGCCATGGACCGTAAGATGAACCTGGCCACCGCCGGACTCAAAAAGTACACTTCCTAAACTTCATGTACTGAATCGTCCGATGGCTCAATTTTTTTTTATCAAGAAGTAAATAGACATCATGTCATGGACCAACATAAAGATCTGGCCACATCCGGATACCCAGAACCGGTTCTGGTAGGGCTTAAAAAGGAAACTTCTTAATCCTCATATAGTGGTACCGACTGACGGCCCAAATTAATGATGTTTCATCCAGAAGTAAATAGACATCATACCATGAACCAATAGGTAAATCTGCCCACATCTGGATATCCTGAACCGGTTCCGGCAGGGCTTCAAAAAAGACACTTCCAAAACCTCGTTTACTGATACCGACCGACGGCTTAACATTTAGGATTTTTCATTCAGAAGTAAATAGACATCATGCCATGACCCAAAAGGTGGATCTGGCCACATCTGGATACCAGGAACCGGTTCTGGTAGGGCTCAAAAGGGACATTTCCTAAACCTCATGTACTGGTGTTGTCCGAATGCTCAAAATTTATGATTTTTCATCCAGAAATAAATAGACATCATGCCATGGACCAACAGAAGAATCTGGCCACATCCACCATCATTCGCAGGAGGGCCAAAAAAGGATACTTCCTAATCCTCATGTACTGGCGCCGTCCGACGGCTCAAAATGTATAATTTTTCATCCAGAAGTAAAAAGACATCATGCCATGGACCAACATTGCAAATAATGTATTTATCTATATATACAGTCAAGATTCCTATAGTACGGATTCGTTCTTGCCGGATTCCTATAGTACGGTTGCTACTGGATTCCTATAGTACGGTCGATCCAGGATTAATGAATACACGTTTTATATGGGATTTGAGCTAATTGGGACCAAACACTGATTGTACGGCAATTTGAAGAGATAACTTCCTGATGTCTTTGGATAAGTTGTTAAGCAGATAGTTGGTCACCTTTTGGAAATAGTCAATTTACAGTCAATATCACAAGACTGGTCCTGTGGAATATCCGGAACAACCGTGAAAGTGGTTATTTTATGAAACTGATCCCAAAGCTCCGCTTTTTTTTTCTAAACCACTCAAAGACGTCTTATCAGTATGCATTTGGAGTTGTGACTAGTATATGGACTCTGGAGAATACGGGATGGCCCACCGGAAGATTCGGAACATCCGTAAAACTGGTCAATTCACGAAACAGATTTTAGAGCTCCGCGGTTTTTTTTCGAAATCACTCATAGACGTCTAATCACAATGAATCTTCCGGAGGACCATACCGTGGTATCGAGTGTCCATATTACAGTCACAACTTCGAATTCAGTCTGATAAGACGTCTAGGAATGGTTTCGAAAAATCTGCTGAGCTCTAGAATCTGTTTCATGAATTGACCACTTTTACGTATGTTACGGATCTTTCGGTGGACCATCCCGTGGACTCCAGTGTCCATATTCCAGTCACAACTCCGAATTCATTATTTTAAGTTGTCAAGGAGTGATTTTGAAAAATCTGCTGACTCTAGGATCAGTTTCATGAATTGACCACTTTTACGGATGTATCGGATCTTCCGGTGGACCATCCCGTGGATTCCAGTGTCCATATTCCAGTCACAACTCCGAGATCATTATTTTAAGATGTCAAGGAGTGATTTCGAAAAATCTGCTGACTCTAGGATCAGTTTCATGAATTGGCCACTTTTACGGATGTATCGGATCTTTCGGTGGACCATCTTGTGGTCTCCAGTGTCCATATTCCAGTCACAACTCCTAATTCATTCTCATAAGATGTCTAGGAGTGATTTCGAAAAATCTGCTGAACTCTAGGATCAGATTCATGAATTGACCACTTTTACGGATCTTCCGTTGGACCATTCCGTAGTCCTTTGGGTCCATATTCACGTCACAACTCCGAATTCATTCTGATAAGACGTCTATGAGTGATTCCGAAAAAACCACGGAGCTCTAGGATCAGTTTCATGAATTGACCATTTTTAAGGATTTTCCGGGTCTTTCGGAGGATCAGACTCGTGACTTTCCGGATGCTAAATGTTTCCAAATGTGGCAAATTTTCTGTTTAATAACTTTTCAGAATACTCCAGGAAGTTATCTCTTCAAATTACCCTACAATAAGCGTTTGTCCCCAATTAGCTATAATCCCATATGCTACGTGTATTCGTTAATGCCGGTTCCTATAGTGCGGTCCCTTTGAACCGTACTATAGGAATCTTTACTGTATATGGAGTCAACAAAGTAAAAGTGAAAGAAGAGCTGCAAATGGAGCCCATGCGATACGACAATGGAGTGATGCTCGTTAAGAAAATACCCGGAGACACAATGAGTGGTAGACAATTATCATACAATCGTTTATTATAGCAGTCAACAGTTGAAGCCAAGCAACAGTTTATTTTGCTTTATTTTGTTGTTGTGTGTACTGATGAATTCAGAATTATGGAAAACTATCCTGATTTGTTAAATTTGTTTTTAAAGTGACCTCGTATCATAATTTACGCTACTGTTTAGTTTGCAGTCCAAACCTAATTTTCTGAAAGTTCAACACTGGTATATAACCTAGAACATCCGCATTTCATAAGCAAAATCAACCCTTTGTCCTCTGCCCATATATGTCCTCGGTTCTCGAAGCTGGACCTATTGTCTTCCACTTTTGATGCTGTGGCTTGATGCTAACAACATTTTTTTTTTCGATCCGTATTCTATTCCTCTTCTGTCACAGCTTATTTTTTTTTTACTCTTCATCCCATCATTTGTCCACTAGCACTTTACTTGTTCCGTTCCAACATCTTCCCATGTTGCAATGGATCAGTTCCATAGCAAATGAAGAAACGGCCTCCTCCGATTTGCATAAAACTTTGCATTATTGTGTGCTATGGGCAATCATTCACAACTTAACAAAAATTCGGCCATTTTGGATGTTGCATTATTTTCAAAATGGTATCTTTGGCATTTTTCAATAAATTGTAGTACAAAAACATCAATGTCTGAGCAAAATTTGTTACGAGAAATAAAGTTTTTGCTGAGAAAAATATACACGGTGTTTTTTTTTTGTAATTTAAAGTAATTTTGATGATTAAAAAAAGGGTATAAAAATGCAAACTTCTGAAATATTCACAACCACGGATTTTTGAATATTAACAAAAATCGGTGAACAAGAACTTTTGGTCAAATTTTTACCAAAGACACAGTGGCTATAAAGCGCTTTACCAATGATATGTCGGTACTATTTCTTTTTCTTCTTGTTTTTTTCCATCTTCTTCTTGCAGTGGCGTTCCAACTGGAACTTTGATTCTACCATTAACAACGTGGTTTCATGGATTTCCTTAGATGTTGATTGAGAGGTTTATTTTAGAAAATTGAGATTCGATTATGGGAGAATTGACCGAACATATTTCGGTTAACGTAAAGATAAACATTATTCACAAACGTCGAATAGAATTTAATTATTCTAAATCTACAACCGCAAAACTTTCAACGGAAAAAAATGAACAAACACAAACAGTGCCATCGATCGTTCCAGTGTATTGCAGACTGATCTCATCTAATTAAAAATTTGAACGCTGTCTTAAATCTATCATTAGCAAGTTTTCGCCTCATCCCATCCCTGCCATTCACCACTCACAAGCAAAGAATCACTTATCTCGGTGGAAACTTTCCGACAATTCGCAGAGTGCTTCCGGCGTAGAATTTGTGCTGAAAAATGAAAATCCCACCTCCAAACAGGGGCGCGAGGGAGGAATAAAGAGAGACAGGACAGATAACAGAACACGATGCCAACGAGCACAACGGCAACCAACTAAAAGCACACGTTGAGCTGGTCTCGCGCAAAAGGGTTAAATCGCACTCGGTTTGCTTCGTAAAAGTTGCCCCCGAGGCTCTATAGCTACATGGTGCATGAGAAGGAGAATGAAGGCTATTTCCTTCAAATAAACAAGCAGCAGCGGGAAACTTTTTTTCATCCCCTTTCGCTCGCTCGCAATTCAACACAATAATCAGAAACACAAACAGCAAATGATAGAAGTATTTTCATTCGTATTCCCGACAATTACCTCTTGTTTCTTGGTTGTTTTCGGAAATGGAAACTCGATCGGTACGTAACGCGACGTGGGGCTGGTGGGAGGCAAAGGTGGAACTTCGAAGAGTGGAGGAGACTTTAAGCGAGATCATGGGTATGTAAAAGTTGGCGGGAAAACTCTTTCTGCTGACGAATGATGCTCCACTCTTTCCATTTTTGTTTTTCACTTTTTTGATTCATGTTTTATATTTTGTTTTACGTTGGTGTTTAGTGCCACGAAAACGGGTAAGACGAGCAAGATACACTGTTGCGGGTGCCGATGCTATTGCTGTTCGCGATAATTGCTTCCGGCAAAAATTAAACTTTTCTATCGTCAGGTTGCTGGTTTGCAATTTGTTCAAGCCGGGAACTTTTCTGCTTTGCTCTTCTTGTCTGGCACAGAATGACAATTCAAATTCATATGCCTCGCGGTTTGCTTGCTTTCGATGATCATAACGAGGACCTTGGGAAATTGAACCAGACGGTTTGGAAGTTGTTTTTGGTCTTGTACATTCAAGTTATGCACTTAATTTTCCGAGTGTTGTTGGGGGATTTCTACCAGTTTTGTCTATGCAGTCTGGCGAGCTTGAACTAGCCGAAAATCTTACCCATAAATTCATGTTTAATCGAGTTGGTGAGATATGGTTTCATTTAAGGCTTTGCTTAGAGATCTTACTTGTGGATTTGGTTCCTTAAGGTCAGTAATATCAGTTTTTCAGACGTAGGGGAGAGTGGACACACTTCTGTTATCTCAGCGGAAAAAAAATTGTTTGGATTTTTGAACAGGCTTTTAGAAAAGAATCTTTTGTCATTTTTTTTTAACTCTTTATTTGTTTCAAATTCAAAATAATTTGCATTTCATTTTAATCTAGGTGTTCCAGTTACTACAGTAACTTACCAGCCTTAATTGTTATGATATTTAGATAAGTGTTTTTACATTCTTCCTGCCTTGGCAATTCAGTATTTTAAACAAGTTTTTAAACCTGCATGTCAGTATAACAATTGAAATCTTAAAACTAAAAAGGGAATTAATCGTTGCAATTGCGGATTGCAACGATTTTTGCCTGAAATTATTAATTTTTTTGTTGGACATGTGTTCTAAAGTCTCAACATTTGAAATTCTATGTACTTTGGTAGTACTGTACCAGGGAGGCAACTTCAACATCATCTTCAGAACTTTGTTCTGAATCCTTTGAAGTGCTTTTTTCCTGGTAGTGCAACAACAAGACCATATTGGAACAGTGTAAGCCATGGCCGGTCTAAAAACTTGTTTAAATATTAGAAGTTTATTCGTCAGGCAAAGTTTGGATTTCCTGTTTATAAGAGGATACAAACATTTTATATATTTGTTACATTTGGCTTGAATTTCCTCAATGTATGTTTTAGTTTGTTATTTTGGTTAAGTGCTAATCCAAGATATTTCACTTGGTTTGACCAGGAAATTGGAACTCTGTTAATAGTGACTATGTGACTACTACTAGGTTTCAAAAATGAATCTCTAGGCTTATGTGGAAATATTATAAGTTGAGTTTTGGAAGCTTTGGGAGAAATCTTCCATTTTTGTAAATAAGAAGAGAAAATATCTAATTTTTTTTGCAGTCTGCAGCAAATAACACGAAGACTTCTTCCTTTAGCGGAAATGCCTGTGTCATCAGCGAACAAAGATTTGTGGCAACCCTGAGGCAAATCAGGGAGGTCCGAAGTGAAAATGTTATACAATATAGGCCCAAGAATGCTACCCTGAGGAACTCCTGCTCTAACAGGTAATCGATTAGATTTGGAATTTTGATAATTTACCTGTAGAGTTCTGTCAGTTAAATAATTTTGATTTCATAATATAAAGTGGAAAATTAAACTTTTTCAATTTAGCAATCAGACCTTCATGCCAAACACTGTCGAATGCTTTTTCTATGTCTAGAAGAGCAACTCCAGTTGAGTGGCCTTCAGATTTGTTTGAACGAATTAAATTGGTAACTCTTAAGAGTTGATGAGTAGTTGAATGCCCATGGCGAAATCCAAACTGCTCATCTGCAAAAAATGAGTTCGTATTGATGTGAAGCATCATTCTATTTAAAATTATCTTTTCAAAAGGTTTACTTATTGAAGAAAGAAAACTTATTGGATGGTAGCTAGAAGCTTCAGGCTTCAAAATTGGAACAACTTTTGCATTTTTCCATTTATCAGGAAAGTATGCCAAATGGAAACATCTGTTAAATAATTTTACCAAGAAAGACAAGGTACTCTCTGGGAGTTTTTTGATGAGGATATAGAAAACTCCATCATCACCTGGAGCTTTCATATTTTGAAACATTTTAGTTATAGACCTTACTTCGTCCAAATCAGTCCCCAAGGAATCATCAAAACTATTTTCCCGAGAGAAAATATTCAGATAATTCCGAGCAACCCGATTCTCATAGGACTAGTAAGACCCAAACTGAAATTATGGGAACTCTCGAATTGCTTAGCAAGTTTCTGAGCTTTTTCAAAATTTGTGATCAAAATTTTACCACCTTCTTTAAGCGCTGGAATAGGCTTTTGAGTTTTTTTTTTTTCAAAATTTTTGTGAGTTTCCAAAAGGGTTTGGATCTCGGGTCTAATTTAGAAACATTATTTTAAAAAGTTTTGTTCCTCAGGGCAGAGAATCGCTTTTTAATTTGTTTTTGCAAATCCCGCCAGATAGCTTTCATGGCAGGATCGCGTGTTCTTTGATATTGTCTCCTACGGACATTTTGACGTAGGACTACGTCTTTGATTTCTATATGGGGGTACACTTTGTGAAAACCAAAAATGGAACATGTAACAAATTAAGAAAGATTTTGAACGTTAATAACTCAGCTGGCCTTGGTCCAATTTCAATAATTTTATCACCAATCGATCAGAAATATACACTACGCATCGATAATAATCCTTCCGAATGTTGATTTTCAACAAGAAACTATTGAAAAACTGGTAAATGTCCAGCATTATCCAAAAGCGTCGAATTAACTAACAAATCCACCTATCCCCTTTTTGCATATGCTGCTTCCCCAGCACAGTCGTCAGAGAGCAGTAAGTAGACGAAACAAGTCGAAGTGGCATTCGCCTCCAATCCTCGGGTGCGTGCGAATAGGGAGGATGGAATTGCGTAATATTTTGCACACTCATCGCCATTCTCAGAACCACACGCTCCTAACGACCACACCCACACCACTGTGTGGTGGTGTTCGGTCGTCGAAATTAGTAGCAGCAGTGCTTTCGGCGTGTGGCGTTGAAAATTGTTCTCCAGTAACAACGAAAGGCTGCCTGCAAGCAGCGAGCTGCAGAGCCCACATAAGCAACCATCAAAGGAGGAAAAAGCTGCACCGCTATGCTATGGATCGGAATTAGCAGCTTTTCGTGAGTCGTTGCGGGTCGGTCATCTATGCCATGCGTGTCACCCACGCTCCAAACGACATACAGCTCGACAGCTTCATCCGTGTTGAACACCCAGCTCAGAATTACTCGACCATCACTACAAAACGGTCCTTTTCAGGGCCACCAAAAATCTGTTAAAGAGTATTATTTGGACATTGGTCAAGGTCATCAGTTCCCGCAAGCAGGTAGCTATCAAGGCTCAACCTGTCTATAGAAGGTGTGGAATTGTAGGCCTGAATAAATTGGTGCAATTAGTTTTTCTTCGGCTTCCATTCCGCACGATTCGTTTCTTTCGTTTAATCAATCACGCTTGTAGTGACGTCGAAAAGATTGTTTCAATCGGCGCTTACATATGAAATTTAATGTGGATTATAGAATTTTTTGTATGTTACCAAAATGTATGAATGGTTTGCCACTAAATGTTGAGATAATTTATTGATTTTTGAATTATCACACTGTATACCATGAAAATGCAGTCTGTTTGTGAGTTTTTGCCTGTTTTCAAGTAAGGAGTTATCATAAAAAAAAACAAATCGCCAGCTGGTATTTCCCGGCGCCTTAACAAATAAATAAAATCAAACAAAATCATCATGCAGACTAGCTAGGATTTGTTTTACTTCATATTTCACAAAGTTGCTTTAGAGTGTTAAGACATCGTCTCCCGCAAAGTTTACATTTTTCCCTCTACCAACACATACATCAGGGCTAGATAGATCTCCACAGGATCTATAGAATCCACGCAATTTCAAAAAAACCAAAATGCACAGCATTACGAAAAGAGGTCAGGTTTCGACCAATAGCAGATAGATTTTAATTCTAAACAAGCCAAACGATTGGAAATGTATCTACCAATTTGCTAAAATGAACACTTAGTTAATTTTCAATAGGTCACTATTGAAAAATACCAAATGTCCAACTGTTGCAATGGTGATCAAAATTATCACCGAATGTTTGAAAACAGCGCATTCCCTAACACAGACTTAAAAATCGAATTTGATGCGGTCCCACTGAACGGGTCATTCAATCACCGTAAGTGGTGGTGTCCAGTCCAGCAGCAGCAGTAGTAGCAGCAGCAGCAGCAGGAGTGTTTTCAACAACAACAACAACAACAACAACAACAACAACAACAACAACGAAAGGCTGCCTGCAAGCAGCGAGCTGCAGAGTTCATATGAGCAACCATAGAGAAGGAGGAATAAGTCCTACCGCTAGGCTAGGATCGGAATCAGTAGCTCGTCGTGCTCAGCTCAGCATTACTCAACCATCACTACAAAACGGTCCTTTTCAGGGCACCCATAAATTTGTTAACAGTATTATTTGGACATTTGTCAAGGTCATCAGTTATCGCAAGCAGCTAGCTATCAAGGCTCAACCTGGTCTCTATAGAAGGTGTGGAATTGTAGGCCCGAATGTATTGGTGAGATTAATCATCGTCCGACCATTTTCCAGAACACGCTGGTAGGAAGTGTTAAAAATCCATATAGAATTTGAGAGAAGTGGGAATAATTCGCTTTGGGTGTATATTCAGTCCCCAGAAGGCCAATAAAATCAAATTTGTGAGAAAATTAGCTCTCACGACTTCTATCTCTCGAAGTCCCTCCTTTTTTACATATTCTGCACAAACGATACTTTCCGCCCCGCCCCATTCATATAATTCGGAAGGAAATCCTGTGAGGGTTTAATTGAATACTCTTTAATACCAAAATGCACAAAACTTAAAAATTCATAAATAACAAAAAATTCAAAATACACCTTTTAAAGTCGGGTAGATGAATCGAAAATACTCAAGTTGACAGTCCCTTGGATTCTCTTCATCAACTTTCTCTTTAAAATAAATAGGGGAAATGTCTCTAATGTTGGCCTATGGATCTAAGGTTGGGCCCATCGCTAAAAATCTGCTTTTTATCAATTTTATCTAGATGAACGCGTTATTTGGACGTTACTAATGGATATTTTTGTTGCTATTGAAAAATTAGTCAATTCCTGAATTCATGTATGGGCCCAAATTAGGGACACTTAGGCCGACATTACCTGCATTTCCTCTACTACAAATACAAATAAAAAACGGAAAGAGTTAAGATAATTGATGATTGATCAATTAAAAGAACTAAATGTTCACATTTGTTCCGTCCACTAGCGGTCCTACGTCAAGCTTCCGTTTGTGCCCCTAGGCACAGACCCTTCTACTTTTTAGGACATTTACATCACTTGATAGCCCTCTTGCAATCGATTTGTGATGGACAAAGGATCAATTTTCTCCGAATAAATACCGGAACGTGGTGGGGAACTCATCCGCAAGATCTTCTAACGTTGTACCGGACAACGATTTTATCGGTTTTAGAGTACGGTAGTTTTTGTTTCCAGTCGGCGGCTAAAACTCACATCATCAAATTGGAACGTATTCAGTATCGCTGTCTTCGTATCGCATTAGGATGCTGATCGGTTTTCGGAATTGTCCCTCAGGCTCCTTACCCGGTGTGAAGTTATGAACCCACTGGTAATCGAAAACTTTGAGAAGCTTCTTGAGCTAAACCCTCAAACTCGTTTTATGTTATTGTACTACGTGTACATAACACTGGCTGTCAACCTTTCACAGCATAATCCTCATCGTGTATGCTTCTCTGACTTCGGCAATTCAGCTAGTTTTGATTTATCTATGACGCGGGAGATTCGCGGAATCCCAGAACATCATCGTTCCATGATTGTTCCGTCATTATACACTGCAAAGTTTGGCCAAGTTGATTCCGCAACATCGTTCTTCACAGATGGATCACTAATAGTGGCGTCCGCTGGATTTGGACTTTTTAACGAATCTCATAGCGCCTCTTGAATGCTTCACGCTCCTTGTTCCGTAAATGTTACTGAGCTGGCGGCAATACATTATACATACGGTAGAATTTATCGCCTCACTTGCACCAGATCACTATTTTATTTGTATGGATAGTCTCAGTTCTGTCGAGGCTATTCGCTCCATGAGGAAGGCAAAGCACTCCTCGTATTTTCTCATGAAAATACGAGAGCTTCTAAGGGATCTTCCATTAATTATGTCACACTTTTAGGGGCGAGAGGAGGTTTTGGAAACTGTGACGAGCCATACAAAAAAAAATGTGACAAAGGGGGGGAAGGAGGAGTTGAAAATGGGCCAAATTTGCGTGACATAATTAATGGACCTTCCCTAAGTACTTTATCTTTATGATCTTTTGTCATCAACTTTGCATGGGTCCCATCTCATTGCTCGATTCCGGGCAATGAGAAGGCAGACTCACTTGCTAAGGTGGGCGCTATGGAAGGCGATATTTACGAGCGACAAATCGCCTACAATGAGTTTTTCTTCATCTATCGTCAACAGTCGCTCGCCAGCTGGTAAAATAAATGGAGTGAAGGGAGTTAGGAACGATGACTAAACTCGATCATCCCTAAGGTGTCGAAGAGTCCTTGGTTCAAGGGGTTGGAGGTGAGTTGAGACTTCATACGTCTGATGTATCGCCTCATGTCCAATCACTATTCGTTGAACGCTCACTTGTTCCGTGTTGGTTTGAGGGATGGCAATCTCTGTGAATGTGGACAAGGTTAACAAGACTCCGATCACATTATTTGGTCTTGTGCTGAGCATCGTGGAGTCAGATCTAAGCTGTACGATTCCCTTCGGGATCGAGGTACACAACCTTATGTTCCAGTTCGGAATATTTTGGCTAGACGCAATCTGGAGTTTATGAAACTCATATATGTTTACAGTC
Source organism: Ochlerotatus camptorhynchus (assembly GCF_037179485.1). Taxonomy (NCBI): domain Eukaryota; kingdom Metazoa; phylum Arthropoda; class Insecta; order Diptera; family Culicidae; genus Ochlerotatus; species Ochlerotatus camptorhynchus. The sequence goes on from NW_027041105.1 coordinate 226,992, forward strand.
AGGAATCCTTATTGCCGGATTACTTATTGCCGGTATCCCTGATTGCCGAATCTTTATTGCCGGGCTATCCGCGAATAAGGATACCCACAGCTTATGGGATTTTCACTAATAGGGGCTGTGGTGGATTCTCTCATTTGTTTCAATATATAGAGCTATACTGTCTGCCCTCCCCTTGGCTAGTTTTTGCACCTTGCTGTTGGTGGGCGGGCTTAATTTCATGCTTTATAGTGGTGTGTTGGAGACGGTAGGTTTATGGTCGGCGTTGCTGGCTCATCCCGCGATAGAATGGCGTCATGGGCAGGCAATGGGGATTACTAAGCTTCCACTCTCTGATAAACCACTGCATGAGAGAACCAAAGATCTAGTCTAGCAGTGATAGTATCACACTTGTTACTCCTTTTATTGAGAGCCGTAGTACGCCTACGTATAGGCACTGACGTTGGGTGTGATACTGGTGGGTTTTGCCGCAAATTACTCTTATTTTATTTATTTTTACGCAGATAGATTTATTTGGGTTTGCAAGGGAATTATACTATTGAAATATTTCAGAAAGTGCCCATCGGTGCTCCTTCTATTTGCGTGACAAGCTTTCATTGTTGTTTTCATTGAGGTATTACTCAGGGAACAATGTTAAACATCATTTTGGTACATTATATTGTAACTAATCTTATATGTGCTTCATTTTGATTTGGGATAAGTGTTTGAACTGTGGCTCGGGATTTCCACTGTGATGTGCTTCTATTGTGACATACCCATATGTATTTTTGTGGTGCGACATAGTGGAAACGTGAGAGCGTAATTGGAACATATACCCTATATAATTTAAAAATCAGCAGGTCCAACATAGAATATATTCTGTGATCCTGGCCATATAGAAAGTTACTGTCTTCAGCAAAGTTGTTCAAGTGACTAAGTTCTTTCGGATGGTGGCCATATTAGTTCAGAACTCTCTCACTACGCAGCGCTAGTGTGCATGTAAACTTCCTATATAAACTGTATCTCGAGAACCTGACCATATAGAACGTTGCTGTCTTCAGTGACAGTGCGTAGTGACAGCGCTAGTGTGCACATGAGCTTGCTATATATGCTGTATCTCAAAATCCTGGCCATATAGTAGGTTACTGTCTTCAGCAAAGTTGTTCAGGTGGTAATGTCCTTTTGTATGGTGTTCATATTAGTTCATAACTCTCTCACTACGCAGCGCTAGTGTGCATGTAAACTTCCTATATAAACTGTATCTCGAGAACCTGACCATATAGAACGTTGCTGTCTTCAGCAAAGTTGTTCACGTGATCAAGTCATTTCGGATGGTGGTATTTGACAGTTTTTCTTGAACCGATGCCGGCCATCTTGGATTCCAAAATTGCGTCTGGCATCGATTTCCGGCGCCTCGATACGTCATCCCCTTTCCGAAAATACCCATATTGTAGCGTATTTGACAGTTTTTCTTGAACCGATGGCCGCCATCTTGGATTTCAAAATGGCGTCTGGCATCGATTTCCAGCTTCTACACGTCGTTCCCTTTCCGAAAATACCCATATTGTAGGGTATTTGACAGTTTTTCTTGAACCGATATCCGCCATCTTGGATTTCAAAATGGCGTCTGGCATCGATTTCCGGCCTACACACTTCATCACCTTTCCGAAAATACTCATATTGTAGGGTATTTGAAAGTTTTTTCTTGAACTGATGGCCGCCATCCTTGATTTCAAAATTGCGTCTGGCATCGATTTCCAGCTTCTACACGTCGTTCCTTTTCCGAAAATACCCATATTGTTGTGTATTTGACCGTTTTTTTCATGAAATGATGGCTGCCATCTTGGATTTCAAAATGGCGTCTGGCATAGATTTCCAGCCTCTACACGTCGTTCCCTTTCCGAAAATACCCATATAGCAGTAATCCTTCTATATGGCCAGGATTTTGAGATACAGCATATATAGCAAGCTCAAGTGCACACTAGCGCTGCGTAGTGAGAGAGTTCTGAACTAATATGGCCACCATCCGAAAGGACTTGGACACTTGAACAGCTTTGCTCAAGACAGTAACTTTCTATATGGCCAGGATCACAGAATATTCTGTGTTGGACCTAAGATCCATATATTATAGCGCCCGTCATAAGTAACATAAAAGTGAAGCGCCTCTAGCGTCGTAGTTCGCAATTAAACTGAATCCAATGACACAGGCTTGTTGGTCTATCTCAGTACAACAACTTTGTCCAAGACAGTATAGCTCTATATATTGAAACAAATGAGATAATCCACCACAGCCCCTATTAGTGAAAATCCCATAAGCTGTGGGTATCCTTATTCGCGGTTCCTTATTCACGCCCCCGTTACCCTGGCAATAAGGATTCCTAACTGTATTTTAAGAATATTAAACATAGATTGTAAGTTTGACTAACCTTGTGTTTAGTTTGTATTTTATACGTTTGGATTTTGTTAATTTTTGTATTCAAGATGAATAGAAATAAGTTCATGTTTTAGGATTAATTAAATATTTGTATCGTAAACCACATTTCAAACCCCCTTCTCCCTTTTCCCATTCAAAAAAAAAATTGTTAATCTCCACTAACCTCGAGACAACCGCGAGTATTCGGTCCAGTTCCTTTAACTTTAAATATAAGACATTAATAATGCATAAAGAAAATGATAACTCGGCTCTGTAAAGTTTATTAGATTGAACATGTACAAATAAAGTAATAAATAAAAAATAAATAAAAAAAAACTTGCATGTAAATTTCTTGCATAACTGTAAAAGTAAATTAACTTCAGATGGGTAGGTGTCTAGTTTCTGTAGCTGTAAACTGTAATTTTCCTATGTAATCCATGTGTCACAATACATCATTAGAAATACGTCAGCCAAAACCCTTCAAAGGCATGCCAATTAAAAATTAATCCAAACACGCTAACTCCGTCCAAACCAGTTGCCAGTAAAGAACAACTAGGACCAAGCTCCAGGACTGGGAGGGTAGGGGTATAGCTTCTAACTACTATTCCGACTCTTCGGTGAGCGGTGTTGAATAGTTAAAGTTTGATGGAAATTGAGTCGTCTGATTGCCATCCTGGGAACGACAAGCTAAACTTTTGTTTCCCAACATCAGGGTTGCTTCTACTCACTTCACTATAAAACATGTTTTTAGGAATTATGAAATCATCAGATGTTACGAGGATATTTTGAACCTGTAAGCTACTAGAAGAGGTTGTGAAAGTATGCATTTGACACATAAAACCTGTTAATTTTGCTTTCAGAGAGTTACAATCCGCAATTTTACAATTTGTGAGCGTTCACTAAGAGTTTGCTTAAAATCGTTGATTCCCAAGTAACATTGCAAGTTTTATCGAGGTTTTAAACCATCCTACAAGTCTAAATCATAGTCTACAGAACCCTTATAAATTCATAACTGTTACTTGGGTTGTGACTCCCTGAAAGCGAGATTGGTAGGGCTTATGTGTGGCACACTTACTTCACAATCACGTATTGCATATTTCAAGTACAAAAACATTGTTCGAAGCAAAGTGAGTGGAAGCAACCCTGCTCAAAACCTAGTGAAATGGATGCACATAGGATGGCCTAGCGTAGAATCTAGTCAGGGTCAACCAGTTCGCAACCGATTCCAGCTGGATCCGGACACTCGTTCCAAAGTACAGCTCTGCTCTTCCGGTGGAAAACCGCAAGCCAAGCTCCAAAACCCGACAGCATCACTGAAAAGCACATGCATACGAAAGTAACTTCATTTCCCAGAGTGTCGTGTCAGTTCTGATCCGTTCTGACATTGATGCTGACGGTCGTTGGAAGGGGCTGATGATTTTGTCACTGCCGACAACGATAGTGATGATGATGATGATGACGATGATGATGTTGGTGGCTATGGTAATGATGATGGGTGGAGTGGTGGTGGTTCTTGTGGTTTGAAGGTTGTCACATTTCCCAACACTTGTGGACTAATGGGCTGGGTGAAACTTTTCTTTTTGCATTCATTGTCTCGACGACGACGGGTGACCACGCCACTGGCGGAAGCTGTCTGAAATGGCAAGTGCAATTAATATTGCATAGAGCCTAATCGGATTGTCATACTCTGAAGGGAATTGCTTGCCCGGTTCTCCGAAGTAACTGTTATTGCTGTCCAACATGGACCGCTCTGTGAAAACTTGAATTTGATAGCTTTCCAAATGAGTTATTTCTACAGAGTATTTGAATGCCATCGAATCTCTTAACATTATTCACCTTCCCTTGACCGACTGAAAATACACTCATGTCCCCAAATCAATATCCTCACATCAATATTCAATTCATCGAAGCGTCGAAGCAAATTTTGACAAAGAAATTCCAAATTCAAATTTCATCTTTCACAAATGCCACACACTCCGACACTTATCTCACAAGGATTCAGTCAGTTCGATTGCCATAAGACGCCGCCCAGCAGCTTATTGCTCGGGGCCAGCAGTCGTCTTAGTATGGCATTTATTTTTTGTCTGATCTCAACTCAACAGCCATCAGAACTATCCCAACTCTCGGTGGACTGAAACTGGACCAACCTCCCTCCCTGTTTGGGAGTGCATAATGTCTTTCTTTCCGTTTCATCGCTGCAAAATCTCAAAAGTGACAGCATGGGACAGAGAAAGATGGTTCAGATCCAAAGTTTTCTGAATTTTTTTTTTTTTTCTCCCTCTCATGTTTCTGTGACTTGTCCTCTGTTTTCGTACGTAGATCCACAATCTGTCCACAGCAGTTTTAGAGAAAAGAAGAATAGTTGAAGTACATGCGGGCACATTGCCAGAGAGATGTTGTTTGCTGCACACAAAAGCGAAGAAATTCAACTCTGGGGATATTAAGCTGGAACTAGTTGAAGGAGAGACTAAAAAAAAAGATCATCCTTGGCGCGATGGAAGAGACACCGGGACTGGGGAAAAAGCAATTGAAGCGTAATTTGGCTTGAACTATGCCCCACTGTGCTATGCATGGGGAAAATTTTGTGTTTTTGCTGAGATGAAAGAAAAACCAGGCTAATAGGCAAGTGGGACGGCAAGAGGGAGCGAGACGATGTTGGATCTATGATATGATAGATTATAGGGTTTTTGTCTGTCCATAGCTTTTTGTTTTATTGAGTGCAACTCCAGTGACACCCACTCAGTGCGTTTTCGGGCCAATTAAATGTTTTATTGATGGTGACAGTATTTGGCAGCGAAATGACATCCACAAGATTTGCTGTTGAAAGTCGAGTTGAGAAACGAGTTATTTTATTTGGTTAGTTGGAGAAGATACCCATATGTGATTTCAGATTACTAAAAATCGCTAAAACGTAGGTCACTCATAGTTTGAGTAAATTTTCCAACACTTTCCTGGGGAAAGCTTCTCGGATATGGGAAAAATTAAGAAAATTGTACACAGGTTAGAAGTGTACTAGAAGACAGATTAAAACCTCAATCAGTTTTCCTTATATTCGAGAAGTTTTCCTCGGAAAAGCGTCGGAAAATTTACTCAAACTATGAGTGACCTACGATTTCGCGAATTTGAGTAACCTGAACTCTCATGCTTTGTTAGTGTGGTGGCCAAAATCAAAAGAGGCTACTGCACAGAGGAAACTAGCAAAACTTCAACGTCTAGTATGCATTGCAATAACGGGTGCGGTGCGTAGCACCCCATCAAAAGCATCAGAAGCAATCCTCAATCTGCTGCCCTTGCATGAACATGTGCAACTAGAAGTGGAAAGAAGGGCTCTAAGGCTCAAAAGATTTAAAAAGGTAATGCCAGTTGATCTTGTTGGTCATTTAAGCATCTTACAATACTTCCAAAGAGGACCAGTGATGAGTATGAATGGAGACTGGATGAAACCAGAGGAGAACTATGAAATTCCCTTCAACGTATGTGAAACGGCACGTTCGGATTGGGAAACTGGTGGTCCTAACGTTCGTCAAGGCTCAATCATATTTTATTATACAGATGGCTCAAAAATTGGAATACGGATAGATGCAGGAATCTTTGACCCCGGGACAAATATTTAAGTTGCGATGGGACATTTTCCAAAGGTGTTTCAAGCGAACCATACTGTGAAATATCATACTGTACGGTAAAAATGGAACTCAAATGCTGGGAAGAGCAAAGGGTGATGGCCAATTGCACATGCACAAACTGCAACCAGTCGAAAAGATTTATAACTCCTAATATAACATGCACCAAAAGGCTCTTAGAGCTCAATAAGAGCTATTAGTAGACACACTAGCCTAGTTACTGGGCACTGTCCTAGTAGATATCACATTAAGAACATTGGTTGGGTTCAGAGTAATATCTGTCGTTTCAGTAATTTGGAACGTGAAACCTCGGAACATCTGTTCTGCAGTTGTGGTGCATTACACAAGCGTAGATCCAAATTTCTTGGAAGTATTGGCTTACTTCCGAGTGATATTTAGTCTGCAAATCATGGAAATGTAGTTGGTTTTATAAACCATATTATACCGGACTGGGAAAAGATGTGTACAGGCAATTAGCTGTCTACTCGTTAAATAGTGGTCGATTTGCATGATACAAACAGCAAATACGGGTACAACAAAAGTTCAAATAATAAACGGAGTGGTTTTTACTTCACTCCCCAACAAAAAAATAAATAAATAACTGAACTCAAATATGAGTAATTCTCACTCAATTTTGAGTCGTTATCATTGGCCGTACATGCGGAATTTGTTTAGGAAAGTATGTCGAGTGCTGGTTGGTGAAGTCGTGTTGCAAAGTGTTACAACCCTTCTATTAAGTATAAGAAAAGTACGGTTATGTAGGGGTGAATAGTATTTAAAAGCAATCTGTTGCATTACGTAACATTTTAATGGGCCCTAGGAATTCTTTCATTTATTGAGCATTACACGTTTTTAATATGTTTTAGCGATAAATTATATGCTTGTACTACTCTGATACATATATGAATGTACACTAGACTGTTTCAAAATAGGTCAAATCTGGGATTTCAAACGCTACCCTCTGGAATGGTAGTTTTGGGGGTCAGAAACACCCTGCCAAAATTTAAAGTCATTTGGTTCACGGGAACCCCTCGCTCAAACAGCTTAAAGTTTGTATGGAGAAAATCGACAAAATGTATGGGGGAACGAGCCACTTTCACATTCGCGGCTCAAGGTGGCGCTGTAGTGGGTCGATTTTCTTCGTGTACAAAATGTAGCACCTTTGGAGTATTGGGAACATCTTGGCTCAAGACCGGATGTGAATCCGAGTTACCCCCGAAAAGTTATTAGCGTTTCAAACGAACACCACCTGCTTTACTTCTGGGGAGGGCCTAACGCGCTTGTGCAGTTTTTATTTTTACGAACAGGTATACGAATAGCAATGTTTGCATAAGTATAACTTTTTTGTTTAACCATGAAATTGGTTGAAATTTTCACAGTGAGTAGAAAAATGTTCGAAATTTTGGTCTACTAAAAATTGGAACAGATTGGCCAAGTGGTTCCGGTTTTATTCCGGGTTTCCGAGAGGCCATCGGGGGAGAAAAGGTACCAGTCGTCTACAACAAGGTGGTGCTGAAAATCCACAGCAACAGGCATCTATGGGTAGTGCTGATTAATATTTTAACAAAATCAACCCATAACCTGGTTCTAAATACTGAGCGTCCACCGGAAGGCCTTCCGATGACCTGGATCAATCTTAATCTGGATTATTATGTATTTTTGATCAAAGTAGGCCTTGATTATTCTCTGCAACTATATGAAATGTAGTAAATTAATGATTTTAGATACATAAGCGTTTCAATGGCTCCAAGTGGTCACCAGCTGATCCGCCGGAAGATCCGAAACATCCGTAAAATTTAGTGGTACATAAATTCGATCAAAGTAGGCCTTGATTTTTCTCTGCAACAATGAGAAATGTTGTTAAATGGTGATTTTTCATATGTTAGCTGTTCAATGGCTCCGAGTTATCACCAGATGGTCCACTGGTAGTGTAGTATGTTCCCCAAATCTAGCAACACGGTCATTACCCGAGTGCTGCGATGCATATTTGATAAAACAAACAAATCAAGTATCAACGTATCATAAGGGCAAAGAACTGTGGTCGCCAACTGCACATATGCTTTGTAAGCAGTTGCGATATTTATTTGTACTTTGTTCTGATCGCACGATGGCACTTCCAGGCTGCTCCAAGTAGGTCACCATGCATGCGTGTACAATTGGATAGCTGAATAAACTCACTCTTGTTTTAGCCTTCTCCAAGGGAACATTTAATTTAGAGAACAGTCCCTTCAACGAGATACGTTACAGTAGATACGGAACATCCGTAACATTGATTGCTGTGTAAATTTGATCAAAGTAGGCCTTGATTTTCCTCCGCAATTATATGGAATACAGTAAAATGGTGATTTCTGAAATATTAGCTGGTCATTGGCTCCAAATGGTCACCAGATGACCCACCGAAAGATCTGGAACATCCGTAAAATTGGTTGCTAAGTAAATTTCATCAAAGTATGCCTTGATTTTTCATTACAACTGTATATAATGTAGTAAAATTATGATTTTTTTTATATATTAGCTGTTCACTGGCTCCAAGTGGCTCGCCGAAAGATCCGGAACATCCGTAAAATGTATTGCTGCGTAAATTTGATTAAAGTAGGCCTTGATTTTGCTCTGCAACTACGTGAAATGTAGTAAAATGGTGGAACTCAAAAATAAGAACGGCTATTTCGTAGATATCCTCCACGGTTCTATGAATACCGAAGAAACCAAAAGAGCTAGCTGCCAGGACACCCAATTTTGTCCTGCCGCTCATCGGAGAAGTGATAATGATCTCCGCCCCCAGAATCAAAGCCTGGAGAGGTAATGTCACCAGCACACTTAATGGAAACCTGACTAATTGAGTGTTGTTTTCAGCACAGTTCTTAACCATCCCTTACCCCGCCGAATTGGAGAACAATTCCACAACGAGTCCTACAAACATTTTCGAATTAGAAATATGAATAATTTTGCTGGGAGAAAATGTTCTAATTATAATTTGTCTTGTAGCTCCCATCGGGATGGGTGAATCTGACAGACACCTAGATGCATTCCAGTCAGAAAAAGGCCCTTATATGAGGTAACCAAACCGATTTAATTTAGTCATATGCGAGGTACCTGCTAAACTGGTGTAGTGTGTAACCAGTATCCTGATTAACTGGTTCAGAAGTTATTAGTTAATAAGTTTTTGAGGTTAAGGCCCAGTTAGGTCCAGGGGGATTGCCACCGTTTATTGGAACCCTAACCGATGAGTTTAGTTTCCGCCGGCGGTCACTCTCTAAAACTCATCGAGCCGGTACCCCATACACGGAACCCTTGGAGTCTTCCTTCCTTGAAGGACTACACCCATCAAACCATCCGCGACCCTATGTAGGATGAGCCAAAGAAGCTAAGTCACACACAATAACCACGATTCAGACTACGAAATATCCATCATCTTAGGTATAAGTTTGATCATTAAATTCCCTCCTCCTCGTTTGTACTAGCGAAGCTATTACCCTCATTTATGTATTTACCTGAATAAACGTAACCCTAGCAGCACACTTGTCGCAAACGGCAACTCCTATGTGATTTATTCCGGTTACAATCAAGTTGCCTCAACCTTTAGAGACGGAAGTGTATTGCTTGGGAAATTATGCTTAGTGGGACTAATACACATTACAACCTGATTGTAAAACTCAATTTTGTGACTTGTTTTGGACACGGTATCTCTGTTCGAAACATAATTAACAGTCAGAGTACTAAGGATGAAAAGCGCGTGACGATGCTGTGAACAAGCATGGTTCTCAATAACGGGACAGTCATGCAGTGTTGCAGCATCGTCATGCATTTTGCTCCCTTGGTCTTCTGACTGATTAAATAAATAGTACCGTAAGACGGGGTGACATTGAAACTAGGAAGTCACATTGGGCCAAAATTTAAAAATGTTTATTGATGCAAATATCTTCAATATACAGAAAATGATGTCTAGTATATGTTTCTTGAGCTTCTGAGGTAAAGTGTAGATAACATTAACTAGTTGTTTTATTTAATTTGTGCTGTAAAGTAAAATGTCATAAATAGTAGTAGATTTTTTTAAATGTTTGCACACTCTTTTATGAAAATAGACGAAGGCTACAAGCGATCTTTAACCATACATACGAAGTACGTTGTGATCATAAAAAGTGTACTCCTAATAGCTACGATAAATTAATATACACAGCTAAAAAAAAGTAGTGTAAATTTCCGTTACTATGATGCACATAAATATAGCGTCATTAATCATACAAATTGACATTATAAATCGTGTAAATTTATGAGACATGTCATGCAATATTCCATATATAGTATGCAACTTTCCACCTTTGTTTGCAACATTTCTTGCAAGCTGCTAGTTTACGTGAAAGGGTAGTTTACATGCATGAATGTTTGCATGCATGGATGTTTACATCACCAGTAAAATTCAGATTTTTTTAGTGTGTATTTTAAGATATGTTAAGATATTTTAATTAAATTTATGTGTTGGCCCAATGTCAGCTGCCATAAGGTTTTACATTGGTCTATTTTTTAATTAATTTTAGTAAAATGAGCTTTCAATTTCAATCAACCATTTCCATGAAAGTCGTAAATATATCATTGATGATGATTCACATGCTTAACATTGTTTTCCTTGCTAAAATGTGAACGTTGTTAGGTAGGGAACGATTTTTTTTGATTTTTTGGCCCAATGTCACCTCCACTTACTGTATCACTGTAACACTTACCAAACAAAATCTTAGATTATCCCATTTAGTTTAAGGGTAGTGTCAAAATGTTCCCCCGAAATTACATTTGAACACTACCCTGAAATGAAAGGGGATAACTTAAGGCTTCGTTGGATGTGTGGCTCAGAGATACTGATTTTTTTTTATTATCTTGAAATATTTTATTTGATGATGAAAATGTGTGTCAACCTGTTTGCCAATCGATTTAAATACATGCGATGTTTGTGTGACTTACACACCTACACACTTGCTAACGACTACGCCGGAGCTGTCCTCGTACGAAGCAATTTATTTTACTGATGTTACAATGAACAGCTAACATATAAAAAATCACCATTTTACCACATTCCATATAGTTGCAGAGAAAAAGCAAGGCCTACTTCGTCACAAACGGTTTGGAAAGCATACCTCACTCACAATTGGCTTGCCCATAGCATTTTTTCCGTTTTTTTTCGGAAAAAATCGACTTATCCGCGTCGTCAACATTTCGGCCATCACGAACGGTGTAGTACTGATCACTAGGAAGAGTTTTGTAATCAAATTTAACGTATGATTCAACGTCCATAATCTCGAACACCGATTTTCCGCACAGCAACTGGTCGTATAAACCTTTTTAACGTTTAATAGTCTTTCTCTATCTAGCATACATGGATGAATGAACGGTTTGTTTTCCCATTAATCTGTTTCCCTCTTGTTCGTACTCGTTCGATTTAAATGGTGTAGTAGTGTGCGCCGATTAAACTTCAAAAAGCTCTATAACTTCCGAGCAGGGTGTCCGGACCTACCGATTTATCGGTAGTCCTATCGATTTTCGATATGACTACCGATCCACAGACAAAAGGTTAAAAACTATCGATTTTTCACTTTTCCTACCGAGAATCACAGATTTTTAGTAATCTTGAAAAATTTTCATATTGATTTCGACACGTTTTAAAAGAAGAACAGAAGAACCGAAAGACAGTTACATCCCCTCCCCCCCTCCTCCGCTCACAAAGGTTTCAAGTATCGGGAAAGCCTTCTTCAGACGGCCTACCGATAACTACCGATAAAAGAAGCTACCGATAATGAAAAAAACAATCTGGCCACCCTGCTTCCGAGCCCTCGGTTTGACGAATGCGGCTTGTTTTTACCTTCGCTTTGGCTTCTTCTGCTTCTTAAACGTCTTTAGACCCATTCTTGCCTTGGCCCGCTGGACGTTACTTTTCAATGATCCCACTTTTCTAGCCACGTCTTGAACCGAAGCCCTTTTCTTGCGAGTGAAAGCTTGCACGATTTTCTGGTTCAGATTTTGGTCAGCAGGGTTCGGTTTACCTCCTTATTTTTGTCTTGTCCTGGAAAGTTGCTTCATCACCATACTTCCGAATCGCGTTTCGAACGACTCCGATGCTTACACCTTCCAATTTCACTAATTTACTCAGAGAAATGTTGGAGATTGGGCTAAAAGTCTCATTGATAATGATATTTAAAAGAAAATTGGTATAGTTCACCAGTTGTGCACGATCTGTTTGCGCTTTTCCAGAGAAATGCTTCGCATTGTCACGGAAATGTAAAGAACTGCAACTTGCGATACACGAAACTGTTGGTCAAAATGTAAACCGTGATTCAGGTGATAATCAGCTATTTAAACGGCATCTGAAACAAGCAGGGGTGTTCGAAAGTTGTTCTTAGACATTCTGGTACACCCTATATTCACTTATTCACCTTTATGTAAATCCGACCCGAATGATTGTGTGCTAGATCGAGAAAGTGCGAACAAACGTCAAAAAACTAAATGATAATCGCTGCACTTAATGCTAATTTCAACGCGTTCAAGATGCATTTTACCTAAAAGGTGCTACGAATTTTTCGTCGGCGTGACATAAATTTATTCGGTGGCGTGGAAGATTTTACTTCGACGGCGCGCCGGCTTATTTTCATCGGCGGCAGCGGCGTATGAAAATCGTCGGCGGCGGCGGCGTGGCGTGGCGGCACACAGGTCTATTCTAGACGCTTGACCGTTGCTCCACTCCTCTTACTAAAAAAAATGGTTAGGTTGTGTACAAGACACGACCGCATGGTTGAAATAGACTACGTTAAGCTGTTTAGTGAACTTCTCTACACAGCAGCAAATTAATGAACTGACATTACGCTGCTTTAACTGCATTTGTTTATTTTTGTGGTCATAAAAATTAATGAGATTTTCAACATGTTTGAAGTGCATCTTTTTGGATGTAATATTAAAATTTATTTTTTACTGTGTAGAATTTTTCTTGATATTGATTTAAAAAACAGTAGAAGTAAGTTATCGGTCCAAAGTACATATTTTGGATATCTTACTTAGTAAAGCTTGGTAGAAACTCAGGACCTCATTAAAATGCGAATACATAGTCTATTACATTTGGTTCCTAAATTGCAATCCGATATGAATATTAAAATACGTGCATAGGACAAATGGCTTTAATGTTGGCCTATATATCTAAGATTGGACCCATCGCTAAAAATCAGCTATTTATCAATTTTATCTAGATGAACGCCTGATTGGGACGGTACTAATGGATATTTTGGTTGCTATTGAAAATTTAGTCAATTTCTGAATTCATGTATGGGCCCAAATTAGGGGCATTTAGGCCGAGATTACATCTATTTCCCCTTATATATGACGAAATACAAACAGGTGGAGGACAACCACAATAATAAAATATCGTGCATCATGATAATGTACTTTCAGAGTTGCGACCTATCACAATCACGATCGTCAAACAGCTGATGGTAGTAACGCTTTGTACATTCCTATTGATGTGCTCGACGAAGCTCTCTCCATGACCATCCATCAAGTTGACGAAAGAAGTAAAAATCAACTAGTGAATGTCGTCTGCGGTGGTGATCCATCACCGATCTGGTCATTCCCGACAATCACGACACGCATCTGTGCTCGTTTTGAAGCAGTTGCTGCTTTGCTTGCTTATGTTGGTGTATGGGTGAGTGAGCCCAACAGCTTTCGATTAATTTTGCAAGCTTTGTTTGTAGCTCACACAGTCGCGCCTGCCGAGACAAACTTGGAATGCGTAGGCATTGTTTTCATTTTCTTCTGTCGTTTCGCTTTTTCTCATCATCGTACTGCAGAAGTTTTCACTATTTTTGTTGTGCTACGTTTTGTCTATGAGCAGTGACCATTACTGGTGATTGTTGTTTGCCATGGCTCTACCTCTCACTGCGTCACAAAATGTTCTGTCAGCGATAGTCGCTTGATGCGTTGATGAGTGTCGAGTGAGTGTCATGATATTTTGCATCACTGCGTATAGACTGCCAATGAATGTATGGGAAAAATTTGACCATCAAATTTCGCTAACAAACCATAAACAAAATGTTTATTGCCTCGAAAAATGACCCTACGCAAAATTTGAGCTCAATCGGACATGATTTAGGGGTGGCGCAAACGCGTCAAAGTTTGACTTTTTTCACTTTCGAAAATCTTCCAATGACATGAAATTTCGGGAATCAAATTTTTTTTTGATGCCAAATGTCTTAAAAATGCACGAAACGTCGAGATTTGGTGTTATCTCGAAAAATTTTTTTTTTTCAAAAATCGACTTTCTGGAAATTTTTTTTATGAGTTCTTAATGGAATATAGAAAATTGATGAGTCGGCTTCTAAAACTGTTCACAATTGTCTCCAACCTGCTTTTATATCGAATTAAACCACCATTTAGGATCTAATACGAAATAATTCACTAGGGTGGTCCAATTATTCTTCATTAGGGTGGTCCAAAAATCAAAATTGGTATGTAAAAACTATTACTATAATATAAAATATAAAAATTGAGAGCAAAAAAATCTTCCTGTTACATCACATTGAACACTATTTCTGCTATCAGTGAGAGCAAACTGAAAACATGATTTGATATCAATTTTTCCTGTTGATAACAAAACAAGTATTCAATTTGATGTTATGCTAAGGTAATGAAAACAAACCCGCAACAACATATTTTTGAAGAGCAAATGTACAGCAAAATGAAAACAAAATTTGTCAATTGCATAATCTGAAATCAAATTGGGATTTCAGTTTGATGTTGATATCAAAACTTGATTTCAATTTGCTGTCATTTTGATGCTGGACTTTGCTCGGAATGGTATCGAGCAGATGCGAATTAAGCTCAATTCAAAAACAATAAGTTGCACAGGTGAGTCTAATACCCCTCCGCTGGTTGTCAAGGTGATTTAACTCATCACGGTATATTTGAATTTTATTTTCATCTATCAATGACAAAATTATAAGCGTTCAAAACTTAACATCTTTTCGTGACGGTCGCAATTTTAGATTTTTGATTTACCCCATGTTCCTTCTCGTGAGACGTAGTCTTCGCCAAGACTCGAGCTAGACAGTACAGATACGCAAGAAAGGATAATTATTCCAAGGTTTAAGGGCATTTCATCGTTTTGGTACGCTGCCTCTATTTATTCATATATTTTGTATATTTTCTTCAACTGACTTGCAGTCTTAATGAAGTTGTCTTATGCCAAACCTTTGTAGATCGAGGTTCATCTTCGATAGTACGAAGTTGCACCCATTTATAGACCGACAGTAGACCGACATTACATCCACGACCTGGAAAGTTTTCATGTTAAAATGATGAGTTTTACAATTCCCAGTCGTGCATTATTAATATCCAAATAATAAGAAAATCTAAACATGCATGTTCACAGTGACTGCAGCTCCTTTATGACATAAGATGACAGCTTCGCAATCATCAATTACTATTAGAGATTTACATTTACCGGTGTTGATATTAGAAATTCTTCCACTCGAAAGCAAAACATATTACAAGCCCATCATGGTGCGAGGTTGGATATGTGATTGTTTTCTCAAATGTTTCTGTTGCGTATAAAGTGGTTATGATTGAAAATCGATGCAATCACAAACAAGTGAGAATCTAGCTATCGCAATATAATGGTGATGAAATCGAGGATGATATCGTCCTCTTCCATGGGCTGATAATCAACGTCTGCGCTGGCATCTGTCATGCTTACACCTTTCAGTTATTGAGCCCTGGTGGTGAAGTTAGTGGAGGACTCCCAACAGTTTCATTGTGCACTCACCAGATTGCACTGCGAACACATTGGGATAGTGGATCCAGTGCCTTGTTTTTTAGGAATTGAATAGTGGGATATCTTATTAATTAGATATCTTTGCGCGTAACACCGTTTTAGGTTTGTGTGCTGCCTTACCGTGAGCTTTGCGGAAATATTTCGATGTTGTGAGAGATTATGTTGCTTCGCAATAAGAGCTTCTACCCAATCAATTTCGGAGGTAGTCAAGCTGGCTCAATTTTTTCCTTTTAGGAAAATTTAAGATCCGGGCCAATTCAATTTGGTATGCGGTCTCCTTCCGGAGTGTTGATTAAGCCTCATGCGTACCCGAGATCGACCAGTGTCAGCTCCAGGATTGTTGGCATATACCATAAATTCCCACAAAAAAAAAAAAAGTACAAGGGACAGCCCTATGGGGTTGTACGCTTGGTGACGTAGGACTACGTGGTCTTATAATAAATCTTATTTGTTAACTGCTGCAGGAGCTAGTGTTTTATGTAGGAATAGGAATTTGAACGGAGCTATCTCTGTTTATAGTCTTTAGTTTGACGCGATTGACATAGATGGCCCACAGCAACTCACGAAGAGCTACTGATTTCGATTAATAGCAGTGCAGCTTCTTCCTCCTTCTATGGAGGCTCATATGGGCTGCAGCTCGCTGATTGCAGGCAGCCTTTTGTTGTGTACTGGAGAACACCACCACGCACCACGCGGTGATTGAATGTACGGTTTGGTGAGACCAGATGGAATTAAACTTTGAAATCTGTGTTAGGGAAATTGCTTTTCGCAGGTAATCGGTGATGATTTTAACTATCATAGCAACAGTTGTACATTCGTGCAATTTTCAATAGTTACATTTAGAAAAATGATAAAGTCTTAATTATAACAGATTCGTAGAAAAATTCCTATCGATTGGCGTATTAAGTCTTAAAGATTTAAAATCCATCATCTCTGGATCAAAATCAGATCACTTTCATGCCGCGACCGACTTTGGTTTTTGAAATCACACCCCCAATGTTGCTTTAAAGTACATGATATGTTAGATTTGAACATATCTAGATAGAGCTGTAATTAGACGTAACAGCTTATGTAAACGATGACTTCTCTCGATGATTTTTAAGAATTCAAGGCATGTTTACACAAACCAACATTACCGTAGGGTAGGGGAAGTCTTACCCTACCTGATGGTGATATATTGATTTACGTGGGTAAACCTTGACTTTCAAGACATCATCGAAAGAAGAAATTTTTTACAAAAACTGACACGCCCTAATTCCAGCTCCAACATCCGATTGATGACCTTGAAAAATGTCAAAAAAATATACTTTTACAAATTTATGGTGGTCCTGAAGTGGACCGTTGTTTCGTGATGGTTGAGTAATGCTAAGCTATTAGGGTGTTAAAAACAAATGAGTCTGGTTAGCTGAATGTTGTTTGGAATGTGGGTGTTGCGCTTGGCATAGATGGCCCACAGCGACTCACGAAGAGCTACTGATTCCTATCAATAGCGGTGCGGCTTCTTCCTTCTTATATCGATGCTCAGAAGGGCTGCAGCTCACTGCTATCAGGCAGCCTTTCGTTGTGTACTGGAGAACAATGGTTAACGCCACGTGCCGAAATCACTGCTGCTGCTGCTGCTGCTGATGATGATGATGCCGACGATTGGACACCACCATACACGGTGATTGGAACTGAATCCGATGAGCGTTTGAGGCCAACCTTGGTAGCTAACTTCTTGCGGGGAGCCTTCCTTTGTGTACTGGAGAACACCACCACTCCCCACTGTTTGGTGAGACCGGTTTGAATTAAATTTTGAAATCTGTGTTAGGTAAATCCCTTTGCACCAACAGTTGCACATTCGTGCACTTTTAAATAGTGACATTTTGAAAAATGGTAAAGTCTTAAATTAATCAGTCGTGTAGAAATATATCTGACCGATTGGTGGTAAAATTATTGAAATTGGTTCAGGGGCAGCTGAGTTATTAACGTTCAAAGTCTTTCATAATTTGGTTACATGTTCCATTTACGGTTTTCACAAAGTGTCCCCCCATATAGAAATCACAGACGTAGTCCTACATCAAAAAATAGTTGTTGAGATAGTGAACAAGAAAAAACTATTAAAAGTTGGTGGTAATATAGTTCCCGCTGCCTTATCTAAGAGGAAATAAAGCATCCCGAAAGCAGTCAAAATACTAAGTTACATGGGGTTTCTCACAACGAACATAACACACAAACCTTTCGTTCGTTTTACCAAGGCTGACAAGAATGGACAAATTATCAGAAAATGCAATAAATATTAAATCCATTTTCCTGCACTACTGTCGCAGCACTTTGAATGCGGGAGCACCTTTCAAAGTCATTTATAAGAAGAAAAAATACAAACATTACATGCTACATGTTCACCACATGGTAAGATTATGACTCAAATAGTAGCTGTAGAGCAGTGCAGCTACTGGAAAATCTTTCTTTGAACTGACTGTCGGTGAAAAAACACAGAAAGGTAGATATTGCACATTTTCTTACTCACTGGAATTAAACTTTAGATAGGGAAATTTCAAAAGGTGCATCAGAGGGAAATTCATATTCGTACCAACTGGTTTTCCTGCATCATCGTCAAAGGAAACATAGCTCTCAGTTATTAATATTGCATTGGTTTCTGAGAGAATTGCATATCTTTTATGCGTGATTCTTTGTCATTTTCAAATGAATTTTCCAATTTCAACTTTTGGCATTATATTCATTTAGTAAGCAACAGATTATTAGTTCTTTACATGACATGTACCCGATGATTGGATTTGGAGCAAGTACTCCTCCGGGCAAGTGTATTCTGTGTTCCAAGCAATACGTTTCCAATTTTTCCGAGGCTACATTTTCAACGTTTTAACAAGCTAGCTTGCAAATGAAGTCATTCCAGGAAAGCTCATACCATTCGGTGCGCGATCCAAATCTAATTCCAAAAGCAAAGGAACTGCCTCCGGTAAGCACTCTCTTTCCATGTTTTCCCGAGCCAAAGTTCAACTGCTTGCTTGTTCAGCTTAAAAACACCGTCGTCGTCGTCGTCGTTTTCGGTGAGTACGATGTTTGGTTTTAGCAGAATTAATATTAATATTTATTTATGTTTTCAACCAGATCTTCTCGAGTTCTAATTGAATCCCAAGCTCTCTGAACTCCTTGGCCTGCGTCATGTAGGTTCACTACCGACCGGAATAGATAGCAGTGCCAGAAGAAGCAGCTGCAATTAAAGGGATTATGTTGTCTGTGTTTTGCTTTCAAATTTAATCCACCCCCACGCGTAGATATGAACCTTCTTGCCAGGCTGCTATATTTTCTCTCAATCATAAGCAATTGTCGGGTTTTGCTTCATTGGCTTCACGGCCAGCCATGAAGAAGCAGTCCCGAGATCGCTTGGTAAGCTCTACTATTATCGCCTTCGGGAAATGACATTGGAAAAATCCAATCAAGCGATTCGTTTTCCACTCCTTGCGATTGCACTTTCGTCCTAACTTGGTAAGGGTCTTCCGGTGGAAATAAGCTTGCAGCCGGGCCGGTACAAAACAAAAATCCAACATAACAAAAATCATAATAAAATTAGACCAAATTGGATTCCGAGGGTCATTTTCAGTTTGTCCGCGCCTCGCTTCTCGGAGGGTGTTAGCAGTTTGCTGATGTCGTTTCAAAGTAGGATTTTATTGAATTTTCTTCTTCCATTCGACAAATTCAGCCGGCATCGGGAAAGTCGAGGCTGAAGCGAAAATAACACTTCGGTACGGCTAGCGAGCGATTCGACGTAGCAATTGGAAATTCCTAACGGTTACGGCCCATGACACAGCAAGATATTAAACTAAATAAAATTCAATCAAACAAGTTTATATCGAACCCTATTCAATTTAATAGGTTCGATTTTGTTTTTGCGAGTCTTTTGTTTTCTATCAGAAAATTGCATGCCTTGGAAGGAAGTATAAGTAATATTTCCCGGAATCATGTCGAATATAATTCTCTCCGTTTATCTGCTTTTCATCGCCCAACTTTGGTAAGTCACCAGCTTTCATTCTCCATGTCCATTCGTCCTGTCATTAGGTTTGAAAAGTGCAGCACAAATACGCCAAACTGAGAGAGAGAGAGTTGGCAGCACTGGCATAAAAATCCCACGTTTCAGCATAATGTGGCTTCAGGCCAGAAGCCAGAGAGTGAAACAACTTTGCCCTCGCTCACGCCGTTTCTGGCACCAAGTTTTACCACACAACCGAAATGCCAGAAAGTTTTTCCCCCATACTTTGGTCACTCACCCTTCGTATGCCGACATGTTTGGACTGCTCTGCAGCCACAGCTGACCGCCACCATTCACCAGTTTCAACAGCTCTAACCAGTTTGTGTGACAGTGGAACTGTCCAAATATACTTTCCGACAGTTTGAAATTCTTCTTCGTGATGTGGTGGTTGAATAATTGCCGTATACCTTGGGCCACTGGCAGTTCGAACTGAGTTTTTTTTTTTTTGTTGACTTTCCCAACTTGCTTGGAACTTAAATCATTTTTTGAAGTACGAGATTAGGCACAGTAGTGTTCCGTTTTTAACCTTTAAATGGGCCAGAAATGTAGGAGGTACTCAGCAAGCCATCTGCACATGGAAGCTTGTTAAGAAAGGGAGGAAAATAGGTCTTCTATCACCTGTCGTCACTTTTGTAAATTTCGTAAAAATCAACACTGTTTTAATAGTACTTTGATAGTTGGATTTTCTATGTCTATACCAGTGCAACAAGTTGATGTTGATGAATGTCAATAAACGCGTTTCATTTCACTTGTACCTAACAGGGAAGATTTTCAATACAAACAAATCCATCTACACTCGGTCGAAGCGTAACTATACCATATTTTTTTTTTAGAATGCTTGCATGGCATGCATAATGACACTCTATGGCTAAGGAAGTTTAGAAAAAGTCACAACTAGAAAATTACCTCGACCAGTGCGTGAATCGAATCCGCCGGCTTCGACACGGTACGACTTACCTATGGAAGGTCTGAAGAGCTCTGCTAATTGTTTTTGTTTTTGTGTAGGGTATATTGTGACTGTGATCATTGCTTTGATACATTGTGATGTATTCCTCGTTTAAATATTGCTTTATTAATATGCCGTATCACAATTTTGATAAGCGACCGACCCAGCCGGGTGTTTTTTTTAACTTTTGATATTTACATGCGTGCATGCATTCATGTCATATTCATTTACTCATTATGATAATTCTTTTTCATTTCCCTTTATATCCTGTTGACGGGTTTCCTTCATCTCCTTGTTTTGTCTTCTTGTATCTTCTTCACTTCTTCTGCTATCTGATCTTTTGTTGCTTTTTGGAATTCTTATACATTCACTCTATAATCTATAATCTTCTTTCTTCTCTCCATACTTCTGTTTATTTTCCTTTTTTATTTCCATTGCCTTGTTTTTCTCTTCTACGTCTACACGATTTCTCCAATTTTCCTGCAGTGTCATCTTCTTTATTTCGCTATTTTCCACTTTATCTTCTTGATCTTCTCGTATTTTTTCGCTTCGTTTTCCGTTCCGCCTTCATCCAAATTCTTCTCTACATTTCCTTCTTCTTATATTTCTGCAAAATTCGCGTTGTTTCTCCTTATTCTTCAATTTGCTATCTGCTTTGCGTTCTTCATTACATGACCGCATCAATTTTTCCAGCTTAGGGAAAATGGCTCTAATGTTGGCCTATGGATCTAAGATTGGGCCCATCGCTAAAAATCTACTATTTATCAATTTTATCTAGATGAACGCGTTATTGGGACGAGTTAGAGTTTTCAGGAATGTTTTTCAAGAAGAACAAACTCACCATGAGTGATATACAATGGTGCGCACCCACTCTGTACCACTTTACCACCTTTGCACTCAGAAATGGCAGGATGCGTTTGAAGCTCTTCACAATATTTTTATTCAATAATATAATATCTCCAACGCCAATGATGATTCGCACTGAACAGCCACCACCGACAGGAAACGGTATTTTCCACTTGAGAGACTCTTGATTCCTTTGTGTGTGTTTACGATGAAAATTACGTTCAATCGTGGAAGCAAGCGACTGCATTCGACCCATTTCAATGCTCAACCGCCGTAATCAGAGTTTTAAAACGGTTAAGAATCGTTGAACTGTTGATGGTTTGCTATCGCCTCTTGAGAGCTGAAAAGTTGTTGGTCACGGTGAGGAATTCTCCAAGTGTACTTTGCATTACAAGCGCTGTTGGGTGAGCGAAAACAAAATCGGAACGATCAAATGTAAACAGGGAGTGAGGTGCTCCCACTAACTCAATTTCTGTGTTCAATCTGGAAAGTTGGAATTGGGTGAAAAAGAAGTAGCAGAAATATATTGATTCTCGCTAATTTGCCGTTTCAAGGGTGCGCTGAGTGTGATTTCGGATGGTCATCGATGTCCGAGAAGAAGGAAAGTAAGGATTTTAGCGGGATTGAGAATGAGAATTGATTAGCAGCTGCTGCCAAACTGGACCTCCATGCTACTATTGGTAGGAAGGGATGCCATGTCTACAATCAAGTGAAGTGAACTTCAATATCGGTCCCGGCACGTATGCGCTCAGTTGTCGACCCAAATTTAACCGAAGGATATTGAACGGAAATGAACGGACGCTCGCTGATGGGGTGGAAGGTCAAGTTTTGAGGTCGGAGCAACGGTCGATTCTGTCGTTCACATGTGCTGCCAGCACCGAGCGAAGCAAAGCTCAATAACGTGTCTGGGTGGGGGACATAACGCGAATGAACTTTCCCTCGCCCTCTCACGCCCATGTCCGAGAAAGCAGCTTAGTAGGTCGCTTCGATCCGGATGTGTCCCTACTGGAAAAAAGGGAGAGCCAATAAAAATGGTAAAATATACCGTGAAGCATAAAATGGAGAAAGTTTTTTCTTCTCCCAAACCATGTCGTACTTTCCCAGCGCTGTAAAATCAAAACAAACACCATTAGCATATTGAAGGCCAGCGCTCGGTTTTGACAGAGGGTGCCGGGAAAAAGTGTACACAAGCAATTGAATTGATGGGTGGGGGACTGTTTTTGGTGCTCGAAAAGGACGAGAAATACTTTAGATTCAGGTTGACGTAGTACACAAGCTAATTTATAATCAAAACTGGTAATCTAGAAACGTGCGAATCAATGCTGCGGCCCGAAGTGTCCAAAGTGGAAACAACGACGATGTCAACGCGAAAAGAAAATTGAAATTTACTCGGCAAAAAGTTGCTTCTATTTGCCAGCGGAACGTGACAAATTGCAATTTTCGGCAGCTGGTTGAACTTTAGAACAACTTAGACGTTTTCGAATGGAAAAAAAAAATGGAATCGCTCATAGACGGAATGCGTCATTCAATGTGGTCACTTCACCAGCCACCGAATTCAAATTTCATTACCAAATTCAGTTTCGCTTCTCCAGTTACCGAGGGGGATTTTTTATCGTCATTCTACACTTTCATACTGGGAACCTTTTTGCTTTATTAATTTTGTAAATTTTATTTATCAAATCATATTGTCCAAGTTTACATTGTTGTTTAAACGTACAATCATTTTGATCTTTGCTGCATGCTTCCTGTTGATTACATACAGGCATTGTTTATGCTTTTTGATATTAATTGTTGAACTACTGACCAGGAATTGTGCTTGTTGTGCTTTGCCATCCTTGAATGGGAGACCATTTTTGAGCAACGTGTCAATATCAGGGAGATTCCACGATTTTTTTTCCTATACCGTGGGGGACCGAAATCCGTACAGCATCGAAATCCGTACACCTAATACAAAAAGTAGGCGTTTTGTATGACATGTACGGATTTTGATTCATTTCTTAGGTGTACGGATTTTGGTTCGCCACGGTACCTGATATATTCAACAAGGTACAATGTTTTGGTTTTGATTACCAGTTAATTAATTTATAAGGTTTCCGATTAATAATTTTATTGTTGCTTAGTGCTCATAGTGTTGAAAATATATTGAAAACAGTCGAGCAATTGTCACTAAAATCGATGATTTAAATTCGTTTATTTCTAAAAATATTTTCGAAGAAATTAGATTTTCCTAAGCTCATTTCTCACGATGGTTGTCATTCAGAGACGCTTTCTCGTTCATGGTCCACTCCAATGTTGACATACCAACGGTCACCAAACTGCAATACCTCTGGCAGTCGCTCGAAGAGCTAGAATTTCTAGTAAGAAGCCTTTCGAGTTCATCGATGTTGAAGCCGACCATTATGCCTCTACGTGGGATGCTCTCATCAAGAGGTACGATAATCGCCGTTTCCTCAAACGTCAGCTGTTTCGGACACTCTACGATTTGCAAATGGTTAAACAGGAGTCTGCTAAGCGCATTCACAACCTATAAATATCGTGTCGTACAAGCTGAATCAATCTACTTTACGAGAATGCACATAAGAAGGGGTCCATATAAATGGGCGGCCAAAAGTGCCAACAATGCAATGTTCGATTTTTATATGTTTTCATCGTTTTTTTTTTGTAGTTTATTGTTTATATTTTCAGGATTCATGAAAATATGTCAACAGAAAGAAAGTTTTATTATGAAAAATGTCTCCAAAGTTGGCCATTTTAGAAATACCAATTTGAAGTTGTTTAAAAAAATATCTTATGCAACAAAAAAAAAAGAGTTCTAAATATGATTGTTCTATACCATTTCAAAGCTCATATTTTGACCTATCAGAAACTGTAGAATCTATAAATTTAAACGCAATAGAGCCTGTATAAAACTACATATAATGTTAAGGTAAATTTAATGGTTTTGACTCATAAAAATAACTAAGTACGCCTCTGTTCGCCGCAGTTTGCCATAGAGCACTTGAAAGCCCTTTATATTATCTTTCGAAAAATGCAATAAAAGCTTGCGGAAACGCTTAAACGAAGCATTTAAAAACTGCTATGTTTTTGCTCTTCTTTTGAGTTTTGGCATTTTTTACGTTCGCGATTGACTTTGACGAGACAAGGAATTTGATCACCATATGCGGCTCCATGTCAAGAGGGTTTAACCTCAAGGAAGGAGATCTATTTGATTATAAAACATGATTATATGATTTCATTGACGAAGTAAAACTGGCTCACAATAGGGGTGTCATCCTCCCCCTGCACTTTCTGGAGCTGATAGTGGTGACCAGCCGTTGAACCGGTAAATTTATTTGTCTACGCAATCTAATTGCATTACGGAATCTAATAACAAACATTTGTGAATTTTCTGCTTCATAAGAGTGTTACTAATCCTTACTCGATCGCGGGTAAGCAATCTCAAGATAACAAAAGACCTTTTTGTTGTTTCATTCATTGGCATGCGCGTTAAACACGTCAAGACATGATTCACCTGCGTTTAGCACCATTTGCAAGTCAATCAACCAATAACAGAGTGAGCGCGCAAGGATTGGTTCGTACGCGAAGGGAAGGTAACAGAATACAGATGGCAAAGGAAGAAGACAACTAACAGATAAGTGGCTGGTTTTCGTTGTTCGTGCTCATTCGTGTTCAAACTTTTGTTTCAACTCGGCGTGAAGTTATATGCCAGCAATATGGCAGTGAATAAAAGAGATCTCATCAATTTGTTCATCAAGCCAAAGTCTAGTGATGTCATCAATGATTGCATTGAATTAATCGAAAGCCGCTTCAACACTATTTTTGAAACTCGAGACCGAAAAATCTTACGTTGCTCGTTAAGCAGAGTTAAAGCAAGGTTTATTAAGTTTTACGCGAAGTGTTGCTCCCGAAAAATCAAAAACTTCCTTAATCATCATGCAAAGTGGATGAGTATTGATTACAAGCTTCCTGTGAATGTTTCTGAGCCAACGCCAACGGAGAACATTGCGGATCCGGCTGTTGTGTTAGCCAAGAAACCATGTACAAGCAAGATGGGCCGACCGAAACTCTCTTATGATGTTCAATCGGGAAGGTCAAAAAGGCGAACGGTCAATGAAATATCGAAACTTTTTGAACAAAATACTAACCTGGCGGTCGATACAGCGAAGTATATTGCAGCGAGAAATGGCGATGGTGAAGTTGTATCGGGTTTGACAAATATCAAAGGCAAAAAAAGCATCGAGAAAGAAACGAACCGTAGTATGATGAGCCCTGATGCTGCATTAGCACTACTTTTGGAGTGTGAATTGACAAAGGAGCAGTACAGGAAGGTCCGTAATGCAGCAATTTCTCACGGCCATGATTTTTTGCCATCGTATGATTCAGTCATAGAAGCCAAAAAGAAATGTCGTCCTAAAAACGTTGTCGTCACTGAAACTGAAGCCACCGTACCATTGCAGGATCTGGTTGACCATACCATCGACAGGATTATACATAGCCAGTCTGATTTTATATCACGTCAAGTTCAAACTTTTGACAGCCAAACCCTCAAAGCAAAACTAATCATTTGCTGGGGGTTTGACGGAAGCTCTTCTCAATCTCAGTTCAATCAGGAGTATAATACGGTTGATGATCATCATGAGACATCCGTGTTTGTAACATCTACTTTGTCACTAAAATTAACTTGTGGTGATACTATTCTATGGGCGAACGCAACTCCTCAGTCAGTAAAGTTTTGTTGTCCAAAAACCGTGAAATTTGAGAAGGAATCAGCAGAACTAACTCGGCGCACTAAAGAGGAACTTGAAGAGGAAATTTGCAACCTAAATCCCACCACATGTTTCGTCGGAGGAAAAACTTTGGAGGTTGAATGCGATTTTTTTCTAACGATGCTCGATGGGAAATGCCTTTTGCATATATCAGATGAAAAATCCAGTTCAGTATGCTATATATGTGGGTGTCCTCCATCCAAAATGAATGATCTGCACCTTGCAAGAAGCTTCCCTATCAATAAGGATATTCTGACGAAAGGGTGTACGATGCTTCATCTGTGGATGAGATTTTTGGATGTTGTTACGCATATATCGTACAAACTGCCCATAAAATTGTATCAAGTAAAAGGTGAGAACAACAAGAAGATTGTTGCAGCTCGTAAGAAAGAAATTCAAAATCGCTTCTGGAATGAATTGCATCTAAGACTTGATTTTCCACGACCGTCAGGAGGAACGAGCACAACAGGTAGTCCTTAAATAATTTGTTTTGAGAGTTCTTAATGTTTGCATAATATTTTCAATTATTATTTAGGAAACGTTGCAAGGCGCGCTTTTGAAGATCTGGTTAAGCTGGCTGAAATTCTTGAGGTAGATGAAAATCTTATAATTAATCTGCAGACCATCCTTATATCGCTAGCATGTCAGTTGCCTATCGACATTCCAAAATTCGAAAGACTGTGTGATGAAACAGCTGAGTTATACATCGATAAGTAAAAGTGGGCTCCAATTACACCTACTTTGCATAAAATCTTAGTACAAGGTGCGGATACATTAAGAAACATGCCTTTGCCGGTAGGACAAATGTCAGAGGAAGCGGCCGAAGCAAGAAACAAAATTTTGAGGGAATACAGTTTGAAACATGCCCGCCGATCTTCTCGTTTGAGCAATTTGGAAGATGTGTTTCATCGGCTTCTAGATTCCAGTGACCCTATTGTTTCTAGTGTTTATTTGGAGGACAGACTGCAGAAGAAGAAGCACAAAGTACTACCCCAACGTGTTCAAGAACTTCTACTGTTAATAGAAGAGGATTCCAACGAAAACATTGGATTAGAATATCCTGATCAACTGGATGCATTCTTTGAACAATTGGATGAATTGGAGCTACAAACATCACCAATGGACGACAGCAGTAATATGCAAATCGAATAAATTACATGTTGTATACTTGCTGACTATAATGTTTGTTTAAAGAAAATTTAATCTTTACCGAAAAATCAAACGCTGAATTTAATGATTGTGACCCAATGTTCCTTAAACACAGAGGGCTATCACTGAATCACATTTTGAAATCCTCATTTTCACGAAATATCCAACCAAACTGTTCTTTTTTCCATTGATTCAACGTCAAATCTGATAGGTACCAAAATGTCAAAATCGAAAACATGTTGGATTCAAACTAAATGTATCGGGTTGACAGCTGTAATATGCCCCTGTTTGAGCACATGCAAAATTAATGGTCACGTAAACACCTCCCTCCTCATTACTCAGATACGTTTAAGGGTTCGGTGTTCGGTCTTCTGGCATTGGCTTAACAGTTCCTTAGTTCAAAACCTGGCTACGCCCTTGATGACACATACTTGGTTTTATTATTCTTTTATTGCAAAAAATATAACATAACCATGCGTTTGCAACTATAAAAAGACTTTTGGCCGCAATTCACATTTTTCCGACCATTGTGGAATGGAAAGAGAAGACGAGCGAGAAGAATTACGTCAAGTATGACGAATTGGTAGAGTTCCTCTACCAGCGTGTTCGAGTGTGTTCAACAGCAGTAACCGGCATCTTCAAAGGTGGCCGGTTCAAGCGCTTCTTGTCCACAGTCCTGCTCTGACAACCACGTTCTTCGCAACTGCCCAGTATTCCTCGGCAAGGATGTACGCCATCGCCGAAAATTCGTGACGCAGAATTGATTGTGCTGGGACCACCTGAGTAGCGATCATCACGCGAAGAAGTGTATATCGAAGATCACATGTCGTACATGCCACGAACGACACCATTCTCTGTTGCACAATTCCGCTCCATCCAAGATATCGTCGAGTTCTGCCGTATCATAATCTTCTCTTGCACAACAAGACAGACTTTCCAGGGTCTATTTTCCGATCATAACTCCGAATTCTCCGAGCTCTAGGATCAGTTTCATGACCACTTTTACAGATGTTTCAGATTTTTCACAGGACCAGACTTGTGTCCTACCGGAAACTGACTCTTCCCAAAATGTAGCCAACTATCTGCTTAACAACTGATCCAGAAACATCAGGAAGTTATCTCTTAAAATTGTCAAACAATTAGTGTTTGGTCCCAATTAGCTCAAATCCCATTTGGTACGTGTATTCGTCAATGCCAGATCGACCGTACCATTGGAATCCAGTGGCATCAGTATTATAAGAATCCGGAAAATTGACTGTTAATATGGTAGCCATACGGATGGCTCCCATACGCACGATTGCCATAAAGATGACTGCCACAATATACATTTTCCATAATAAACGGGAGCCATTATATATGAGAACTTTGAAAGACAGTAACCCTAATTTTGATATGCCGAATTTTTCTTTTAAATCCAATTATAATACTCACAATTCATCTTTAACTAACTTCATATCATATTTTTAAAAAATCAATCGAAATGTATGTATGTATGTATGTAAGGTAGCCACCATCCTTTCAAGACTTGTCTTGTATGCAGCTCCACTTAATAGCAAGATCAATTTGAGCTACCGATCTGAATTCACTATATCGCTGTATGAAGGGCCAAAAACGGAGGGGTGGACCCGTAAGCAGAGACACTTACGCGAAATCCACGGGAATTTAAGAATCTCCTTCCAACGATACGCTCCAACAAATCGAATAACACAATTCGCAATACTTATTAAGCTTCCTACTGGATGGTTTGTTAAGAAGGACGCGTCAATCGCCCTGAAACTGTTGGAGTAGAATTCACACCACCATAATCGAATCGGTAGGATAAAGAAAATGATAGTGTTTATTCCCTCCTAGACTTCGGCTGTCAATCATACCATCGTCCAGCTTCAGTTTGAATGATACCCTGATGCTCCCTCCCAACCCAGTATTATATAATGAAAATATATGCAATGGAGAAATGAAATATATCAGAACATTAAAATATGACATAATGAAATACATTTATATGGATAATATAGTTGCTACTGCAATGAAGAAGTATTTTACATATAATAAGATGCAGCTCTACATCTCCTCAGCTCACAACAGGTGGATGCAACACTGAAATGTATAGGATAAATATATTTTGCTCGAATGATACTAACAATAATGCTAAAAATTGTGATGAATAACTAACATGACGAGAAATAACCTGCTTAATAATTATAAACATATAATATTATTTAATGTTTCTGCTTCATCAGCTTCATATTAATTTCGATGACTTGCTTGGGTAAACTGAAATAGTAAGCTAAAGGTAATAGTATATCATGCAATGTATAATTTATATAATATATGTAGTGAAATGCAAAATGTATGCATGTATGCAGGTATTTCCTTAAAACACAGAAAATATAACAAAATACCAGTGGCGTCCCGTAACCTCACTATTTACCTGTGCACCAACTTTCAAAACCAGATTTAATGCCATATTCATATTCGAATCGGTTGAAAATACACTCAATTTCTAGTTTACTCGATATCTATCTATTACAAGCAATATATTGATTATTATTTATGTTTTGAGAGTTGGTGCACAGGTAGATCGAGGTTAAGGAAACGCCACTGGAAAATACAGAAAACCTCGATTTTAGTCACTCAAATTCTTTACACTCAAGCTATATATGAATATTTTAATTGCATGGTATGATTGAACTCAACTTTGCCAATTTATTGAATCCACAATTTAAGTAAAGAATCAATTTGCTAAATAATCGAGGTTGTTTGAGCTACAAGAGTTATAAAAATAAGCATCAATGATTAATTCTTGAAATAGCAAAACTCTGCAAAGGTAAAACAATTTAACAACATATGGTGATATTCAATTTATTCTCTGGGTAATCAAAATTCTGAAAACCATAGATATCATATTATATTATTATAAAATAAATGTAAATAACAATGATTTGATAATTGATACACCTTCTGTAAATGAAAATTATAGTTACAATGATATAATGAGATTTTAAATATGTGAAATAAAAATAATTTACTAGTCATGCAATATATAAAATATAATGAATGTAAAATAAACAAGTACCGTAAAACAATGAATGTTTTTCAAATTTTATATTTTTAAAACAAGTTCTGAGGATCCAAGAGTTAATTCGTTAGTAATATGTTGAATGAAAATTAAAGCATTTGCACTATTTTTTTTAGTTTTGTGACCTAACTTCTGCATTTTGATTTGGGGTTACTTTGATAATGCTCGATGAATGTAGAAAAAAAATAAGTGAAACTCAAACAATTTAGTTCTTTAAATATGAAACTTTGAATGAATATATAATCAGGAAACTTTAAAAGCAATAATAATTCAACATTGAATTTGTGATGGCTGCATCGGAAAAACATTTCATAAGTGATGGTTTGCGTGCTTTTTCAAAAGCGCGAAAAACACGAAAATGGTTTTTTAATATTTTGTAAAATATGTAACACATACTATGTAAAACTATATACATTATCAACGGAAATATCCTAAGCTACAATATGGAATCAATGTTTCTTATTTGGAAAATGCACAGCGAGTAAATTTATTCTTTATATTATACTATCAAAGTAAACCACATTATCAAAGATACCTCGTTTTACGGTACTACAAAATACAAATAAGCTCGATTTTAGTTAACCTCCGTAAATTTAACTGATTTATTCGATATTTTATTGGAATTGAAACAAAATCTTTATTATGCACCATGGAATCTTTAAACGCAATATGGAATGCTTTTATAAATATTGGTAAACTTTAATAATGGATCAATAGTCAGAAAATCGAGGTTATTTGAACAGTTAACAGTTTTCATGCACTTGTTATCATGCATTACAATGATGTGAACGAAGGCTGAAAAAGTGTAATGGTATTATTCTAAAAAATTTCCATCATCGAAGAGCTGAGAATCTACTTAAAGATTTAAATCAATAAATCCAGCCTAAACGGAGGACTCACGAACACAATAAGCTCCCCCATCACTCATATTCCGAATCTGATTATTAAATGAGTATTTACAAATATTTTTTTAAAAAATCAATCGAAATGGTTAAATATCATTTCTCTCTCCTTCCTTTTGAACAAACTAACTGGAAATTTTCACAAATAATGTTTCTCTTGGAGTTGACTCCTTCTTTGAGCTGTTCTTCGAGAGAGAGAGAATCTTTAAGAAAGATTTAATTCAAACGCTCACAAATCATGTCTCTCTTGGAGTTAACTCATTTTTAACTCAAAAACAGAAAACAATATTCCATGCTTACAGATAATTTCTACCTTGACGTCGACTCTTCCTTTGTATTATGAGCTGTTATTTGACAGAACGCCTACTAAAAATGCTCAAAGGTTATTGAGCTGTTTTAGACTGCCTGCGTGGACAATAGACTGATGCAAAATTTGAAATTTTCGCTCCACAGTGCTCAAACGGTTCCAAATTGGGTCCTGATTTGCCTCCCAAAATTTGAACTACTTTAGTAAGAAACTGACCAAACTGGCACAAACCATTTCAAGTTTATATGGGATGTCTTATGATTATGCTCATTCAACTGTTCAGCAGGCAACATTAGTGTTTCTGGTGCGAAGAATAGAGCACAAATATCATGGCTACTATGTCACACTGCAAAATACAGTGTTGCCCACAGAACAGCTGCTTGATCATGCCATAAGATTATCAATCTCTTAAACAATTAATAACTATTTAATTTGACATTTGACTGAAAAATGATATTTCGCAAAGTTGTAGCTTAGAAAATTTTTCGTAAGAATAGTTATAGAACTTAAAAAAAAAGCAATATGGAAAATGGGTAGTAGACAATGAACAAAAAGTTTAGTTTTCCCATAGTAATTTCCCTATAAACTTCGAATGGTTTGTGCCATGTCAGTTTCTTACCAAATGAGTTTAAATTTTGGGAGGCTAATCAGGACCTGATTTGAAACCGTTTGAGCACTGTGGAGTAAAAATTTCAAATTTTGCATCAGTCTAGTGGACAATCATCCATATGAATTTAAAATAAAAATATGGACCGTGGACCTTCGCCAACTTCATCCCCCATGAACTGTTAACGAGGTAGATGAACAACTTCGCTTTTGAAGTTGACTCCTTTTTTATATCGTAAGCTGTTCTTTGACTGATTAAAGCTATTGAACAATCCAACTAGAAATTTATCGTAACGGGGTTTTGAGCACAATGAGCCTTTTGGAGTAATGGGCATTCTTGGCATACACAGTTTTGGTCAGGAACTGCTCATTTGTTGGCAACTTAACTGTGTGGAAACAATTTTTTTTGAAGCAGTAGATAGAATAAATTTTATTATTATAGGTACGTACAAAAAAACAGATTTTAATTATAGTAATAAACTATATTTGTTTTTGCGTTGTAAAAATGAAGTGAGAAAAGCTCGCTTCACATCTCGGACTTTAAGTGTAAAAATTCATTGGTGTTAATTCAATTCTACTACTACTACAAATCTACTCTTTGCATATCTATAGTGAGCTATGATCCTAATCTATCAGTTACTTTAAAGAAAAACAAATTTCAACTACTGAGTGAAAAGTTATTAACAATTGAGCAGTTGATGTGTGCAACTGTGCATGCCAAGCATGGTAATGGGTCATTCGGGCTGTATTACGCATTGACTTACGTATGGCAAACATCCGAGAAAGATGCATTCTATGCGCAGCTGGAGCAGGTGTACGACGGCTGTTCGCAACGGGACGTCAAAATCGTCATCGGCGACATGAACACTCAGGTAGGGCGGGAGGCAATGTATAGACCGGAAATCGGGCCAAACAGCCTGCATGCACAACGGCCAAAGATGCGTGAACTTTGCAGAATCTCGGGGTATGGTAGTTCGAAGTACCTTTTTCCCACGCAAGGATATCCACAAAGCCACTTGGAGATCACCTGACCAACACACAGAAAACCAAATCGATCACGTTCTAATCGACGGAAAATTCTTCTCCGACATTATCAACGTCCGCACGTACCGCAGTGCGAACATAGATTCGGACCACTACCTAGTTGCTGTATGAATGCGTTCAAAACTCTCGACGGTGCATTACACCCGTCGAAGTCGAACGCCGCGACCCAACATTGAGCAACTACGGGACCGGAGTTGCCCAGGACTACGCGCAGCAGCTGGAAGTTGCACTACCCACGGAAGAGCAGCTTGGCGCAGCTGCTCTTCCTTGAAGATGGCTGGAGGGACATCTGTTCCGCCATAGGTAGTACTGCTGCAGCGGCACTAGGTACTGCAATCCCGAACTGAAGAAATAACTGGTTTGACGGCGAATGCAAACTGTTAGTAGAGGAGAAGAATGCAGCACGGGTGAGAATGCTGCAACACCGCACGAGATTGAATGTGGAGCGATACAGACAAGCGCGGAACAAACAAAACTCGAAGAAGCGTCAGCAGGAAGACCGAGATCGCGAGGCGATGGAAAATCTGTACCGTGCAAACGACACACGGAAGTTCGCGTAAAAGCTACGTGCCGCAAGCCGATATGTGCAAGGACTTGGACGGTAACCTTCTCACGAACGAGTGTGAGGTGATTGAGAGGTGGAAGCAGTACTATGACGAGCACCTCAACGGTGATGCAGCAGAAAACGAAGGTGGCACGGCAACATACCTTGGAGCACGCACAGAAGACGACAGGCTACCGGCCCCAGATCTTCAAGCAGTTGAGGAGGAGATAGGTCGGTAACTGGTGTAGATCAACTACCAAGTGAGCTATTAAAATACAGTGGTGAAGCACTGGCTAGAGCGCTGCACTGGGTAATTGCCAAGATTTGGAAGGAGGAGATATTACCAGAGGAGTGGATGGAAGGTGTTGTATGCCCAATCTACAAAAAGGGCGACAAGTTGGATTGCTGCAACTACCGCGCGATTTTTTGATGGAAATGGAATTTACTCGGCCATAAATACAAATACAGTGAACTCTCTACAACTCGATATTGAAGGGACCATCGAGTTATGCAATAATAGAGTTAAAGAATAACAATCCCATAAATTATCACTACCACAGTAACCATGAAATTATTCTTAGTATGGTTCTATATGTGTATGTCGAGTTAGTGGATATCAAGTTGTGGAGAGTTGACTTTATTTATTTAGAAGTACAAAATAACTTTCTCAGCCCAAATCAATACCGAACTATGTTTTTGAGGTCGTAAACTACAATCCCATGGTATTGAGCTACTTTATATCGGTTGTTCTTCTGACGCTTAGATCACATTTTAGGAAATTGTTTTGGTAAAGTACTTTTTTCAGAAAACTGCAGCGTGCAACCTCTAAACATTTTTAGGGAATTTTCTCGTGCATTGCTATTGTGTTTAATAGCGTAACCCAAGCAGAAACAAATATCTAAAAAAATATTGCTGAGTGATTCCGGTGAGATACGATTGAAACTCCACAATGTGCATA
The DNA here is from genome assembly GCF_037179485.1 of Ochlerotatus camptorhynchus. Lineage (NCBI taxonomy): Eukaryota > Metazoa > Arthropoda > Insecta > Diptera > Culicidae > Ochlerotatus > Ochlerotatus camptorhynchus. The sequence continues at coordinate 261,980 of NW_027041105.1, forward strand.
TTTTACTGACAGTGAAATTTAAAACAAATTATTCAGCAGGAAAACTTGTTCATCTGTTATTACATATTCATCATCCCATTTAGATCCAACACAGTTCGCTGTGCTGCTTGCAAACGGTAGCATTTGTCCAAGTTTACACATGAAGTCAATTACTTGTGCTATACAATTTAATGCTTTGCCTGACGTACTTTCTGACGAAGGGGAACTTTTCCGCTCATTTTTATTTTTTTTTTTTTGCACAAGAGTTACAATATAAACAAGCACGTAAGCAACTTTTCGTTCACTTCTACATGCAGTTTAAACCATTCTCATGCAATCGTGCCCCATAACGGAATAACAATACTGTGTTCAAACTCTAATTGACATGTCAAACTTATTTGATGCTATTTACAATACTTCAAATGTGTCAACTTTTGTTGCACGACCGTTGCAGAAGTGGGCGTTCTCGTCATGTGCATTTTCAGCGTTCAAAAGCAATTAAGGTTAGTTACCAATTGTTCCAAAGCAATGTACGCGCTAGTTTTTTTTTATTCAGCGAATTCACAAGTAGGAATTCCTCAAGAAACCTTTGAATGTAATTCAGAAAGCATTTCCATAGCACATCAGTAGATTTTATTCGTAAAAACTTTCCTTGTAATATTTCTTAAGAATGCGTCGAATGTGCTAAAATTCAGCTTGGGAAAAGAGAGAAAATCATTTATTTCCAATAATTACAAGCAGTAATCAAGAATTCACGAGACCAAGTATATAGAAATAATAAACACAGCCAACTCTCCATAGCTCGTGCTTCATTTTAAGAATAATCCCGGATTATTTATATACTGCAATATCTGTTCCTATTTCTTCATATGAATTTGGAAAATGGATCAAGAATCCGTTTGCGGGAGTTCTGAGCAGTTATTTAGAAAAAAAATAAGCTAATATGAACAAAAATACGCACATAGGACTTGCAATTCTTGAAATTTGATTAGTCGTTGCAAAGTTTCTGGTTCATAATAGGTTTTGGCCATTAGCCTCAATGTTACTAAAAAAAATGCTGTATATGTATGCCGTGCAATATAATCACAAATGATTTAATATGAATGAGATTTGATCTACCGTATAGCGGGTCTTCAAGACTGTTTTTATCACTTTTCTGGCACTATGTGGCACTGAATATGTCAGATTTGAAAGCATCTCTTAATTTTGAAGACATTTTAAATCCCTTGAAGATTTCTTTCCGCAAAAATTGTGAAGAAAAGTCTTTACAAAACATGTTTGTGAAGACTTATGAATCATCCATCTTCGGGATTATCATATAATATCTCAAATTTTTTAAGTAAACGTTTTTGAAATCCTGAGACTATTTTTTTTTTCAAGTCAGCTTTATCTTGGAACTTTAAACAGAATTTGTTTGTGATTTTTTGACGTAGGACTACGTCTATATGGGGGTACACTTTGTGAAAACATAAAATGGAACATGTAACAAATTCATGAAAGATTTTGAACGGTTATAACTCAGCTGCCCCTAATTTTAACACCGTTTGATCAGAAATATTTCTACGTATTTGTAAAAATTAAGACTTTATCATTCTTCAAAATGTCACTTTTGAAAACTGCACCAATGCGCAACTGTTGCTGTGATAATAGCCTGCGAAAAGCGATTTCCCTAACACAGATTTTTTCTCCCCGCAAGCAGCTAGCTATCAAGGCTGCCCTCAACCGCTGATCGGATTCAGTTCCAATCACTGGTCGTCAGTATCAGCAGCAGCAGCAGCAGCAGTGGTTTTGGCGCGTGGTGTTGAACATTGTTCTCCAGTACACACCGAAAAGCTGCCTGCAAGCAGCGAACTGCAGCCAACATGAGCATTCATAGAAGGAGGGAGAAGCCGCGCCGCTATTTATCGGAATCAGAAGCTCTTCTTGAGTCGCTGTGGGCCATCTATGTCAAGCGCGTCATACTAAAGAGTATAAACAGAGAGAACCCCGCTCAAATTCCTATTCCTACACAATACACAAGCTCCTGCTGCAGTAAACAAATAATATTTATAATATAAGATCACGTAGTCCTACGTCACCATACAACCCCATAAGGGTCCCTTGTAGTTTTTTTTTCGAGAATTTCTTTAAAACAATCTTGGAAATCCATCTTGTGGCTCAGACTTTCTATGGCAATACCCACAATTTTTTTTTTCAAAATACTCTTAAAAATATCTAAAGAATACTCTTGAAAATCACTCTGCAATTAACTTCGAATTTCCAATAATTATAGCATAATAACCTTAAAAATTCTCCTCAGTATTCTTCTGATTCTTTAAAAAATTTCCTCTGCCTTGTCTTAGTATTCCTGCATAACTTCTATGGAATTATTCCTTAAATAACTTTTGAAATTTGCTTAGGAATTATCAAAATTTGTTGCCATGGAATTTCACTTTTAGTTTCATTAACATTTTCATAGGAATTGCATTGGAAATCTCTTCAGAATTCCTTTAAATTCTTCTGAAACTATAGTCAGAACAGCTTTGACTTTCTCTTCAGAGTTCTTTTCAAATTCTCCTTAAAATTCACTTTTTACTCTCCCCACATTTTCTAGCCAATATTCCAAGGCATTCATTGAGTTTTCTCCTCTTCTATGCTGGAATCATCCTTCGATCTGCCGTTGAATTTCTCCTCAGATGGTACCCATTGTGATGTACGGTTTACTCAGTTTACCGCATTGGCATATGGCCTGCCAAAGCAAGTATTTTTTGGCGAATTTGTCCACTTTCTTCTTCCTTATGTCTTCCGGAACATCAAACCGTGATTTGACAACGTAGAACTCCAGCCCCGGTATCTGCTTTGCGTCTGCCTTGATGTAGGTTTCGTCATCCATAACCACACACATCGGTTTCGTTAACCACTCTCGATACAGCTTCCTTCGGCGGGATTTGGCCGCCGTGTTTTGTTGATCACGCCGGTTCAGTGCCTTCCGGACCTTGAATACACGAAGCCCAGCTCGTTTCATGGTTTGCTGAACGAACCAGGCGGAACACTTTGCCTTCAGAGCCGCGTCACGAATCGAAAGGTTCGGATTACGCTTGAAATAATCCAACACCTTCCGGGCCTTCACAGGGTCAGCTGCCTTCGATTTTCTTCCACTTCCAGCCCGCCGCTCGGTCGTCTGGGACTCCTTGAACGATTTTACCACCCGAGACACAGTTGGATGGGTGATTCCCAGTTGTCTTCCGATCCATCTCATGGTCGCAGTCGGATTTTCCATGACGGCGCGCAAAATTCTCCGGCGACTTCCTTCTTGTTTCGATGACATCTCAATAACCACTGAACCAATTGTTACAAAATTTTGCACATATTAACAATTTACTCCAAACTAGTTATACCCAGATTTTCATAAATTTTTACCCACGGATAAAAAAGTTACACATGGATAAAAATGATGCATTTTTTCGAGTACAAGCCTTAGTATGCTTTTGGCATATATATTTCATTCAACTTCAATACCATAACCGTACGCTTGCACCTTACACTTAACTCCACTCATTAGGTTCTGTAGAACATCTGGCTGCAGCTTCTTCTGTACGGAAATCCCCTTTTTCTTCATGTCTTCCTCAGATTTGACCTCCTTGGGATGCTTCCGTAGTGCCTGCTTCATAATAGCCCAGTATTTTTCGATGGGCCTCAGTTCCGGTGCGTTGGGGGGTTCATGTCCTTGGGTACGAAAGTGACTCCGTTGGCTTTTTACCAAGCCAAGACAACATTTGAATAGTGGCACGAAGCTAGATCCGGCCAGAAGATTGTAGGGCCCTCGTGTTGCTTCAACAGTGGAAGCAGACGCTTCTGTAGACACTCCTTGAGGTAGATCTCCCCGTTTGCAGTCCCGGTAGTCACAAACGGCGCACTTCGTTTGCCACATGAGCCGATCGCCTGCCAAATCAGGTATTTCTTGGCAAATTTTGAAAGCTTCTGCTTCCTTACTTCCTCCGGAACACCAAACTTGTGCTGGGCGGTGAAAACAGTAGCCCCGGAAGCTGCCGGAAGCTGCCGGAAGTCCGCCTTGACGTAAGTCTCATCATATATGATGAGACAATGAGGCTTCGTCAGCATCTGGGTGTGTAGTTTTCGGGCCCGTGACTTTCCCACCGCATTTTGACGTTCGTCACGATTTGGAGCCTTCTGCACTTTGTACGTATGCAGTCCCTACCGGTCCTTGGCTCTCTGAACGAAAGACTTGGACAGATTCAACTTTTGGACCACATCCCTGACCGAAGCATTGGGATTCCGCTTAAACGCTTTCACGACACGCTTGTGATCCTGATCGCTAATAGAACATCCATTCTGACCGCATTTCTCCTTCCCTCGATGCTCAGAGTTTCGTAGTAAGTTTTAATCACACGACTCACCGATTCCGAGTTGTTTTCCGATGTCCTGATAAGAGAGTTGAGGATTTTCCAGGTGCTTGCGCAAAATCAATTCGCGACATTGCTTTTCGGGTGACGCCATTTTTTCCAACTTTCGAAAAACTAACAGCGATAAAAATACAATGTAAACAATACACTCTAAACTACTTCTACCCAAATTTACAAGAGAAAATACCCAATGGGTAATTTTCTACAGCGTTTATTCCGTGTTGCAATTTTATGTGGGACACCCTTTAGGCCCGATGTTTTCCGAATCATCTTGCCCCGTTAATGCTGCACAGTAGGCCTGGTTGATTTTATATGTGTAACGAATCTTGGATGTTAAATAGATGTCAAATGGCAAGACAAATTATGAAGTTATATCCATTATTTTCCAGGACGATTTCAAGAACTGGCTGTGTTGGAGTATGATTAGATTAGATAAGATTAGATAATTCTCGCGTCACTTTTCAAATAGACCAATGTAACATATCCACCATTTTGAGAAAACCTAAGTTGAAGCTCGACAGATTATTATTTTAACTGTTTAAAATCAATACAATTTGCAATACTATTTTTAATGCAGTCAGTGTATAATAACGTTGAAAATTCAAAAGAAACGGTAAAATCACAATTTTACTTTGAATTTCATGCTACAACATAGAAAAAAAACCACATAGGACGTTTTGACAAGTCGAGTTGTACATCGGACATGTTACATTGGACGATTTTCCTCAATGACATAATCAATGAGTGTTACATTGGACGTTTTGTCTACATGATACTACATTCCCTTTCACAGATTTCAGAGTATAGTACCTAACATTAGATTGGACCCGCCTTTGGAAAATGACCACCAATCATGTTAGGCAGTCCGAATGACCGAAGTAACAATCATGTACCCATCATTTCAAACTGTACATTGGACAATTTTTCATCAATGATTATCTTAAATAAATGAAAGTAAATTTGGATGGATGTTTTTGTATCACATACAATGATAAAAGAGCAATAGTTTGTATCGCTTAACTCAATTTGTTTACATTTGTTACATTTGTCTATTTGAAAAGTGACGCGAGAATTGGATCTTTTTCAAGGATTCAAAAAATGTGTTGGCTTTTTTCTGGTTTTGTTTTCGAAATATCAACCCTCATTGGTAATTTTTGTTTTCCTATTTAGTTTGAAACGTAAAACTTCGATTGTTGGTCACTGTGTCGGAATTCAGTTGGTTCAGTTTTGAGGCATTATTTGAAGATTATTTTTTTTCGAGTTCTTGAAAAAGGTCCAATACAAATAGAAACGTCGGATCACGAAAACGTTTAGTTGCTATTGATAAAAAAAAGTTTGAAATGCCAAAACATAGCCCAACATGTAAATTTTAAATAGATGACAGATGTGGTGTAAGAGATCGTTCGATAAAATTATAACAACCATTTTCCTGTTAAGAATTCTTAAATTAATTGAGGATAATAGTTTTTCATCTAATTGCCGTGTTACAAAGCACAATAAACGAACGGATATTATCAAAAAATGGAATGAGTATACTATAGATGACTTCCAAATTTATATACCTTAACATACGTTCCGCTGGATTTGATAAAGAGTCAAAAATTGTTTAGATTAATAGAACTGGTGGAGGATCGACTGTATCGTTGAATATTTTATTGAACGGCTACGCAGTCTTTGTTAAATTGAACGAGTTTTTATTTACCTGACGTTTCGACACGGGGATTGTGTCTTCTTCAAGGGGAACTGTAATTTTATGTATCAATATACTATGTTTTCCTTACATATTTATGTTATGGTGACTTACAATATTTTTTTCGTTTTTTGTCTTATGTTTTGTCTAACTTTAGCTGTCCGGTCTCTAATGTGCTGGTACATGCAGTAAATTGAGTATTTGTTTGTTACTTATTGTTTTTAGTAATTTAAAATAAATTTAAAACTCCTTACACGTCGGATACACTATGCTATGAACTTGTAGTACTGGCAAATGGCGCAAAATTGTTTTTGGCAACCCCCTATTATGAAACCCATTTTGTTTGGTAGCCGAAATGCCCTATCTTAAAAACCTATCTCTCATTTGTGGTCGATTGCTCTCTTCTGGCTTTGTTGCGTTTATCTGTATTCTTAATATTGTGCAATACTGCTGCGTATGTCGTACTAAGTCTGCCTATGTCTGTTCGTTTGTTTACTGTGTAGTTGGTGTCATATCACTATGGCACATTTCAAGGAATGGAAGTGTTGATGATTTGTAGCTATGGTCTATAATTTGTGTAACGGCGCCGGTGGTGTAGTGGTAAGCGTGATTACCTCTCACCCCAGCAGGCCTGGGTTCAATCCCAGTCGGCGCCGCCGGGATGTTCTGAGGCATAACATCTCTGATCACGCCTTCCTTCGGATGGGAAGTAAAGCCGTTGGTCCCCGGTTCATGAGTTGATGGGTCGATAGGTAGGGTCCAGGTGTGGGAGCTGCCTTCCTGGCACGTCGGTAGCATTGGTGCTCAGCACGGAAAACAAGATCGACGGAAAAAACAAACAAAAGGAAAAAAATATATATATATATAATTTGTGTATTATCTAGATTGAATCTGTGGTTGGTTTCTATACAATGTTGGATCAGGGCGGTAGTGGTTTCTATGAGTGTTGCTGTGGCTGCTTCGGTAATGGTGTGGTTATCGTTCATCAGTTTTTCTAACTTGTTCACATTTGTTCTGTGTCCTGCTAGTCTTCTGCGTAAATTGTTTCTCGTCATTCCTATGTAGCTGCTATCACACTTATTGCACGGAATTTTATAAATTACATTGCTAATTTCCTCTTTACTTACAGGGTATTTAACTTTAGTGTGGAGATCGTTGATAGTGTTTTGTTGCGACTAATATGTTTGGGTAGTCCTTGGACAAGATTTTCGTAATGCGTTGGGAAAGTGCTGGTACATACGGGATTGCTCTGTAAATTTTTTCTTCCCTTTCTATTGTAGGTTGGTCTGGCATCGTTTGGATATTGATCTGTTGGTCTACGTCATTGATGGATCTCTTGGTCGAATGATGATCGGTTATCGTTGGTGCTGCTTGTTGGTGATCGATATTAATTGCATCGTTTGGGTGAAGCATTGGTACGGACTGTATGTGCGGGATGGAAATAGCTGGCACCATGGTCGGCTGGGTGGGTGGCTGCCATGATGGTTGGCTTCGCGTACATTCGGCTGGGTTGGATGTGGTTGGGTGCAGTGGGGGTGGGGTGAATGTATTATGATGCGATGGTAGGCTGGAATGGGTGTTGGACGGATGATCTTGATATTTGTTCTTATGTAGATTTAGTAATCGGTTGACTAGTTGTTTGGGGTAGTTGTTCCTTAGTAGATGTTGGTGGATTGTTTTTGCTATTTCTTCCCTGGGTTTGTTGCGTGTGAGCGAGTGAACTCGGTGGATAAAGTTGGTCGCCACATTTATTTTGTGTTTTGGCTGATGAAATGATTTGTAGTTCAGCATTCTGCCTGACGCAATCGGTTTAGCGTACCATTCGGTGGCCAGTGTTTGATCTGGATTCCGTATGACCGTCATGTCAAGGAATGCCAGTCTTCGGTCGTCCTCGATTTCTATAGTGAACTGTATTCTTGGTTCTATTTTGTTGAATGCGTCTAGGACCTGCTGTTCGGTGTTCCGTGGGATAGCCATGAAGATATCGTCCACGTATTTCCAAAATATGGTAGTCCCAAACGGTAGGGAACTCATAGCTGCACTGATGACCGAGTCTAGCACGATGTCCGCTACGATTGGCGATAGCGGGCTACCCATGGCCGTCCCAAATGTCTGTTTGTAGTACTGACCATCAAAACAGAAATAGCTGGCCTCCATACAGTATTCCACAATCTCTAGGAAAAGATCCAGATTGATTTGTGTGTTAATTTCATTCCACCGTTGAATGATGTTCCTGATGACCAAGTGTCGTGGTACGTTCGTAAACAACGATGTTACATCCAGAGATATCATAATGTAGCCATCTGGGAGTTTGATGCTATTGACTTGGTTACAGAAATTGAACGAGTTGGTTGTGCTGTACGGACTGTGGAGCGAGCTCTGGAGAATGTTGGCGATATACTTTGCTAGCTTGTATGTAGGTGCGGTTATGTTGGGAATGACTGGGCGGAGAGGTAGGTTTTGCTTATGGGCTTTTGGTTGATACCTGGACGTAGGGTCAGCCTGTGCTTTTTCGTATGTTGTAGTATCATTCACCAATATTCGCATTTTCATATCGTAGTCGTTCCTCATCATGATAACGGTCCTGTTGCCTTTGTCTGCAGATAATACAGCTATCTCGGGATGTGAGCGTAGGTATCTTTTTGTTGTGTTTGTCACCGTTTCGCAGAATTTAGTTGTGCTGTCATGGGTCTCCACCATCGAATGGAATCCATGAATGAAGTTTTGCGTTACATTCACGATTTTGCATCGATTTCTGTCCTGCACTTTTTTGTCTCCGTTAGTGAACAAAATGCGTTCTGTGTCTGCGAGTAGGTGGTAAAATGGGACTTGCGATAGCGAAGTGGTTGGTAGCGCGAATTTCGAACCGAGACTGATGAGCTGTAAGATGTTCGCTGGTATCTCCAAATCGGTTGCATTGAGGATTGCGCGATCGTTGTACGAGGGTTCACTTGCGTCGCTTTTGTTTAATACCTGTACGATGTTAGTGAGTTTTCTCGACGTATGCTTATCCTTCCTGCTTAACCAACTACTGTGTGCCGCTCGCTGCGTGGCCACAAACTCTACGATCACGCTCTCGCTGGTCAGAGATCGAATGTTGCACTCCATCTCATTCAATTCCTTGGGGGTCCGTCTTATCTTGAAAAGGGTTTGCTTGATTTCCAGGTTCAAAATAGATCTTTTGAATCTTTTGATGGTTCTATTGATCTTGTTGATGTAGGGCCCATTTTCTGCTAGAAGCTCGTGTACGCATTTGAACGAGTTCACGATGTGTGCGGGAAATATACCTTGTCGTCTGCACTTTATGAGAAATGATTTGCGATTTTCTAAACTTGCCAGTTTTTTATTGCTGGACGCATACGTTTTCATTGCGTCTACTGTCTACAAAAAAAATGTTTAGATTAATCGAACACTGCTTCTCGATTTGAGATTTGTCCAACGAGTTTCAATTCCGTTCAAACGCATTGAAATTCCATTGGATTTTCTTCGTCCTGACTACCCTACAAATTGTATGGGATGAAGCGAATTTCAATAAATAATTCAGTATTTTAGGTTTAAAGACGTTAAAGTACAAGAACATTCGATAGAAGTGTACAACGATCACCAGAAAATCATTTCTTCTTGGAATCTCAGGACATCATTCCAATTCTGCATAAATGTTTTGTTTCTTGGAAAGCAATGTTCGAGGTTGCTTTATTAGCTTCGAATAAGCTTCTCATATTTACTCAACTGTTCGACTAGTACGTCGACGAATTTTGAATACAGTTGTCCGATTTGTCAGCCCCTCCGCACATCTAACTTTTATCTTTCCGTAATTTCACATCCCCATCAGGCCTGGGTACAATCCCAGTCGGCCCCGCCGGGATGTTCTGAGGCATAACATCTCTGATAGCGCCTTCCTTGGGAAGGGAAGTAAAGCCGTTGGTCCCCGGCTCACGAGTTGATGGGTCGATAGGTAGGGTCCAGGTGTGGGAGCTGCCTCCCTGGCATCGGTAGCATTGGTGCGCAGCACGGAAAACAAGATCGACGGAAAAACAAATCAAGAAAAAGATAATAATTTCACATAGCCGTAATTCCAAATATTTCTCATTTATCTTCAAGATGAATATTTATGGTAGGGGAAATGCAGGTAATGTCAGCCTAAGTGTCCCTAATTTGGGCCCATACATAAATTCAGCAATCGACTAAATTTTCAATAGCAACCAAATATATCCATTTGTACCGTACCAATAACGCGTTCATCTAGATAAAATTGATAAATAGCAGATTTTTAGGGCCCAATCTTAGATCCATACGCCAACATTAGAGACATTTCCCCTATATTTCACCGAAACGAACCAGCCCAGTGCTAAAAACCTCTTTAACAGAAATATAAAAACAAAAATGGTATATTTATGTGAAATAAGTACATGGGTTTCGTTAACATGAGATAAGATTTTCAAAAAAGGGGCTGTCAAAATCACGTCATTACTGTATTTCCGACGAAATAAATCTTAAAACCTTGACCAATCCCTGTCCAATTCCTGAAATGAGCTAAGATGTGTCGAGCGTTGTGGTCGATTTTTCTAGTCTCAAGCTCTAGTTTCCCATTGTTAACGATCTTCCCTCACATTGTTCAAAATGGTAATGCAAGTCCATTGCAGGAAACGAGATGTATAAAACTGAACAACTCCATTCCACCCATCCACCCAATTGATAAATCTGACAGTGACACTAAACTGTGTGGGTATGTGGCTTGGTAGCGAGCGTGGTCGGTTCGTGTGTTTATATTCGAGACGAAACGAACCAGGCCGGAAAGTGGGCTCTGGTAAACATTATGACAACTTTTGCCGCCACAAAGCCCTCCCTAGAGCTTCTGACAGCTTGGGTAAACCAAAGCTACCCAACACTGACCGACTGGGTTCCACTCCGTGGTAGGTTTTTGTGGGGAGAGAGCGGGAAAACTGAGAATTGGGTGGAAAATCAGCCTTGACACGACGGCCGGGGGCAGCAACAGAAAAAAAAAGTTCATGCATTCATAATCGTCTGTAAATATGTCCGTTTATCATTCCGGTTATTACTTAAGCTACTTGTGTGTGCAGAAGAGAGAGAGAGAGAGAGAGAGAGAGAATGTGTGTGTGTGGTTGTGCATGTGTACATTATGTCGGAAGTATTCATGTGTTTGCTGACATTAGTGAACTGGACGGGCTAGTTTTTTTTGTTGTTGTCGATGCTGTCCGTGCACTGCTGGAGTTGACTTGGTTTTTCCTTTCCTGTAAACAAACTCGTCATGGAGCCGGAAAAGCATTTACCTCTTGCAGACATGTGCTGTTAGGTATGCTTTTTGCACGTATTTCAATGTGCATTTATAGAATATGTAGTTTAAAATTCGTTTTCTGCTTCATGTGTTAGGAGTGCAGTTGTTAAACGTGTATTGGAGCACTTACAATGTAATGAAAACAAAACGTTTTGTATATCTCAATTCAAACGATGCTTCTAGAACCGGAATCATAATGAATATAATGAATTCAAGAATGCAAATCCTACTGGAATTATAAATGAGCACATATATAAATCATCATAAGATGATATACATAAAAACCCATATTGATCCACCGGGCAGGTGAATAGAACCTTTGTTACACATTATAATCTCGTTTTATTTTAAATTTAAATGTATCCATAGATAGAGGAGGCCTTAATGGATATTTTTTTTATCGGGCCTTAGTCTGGTTAGTAAGACAAGCAACCTGAATGTTTCAATCCAATTCGTAATGAACCAGTTCTGATAGCGATTGTAAGAATGAGGATGATGTATAAACCAAGATTTAAAGTACGTGTTACACTATTGATAAAACAAATTAGGAGATATATTGTCAAAAAAAATTGATGACATAAATTTAAACTATCATTATTATTGCCAATCTCCAAATATTTAAGAAATTGTAATTGAATACGAGTATTGTGAATATGTTGACCTGTGCAACGCGCGCTTTAGATATATAGTTGCTGCCAGCGATCATCTTAGTCGTCGCGGTCCTGTTGTCGAGTCTGCAGTTGAGGTCCTCCAGCCTGCTCTTCCAGGCAAGTACGTTCAATATCATATGCTTTCACTACCTGATCGACATTCCGTTTCCAGCGTGTGTCTCGTCGAGGACACTATTGGCTACAATACACCGACACTTAGTCCTCCACCACTTTTCTACGCTTCGTCTTCACTCCCCAACGCAACCAAGATCACCGCCATCGAACCCGGGACGCCTGACACAAAGCAGTTTATCGACAAGACCGGTCGCCTTCGAATAGCAACAAAAGCACTGGAGGTGGTGTTTTGCTGGCTGTTCGCTCGAGTTTTAAATCCCGTACGCTCGACCCTCCTGATGGCTCGGCGGTTGAGCAAATATGGATCGCAATTGCCACTGTCGATGCAACACTCTACCTATGCGTTGTGTATATTCCCCCTGATCGAGTAAACGATGCATCTTTGATCGAAAAGCATATCGATATCATCCTATTCGATTTTAACTTGAGCTCGATCTCTTGGCAGCGTAGTCCACATGGTTCCCTGTACCCGATTACATCACGATCCTCGATTAGCATGGCATCACGGAATCTGCTTGATGTGTATAGTACCGCTGGACTCAGACAAATGAGTGGAATTGCAAATGAAAACAATCGTACGCTTGATCTATGCTTCGTCAGTGAGGAACTTTGCGAACACAGCACAGTTATGCAATCTCCATCACCGCTCGTTAAAATCTGCAGGCATCATCCTCCTGCACTGATGAAATTCAAGATAAGTCCACAGCAACGCTTCCAAGATACCTCTGAAAGCATCGCCTATGATTTCAGAAAGGCTGACTTCAACAGCATGAACGAGTTCTTCGCACATGTCGATTGGGACGAGGTGCTTCAAAATTGTGATGCCAACCTCACTGCGTCGACCATATATGGTATCCTGTGGTATGCCATCGATCAGTTCGTTCCCGTGAAGTCTAGACACGTGCCGGCTAAGCCAGCCAGGTCAAATGCTGACCTCAAACATCTTAAGACCGTGAAGCGGGCAGCTCTCAGACGACATAGCAAGTATCGCACGGACTCCACGAGAAGGAGATATATGGCGGCGAGCACTGAATACAACCAACTTAATAATCGTTTGTTCAACGCATATCAGGACCATCTGCAAAGCCGCTTCAAGACAAATCCCAGAAGTTTTTGGCGTTACGTCAATGACGAACGGATGGAATCCGGACTGCCCTCTACCAGTGTTGGAAAAGTTCGCGATATTTCACGAAGTTCACCAAGGGAAAAAATCGTGAGTCATAGTGATTTTTTGCGAACTTTTCCATCACTGCCCTCTACGATGACCAACGGATTGTTCGAAGCTGATTCCACCACTGACATCGTCGACCTGTTCCGTTCTCAATTCAGCAATGTTTTCACTAATGAACACATCGACCCGCAGGATGTAGCCGTCGCCACCAGAAATGTTCCTCGGCTTTCGGCCTCTGGGCTACAGTTCGTGATCACGAACGATATGGTTATATCAGCCGGAAAGGATTTAAAATCCTCCACGGGATGTGGTCCGGATGGGATTCCATCGCTTGTCCTCAAATGCTGCGCGGATACACTTGCAACACCACTAGCAAGAGTATTCAACCTATCTTTGGCTACTGGTGTATTCCCAAACTGCTGGAAGCAGTCGTATGTTTTCCCAGTTTTCAAGAAAGGCTGCAAGCGGATTGTTTCGAACTATCGGGGCATAGCTGCGTTGAGCGCCACTTCTAAGCTGTTTGAGGTGATCGTTCTGCATAAGCTGGTTCAGAACTACGTACACTACATTTCGGTTGATCAACACGGATTTATGCCTAACCGTTCGACGATTTGACTTGTTTCACTTCGTTCGTGATCCGCCAAATAGAAAATGGTCAACCAGTAGACGCTATTTACACAGACTTATCCACGGCGTTTGATAAAATGAATCATCATATAGATGTTGTTGTTATTCACATCGTCGTGATTTTGCGCTGCTAAATTTGTCATTTTTTTTTTATCACGCGGGCTATCGTTATTCGTGTTTTTACGTTCGGTATACTTGTGATATTGTACTGGTTGTTAGTGGAAAGTGTAGTTCGTTACGATAATCGGCTAATTAGAGCATATTTTGTGTTGTGAAAACAGTGAAAAAATTATCCAATCGGACATATTGTACACGACTAGCATTGGGCGATCTCGAGAATCCAATTCCTCTTTGCGTATTAGAGCATCTCCACCGCTGTTTCTAAATCACTTTTGGAAACTGAGTCAGCATGACTTCCGCCTGTGACCAATGCGCTAAGCCAGTTAAATGCGATGAAGAATCCGTCTCCTGCATGGCTTTTTGCGACAGGATGATTCACCTAAAGTGTGGCTGCACAAAGCTGAATAAGGCTTTTCTGTACATTGTCCACACTAGCCCGAACCTGTTTTGGATGTGTAACGAGTGCGCGAAGCTGATGAAATGTGCTCGATTCAAAACTGCCGTCTCGTCGTTTGGTAGTGTGATTAATTCTATCACCGAGAGACAGGAAATCGTACACGCTGAGCTTAGGAAGGAAATGGCTAAGCAAGAACAGCAGATCGCTCAGCTATCAAAAAGAATCGCATTGACAACTCCGACAAACTCTGATTTCATGCGTCAACCGCCATTAAAACGGCGCCGCGATGAAGGCTCGCTCACGGGCAAACCACTTGTTGGTGGTTCTAAAGCAGTAACAGGTGACAATGCCTTTACCGAGGTCCTTACTGTCCCTGAACCCACCGAGCTGTTTTGGCTGTACCTTTCTCGTATTCATCCTAGCGTGAAATCGGAATCAATCGAGAAGCTGGTGAAAGGTTGTGTACAGTGCGAAGATCCGATTAAGGTTGTGCCGCTAGTCAAAAAAGGATCCGACATCAGCCGTATGAGCTTCATCTTGTACAAAGTCGAAATGGATCCCAAACTACGCGAAGCTGCTCTTAGATCGGATACATGGCCGAAAGGAATTCTGTTCCGTGAATTTGAAGACGGTTCAAAAAACATGTGGTTGCCTCGTTTGAACACGCCTACCATCACGATCTCTCCTATTACGGGACCTTCCGAGTTCTCAACTCCCATTTCCGGACTAGACCCAGTCTGCTGATTCAGAATTGGATTTTGCGTTGTGAATCGGAGCGCTGTAGACCAGAACGCAATGCCTGTCGCATTATGGGAGACCTCGAACCACTCGATCCAGTCACGCTAGCTGTTTCCCGCCATCAAAGTCGTTCTATTTCCTGCCATCAGAGTCGTTCTGGCCCTGCGGTCGAGTTCGGTGGTGGGGTTTCCCAAGCATCGTCTTCAGGCAAGTATGCATACATTAGTTACAGTCATTTGCCTGATCAGTTTCCGTGTTCCAGTGCAACGCCTCAAGCACCTACCGGCTGTTTCCAGTTGAGAAGCACTTCTGATACTGCTCATTCACAACATCCGCTTTACTGTTCGAACAATCCTAATTCATCTCCGGGACGCACAATAGACCGCTCTTTGGAAGCTCCTGGTTACTCCAGCCCAGTCGTGCCGATTCCCGCCAGCGTTCAGCATAGTCGTCCTGGACCTGTGGCTGGATATGAATCAAGAGTCTTCCACCTTGCCTCTACAAGCAAGTACAATCAATATATTAACTATTCACTGTCTGATGCCGATCAAATTTTCAGCAATTCTAACTATGTCAGTCATTGTGATGATGCCTCTGTAACTCCTAATCCTGGAAACCCGGAACGCGCCGTAGAAAGCCCCATGGAAGCCCCCAATCCCTCCGTCTCAGTCCTGCCATCAGCAGCCTTCGTTCATCATAGTCGTTCCGGACCTGCTGTCGGATGCGGAGAGGGGGTCTTCCAACCCACTCACTATGGCGAGTATCCAATGAGACTTGATGATGGTCAGTTATTGCCTGATGTATCTGTGATTTCCAGAGAGAGCAGTCGTTCGATTCCTTGCCGCAAGCAGGACGTCGTGATCTTCTACCAAAACGCCGGTGGAATGAATTCTGATGTTGAAGAGTACCGCCTAGCTGTATCGGATCGTTGCTACGATATTATTGTCCTGTGCGAACCGTGGCTCGATTATCGAACGCTTTCCAGTCAAGTCTTCGGTCCTGACTACGAGGTCTTTCGTTGCGATCGGAATCCTAACAACAGCCGTAAATCTACTGGTGGAGGTGTCTTTGTAGCTGTCCGTAGTGGGTTGGAGGCAAAGGCCATCGAGAACGATTCATGGAACAATGTGGAGCATGTTTGGACAGCCATCAATCTGGGTGATCGCACACTATTTCTATGCGCTCTGTACATTCCACCTGATCGAGTCCGTGATCGAGACAATGAACTCATCGATACTCACTGTCGGTCAGTTTTCACAGTTGTCGAAAGTTTCACTTCAGTTGATGAGATATTCATTTTTGGTGACTTCAATCTGCCAGGCGTTTCGTGGAGTCCATCTCATAGCAGATTCCTGTATCCAGATCCTGATAGCTCTACATTTCACGCAGGAGCTATTAGCCTTCTCGACAACTACAGCGCAGCGACGCTTTCTCAAATTAACCATGTAGTTAATGAAAATGGTCGTAGTTTGGACCTCTGCTTCGTGAGCACACAGGACAGGGCTCCATCAATTTCCTCGGCTCCTTGTGCACTAACTAAGCTAGTTCCACATCACCCTCATCTAATTGTCACTGTTGAGGACACACTCGTGCGTAATTTCGGCGACTATACTGCTACGGTTTCTTATGACTTCCGTAAAGCTGACCACCGTAGCATCATAGATGTATTGTCTAGCATGGTATGGGAGAACATCCTTGATCCAGATGACGTTGAGGCTGCAGCGCAAACCTTTTCACTTGTCTTGGCATATGTCATTGACAGACACGTCCCGAAAAGAACTCACCACAAAGTGTCTCACCCTCCCTGGCAGACGAGAGAGCTACGTAGGTTGAAGTCAATCAAGAGAGCAGCATTGAGCACGCTTCCTCTGAAACTACATTATGTGAGGCTGAATCACATGTACCAGCGAGTCAGTCGTGAATGCTTTTCAAGTTTCCAACGAGGCATCCAGCGCAAACTTAAGCTACACCCGAAATCCTTTTGGAACTACGTGAACGAGCAACGCAGGGAATCCGGCCTCCCATCGTCTATGGAATTCAACGGAGAAGTTGCTGCCACTGTTCAGGATATATGCCACCTTTTTTCCGAAAAGTTTTCCAGTGTATTCACTAATGATACACTAACTGACGACCATATTAACCTGGCTGCCAGGAACGTTCCAGTAAACGATCAAACGCTGGGTGCAATTGATGTTAATCCAGAAATGATTTCTAAGGCCGCGACTCTGCTCAAGTCATCCTTCAATCCTGGACCTGATGGAGTTCCATCTGTATTTTTGAAGAGACATATTGCTAGCTTGTTAATTCCGCTTCTTCGCCTGTTCCGAATGTCTCTCTCAGGTGGCATATTTCCATCTTGCTGGAAATTTGCGCACATGTTTCCCGTCCACGAAAAAGGAAGGAAACGAGCTGTGGATAACTATCGAGGAATTACATCGTTAAGTGCCGTTTCGAAGCTATTCGAGCTAGTGATTATGGAACCGTTGCTGTCCCATTGCAAGCAGTATTTGAGTGCTGATCAACATGGGTTTACTGTCGGCCGCTCTACAACTACCAATCTGCTGTGTCTCACATCGTATATAACCGAAAGCATGTCGGATCGGGTTCAAACGGACGTTATTTATTCAGACCTATCCGCAGCATTCGACAAGTTGAACCATGCTATTGCGATTGCTAAACTCGGCAGGCTCGGAGTATGCGGTAATCTTCTGAGTTGGTTTCGATCATATCTTACCGGTCGGCAACTAAAAGTTGCCATAGGAGATTGCAGATCAGCTAGCTTCTTCGCCACATCAGGTATACCTCAGGGAAGCCACATGGGACCGTTAATTTTTATACTGTACTTCAACGACGTGCTCCTCGGTTATCATATGCAGATGACCTCAAAATCTTCCTACGAATCTCCATTGCTGACTGTCACTTTCTTCAACGTCAACTGAATGTATTCGCTAGTTGGTGCAGGTTAAACAGAATGGTAGTGAACCCAGCCAAAAGCTCCGCTATTACTTTCTCACGAAAACAACAACCGATAATATTTAGTTATGACCTGCTTGGCTCGACAATCGAACGCGTGAACCAGGTGAAAGACTTGGGTGTGATCTTGGATTCGCAACTTTCATTCAAGCAACACATTGCATATGTTGTTGATAAGGCGAAAAGAACTTTAGGGTTCATTTTTAGGATAGCTAAAATCTTCACTGATATCTACTGTCTAAAATCTCTCTATTGTTCGCTTGTTCGATCGAAGCTTGAGTATTGTTCAGCGGTTTGGAACCCAAACTACAACAACGGTGCCGAGAGAATTGAATCTGTTCAACGTCGCTTTCTTCCTTTTGCGTTGCGTAGATTGCCTTGGAACGATCCGTTTCGATTACCAAGTTACGAAAACCGTTGTCAACTTATCGACCTAGAACTTCTCCGGACTAGAAGAGACACAAACAGAGCCCTAACCGTGGCCGATATCCTACAAGGAAGGACAGATTGTGAGGCTATCCTGAGGCAACTTGAACTGAATGTTCAACCCCGACCGCTTCGTAATAACCTTATGCTAAGACTGCCTCTACGTCGCACAAATTATGGAGCGTACGGTGCGATTTGTGGACTGCAGAGAACATTCAACAGAGTTGCATCTGTTTTCGACTTTCATCTCTCCCGTGATGCGCTTCGTCGAAAGTTTTCTTCTGTTTTTCGCCGGCAGGAGTTAAGATATTGACTATAAGATATACGTTTTTTAATGTTTTTTTTATGTTATGACCATGCTTGAATGTATTTTTTTTTACCATAGTTGATAAGGTTAAAATCATTGGGGCTTCATCAAGCCTGTTGATGTAAAACAACAATAAACACAATATACACAATCAAATCGCAGTTGCTAAATTCGACAAGCTGGGAATGAACAGTAACTTGCTTTCCTGGCTTCGATCATACCTAACCGGTCGAAGTATGTCCGTCAAAATTGGAGACCACGTTTCGCCCTCCTTTCCGGTTTGGTCCGGTGTTCCCCAAGAAAGTCACTTGGAGCCGTTTCTATTCTTGCTGTATATGAACGATGTCAATTTCATCTTGAAATGCCTAAAACTCTCGTATGCCGATGACCTGAAGCTTTACTACATGATTAAGCAACCACAAGACGCGTTTTTTTCTGCAACATCAACTGGAAGCCTTCGCTGAATGGTGCCATATTAATCGAATGTCGCTGACCGTGTCTAAATGTTCGGTTATTTCATTTGGTCGCAAGCAATCACTCTTCCATTTTAGCTATGCTTTGGGAGGCGTGAATCTACAACGTGATTCGACAGTCAAGGACCTGGGGATTCTGGTTGATACAAAATTAACCTTCAAGGATCACGTCGCGTACGTTGTGTCTTAAGCCTCATCGCAACTAGGATTTTTATTTCGCTTTGCAAAAAAGTTCAAGGACGTTTACTGCCTAAAAGCTTTATACTGCTCAATTGTGCGCCCTATCTTGGAGTATTCGTCTATCGTCTGGTCTCCTTATTACCAGAATGAAATTTAACGCATCGAAGCTGTTCAGCGAAAATTCGTCCGGTTCGCTCTATGTCATCTTAGGTGGATAGATCCATTCAACCTGCCCAGTTATGAAAGCCGTTGTCTACTTATAAATCAGGAATTACTAGAAGCAAGACGCAACGTGGCAAAAGCGTGCTTTGTTGGGGATCTTCTGCAAGGCAACATTGACAGTCCTACGCTTCTTAGTCTCTTGGACATCAACACACGTCGTCGCAATCTTCGGTCGCACTCGTTTATCACCATCCCTCCGGCAAGAACTAATTATGGCTTACACGAACCTTTGCGAAGCATGTCCCGTGTATTATTATGTGTACGATTTCAACGTATCACGAGAAACAAATAAGCGTAGTTTTAAATGAGTTTTATGTTAATTTATGTTATTCGTCAGTTTTGTATTTAGTTGTAGAACAAGTGTCATTGGGGTAAACATTTTACCTGTTGACTGATAAACAATAAATAAATAAATCAATAGTCCAAGGTTATGCGAATTGCGCAATTTACGGGCAAAAATAGTGTGGGGTGTACGCTATTTCTGAACAATCCAAATTTGAGTAGGATCTACTGATATCCGCCAAAATTAAGTAAACTAAATTGGGACTGACAAAATGAAGAATGAACAACATTGAACTGAATCCGAATGTTAATTTGTTATCTTGTCAGTTAAGCGGCGCCGGTGGTGTAGTGGTAAGCGTGATAACCTCTCACCCCAGCAGGCCTGGGTTCAATCCCAGTCGGCACCGCCGGGATGTTCTGAGGCATAACATCTCTGGAAGTAAAGCCGTTGGTCCCCGGTTCATGAGTTGATGGGTCGATAGGTAGGGTCCAGGTGTGGGAGCTGCCTTCCTGGTGTCGGTAGCATTGCACAGTGGTCCAGAATGCAGATTTAGGTGGAATGATATGTTTTGAGCCTGAAATTGAAACTTTAGACTAAAAATCTCTTCTACAAAGTTGTTCCTTATAGTTAGGCCCTCATTTTCATGACAATGAATTCTAGGGTGGTTCTTATTATCATTAAAATCAAAAACCTAACTTTTTTGTTTGAATAAATTAAGGTATACATTCTTTGGCAAAGTTATAGCTGAGCTAATTTCAAGCAACTTTTTTGTGTCTTGAGATAACTTTTATATCTTAAAAAGGCGCAAATTTTTGCTGCACAAAGCTTGTCAATATCTTTCGCTGACCAAGAGTTATAGACGTTTTTATACTAAAAATATGCACTTTTCAAATGTTAATATCTCTGTTTGGGGCAAACAAAAAAAAAGTTTTTTTGCAGCATTTGAAAGGGCGTATGTTATTCTCAATAATATGAAAAATTTGAGGTATGCTATTTTTTAAACTCGTATAAAATCAATTTGAATTTATTCCAATTTTTTAATATATTTGAGTATATCTTTTTTATTAGAAGCGATACAGGCAACAAATTCAGCTATAAAACATTCGTCTTAAAAAGTTTGAAAAATCTTTAGGAGATGACTTTCATGATAAATTTCAAATAAAAAAGTTATTGGCAAAAGATGGATTTCATAGGACCACTCTAATGACAAATTTATATAAAATGTGCTAGTACATTTGTTTCAATATTTGGACATTTAGTGTCTTCTAAGAAGTTTTTGTTCTTGAAAATTACCTTCTTTTGGTGTTTGCAAACGTCAGAGTGGTCCTCAAATTAGGGAATTTTTAAAACTAACTTTTTTATTTTACAAAATATAAACATGTGTTGTTGTTAAAAGTTGTAGTTAAGTTACTTGCAAGCAACTTTGTCGAAAAAAAAATTTTTCTATCTCTTAACGTTCTCATTTTAGAGTAATTTTTCGGAGTTGACGTAGGGTGTTCCTGGAAAAAATAGTTTTTTAGCAATAACTTTTTTGCTTGAAAATTCTCATGAAAGTTATTTTCTAAAGACTTTTAAAACTCTTTAAGACGAATGTTTTATACCTGAATTTGTTGCCTGTATCTCTTCTAATAAAAAAGATATACTCAAATATAGTAAAAAATATGAATAAACTCAAATTGATTTTATACGAGTTTAAAAAATAACATACCTCCAGTTTTTTCATATTATTGAGAATAACATACGCCCTTTCAAATGCTGCAAAAAAACTTTTTTTTTTGTTTGCCCCATCCATAGATATTAACATTTGAAAAGTGCATATTTTAAGTATACAAACGTCTATAACTCTTGATCAGCGAAAGATATTGACAAGCTTTGTGCAGCAAAAATTTGCGCCTTTTTAAGATCTAAAAGTTATCTGAAGATAGATTTGCTCAGAAATTCGAAATAAGAAAAATAGAGCAAAAAAACTTTTTTTTTGAAGAGCCACCCTAACTTAATTCAAGAAAATAGCTCTAAATCGGCCAATTTAAGAGATACAAAAAAGTTATTTCCAATAAAGTTGCTTGAAATTAGCTCAGCTATAACTTTGCCGAAGAATGTATACCTTAATTTATTCAAACAAAAAAGTTAGATTTTTGATTTTAATGTTAATAGGAACCACCCTAGAATTCATTGTCATGAAAATGAGGGCCTAACTATAAGGAACAACTTTGTAGAAGAGACTTTTAGTCTAAAGTTTCAATTTCAGGCTCAAAACATATCATTCCACCTAAATCTGCATTCTGTACCACTGTGCATTGGTGCTCAGCACGGAAAACAAGATCGACGGAAAACAAACCAAAGGAAAAAAAAAGTCTTGTCAGTTAGAACCTTGTTTGACCAATATTGGGTAGCCCTACTAATGGAGCATGAGCATGAGCATGATTGACCGCCCACGGTTGCTACTCTGTTATTGCCAGACCAGCTGTAATTACACAGAGAACCAATAGACGATGCTAGGGACTAGCAATCATCCTCAATGTGTAAAAACTGGTGATCTCAAACTAGGCAATACCAGCGCCAGCCGCGCCCGAGCACAGGTCAAGAAAGGAAGGGGTATGAATGTGTTGACGTGACACTCGCTTTGATGGAAGCCGAGAACACCTCTGCACTCAGTAAGGGCTGAATCCACGGTCTGCTCTTCTGCGAAGGGCTGAACCCACGGTCTTCTGCTCAGTAAGTAGAAACGTTTGCCACTAGGCAGACGAGCTCCTTTTTTTATCATCGAGTTGCTGTTATTACAATGTAGTCATGTTAACAAATAAAACGATTGACGAATCTTGAATGTGGATGGGCTTGAGATTAGACTCATGATGTTCTGCTCAGTAAGCAAAACCGGTTGCTTTAAGGCCACCGAGCCCCTCATATCACATTATAGCGTTACTCAAGTTTTTTATGACTATTCAGACCCGGCACCGACGACAACGAAAAGTTTTACGAATACACGATAAACAAGCGATCTAACCATACATTTTTAATATGAAAGGATCTGGGACCGCGTTTTTCTGCTCAGTAAGCAAGCCACCGCAACCGACGATCTTTGAAATCCTTAAACTAATAGCTATGAAAGAGGCCTTCATTAAGATCCATTTTCACGTGACGTTGAATGTTTCGATTTTCTCTTTACGCATGGTTCAGGTAATCATAACAAGCTATGACCGACGTGACGATTGTTTAAGATCTGGTTGAACAAGCTATTCAAATGAAATTACGTTCTCGAATTTTACTTGGCATGTAATGAACAACAACGCGATAATTCATATTTTCAGCGGTTAGTCTAGGATAAACACCTTTGCCCGGCACCTCCACTGGTTCTTTATGTCCGCTATCTGTCACTGTTTGCAAAATATCTAATAGCAATTACCTTCCAATACCAATACTTCCTGTATTGCCATGGTCATCTGGGAGGAGGTTCGCATCTAGTGCTTTCCTCAGGAACCGTTCACGGCCACCAGCTACTGCCCGTCCAGTCTTGGGCGTATCCAGCGAGGCATCCTTCAGATTACTTACAATCTCCGACACTCAATGCAAATCGCAGGCACACTTACGCTAGTTACAAAAAAGCACACCCGTGCAAAGAAACGGATCAAATAAACGTCACTCTCGCGAAAGCACACCCGTCGTCGTCGAACGGCAAAATAAAGGAATCGGTGGGCAATTTTGTGATACGGATTTCCAAAATCAACCGAGAATGCACGAATTTCCCCACACCCAACTACGAAACACGTTCAGAAGCACTTTTGGTACACTTTCGTTCGAAAACACATATTTTTCTTTTTCAAAAATAGTTGCGAGTGAACCAACATCATCACCGCGTAAATAAACTGAAATTAAATTAATCGCTCGCGATGCCACAAATTTCTGGACCGGGAGAAAAAATCAAACAACGCAGATAGCGTCAAATCTTCTGTTGCATGCAAACATGATGAATCATGTTTTCTTTTTCGATTCTAAAACTTCTCGGAAAGCAAGAAAACCACCACACACACACGTATAACCGTCCGGGAGGCAGTGATACCACATTTTTCCAAATTTCAATCTGTATTTTCATCCTAAAAAATCTTTTTATTCTGCATCAGGGTGACAAAAATCTGTAAAATAATCTGTATAATTTCAGTATTATGGTCTCAGTGCGGATTTACGTAAATCTCCATTGAGAAAATTCATAGTTCAAAATGTTTTTGTTCAAAGTTTAGAATCATAAAAAATGACTAAAGTTTGCTTTCCAAAGAGTTTGTCTATTTTAAAAATCCTATAATCTAGACTCTTTAGTGTTTTGTATCTCTTTGAAAGTCTTGAATTTGTGTTGTTTTATTTCTTAGATTACAAAAATCTTTATACTTTCAAATTACATGCAATATTCTTTATTTCTGTAATTACACTTTTCAGGCCAGCAGCTCATTGCTCTATTCATACTGCATTGGAAAATAATGTAAAATACATTCCCTTTACTTGAAAAATTTGAAAAATCTGTATATTTTTCAAAAGTCTGTAATCTGTATATACAGATATCTGTATCAAAATAATGCAAAAAATCTGTATGATTACAGATTAATCTGTATATGTGGCATCACTGCCGGGAGGCAGAGTGAGTTTAGCATACTTTTTTTTTTTTTTTTTTTTTTTTTTTTTTTTTTTTTTTTTTTTTTTTTTTTTTTTTTTTTTTTTTTTTTTTTGTAAAAGTGAAGTTTTATTTGTCAGTTTAGCATACAAAGTTTTTGTGTTTTACCGTCAATTTGCAACATCAAGATTAAAGTTCAAATCAGCTAAATCAATTCTTCCGTTACAATCGTTAACGAAGCAGATATATGTAATAAACATATTCAGAATTGCCACTCTATGTCTGTCGTTTATTCCTAATAGGGCAGGTCTTAGCAAGTCTTCGAACTCGAGTCGCCTCCATCCACCCAAGATGACTGCTATTCTCTGCTGAAGAACCGTCCAAGCCGGGCCGACGCGAGCACAAGCACAAAATTTGTGGGAGAGAGTTTCTGCTGTACGGTTGCCACAATGCGTACAGTTTTCGTCATCTACTCGCCGCATCACGAATAGCAGTTTGCGGTGCTCTATCTTCTCGTTCACCAACAAGTAAAGCTTTGTCCTCTGCGCTGAAGTAAGTTGCCTCGCTGCAATGTTTCGCCATATGCGTGACCAGCCACTTGCTGGACTGTTACGTTCCACCCTTGGTAGCTCAGTTTGCTGGACGAAGTACTGGTGAATTTGATCGGTGGAGGGGTTCTGTTGGATTTGGTGGGGAATTTGGGATAAGTTTGATAGGATTTGTCTAAGGTCGGGAAGATCTATTGAGATGGCTGGGCGGGGATTATCGTGGAAAAGAAGGGATCTATAAAAAGGAAGGGATTCGATCTCTTGTAGGTGTCGGTTGATTGCGAGTGACTTACATTTCAGAGCTGGTAATTGCAGCTTCAGGCCTCCATTCTCTCTGCTGCGTGCCAGCTGCATCATTGGGACACGGGCGACAGTCCCTCTCCAGAGGAACGTACCCATTGCTGACTCTAACGATGGCGGAGTAGTGGATTTTTGACCGACTAGTTTCGTGTTTGGTGGTTTCGCACCAGCTTTTTTGGGTTGCTGACCGGCTGTTGACCTATTGGCCTGTCCAGTTTGCTTCGTGACATTCGCGTAGCTTTTCTGGTACAGTAGCTTTTTGTTCTGGACACATGATATGCCAGTGTGCGCTTGCTCTTTGCAGTGGCGGCAGGATTGCAGCTGTCCCTTGTAAACAACGAACGCTTGCTCTCCATCGACGGTGACCCACGAGTCAATGTTCCGCTTCACTAGCATACGAGCAGACCATATGCCGAGCGGTATGCCTTCACATTCGTTACTCTCACCCCACGATACCTCGTGAACTGAGATCACTTCCCCGAACGCACTTAGGAAACTAAAGACTTTCTCTTCAGACACATATTCGGGAAGGTCGTAAACCCGCACTTCAACACTACCATCTTCCAACGTGATCCGAAGCTTGTGTTTCTTCCCCTCACACTCCACTTCATGCTTCCCGTCATGTTCGTCAACGACTTTTTGTGCCAGCGTCAAGTCACTGACTTTGACGAAGGCACATGCTCCACCTCTGTGGCACTGAAGTCTTTTAATGTCTTCCCTATTTAGACCGAGAACCGAACGACAAAAACCATAGAGTTTTTCGACCGACGGCTTGACGGAGAACTGCGAATAGTCAATCTTAAAAGTGTTTTCTCGCCTCATCGCGAAACACTTTTGCACGCGACGCGGCGCAGCGGATAGAAGGGTATCCAAAACGTAAATGCTTCACTAGTGATAAGCGCAATCGAGAAAAACGTCTGCACGTCTCAGAAGCTGAGCGATAACTGCATACTCACAAATCACAAAAATTGAAGGAACTCAGCGATGAGAAAATTTAACTCATGTTTGTTCAAGTTTTTCCAGGGAAAAATCTCGAATATGAGAAAAGCAAAGGTTGGATTCTCTCAGTTTACTGGTACTACTCCTAAACTGAGTAAATTTTTCGTCAATTTTCAACATTTTCCGGCAGATTTTTAAGGTTTTCCACATGAAAACATGTGACAACAGAGTTCCTGCGCTTTTTGGGTCTAAGAATAAACTGAACACAAATTTGGGTTGATCTCATTGGCCGTGCAACAAATTCAAAGGGACAAAACCCAACTGGTCTTATCTGGAATACAGTACAAGGATTGAAAACTCTTGGTATCGACACAGTACAAATGCGTACGATTTCGTCTTCAAATGATAACGACCAAACTAAACATAATGCCTTTCCTTGACTAAAAAACGGGTTTATACGACACGCAGGTATCAACCATATTGATCGGATAAGCCATCTCGGAAAAAGCTTGCCTAGACGAAACGCGTCCACAGACGCACAAACAGACATCAGCAAATTTCATTTTGCCGGGTCGATTTTTATATTCAATTTGATTCTACGATGTCGTAATCAAACTGTCGAGCCAGATCGAGCCGAGTTCTATCGATTGAGAATGTTTCATTCAGGTGAGATAGCTTGTGTGGATGGCTATCGGTCACAGACGGCAAGACGTGTGAAATCCGATTTTAATACCTATGTTACGGTAGTAACAAAGGTAATACATTTAATGCTCATAAGATTTGCCCAATACAAGATAATAATACACTTTTGTTACGAGTAACTCGACAGGAATTTGACCTGGTCCCAGGTTAAAGCAAAAGTAAGCAGCCACCAAGGATGAAAGTTTTTCAAGATTACCCTTTTTACCACATGAGATGCCCATTAGGGTGGTTCATTTTGAAAAAAAAAAGTTAGATTTATTATAAGCCACCCTCCAGTTTGATTCTTAACCCCAACATATTATCCCAAGTAACAATTCAGCAGCTACTTGGTATCCACTCTGATTTATGATAATTTTATTACGGAAATGAACAAACCATTTAGTTTATATACAGTATTTCAAAATGTCAAATATTCCTGGTTAATAATTCAGTTTATTGCTGTATTAAAAACCTTCTATAGTCTGTCGAGAAAATCAAAATCTTTTTTGTTTTAAAAATAAACTTAAAACAGCACTCAATCCCTCCATAAAACTGTTCTGTAAATCAATCATAAACTTCATTAGCAATTGTTTATTAAAACATTGATAAAATACTCTAGCAAGTTGTTCTATCATTATAAATGCAACCATAAAACCATTCGGTTTTATATGAGAGCAAAAAGAATATATTTTTGTTGTTTGGACTTGTTGAAGTGTATCATAAAATCCACAATTACTCTGTTTCCAAATTCAACTTAAAAGTTGGATCCTCATAGTAAATAAAAGCAAAATTTATCTCAAGGAAATCTCGAAGAGTAGACGAAGTAGGATGAAACATTCAAGCAATGTTAACGACCAAAGGGAAGTCAATTTCAGCTACGACTGAGCATCTAGCGTTTGCATCACGTTCTGACCGGTTTTGACCGTCTCCTTTATGAAACAGTCTAAAAACTGTCCAGTCTTCTCCAGATCGGACGATCAAAATAACTTACATTCGTACCGAAAGCAAACCACTGAAACTGTCAGTAAGCGGAGATTGGCTGGTTTCCGATTCATATCAGTGATTTTATTCAGCGAAAGGGTCAAAATTTCATTCAAGCATACTTAATTTACACTGCATCGTTTGATGGTACACTTCGGGAACCATCCGGAAGAAGGGGATTTTTTACGGGAACGATTGAGCTTCCAGCTGTTCCATTATATATGCGAAATGTTGCGAAATGTTGTTAAACAATTCCGCACACTTCCTAAGTAAATGCTTCCAATCCAGCGGGAGAAAATTGCCTGGAAGAACGCTGGAGTAAAACCTCGTTGCAATGATCGAACAACGCAATTATCGAAAGATAAACAAACTTTGATATTTAACTTTTTGCATGCAACTTTACCTCCATAAATGCTGCCATAAATCTGAACGGGTTAGGATCAAGCAAAATGGCTTTAGATAAATACAATTCAGTCAGAAAATTTTCTTCATAAAAGCCATTTTAAAACCTTATGGATTTGTTGGGGATTTCATTAAAGCAAAACAACTTTTTTCATACATGGCCCATGAAAACCAACTTTTAAGCTACCGCCATATTACAATTATTTTGTTTGATTTTTGCAATCTTCGTTTTCAATGTGTATTTCCTTGGATATAACTTGATTTTGGTCAATTTAGCAATTAACAGCAGTGCGGCAAAATTTCGACAATACACGGTGATATTGACAATTCTGCTTTGGTCACTCATTTGAGCTAACAGTCACAGTCAAGGCAAACCATGTCAATTGTCAATGACAATGCTGTTCGTGAAGAACATGTGTAGATTTTTATATTAACTTATTTTTTAACGAAATTAAATGACTTGAGCAACACAATTACATGGAGCCGTTAATGTGAACAAGCATCTACGGCCTGAACTGCTTGGATAACATTAATGTGATACAGAATGTACGATATTACACTTTCTTGTACCAGGTGAATCTTTGTCATTGACGAAAAATGAATAAGATTTTGACGAAGGTTTTTTTGAGGATCAAGTCTGTCAGTGATTATGTGACGAACAATTTTGTCAATATCGCGCGAAAGTCTGTCAATGACAATGACAAATCTCAGCACTGATTAACAGATATTTGAATTATCATAAATAATATCTCAGCTGAGCTAAATGATTAATCTGAAGAATAACTATTTTTTTCTCAATTAAAAATCATAAGCAAAATTGACGTTTTCCGAGTTTTCAAGTACATTTCACATAAGATTTAATATAGCACCTACAACTAGGCCACTTTATGAGAACAATTTTAATAATTTTGGAAATTGAATAGGATTTTTATACGATCAGATTATATTTCAATTATTTAGTTAAGATCGGATGGTATTTGTGAATCCTTTTTCTATCTTGATTGATAATGTTTCTAGTGGATTCAGCAAGCGGCTATGAAAAATGGCTTTAAAGGGGTTTTTATTGTTGCCAGATAGCTTTTATTGTAGCTTAAATACGGGTTTTAAATGGTTCCTAAAACGTTCGTTATACAGCCTGTTGTAGTAAATCAATCTTGAAGAGCTTCGAAAATATACCCTTCAGAACCTTCCCCAGGATGGGCCAACTAGACAGATTCTAGTCTTAAAGAGGTTGTGGTGGATGCATCAATGGCAAAGTAGCCTCGACCAGGGTTTTATGAATGTTGTTTTATAGTAGTTGTGTATTACTTCATAAAACTTAAAATATTACTTGGGTAGTCTGGTTACTCACTACATGTGTGAGCCCCACCCAGCTCAAAACCAAACAACCTTCAAAGAAGTTTTGAAATCTTGAGAAATAGTCCGAGAAAATATCAGAACTTTGGGGAAACTTAAAGATCTTTAATGGTTAGTTCCGAGAACTTCAGGCCAGTTTGATAAACTTCAGTAAAATGTGAAACTATCTCTTACTTCCTCAGGGTCAGATGGACCCCTTTCTAAGCCCCTAGTTGCTGGCCAAGCCACGGCAACCGTCTGGGGTGGGCGTAACATGTGCCTCTTTTGATGATAGTTGTGGTTAAGGGTCGTTACAATGGAGTCGCCTGGAAAAACTTCAACTTACCTTTTTCTCTGATTACTGGATGAGACAACAAAGCGGATTATTTGAACAATGAGAACAATAGGAATACAAAACAATCAAAGAACTTTCAAATAATGAATTAAATCTAAATTTTAGGTTGAACTTCACATTTTATTTCAGAAGTTTTATTCAGAGTACAGTGAGAAAATCAAAAGGGGTTTTAGTCTAGGGTTTTAGTACTTGCGCATTTTATTTCACTGCATTTCACCGGTGAGCTTACGTTGCGGCCGTGATGCACTCGTTGGTCGACATTAGATGAATGGGCTCACGTGGCAGCCATCGGTAGGGTGTCCATCGACGAACGCAGCTGTGCAGGGCTTCGACGGGGGGATTCCATATGCGGCGGCAAATTGGCCTATTTGTAACGGAGGCCAGCAGTGTTTCAATTCACTTTAGCCCGGGAGTGGTTCCAGGTGCGCGCACAAACTACCGCGAGTGTCTAACGGTAAGTCGAGTGAGGTTTTTAGCTTATTTGGGACGGTCTTCACAAATGTCCAACGGTTCGCTAATGTTCAAATGGCGTTTTACTGTGCCAATCACTGACCGTCCATGCACTCGCGTCGTACCAGTACGAATTTGTTCGAAACCGTGGACCGAATAAAATTAAACACCACACTATGACCTCACTCGACGGATCGACCAGCCCTTGACGAGCGTGTGGTGACACCAGTCGATCACTTTCTTGATCCTTAGGATCGGAATTTTAATTAACTGTTTCGAAACGCAGTCACGTGTAACTTGTGACAAGCCGCGACGTCACTCCTCCGGGCAAACACACTATCTAAGACCGTCGTGCTTTTGTCCCCAGAATCCTTATATAGGTTTTCGGGAACCGCTACAATAAATGAAACCCATACACAATGCTGCATACGTGGTATCTCGGTGTCTCCTCTTCGATGACGGTTTGACAGCAACAAACAATTTTATTTTCATAGGTTGGTATTACGAACATTCAAAATTTAAATTTAAATTTTATAGCAAATGCTAAATTCCCTAATCCTATATTTTAATTCGATTTTAATACAAACTGTAAACAAAAATAGTAACAAAACCAATTAACTAATGCAAAATATATACAAAACCGCAAAATACCAACCTCGGGCTACTAAACATAAAACATTCGTCTCTCAAACACAACGTGGAGTATATGCAGACAAATATTTTATACCTAGACATTTACTAACAATTTTTATTATTTACAATATATACATTTTTTCCAATGCTAAGTGCCCCAGTAATCAGAGGACGATTGTAACCGTGAAAGCGTTGGTTACAAATGCTAATGAAGATCAGAGATCTCCAGGAATTCCATTACTTTAAGAAAATTGCTGGAGCTTTACAGAAGGTTCAAGAACTTTTGGGAAGATCATATTGCAAAAGGTATGTTTAAATTAATGATGGTGACGACTGGGACTTAAGGAGAATTGCTTTGATCAACGGCTTTCTCAGTCTGAAAACACTCTAACAACTACGATGTAATCTGCCCGACGTTTCAACCATGGGTTGGGGCCCATTTCAAGGTAAAATCTGTATTCTACATAGTTGATTAGTTGCTTTACATATTAATACATATTAATCAGTCTTACATGGTCTATCGTTATTGTCAATACTTTAGTCGTTGTTGTGGTTGATTTTTCATATGTTGGTTTCCTAAATGTGTGAAGACATACAAACAATGACAATGTAAAAAAAAAACTAATTAACTATATACAATACAGATTTTCCCTTGAAAAAGGCCATAACCCATAGCCGAAATGTTGGCAGATTACATTGTAGTTGTTAGAGTGTTTTCCCATCACTATACAAGTTGTGTTACCAAGTAGAGTTTACGAGATATTGACCGAATTTATATTAGTCTGAACGTTTGTCATCGCTGGATTTATTTAAACACACAATTAAATTATTATTTGCACCTGCACCTGGAATCGAACTTGTGCCGACCGCATTGGAAAACCTCGACGCTACCAACTTTGCTACACTAACACTTAAAACTGATGATGGTACAGCACGCAACAACCACCCTACTGCCTTCTCTCTGAGATGACCAAGTTGGTCATGACAAGAGGAGCAACACAATAGTTGGGTAAAGAAGAATTGCATTATAACACACCATCGACTGGAAATGCTCTCGCAACGTGGGGCTTTAGGTAGTGATGAAAACGTCGCTAGAACTATTCCACAGCCGCAGTCAGTTTGCCTGTAGACTTGGAGACATACTTCAAGTCTCCGTGTACATCGTACGGGTTAGGCAAAAGATGTGCGTCTAACTTTAAAAACTGTCGCATTAATGGCCCTTCGCTCATTTTCAACTTCTATTCAATTTTCATACTGCCGTACTCTAACGGAACTATCCACCTTCTCTCTTCTAAATATCATTCTCTAGCTAATAAATTATCACACTAAAGCTTCATGTTAGCATTTCCAACCAACACTTAAAACTGATTTAGAAATATCTACATGTTGTTCTACAATAAGATCGCTGAATAGAGGCTTTATAATAGTACACGTGTAACACTTTCTCGATCATTCTATTTATAGATTTATAGAAGACGCAGTTTAAAAGTAATAAAACCGCTGCAAAAGTAAACATCAGCAATCAAAACCTCGTTGGCTACATAATTGATTCCAAAAATCGATTGTGCAGCTTATTAGCTATTTAATAGTTGTAAATGGGCTACTATTGTTTATGTTCTACAGTATGAGCTATTGGTTGTGTAGATGCCATTTTTTCAGCTTTTGACCGACTAAACCACAAAAACTTGTGGGGCGTTCTGAGACGCAAGGGAGTCCCTGATAAGATCGTCAACCTCATCGAAGCGCAGTACGAGGCTTTCTCATGCAGAGTGTTGCACAACGGAGCTTTGTCTGACCCGATTTGGGTAATCGAGGGTGTTAGGCAAGGATGTATATTATCACCGCTACTGTTCCTCATTGCAATAGACGAGATCATGGTTGGGGCCGTTGACCGTGTACTGAACCGTGGTTTGCTGTGGCAGCCTATTACCATGGAGCATCTCAACGACTTCGGCTGATTATGTTGCGTTATTAGCACAACGGCGCTCTGACATGCAGAGTAAGCTCGACGACCTTGTGGAACGCTCCTCTGAAGCAGGTCTAACCATCAACGTCAACATCGTCTAATCGTAGGATGTCAACACGGAAAACCGTTCCAATTTGACGGTAGCTGGGCAGGCAGTGGAGAAAATCGAAAGCTTCCAATATCTTGGCAGCCTGATAGCGTCGGACGGCGGTACCAAGAGCGAAATAGGTGCACGGATTAAGAAGGCGAGGGCTGCTTTTGCCAGTTTGCGAAATTTATGGAGAACGAATCAGATCAGTCGACACACCAAAATCCGAATTTTTAACTCGAACGTGAAGTCTGTGCTGTTATACGCCAGTTAAATATGGTGTGTATCAGCGGAGAACACTCAGAAGCTGCAGGTGTTTATCAACCGATGCCTGCGGTACATTATTCGTGCTTGGTGGCCCCACAATTGGATCTCAAATTCCGAGCTTCATCATTTGTACCATCAGAAGCCGATAGAGAAAGAAATTCGTGAACGGAATTGGAGGTGGGTCAGCCACACACTACGACGGAGCGGAAACGAAATCTGCAAGCAACCACTGGACTGGAGTCCAGTAGGACATCGCAGCAAAGGCAGACCCAGAGGCTCGTGGCGGCGGAGTCTAAACAGTGAAATTAAGAACGTTGACCGAAATTTGACTTGGGCACAGGTCAAGGCCAAAGCTTATAATCGCCAAGGATGGAAATATTTCACAAATACCCTATCCCTGGAGGTGCGCAGGATCGTTAAGTAAGTAAGTTACGGGATGTAAGATCTACCACCGATTCCTAGTTTTGACTACTTCAAACTAGGGGAACAGGATTTTTCAGTAATCAAAGGAACACATCTTAGTCCTTGTTTCTTTTTATGCCTTGTTGATAGTGATAAGACTCGGCTTTGACCACCGAGGATGTTCTTGAAACAAGGAAAAAATGAGCTAGTTAGTCTTCATCTATGTGATTCCCAATCTTCTATTCGTTGTTCTCTAGTTTCAAGTGGTTAAGACAAGGGTTCTGATGTATGATCATTATCGGTGTCATTGCTTATTTTTGTTGCTAAGGTATCCAATTTTGACTGACAAAGGGGTGTGCCTTTGAAGGGTGTTACAATACTCCGCAGGGTATAAATTAGAATCAATTCCTTGCGATGAAGGCAAGAATGACAACTGTATCAAAACCGAAAACTTCATCATTTCTCAATAGTGATGGAGTATTACGACATGCACTAAACTAAGGACATGGGATATACTAAAATAGATCAAACTACAGTAGTGTTATGTCCCGAACAGAGGAGAAAAAACCCTATTTATTTCGCGAAAATTTATGGAACTTTTAAGTTCTGAAAAATTAAAGGAAGCTTCAAAATGTGTTAGATAGTTACTTGAATAGACTGCGAGAGCAGAACCTCTGGAAAAGTTTAGGGCACTTCTAGGAAGCTTCAAGAGCTTCAATGTGGTTACATTAACTTAAAGAAAACTGCACTTACTTTTAAAAGTTCTTAGAACTTTAGTGATATTCGGAGAACTCTCAGGATGTCAAAAAAACTTCTGAGAAGTTCAGAGAACTTGAGGAAAATTGTTAAACTTTGAAGAAGTTCCAAGAAGTACAGGGAAGCTTGGTATTGAGATCTTCAGAAAAGATGAGAGATCTTAAGGGCAGTTTCAGAAACTTCAGGAATATTCCGAGAAATTTAAGAAAGTTCAGACTTTAGGGGGAGTTAAATGCCCTTAAGGGTAAGTTCTGAAAAATTTAGCACAGTTCCATGAATTTTAGATAAGTTATTAAATCTTTAAGAAGTACCGGGAAATTCAGGAAAATGGTGGGATGGTCAGGGAAGATCCATTATTATAAGAAAACAATATAGAACATTAAGGAACTTTCAAGAACTTATTGGTAATTTAGGAACCTTCAGAGTAGTACCAAAAACATCAGAAAAGGTATTAGATCCCAACAAACAATTTTAGCTGCAGATCAGCCAAATGCAGAAGTCTTATTCGGCATTAAGCCTGCTCAATTATTTGTTAGAATACTCATTCGAAAAGATGCTCCATGAATTTCAAGAAATTTAAGGAAATAAAGGGTGATACGGTCAAAATTTGGTCAAGGGAAAACGCGTGTAAATCGGTGAAATCGTTTATTTAAAAAATCAAATTAAATTTCTTTTTCAAGTTCAATTAGTATAAAATTCAGGAAAAATATTCAGTTAGGCTTCCGCTTTTCCAAATCCGAATTGCCGGACCTTACGCTTGACCCCTGCCATCAGATTTTGTACAGCCACCTTGTCCACCTTCTTCGCCGCAGAAAGCCAGTTTGCCTTGAACTGCTGCTCGCCCTTAGCAGTTTTTTTGGTCTTCTTTAGGTTCCGCTTGACAATAGCCCAGTATTTCTCAATTGGGCGGAGCTCTGGCGTGTTGGGAGGGTTCTTGTCCTTGGGAACCACCTGCACGTTGTTGGCGGCGTACCACTCCATGGCCTTTTTACCGTAATGACAAGATGCCAAATCCGGCCAAAACAGTACGGAACAACCGTGTTTCTTCAGGAAAGGCAGCAGACGTTTATTCAAACACTCTTTCACGTAAATTTCTTGGTTGACAGTCCCGGAAGCTATGAAAATGCTGCTTTTCAAGCCACAGGTACAGATGGCTTGCCAAACCAGATATTTCTTTGCGAACTTTGACAGTTTCATGTGCTTGAAAACATCTGCTACCTTTCCCCTTCCTTTTGCCGTATAAAACTCCTGTCCCGGAAGCTGCTTGTAGTCGGCTTTGACGTAGGTTTCGTCGTCCATTACCACGCAGTCAAACTTCGTCAGCATCGTCGTGTACAGCCTCCGGGATCGCGCTTTGGCCGTCGTATTTTGTTTATCATCGCGATTTGGAGTCACTACCTTCTTGTAAGTCGATAGTCCGGCTCGTTTTTTGGCTCTATGCACGGTTGTAGACGATACACCCAGCTTATTTGCGGCATCTCGGAGAGAGAGGTTAGGGTTTCGCTTGAAACTACCGGCAACTCTCTTTGTCGTCTCAGCGGCTTCCGGTTTTCGATTTCCCCCCGATCCAGACTTCCTGGCTGTCGACAAACGTTCCCCAAACACTTTAATTACATTTGTAACGGTTGATTTGGCAACTTTTAGCGATTTTGCCAACTTTGCGTGCGAGTAGCTCGGATTTTCGCGATGCGCGAGCAAAATTTTGATACGCTGCTCTTCTTGCTTGGACGGCATTTTGACAACTGAATTCCAAAATCAAAATAGGAGCAACATTCTACACACACACATCTTCAAAATGAGGGGTGTTCAGGTTTTTTAAATGCAAAATTGAAAGAAATACGTCAAGTTGATATTGACCAAATTTTGACCGTATCACCCTTTATCAGGAAAATTAGGACGTTCAAGGAAGATCTGAGCAATACAGGGAAGCCTTAAGAAATTTAGGGTAGGTTAGAAAATTTAAGGGCAGTTCCAATCACTTCCGGGATGAATCGAAAACGTCAGGAATGATTCAAATTTCAGAGAAGTTTAAAAATCTTGATGAATTAGTCCAGAAAAGTTAAGTGAAGTTTCATGAACTTTTAAAAAAATATCAAGCAAACCTCAAAACTGCATCCTGATAAATGTGGGCGTCTCTGTGCAATAGCTGTATAAAGATACAGAAAAGAATTAGTAATTTCCATTTAATTTCACTACCTTATTTGCTTATCCTTGAAAGATAAGCGTATTTTATCTACAATCTACAAACTAGGTAAACTTAAATCTAATGAGTTGGTTGGAAATGCTGTCTTATAAGAAGCTTTAGTGTGATAATTTATTAGCTAGAGAATGATCTAAGAAAAGGGTAGGTGGATAGTTCCGTTAGAGTACGGCAGTACGGAGCTTCGCGTATGAAGTAACATAAAAACACTTTGAATGTAACAACTCAAGGCGGGAGTAGCCGTCAGCAATGCTGATGGTGGTACAGCACGCAACAACCACCCTACTGCTTTCTCTCTGAGATGACCACGTTGGTCATGACGAGAGGAGCAACACAATAGTTGGGTAAAGAAGAATTGCATTATAACACACCATCAACTGGAAAAGCTCTCGCAACGTGGGGCTTTAGGTAGTGATGAAACGTCGCTAGAACTATTCAACAGCCGCAGACAGTAATGATCAAAGGTGGACGCACACTTTTGCCTGTAGATTTGAAGACATACTTCAAATATCCGCGTACATCGTACGGTTTAGGCAAAAGGTGTGCGTCTGACTTTGTACTGTCGCATTAATATCCTTTCGCTCCTTTTCAACTTCTATTCAATTTTCATATTGCCGTACTCTAACGGAGCCGGCGCCGGTGGTGTAATGGTAAGCGTGACTGCTTTCTAACACCCCAATGGGGGTCTGGGTTCAATCCCAGCCGAGGTCGGTGGGATTTTTCTGAGGCATAAAAATCTCTGGTCACGTCTTCCTTCGGAAGGGAAGTAAAGCCGTTGGTCCCGGCCCATGTGTGTGTTGAATGGGTGCGATATCCTACGCAGGTGTGGAAGCTGCCTTCCTGCACATTCGATTGCCGTCAATGGATGGCAATCGATGTCCGTCGTTGATTGGCACTAGATTGCGGAACAGAGACCGACGTTAAATAAAGAAAAGAAAGTACTCTAACGGAACTATCCACCTACCCTCTTCTAAGATCATATTATATATATTATCACACTAAAGCTTCATGTTAGATAGCATTTCCAACCAACTCTGAAAATCGCAAACTGAAGTAACAATCGCGTATGAAGTAACATAAAAACACTTTGAATGTTAAATCTAATACCCACTGCTCTCTCGTTGATATATCCTAGGTGGTAACTTGAAAAGCCATGTGTGTACGTTTCCTTGATCATAAAATCCCAACATTTTCAAGTTACTACCTAGGACACATCAACTGCTTCTACAGGAGATTAGATTTAAGCTTATCTAGCTTCTAAGTGAAAATGTACCTAGGTTAATATATATTAGGTTAGTTGAGGTGTTTCTTCAGTTAAGTATTAGTTTAAGACACTGAAGAAATCTGCACATAGTAGACAAAATACACGCATCTGTTAGGGATAATCAAATTAGGTAGTCGAATTAAATGGAAATTATTAATCCTTCTATCTCTCTCTCTTTTTACTCAAAACTGCATTATTTATTTCCTTTTAGCTTCAGGAAATCTCCGGAAACGTTAACAGTGATCCGGGAGCTTAAGGGAAATCTATAGATCACCAGCAAAATTGAAAAAAAGCTAAACTTTTGGAATTTAATTGAAGTCGTTAGAACCTGTGAAGTTTAAAAAATTCTAGGAAAAGTTCAAAAACGTCAGGAAAGTTCCAAGAGCTTCGGGAAAATTGCAAATAAAAAAAAAAGTCCAATGATTATCAGGATGATTCAGAAACATTTAGTTGTTCGGGAGTAACGTCATCCAGCCGCTACAACCCTTGTCCACAATCGCACATACTTTACCACTTACACAGTCCACACTACAACAGGATCATCACCATAACTCTATAGTATCAGTCTTTTAGAAAATCTGATGGTAATATCGATAAGACAACATTCATTCTCTTCTCGATTCTAAGACGATGG
Organism: Ochlerotatus camptorhynchus; assembly: GCF_037179485.1. NCBI lineage: Eukaryota > Metazoa > Arthropoda > Insecta > Diptera > Culicidae > Ochlerotatus > Ochlerotatus camptorhynchus. The sequence goes on from NW_027041105.1 coordinate 300,851, forward strand.
TTTGAAGGGGAATATTTTGGGTCACGATCATTGATCGATAAGAATTTAGAGTAGCAGATGTCGATTTCAGTACCCACTAGCCAAAGGTCAGAAATGGTGAGTCGGGATACACGAATTTCAATCGGTTAAATGTTTGTATTATTGTAAATAACCGTAAATGTGCATAAGATATAATTGGGTGAATATATGTAGTTTTTGGTAATCCGCGAGTGTCTGTAACGTGTTTTTATGCAACCAAGAAACCCTATGGAAAGACCACGATGATAATACTTTCTGTGGTACCACCGAAAGAAAATTGATAACTCGTATTGGGGTTTGGATCCAACCCACTGCTTTGCATAAAGAAGGAATATCTGCAAGTACCACTCCCCAACATTAATTGAAGCATTGCTTGTACTTCAGGAAAACCCAACAAACAATTTGAGCTAATTAAAAACTGAATGAGCAATGTTTTACAGGGGTTGTGAGAAATATAGGGTACTAGCAAAATTTTGTCGAATTTTGGACTGTTGAAACTTCGTTGAATATTGTTCGATTTTCAATCTTCAAGAAACATTCGACTAGAAAACTAATCAAGTTTTATGGTGAGGCAATGGAAGTGACCATGGTTACCGGATACCGGAGATATTTTGGGTTTCCTGAGGGCATGTCTAAATTGCTAAATTTGTGATGAGTTTTTCTCAGAGTGTCCGTTACTAATCTGTGTTTTTTGTTCATACGCCAAAAATAGAACCATTTCCAAAGAAAATGACGTACCAAAAGCTAAAATAGACTCAGAATCAACCGAGATATGGCCATTTCCCTGGAATCGGTCCTGAGGGAGGGTTCTGAGTGCGGTCAGTTCTTTCATTCACTCAAAACATGCCATGTGACACCTCTTTCTTCATGGTTTTTTGCCAATAGGCTTTCTCTAGACTTTAAATGGAGCATTGACCACATTGGCCACTTCCGGAACCACCGGAGTGCCCTCGGGGGAACCTGTAGTAGGAGACAAATTCATTTTGACAAAAATCATGCCGTGTGACACCTCTTTCTTCATGGTTCTTCATCAGTAGGATTGTTGAAGACTTTAAATGGATTATTGACCACATTGGCCACTTTTGTAACCACCGAAGTACCCCCGGGGAACCTGCAGTAGGGTACAATTTCATTTTTACACCAAAACATGCCATGCGACACCTCTTTCTTCATGGTTTTGCATCAGTAGGCTTTCTATAGCATTGAATGGATCACAACAACTGGAAAACAGGTTATCAGCTGATTTTCGAAATACTAATACAGATGCAATTTGAATATTATGTAAGGATGAACTAAAATGCACCCCTGGAGTAACATGCGTTGTTTTTCGTTGCTTTCCCATTTGAGTGAGAAGCGTGTTCCCACCATCGACGTCTGTAAAAAAGTTGGAAAAACTTTTGATTGACGATTGGTATTAAATACCTATTGAAATAATTCATAAACCGTACGATTCAATTCCCAGACTAGTTCAAGGCGAATCCTTGCTTCCGAAAAATTTTTTTTTCTCAATGTTATTATTGAATTTTCATCGGTGTATACGAAACTTTTCATATCTTTTCATATCGTCACATCATACATGTTGACGAAAAGTAATGAAAAAAGAGCTGTCGTACGGCATGTATTGGTGTAAAAATATGATTGACCTCTGCTATAGGTTCTCCGGGGGCATCTCGATGGTTTCGAAACTGGCCAATATGGTCAATAATCCACTTCTTCAGAAACCTTTTTGATGAAAAATCATGAAGAAAGAGCTGTTGCACGGCACATTTTGGTTCAAACAAGTAATTGTCCCCTGCTAAACGGATCCCTCCCCCAGATACATCCCGGTTGTGCGGAGAGCCGCCAATCTAGTCAATGATCCAATTCAAGTCTTTAAAAAGTCTTTTGATGAAAAACCGTGAAGAAAGAGCTGCCATACGGAATGCTTTGGTGTAAAAATGCAATTGTCCCCTGTTACAGGTTTCCGTCGGGCGTCTTGGTGGTTCAAATAGCGGGAAATGTGATCAATGATCCAATTAAAGCTTATAGAAAGCCTACTGATGAAAAACCATGAGAAAGAGCTATCGTATGCCACAGTTTGGCGTAAACACGCGATTGTCACCTACTGCAGGTTTCCCGGAGGGCATTTCGGTGGTTTAGAGGCGGCCAATGTAATTAATGATCCAATTCAACTTTATAGAAAGTCTACTGATGCAAAAACATGGAGAACGAGCTGTCACACGGCATGTTTTGGTGTAAAAATGAAATTGGCCCCTACTTATGGTTCCTTGGGGGCATTTCGGTTGTTCCGATAGTGGTCAATGCGATCAATGATCAATTCAAAGTCTATTGAAAGCCTACTGATGAAAAAACCATGAAGAAAGAGGTGTCGCATGGAATGTTTTGGTGTAAAAATGAAATTGTACCCTACTTCAGGTTCCCCGGGGGTACTTCGGTGGTTCCGGAAGTGGCCAATGTGGTCAATAATCCATTTAAGGTCTTAAGAAATCCTACTGATGAAAAATCATGAAGAAAGAGGTGTCACACGGCATGATTTTTGTAAAAATGAATTTGTCCCCTACTACAGGTTCCCCCGAGGGCACTCCGGTGGTTCCGGAAGTGGCCAATGTAGTCAATGATCCATTTAAAGTCTAGAGTAAGCCTATTGGCAAAAAACCATGAAGAAAGAGGTGTCGCACGGCATGTTTTGAGTGAATGAAAGAACTGACCGCACTCAGAACCCTCCCTCAGGACCGATTCCAGGGAAATGGCCATATCTCGGTTGATTCTGAGCCGATTTTTGCTTGCGTCATTTGCTTTGGAAATGGTTCTATTTTTGGCGTATGAACAAAAAACACAGATTAGTAACGGACACACTGAGAAAAACTCATCACAAATTTAGCAATTTAGACATGCCCTCAGGAAACCCAAAATATCTCCGGTATCCGGTAACCATGGTCACTTCCATTGCCTCACCATAAAACTTGATTAGTTTTCTAGTCGAATGTTTCTTGAAGATTGAAAGTCCAAATTTGGACAAAATTTTGCTAGTACCCTATATTTCTCAAAACCCCTGTAGCTGAACAAGTATATTTTTGCATGAATAGGCTTAATTTAGCTTTCAATGTTTGTTGGGAATCGTTGCAGTGTCAATAATTTCAGGAAAATTTAAAGAAACTTTGAAAAGTTCCGATTTTTTCAGGAAGTTTAGAGAATATCAGAGATGTTTAGAAATTAAAAAAAAAAGAATTTAACAGAATTTCATAGGACGCCAAGGAAATACAGTACCAAAAACTTCGCAAAGAATCGCAAGAACTACAGAGAACATTCAAGAACATCAGGGATGATGAAAGAACTTCACAGAAATAATAGTCAGTTCAGAGAAATTGCAGACATTTTACACTAGTTTCGAGATGGCGAAAATTTGAGAACAATCAAGGAACAATAGGAATATTGAGGCAACTTCATGGAGGTTCAGAGATGTTTATGGAAGTTTAAAGTATTTAAAGGAAGTTTCCTGAGCATCACATTTTTGAAAACTTCAGGAACATCATGGCAGTTCCATTAACTTTAGAAATTTTGTGAATTAAAATATTGAAGACTTCAGGGAAGTATAAATCATTTCGAGAAAAGACTTTAAGAACTCAACATAAATTTACAAAAGTTTAGTGATATTTATGGTAGTTACGTAAACTTCAAGGCAGTTCAGCTTTGTTAAATTGCGGCAATCTTAGAAATTTCTAAAAAACCTAGAAAATTTCGAGAATTTAAAAATCTCTCATAGTATAATGTGTTTATTTTCCCAGGCTTATCTGCCGTAGCTTTGCGGAGCCGATGAATCTCTCTTAATATTCAGCAGGGATTTTAAAACCACCTTTGAATTTCTTAATTCTCATGTGATTTGATGTACCACGTAAGCGTTTTGGTCGAAGAAAAATCAAGCCGTTTCCTCGGGAAACAATGGTAAAAGGTTTGGCTTATCATGGTCTGGTCAACTCTAGTTGGCAAAAGTAGTGTATATTGATAATCTACAAAAAAAAATGTTTTTTCCTTGACTTGATTTCCGTCGATCTTGTTTTCCGTGCTGAGCACCAATGCTACCAACGCCAGGGAGGCAGCTTCCACACCTGGACCCTACCTATCGACCCATCAACTCATGAACCGGGGACCAACGGCTTTACTTCCCATCCGAAGGAAGGCGTGATCAGATATGTTATGCCTCAGAACATCCCGGTGACGCCGACTGGGATTGAACCCAGGCCTGCTGGGGTGAGAGGCAAGTACGCTTACCACTACACCAATGACGTCGCTAAAATAAAACAAATTGGTTGCATTTTAAGAATGGAAGACTAATTTTTTTCGAATTTTTATGTTTTATGGTCAGCTAATTTTAGGCAAGTTTTACCCATATCCCAGTGCCAATAAAAAGAAATTGAAATTTGTGGCCATGCAGTTATACATTATTAACCATTATAGGGGCTTCTGATAGGGGCGCATGGATTTGAGGTGGGCGGAGGTGCACATATGAAACATTCTGTAACCTGCTCTAAATTTACAGCACTGAGCAGGGATACATTTCACGAAAGTACATATAGCCAACGTTTCCGTGTATCATTATGGCATAGGGCTAGGACGATGGATTCAAAAAGTCAACTTTACCCATATTAATTCCCATATAAACGTCAAAGGGCCAGTACTGTACGAGTTCGCAACCAAATGAGCTCAAATTTTGGAAGCTTTATCATGGCCTGATTCGAAATCGATTGAGTGAGGTGGAGCAAAATCCATTTTTTGAACCACCCTAGTTCCCATCTTATGAAAATCCATAAAGTATAACAACCGTATCAACAGCAGCCGAGGGAAAACGGCCATACAGAAGCATAATTTTCAATTAATTTTCCAAAACTTTATTATCGTTTTCTAACCGCAGAATTGCCTCTCAGTGAGCAGCGCAGGTCTACGTGTGAAGTTCTTGCTGGCAATGCAAACAGCTTAGTTGTGGAAGCTTTGCTCAACAACTTTTTGGCAACAATGTTGGTGCCAGTCCGAATGGAAAGCGAGATAGTAAAATGTAATGGATATTGGCATAATTAAAACGAACCTCAAAAATGTTACACCCGAGTGACTTTTGAGGTGATTTGGATAGATAGCAGGAAACTACCGATGGCCGGTAGGGCAGACTTCAGTGATGATGCAAGGTGGTAACCTTTTGTACAATCGTCCTGAGTGCGGCACTGTGCATTTACGATGTGCAAGTCTCCGGTCTCCCCAGTTGATCGTTTGGTTAGCAGTGCCAAGTTTGTGCCACCAAGTGCTAATAAGCTGCGACGCGCGATGGAAGAGCAAGCAAATTTCCCATCAACGCCCCCCGATCAGAACGCTCGCAAAAGGACAAACTTTAATCAACGGTAATAATTGCTTGCCAGGATGATGTGGGGCTAATAATTACAAATTCTGCATCAAGGTTAGCAAAACTGGCTCTCACGCTAGGGAGAATGCATTAGAAGAATATCATTCAGATTCTGAAAATGCTCAACTGTGAAATTGAAGGGATTTTTACGACGAATCATCAAGAAACGTGCGTTTTCATTTTCCATTCACTGACAGTGTGCTGCTTTCATCTGCTTCGGTCCACAAACAGGCCATGTGTAGATCCCGAAAAAGAACCACATCCTCAGTCAGCCAGTCATCGTCGCCGTCGTCGTCCTAGACACGTTCTCCATCTGTCCGTCTTTGCTTCTCACTGGAGCTGCATGAAATGAAACTTAATTAAATTTCACTTCATTTTGAGGTTAGACACAGTGGCACACAGAACAGCAGTAAATAGTCTAAAACGGTCTGGGAAAATCTGCAGATTTTCTCAGATGAGTGAAGATGAAGTGTAATTAACTTTTACTATTCAGTGTGGTGTTGCTCGCTTTTTCGTTCATACCTTCTGGAAAGACGAGTGCAGTTTCTTCTGATGCCGGTTTCTGGCGTTGAATATACATGAATGGCCACTGGTTGAAGAAGCTGCTCAAAATATGATGTTTTTTTTTTTGCTTGATGGGTTGTAGCCCTGAAGAGGCAACTGAAAAAGTATCCTCTAATTGAAATCCCCTTTCCACGGTCAATCGTCTCGAAGCTGGTTGTTTTACCAAATCAAGATAACTCTGGGTGAGATTAGTAAAAGTAAACAATCTCCAAGTAAAGTTGAAACATCCTGCGTTTTTTGCACTAGCATGAAAGCTGCATTATGGTAATTGAGAGGAACGACTTGTGCTGCAGCAAATTTTGCATTGGTGCAGAAGCAAACTAAAATGTTGTATGGAATTTTGAGTGTTCACTTCAACTTTTGCTTGCTCTGGGATAACGCATCATTTTTTTTTTACTATTTTGTTACAGATGTTTACCTCCAGGGCAGTCTGACGACGAGATGAATAATACCCTCATTCTTCCCATAGAAACTCCCAAGTAATAGGCACGTTGTTCGCCTTTTTGTTTATACGGGCCATTTCAGAACTTACAAACAATGGTATAGCCGTTGTTAAGCTGTATATCGCCAAAAAGGCGAAATAACGTGTCTATGGTTACTTGGGGGGTATGCTCTTAGTCTAGGCCAGTAAAAACGCGACTACTTAACTTAAGTTAAATTTGTTTCGACTTACCTGACCGTAGGGGGCTGTTCATTAACTTCGTAGAAAGTTTTTTGGGATTCTTGCCCCCCCCCCTCTCCCCCTGCGTAGACAATTGTCGTGAATAATTTCCAAAAACCCCCACCCTCCTTCCTAAACTGTCTACGTAGTTCATGAACAGCCCCTAGTGTATCATTGTGTATCAAAACTAATCGTGGTTAGTCGTTGTGTTAAAATAAGGGGCCGTACACTAATTACGTAAGGGAAAAGGAGAGAAGGGATGTCTTAGGAGAAGGGGAGGTTGATCTCTTCTTACGCAATATCATTTCAAATAATTAAAAAGTTTAATTTTTTAAGATGGAGTATTGTCAACATATAGTTCATCAGATCTACATCGAATTCGATACTATTTGAACAGCTGTGGTAAACAATTCTTAAACAAATTTCTCGGCTGTTACATCTGGCATTTTTTTGCGTCTTGTGCGGGATTCACGTTTGATGTGGATTTCGCGGAAAGCTTATCTAAACATTTGAAAGTATGTTATTTTTTAGGTCTGCCGGCAAGCCAAAACCGTATTATATTAATTATTCGTTGCATTTCATTTCATCCTCCACAACGAACACCGCAGCGAATGATATGACCTTGCAGACGATGCAATGATTTTTTTTTTATTTCGTTTTCTGTCTACGCTTTCGACTATAGGGTAGAGCGCTACTTCGTCGTAATCGCCCATTTCCCTTCTATCGATCAGAAAAGATCAATAATATCAATTATTTCATCGTGCACAAATCAAAAATAGGTTTGTTCGGATGCGTTAGTTCATTAGCTACAACATAAATCCTATTAGAGCGCATTGTATGAATACGCTTATTGTTCTCAAAACAAAAGAAGCGCTCCTAGCGAATCCCCTTTTTCTACGTTTATCCGTAGGACGAAGAAAATCTAATGGCGTTTCAATGCGTTTTATTTTTTATTTATTGAAACAAATCATTTTAGCGTATGGAATTCTCCTTTTTAGTTGTTACACTTAGTTATAGTTCATCGAATTCATCAGTTTGCTTACACTACTTGCAATTCTTAACCTAATTCTAAGTCCTATTCATTTTGTTGATTCCTCCTGTTAAACCATCTAACACACTCCCGCTGAAATTCACCCACACTATTGATATTCTTGATTTCGTTAGGCAATTGATCCCAAAACCCAACGCCCCTGACAAACAAAGTATTGGCGTAATGTGAAGAATTGTATCGCGGTATCACAAAGTTTCTATTACGATTACTCTGGAAAGCAGTAAGTTTTTGAAACAAATATGAAGGGGAACGGAAATTTATGATTTTAAACAATGTTAAGCATGATCGCAATTTTATAAATTCATAGAAAGGACAGCCTATTAGTGTATGCTGCAGATGTGAAACTCGAGAAAATCTTGATAAATTGTAAACATATCGAACACAACAATTTAACGCAATGCTAAGTCTATCAATTGCTCGCGCAGATGCATTTAATAGAAATACATCACCATACATGAGGAAGGAGCAATGACTTAAATAGTTGCAGTTTTGCAGGAGTAGATAACATGCTGGATGAAAGCCTTAAAAGTCGTAAGCCAGCAAAAACCTTACTGCACTGGCTATTATTGTGACTGTCCCATTTAAGGTTATTTTGGATGATAAATCCTAGATTGGGCGCCTTTATAATATAATCTAATGTTTCGGTACCTAAGAACAAAGATGGTACGATACTATTATTAACATTTCTTGATAGGTACATAACTTTTGTTTTGGAAGCATTCACTGGCAAAAAATTAGTGTTCGACCATTGATAAATATGGTACAAATCAGAATTTATAAATTCAGACATAACTGACATAGGTACGACTTCCAAGGCTAAGTAAAGTTGTACATCATCAGCGAACATATGAATATTACAGTGCTTTAAAACGGATGGTAGATCATTGATGAAACAAGAAAACAACAGAGGACCCAAAATTGAACCTTGAAGTACGCCAGACATAATAGGAATCTGTTTGGAGTACGTCCCATACACAAAAACAGCTTGCGTTCGCTTTGAAAGGTATGAATGAATCAAACTAACAGCTGAACGAGCAAACGAAAATTGAGAAGATAACTTTTTTAAAAGCTTTGTGTGTGACACTCTATCGAGTGCTTTTGAGAAATCGTTAAGCAATAAAAAAGCTACACCTTTCTTAGCAATGACCGAATGAATATCATCGTGCACTTTCAGAAAGGCAGAAGTTGTACTGTGCCCACGGCGAAAACCATATTGAAACTGGTGCATGAGATTGTATCTTTCAATATGGCTTTGGATTTGGTTTTTTAATATTCTTTCAAATACCTTCGATAAGGCACATAAAATACTTATCGGCCTTAAATTAGACAAATTAACATTTCTTTCTTTCTTTTTGATCGGAATTACTTTGGACGATTTCCAAGCTTGTGGAAATTTGGAAGAGGATATAATCAGGTTGAATATATGACATAAAATTGAAAAAAATATTGGGAAATAAAAGCTTTATAAATTTTAATGGATTTTCATCTTACCCAACTGCGTGAGATTTTATGGAATTTACGGCTATAATAATGTCATTATCAGAAATTGGTGAGAACTGAAAACCATGTTCATTTTCTAATGGAATAGGGGGTAATTCATGGTCAATAGTAAAATTAGAACTGAAATATTCATTGATTTCATCGTGACTATTATCAAATTGTTCGATTTGTTGTGCATTTTTACCCACGTTAATATATTTCAGTTTTTTTCCATAAGTCTTTGCTCGAATTCGTGGAAGTAAGATTAACAGATATATACTCAACTTTTGCTGTATTAATTAAATGAGTAGCTCTGTTCCGAAGACGCTTGAATTGGTGGTGATTAGAAGGAGTTCTATCAGAAATCCATATTCGATAAGCAATGTTTCTCTCTAGAATTGTACGAGCAATTCCATCGCTAAGCCAATGATTTTTTAAAGGCTTTGAAACACGAACTGGAGCAAAATTATTGAACAGGTTAAGTAAATGTTCGTTTAAAAAATTTACAGCCAAATCAGCATCAGTTATACTGAAAATAAGATTCCAGTTGATCCTATCAAAAGCTGCCATAAGAGACGACACGTTCAAATCACGATAGTCACGGAATGTACGGATTGATTCATCATCAGTTCGGCTAATTTTTATAGATGAAAATAAGATATCATGCTTCGAAAATCCAGGTGCAGAGACTTGGTTCAAATTTTCAACAAATTCTGGGTTATTTGTTAAAAACAAATCAATTAACGAACTGCCTCCTGAAAAAAAGTGAGTGTTCATTGTATTCATGCACTTTAAGCCATACAAATCTGGACAACTTTTAAATCTTTCAGATCGGCTATCAGTTGTGTTAAAGTTAGTGTTGAAATCGCCCAATAGTAATACATTTTGATACTGCAATGATAGATCAGATAATTTATCAAATAGGATTTCAGAGCAGTCTGTCCTAGGAGGGTTATAACAAACTCCCAGTAGAAACAAGCGAGACATGTTACCAGTTCCTACGAATATCTCAGAAGCAGAGAGTAATTTACTTTTCAAGAAACTTCTATAATATACACATACGCCTCCACCACGGCTGTAATTGCGATCATTTCTAACAATGTTGTAACCATCAATTGCTATAAGGGAATCAGGTATATCTGCCGTAAGCCAAGTTTCGCTCAAACAAATAATATCAATTTTACTGTTATAAAAGCACTCTTTGAATTCATTAAACTTACTTAATTGACGCGCACAAAGACTTTGGATATTAATATGACACACATTTAAATTATTTAAGCTGATAGCACAGTTCATCACAACACGAGGAATACAACTATTTATTTATTTATTTCTACTTGTCAACAGATAAAATAGTTACCCTAATGACAATTTTCTATATCTAAACATCAAAACTGCTTCAAACACAAAATTAACGCAAACATCTCTTAAAGCTACGCTTATTTTTCTCCCGGGACACATTAAAATCGAACACATAATAACAACTATTGAAAACGCGGCACATACTCAACATTGGTTCGTGTACGCCATAGTTGGTCCTCGAACGCCGGTTGTTGAAGAACGCATGCAGCCGGAGGTCCCGTCGTTGAGTGTTGATGTCAAGAAGACTGAGAAGTGTGGAGCAGTCGACGTTCCCTTGCAGAAGATCCGCAACGAAACAAGCCTTCGCCACATTACGCCTTCCTTCCAAGAGCTCCAGGTCGATGAGGTTACAGCGACTTTCATAGCTCGGCAAGTTACGCGGGTCGCGCCAACGAAAGTGTCGCAACGCAAAGCGAATAAATTTTCGCTGAACAGCTTCAATTCTATGGATGGCATTCTGATAGAATGGCGACCAAGCAACGGCAGAGTATTCCAGTATAGGTCGAACCAGGGAACAGTATAAAGCCTTCAGGCAATACACGTCCTTGAAGCTTTTGGCGAAACGGAATAAAAATCCTAGCTGCGACGAAGCTTTAGATACAACATAAGCAATGTGATCCTTGAACGTTAATTTGCAATCGAGCATGACTCCCAAGTCCTTGACAGTCGATTCGCGTTTCAAGCTTATTCCTCTTAAGGTGTAATCGTGGAAATGCATCGCCCGTTTACGGCCAAAGGAGATGACCGAGCACTTGGACACATTTAAAGACATCCTGTTTATCCGGCACCAATCATCAAAGACTTCAAGTTCTTGGTGGAGGAAATGAGCGTCTTGAGGCCCTTTTATTTACGTAGTAGAGCTTCATGCCGTCGGCGTACGAGAGTTTAAGGCATTTGAGGATCAAGATCAAGTGGAGAAGCGTAGTCACCGATCTTAACAGACATAGATCTGCCAGTCAGATAGGAGCGAAGCCAGGTAAGTAGACTCCCATGAACACCCATTTTGTCATATTTAGAGATGGTAATTTCATGGTTCACTCTATCGAAAGCTGCAGAGAGGTCGGTGTATATGGCGTCAACTTGATGGCCACGTTCAATCTCACGAATAATTAACGATGTAAAAACAGTTAGATTAGTCGTCGTCGAGCGCTTAGGCATGAAGCCGTGTTGATCCTGAGAAATACTGTACGAGCAGTCTTGAACCAACTTTTCCAGGACAATTAGCTCGAATAGTTTGGAGATAGCACTCAATGCAGCTATTCCGCGGTAATTGGCGACAGTCTGCTTGCATCCTTTTTTGTGAACAGGGAAAACAAACGAATCCTTCCAACATTCTGGAAAAACTCCGGAGGTCATTGACAAGTTGAAGACCTTAGCTAAGGGCTCTGAAAGAGTGTATAAGCAACGTTTCAGTACTAATGAGGGAATGCCATCTGGACCAGATCCTGTTGATGTTTTCATCTGTTTCCCGGCTGAAATCACCATGTCGCTGTGAATGGTGAATGGAGAACCAAACACCGACGTACGAGGGACATTACTCGTGGCAGCAGCAATTTCCTGAGCATCAAGAACTTCGTCTGAAAAAACGCTGCTGAATTGTGTGCGAAACATATTGGCGATATCTGCGACGGAGTTGGCATCAGTAACGCCATCAGTCATATTGGACGGCAATCCCGTTTCTTTCCGTTGCTCGTTCACATATCGCCAGAATTCCTTAGGATTAGCTTTGAGACGACTCTGCAAGTGAGACTGATGTGCGTTGTACAAGCTTGCATTGAGATCTCTGTACTCGTTGTTGGCGCGGACGTAATTAGCCTTCGTAGAATCTGTGTGATATTTACTGTGTTTCCTCAGTGCAGCCCTTTTCACCTTTTTCAGATGCTTAAGATCAGAGTTCGACCAGGCGGGTTTGGCAGGTTTACACCGTAGTTTTTAGGCACAAACTGATCGATAGCGTAGAATATGATACCACACATGGTCGAGGCAGCCAGATTCGCATCCCCGGAGTTTAGTGTCGCATTCCAATCCACATTAGCGAGAAAGTTATTCATTCGCTCGAAGTCTCCTTTGTGAAAGTTGTAGAAGACGGTTTCGGCGTGGTCTTGGAAGCGTTTCTCAGGATCGATTGCAAGCGTCAACAGTAGAGGTGAATGATGTCTGCAGTTTTTGACGAGCGGTGCCGGAGCATGGGTAACAGAGCAGCTTTGTCCCAAATCCTCCCCGACAAAGCACAGATCGAGCAAACGGTTGTTTGCATTCAGAACGCCATTCACTTGCTGAAGCCTTTGCGGTTGAATACGCGTCAAGCAAGGAGAGAGAAGCCGGTCTGAACGATGAACGGGAATTGTCAGGAAAGAAGAAGCCGTGAGCATCGCTAAGCCACGATACAGTGCCAAGGTTGAAATCGCCCAAGATGACGATGCTGTCCCTGGCATCCATATGAGAGACAATCCAATCCAGCGAAAGTGCATGCTTCTCAATCAGGCTGTGGTCGTTAACGCGTTCAGGAGGAACGTATATCACGCAGATATAGATTGTACCACTTAGAGTTGAAATTGCAACCCACAGATGCTCAGCCGTCGAATCTTCAGGAGGTTTCAGTAAGCGAGATACGAAGCAGGAGCGAATGGCCAGAAGGACTCCACCACCGGAGGTCTTGTTGCTGTTGAGGGTTGATCGATCTTGACGGTAGACGGAATATGTATCGTTAAACAACTGCTTTGACAAAGTGTTGTTATTCAGCCAGGTTTCCGAGAAGGCGTATATGTCGTAGCATGCGTCGCTGCATGCTAGCTGGTATTCGGCGAGTGAGCTGTTCATGCCACCGACGTTCTGGTAGTATAGCAGAATTTGAGATGCTGGGACGCATGGAACAGCGGGCTGCAATCTGGAAGTGGAGGCAGCATCAGGCAGAGCAACGTCGAAAGAATAAGGGTAGTTGCCGTGGATGGCAGCTTGGAAAGCCCTGTCCCCAGCACTAGACTCAGGGCCGGGACGACTTAGATGGTGGGGGCGTGTGAACTGACCAGGACTGGAACCAGTAGTGGGCGCAGCTGAGCTAGGTGGGTCCAGGGCTTCCATACTGCTTTGTGACGTGCGTCCCAGGCTAGATGAAATGGCGGCTGATGTTCGGCTTGAAACGGAGAATTGGTCGTTGTGATTGAGGGTCTCGGTGTTCTGCAAACGGCATGTCAGCGGGCTTTGGTTCTTCCTGGAAATCACAGGAACGACAGGAAGTAGCTGACCAATGTCAAGATCGGAAGAATACTCGCCAAAATAAGTTGGGTGGAAGATCCCCTCTCCACATCCGACCACAGGCCCGGAACGACGATGATGCGCGGAGACAGCAAGTGGCAGGACTGAGGCGGAGGGATTGGGGACTTCCATGAGGCTTTCTACGATGCGTTCCGAGTTTCGAGATGGAGTTGGCACAGCGGCATTCAAAGTGCTGAAAGTTCGATCGGCATCAGGTATCGAATTTGAATGGTTGAGTGTGTACTTGCCTGTCATAGGAGGTTGGAATACCCCCAGCCCACATCTAAACTCAGGTCCAGGACGACTGTGATGAACGCAGGCAGGGACGTGCACGACTGTGTTAGAGGAACTGGGGGCTTCCAATAAACTTTCTACAATGCGTCCTGGTTGGCTAGCATGGTACGTCAGGAGTCTAGAAGGCGTTGAACTTGTTACGTCCACGCAACGCGTTAAGTAATTGTTACTGGAAATGGAGGCCGGCTCAGGAAGAGAAAATTTTGATACAAAGCGGTACTTGCCTGTTAGTACAGGCTGGAAGACCTCTTCACCGATTCCGAAACCAGGGCCGAAACTATTTGCAGGAGCATTGTTGTAATCACTACCCAACATCAAGAGAAACCAAAGGAAGTGAAATCCAGCACGAATGCGTCATACAGCCCAACCCACAGGAATCAACAATTTAATAGAGTAATGAGTAAGAATTCGAATAACATTTCATTGATATCTTCAACATCTCAATCCATTGATTACTATGAAGTGGTTCAAGTGAAGAAAAGTATAAACCACGGAAACATCAGTAGCAACAGCAGCAACAACAATAACAGCTTAGCATCAGCAGCAGTATCCACAGCAACCAGGAACCAGAACAAGCAGCAACAGTGATAACAGCAACAATTCCCCCCATCCCCTTTTGACTTTTAGGAAGGAAGAAGAGACGGATGTACATAGGAATGGAATCAAGGAAATGTTTTTGAAGGAGGAACAAAAGCTTTGAAGGAAAGGTATAACTTTTAGGATAGCTCGGACAGATCCTCCAATGAACGCACCAAAACTGCGTCAGCATCCACCGCAGGCTTGACGAACACACATCCATCCTTGGTAAATACGGCATGCAATTTTCCCGAACGTCGCAGACTGATAGCTTTACCCTTGATTTTCCGAGCTTCTTCTGGTAGATTTTCATTGAGGTAGATTCGTCCCAACGTGAATCAATGATAGGTTGCGCACAGAGAAATACCGACGAAAAAAGTCATCTCGAGCCAGCTTGAAAGCAAATTGTAGTGCTATTGGAGGAGTAGCACCGATAACGATTTGTCCACTGGCCAAACGTTTAGCGTAGATCAATGGCATGTTTTGTTCACCATATCCAAGAGCGACCGCAATCCTTCTTGAGATCTCATTCACGTCCTCGTTTGCAGCGTATGGAATACCAGCTAGCAGCAGATCGTTACACTTTTCAACAGCTCGGATTCGGTCGTAGTTCTGCCGGACATCAGCGCGCATTTTGGTAACTGATGAAGAGAGCCTGTTGATTTCACTGGTGCACTCCGAGTTGAACAGCTGAACATCTTTACGTAGCGTCGAAATTTCCACTTGCAGATTCTTCGCGTTGGTGTTCTCGAACATGTCCTGCACACGGGCTAGAAGATCATTAAAGTTTTCTACTTGATCTTCAGTTTTGTCCAGGTTCTCTCGCCATTTTTTTTTTTTATTATAGTCACTTTAACACTCTTGGGTCATTCGTGACTTGTCCGGGGGTGAGATTTGAACTCGTGACTTTGGCGTGAGAGGTATGGATGTTAACCACTACGCCGGGGTCGCCCCCACCGCCCCTCTCTCGCGATCGTTTGTTTTGCCTTTCACCATAATAGAATTGGTTTGTTTTGCTGACGTGATTAACAGAAAGGCTAGATGAACACGTTGTGAGTTCCAACTATACGAACACGAACGACGGATGAACCAAACCAGAGAAACGAATAACAGCAAGGGCTACCGGTCGATAGAATCCAATCACAAATTTCGCCAAAAATTGATCGTTTAAAGGTGGTGTTGTGGCTAATCCAGAGCGTAGAATTCCATATGTTTGATCTTCAGTGGTAATTGATAAAGCAGCTTATAGTCCAAAAAACCGTGTCGAGTTGAAAAATAGATAAAATCTTCACAAAAACCACCAGCACAGCTCGATCACTCACTACTCTCGCTCATCCCTTCAGAAACTTGGACGGAATTTCAACTCGTAGGACGAATTTAGAATCAAGAAGCAGTATAATATTTTGAACAATATCTCAATATTTTGTGACTTTTTATCAAATCCAACGATACGTATGGAAAGGTGAATAAATTTAGAAGCAATTTTTGACAGAAATATTCGATTTTTAGTTCAAAACGTTCAAAAAAGAGAGGTAAAGCGGGGGTTGTGATTAGTAGGACGAAAATTAGATCAAAAACCCTACCACCAAGCTTTTCATGTATAACATTGTAGAACGACGCACGTGGCAAGTGACACGATTCTCTCCAATTCAGCAGAAAAAGTATACGAAATCGAGTTGTCGTACTATGAGCGCTTCTTATTCGCTTTTAGCCTTCATTCGTGGTTCAAATCCAGTCGGCAAATTTTTTTTCTATTTTGTTTCGACATTAACACATTAATGTTAATAATCCATTAATGACATTAATGAGTAATAATCCACTCCACATTTTTCACTCACCATTTTTTTGCACTTGACCACAGCTCAATATTTAGCATCCTCCGTTCATGTGGTCTCTACTAGCATCCTGCGATGATGAATCCCACATTATTGAAAGCAAAGCTTACATCTCCCGGTTGGGTGAACAATATTTCTGAAATTAGTTCGGGAATATTTCATTCAAGCTTCAAACCACTAACAGTAGATCTCTTATCAGAAAGTTCAGCTTTTTTCAAGAGATTGATCTCCGGGTATTCAATGCATTGAGGGCATTCTGAAATTTTTTTTTGAAAATTTGATGTTTTGTTCCGTTTTAGCCATCTTAAATAAAAGCGATGATTACACTAGTTTACAGCATATTTGAACTTTGTACGCTAATGGTCATTTCCCATAAAACCGTGCACCAAATCCAAAAATGTAGCTCAAAAAAATCTCAGTTGGATAGTTTTCGAAGTAAAGGGCGAACACGAAATTATTGCGACACATTCAACAGGGCATAACTTTTTTACCATTGGGTAAAAATCAACCAAATTTTGCACACTTTCTCATTGATGTGTGTTGTGTACATGCTGTCAAACTCAAAGTCGTGTTTTTCGATTCAACGAAAATGGAGGTGAACCAACGCGAGTTGAGAGAACAAATTCTTTCCAAACACCTGGAATTTCTTGACCTGTCGCACCGGCAGTTGGGAAAAATGTTGAACATTCACCATTCAACCGTCTCCAGAGTGTTGAAGCGGTTCCAGGAGCGGTTGACGTTGGACCACGGCAAAGGAGCTGGAAGAAAACCGGGACCGGAGAACAAATAGACGGAGGGAAAGGTGAAGCGGATGATTAAAGCAAATCCCAACGTCTCAAGCCGTGATTTGGCTAAAAAGATCGGCATGTCGCAGAGCTACGTCCAGAATGCAAAGAAGAGAGCTGGACTACATACATACAAGGTACAGAACTTCCCAAACCGCGATGAGCGGCAACAATCGACGGCTAAAACTCGGGCACGGAAGCTCTACGAGAAGATGCTGACAAAATATGGCTGCTGTGTGATGGACGACGAAACGTATATAAAAGCCGATTTTAAGCAAATTCCGGGGTTGGAGTTTTTCACCGGCAAGAGCAAGTTCGATGTGGACGACAAATTTAAGAAGAAGAAAATGTCGAAGTTCGCCACCAAATATCTCATTTGGCAGGCCATCTGCTCTTGCGGACTGAGGAGTGAGCCTTTCGTGACAAAGGGCACAGTAAATGGCGAGATCTACAAATCTGAGTGCCTCGAGAAGCGCCTTTTGCCGTTCTTGCAGCAGCACGACGAAGCTCTGCTATTTTGGCCAGATTTGGCATCATGCCACTATTCTTAAAGTGTCCTGGAGTGGTATGAGGCCAATTCTGTCCATTTTGTTCCAAAGGACATGAATCCGCCAAACTGTCCGGAGCTGCGCGCGGTGGAGCAGTACTGGGCAATAATGAAGCGGGAACTTCGGAAGAGCAAGAAGACAGTCAAAGACGAGAAGGACATGTTAAGAAAATGGAAAAAAAAACTGAGAAACTGGTACCGGATGACACTGTAAAGACTTTGATGGAGGGCATCAATCAAAAATGGGTTCAATTTTACACTCAAGGCTCCCTCGATTAACTTTTCTTTTGATTTTTGAAGTAAATATATGTATAAAACTACCCTAAAATTTTGGTTTGATTCTAAACATTATAAGAAAATTGGCATGACATTTTCGGTGTCGCAATAATTTCGTGTTCGCCCTTTACAGCTAAAAAATAAAATTTCAATTTAAAAAAAAAATGTGTTTACGAAAATACACGTACCTCCGACTGCAATGAAGTTAAATTATTTATTTTAATTTTTTTTAGGAAAATGCAAAATATGAAAAAAAATTAACAAACTAATAGCTAAAAACAATACTTCTAATCTCACTAACAATTGATGTCCAGTTGATCGAAAAAAAATCTTACCTTTAATTTGGCGTAAAAATAATTGATATTTTCTCAATAAAACTGGAGATATTTTTATTTTAGTAAATACACTTTTTTAAAGTGAATTTTCATTCTTTAGCTGTATCTCGAAAACTATCCTACTGAGATTTTGTTTGACTATATTTTTGGATTCAGCGCACGATTTAACATTCGAATCATTGGTCAAGGGGAATTTAAAACGTGTCCAGGACTGGCCAATATGGGCTATCTATATATCTGCCATGGGTTGTTTATTTGCCCGAATGAAAACGGAATAAATACTAATTTTTCCATTATTCAGAATATATTTTGGAATCAAAACATTAACTGTTATTGTTTTTTTTTTGAGTTTTTCAGCCGCAGGCTGGTTCTACTCCGAAACTTTTATTGAACGAGAACGTCAAAATCGGGGATTTGGCAGGTGTAGAATACCCCTGGTTCCCGTAACGTGTTTGATAGTTGCCATCATGGCACTTTTTCCACCAATGAAAAATATTATTTTTCAATCCTTATCTGTATTAATGTTTAACATGCCTGTCCTATTTTCCTATTTGGTGCAGCTTGCGAGAAATACTTCTTCTAAAATTTTCAACCGTTTATATCGTCGGCGTATTGGAAATTAAAACGGTGGCGTGTCAAAAATGATCCCGGCGGCGCGCCGACTCAAAATCATCAGCGGCGGCGTGTGAAAAAGTGTCAGCGGCGACGGCGTGGTACGGCGGCACTCAGGTCTAAGTAGGATCTACTCAATCCGATACCCCGAATTGAGTAAACAAAGTTGGGACTGACAAGATGACGATTGGACAACGATGTTGTTCATTTGTCATCTTGTCAGGTCGAAGTTTGTTTGCTCAATTTAAGGTAGCTCTACTTTTGACAGATATGAGTAGATCCCACTCAAATTTGGGTTGTTTATAAATAGCGTGCAGTCAATTCTGCCGTCAAAACAAACTTCAAGGCAAATAAAACTGATTCATATTTGAGTACCGTTCACTAACATTCGCAAAAGCGTAGGTCACCTGTAGAATGATTAATTTTGTGTCAAATATGAGTAAATGTCACTGTGTTTGAAGAATCCAATCCTGACTATAAAATTGTATAAAACATAAATTTTGAATCCAACTTATAGGGAGATCAAACATTGATTTATCCATGCCAAAAGAAGCGCTTTTTTCATATCCAGAAGCATTCCCGAAGACACCACTTTTCTAAAATGCGAGATTAATGAGATAATTACTTTTGACCGTCTTTTCACAGTTCTTGACCACTGTGTCAACCGGTGGAAACTAAAGATTTTAAATTGGCTCACTACTTGAATAACCTATTGGTCCCAAGCAATCGAATTAGTACTACATTATGTTTGTTTTGATTCGCTATGAAAGTTTGACAGATAAAATGAGGGGCTCGTGGATTTTCTTATGTTTCGAGGGGTGCATCGATTAGCTTGGGACCGAAGAGAGTACCAGAGTTGAGCTAAAAAGCTTAGCACGTTTCTTCGAGACCTTCTAGTCTAAGAGTTACCTCTATGACTGTGCGTTGCAAGATGTTGGTGGAAATAAAGTTGACACTTCGCAGCTAGCTGTGCAAAACTATCAATGGAGGAAATTGCGACCTTTGTGTAAGCGTTGGACGTAGATCTCACTCAAATAATCGCTACAGTGGAGGAGTGGCGGAAAAATCTATGTTCATTAAGTTCAAATCAGTGGAATCGATATACCCTACCTATCAGCTCATCTAATCATGGACCGAGGACCAACGGCTTTACTTTAGAAGGGGGCATATTCTATCAAGGGAACCAAAATGTGTTTTTCCTTTGTAAGATGGAGGGGCATCAGATGGAACGGAAGCAGCCAGTACAGCAACAATAGGAAGAGTATAACAAACAACAGAACAAAGAAGAAACTAGTGGACAACGATAAAGACACAGTGGAAGCGGTTGACGTGCTGGAAGAACAGATAGTGGAGATGGATGAACAATGCAGATGAAGATAGCGATGCTGACAAACAGCGGTCGCCTGCTTTGAAACATCAATCAAAAATAAGCCTCACTCTAATGCGACGTCCCTGGATGCTGACAAGAAGAAGCAATTGCTGCTGAGAAACAACAGCCGCCTGTTTTCAATCATCGAAACGACGCTTATTGCTACTACAAATTTGCGATGGTAGACTATACCGAGAAGGAGTGAATAAAGGACATACAGGAGTCCTGATGAATGCTGGCGGAATACCTGTATAAAGAGAGAGAGAGAGAAGGATTAGTAATTTCATGTTATTCCACTTCTTTATTTGTGTATCTTTGACAGATACGCGTATTTCGTCTACAATGTGTAGACTTCTTCAGTGTCTTGTAGTAATGCTCGACTGAAGAAAACACCGCATTTTAACGAATATACATTAACCCAGGTATATTTTCACTTAGAAGCAAGGTAAACTTAAATCTAATTTCCTGTATGAGCAGGTACTCCACTGCTTACTCGTTGATGTGTCCTAGGTAATAACTTGAAAAGCCATGTGTGTCCTTTTCCTTGATCCCTGTTGAATAAAGTTGAATTCCGTCTCCGATCTCGAGGCTCTCTGCAACATTCAATTTCCACGGTGTAGATACGGTTCGTGAAATCGTGATGTCCTCCGTCGATAGTTGGTGGTCCTCTGTGAAGATCTGTTCTGCAACATTTGATTTGAAATAATTTGTTAGGCCATTTTCCTTTTGGTTGTTGGCCTTATTAACCTTCGCTATATGTTATTTAAATCTAGTTGCTAAGAGAACTCTCTTGGTTTGTTCTACGTATACTTTGTTACAGTGATTACAGCTTGTTTTTTATTCATCTGCTTTACCTTAAACATTAACTGGGTCTATAGTGGATCCTAACAATGATTTTAACTGGTTATGTCTACTGGTGAAAACTAAATCTAATTCGAATTGCTTTAACTGTAGTCAAAGCTTACAAGTAGTATCGGGATCAAATGGAACGAACACTCGTTTCAAGGGTTCAGGTGCTGCGGTGAGGGTTGTATATAATCTCCTTTGTAGAATTCACACATTTATCGATGATTGCATCCGTTGAGTCTCGCTGTTTCGAAGATGTAGGGTAACTGATGATGGTTGGACCTATTTAGGCCGGTTTCACACGACGTCAATATTCATGTCGTATTTTTTTTTATGAATTCAACATATAATTATGAAAAATGCGTGATTAGGGGAAAGATCTACCTTTCTTGTTTCTAATGATAACATAAAAAGTTAAATATTATGAACAAATGATTTTATAAAACGTTTTTATTCAGCAAAGAATTATGATGTTGGTTGGACCTATACTGATCTTGGTTGGACCTAAAAAATGATGATGGTTGGACCTATTTTTGCAAATGCTAGTTTAGCCCATATTTGTTCAAAAACTTTGTTTAGAGCTTATTGGTATCATGAAAAAAACCCTTTTTATACAGTTTTTATGAATTTGCTATTTTAAAAAATCAAGAAATTTGAGTTTAACTTCGTTTTTTAAAAAGTACACTTGCCACGCATTAACTATTCATCGTGGCTCATTTTCTCGGAAATCATTGACCCGATTTGGAAATTTTTTAACGTCAAACTACAGGTATTGTGGTCCCATTGGAAACTATCGAATATTTTTGGAATCGGTCAACTGGTTCCAGAGATATGGCCGGAACAAGTTCCAGGGTATATGGAACATGGACCTAATTTTGACATGGAAGGAATAAAACCTATCATGCGACACTTTACATTACTTCCAAATTCGATAACAAGATCAATAACAAAATTGAGTGCCTTGGACCACATTGGCCACTTCCGAGCCTGTTCTGGGTGCCCTCGGGGAATTTAGGGGCTTAAAATGACAGAATATCAGAACTGAATTCCAGTTTTATAGTTTTTTTCCACTAGTTTTTTTTTTTTTTTGGAAATAAGTTTCAGTTAGCAATTTTTAGTTTGTTAACATTTTATTTCAAGTTAATTCACACACAGAAGGTGTATGAGAAATGCTTAATGTAAATTCATATTAATAGATTCTTTCGGCGCTTCCGTGGTAGTTCGGAAATCGGTGGTTACCCTTTCAACCAACCTGACGATGGAATTCCTCCTTTAAATTTACGCCCAACTAGTGACGCAAGGTCTTTAGCAGCTTCCGAGATCTTTTTGGTCGTCTAGGGACTGCCAGAAGCAGCGCACATACAAACCCAATCCGCTAGCTAGTTCTCCAAATCAACACTCAACACTATTTCCCTTCCATATTTCTTGCCGTGGCTTCCCTTAATTTTTGCGTCGTTTTCGGAATATTGTACCTTTTCTGTGCCTGATACGCGGTAAGTGATTTATTTCTTACTAAAAGAAAAGCCTCTTGAAGATTTTCGACCGTATAACTCTTTTCTTTAGCCATTTTTTCAATCGAAGAAACTGATCACTTGGAAAAAAACGAAATCGAATTTCAAATCAGCTGCGCATGAAGGATGTAGACAAACCGAAGCGCACCTAGCGGCCGTCTTAGGAAACACATAGTCGCTCGCCGGTCAATCCGAAAGTAGAAGATACGGTCGTTTTTTTTGGCAGTGCAATTGTTGGTTTTATTCCGCCTGGTTTTTTTTCTCTCGGTTTACCAGAAGTGTTGTGTCGTGACAATATCACGATTGGCCAACGTCACGAGTGCAGCTGGACATTTTCTCGTGAACATTTTGGTGCCGAAACCCGGGATATTGCGTTGCATTTGTCGCCATTGCAGTTGTTTGTAGTGTCGTTCCAGCTAACCATCAACCATCGAAAGGAACACGCCAGCACGTGCATTCCGTCGCAGTTCGTCGTCATCCACAGTTCCCGGGGTAGCTCCAGCAGCAACCGGAATATCAGCATCTCGTCGTTGGATCTAAGTAGCCGGAGGAAAGCAACAGCAGCAGTAAATTTTCTGTACCCTTCCCAGTGCAAGCAGTAAACAGCCGGACCAAGTCGGTGAGGTTAGATTTACCCCCGCAAGCGCAGGTAAATTCTTTCGTTTACTTCTGGTGGTGGTGTTTGGAAAATGCCTGCAAAAAAGGCGAGCAAATCCGCAAGCTCAGCAACAAAGCTGAAACTTTTACATCGTCGTCGGACGAACATTTTGGGTTCGGCGATGATGATCAAGGAATTCAATCGAACATATGATCCCACTCACAAGGACCAACTAGCCGTACAAATTGGGTACCTTGATGAGTTGTGGCATGTTTTTCTGTCCGTGCAGGAGAATATTGAGGTTTTGGAAGACGAAGAGGAGCATTTTTCGGAGCAAAGGTGAGAGTTTCAGCTGTTGTACCTCGGGCTGAAGTCTTCGTTGCAGAGCAAGCTTCCCATTCAGCCTCCCATTCCTCCCCCTCCATCTCGCGCATCGACTTCCGTTTGCGCTCAGCCTGCTCTACCTGTCGCTCATGTTCGACTTCCAGAAATTAAGATTCCGGTGTTTGGTGGGAAAATTGACGATTGGGTACCTTTTCGCGATCTGTACGTTTCATTGATCCACTCGAATCAGCAGCTAACGACGGTACAAAAGATGCATTACTTGCGAGCATCTCTTTCGGACGAGGCAGCTCGTATTATTTCAGCACTCGAGCTTTCGGTTGACGATTACCAAGTTGCTTGGAATCTTTTGATGGATCGATACGAAAACCCTAATTTACTTATAAAGCGGCATATATCGGCGTTGCTGGCGGTCAATCCCTTGAAAAAGGAATCTTCTGTGGGACTGTTGGATCTGGCTGACAGTTTCGATCGCCACGTTCAACTGTTGGACAAGCTCGAAACTACAGAGGAACACTGGAATTCCTTCCTCGTTGAAAAACTGAGCAGTTGTTTGGATCCTGGTTCACTCCGAGAATGGGAAACACTAGTTGAAGATGGAGATCGACCCACATACAAAGAGCTTCTCGAGTTTGCCCACAAAAGATCACGAATAATCAAAACAATCACGCTCTCCCACCTTAACAGTACCCAATCCGAACCCAAATCATCTAGGCCACGCTTCACCACAGCCTACGTCGCTTTTGAAAATGTCAAGAAGTGCCCCAACTGTAAACAAGCGCATCTCCTGTTTCAGTGTACCGCCTTCCAGAATCTCGTACCGCAACGATTTGAAATTGTAAAGAAGCATGGGCTTTGTACCGTTCTGATTCAAATTTCGGACGATTCAAATTTCGGACACTTTCATTTTTAATTAAATATTACATCCAGTTAGAAACAAAGTAATAATGTTAGATGATCGTGGAGGGCACTAGTCAAAAAAATTTAAAATTTACAAGATATGTGGATCATATTCGACCGAGATAATCAACTTTTAAAAGTGTCCGAAATTCGAGTTTAAGTGTCCGAAATTTGAATCGGCACGGTATAAACTGCTTGAAGGGTACACACATGGCAAAGAATTGCTCCAGTGGATCGTGCAAGTATTGCTCCAAGAAGCATCATTCGTTGCTGCATTTACCGCCAATTTCGTCATCATCGGCTCCTGGTACACCTGCAGCGCAGACCAACCAATCTACACCAGCATTGATTGGTCAATCCGTTGAAGCAATCGGTTCGCATTCGTATCAAATGTCGCAACGCGATGCGAACGCCGTTGTATTTCCGCCGCCGGTACAAGCCGTTACCTCACCACTCGCGAACTTGTCGTCTCGATCGTTTTCGCAATCGTTTTCGGTTGGTATCGCCCCCTCCACATCGCCGGTTGATTCAATCGTTCTCGGTAATCATTCACCTTCCTCCACGTCCTGTCAAGGTGCTGAAGTGACTCAAGTTTTTCGTCAATGTAGTGTTGTGCTCTCCACAGCAGTGATCAAGGTGAAGGACGCTGACAACAACGAACATTTCGCCAGAGCCTTGCTGGATAGTGGCTCACAGCCCAGCTTTATCACCGAATCACTATGCCAGAAACTCCGTTTGAAGCGTGTCAAGCTCAACTCGCCGGTCAGTGGAATTGGTCAATCCACTGTGAACGTCCACTTCGGAGTTACAATCTCGCTCGCTTCACGCTACGGAGATCATCGCTTCAGTCTGGACTGTCTAGTGCTGCCGAAGCTTACCATATCGCTACCCAGCCACCATATCGACGTTACACGATGGAGGATTCCTCGTAATCTTCCGCTGGCTGATCCCCAATTTAACATCAGCCAGAAGATTGATATGATCATCGGCGCTGAATTGTTCTATTCGCTCCTGGAACATCAGCAAATCTCTGTCGCTACTGGGTATCCGCTACTACAGAAGACAGTTCTGGGTTACATCGTCTGCGGAAAGGTAGTGGATCCAGCTCCCGATCCACAGGCAGTTCAGAGTAGTCATGTCTGCATGAACGACACACTCGACAAGCAGCTCGAACGGTTCTGGGAAGTTGAAAATTTTGACGTCGGGAAAGCCTACACTCCCGATGAGCAGCGTTGTGAAGACCACTTCCAACAATCCGTCAGTCGAGCTGAAGACGGCAGATACATCGTCCGTCTACCTCTACGGGAGGAAATGCTACCAATGCTTGGAGATTCCTACCCACTCGCACTACGTCGGCTCCAATCCGATGGAGAAAAAGTTTGCTGTCGATGAAGGCCTTCGTGAAGCGTACCACGCGTTCATGGAAGAATATGAAAGACTGGGACATATGGAGGAGGTGAATCCGTCCGCGTCGCGTAGCCCTCAGTTTTTTCTACCCCACCATGCCATCCACCGTCCTGAGAGTACAACCACGAAGATACGAGTAGTGTTCGACGGATCCTGCCGAGGTTCTCGCGGCTTATCGATCAACGAGGTCCTATTGTCCGGTCCGACAATACAGCCAGCTCTGTACTCAACCGTTATCAACATCCGCATGCCTCGCTTCGCCGTCACTGCTGACGCCGAGAAGATGTTCCGGCAGATTTGGACACATCCAGATGACCGGAAATATCAGAAGATCCTGTTTAGGAAAGATCCGTCAGAATCAGTGCGCGTGTATCAACTAAAAACCGTGACTTATGGTCTCGCTAGCTCGCCTTTCCATGCTACTCGTGTGCTCTACCAGTTGGCCACTGACGAAGGAGAACGCTTTCCGTTGGCGGTCCCTGTGATCAAGAAAGGAACGTACGTCGACGACGTACTCACCGGCCACGACGACCTAGATACGCTCGCTGAAACTTGTCGTCAGTTGATGGAGATGCTGCAGCAAGCCGGCCTCGTGCTCAGGAAGTGGGCGACCAACGATGCCGCCGTCCTCGTCAGCTGTGGGAAACCTCGCGGGAGCTTGAAATCGATCGCTCTCCTACTGTGAAGACCTTGGGACTTCTGTGGTTTCCACAATCGGACACATTCAAATTTAAGATACCAGCTCTGCCACTGCTGAACGCCGCAACAAAACGCCTCGTCGTGTCCGAAATGTCACAGCTATTCGATCCTCTAGGCCTCCTGGGACCAGTGGTGATTAAAGCCAAGATGTTTGTCCAAGTTCTGTGGGCAGAACATTTAGACTGGGATGAAGGGCTGTCCGAAGAATACGCCGCCTGGTGAGCAGTCTACCGCTCGGAGCTCAGCCAACTACAAGCTCTCTCCGTGCCACGCAGAGCCGTGCAGAGTCGCCAATACAGCTTATACTGCTTCTGCGATGCTTCAAAAACAGCATACGGCTGTTGCATCTACGTCGTCTCTCGTGACGATTCCGGACAGCTCCACAGCCATCTACTGACTGCCAAATCACGCGTTGCTCCACTGCGTGGACAGTCTATTCCTCGTCTGGAACTCTGCGCTGCGCTGCTCGGTAGCCAGCTTGTCGACAATCTACGTCGAAACACTGAATTCGTGGAACCTCCAACATTCTGGGTGGACTCTACGATCGTTCTACATTGGATCAAGTCACAGTCGAATGTCTGGAAGGTTTTCGTCTCGAACCGCATCGCTGAAATACAGCGTCTCTCGAAGGATTGCACGTGGAGGCATGTGCCGTTGGAATTGAATTCAGCCGACCGGATTTCTCAAGCCAGATCTCGAAGGACGATTTGTGGTGGCATGGACCGAGTTTTCTCAAAACCCCCGTTGACAATTGGCCCGAGTGTGCGTTTTCGACGCCGGACACTTCCGATTTGCAACAAGAAGCCTTCCCAAACATCGTTCTGCATAGCACAACCGTCGATTCATCACTGTTCGAACGATTCTCGGACCTAGCCAAGCGTCGTAGCACGATACTACCGATTTTTCAGCAACGCAAGGCTCCCCCGGAGCGAACGCACTATCGATTCACTAACACCAGAGGAAGGTGAACATGCGCTCAAGATTCTAGTGCGAGAAGTTCAACTAGCGTCCTTCCAGGCTGAAGTTTGTTACTTTCGTCGCCTGCAAGATGCACCATCCGCTGCAGCAATATCCCCGTCGAAATCACCACTCAAGGACATGAAGCTGTTCATGGACCAGTTCGGCTTGCTCAGGCTCAACGGAAGACGAGCCAACATGAGAGCACCGTACGACACTCGTTTCCCGATATTACTTCCAGCTGACCATCAACTCAGTTGGCTCATCGCAAAGTCCAGCCACGTCCGAACACTTCACGGTGGTCCTACACTCACACTCGCTACTGTTCGCCAGCGATTTTGGCCAGTCCGGGGTCGGCAACTAGTACGAAAGGTGGTACGCCGATGCGTAACCTGTTTTCGATGTAAACCACGGGTAGCACAGCACAGCGCTGCCGTCCGTTCGCGTATCACCTGCCAGACCGTTCATACACTCTGGGATGGATTACTGTGGGCCGTTTCTCGTACGTCCGTTAAGTGGTCGGGGCGCGTCGGTTAAAGTGTACGTCGGGCTATTCGTGTGCCTCGTGGTGAAGGCCGTGCATCTCTAAGTCGTCGCCGATCTGTCGTCCGTCGCCTGCATAAACGCCGTCAAGCGATTCGTAGCTCGTCGCGGGCGAGTGCTTGAATTACACTGCGACAACGCGACTGGCTTCGTCGGGACAGACCGAGAACTTCGTACGATGCGAATTCGGCGGTATCTGGGAAGCCGGAATAAAATCCTTCAAGCACCACTTCCGGCGCATCATGGGCAACCGCTCCTTCACCGTAGACCAGCTCCAGACCGTCGTTGCCCAGATTGAATCGGTGCTCAATTCCCGTCCTCTTTCTCCGCTTACAGATTCGCCTAACGATTGTTCCGCTCTGACTCCTGGTCACTTCCTCGTCGGTGAACCTCTCGTGGCAATCCCGGAGCCCAACTTGATCGACGTAAACCCGAATCGGTTGTCACGCCTCCAAGAGATGAAGCGGTCGGTCCAAGACCTTTGGCGTTGCTGGCAGCTGGATTATGTCAGTCAACTCCAGCAGCGAACGAACTGGAAGCAGTCCCAATCCGACATCCGCACCGGCCAACTGGTACTGATAAAGCAGGCGACCGCACCACCACTCCAATGGCCGTTGGGGCGGATCATCGAAACCGTGGCAGGGAAGGATGGAAGAGTCCGGGTGGTCGTGGTCAAGACCGGTTCCGGGCAGTTCAAACGGACGGTTACCGAGATCGCTATCCTTCCGATAGATCCCGACGAAGACAACGCAGGAGCTAGCTCATGCCTAGCTCAACTTCGGTGGCCAGCATGTTAACGGTGAACCTGAAGTTAAATAAAAGCTTTGAAATCGAACGCATCGTTCCATATCGCTCTCTCGCCGGTCAATCCGAAAGTAGAAGATACGGTCGTTCTTTTTTGGCAGTGCAATTGTTGGTTTTATTCCGCCTGGTTTTTTTTTCTCTCGGTTTACCAGAAGTGTTGTGTCGTGACAATATCACGATTGGCCAACGTCACGAGTGCAGCTGGACATTTTCTCGCGAACAGAGCTAATGCGTGAAAAGTGAACTGTTTTGAAAATACATTGAAACTCAATTGTTTTGAAGCTTTGTCAATAAAACACCCATGCAAATTGAAAAAAAAAGAGTTTTTATGATAGTAAAGTGATCTTTGAAAATAAAAACTTAGCGAAGATTGACTAAACTAGCGATTGAAAAAATAGGTCCAACCATCATCAGTTTTTGGATAGGTCCAACCAGAATCAATTACCCTACTGTAATTCCTTAACCTTTCCTGTTTCGCTGAGTGGAAGAGTCTGCATCCGATGAATCATGTGGTGGAAGGCGGCCATTTTCTGCTGGAACGAATGGGTGGACGTATAGGGGATAACTCTTTTGATGCTTGTTGGTTTCCTGTAAATATCGTTTGCAAGCCAAGAAGATGATGACGATTCCCTAATGACTATCGATAAATGCGAGTTTTCCGTCTTTTTCTACCTCGAGTGAATTTGATATCCTTGTGAATTCTGTTTTTTTTTTTCTAGTTCGTTTATCGGTAAGCTTCAATCGCGTTAGCTTTACGGAGCCGACAATTCATTGTTCTTTGTTTGTAGCAAAATTCACTAAATTCTATGTCTAGTAGGAGTTGGGCCGAATACTTGTGAATTCTGTTGATCTCATCAAAAACTTGTGAAAGGGCTTCCCGTGTAACTACGCTGAAGATATCGTCAACAAACCTCCACCAACGATTTGGTACTAGTCCTTTCTCCTTCAGGATTGTCTCCAAGTTGACCATGGAAAAAGTTCACACAGGAAGGGGGATAAGGGGTTTCCATTGGGGCTCCTTTCGTCTGCTTGTAGAAGCTACCTCGGAAAGAGAAGTAGTTTCTCTTACATACAAAGGTGGGCCAGCTTAAGGTACGTCCGAACCTTGTTTCTCCATGCTTCATCTTCTGGTTGTGATAATCTCGAGTCCTCCAGAAATGTGACGTCAAAAGATACCATAATCTCGTCCTCGTTGATGTCTCCTGAAGATTTTAGTTGCTGGGCGAACTCCTTGGTGTTATTAACTGCCTTACTCTGGAACTGATTCGGCATACTCTGGAACTCTGTGACTATCTACTTCGCTAGTTTGTGGGTGGGGGAACCAACTGCAGACACGATCTCTCTTATTTCATTCCCCGGTTTGTGGACTTTGGGAAGACCTTTGATCCTGGGTAGAATGGGATTGGATTCCCGTAAACGACCTGCTCCATCTCCTGATATTGATGTGCACTCCTTCAGTGATTTTTCCACGCGTTTCACTATGTTCTGTAAGGGGTCTACTCGAAGTTGTCTATACGGTTCGTTGTTAATCTTCGTTGTCATCTGATTGTCATAATTGTCCATGATAACGACCGCGTTGCCCTTGTCTGCTTTCACATAGTATACTGCTCTACTTTTCAGCTCCTTTACAATCCGAATTTCCTTTTCGTTGCTGTGGCTTTGTTCCTGTCCGTCCTTGATTATGTTCAATGTGATAGTCCTGACCGAATTCTGTAATGATATGTAACTGTGTCGGTAATCACTAGGGAAGTGTGCCAGTATATGCCCCAAAAGGTTCCCTTATAGGCCGTACTTAAATTTTAATTTTGTTTATTCTTCACCAAATTTAATTCCATGCATGGCTGGATCACAGATTTTGTCGTCTATTTACGGAAATAAAACCATACAAATATATTCCAAATTTGAGCTACAAATAATCCATATTGGACGTAAATTATGGAACGCAAACAAACATTTCATGTTAAATTAAGTGCTCTCGAACCGAAACATAAGCAACTCAACGAAAAGAACGTTTGATTCAATTGATTTTCTCCTTTCTTTCAACTTATTTTTATGTCAAAAGGGCCGCTTACATGGTTCGGTCTCAGGGAACCGAAATTTACATGAATTTTTCGTAGTGTGTGGACACTTACCTTATTTGGTCACTATTTTCGATATTTTAGTCACTATTGTTAACTATTTAACAGTTAACAGTTAACTATTGATTTTCAGTTATTTTGTGTTATCAACCAAATGTTAAGTATTAAGTGTTAGCAATTTAATATATACAGTAAAATCATAGATGTAAAATATTTTATTTCAGATAATAATTTTAAATTATTTTACAATAAATGAAAAAAAATATATTAATTGCTGGATGGCAAATGTTTAACTAATGCAAGTTTTATACAAAACATTAATGTTCATACATATTTAATCGATTGTATAATTTTTATAATCAATACTATGAACAATCTGACATTAAAATAACCAACTGCTCAATCTTTTCAGCTTCTTATTTCAGTTCGTTATCCCATCTATAGACCATTAATTCAATTTTTTAATCAATGCGTAAGCCATTTTTATCATTGAACTGAAAAAAAAATCAGAAATTTCAAAATCATAATTTCAACTCAACCAAATAATGTATTAGCAGTCGAAAGCAACCCATTATCATCTACCATGAGCAGTTCTATTGGTCAAAATCGGACTCTGTCAAAAATCGTCCATTTCATCCTCACGAAAGGTAACCTCATTCAATTGCAATGGATGCATAAACCCGGAAAATGTGAGAATCAAATTCAGCAATTTAACACTCTTATCACAAAATCTAACCTACTTCCGGACGACTCTCTCACTTCTACAACACAACGTGAAATTCCAGTCCGGGCTCAGACGAAACTGAAGCGAATGTTGCGAAAAGAAAACCGAAGAATCCCACCCAGAAGCCGAAATCAATCATTGTTTGAACAGTCAACCCACGCTGCTTCTGTTGCTGGTCAGGTCGGAGTAAATTTGAAAGAAGGTTGAACCAAATCCTATGGAGTGAGAAGAACGTGAAAACTTTTCCTCCATGCGAACGAACGATGATGCGATGCTGAGCTCCCCGGAAGAGAAAATGATGTTTTAGGTGAAAATATTTTCATAGGATCTTCAAATACTTTGCTTTTTTGTGTTACCTACGACTTTCGGAAACCATTGGCGGAGAAGGTTGGTTTTGGATGGGGGTGTCAAAAGCAGCAAAAAAGGTAAAAGGATGAAGCTGGAAAAATGGCTCGTCTTCAGACACAAAGCTGCGAAGAAAGTGCGAACGATAATTGAGAGGATAATTTTGGGATTTATGACAAATTAAGTATGTTCGAAACCGGAAGCAGCTGCCGTGGCAAAGGTCTATTTTTAGACTATGATTGATTACTTTAAAGGTTTTGCGATTGCTTTCAGATCGATGTTTGATAAAGATGATATTTTTTATTGATTTATTTGGAAACACAAACGCGATATTGAGTTCTTGAAACCGACTGAAGACAGATCGATTTTTTTTTTAATGTGGTGCACATATTTCTTCCCGAGCGAGGAAGCGAAGTAATCCGCTGAATTTGCATATAATCCGAAGAACGTGAGGTAACCTTTTGCCAAGTGTTCTGTAAACAGATGGAACGAGGATATATTTGTGCCGTCGGTAAAAGCTCCTACACGGAATCGAATGAAACTGAGAGCTAGGCAAACAGGTTGAAAATTGAAAAAGTGAGCCCACGATAGCCTCCCTGCCTGCAGCAAGACAAGTGAAGCACCGAATCGTTAGCCCCTCAAAATCCGAGATGATTTACAGCTGTAATCCGCTTGAACAGTGCGGTGGTGGTGGAAGCTGCAGAATAAAAATCATAATCCGTAAAAATAATATTTTCGCATTTACTTCGTGGAAGTGGTCTGCGTTTGCGGTGTGACTCCCAGGTGGGACATGCGCTGGCCTGTGACGTTATCGCATATGGCAGACGCAAAACCCTAAAAGACCCTGCACGCTGGCCACCGCTGTCACCTGATGTGTGTGGTGCTGTGTGGTGGCTTCGAATAGCAGCGATGAGCGCATCAGTGACAGGCACAATATAATGCTGCTGGCCGTGGAATGGAACGAGTCGCCGAAATAGGCCATCCGCTGCTGGGATGAATTCAGGATTTATTTTTAAACCATAATCCGCTCAAATTGGTTCAGTTGAAATTACGCTGCCCCGCGTTGCTTCTTGCATTGTATCCGCAGGTGAGCAGAGCACGGAAGCTCGTCTCGTGCCCAAACAAACCACAGATCATCCAGGATGAAAATTCATCATTCACAACTGGTGATAACTTACACCAACCGAATTCCGCGCTGAATATTGATTGAAATAATCGTTGTATTTTAATCAGGCGAGTTTATCCCGGAAGCAGTGATTAAGGTAATTGAATTTCGACAATAACTACATGGAAAATCAATTAGTATTTGTAGCCAAACAAATGCACCCAAGATCCATTTAGCTAAGTTAAGTTTCACGATGGAATGATTCTTTATTTTCTAGACGATTCGCTGCCAAAACGTGAGCAGAACATGTTGTCGCTGAGATTGCATTGCACTAAGGTTGTTAACAGTGGTAATCCACGTCCACCAAAAATTCCTCGACAGACCTGTGGCAATAACAAGCCTTCTAAATCAAGAAGCTCTGTACAGCATCGAATTGATGCGCATAGATCCGAACACTCAGGACAACATAAAGGGACTGAGGGTAAAATCAACCCCTCATACAAGGAAGTAGTTTGTGGTGTGAAGCTGGGCATCCTTCCGAAAGGCTATCCCAATGTGGAACTTACTACAGAACAATTGATGGCCACACAAAAAGCAATCATTACCAAAGTTGCTGGACAAAGGAAAGAAGCACTTAAACCAAAATTTGGACATTGTGCCTTCAAGTCGGGCTACTTAGTGATTGTTTGTTAAAACCAGGAAACAGCAGACTGGTTGTGTAGCATAATTCCTACTTTAAAACCCTGGACTGTGGTGGAGGAAAAAGACATCCCTCGTCCAGAAATACTAATTGGGTTCTTTCCATGGAGTGCTGAAGACAGAAACGAAGGGATTCTAGCACTCTTGGAGAGCCAAAACGATGGGTTAATAGTGGATGCATGGGGAATACTCCAGCGCAACATTATAAACCAACAACACGTTGAATTAATCTTCACCGGGGATGGAGTTTCTATGAACTCTATCAAAGATTGCGACTTTGTGCTGGATTTTAAATTTGGTAACGCCCAAATTAGGAAGAAATTCCAGAAGAGAAATCTAGCTCAAAGAAATGAATCAAATGATCGTGGGAGACCAGAACACAGGAGTGACCATGACTCCGATAAGACCCACGAGGAAACTGGTGATAACGGAATGGTCGTAGATCATTCAGATAAAATCCCAGGATCCAGTGGTGTCAAGGACATGGAAGAAAAACTAGATTCTGGTCATACTACAAATACAGTTAACGAGAGAACAAACGATGATCGAGTGACAAATACAGGATCAGCGCTGGGATACAGAGAAATAAATCTCCAGGCGAATATAAATCCACCTATCGGTAACCGCTGGACCTATGTTGGGGAGAAAGTTCGACCCAATAAGCGCAGCAAATCCAATCAACAACATGAAAAGTAAGCAAATAAAATGTATTCAAGTGAATCTGCACCATGCAAAGGGAGCAACCGCTGTACTTTACAAACGATTCACAGAAAGTAAACTGGACGTAGCGCTAATCCAGGAGCCATGGGCAAACAAAAGTGGGATTCTAGGAATTCCTACAAAATCATGTAAGTTAATTTATGATGAAGGGCAGCTATCTCCAAGAGCTGCCATTATAGTAAATGAAAAAGTTAAAATTTTTCCGATTACAGAATTTATTAAAAGAGACATCGTAGCAATCATGATGGAGGTGCCAACAACCCACGGCAAAACGGAAATTTATGTTGCTTCAGCATACTTTCCTGGAGACGTGGGAGATGTACCACCACCAGAGGTTGCACATTTTGTGTCTTACTGCAAGAAACAAAATAAAGCATTCATAGTTGGATGTGACGCAAATGCCCATCATACAGTGTGGTCCAGTTCAGACATCAACAGCAGAGGTGAGTGCCTTTTAGACTTTATCTCAAAACATGAAAAAGATATATGTAATAAGGGGGATTATCCAACTTTTATAAACACAATTAGGCAAGAAGTTCTTGACTTAACACTATGTAGTCCAACGATTTCTGACAAAATCAAGAATTGGCACGTATCGGATGAAGTATCTTTGTCCGATCATAAGCAAATTATATTTGATTATGAAGTTAATCAACAAATCATTGAAACTATAAGAGATCCCAGGAAAACTAATTGGGAGCAATACAACTCAAAGCTTATAGTTGGAGTTAATAACTTGAGAGGATGTTCAAAAACATGCAATGAACTTGAGAAAAATTCTCATGAGCTTTCAAGCTTAATCCAACAAGTTTATTACGACAGCTGTAAAGGAACGCTCTACGAATAGGGATGTACCTTGGTGGAATAAAACCTTAGAGAAACTTCGGAAGAAAACCCGGAAGCTATTTAACCGGGCGAAAATAACAAGACAATGGGATCAATACAGGGAAGCCCTCACATGTTATAATAAGGAAATCCGAAGATCTAAAAGGAAGGACTGGAGTCATACATGTGAAAACATTGTAAATACTCCAGTTGCTGCCAGATTGCAAAAAGTCCTTTCAAAAGATCATTCAACTGGCTTAGGAACTCTTAAAAATGAAGACGGCACTTTTACTAAGTCTGTGGAAGAAACATTGGAAACAATGATGAAAACACACTTTCCATGTTCAATTACCAACATAAATGAAGACCAAAATACACGTGCAGCGCAAACTGGCTCTGGAAAAATCAGGACGGAAGTTCAGACACCAATGAATGAATCGACTGGGTTAGAGATTGCCAGGAAAGACACTCGTAATCTGGCCAATAAAACTTTTACAGAAAAACGAGTCGAATGGGCGATTGATTCTTTTGCTCCTTTCAAATCACCAGGTAGGGACGGAATTTTTCCAGTACTACTTCAGAAAGGAAAAGAAACTTTGACACCCATTCTAACAGGCTTGTTTAGAGCAAGCTTAAGATTAAGTTATATTCCGAAAACTTGGCGTCAAGTAAAGGTTATATTTATTCCGAAGGCTAATAAAAAGGATAAAACTTCTTCTAAATCCTTCAGGCCGATCAGTTTATCATCCATTATGCTAAACATAATGGAGAAAATAATAGATCAGCATATAAAATCAACTTACTTGATTACAATTCCTTTGAGTAAATATCAGATTGCATATCAAGCTGGTAAATCAACAGTAACAGCTCTTCACACGCTTGTTACAAAACTAGAAAAAATTTTGACTCAAAAGAAATGTCACTAGCAGCATTCATTGATATTGAAGGAGCATTTGATAATGCATCTTATAACTCCATGAAAAACAATATGTTGAAGCGTGGATTCGACAAAAGCGTCGTTAAGTGGATGAATGAGATGCTTTCTAAAAGAGAAAGCTCAGCAAATCTTGGAAGCTCATCCACAACAGTTAGAGCTGTAAAAGGGTGTCCTCAAGGAGGTGTGCTTTCACCTCTTTTATGGTCTTTAATTGTTGACGAACTTCTCAAAAACTTAGAAGCAAAGGGCTTCGAGATAATTGGCTCTGTCATAATAGTACGAGGAAAATTTGATAATATCATTTCAAATAGAATGCAAACTGCTTTAAATTATGTTTCGTCGTGGTGCGCTAAAGAAGGGTTGAATATAAACCCTTCTAAGACCACTATTGTACCGTTCACACGGAAAAGGAAATTTTCTATAAATAACTTAAAATTGAAAGAAACCTCTTTAGAACTTTCACGAACAGTCAAGTATCTGGGAGTCATTCTTGACAGTAAACTTAACTGGAATTCACATATAGAGCAGGTTGTTATTAAGGCAATAAATGCTCTTTGGATAAGTAATAAAACATTTGGTAGGAAATGGGGCCTAAAACCAAAAATGATCCACTGGATTTATTTGACGATTGTAAGACCCAGAATATCCTACGCATCATTAGTTTGGTGGCCGAAATCTAATGAAAAATCGGAGAGGAGACTGCAAAGACTAGTTACTCTCTCAATAACTGGTGCAATGAACAGCACACCGAGTATTTCACTAGATGCTCTACTTTATCTGATTCCGTTGCATAAATTTATGCAATTAGAAGCTGAAAGGAGCGCTTTAAGGAATCAACGAACAAAGTACTTCCTTGAAGGTGATCTTACAGGACACCTTAGCATTTTAAAAATGTTTGATATTGATTCTCTTGTATTAAAAAATGAAGACTGGATGGAGAAAAAATATAATTTCGATCGTTTATACAATGCAGCAGAATTTGATCGTAATGTTTGGGAAAGTGGGGGACCAAACATCCGTCCAGGTTCAACTGTTTTTTATACAGACGGTTCAAGATTGAACAACCGTGTGGGAGCAGGGTAACTGGTCCAGGGATTGATATCTCAATATCCATGGGTTACTGGCCAACCGTGTTCCAAGCAGAAATTCAAGCAATTCTTGAATGCTCTGTAATATGCTTGCGCAGGAATTATAAACATTCGAATATCTGCATTATGTCTGATAGTCAAGCAGCATTGAATGCTTTAAAATCAGCAACATGCAATTCCAAACTCGTATGGGAATGTGCAATGTCACTTCAGAAATTGGCCTGTCAAAACCAAGTAAACTTATATTGGGTTCCTGGCCACTGTGGAATTGAAGGGAATGAAAAAGCCGATACGTTAGCCAGGCTAGGATCATCACAGCAATTCATAGGACCAGAACCATTCTGTGGAGTTTCTACTTGTTCTCTTAAAATGGAGATCAAGAAATGGAGAAAAATGAAAGTGGAGACCAATTGGAACAACACTTCCATTGCTAGGCAGTCGAAACGGTTCATAATTCCGAACATTTCAATGACTAGCAAAATTCTTGAATTATCAAAGAAAGATCTCAGTGTCTATACTGGTTTGATAACAGGACATTGTCCATGTAAATATCATTTGAAGCTAATAGGAAAACTTCAAGAGGATATGTGTCGATTCTGTGGTATAGAAAAGGAAGACTCTGAACACCTGCTATGCTCTTGTGCAGCAATCTTCAATAAAAGGCGTATTTTTCTGGATAAGGGGCTGGCAGAACCCTTTGATATTTGGAATGCAGGTCCCAGTAAAGTAGTACATTTTATTCGAAATGTAATACCTCGCTGGGAAAATGCTTTAGGCCAGCCTATGTCGGTCGCTTCACAAAATAGTGATACGACATAACTGATAAAGCAATATAAAAATGGGGAATATCACAATAGATCAAAGTAATGGTCGCTGTTCGCGTAACGAACTATTGCCGGCCACCGAAGGGCTTTCTTCACTGTTGTTAGGCAGCCACCGAAAAATGCCTTTTTAATGCCACCGCACGGCAACGTTCACGACCAAGTCCGTTTGTCGCGGGGAACTAGTACTATTCTCACTTGAGAGATAGTACACCAAGGAGATGGTGACACAGAGATACCAACCGCACGTCCGTTTCGTAGAACTTGTTATTATCAACTATTGTTTGGGGTTATTTACAATATGTACACTGGATTGGATCTTCTGTTCGGTCCACGATCGGTTATAGGCGAGCGTTGGACAGAGGCTAGTTGCGCATGCGCTCTCTTGTTACCCACTCTCTCGCCTATATGTAGGGTATTGTGTGGTAGGTTTACGGTAGGGTCAGTCTATCTGGTTTTGCTCCATCTCCAACATTCCGGCCACCTTGAAACACGGAGGTTTTTCAATCATCAACCACGAATTCACAGGTGCAGATGATGATCGCTCCGGGGTACATCCTCGCCATCGACCGGGAACAAAAAAGAAGACCAGGTAGATCGAACGACTCGACTTGATAGGAATGGAACCGTAATTACCTGAATGCAGCACGGGTGCGCTTCGAGCAAGTTCTCCCTTTCGGGTTGCTCTACCTGGAACACTGATGACTTCAGATGCTTGGGTTCGGTGATGGTAACAGCGCTAGCTTGGCAACAGCTCGTACGATGTCCTTCCCTGGTGCAGTCCGTAGAGTCACGACTCGAACAACACCATCCTTCCCCGGATGCAGCTTGATGATCTTACCGAGCGGCCAATATGCAGGCGGGACATTATCCTCTTTGATGACGACAATTCGACCGACCTCAACGGTCACCGGTGGTTTGCAGCCTTTGGTAGCCCGTGATTGCAGTTGCTGCAAGTACTCAGGATACCAGCGAGCCCAAATGTTTTGGAGGTGCTTTTGTGTCTGCTCGTACAACTGTAAACGGTTATCAGGAACTCCACGCAGATCAACTTCTGGAACGGCTTGCATGTTGGACCCGATGAGAAAATGTCCCGGGGTAAGGACCTCCAGATCAGACGGCTCACTTGACATCGGCGTCAGCGGCCGGGAATTCAGGCACATCTCGACCTGGGCCAACAGCGTGACCATTTGTTCGTAGGCGATGTTGGTGTTGCCTACAGTTTTCAGGAGGTGCTTTTTCGTAGACTTCACCGCAGCCTCCCACAGACCTCCAAAGTGTGGTGCTCGTGGTGGAATGAACTTCCAACGGATTTCATTCTCGGAACACCAGTTGAAGATCCTGTCACGATCAGCTTGGTCCGTCTTAAGCATCCGATAGATGCGGTTGAGTGCGTGCGAAGCACCCTTGAATGTAGTAGCGTTATCCGAATGCAATTCTGCGATCCTACCTCTGCGGGCAACCACTCGACGAAGAGCTGCTAGGAATGCCGCAGTGGTAAGGTCACTTACTAGCTCGATGTGTACAGCCTTCGTTGCGAAACAGACAAATACTGCTACGTACGCCTTCGTTGGTGAACGATTACGGACAGTTGACTTGATGAAGAACGGTCCACAGTAGTCCACTCCGCAAATGAAAAAGGGGCGAGTTGGTGAGACTCGGGATGCCGGTAGATCTGCTGTGCTCTGCTGAACTAGTGTGGGCTTGCTACGAAAGCAAGTGTGGCAATGGTGGAAGACGGATTTTGATAGATTTCTACCACCCAGAATCCAGAATTTCTGGCGGAGAGTTGCTAGCAGGAGGTGCGGCCCTGCGTGCAGTAGCTTTAAGTGAAAGAAACTAGTCAGCAGAGTCGACAGCGGATGTCTGGCAGATAGCACGACGGGGTGTTTGACGTAGTCGGAGAGCGCTGCGTTTCGTAACCGGCCACCGACACGAAGAATATCGTCCTGGTCGATGAATGGACTCAGCCACTTTAAAGCGGAAGACTTGGCAACTCTTTCCCCGTTGACTAAATCGGCAATTTCTTCGGGAAACGATTGCTGTTGTGCCAGGCGACACAGTCGAAGTTCAGCACGTTGAAGCTCTACGGTGGTCAGTGGAGGAATAGGCTGGTTTTCAATGCTGATAGTGGTGTACTTTACCGGATCACAACGGCGCAGCGATGCACGTTCTCGTAAAGAACGAACGTAGCGTAAGCAGACAGCTGTAACACGACGAAGCTTGGAGAAACCAGAGTAACGAGCAAACAAATCGTCGCAGAAGTCCACCTGAACAACGGTCATCGCAACGAGTGTTGCCTTACGAACTTCTTCATCAGTCGCTCCCGTTTCTTCTTCGGATGGAATTGGTTTCGGCCAGGCTTCCGGAGCACGTGACAGCCACTCAGGACCGTTCCACCAGCGCTTGCATTGCAGAAGGTCCACTGGATTCAGTCCTCGCGAGATATCATCAGCAGGGTTCTCGATGCCAGCAATGTGTTTCCAGCAGTTCACGTCGCTTGCGTGCTGGATTTGCGCTACTCGATTCGCTACGAATGCCTTCCAACGGCTAGGCGATGATTGTAGCCATTGAAGAACGGTGGTGGAATCCGTCCAGAAGAAAGCAGTGGCAGATATCTTCAGGGCAGCATTCACCTTCTTGTAGAGCTGCGTCGATAATCGTGCAGCGCAGAGTTCTAGCCGGGCTATTGAATGCCGACTGGATAACGGCGCAACCTTGGATTTGGCCGTCAGAAGTTGAATTGAAACACCGTCACTAGTTTCGGCCCGCACGTAACAGCAGGTCCCATACGCTCCCTTGGAGGCGTCGGCGAAGAAGTGAAGCTGAATGCTAATAGCGTTAGGCAGCGAGACGAACAGTGGAACACGAACTTCACTCAATAAATGGAGAGTAGCATGGAAATCCTTCCATTCTTCTTGCAGCTTGCGGGGAAGTGCAGTATCCCATTCGCAATCTTCACCATTCTGCTTCAAGGCCCACAAACGCTGCATGAACAGTTTGGCGACAACGATCGTAGGACCCACGAGACCAAGCGGGTCGAAGATTTGAGCGATGTAAGACATCACCTTACGCTTCGTCAGGATTGCAGCAGGAAGTGGTAGCTGGACCTTGAAACGAAGTACGTCGTTCGATGGTTCCCAGACGAGACCGAGAGTTGAAACTGCTGGCTCATCTTGTAGGTCGTGTAGAGGTTTAAGCGCCAGATCTTCCGGTGGAACGTCCTGGAGAACCTCAGGAATATTTGATGCCCACTTCTTGATAGGAAATCCAGCAGCACTGAGCATCTCTGTTACCTGCTTGCGAAGCTGGATGGCAGATTCTACATCGTCGGCACCAGACAGAAAAT
Organism: Ochlerotatus camptorhynchus; assembly: GCF_037179485.1. Classification (NCBI taxonomy): domain Eukaryota; kingdom Metazoa; phylum Arthropoda; class Insecta; order Diptera; family Culicidae; genus Ochlerotatus; species Ochlerotatus camptorhynchus. Next base: position 342,557 of record NW_027041105.1, read on the forward strand.
CGTCGACGTAGAAATCGTGGATCACCGCTTCTACAGCAGCTGGAAATTGGTCTCCATTATCTAAAGCGATTTGTTGCAGAGTCCTCGTGGCCAAGAACGGAGCAGACGCAGTACCGTAGGTGACTGTCTGCAGTTCGTAGGTGGAAATCGGATCGGTGGGGCTCTTCCTGAAGCGGATTCGTAGGAATCTTCGGTCGCTGGCGAAATGAAGCATTTGGCGATACATTTTCTCCACGTCGGCAGCCATAGCAACGAAGCGAATGCGAAACCTCAGCACCAGTGCTTGAAGATCTTCCTGAACAACTGGACCAACCAATAACGTGTCATTCAGTGAATATCCCGACGACGTCTTGCACGACGCGTCGAATACGACCCTGATCTTCGTTGTTGTACTCGACTCCTTGAAGACAGCGTGGTGCGGGATGTAGCAATGAGGAATGTCATCGTCTACCGGTTCGTCAAGCTTCTTCATGTGTCCTAATTCGAGGTACTCGTCAATGAAGCGGTGGTATGCATCCTTGGTAGCAGGATCACGTTCGATTCGCCGCTCGATGCTTCGAAGACGACGATCTGCGATTTCCCGGGAGCTTCCTAGGACAACTTCGGGATTGTCGGTTCGAGGAAGACTGACGATGTACCTCCCAGATGAATCACGAATAGTGGTCGCTGCGTAGTGTTGCTCACAGCGATTTTCTTCCACAGACAGTGGTGGACCATCGAAGATGGTTTCGATTTCCCAGAACTTCAGGAGTGCGGTTTCTAGCGGATCGTCCTTTGTTGAAAGATTGCAGATCCGAGGAATGCATTTTGACTGACTGGATGCAGTCCCAGCGACAGCCCATCCGAATGGTGTTTCAGTCAACCATGGAAGATCATTTCCTAATGACATCTTCCGACCAGTATGGAATTCCCAGAAGGCTTCACTGCCGATGACGAGGTCTATCCTTCCTGGGACGTGGAACTGTGGATCTGCAAGTGCAACTTCCGGCAAATTCCATGACGAAATGCTGATCGGCATTGTCGGTAGCTCCGCTGACGGATTCTTGAGGACTAGGAACTGAAGCTTCGTGGAGAATTCCTGCGTTCTCGATTGAACCGTTGCCGTGACAGCACTTTTTACGTTCTGCGTCGAGAGACCGATTCCTGCTATCGATATGTCCACCTTCGACCGAGGGTTGAATAACAGCTTCGCCAGCGGTTTCGAAATGAAGTTGGACATTGACGCTGAGTCCAGTAAGGCCCTTGCCTGATGCCTGCGACCGTGATTATCGATGACGTCCAGGGCAACCGTTTCCAGCAAAACCATGTTACATGCAGTTTGAGCTGCCATGCTAACGTTCGGTGGACCGGAGCTCACACCGGAAGAACCCACACTTGTGGATGGAATCGATTGCTGTACAGAAGAGGATAAAGATCCTGTAGAACTCGAAGATATCTTGGAGGGACCAGAATCATGCAGCAGAGAATGATGCCGGTCGTGACACGTTCGACACGTGAACTTTGAGACACACTTCTTCGATTGATGTCCGCTTCCCAGACAGTTCCAGCACAACCGTTTCTGCGTCACGAATTCTCGGCGAAGGCGTACATCCTTCCCGAGGAATACTGGGCAGTTGCGAAGGACGTGGTTGTCAGAACAGGACAGCGGACAAGAAGAATTCGAACTGGAGGATGCAGCGGCGTTTGCTGCGAACTTGAACTTGGAGGGCTTCGGTGTGCTACCGGCCACCTTTGAAGATGCCGGTTGCTGCTGTTGATCGTAGCCAACGGAGTTTAACACTCGAACACGCTGGTAGAGGAATTCTACCAGTTCGTCATACTTGATGTCGTCCTTTTCGCTCGTCTTCTCTTCCCAGGCTCGCAAAGTGGATTGATCCAGCTTGTACGACAGGAGATTTACCAACGGAGTATCCCAATGCTCCACAGGTTCGTTCAATTTCGCGAGCGCCCGTACATGGCGCTGGAAATCATCGACTAGGTTGTGGATGCGTTTAGCAGACTCCTGCTTCACCGCCGGCAAATCGTAGAGTGTTCGGAAAGCTGACGTTTGAGGAAACGGCGATTATCGTACCTCTTGATGAGAGCATCCCACGTAGAGGCGTAATTGTCGGCTTCAATATCGATGGACTCGAAAGGCTTCTTTGCATCCCCTTCGAGCGACTGCAAGAGGTATTGCAGCTTGGCGACCGTTGGTATGTCAGCATTGGAGTGAACCATGGACGAGAAGGCGTCTCGGAATGACAACCAACGTGAGAAGTCGCCATTAAAACGTGGCATGTCGATCTGCGGTAAACGTAGGTGGAAGGTGGTTGGAGGAGCGGCAAATGAGTTGTTCAGCTGTGCCTGATTAGCATCAACCGGACGTTTCGACAGGAGGAAACCTTTCGCCGTGCAGTAACGGTGCTCAAAATTCACTCTTTCTACAAGATGTTCCTCTAGATTTTCGGAGTCTAGTCGTTCGATAGTGTCCTGAACCTCCAAATACGCATGGTTCACTCGGTCTAGAGACTCGATTCTCACTTGCACTTGGTATCCATCCCGCAGTGCTTCGAAGTCTTTGATGAATTTCTCCACAGCGTTACGGGTAGCGATCAGCGACTCACGCTGTATCATTTTTTCGGCGAGCACTTTCTCCTCCTTGGACGGCATCGTAACCGAACACACGACCGGAAAACGTACGGAAACGGTAGAAAATCGATAACGGAGCTCCTTCCCGACGCGAACTACACGTTTCTTCGCGAAACCGAACCGGCGAGGCCAACACACAAATCGATCGATTCAAATCCTTCCCGTCGCGGTGTATTGGCCTTCACGGCGAAATATACGAACGGGAAAGGGCAGTTTTATCTCGAAAACGATTACTCCTTCCCGTCGCGAACAAACCCAATCCTACGCGGTATCGCAATCAGGGGCGCGAACGGTTTTCCACCTGAGTTGCGTACCGTCTTCCACCAATTGCCACAATGACTATAAAAAATGCGAAAAAGTCACCCAACTTTCGTCAACCAAATGAAGTTGAATTCAATTAGGTTGGAATAGTCTTTCAATTTTGAATGCTACTGCTAGCAACATGCATAGAGATAATATGGAACGGACTCACCAGGTCACCCTATCGGCTATCAGTTGCTTGAAGATGGTCGAAGCCAATTCCAGTAGTGATATCTACACCACCGAAAACAGCAAGTAGCGTGGAGCCAGCAGCCTTTGTTCTGGGAGGGCGCTACGATGGCCTCGAAAATGGTTTGATGATGGCGCCAATCAGGAGTTCAGTCACCTCCTGGAATGACCACACACTGCAAAATGGCCACAAAAAATCTTCTCCACAATTGCACAGAGTAACATCCGCCTTGATGCACGCACAAATAGAAAAGGTTTTTTCCACTACAATTCACTTAACACAGTGACGATTATTATTCAATCACGGGCTAATTAATTAGCACCACCGTGATGATATCGCGCACGCGGCATTGGCTAATAATTCTTCTACACTATAGCACTGAGGTGTACCCGCCTTGGTAGCAACCTCTGAGCGCGATGGCGCTTTTCTGCCAATGACAATGGCCACACTAGGCCAGTGCGTTTGGTCGTAAATTCAGGTCAAGTCACTGACACTTTAAAGCACTTTCCGGCCGCGGAATGGCCTTCGATCCGGCTCGAAGGACCAAATGTTCGCGTAACGAACTATTGCCGGCCACCGAAGGGCTTTCTTCACTGTTGTTAGGCAGCCACCGAAAAATGCCTTTTTAATGCCACCGCACGGCAACGTTCACGACCAAGTCCGTTTGTCGCGGGGAACTAGTACTATTCTCACTTGAGAGATAGTACACCAAGGAGATGGTGACACAGAGATACCAACCGCACGTCCGTTTCGTAGAACTTGTTATTATCAACTATTGTTTGGGGTTATTTACAATATGTACACTGGATTGGATCTTCTGTTCGGTCCACGATCGGTTATAGGCGAGCGTTGGACAGAGGCTAGTTGCGCATGCGCTCTCTTGTTACCCACTCTCTCGCCTATATGTAGGGTATTGTGTGGTAGGTTTACGGTAGGGTCAGTCTATCTGGTTTTGCTCCATCTCCAACAGTCGCAGTGATGAATACACCCAACACAGAAAAAAAAGGTTGTTAACGCACAATCTTTAGTTTACCGGCCGAATTGGTTTCACAAGCTTACTCACTCTTTCGTACTTTTCTTATTAATCCTTCAAAGCTCCCGTCAGTAATCTAGCGATCGTTATCGCGAAATGAAATTCGGTTGGAGGGACGGGTACGTAGAAGAAGAAATATATGGAATTAAGAAAAAACATAGTGATCGGAAATCCATCTCAAATTCTTCTCAAGAGCAGTATGTCGTTGTCGTCGGTCGGTGAGGTCGCCGCCGGGATCGAAACCTAATAACATCAAGTTGAACGGAAACTTGATTGTAATTATTTTGTGATATAAGGAGCTCGGTGACCTAGTGGCACACGGTTTTGCTCAAACCCAAGCTCCTTCACACTATTGAATCGTTAGGACATCAATTAAGCACATCGATTACGATTACTGCAATCCCAACCCTTTTATCCAACATCCAAGTGATTTCTCGTGGAAGTGCAGAGGTCTTCTCGGCTTTCATTAAAGTGAGTATTACGTCAACATATTCCTACCCATTCCTCTGTTGACCAGCATTTGGACGTGGCCGGCGCTGGTATTGCCAAGTTTTAGATCACCAGTTTTTACAAATTAAGGATGATTGCTGGTCCCATACAACGTCTATTTTTCTCTGTGTAATTACAGCTGATTTTTTTTAACTAGTTCGTTTATTTGGAAGGCTCAATTGCGTTAGCTTTACGGAGCCGATAGTTCATTGTTCTTACCGAATACTCGCGGCTTACTCGAGGTTAGAGAGGTACATTGTCGAAGGATAGGATCAGGGCAGGAGCTTGGGGGTAAGGTTTCGTTGTCTGATCAGAGCGTTGTCGCCAGTATGAACGGTAGTGCGGTTCTAGTTTCTTCTGGAGTTCGACCGGCTATGGAGACCAGTGGGAGACGATGAGACTCATCGAGACGGGGGGACAAGACAAACAAAAACTAATTAAGAGAGACAAAAGACAAAGGAATTAAATTCTTATACAAGACATTTGAAGATACACATAAACCGACTACATATAGCAGATATCGCGGGTTCCCAACACGTCTCTGATAGGAACATAGGGTTGCCTTCCTTGGGCCTCAAGGGTCTTCAAAAGTCGCTCTCTGGCGGCGTCATTATCCGTACATTGTCAAACTGCGTGATCGATGTCATCGTAACCGTTTCCACACCGACAGATGTTGCTGTCCACGAGGTTTATTCTATTGAGATGAGCATCTAGCGAGTAGTGGTTGGACATAAGTCTACTCATCACGCGAATGACCTCACGACTTAAGTCCAAGCCTTTAAACCACGCTCTCGAAGAAACATTAGGAATCATTGAATGCTACCACCGTCCAAGGTTTCCATTGTCCCAATCGGTTTGCCAACTCGAAAGGGTACTCTGGCGCACTAAATGGTAAAATTCATCGTGTGAAATTTGCCTGTCATTAAATTCACCTTCCTGCGCACCCACCTTTGCGAGTCCGCCTTCTCATTGCCTGGGATTGAGCAACGTGGAGGACCCATACAAAGGTAATCATATATGATCTTTCGACCAGCAAACTCATCTGCTCTCTTACCTTTGAAAGGAAATAAGATGAGTGCCTACTTTATTTCATCGACCGAATAACCTCAATCGAACTGAGACTATCCGAGAAGATGAAGTAATGGTCTGCGGGCATGTTGGAAATCATCACCAATGCGAAGTTGATTGCTGCCAGCTCAGCAACAAAAACGGAACAAGGTTCCTGGAGTTTGCGGAAAGCGCTAGAGTTTTCATTGAAGACACCGAAGCCAGTGGATCCACTGAGCCGAGACCCGTCTGTAAAATATCTGTTCACGCAATTGACGTGTTGGTACTTTTCAGTAAAAATACGCGGGATAATAATAGGTCGAAGTTGATCGGGTATCCCATGAGTTGCTTGTTTCATGGTCAGATCATATTCAATTGAGGAACTGCGATTGGTAAGTGAGCACGGTTAGGAGTGTAACAAGGAAGACACATATTTGACGATATGTAGTGGTGGTAGATTCTCATAAATCGAGATTGTGTGTTCAGCCCAAGAATTTCTTCAAAATTTTCAATTATAAGTGTGTTTGTCCGCATTTGATAAGTATCCTGAGATGAAGCTCCCAGAAACGGTTCTGGAGGGGTGTTACTCCAGCCAGATCCTCAAGACTCATGTTATGCATTGAGTGCATACAGCCGAGAGCAATACGCAGACAACGATATTGAATTCGTTCCAATTTATTAGGTGACATTTTCTTGCCGAGAGAAAGCAGAAAGAGCCGTACTCTAGAACAGAGAGAATAGTTGTTTTATAAAGCGTTATGAGGTCTCCCGGATGAGCACCCCACCAAGTGCCCCAAAGTTGATACTCTGCTGACATTTTTGCTTCAAATACGTAATATGGGTATTCCAAGTGCACTTTGAATCAAACCAGACCTCAATTTACTTGAAAGACAATGATTGAGTAATGTTTCTGCCCAAAAGATCCCGATCTAGCAATAACGGAGTTGCAACCGCGGGCGGTCAATCATGCTCATGCTCATACTCAAAAAAGGTAGACAATTTGCAGGTTATATTTAGCACTGAGAAGTGCGGTTTAATTTTGTTGTAGCTTTAGGTAGAAGTAACATTTCTACACACTATGCACAAATCAACAATACGTTTGTTTCGATAAGTTAGTTCAAAAGCTACAACATGAGCGCACACTATGAAAATTTAAACCTACACCCATTGTTCACAAAAACGAAGAATGATGACAATGAAAATCCAACGGCTTTTCAATGCGTTTGTACGGAATTGAATGATAGCCGGCGCCGGTGGTGTAGTGGTAAGCGTGACTGCTTTCTAACACCCCAATGGGTCTGGGTTCAATCCCCAGCCGAGGTCGGTGGGATTTTTCTGAGGCATAAAAATCTCTGGTCACGTCTTCGGAAGGGAAGTAAAGCCGTTGGTCCCGGCCCATGTGTGTTGTGAATGGGTGCGATATCCTACGCAGGTGTGGAAGCTGCCTTCCTGCACATTCGGTTGCCGTCAATGGATGGCAATCGATGTCCGTCGGTGATTGGCACTAGATTGCGGAACAGAGACCGACGTTAAATAAAGGAAAAGAAGAAGGAGAAATGAAACACGTAGGACGAATTTAGAATTAAGAAGCAGTTAATAACATATAAACAATTTCTGATTATTTATCAAATCTTATGGTACTTATGGGAAGGGAATTTAATTCAAAAGTCATCCTTTTTTATTTAAATCTGTTCGAAAAAGAGATATAAAACAGGAGATGTGCTTAGCAGAACTAAAATTAGATCGAAAATCATCGTTACAAAGCAATTTCAACAAGCTATTCAGTTATATGCAGAATGGAGTATATTTTCTAAAATAAATTTAAGGCTAAACGTTCAAGAAGGATTGTATTTGTCCTCTATCATACTTTTATTACTCCAACTAAAGATACATTGATTCGAAAGAATTACAAACAACTCCACAAAAACGGCTCCACCAACATACAGGTGCAGTTTCTTTCCAAGTTGCCACTATGTGAAGCAAGTTTTAATCCTTCAAATCCATGTGCGGGACCAAGGAGAAATGGTGCGATTGTGCTTGTCACACACAATAATGTTGTTTACCTATACTCACCTCCGCCGTCATGAAATGGAATCGTTCTCGGAATATGGTTCGTGCAGGATCTGTCGTCTCATGCCGTTGTAGGTAGGTAGGTACCAGCTCGTACGTTGATTTGTACCAATCGATTAGAACTTTGTTCGCCTTTCATCTGATAACGAACTGAGTGCTGATTTATGAAGACCCTTATAGTACATAGCAGCAGTTATCAGCTGGTTGCAATCGAACAAAAAACCGAGCAGAAACAAAACGGAACTAATCCAATCACGTAAACGCGAACAAACGTGCTTTCCATATATTTGTTTCGGAGCGCTTGTTCATTACGCAAGGAATCTGAGCCCCTTCTTCCATTGCTAGTATACCATAGTTGGGTAAGAATCGAAACTGTGAGTACGCATAACTTACCCACAGCAAAGAGACGCCCGCCAGCTGGGTCGGCTTTTCCAGTCGGGCAAACCATCATCGTTGCAAGACGATGGGGTGAGGTGGGATGCGTCGGTTGGAGGTGGTGCCCTCCAGCGACGAGGTCATCAATATTCAAGTTCAGTTTCAGGACCTTATGATTTATTCATTGAGATGTGATACGGTGAGGGTCGATGTTTTGCTGCTTTGTGGGATTCAATTCTAATTTCGATAACGATATACTGCAGAAACGGAATGATGCAGCCATGTTTCGCCTTAGGTGGTTTGTGTTTGGGTTGAAGCGATCATTTAAATCACTGGAAAATGATATAATTCTTCAGATACAGTTAATTGATTTTCGTGGAGGCATTTTTACAAGCGATTGGACAGGTACGTTATGTCGAGGTACTGCGAAGATCTTAAATATTCATTTTTAGCATTTACCTTTACAATTTCTGCTCGTGTGAACCACAAACACCGAAACTTACCCGTATAATTACCAATCAAGTGCGGAGAACACAGCATAAAGCTTCACCTCCCATCCCCTGGCGAGGAAGAGTTATGAGTTTAATTTTCTGATTCTGAGAGCCTGACCGGCTCGCGCTGATATTACGGAACCGCTTTCCGCCGAGCAAACTTTTATACATTCTGCTTCTTTTTACAAGATGAGATTTATAGTATTTCTTTACCACACTAAGCACGACCAACGATAGCAGCCTGTTGTTGTGCTTTTAAAGTTCACGGAGAAAATTTGACATGATTTATGATCTATCTTGGGGAAAAACGGTTAACCTCGTCGTGCCAAACGCCACGTAATGAATATACGTCGGGTCTGTGGGAAGAAACTTCTCCACGACAATATGGTTTTCCCCAGGGCAAGGCAGAAAGATACAGCTTTGCTGAAGAGCTGATGCTGTGTAGCTGCCTGAAAGAGAACTTTTGAAGTTTTCCGGCTGAAACAATTAACTGTGTTAATGAGAACTAGCTGTTGATTCAAGACAACAACAATTGTATTAAATTTCAACTGAACTTCAAATTGAAACAAGACCATTTTTGAAAGACTTGGTTACTACAATTGATGGTATTATAACTTAACACTTTCCAATTAACCATCTACAAAGCTGCTAGTTCTAGATTTTTTCGCGCAGATGGCAACCCGCTCCGGGATAGTCGAGCTGATTTTTTCAGTATGGTTAAAATTGTTGATTCATGAAATTCTCAGCAACTTCGCACTTATCTGCAAAACGGGTAGTACCAGCAGATGCGCAAAAAATATACACTATTACCAGTATACAAATGTTAGGCATAACTGCCATAGTTTTTGTGTAATCGATCACAATACATTCTCAGATTCAAAACCATTTCAAGCCCATACATTCCAAGGTTGGTGGCCTCCTACCTGTGACTGCCGACAGAAGCGACTTCCATCGGTTAATTGAAGTATGGCGTAAGGCTAAAATCAACGAAAGCATTGTTTTCCAAAATGTCGAAACAATCGTCTGATTGAGATTGAGAATGTTCCACACAATGCATACAATGATTATCGAGGAATTTAGCTTGGAAACATGTGTGTTAGATGAGAATGGTATATAAGATGCTCCAAGCTGTTGACCCAATCAAGTCGTATCCAAGACCTGTTCTCAAGATGAAATCCATCGTTCTTCTCGCCATCGTCGTCATTGTTGGAATCTGCCAGGCGCAGATGGCCGTCAGAGTTCCATTTTATCTGACCGGTAATGCAGATGGATCGGTTCAAGTCACCCTCGGCACGTTCAGCGCTACATTGCAGGCCTCCGATCTTGCTACCCTGAATGCTATTATTACCTACGTCCAAACCAGTTTCGGAAGTGTCAAGGCTGGAGCAACCACCAGAAAATCTTTCATATTTGCTGTAAATGAAAATGGAGCAGTTACAGAAACAGTGATCAGTGGAAAGAGATACACCATTGCTCCCACATTGGGCAACGTTTTGCTGCAACTTCTACAAGTAATATCGCCAGCTTTGGGATAATGCCGGATCCAACAGAATTCAATAGAGTTTCTTCTAGGATCATTTCCAGGAAGTAAGAACGGTCACAATTATTTCTTACCATGAAATAAATCAATAAATCCCATGAAAGTTTTGGTTTAAATAATTCCCATATACCTTGGATTACTGCACAAAAAAGTAGCAATAGGATCCCTTGAAAATTTTTATGTCTGGTGTCGAGACTTAGTCCTTGGCTTATAGTTTTATTTTTAATTAAATATGGGATTTCGTAGTATTTCCAAAGCCTAAGATGCCTAACATAGTTTGAGATCATATAAATTATTAAATTCTGTGGCCTCAAAGTAAGTTGAAAATCTCTAAAATAAACTAATACTAAAAAATTTACACGATATTAATTAACGATATGACAGCACAATTTTGCAACATAATTTGCAATTGGCTCACCGATAACACTCCAAGACGAAAACCTCCTATATCTCCTGCTTGGAGTTCTCCTCTCCTGCGGCTTTTGAAACGCGATAAAAATTCCTGGCAGTGTAAACTTCGCCGACATCGAACTTCTGAAACGAAACGCAACTTTCATCGCGCTTGCAACGCCTATCGTTAGCTTAATTCAACCCTATACAAGTCATATGTCTTGCGTGTCCAGAACAATTTACGTAGAAATCCCAAGAGCTTCTGGAAGTTTGTGAACTCCAAGCGAAAATCGTCGAATATTCCTTCATCCGTATTTTTTGGCGATTTGGAGTCTACTTCCATGCTCGAATCGTGTGATCTATTTTCCCGCCACTTCAGTTCTGTTTTTTCGGATTCAGCCGCCAACGCAGATGAAGTAGAAAGAGCGGCTTGCAATGTTCCTGAGGGTCTCATCGATTTGCGTACATTTGTGGTTAGCAATATGTATGTCGTTAAAGCTGTTAGGAAGTTGAAGAAATCTGTTTCACCGGGTCCTGATGGTGTACCTGCAATCATTTTTTGCCGCTGTGTTGCTGTTTTAGCTGATCCCCTAGCTCGCATCTTTACCGCTTCGTTGCACCAAGGAGTTTTCCCCGAAATATGGAGACATTCCTTTATGTTCCCTGTCCATAAGAAGGGCGACAAACGTGACGTGACAAATTACCGTGGCATAACAAGTCTATCTGCAGCTTCAAAATTATTCGAGATCATTGTGAACGATGCTATCTTCTTTCATGTCAAGAGCTACATTTCAGCAACGCAACACGGATTTATGCCAGGACGCTCAGTTACATCAAATTTGCTGGAGTTCACCTCAACATGTATAAATCACTTGGAAAATAGGGCTCAAGTTGATACCGTTTATACCGATCTGAAAGCGGCATTCGATTGCATCGATCATGGTATTCTTCTTCGGAAAATGTCTCGCCTGGGAATTTCGGATGGTTTGGTTGATTGGCTGAAATCATATCTTTCCAACAGAACACTTCGTGTCAAGCTGGGTTCGTGCACTTCATCACCATTTGCTGCAACCTCCGGTGTTCCCCAGGGCAGCTGTTCACAATCTTCTTCAACGATGTGACGCTCCTCTTGCCGAGTGTGCTCATATACGCCGATGATCTCAAACTATACATTGTTGTCAAGAACGTCGAGGATTGCCGTCAGCTCCAAGCAATGTTAGACCAATTTGTTGATTGGTGCCGCTTAAACAAGCTTTCCGTCAGTATATCAAAATGTGTGGTCATGACATTTAATCGCACAAGAACGCCAATCGTATTCGATTACTCAATTGATGGATTTGTACTAGAAAGAGTAGAACAAGTAAGCGACCTAGGTGTAATGCTGGACCCTAAACTTACGTTTGACTTACACCGTTCAATGGTAATCACTAAGGCTAATCGTCAGCTTGGTTTTATATCAAGAATCTCAAGAGATTTTTCGGATCCGTACTGTTTAAAAGCACTGTACTGTTCACTCGTTCGTCCGATTATCGAGACTGCATCTGTTGTTTGGACTCCCTACCAACTTTCCTGGAACATCAGAATAGAACGTATCCAAAAAACATTCATTCGTCGAGCATTAAGACAACTTCCTTGGAGAGATCCACTAAACTTACCTCCGTATGCTGAGAGATGTCGCTTGCTAAGCATGGACACGTTACAACGACGGCGACAAATTCAACAGACAACATTCGTCGCGAAGTTATTAAGTGGTGAAATTGACTCTACCCACTTACTCTCTTGCTTGAACTTTCGTGCGCCAAGCAGATTTCTACGCTCAACGTTCCTATTGCGTCAAGACTCACACCGCTCTTCTTTTGGACAACATGAACCTGTTACGAGTATGATTCGCACGTTTTCTACAGTTGAAGAGTTATTCGAGTTTGGGGAACCTGCTGCTCAATTCCAGAGACGTATTATTAACTCCAGATACATTTAGTATTTGTTATGGCTTCTGGTTCATTAAGACTTATTGTCAGATGGATGTATTAAATAAAAAAAAAATAAAAAATGTCTGATATGTGTAAAATTAGGCAATTAAAACATTTCATCATCCAAAGTCTTGCAAATTGGTCAAGAATCTCAAACAATGTTTTTATTTAAATATAGTGTTTTGCATCTGCCTCATTTCCTGCGTCGTCAGGGAGCAAAGCTTCATTAAAGCTTTACAATACCCTATAACATGATGCATCATCATGCATGAATTATTGAGCTGGAAGCCGTAAGTTTTCCTAGTTTCTTCCAAGTCCAAAATGTCAAAAATGTCATCGATTTCAGTTTTGATCTCGCAACTATTGACAACATTGCGCCACCTACCTATGGGGGAAAAGTTATTCAAAACTAACCTCAGATTAGTCTTGCAATTTTGCTCAGAATTATCAATATTCTTCTCGAAATTATCCTTGAAATTCCCTTGGATTTCTTCTCAAAATAGCTTTGGAAATCTCTTGAAAAATCACTAGGAATTATTTTTAGAATTACATTGGAATTTTCCCTATAATTATTTATTATTACAGTTAACTCTCTACAACTATATATTTTATAGCTCGATGGATTCTGTAGTAGACGGATTTCACGCCAACTCGTCTTCGGAGTTGGCAGCACCCTCTCAGAACCTTATGAAACTTTGTGGGTGTGGAGACTTAGCAATTTTAAGCAACTTTGAGTACTTATTTTTTTCAAAATTTATCTCGCCTAACATTTGATAAGGGTCAAAGTTTTTTGTCGATTTTTTTTTTCAAATCGATATAGCTTAAAAATGACAAGCCCTACAAAATAGTGATGTATCGCGAACTTTTAGCAAATAATCTGAAATTTTATAAAAAAATTTAAATAAATTAAAAAATTGGTTTCTACACTCTAAACAAATATATTTAAAAATTAAAAGTCATTTTCCCAAAAATGGTACCCCTCAGATTTGCTTGATATTTTTTCTCATGAAAGGCAATATAATTACCTAACTTTTCTTCATACATCGCAAAGTGGGCGCTTTTAAGGAAAAAAAGTTGTTCGAACAACAACTTTTTCATGTTAATTTTTTTTTAGCGTGTTTCACTCAAAGTCGAATAGTAATACGCGCACAACCTTATTAAAATCCGTTGAAACTTAATGAGCATAAAGATTTTGACCTTTTGATAATCTGGGCGTGCTTAAAACAAAAATCTAGCCTAACATTTGAAAGGGCCTAATACAGAGGATTTTCCTGCATTTCGAATGGTGTTTTAATAAATGAAAACTCTAGTGTTTTTGTTTAGTGCATAATTTATTTTCCTATAATTCTCCATACATAATTTGAGTTTTTCATTGATTATTAGTCTATCGGAAACAGAGTGAAATTTTTCGGAGTTTCCTTTGAATGTGAAAATCGCTTAGTAGAAATTATGTTTTGAGAAATAGGTACAAAACAATGAAATTTTTGTGTACCAGGTATAGTTTTTACATGACTGAACAGCTCCTTGAGTTCATCGGACATCTTTGTGTATTGATCATTTGATATGAAGCAGAAGTTCAATTTTGTTATGCTTGTATCTGTTTGTTTAACTGCCCAGTCATACAGTTCTTGTGGAGTTGTGATTGTGTTTCCATAATCTCGAGCAAGACTTGCTCTCTTTGCCATTCGTTTGAGAGTTCCTCCACTTGCGTCACATGGGCCTTTCCCATGAGACGTTGCGAAGAAGTGCCATTCTGCTTCCAATCCATACTTGGACTTGAAGTTGCACAAACTGGCAAAATTCTTTTTATTTTTGTAATGAGCCGCTGCTCCATCTGACATGAAAGTAATTTTTGTGAAACTAATAGATTGTTTAATGAAATCTAACAATCTTGATATAAATAATTGAACTGCTAACTTCTGAAATAATAATAAAGCTTAAATTTTCCAACTTGTTTTCTTTTATGTAGTAAATTTCGAAAGGATGTATCGTAGCTTGATTATTGTTCCAATGATACCCCTGTGCTGAGTTTTGAATAATAAATGAATAATTTTCAGAAAAGTCGCAAATCACTAAAATTTCACCGTTTTGAAGAGAATTTTTTTTTATTACTTAGGTTGCTCTTTATGAATAAAATCATGGGTTATGAGCTTTTCAACTTTTTCCGTCAAATATTGAACAAACTCATCTGCAGGTTTAATAATAGTTTCCAAATTACAACGTTATAACGTTACTAGTTTACAAATTACTTAAATATTAGATTATGTCGGTAGAAACAGACTGCGGTGCTTTAAGTTTATACCTTATATCTCTCATGTGACTACCTGCGTTGTTATATAACTGCTATATAGCAGGTAACTTAACGATTATTTTAGGCATGCCTTAAATAATCGTTAAGTTACCTGCGCTATTATATGTATTCACTTGAGAGATGAGGTATAAACATATATGCATATTGCTTACTAATGGACACACCTAATACATAAAAATAAATGAATGATTATTTTTCTAATTAAATTAATCACAAATACATGAATTGAAATCTTTTCATGAATAAAACATACTAAGTGATTTTTACTTAGTTTACCTGTTGATTTGGAACAATTTGAGGGTGGTTTTATAGAAGTTGTATGCATATATTATAATACAATCCATCACAGGAAAGTGCAAACCATGCTGAGATGGCTGTTCCTCATTAGAACGTTTTGTTCTGAACTCTTATTGGACGATTTGCAGGTAACTTCTCTGTACCCTTTTCAAATGTTAGGCTAGATTTCGCCCAGATTATCGAAAAGTATACCCATAAAGTTTAATCGAATTTTAATAAGGTTGTGCGCGTATTACTATTCGACTTTGAGTGAAACACGCTAAAAAAAAATTAACATGAAAAAGTTGTTGTTCGAACAACTTTTTTTCCTTAAAAGCGCCCACTTTGCGATGTATGAAGAAAAGTTAGGTAATTATATTGCCTTTCATGAGTGTTACCGCGTAGCGTAATTTATGGAAGGTTAAGACTGCTCGAATTTATTATCAGTAGTCATCTCGCTTTTGCTCATGCATCCCTTATCAGACCATCGCAGTTTCCGATCTGCGGGAAGATGGTCAAAGTAGTAATGTGCGATAACGATCGGCTCGTAGATCGGAAACTGCGATGGTCTGATAAGGGATGCATGAGCAAAAGCGAGATGACTACTGATAATAAATTCGAGCAGTCTTAACCTTCCATAAATTACGCTACGCGGTAACAATGAGAAAAAATATCAAGCAAATCTGAGGGGTACCATTTTTGGGAAAATGACTTTTAATTTTTAAATATATTTTTTTAGAGTGTAGAAACCGATTTTTTATTTTATTTAAATTTTTTTATAAAATTTCAGATTATTTGCTAAAAGTTCGCGATACATCACTTTTTTGTAGGGCTTGTCATTTTTAAGCTATATCGATTTGAAAAAAAAATCGACAAAAAACTTTGACCCTTATCAAATGTTAGGCGAGATAAATTTTGAAAAAAATAAGTACGCAAAGTTGCTTAAAATTGCTAAGTCTCCACACCCACAAAGTTCCATAAGGTTCTGAGAGGGTGCTGCCAACCACTGGATGAGTTGGCGTGAAATCCGTCAGTATCTTCATCAATGTACTAAAATCTAAAAACGACTCGTTACGATTTGTTCTCCAAGAAAATAGAGCGGTAGGTTTCGTGCAAACTATATAATATAATAAATAATTTTTAAAAGAAAAAACCCAGATGTTCATTGGATTCTGGAGAGGTTAAATTCTGTTAAAAAGAAGGGATGTTGGCATTTTAGTCGGTTTTGTCCTTGAAGACTCCTATTTGATCATTAAATGGCTTATATTTGTGCTTTAATTATAATATATATTTTTTTTAATTGGATTCATACGATTATGAAAGAGCTTTGGAATGAAACTCCTTCCTTAGCTCAGTCGGTAAAGGCACAGCTACAAAGCAAGGCCATGCTGGAGGTGGCTGGGTTCGATTCCCGGTCCGGTCTAGGAATTTTTCGGGATGGAAAATTTCTCAACTTTCCTCGGCATATAGTATGACTGTACTTGCCACACAATTATACTAATGCAAAAATAGTACAGGCATCGAAAGCTCTCAATTAATAGCTGTGGAAGTGCATCTAGAACACTAAGTTGAGAGCACGCAATAAACTAATATGCCGTACGCAATAAGCTTGAAATGCGAGGAAGAAGAAGAAAGTTGGAATGAAACTGGTTTTATTAAAATCGGTTGACTAAATGTAACTTAGGAATCGACTATAACATAATTGTAGGCACTAAAAAATAGGGTATAATGCCTTATATTTCCCTCAAACTACTCGAAAATGATTTGTGCTGTGCACATTAACCTTGACATTCGATTTATAATCAAAAAAGCTAATTTTTGACGTATAGCTACCCTATAATATCCAGCGGCGTTTTGCAATATTGAGTTAAATGATTAAAAAAAAAAACTACAAGGGACAGCCCTATGGGGTTGTATGCAATGGTGATGTAGAACTACGTGGTCTAATAAAATAAATCTTATTTGTTAACTGCAGCAGGAGATTGTTTTTTAAGTACCCGCAGGCAAAAGAACGTTAGAATTCCATAAAAACACTCGTGAACTTTAGCTACAAGAAATTAGCATGAATTTCATTGATTTGCCTTAAATACAAAATTATTTTTGCAAAAAAATCCGAGCAGACTGGAACCGAACCATAAACGTTGAGATTACGAAGCTCGTGTGTTGACAACTCGTATTCCTATTCCTACACTTAGGCAAATAGACTTAAAAATGTCACAAGGGTCGACTTATGAACAACACATATGAACTTCACAAGCGTGACTTAAAGGGTGTCCACGATGAAATTGCCACACACAAAATTGATTCGCAAAATTCGAGTTTTCATCCGATTGCCATCAAATTTTCAGGGATTGAGAAATAACTATTAAACTTCATTTTACCATTTTACTCGTATTTTATTTACAGTCCATACGCAAATGCCCACACCTTGGCCTTAACCCCGGCCATAAGATTCTGCACAACCTGTGAATCAACCGTTTTTTGCATGTAAACCCATACTTTCTTCAGTTCCTCGACTGTCTTCACTACCTTAGGTCGTTTAAGAAGGTGCTGCTTCAAAATCGCCCAGTACTTCTCGATGGGGCGGAGCTCCGGAGTGTTGGGAGGGTTGAACATTTTCGGCACGAAATTGACCTTATTGTCCGCATACCACTTCAGCACGTCCTTGGAGTAGTGGCATGAGGCCAAATCCGGCCAGAAGATTGTTGGGACGTTGTGGGCCTTCAGGAGAGGAAGCAGCCGCTTCTGGAGGCACTCTTTTATGTACACCTGTCCGTTCATCGTGTCCTGGGTCACGAAAGGTGCACTCCGCTTCCCGCACGTGCAGATGGCTTGCCAAACCAGGAATTTCTTCGCGAATTTGGACATCTTCTGAGTGCGGACATGCTCCGGAACGCAGAACTTATCCTTGGCCGTGAAAAACAGGTTGCCGGTGATCTGTTTGAAGTCGGCCTTCACATATGTTTCGTCGTCCATGATGCAGCATTCAACTTTCGTCAGCATGTTGAGGTACAACTTCCTGGCACGGGTTTTGGCGGACTTGTTCTGCTTCTCGTCGCGATTAGGGGCCTTTTGTACCTTGAACGTTCGAAGCCCAGCCTTAGTTTTGGCCTTCTGGACAAAACTTCGGCTTAGGTGCAGCTTCTTAGCCACATCCCTAACGGAGGCGTTCGGATTTCGGTTGAAGGCCCCAACTACGCGGTTGTGATTTTTGGTGTTGTACGGAATACTTTTTCCTTCACTTCTGGGCTTCCGATCGGTGGTCAACCGTTCCTCGAACCGCTTAATCACTCGCGACACCGTGGAATTCGCGATTCCCAACGTTTTAGCGATGGAACGATGCGAGAGATCCTTGTTCTCGTGATGAATGCGCAAGATTTTATCACGCACGAGCTGTTCTTTCGACTCCATTTCCGCGAGTTTTGATCACAGGACTTTAAAACTTGCAGGATGTAAATAATGCACTATGAACTAAATCCACCCAAATTTTCATTAAATTCTACCCAACGGTTAAAAAGTTAGAGCAATTTCATAGTGTGGCAATTTCATCGTGGACACCCTTTATGAATGATTTTCGGGTAACATGAGGTAGCTCTTATACGCCTTTAACAATTGCATTTTCCCAAGCATTGAACGCTTTCAAGGAATAGGAATTTAACCCTCCGTTACTCGCGCTGTTGTACTTTGTACAACACACATGAGTTTTCCATTGCCATTTTGTTGCTGAGTTACCAATCGATCTGAAACCAACGAGTATTCCTCAAAAAACTTGTTTTGATCTAAACAAGCTAAACTTTGATTACAGTAAATACCTAAAAAATGCGGATAATAGGGAAAATGTAAATGGAAACCGCGAAAACTGTGACCATACTACGTGGGATTTGACTTAATTGATTACAACATGGAATATATCAAGATTCTGACAAGATAGAAAATTATTGTCTCTGACAAAGTTGTTCAGGAGATCATAGCCTTGTCGCTGGCGGACAGTAGTTCAGAATTTTCTCACTACGTAGCGCTAGTATACATGTGAAATTCTCGTATGTGATATATCTCGAGATTCTGACCAGATAAAAAGTTACTGCCTATCACAAAGTTTTTCAGGAGATCAAAGCCTATTGCTTGGTGCTCAATAGTTCAGAATCTGCTCACTACGCGACGCTAGTATACACGTAAAATTCTCATATAAAATATCTCGAGTTCCCAACCAGATAGAAAGGTACTGTCTTCGGCATAGTTGGTCAGGATGTCAAGGCTTTTTTGCAGGTGGACAGTAGTTCAACTGTTAATCAGTAAAAAAGCTATGGTCTCCTGAACAGCTTTGCCTAAGACGGTAACTTTCTATCTGGTCAGGTTCTCGAGATATTTTATATGAGAATTTCACGTTTATACTAGCGCCGTGTAGTGAGAAAATTCTGAACTACTGTCCACCAGTCAAAACTACTTGACACCCTGAACAAGTTTGCCGAAGACAGTAACTTCTCTCTGCTCAGGATCTAAAGCTATTGAATATGCGAAAATTGCATGTATATACTAGCGCCACGTAGTGAAAATTTTCTGAACTACTCCACCAACGAAAAGATCTGGACTTCCTGAAAAACTTTGCCGAAGACAGTAACTTTTTATATGGTAAGGATCTAGAAATAATATATATATGCGAGAATTTTACATGTATACTAGTGCCGCGAAGTGAGATCACGCTGAACTACTTTCCAACAACGAAAAGGCCTTGACCTTCTGAACAACTTTGTCGACGACAGTAATTTTCTATCTGGTCATGATCTCGAGATATATCACATGCGATAATTTCACATGTATTCTAGCGCTACGTAGTGAGAAAATTCTGAACTACTCTCCACCAGCAAAAAGATTATGATCTCTAGAAAAACTTTTCCCAAGACAGTAATTTTCTATCTGGTCAGGATCTGGAGATTTTCCATACTGGGCTCTGATGAAGCAGAATCTTTCTGGAAAGAAAGAAGGAATCAAAGATATGAAACATTTCCATCAAATTTGGACAAGGACGGCCACCATGGTATCTGAGGAGTCTGTACAAACTCAAAATGATGGAATTAAGCGCAAAGTTCGAAAATTTTATGCAAATACCGAATAACTATGTTATGACTTCGTGAATTTTTAAATCATATCCCATGAATCTGAAATAAACAACTACAATTGAAGTATATTGCGAAATTTGTGGTTTCACACACTTAAGTTAACTTATCAAAAAGATCTGGCAACTCTTCCGTTTTCTCATACATTCGCTATAAGACATACACAATTGCGTCATCTGCCACTCATAGGTAAATGCTCCGAAAGAGTTTTATAGCGATGTTTCCCACCCCAGAAGAAAGGTGTGTGTAGGGATCGACTAAAAACTCAGAGTGGTACAAATAACACTGGTGCTACTCTAAAATAAAGGATCGCGTCCCTTATATTTGGAAGGAGAAAGAGACTATGGAGAGAGAGAGATTTCATATTTAGGAGAGAGTAGTTGGATAGCTCAGGTGCTACTTGTGTATAGCACAATCGAGTAGTGCACGGTTTAATGACGGGAGTAGCACTTTTCAATCGGGAGAGACGTGGCTTAGAGATTTACAAGAATGGCTGCATATTTTAGGCTGAGTGCATAATATTTTGACACTCAATTAATATATGTTGCAGTGATGGTATGGTATTCAAAAGCGTAGGAAAATGCAAATTTTGATGCTTTTCTTAAAGAGATTTTTTTAAGATCGCTGTGTAATTTGGAGGTGCGGCTTAAACAGCGTCTGACTGGCATCCAGCGGCTGAATAAGAAATGCTCTTCCCCGGAAGCTACACCTAAGATGGCAGCCCCATCACGGCGGATAGGAGACCTTAGGCCAACCACCTACTGTCTCTGAAACCTTTACAATTGTTACACAAACCAACAGAGAAAGCCACCGAACTGATATAACGGCAACGACTTTTAGCGCAAAACAACAGACACGAATTGGATCATGGAATGTATTGACGTTAGCCCAGCAGGATAAACTGGCACAACTCACCAACGAGGCGCAACGCATGAAGCTAGAAATCCTGGGACTGAGTGAAGTTCGTTGGCCAAACTTTGGAGAACACAAACTGCCGTCGGGACAGGTACTACTATACTCTGGTATTCGAGGTGAAAACGCTCCCCGCCATCGTGGAGTTGGTCTCCTACTTAGCGTCCAGGCAAGTGCTGCGCTCATCAAGTGGGAGCCTGTTAATGAGAGGATAATCGTTGCCAGATTTAGAACACAGGTTCGTAACCTTACCATAATCCAATGTTATGCGCCAACCGATGCTGCCGAGCTACAGGACAAGGAGAATTTTTATAGTCAACTGAATGCCGTCGTGGATAAGGTTCCACAGGGTGACATCAAGATCTACACTGGCGACTTCAATGCGAAGATCGGCTCCGACATACCGAAAATCAGATCGACCACATCTGCATCAGCCAAAAATGGAGACGGAGCCTTCTTGATGTCCGGAATAAACGCAGCACCGACATCGCGTCTGACCATCACCATCTAATCGGTGAAATCCGCCTACGCATGGCGCGGATTCAGCGACGGGAAGAGAGACTCGGGCGGCGGTTCAACACACGCCGACTTGAAGATCCAGCGGTAAAAAGGTCTTTTGTTCATGAACTTGAGACTCGAGCTGCGGACGTTCCAGAAGGTGGCAGCGTAGAAGAACAATGGACGGCCATCAAGAATGCCTTTATAGACACAAGCGAGAACAACTTGGGTGAGCTGCGCACCCAGAGGAAAGAGTGGATCACAGATGAATCCTGGCGGAAGATTGAGGAGCGTAGAGAAGCAAAAACCGCGATAGAGCGGGCGAGAACCAGAGGAGCCAAGAACGAAGCCCGTCAACGGTACTCGGCTCTAGAGAAGGAAGTCAAGCGCTCTTGCAGACGGGACAAGCGAGCGTGGGTGAACTCCCTGGCCGACGAAGGGGAGAAAGCCGCAAACACTGGCAATATACGCCTCCTCTACGATATCTCACGACGCCTGAGTGGAGCAAGGATGAACCCGAGGATGCCAGTGAAGGACACGACTGGACAATTGCTTACCGACCCCACTGACCAGCTGAAACGCTGGTTTGAGCACTTCGAACAACTTCTTCAAGTTTCGACGGCCAACCAGCCATCAACATCTCGGCATGATCCGCCTAGGGTGCGGCGCATCACTCGCGTCAATTCCGAGGCTCCATCACTGCAGGAGATTGAAGCAGCTATCCGAAGCATGAAATCCAACAAGGCTCCAGGGGTCGATCGCATATCAGCAGAGATGCTCAAAGCTGACCCCATGCTATCGGCACAAATGTTGCATCAACTATTTTGTAATATCTGGGACACCGCAACTTTTCCGGCCGACTGGATGCAGGGCATCTTAGTGAAGGTCCCAAAGAAGGGGGATCTGACTGTGTGCGACAATTGGCGAGGCATCATGTTACTGTGTATTGTTCTCAAAGTTCTGTGCAAAGTTATCCTGAATCGGATACAGGAGAAGATCGACGCAACTCTCCGACGGCAGCAGGCAGGATTCCGTGCCGGAAGATCTTGTGTGGACCATATTGTCACGCTCCGCATCATCCTGGAGCAGGTCAATGAATTCCAAGAGTCCCTTTATTTGGTATTCATTGACTACGAAAAAGCTTTCGACCGTCTCAATCACGATAATCTGTGGGGCGCCCTGAGACGCAAGGGAGTCCCGGATAAAATCGTCAACCTCATCGAAGCGCAGTATGAGGCTTTCACGTGCAGAGTTCTGCATAACGGAGCCTTGTCCGACCCTATCCGGGTAGTCGCTGGTGTGAGACAAGGATGTATACTATCACCGCTACTGTTTCTCATCGTAATCGACGAGATCATGGTAGGTGCAATTGACCGTGTACCGTGGGCTGCTTTGGCAGCCTATCACCATGGAACATCTCAAGGACTTCGATTTGGCTGATGATGTTGCTCTACTAGCACAACGGTGCTCTGATATGCAGAGTAAGCTCAATGACCTAGCCGAACGCTCCTCTGCGGCGGGTCTCACCATCAACGTCAACAAGACCAAATCGTTGGATATCAACACGGGCAACCCTTCCAACTTTACGGTAGCGGGGCAAGCAGTGGAGAAGGTCGAAAGTTTCCAATATCTTGGCAGTCAAATAGCGTCGGACGGCGGGACTAAGAGCGACATAGGTGCAAAATCAAGAAGGCTAGGGCTGCCTTTGCGTGTTTACGAAACGTATGGAGATCCAACCAGATAAGTCAACGCACCAAAATCCGAATTTACAACTCGAACGTGAAATCTGTGTTGTTATACGCCAGCGAGACGTGGTGTGTATCAGCGGAGAACACTCAAAAGCTGCAGGTCTTCATCAACCGATGCCTGCGGTATATAATTCGTGCCTGGTGGCCTCACAACTGGATCTCGAATGCCGAGCTCCATCGTCGATGTCATCAGAAGCCGATAGCAACAGAAATTCGAGAGCGAAAGTGGAGGTGGGTCGGCCACACACTTCGACGGGGCGGAAACGAAATCTGCAAGCAAGCGCTGGATTGGAATCCAGCAGGACATCGCAGCAGAGGCAGACCCAGGGGCTCATGGCGGCGGAGCCTCAATAAGGAAATTAAGCAAGTCGATAGAAATCTGACCTGGGCCCAGGTCAAGGCAAAAGCGAACAGCCGCCCAGGATGGAAGTCTTTCACGTTGGCCCTTTGCACCGCTGGTGGTGCACAGGACCCTTAAGTAAGTAAGCAGGCTGACAAAATCGGGAAAAAAAGCTGACAAAATCGGGGGTGAACGAAATCGGGAGCTGACAAAATCAGGAAAGCACTGTATTGAATATAGTCGACTCCAGACCGTAAAACCTCGATATTATCATTAATTTCTGCACGAGGCAATCATTTTCTATCAATCTATGTATAAAAACCAACACAACACATTCTACATCACTATATTTGTGAAAATAATAATTTTGCATTTTCAAACTCATCCCCACCAAGATGAAGATGAATATTAATATTAATAACAACACAAGCGATAATAAACATCCAGCAACGAATGAACAAAAACAAAGGTTGACTTCGATATTCAGAGGTTGCCTTGATCAAGAGAATGTGTTTATATCAAAATTCAAATTCATGCAAAGTTGAGAGTAGAAGGAATGATTTTCATCAGCCCTGATACATAGACCCTGTGGAAAACGGGGTTTAAAATTAGAATGCATGTTTATGGACACTCCTTACGTAAATAATTATTGAATGCTGCCTTCCTCAAGCGGAACATCGAGCAGTCACGATTGTGTTTTCTATTAAAATACGGCTAGCATATTCCTCGCATGCATCAAAGTTGTTATGCAAAGTATGTTCTGACCGGTTCTGACTATAACTCAAATAATAATAAAACTTGTCAGGTTGGACTTTTGTGAAGGCAAATTTGAAACCAGTGCAGATGTGTTGAGACTTCTCCGTATTACAGGGAGATAATGACGATTTTGATGAAACGACCGAATTTCCGCATCTGCTTGTAAAAAAGTTAAACCACTAAAGTTTCATCATCACTAAATTAGAACAGAACTTTCCAATCAAAACCAATTGACCTCTGTTTGCACAGCACATAAAACAAAGGATATTAATAAGTACATAGCTCTCGATCAAGTTCTACCATTTTTCAACTACCAGTCCCATCCCCCAATGAAATTTAAAACTATTATCAAAGTAACAATACCATTCATTTTATGATGAAGTTTCCTCCTTTCCTCCCCTGTCTATCTCACGATCCCAGTTCGGAAGGGTTCGTTTTCATTGGAAAGTATTTAGGTCAAGAGGAATCAATTTTAATTTCAATCCAACTTTGTGCTAACTACCCATAGCAGCCAGAAACTAAAATATACCGTCCGACTAGAGATTGACTTGGTCCGAACTTTCATCCGCCTTCCTGACTGGTGGCGATAATTACCGAGCTTTGTCGATAAATCACCGACTGCTGTGGTGGGTTCATAGGATAGAAGGAAAAGTTTAAAGCTTCATCTGCTCCTAATGTGGTTGCAAGTGCTTTAATTCGAGAGAGTGAGTCGTCATCGGCGAGGTCCGGTGACAACCATTAATTTCGATTCGAAAATGACTCTCCTTCCTGTCATCAATCTCAATTGCACTCCCGGGACCGACCGATGATGGTTGAAAGTGATCATAATTAATCAATGTGCGTTTCACCATAAACATTGATGGTCTCCTATAAAAGACAAACTACACTTCTTGCTTCGCTAGCTGGCGGAGCTGCCCTCTCGCTTGCACACTATTTAGTGGTGTCTAATTGTCTCTCGTCCTGGTCCCGGGTGCGCCGCTGCAACACCCGAGATGGGGCATCCAAAGAGTGATGACATCAAATTGCATCATCAGCACAGCATCATCGTCATCACGGTCGGTGTCATTGTTGGTATGCTAGATCACTGGGTGTTACGTTCCAGCAAGGTCCAAATGGGGGCTAGGGTAGAACGAGAGGAGCACCAGAGAAGGGTAGTCTGAAAATGGTTCAACTGAGCTCCAGAATTCCCCAGACGAGGTTAAATCGTTTCTGAGCGCTCAATTTTGTGCTCGATATTCTTTTCCGGCGTTTTTCTGACACTACTCGCCAAACGGTGGGTGAAATGTTGTGAAAATATGCAAATTACGCCACTGATGAATTTTGATAGGGTGTTTTTAGATGTAACTTTTTGCGTTGCGACTTAAGTTCAGACAAAATTTCAATTGGACGCACCGTTCGATTGACACCGACAGTTATCCATTGGGAGAGTACCCTCTGCTGCAGATGACGTCATTTTGTCGCTGCTGGCAGCAAATGGCAGCTAACAGCCTGCATGTAGTCGAGCTGAGGATGGCACAAATTTAAATGTTGTCAAGCTCTATGATAATCTATGTGATTTATTACTTCCTTTTGAAATTTATTGTCACTCTTGTTACAGTGACATCTTTTCCGATGCCACCCATTCCAGTAGCTTTCTACTGTTTTTTTTTTTGCTCTTCGGTCAACTGGGGTTCTAGAACGGATTGCACTTGTGCCAGTGAACCAGTGGGGAAACCCAACTTTGGATGAACGTAATCGTTTTGGTCGTCCCATGTTGTTTCCATCGAGCATAGTTCGTACACGTTTGGTCACACTTTATTCAAATGAGAGTTACGTGCCATTCGGAACTGGGGCTGGAATTACGTAGATGGAGTTTTAAAAAATGGTTCCCGTTAAGGACAATGGTCACTAGGGGGGGCAATTGATACAACTTCAGGCAGACAATGGGTCGTTATGGCGATGCAGATGCTGGGAAATGGTTAACTTGTAATGGGGGCTAATTTCATGCCAGTGGGATTACGATGTGATGAACGAGGCAGTAATGCAACCAAGGTGGATTTTATAGTTATGAGTTGAACAGGTTTTTAATTTTGGAAGATGAAAACATACAAATTTATGAGGCAACCTCAAGAGGAAAAGGCATTGTTGAAAATCTCTGTGATTATATGTTAACATCAACAGGCTCAATATTGCCCAATGCATGCTTATAAACATACAAACATTAAAAGAGCGACGTGAATATGCAATGGTTTCGTTTGTAAACGATATCGTTTCGCATTAACTCAGCAGAACTTTTATCAAAATTAAATTTTTATGCCCTACTTGACAACTCGGAAATCAAAATTTATTTGCCATACAAAAGTACGTATTTTTTATAGAAATGTGGGTTTCTTGACTAGCCAAGCTGGATTTTGGCTCCGTCCTTGGAAAAACAGGCTTGGATGTTATAGAATAGACCTTCGTGAGTTCATACGTGATGGTAGATTTGTTTGAAGTCAGGCAATCGTTTGAAATTTGTGCTTGGATTTTATAAAATGAAGCTTGCTGAATACCAGAAGAACGAACCTGGTTAATATTCACAACAGAATGTATTTTCATAGAAAATTGATTTTTCTGTTTTGCCGAACTGAATGTTGGCTCCTATCTTCGAAAAATAGACTTGTATTTTATGAAATAGAAGTTGCTGAAATCATACGTGAATTTCGTGCTGAAGTTGCTGAAATCGTACGTGAAATACAAACAAGGAACGCCGGGGACTCGTCGCCCAACAGGATCCGAATGCTGACTGACTCCAAGCCGAAGGCAGCCCGAAGGTCCTCCAGCTCCGCGCAGTTCACGAGGATGTGCTCCACGGTGGCTGGCACTCCGCAGGTTTCACAGGGCCTCCGGAACGGTGTTCCTCCGAAGTTGTGGGAGACGCTGCTGTGCCCGGTGCGAAGCCTTGACACCACTCGTTGTTCTCTTAGGTTTGGTCGATCCTTCCAGGTTCCGGTGATCGCCTTGATCTTCTGAAGGAGGTGTGTCCTGTTGTTCCTCCACTCAGTGTCAAAGGCTATCCGAATCATACGCTTGATCCACTTTTTGACATCTTGGAGCGGTACATTGCCGGTGAACCTGGGTCCGATGTGGCCTGAGCCGGCGAGGTGGTTGGCTATTACCTTCCCTTGGATCCCGCAGTGACCGGGTACCCACATGAATACTGTGTTTGGCGTCACGTGCTTTACCGTCCCTTGGATCCACGGATTACTTACTTAATTAAGGGTCTTGTGCACCACCAGCGGTGCAAAGGGCCAACGTGAAAGACTTCCATCCTGGGCGGCTGCTCGCTTTTGCCTTGACCTGGGCCCAGGTCAGATTCCTATCGACTTGCTTAATTTCCTTATTGAGGCTCCGCCGCCATGAGCCCCTGGGTCTGCCTCTGCTGCGATGTCCTGCCGGATTCCAATCTAGCGCTTGCTTGCAGATTTCGTTTCCACCCCGTCGAAGTGTGTGGCCGACTCACCTCCACTTTCGCTCTCGAATTTCTGTTGCTATCGGCTTCTGATGACATCGACGATGGAGCTCGGCATTCGAGATCCAGTTGTAAGGCCACCAGGTACGAATTATATACCGCAGGCATCGGTTGATGAAGACCTGCAGCTTTAGAGTGTTCTCCGCTGATACACACCACGTCTCGCTGGCGTATAACAACACAGATTTCATGTTCGAGTTGAAAATTCGGATTTTGGTGCGTTGACTTATCTGGTTGGATCTCCATACGTTTTGTAAACTCGCAAAGGCAGCCCTAGCCTTCTTGATTCGTGCACCTATGTCGCTCTTGGTCCCGCTGTCCGACGCTATTTGGCTGCCAAGATTATTGGAAACTTTCGACCTTCTCCACTGCTTGCCCCGCTACCGTAACGTTGGAAGGGTTGCCCGTGTTGATATCCAACGATTTGGTCTTGTTGACGTTGATGGTGAGACCCGCCGCAGAGGAGCGTTCGGCTAGGTCATTGAGCTTACTCTGCATATCAGAGCACCGTTGTGCTAGTAGAGCAACATCATCAGCCAAATCGAAGTCGTTGAGATGCTCCATGGTGATAGGCTACTAAAGCAGCCCACGGTTCGGTACACGGTCAATTGCACCTACCAAAGCTTTTTCGTAGTCAATGAATACCAAATAAAAGGACTCTTGGAAATCATTGACCTGCTCCAGGATGATGCGGAGCGTGACAATATGGTCCACACATGATCTTCCGGCACGGAATCCTGCCTGCTGCCGTCGGAGAGTCGCGTCGATCTTCTCCTGTATCCGATTCAGGATAACTTTGCACAGATCTTTGAGAACAATACACAGTAACATGATGCCTCGCCAATTGTCGCACACAGTCAGATCCCCCTTCTTTGGGACCTTTACTAAAATGCCCTGCATCCAGTCGGCCAGAAAAGTTGCGGTGTCCCAGATATTACAGAATAGTTGATGCAACATTTGTGCGGATAGCATGGGGTCAGCTTTGAGCATCTCTGCTGATATGCGATCGACCCCTGGAGCCTTGTTGGATTTCATGCTTCGGATAGCTGCTTCAATCTCCTGCAGTGATGGGGCCTCGGAATTGACGCGAGTGATGCGCCACACCCTAGGTGGATCATGCCGAGATGTTGATGGCTGGTTGGCCGTCGAAACTTGAAGAAGTTGTTCGAAGTGCTCAAACCAGCGTTTCAGCTGGTCAGTGGGGTCGGTAAGCAATTGTCCAGTCGTGTCCTTCACTAGCATCCTCGGGTTCATCCTTGCTCCACTCAGGCGTCGTGAGATATCGTAGAGGAGGCGTATATTGCCAGTGTTTGCGGCTTTCTCCCCTTCGTCGGCCAGGGAGTTCACCCACGCTCGCTTGTCCCGTCTGCAAGAGCGCTTGACTTCCTTCTCTAGAGCCGAGTACCGTTGACGGGCTTCGTTCTTGGCTCCTCTGGTTCTCGCCCGCTCTATCGCGGTTTTTGCTTCTCTACGCTCCTCAATCTTCCGGCAGGATTCATCTGTGATCCACTCTTTCCTCTGGGTGCGCAGCTCACCCAAGTTGTTCTCGCTTGTGTCTATAAAGGCATTCTTGATGGCCGTCCATTGTTCTTCTACGCTGCCACCTTCTGGAACGTCCGCAGCTCGAGTCTCAAGTTCATGAACAAAAGACCTTTTTAACGCTGGATCTTCAAGTCGGCGTGTGTTGAACCGCCGCCCGAGTCTCTCCTCCCGTCGCTGAATCCGCGCCATGTGTAGGCGGATTTCACCGATTAGAAGGTGATGGTCAGACGCGATGTCGGCGCTGCGTTTATTTCGGACATCAAGAAGGCTCCGTCTCCATTTTCGGCTGATGCAGATGTGGTTGATCTGATTTTCGGTATGTCCATCACGATAAACCCACGTGACTTTGTGCACTGGCCGATGGGGGAAGAGCGAGCCCCCGATCACCATGTCGTTATTGCCACAAAATTCTGCAAACAGCTCATCGTTCTCGCTCATTTCACCGAGACCATGGCGTCCCATGACACGCTCATAGTCCGTGTTGTCGGAGCCGATCTTCGCATTGAAGTCGCCAGTGTAGATCTTGATGTCACCTTTTGGAACCTTATTCACGACGGCATTCAGTTGACTGTAAAAATTCTCCTTGTCCTGTAGCTCGGCAGCATCGGTTGGCGCAAAACATTGGATTATGGTAAGGTTACAAACCTGTGTTCTAAATCTGGCAACGATTATCCTCTCATTAACAGGCTCCCACATGATGAGCGCAGCACTTGCCTGGACGCTAAGTAGGAGACCAACTCCACGATGGCGGGGAGCGTTTTCACCTCGAATACCAGAGTATAGTATTAGAGATGAACTAGCCTAAGGCTAAAAATCTCTTAAATAAAGAATTAAAAAAAAAAAAACAGAGTATAGCAGTACCTGTCCCGACGGCAGTTTGTTTTCTCCAAAGTTTGGCCAACGAACTTCACTCAGTCCCAGGATTTCTAGCTTCATGCGTTGCGCCTCGTTGGCGAGTTGTGCCAGTTTACCCTGCTGGGCTAACGTCAATACATTCCATGATCCAATTCGTGTCCGTTGTTTTGCGCTAAAAGTCGTTGCCGTTAAATCAGTTCGATGTCTTTCTCTGTTGGTTTCTGTAACAGTTGTAAAGGTTTCAGAGACAGTAGGTGGTTGGCCTAAGGTCTCCTATCCGCCGTGATGGGGCTGCCATCTTAGGTGTAGCTTCCGGGGAAGAGCATTTCTTATTCAGCCGCTGGATGCCAGTCAGACGCTGTTTGAGCCGCACCTCCATGGTGAACAGACGCTCGGGTTGTCGAAGCATTTCCTCTATCACCGTGCTATGGTTATCGCGCCAGTGTTCGCGTCGCACTTCCTCACTCTGCTATTGTCGGATTGACAACATTGCCCAGGCTACGCCAACCAGCTGTGTCCATGTTTCAGCTGGCAGTCTTTTGTGATCATATGACTCGTGGATGCGTGAGGTAGGAACTTGTGAGGACCGGAGCTAGGTATATCGCTCCTTCCAGATTGTCACTCACCATTTTGTAGCCCGATTGTCACTCACCATTTTGGATCCACGGATGCTTCCGTGTTGCTGTTGTTAGGGCCAATATCACGCTGTGTGAGTCAGTTACGACATATATCGGCCGGTTGGCCGATAACTTAACCGCGTGGAGAATGGCCGATGCCTCAGCTGAGAACACCGAGCATTGGGTCGGGGGTGATCTGCTCACAAGCAGACCATCTCCGGAGACCCCCATTCCCACTCCGCTCCTGCAGAGAGAGCCGTCGGTGTACCTAACTTCATAACCTTGGTAGTGCGCCCCGAGAGTTTCGACAACTGTCCGGCGTAAATCCAGCGAGTTGTCTCCTGCCCTGAAGCGGTCCTTGATTCGGCTGTCAATTTTTATGTTGTGCGATTGCCAACTTTTGTCTCCGTGCCAGTGGACCCTGGGCACTGGAGGGAGATCTACGTCGGTGGCCGTGTGGAGGAGTCGGTTCGCCTAGTCGAGGAGAACGATCCTGTTGTTTCCCGACGTTTTAGCGAGAAAGGCAGCTTTAGCAGTAGCTGCGGTTATAACGAGCCGAAAAGGTAGGATACCTGCTTCAACGCATGCAGCGTCGGCTAGGGGAGAGAGCAGGAGACCGGAGACTGTTCGAACGTAGCCGTTGTACACCTGTTCCAGAATCTGGACGGCTTTCTCGGCGGCAAGGCTTGTAGCCTCTACACCGTACAGTAGGCGACTGTCGATGATGGCTCGAGCTACGCGGAAGCGGATTTCGCGATTGTTGGATCGGTGGGGGCGGGAGATGGTCTTAATCAGGTTGGACCGAATGCAACAGTCCTTCTTTACTTGTTGGAAGCGTGGCTCAAAGGATAAATTCCGATCGAGAAGCACTCCCAAGACCCTCACGATGTTTTTGGTTGGTATTGTTTGTTTTTTAATCAAGATGGGCTGTCCGTTGTTGCGATGCCTGGTGGTACATATATGGCAGCGCACTCTGTTGCCGGTGGAAAGCTGGAAACCAACAGAGTCAGCTCATCTGACCACCGAGGAGACCCCCGCTTGCGCGCTCAGTTTCGTCCTCTGCAGGGTGGGACACACCGTTACAATGAGGACGTCATCCGCGTAGACGAAGATGTAAACGTTCTTGGGTAGTTGGTCAAAGACCCCATTCATGGCCACCAGGAAGAGGGTGACCGCGATCACCGAACCCTGCGGCACTCCGGTTTCCTCACTGAAACTTTCGGTTTGCACGTTTCCGACCGAAACCCGAAAAGATCGGTCGGTCAGAAAGTTCCGGACGAAGTGAAGGATGTGTCCTTTCAGGCCCCAATCAGCAAGCTTCTTCAATACAGCTGGTGTCCATGTTCGCTTGAGCGCTTTGGAGATGTCCAGCGAAACGATCTCCGCGTGATGACCTTGGTCTTTTGCCTCCTTTAGGACTTCCCTAAGAGTAGCGAAGTAGGTGGAGGTGCCATACCCTTGCCTGAAGGCGTGCTGCCGATGGTCAAGCAGCTCCTTGACCTCAAGATATTGCTTCAGCCTCCTGTTGACCATCCATTCCAGGACTTTGACCATGCAACAGGTCAGTGAAATGAGATGGAACCCAGTGATGTCCTTGGTCCCGACATTGGTTTTCGGTTACGGTATAACGAGGCTTTCTCTCCAGTTTCCGGGTACTCTTCAGCGGTCCAGAGTTGGTTGTAAACGTCGAGGAGTTTCGTTTTGCCTTCGGGTGGAAGGTGCTTTAGCAGCGGGTAGCCGATTTTGTCCGGTCCGGCCGAGTTCCCGTTGCTCCGACTGAGAGCGAACACGAGTTCTTCCCAGGAGAGTGTGCTGTTGATCGGTAGGTCAGAGGACAGAGAGGGGTGGACTCGCTGTCGGAAGCTTTCGCTGTACTCCGAGATGCCGGATAGTTTGGCGAAGTATTTGCCCAGTTTGTCTGCTACGACGATTGGATCAGTGATGGTGACGGTGTCTGTTCGAATCTGGAACGGAGATGATAGCCGCTTGCCGCTAAGGGCGTTAATGCGACTCCATAGCTCATAAAATAGTTGCATAGACGACATGACAGCCTGATTTTATGACAACCACATAAAACCATAATACAACCACAGACCCCGTAACGTGGGTAGATCACCTTTTCGTGGTACGTTACGGGATGTTAGATCTTCCACCGATTCCTAGTCCTGACTACTTTAAACTAGGGGAAGAAGATTTTTCAGTAATCAAAGGAACATCTTAGTCCTTGTTACTTTTTATGTCTTGTTGATAGTGACAAGACTCGGCTTTGTCTACCGAGGATGATCTTGAAACAAGGAAAAAATGAGTTAGTTAGTCTTCATCTATGTGATTCCTAATCTTCCATTCGTTGTTCCCTAGTTTGAAGTGGTCAAGACTAGGGTTCGGATGCATGGTCATAACCGGTGTCATTTCTTAATTTTGTTGCTAAGGAATCCAATTTTGACTGATAAAGGGGTGCGCCTTTGGAGGGTGTTCCAACACTCCGAAGGGTTTAAATAGCGGGACCTTTCAATTAGAGTCGGATCCTTGCTATAAATGCAAGAATGATAACTGTTAAAAATATCGAATGCTTCATCATTTCTCAATAGTGATGGAGTAATACGACATGCACTAAACTAAGGACACGGGATAAACTACAATAGATCAAATTACTGGTCGCAGTGGTGTTAGGTCCCGAACAGAGGAAAAAAAAAACCACAGGCTCTAAAGGGTGCTATGATAAAACAATGATAAAATAAGAATAAATCTTCCAAGCATTTAGATTGTTACTTGGGATGGTTCTCTGTGCAATAACAGGTAATATGGCAATAACGGAGTAGCAACCGCGGGTTGTCAATCATACCCATGCTCATGCTCGATTAAGGAGGATGAAATTTTACTCTGTATTTTGATAAACATTTCAAAAGGTTCTATCTGCTTTGATCGATTCTCTTCATCTACTTTCTCTTTAGTTAATAGCTAAGTTAGTTAGTTATCTTTATTAAGGAGACTTTCAACCGAACGCTGGTTCGTCTCCGAATTAATAGCTAAGATATAAACACATTTTCTAATGTGTTTGACATTTTGAAACCTAGATAAGAAGCTTCTTTATCAAATCATGTAAATAAATTGTACAAAACCTGACTGCATAGCTGAGGTTATCAAAAGTAAAAGTTGATTAATGTAATCAATCAAAGCAAATATGACCTTTTGAACAGTTCATCTAAATAATAACTGAATTGACCTTGTTTTTTTTTTTATTTCAGAAGATCCAGTTCAAAGATATCTTGGTCAACTCAAAATATTTTTGTATGTACTCTTCGAGATCAGCCGCTGCTGCTCGAGAAATTAATGTTTCTGTTAATTTTAATATTAGAATGGAAACTTATTTAGGGAAGAGCGCTGCATCGTCGTAATCGCCGTTCTATCGAGCAGAAATCATCAATAATATCAATGATTTCACCATGCACAAAACAATAATACGTTCGATCCAATGCGTTAGGTCATTAGCTACAATATAAATCCTATTAAGTGGACCCTACACGATTGCTTTTATTGACAATAATCGTATTGCCAATACATTCTAAATTGACGTCAATACATCGAGATTGACAATATTTCTGAATTCACAACATTCCCCTTCGCGTCAATATATTGATGCGTGTGGGGTTTGCTTAAGAGCGCATTGTATGAATATCTACGCTCATTGTTCTCAAAACAAAAGAAGCGCTCCTAGCGAATCCACTTTTTCTACCATCATTCGTAGGACGAAGAAAATCTAATGGCGTTTCAATGCGTTAGGACGGAATTGAAACTTGTAGGAAGAATTTAGAATCAAGAAGCAGTGTCAGAAATTTAATAATATTTCAACAATTTGTGACTCTTTATCAAACCCAACCGTACGTATAGAAAGGTGAATAAATTTAAAAGTTATCTTTGATGAAAACAGTCCATGTTCCGTTTAAACCTTTCAAAAAAGGGAGGTGAAGTGCGGGATGTGCTTAGTAGGGTGGAAATTAGATCAAAAACCCTATGTAGGGGAATTTACGCATTCTCGTCAATCCAATCAGCGTTCGCACTTCTATAAGCAATTGCTCAGCGTCACGGACACATATGACTTGTTTGTTTGTTTACATTTATCTGCTGTTTGCTATTCTGTCCATTCTAATCGACAAAATCGTCCAAAACGGTTTGTCTATTGTCGGCAGCCTCTTTTTCTTTGGCAACCTATCCATTTGAACTGCGTGTTAACCAGCTTCGCTATTATCGGCAACTCGAAATCAGCCATGTTTACAGGTTTGCCCAGTAATAAAAATGTAATCATATTGAAGCTGAAAGACTAGGAAATCGTTTGAATATATGAAGCGAAGTGTTTTGGTGAAAAAATGCAGTATTTGTTCTGATGCGTTAGTTTATTAGCTACAATGTTAATTCTATTAGAGCGCATTGTATGAATATTTACGCTAATTGTTCTCAAAACAAAAGAAGCGCTCCTAGCGATTCCCCCTTTTCTGCGTTTATCCGTAGGACTAAGAAAATCTAATGGCGTTTCAATGCGTTTGGACGAAATTGAAATTCGTAGGACGAATTTAGAATCAAGAAGCAGGATTAGATTTTAAACAATATCTCAATAATTTGAAACTCTTTATCAAAACCAAAAGTATGTATGGAAAGCTGAATAAATTTAGAAGTAATCATTGGCAGAAATATTCCATTTTTTGTTCAAACCCGTTCAAAAAAGAAAGGGAAAACGCGGGTTGTGCTTAGTCGGATGGAAATTATATCAAAAACCCTATACGCACTGTTATACACATACAGCATCGTCTGCACAATAAAGATTCCTTCCCATGTAGTTTTTGAAGTTTTATACATGCATGTTCTATCGATCAACCCCATTTTTATCGTTCCTTTACCAGTGTAGCTATGCATCGATTGTGCAACGACACTGACAGGCTGATGCAGCACAGGTCGTTCACTAAGACACTCACTCTCGAGTGTCTTTGTTCGAGCAGAAATTTCCTTGTAATTAAACACCATCAGTTTTTGACGTACATACTCTTCTTGCTGAGCACTGCACTGCAATGTCTGGAGAGGAGG
The DNA here is from genome assembly GCF_037179485.1 of Ochlerotatus camptorhynchus. Taxonomy (NCBI): domain Eukaryota; kingdom Metazoa; phylum Arthropoda; class Insecta; order Diptera; family Culicidae; genus Ochlerotatus; species Ochlerotatus camptorhynchus. The sequence continues at coordinate 378,615 of NW_027041105.1, forward strand.
AGGTGCCTGCAAAGTTATTCCTACCAGAACAAAAGACGTGGGCGGGAATAAATTTTCAAGTGATCGCAGGCTACACTTTCCTGAATGCCACACAATTTTTTTTTTATGCTGCTTTTCCATAATGGCTGACAATCCACACCATTATGGTGGATCATTTCAACCAGGTGCCACTTGGAGCTGTGGTGAAAAAACGATCCTTTCGCGCGGCTGTGTAAAGTCAACAATTGGTAGTTACTTCTTATTGTGCACTGCTTCCCAGGCAGGGCGGATAAAAAGTGCACTGTTGGCAGTAAGCAACGAATGCTTCAAAATCTGAGCTGTAAATGGGTTCCATTTTCCCCTTTCCTTTTGCGTGTGATGGATGACTGTGCGCGGACCATGGCAGTGATGACGATGCATTCACTTTTGCCCGTTCTTTGGTAACCTGAAGTGGAAAAGTGCATAATTTAGTGGTGAGTAGCTTATCCGTCAAAGGCGAAATTGCAGGGCATCTCTTTTTTTTGCATCTTCCATGAAACGTTTTAAAGAGCTGTGAGTGCGGTTGGCAATTATGATTTGTATGCATGCGCTTTTAAAATCTTTAACGGTTTTTCGGTAGGGTTTTCTATAATGGAATTTGTGCAGGCATAATTATTCAGTAAGCTTAACAGAGCCTTTAGGGGGTTTCACATCAAGAGTATTGCTTTTTGAAAAACTCCGCCCCTTCAATTCGAATTCAAATGTTCCATCATGGCTGCTCTAATATTCCACTTCATCTTTGAAATGCAGTTGATTCCAACTTCGAACGCTTGCTTCCTTTCGTGTGCATGCAGCACAGCGAAAATGAGTACGATGCATAAATTGAAAGTGACTACAACTAAAAACAATGAGCTGCACTGAAATTTCGATGGCGGCGTGTGTCTGGAGTACGTCTCGAATTGCAGCCAAGAGGCGGAGGTTCTCCGGAATACCTACCCACCACTGAAAATACATCATGGAAGTGCATCAGCAGAATAGGCGACAAGTAGAGTGCTTTTTACGCCTTTCAATTTTCTGCCCGATTTCTCGCCAGCTCAAATTCATTGTCATGCACTTCGGTATGCGTTGGTAGGTATAGCAGAGCTCCGACACCCGGAGACCATTGAACGTGTTCACTTGTTAAATACCCGGTCTGTCCCCTGCCTGAGCAGGATGCACCGCCCTCTTTCGCTCTCCTAATTGAAGTGGATATTTGTTTCGTGCTTCTTTTGGCGTTTCACATTACTAAGCTTTCCAATGAAAACATTTTTTTTATCCCATGTACGGTTGCAACATGTCGGGATGAATTTCTTCTATGCCATGCATCTATTATGGTCTGCGTTGAATTACGAAAGGATTGTGAATTGAATGTTAGTGACAGTTTTCGACAGTTTTCATGGTACTTCTTCCAATGATCGGATGGTAAATTTATTTTCGTATGTATATTTTTGATTTTTTTTTTTTACTCTTGTTACTGTTAATTTTAGTAAATAGGGTGCTCTAGTTAAATATATATCTCATATTGACGTGATTCAAAAGAATATTGATTTATACAATACAAGAATAATAGCACCAGTAATCTACTAATGATTTTCAGAGTATATGCTACTATTACACTACCGATGTACCTATTAACCTAACTGAAGTAGTTGCTGCATAATTTTTTGAATGTTGTTAAACTTCTTGCTGTCTTGCATTCCCTCGGTAGTTCATTCCATAATCGAATCGAACGATAGCGCAACGATTCACTTAAAAAAATGTGTAGAGCATCTTGGAATAATTAAAACACTTGACCTAGAAGATCGTGAGTTAATAAAGAAGTTTCGAAGATATATCGAACTTTCGTTTAAAACTTTAAAAGTTTGAATACACATTCTAGGTTTCATATAGTTGACAAAATTGTAGCCGAGTAATAAATTAGAAAAGTTAGAAATGTGATCGAATTTTCGCAGGTCGTATACGTATCTGGTAACGGCATTAAATACCAAGATTAATTTCTTTGCATTTGTCTTAGAAGTTAAGCTAAAGAGAATACGGAACGATCAAGGATCTAGCCAGCTTTTTTTTTTTTTTTTTTTTTTACTCTTTATTTGTTCCAAATTCAAAATAAATTACATTTCATTTTTAACCTAGGTGCTCCAGTTACTACAGTAACTTACCAGCCTTAATTGTTATGATATATGTCTAAGTGTTTTTACATTGTTCCTGTCTTGGCAATTCAGTATTTTAAACAGGTTTTTTAAACCTGCATGTCAGTATAACAATTGATAGCTTAAAACTAAATAACTAAAACTAAATCTTATCTAAGTATAAAGGGAATTAATCGTTGCAATTGAGGATTGTAACGATTTTTGCCGGAAATTATTAATTATTTTGTTGGACATTTGTGCTAAAGTCTCAACATTCGAAATTCTATGTACTTCGGTAGTACTGTACCAGGGAGGCAACTTCAAAATCATCTTCAGAATATTGTTCTGAATCCTTTGAAGTGCTTTTTTCCTGGTAGTGCAACAACTAGACCATATTGGCACAGCGTAAAGCATGGCCGGTCTAAAAACTTGTTTAAATATTAGAAGTTTATTCGTCAGGCAAAGTTTGGATTTCCTGTTTATAAGAGGATACAAACATTTTATATATTTGTTACATTTGGCTTGAATGCCCTCAATGTGATCTTTAAAAGTTAATTTATGGTCAAGTATTAATCCAAGATACTTCACTTGGTTTGACCAGGAAATTGGAACTCCGTTCATAGTGACTATGTGATTACTACTAGGTTTCAAAAACGAAGCTCTAGGCTTATGTGGAAATATTATAAGTTGAGTTTTGGAAGCGTTGGGAGAAATCTTCCATTTTTGTAAATAAGAAGAGAAAATATCTAAAATTGTCTGCAGTCTGCTGCAAATAACACGAAGACTTCTTCCTATAGCGGGAATGCCTGTGTCATCAGCGAACAAAGATGTGTGGCAACCCTGAGGCAAGTCAGGGAGGTACGAAGTGAAAATGTTATACAATATAGGCCCAAGAATGCTACCCTGAGGAACTCCTGTTCTAACGGGTAGTAGATTAGATTTGGAATTTTGGAATAATTTACCTGCAGAGTTCTGTCAGTTAAATAATTTTGTACTAATTTCATAATATAAAGTGGAAAATTAAACTTTTTCAATTTAGCAATCAAACCAATGCTTTTTCTATGTCTAGAAGAGCAACTCCAGTTGAGTGGCCTTCCGATTTGTTTGAACGAATTAAATTGGTAACTCTCAAGAGTTGATGAGTAGTCGAATGCCCATGGCGAAATCCAAACTGCTCATCTGCAAAAATTGAGTTCGTGTTGATGTGAAGCATCATTCTATTCAAAATTATTTTTTCAAAAAGTTTACTTATTGAAGAAAGCAAACTTATTGGACGGTAGCTAGAAGCTTCAGCTGGATTTTTATCCGGCTTCAAAATTGGAACAACTTTTGCATTTTTCCATTTATCAGGAAAGTATGCCAAATGGAAACATCTGTTAAATAATTTTACCAGGAAAGACAAGGTACTCTCTGGGAGTTTTTTGATGAGGATATAGAAAATTCCATCATCACCTGGAGCTTTCATATTTTGAAATTTTTTAGTTATAGACCTTAATTCGTCCAAATCTGTCCCCCAGGAATCATCAAAAATATTTTCCCGAAAGAAAATATTCCGAAAATCCCGAGCAACCTGATTCTCAATAGGACTAGTAAGACCCAAACTGAAATTATGGGAACTCTCGAATTGCTTAGCAAGTTTCTGAGCTTTTTCCAAATTTGTGATCAAAATTTTACCACCTTCTTTAAGCGCTGGAATTGGCTTTTGATGTTTTTTCAAAATTTTTGTGAGTTTCCAAAAGGGTTTGGAACTCGGGTCTAATTTAGAAACATTATTTTCAAAAGTTTTGTTCCTCAGGGCAGAGAATCGCTTTTTAATTTGTTTTTGCAAATCCCGCCAGATAACTTTCATGGCAGGATCGCGTGTTCTTTGAAATTGTCTCCTACGGACATTTTTAAGACGGATCAAGAGCTGAAGATCATCATCTATTATAATTGAATCGAATTTAACCTCGCATTTTGGTACTGAGGCAGCTCTTGCTTCAACTATAGAAGTAGTCAGAGATTCAAGAGCATAATTAATTTCATCTTTGGTTTGCAAAGGAATGTTTGGATCGAAGTTATATTCCATAAATGTTCGATATTGCTCCCAATCAGCCCTATGGTAATTGAAAGTAAAGCTGTTGGGATTAGAAATTATTTCTTGGGATATTTCAAAAGTTACTGGAAGGTGATCAGAACCTAAGTCAGCATGGGTAACCAATTGGCTACAAAGATGACATGAATCAGTTAAGACCAAATCAATAGTTGAGGGATTTCTTGCAGAAGAAAAGCATGTTGGGCTGTTTGGATATTGAATAGTGTAATAACCTGCAGAACAATCATCAAACAGAATATTACCATTGGAATTGCTTTGAGCATTATTCCATGAGCGGTGTTTTGCATTAAAATCACCAATAATGAAGAATTTAGACCTATGACGGGTAAGTTTCTGGAGGTCACCCTTGAGAAAATTCTTTTGCTGGCCTACGCATTGGAATGGCAAATAGGCAGCTATAAACGTAAGTTGTTCAAATTTTGTTTCAACAGAAACCCCCAAAGTTTCAAAAACTTTGGTTTCAAATGAAGAAAGAATTTTATGTTTGATTCGTCTATGAATAATGATGGCAACGCCACCACAGGGTCCATCAAGACGATCATTTCTATAAATCAAGTAATTTGCGTCCTTCTTAACCTTATGGTCAGGTTTAAGGAACGTTTCAGTTATAACGGCAATATGCACGTTATGAACTCTCAAAAAGTTAAATAGCTCGTCTTCATTATCTTTAAGAGATCGAGCATTCCAATTTAAAATGTTTAATGCTTTAAAGTCCATTACTGAATTTTAAAGTCATGACAATATTATTAGCAAATTTTACTCCAGTTTGAATAGCATCAAACATGGAGTTAGATTTAAGCATATCAGAAATCATGTCAATTAATGAATTCTGTAAAAATTCCATTCTAGGGGCAGTAATGCTTCCTAAGTCAAAATTGTCAAAATTTCCGTTAGAACGTTGGTTAGTATTTTGATTTCTACCCGCTGCAATAGCAGCATAGGTAGCTCCATTAACTCGCTGAACATTGTTAGCAGCGAGGGGAGTAGGTACAGATGAAACATTTGGAGCAGGGGTGATATTTGTACCTACGGGTACGAATGTAGAATTTGTTCCTCGCTGACCGTTGTTAACAGCAGAGGAATTTGTACCTGGTCGGAAACGTGGAGCGTTTCCTACCTGTCGGTTAGAACGAGATTGTAGGATCGCTTTGCGAGTCTTACATTCCCAAAAATTGGATTTGTGGTTTTCACCACAATTTGAACATTTAAATTTCTTAGGATCTTCCTTCACAGGACAGTCGTCCTTTGCGTGAGAGGAATCACCACAATTCATGCATTTAGCTGGCATGTAGCAATTTTTAGTTCCGTGACCCCATCCCTGGCACTTACGGCACTGAGTGAGGTTTTGGAAATTTCCTCCAGTCTTCCTGAAGTGTTCCCACTTCACTCGGACATGGAGCATAAGGCTAGCTTTTTCTAAGGCCTTAAGGTTGTTTAGTTCACTAGACTTGAAGTGAACTAAATAAAAATCATTAGAAATCCCGTTGCGCGAATCGCCAGGACGGGATTTCATTTTCATTTTGATTACTTGGAGTGGCACAACTCCAAGTAATTTTACCAGTTCATCTTTGATCTGATCCAGGGATTCACCACTGGGCAGTCCTTTCATGACAACCTTGAACACACGTTCAGTTTTGGTGTCGTAAGTAAAAAATTTGTGCTTCTTCTCAGTAAGATACTTGAGAAGACATTTAAATCCGTCCAAGGTTTCAGCCAATACACGGCATTCACCCCGACGTCCAATTTGTAGTGAAAACTTAACTTTCACGAAATTCAAAAGTTCCATGCGAAGAGCATGGAAATCGGTAGTGGTTATCACAATAGGGGGAATCTTTTCCTTCTTGGCATTAAGCCGGGAAAGTTTACTAGAATTTTTCTTGGATGATGGATCATTCTCATCATCCGTGAGCAAATCAAATTGATTACTCAAATTAATTTCTTCAGAAGGGGGGTCAAGAGTTTGCCCCTTTCTTTTGCGTTTAGGCGCCATGGCGGCAGTAAATTTTTTATCCAAATCGACTTCCAAGCAGATTACTATAAGAATCTGAAGGATCGAAGAGGAATTTTCCAAATCGATATCCAAGAAGGATTACCTCGGGTAGGGTCCAAACAAGGATCGAAGAGGAATAAGAGGAGTTGAACAAGGTAGAAAATTTTTTACAGGTTGAGCACTGAAAAGTGCGATTATGCGATTATCCAAAACGACTTCCAAGCAGATTACTATAAGAATCTGAAGGATCGAAGAGGAATTTTCCAAATCGATATCCAAGAAGGATTACCTCGGGTAGGGTCCAAACAAGGATCGAAGAGGAATAAGAGGAGTTGAAAAAGGTAGAAAATTTTTACAGGTTGAGCACTGAAAAGTGCTGTTTAAATTTGTTGTAGCTTTAGGTAGTAGTAACACTTCCTTAAGCAAAAAGCAAATAGATCCGCACGGCAAGAGAGCACGATGCGGACTGATCTAGCCAGCTAAAGTCTGATATGTTGAGGCGTGGAGTGACGTAACAAAACTAGGGAGTGAAGCGTTCAATAAACTTTGCTGCACATAGCATTGACTTGAGCATTCCAGTTGAGGTTGCAATCCATTACAATATCAAGATTTATAGTTGTGTCAGAATACATAATGATATCACCACCCACTTTAACTAATGGGTTATCCTGAATACCAGTTCGTTTTGATCTAAAAATAATAGTTTGTGTTTTTGCCCTGTTCAAAAGAAGACCATTTGTTTCACAGCATTTTAAGATATTTTCTAAATCACTATTTAATAATGATATAGTTTCAGAAATAATATTCAATTTGCCAGCGATGTATAGTTGACAGTCATCTGCATATAAGTGAAATTTACAATTTAATAAAACGTTGGGCATATCATTGATGAACATAGAAAAAATTAGGGGCCCCAAGATGAATCCCTGAGAAACCCCACTCCGAACATGCACGTAATTGGAATGCATTTTATTAAATTTAACATACTGTGAGCAGCCAGCCAAATATGATTAAATTAAATTCACTGAGGAATGACCAATTTTAAAACAACTAGCGAGTTTATTGCAGGCCTCCCTTAGCTCAGTCGGTAAAGGCGCAGCTACAAAGCAAGACCATGCTGGAGGTGGCTGGGTTCGATTCCTGGTCCGGTTTAGGAATTTTTCGGGTTGGAAAATCTCTCGACTTCCCTGGGCATAGAAGTATGATTGGACTTGCCACACAATTATACCAATGCAAAAATGGTACAGGCATCGAAAGCTCTCAATTAATAACTGTGGAAGTGCATCTAGAACACTAAGTTGAGAGCACGCAATAAGCTAATATGCGATATGCAATAAGCTTGAAATGCGAAGAAGAAGAAGAAGAAGAGTTTATTGCAGAGTTTCCGATGATCAATTTAATCGAAAGCTTTGCTGAAATCTAATAGCGCCAACACCGTTAACATTTTCTTATCAAGAGCATTTTTTAAATCGTCTTCAATTTTCATAAGAGCTGTAATCGTGCTGCAGTTATTACGATAACCAGATCGTAAAGAACATAGCATATTATGATTATTAAGATATTCGTTTAGTTGTTTGGATGAATAACATAACTGGTCACGCATAATCGATATGGTGATGGCATATTTCCTCTTTGCTCATGATTGTTTGTAATGGTGAAAAAAATCACGGATCATTAGGACAACTTTCAGAACATGCCCAGGCCAATCGTAAGTGCAATCGGTTTCTTGTCTGTTCCGTACCAAAGTAGATAGGCTTTCCTTTCAAATTGCGTCTCAATCTTAACATTTGGTAACCAAAGTCATGTAAGCATGAATCGACACGCATTTTTTTCGGGACTCTTCTGAGGTTTTCTGTTCCGGCTGGCCAACCACAGGGAAAATACCCAAGTTATCAAAAGTTCCGAATTCAACAATTAAAATCACTTCCAAGTTCCATAAAGTTCCAATAAATTTCAGACCGAACCTTCAAGTTCATAAAGTTCAAATAAAGTTTCGAGAGAACTTTTAAATTTTATGAAGTTCGAATAAAGTTCCGACAGAACTTTCAAGTTCCATAAAGTTCGAATAGAGCTCTGACAAAACTTTCAAGTTCCATAAAATTCAAATAAAGTTCCAACAGAACTTTCAAGCCATATGAAGCAATCCACACAAGTCTTTATTGGTAACAAAATTTAATGTACGTACGGCATGCCGGCAAACACAAATTTTAAATAAATCAAGGTCTTGTGCTAGCTGGCACTGAAAACTAAAACAGTAGGCGGGGCAACAGCTCACTTTAATACATCTCAGATGACGTATCGTATCGTGGGAAGGACTGGGTTTAATTCTTCAAACAGCTCCAATTCTACTACTAATGCTGATTAATCAAAACACATTAATCAAGACCTGTGCGCCGCCGCCACCGACGATTTTCATACGCCGCCGCCGCCGATGAAATTGAGCCGGCGCGCCGCCGCAGAAAAATCGTTAACGCCGCCAAAAACAATTATGTCACGCCGAAGAAAAATCCCCAACATATTTTCGGTAAAATGCATCTTGAACGCGTTGAAATTAGAACTTATGTGCACGCTTGTTCAGGGCTAATTAAAAACCACTGAATTTCATTGAAACCGGATCTATTCTAAATTTAGTAACATAGTCGAAATTTTTGTAAACGGCGAAAATGGGCAAATATTTCGTTTCTTTTCTTCTTCTTTTTTTTCTTTAGGATTGATAAACCAAAAACTGAAGAGCATTTTAATCAAGCATTTTATTTTAAATAAAACAGATATCAAAACAATTACAATTCACACAATTACTACAGTGGCTGCAATTTGCACCAGTTTCTAATGATTTCTTTCGAAATTTTCAAATTTTCTTTAACGACGGAAAGGCAAACTTCTTTTTTTTTTCAGGTCTGAAAAATTTCATTACCGCTAAAAAGCTACTTTGAGGAATTATAAAGCTATGATATATTGTAATAATAATTTTTATATGTAAGATACAAGAAGAGGAGATAAAGTTTGTGTATGATACATAAAACATGTCAATTTCACTTCCAGAGTGTCGCAATTAGCTTTTAGTTATAACGAAGAATACTCACTCATTGAAATATTTCATTACAGCTAAAGTAGCTAATGTTGACCCTCTGAATGCAATATTGACAGGTTTCATGTGTCCTACACAAACTTTACCTCCTTTTCGTACATCTTACATAAAAAAATATTATTAAAATATCTCATAGTTTCATAATTGTGAAAAGTAGCGGTTTAGCTGTAATAAGATTTTTCAGGCCTGCTCATAATTCCATTTTATTATTTGTTTTTTGAGTTAACAAATGGGCTGAAAACTCAAAATTGAGATCCGCCTTTATTTATTTATTTATTGTTGCGTCAATGTTACTCATATTCAAAAATCCCAACTACTCATGCTTTGACATTTAAGAAGAAGTTATGAAAATGAATACGTCTGACTCATGCTTGAGTAACCTATAACAAGCCTGTATGAGGCAGCGATTTAGCGTCATATAGTTTTTTGACGTTTGTTCGCACTTTCTCTATCTAGCACACACGGATAAATTCAAGGGGTAAGTCATTCAGCACATTGTGCCACAATTAGATTCGGCACAACTTGAGGCATTTGATTGTTGTAAATAAAATGAAAGAACTGCTGGTCACTGAAGTTGTTCAAAACATTACGTGCTATTCAGGAACATCCTCTAATGAGGAATTTAGACCAGCAGTTCACTTCTTGGTTTGCTAATATATTTGAGTATAGATAATCTGAAATGCCGCTATACAGATTTATCCTTGCGATTTCAAACCAAAACATTCCAGGTGTCAGAAATACCGGGTTGCCGGGATGGGCAGCTTGCTCCGGCACAATCGGCACACTTGTGGCACATTAACAAAAAGATGACCTAAGATTGGTGTGTGGAGTGACCTACCCCTTGGGTAAATCATTATTTCTAGATAGAGCTGGAATTAGGGCGTAACAGCTTTTGTAAACAATGACTTCTCTCGATGATTTCTAGAAACTCAAGGCTCGCCCAAGCAAATCAATATCACCATCATCACGCACCTTGAATTTCTATAAATCATCGAAAGAAGTCATTGTTTACAAAAGCTGTTAGGCCCTAATTCCAGCTCTATCTAGATTTGTCCTCCTGCTCGTACTTGTTCGAGATAGTGTTTTGATGCGCTGATCAAACGTCAAAAATCTCAGTTCACTGGTTTCGTCTCGATGAGCGAGAACGGTGAGATCTATAGGTGAGACAGAAGGAAACTAGCCGACTCTTTCTTTATCTCGATTCGACGAGAACCCTGGATGAATGAAACAGTCGACTAAAGTTTCCTTCTGCCTCACCTACAGATCCTGCACATAGGTCTCGTCTCAGTTTTTTTTTAAAGTCGTGGTTCTGAAACTATAATTCTAAATGGAGCTGGAATTAGGGCGTAAAAGCTTTTGTAAACAATGACTTCTTTCGATGATTTGTAGAAAGTTAAGGCTCGTCAACACAAATAAACATCACCATCGGATAGGGGAAGACTTCCCCTAACCGACGGTTATGTTGGTTTGCGTGAGCGTGCTTTGAGTTCCTAGAAATCATCGAGAGAAGTCATTGTTTACAAGGGCTGTTACGCCCTAATTCCAGCTCTTTCTAGAATGGTAAACTATTGTTGCTAAATCTCGAGCAACTAAGCCTACTTGGAAGTATTAGTGACGGATTGGTGACCATATAGGGTTTGAAAATCCATATCCAACCAGTGCATTGAAGATCAGATGTTTGTTTACTGATATACTAGACATTCGATAGCTGAGAAAATAATGTTTGATTTTTACCTAGCGAACGGAATGCACTAACATAAATGCTTTAAAAAGCATCAGTGTTCTTCCAATAAATCTTGACATTTTAAAATTCATTTTGAAATCATTTTGGCAGAAAATGTACTATTAGACCTGTGCGCCGATCAAAAAAATTTCGGCGGTGGCGTGATATGTTATTTTCTGCCGGCGGCGGCGGCGTGGCGGCGTCACGCCGTTTGCTTTCGGCGGTGGCGGCGTGGGTCAGCGTGGGTCAGCGTAAGTTTATTTTTAATGATAAAAAAAAAAGCTTTACAAGCCAAAAATCACACATGTTAAAAAAATGCTACCCACACTTGAGTTCAGATTACTCAAAATCGCTAAAACTAAGGTCACACATAGTGTGAATAAATTTTGCGACTCTTTCCCGCGAAAAACTTCTTGGATATGGGGAAAATTGTACACAGATTAGAAGTTCACTAGTGGACAGACTAATACCATATTCAGTTTTCCTCGGAAAAGTGTAGAAAAATTGACTCATTCTATGAGTGACCTACGTTTTCGCGAATTTGAGTAACCGTTGCTCAAATATGATTAACTCTTACTTAATTTTGAGTCGTTTTCAATTTTGAGACATTCTCAAAGTATGTCTTTGCCTATAAAAATTGCAGGGGATGGAGTCGTATGGCAAAGTGTTACAATCCTTTTATTAAGTATAAGAAAAGTACATTATGTAGAGGTGGATAGTATTGAAAAGCAATCTGTTGCATTACGTAAAAATTTAATGGGCACTAGGATTTTTTTCATTTATTGAGCACACGTTAATAATATGTTGATAGCGAAAAATGATGGTCGGTTGGTTGGTTGTCTTTATTAAGGAGATAAATGATGTGCTTTTATTACTTTGATACATATTTGAATGTACGCGCATTGTAGTCATATAACTTTTTGTTTATGCATTTGAAGATAATGTCTTTCGGATATACGTAGAATTCCGCACAACTTGGACCTGTAAGAGATTAAAAAAAGATCAAATTTCCGCGTGTTGTTAGTAATAGTCCCTATTCACCTTTATGTAAATCCGATCCTCGTCAGTAAGCCAGTGTTTATTGCAAAACTCTATTTTTGCAAATGCTGTAATTGTCATGAATTAAGATTGTTTTATCCACATTTTTAGGGTGGATGCCTGACCGACGTGCAGATACGGTCGGCCCAACTATGTTAAAAAAACTCGTTCACTTGGCGGGCACACAAAATACCTTGCATCTACGTGGATTTCGGAATTTACGCGGCTACCGTCGATTCAGTTGCTCCTTCATCCCCAGCTTCATATGTGTGATGATAAGCAAGTCCTCATTTTTTTCACTGATACAAGCTTCAATCTCAGATCGCAAGAGCATGGCAATGTAAACTGTTGCATTCTTTTCAACAGACAACAGGGTTTCTTATAATATTTTAACCAATACGGAATTTTACTACAATATATTCACCACCACCATGTCACCATGTCTCAGAAACAGACTAGAGTAAAATCACATTGGAACTAAAATGAAACTTTTCACACTAGACGTTCGCTACGTGATCGACTTTTAACTGGCACGTTTTTAACTTGTCCGCTAACTGAGACAATTTTTCAGTTAATACCTGCCTTTAGAAATAACTTTCATAAAAGTGCGAACTAAATATAGAATTGGTGTAGAAGACAAAAACATTTTTTTAAATTTATTTTCTAAATGTTCCGTTCAAGTTCCGCCAGAGGCTGCTTAGAATGCTCTTCAATTATGGTACCGGAATTTTCAAGTTCTTATAACGACTAAAAAATGAGGCTGCTTAGAATTCTATAGACCACCTACAACCAAGCTGCGTAAGCCACAAATAGCCTTTTATCAGAACTTTTGGTCACTTGGGTAGGATTGATATCTACCTTATGCGTGATAAAGTTTGCACCATTAAACAATGTGAAAATAAATAATAATCTGATAATTTTCGTTATTTATTCAAAAAGGGATATGTTTGCAAGTACTTAAACCAATGTTATTCATCGATAGAATTTCCATTTGCTGCAATGACGACCTCAGCACACCTCAAATTTGACTTAATTGCTATTTCTTCTGACGCCAATCGGTCAAATTGCTGGAAACATCTGTTCTAATAATTCGATTTTTTTACTGCTAAAGCATGTTAAAACACAAAAATCAACCTTTACTTCCTAGACGTTTTTTTTTCACCATACTAGAAAATATTTTGATCCAAACATGATCATCAGTCGTTAAACTATCACTTTCTTCATTCAAGGCTCAATAGTTTGCACTCAATTCAATTCTCATGCCTTCCACTGTCCCATTCACTTTTAATTAAAAACTCTGTCAATCCTGTTTGCTCCTAGCGAGAATCGCACAACAAGGGCCTGTCAGGAGCTGTCACAACAAAATTAGAGAACAAAAAGTAATCTCCAGAGACGAAAAAAGCCCATCACCGGGTTTGAAGCGACAGCGACAGCTCAGCAGGAAACACCGATCACAACAATCACAGCATTCAACAGGACTTTTAACGGCAGCTGGCAAGAGATGAACTTAATATACGGGAACGGTAGAAAGTCTAGGCTGATACATACAGACACACACATATATTCGCTCATTCCTAGGAAACAATTCTATTTCTTATCCTACACGTCAGGTTTCACTTTCAATCTCGTCTATCCGGTTTGTCCTTGAGTAGAAACCCGAGCAAAGTCGGTTAACAAAACGTAAGCAAATCGATATTAAAGATTGCTGTTCGTATCATAATACGATTTCTCGCGTGTTTTGCTAGACTCCGTTTTTTTAACTCTTTATTTGTCCCAAATTCAAAATAAATTAAATTTCATTTAACCTGGGTGCTCTAGTTACTGCAGTAACGTACCAGCCTTAATTGTTATGATATATAGCTAAGTGTTTTTACATTGTTCCTGTATTGGCAATTCAGTATTTTAAACAGGTTTTTTAAACCTGCATGTCAGAATAACAATTGATATCTTAAAACTAAAAAACTAAAACTACATCTTATCTAAGTATAAAGGGAATTAATCGTTGCAATTGAGGATTGCAACGATTTTTGCCTGAAACTATTAATTATGTTGTTGGACATTTGTTCTAAAGTCTCAATATTCGAAATTCTATGTACTTCGGTAGCACTGTACCAGAGAGGCATCTTCAAATCTTTGTTCTGAATCCTTTGAAGTGATTTTTTCTTGGTAGTGCAACAACTAGACCATATTGGTACAGCGTAAAGCATGGCCGGTCTAAAAACTTGTTTAAATATTAAAAGTTTATTCGTCAGGCAAAGTTTGGATTTCCTGTTTATAAGAGGATACAAACATTTTATATATTTGTTACATTTGGCTTGAATGCCCTCAATGTGATCTTTAAAAGTTAATTTTTGGTCAAGTACTAATCCAAGATATTTCACTTGGTTTGACCAGGAAATTGGAACTCCGTTCATAGTGACTATGTGACTACTACTAGGTTTCAAAAAGGAAGCCCTGGGCTTATGTGAAAATATTATAAGTTGAGTTTTGGAAGCGTTGGGAGAAATCTTCCATTTTTGTAAATAAGAAGAGAAAATATCTAAACTTTTCTGAAGTCTGCTGCAAATAACACGAAGACTTCTTCCTTTAGCGGAAATGCCTGTGTCATCAGCGAAAAAAGATTTGTGGCAACCCTGAGGCAAATCAGGGAGGTCCGAAGTGAAAATGTTATACAATATAGGTCCAAGAATGCTACCCTGAGGAACTCCTGCTCTAACAGGTAGTCGAACAGATTTGGAATTTTGATAATTTACCTGCAGAATTCTGTCAGTTAAATAATTTTGAACTAGTTTCATAATATAAAGAGGAAAATTAAACTTTTTCAATTAAGCAATCAAACCTTCATGCCAAACACTGTCGAATGCTTTTGCTATGTCTAGAAGAACAACTCCAGTTGAGTGGCCTTCAGATTTGTTTGAACGAATTAAATTGGTAACTCTTAAGAGTTGATGAGTAGTTGAATGCCCATGGCGAAATCCAAACTGCTCATCTGCAAAAATTGAGTTCGTATTGATATGAAGCATCATTATATTTAAAATTAACTTTTCAAAAATTTTACTTATTGAAGAAAGCAAACTTATTGGACGGTAGGTAGAAGCTTCAGCTGGATTTTTATCCGGCTTCAAAATTGGAACAACTTTTGCATTTTTCCATTTATCATGAAAGTATGCCAAATGGAAACATCTGTTAAATAATTTTACCAAGAAAGACAAGGTACTCTCTGGGAGTTTTTTGGTGAGGATATTGAAAATTCCATCATCACCAGGAGCTTTCATATTTTGAAATTTTTTAGTTATAGACCTTACTTCCCCAGGAATCATCAAAAATATTTTCCCGAGAGAAAATATTCGGAAAATCCCGAGCAACCTGATTCTCAATAGGACTAGTAAGACCCAAACTAAAATTATGGGAACTCTCGAATTGCTTAGCAAGTTTCTGAGCTTTTTCTTCCAAATCTGTGATCAAAATTTTACCACCTTCTTTAAGCGCTGGAATTGGCTTTTGATGTTTTTTCAAAAATTTTGTGAGTTTTCAAAAGGGTTTGGAACTCGGGTCTAATTAAGAAACATTATTTTCAAAAGTTTTGGTCCTCAGGGCAGATAATCGCTTTTTAATTTGTTTTTGCAAATCCCGCCAGATAACTTTCGTGGCAGGATGGCGTGTTCTTTGAAATTGTCTCCTACGGACATTTTTTAGACGGATCAAGAGCTGAAGATCATCGTCTATTATAATTGAATCGAATTTAACCTCGCATTTTGGTACTGAGGCAGCTCTTGCTTCAACAATAGAAGTAGTCAGAGATTCAAGAGCATAATTAATTTCATCTTTGGTTTGCAAAGGAATGTTTGCATCGAAGTTATATTCCATAAATGTTCGATACTGCTCCCAATCAGCTCTATGGTAATTGAAAATAGAGCTGTTGGGATTACAAATTATTTCTTGGGATATTTCAAAAGTTACTGGAAGGTGATCAGAACCTAAATCAGCATGGGTAACCAATTGGCTACAAAGTTGACATGATTCAGTTAAGACTAAATCAATAGTTGAGGGATTTCTTGCAGAAGAAAAGCATGTTGGACTGTTTGGACATTGAATAGTGTAATAACCTGCAGAACAATCATCAAACAGAATATTACCATTCGAATTGCTTTGAGCATTATTTCATGAGCGGTGTTTTGCATTAAAATCACCAATAATGAAGAATTTAGACCTATGACGGGTAAGTTTCTGGAGGTCACTCTTGAGAAAATTCTTTTGCTGGCCTACGCATTGGAATGGCAAATAGGCAGCTATAAACGTAAGTTGTCCAAATTTTGTTTCAACAGAAACTCCCAAAGTTTCAAAAACTTTGGTTTCAAATAAAGAAAGAATTTAATGTTTGATTCGTCTATGAATAATGATGACAACGCCACCATTACCATCTTATGAAGCGCGCTGCATGCTCATCAATATACAAACACTTAAGGAGCGCCGCCAATTTGCAATGCTTTTCTTCTTCAACGACCTTATTTCAATGCGCATAGATTCGGCAAAAATTCTCGCACAATTAAACTTTTACACACCTTGTCGATATCTTAGAACACGGAATTTATTTTCAGAAACATCGCACAGAACAAACTATGCAAAAAATAGCCCAATCAATCGAATGATGCGCTTATATAATTTGCATTGCGGAACTATTGACATCACTATGTCCAAGCAGCAAATAAAAACTAAGCTAAAACAGAATAGAATTAATGCATAGTATGTATTTTTTTTCCTTTGGTTTGTTTTTTCCGTCGATCTTGTTTTCCGTGCTGAACACCAATGTTACCGACGTGCCAGGAAGGCAGCTCCCACACCTGGACCCTACCTATCGACCCATCAACTCATGAACCGGGGACCAACGGCTTTACTTCCCATCCGAAGGAAGGCGTGATCAGAGATGTTATGCCTCAGAACATCCCGGCGGCGCCGACTGGGATTGAACCTGGGGTGAGAGGTTATCACGCTTACCACTACACCACCGGCGCCGTTACATGCATAGTATGTAAGTAAACATTGTAATAATCATTGTATGTAGTCTACACTGGCTTGACGAAATGGAAATAAATATGTACTATAAGAATCTGAAGGATCGAAGAGGAATTTTCCAAATCGATATCCAAGAAGGATTACCTCAGGTAGGGTCCAAACAAGGATCGAAGAGCAGAGACGTCGCGTGCCTCATTTGTTTACCTGTGCACCAAACTTTGTTCGTTATAGTTTACCACCACATAATAGTTTTTGTTTTATTTTTCAATGCTCCATGAATTCGAGGGACATAATATTATTCTCAATTACTATATTAATCACTACCTGACGTAACATTTGATATCATCTTGTGTAAACAAAAATTGGTGATAGAAGGTCTGCTTGGCTTATATCAGGCATTTGACCATTCACAAACTTGCCACCCGCCGCCCAAAAAAGCTCGCTTTTAGGTGCACTTTTTAGCGAGTTTTGTCATGGTAGTGATATCGACATTCTTAGAAATCAATGCATTAAATATTAGGCAGACCATCCGAACTGAATTTAATCCTTTTTGAAGCAAACAAAGGTCGAAGATTTAATTGAACCACACTATAAAATAGTATATTCTAAACCATAAATCTATCAAAATCAAAATATTTACACCTGTGTCGTGCACAGGTTGCACATGTGGATGCGACGCCACTGTCGAAGAGGAATAAGAGTTGAACAAGGTAGAAAATTTTTACAGGTTGAGCACTGAAAAGTGCTGTTTAAATTTGTTGTAGCTTTAGGTAGTAGTAACACTTCCTTCAGCAAAAAGCAAATAGATCCGCACGGCAAGAGAGCACGATGCGGACTGCTATATTCCGTTTGTTTTAATCAGCCCATCGGTACATTCTGGTAAGTGTCCAAGTGTTGAATATAATCACGTATTATGTATTTTTTTTATGTAATCATTCATAATAGAGTGTCTAAAATATGAATCGCATTTTTTCACTGTGAATCATATTTCGGACAGGCAAGCTTTATGAGACAACGATTCGAATTTTAAGCTGATTAGTGAATGATGAACCGTAAATACACTGAAGTCTTTTTTTACACGGTTTTTTTTTACGCGGTTTTTTTTACACGGTTTTTTTTTCACGGTTTTCCACGATTTACACGGTACGTTTTTAACGATTTCTCGACAACGATACAACCTATCGACTTGATTCCAATCACATTATCCGTTTCAAGCTCTTTGTAATCAAATGGCATACTTTAAAAAAAATCTCAATTTTTGGTGTAAATACAGAAATTTTTAAAATATGTCTATATGGACCATATCATGCTTTAATTACAAATGGCATCAAAATCCGATTTTTAAAAACATTTAAGCATGCGAAAAATCAAAATCTCGTAGGTTTTTTTTACACGGTTTTTTTTACACGGACCGTATCCCCCGTGTAAAAAAAGACCTGAGTGTATAGCAAGGACAAAGTGGAGAGAGCTTTAAAAGCGATCCGAGCAGGATCATCCATCCGATCTACTTCAGCCTTCTTTGATATTCCTAGAAAAACTCTTTTCGATTGTTTGAATGAGACCCACTCGAGACCAGTCGGAAAGTCAACTGTTTTAACGGGAACACAGGAAGGAGAAATCGCTGCTTGGGTTGAGGAAAAGGCAGTGGCTGTGTGAAGAAATCCTTAGGATCAGTGTTGGTCAATATGCAAAGCGTGGTGGGTAGCAAAGTTTTTGAAGAGGTATCCAACTATTTCCAAACGTACCGCTAATAAAATTTCCAAGAAAAGGATGATGTCAGAAAATGGAGTGCGATCTTGGTTTTGCAGAGTTAGAATCGTATCTGATATCTCAAGATTTATTGGAAGTGAAAGCTCTACGGAAACTCAGGCGAACCCCGAGAGATGACCCAAACAGGGAAGAGCTACTAACCCGGTACCGTGCACTGCATATTCAATGCAGAAAAGAAGTGAGAAGTGCGAAGCTAAACAGTTGGTCTGGTTTCCTTGAAAGCATAGACGCCTTCCAGTCCTCTGTCGATCTCTGGAGCAGGGTTAATGCTCTCAGCGGTAAATGACATTCGACGCCATTACATGTACAAGCTAACGGAGTTACCATCTCCGGACCGGCAGCCGTCACCGAAGAACTAGGAGGGTATTTCGCAGAAATTTCGGCCATCTCCGGTTATGATAGACACTTTCAGCGGTTGGCAAAGCCTAACCGTATATCAATCGCTGAGTTCAGCATCCCGCCTAACACGGACAACCTCGAGATCAACGAGCCTTTTTCCTGGGAGGAACTCCAGCACGCACTAAGCCGCAGCAACGGCAAATCTGCGGGACCTGACGATCTCGGGGATCCACTTTTAAAAAAGCTGCCTCTTGCGGGCAAGTGTTGCATGATTGAGATGCTCAACCAACGCTGGGTCTCGGATACCTACCTGACGCTGTAGAAGGAGAGTCTCGTCGTGCCCATCCCGAAGGCAAACGAAAAACACAAGGGCACATCTAAGTTCCGGCCGATCGCTCTCACATCCTGCATGGCCAAGGTATTCGAACGGATGGTGAACCTTCGGCTCAAGATGTTCCTTGAGAGCAACAGCTTGCTCGACCACCGACAACATGCCTTTGGACAAGGTTTCGGTACGTCCACGTACTTTGTCACACTGGGGGACGTCCTCAAGGAAGCTTACGACCTTTAACACCACGTTGAAATCATCTTATCAAACATCTCCAAGGCCTTCAACCGGACGCGGACGCCAGCCGTTCTGGAAAAACTTACAAACTGGGGCTTGAAGGGGCATATGATGTATTTCATACGAAACTTCTAGACCGACCGGTCATTCCGTGTATTGGTGGGGAACACGCGGTCGAAAAGTTTCAGCGAGGAGACCGGAGTCCCTCAAGGCTCCGTTATCGCAGTCACGTTGTTTCTGGTGACAATGAACGGGGTATTTGATCTGCTACCTGGGCGCATTTACATATTTGTTTACGCTGACGATTTGCTGATTGTGGCCGCCGGTCCCATACAGATCCGAACCCTACGGCAAGCGCAAGCGGCAGTTTTTGCCGTCGTCAAATGAACCGACTCGATGGGTTTCCAGCTGTCCGCCAGGAAGAGCATCCGATGCCACGTATGCCCGTCTCATCACCGAGTCAATAGCACCCCAATGACGATCCACGACCAAGCCATTCCAAACAGGAAAACAGTTCGCGTCCTTTGCGTACTGATCGACCGAAGGCTCTCCTTCGACCAGCATTTCCAATAGGTCAAAAATAACCTCGTTAAAACGATCTCTCGGCCTCACCGATCCAACAACCACGATGTTCAGTTACGGGTGGTGCGAGACATCATCGACAGTAGGTTGCTTTACGGGACGGAAATTACTTGTATCGCTTCCGAGACGCTGGTTAGAATCCTAGCACCGTTCTACAACAGCTAAATCCGAATCATATCTGGTCTCCTGCCATCCACTCTAGCAGACGCCGCATGTATCGAAGCGGGTCTTCTTCCTTTCCGGTTCTGCTTAAACGCAACTATTGCCACAAAAGCCGGCGCCTTTTCCGCCAAGACCTCTGGAAACAATAGGATCTTTCTCCTCGACGAGGGAAACAGAGTCCTCCTCACGGCAGCCGACATCGACCTACCCCCAGTGGCCAAAGTCCATTGGCATGGAGAGAAAAGTTGGCACTCTTCACGAATCCAATTGAACAATCGGATCAATAACCGCTTCAAAGCAGAGGATATCCGTGATTTTCCGCAGATCGGTCGCCGAGTTACTAACTAAGCCGACCACGTACACCAGTACACCGATTGCTCCCGATCGATAACCGGAGTAGGTATCGGGATTTTTGGAGACGGTATTGCTGAAAGCAGCAGTTTTCCTTCACAGTGCTCGGTTTTCTCGGCCGAGGCTGCAGCGATCTTCCATGCTGCTACGACGCCAGCCAACAAACCGATACTTATCTTAACCGACTCACACAGCGTCGTTCAAGCGATCACCTCGGAAGCACCAAAACACCCATGGATCCAGGTGATTATCCGAACACCGTGTACACATGCATTCCCAGACACTGCGGAGTGGTAACCAGGTAACGAGTCTGCTGATCACCTTGCCGGAGCTGGGACATCGGGTCCCAGACTCACCGACAAGGTACCCCTACAGGACGCCAGACGGTGAATCATGTGAGCATTCGAGTGGCATGGGAGGCCGAGTGGTTCCGCAACAGAACAGCCTTCATCCGCAAAGTCAAAGCGGTCAACTGAACCATGGAGCGAACTGGACAACCTGAGGGATCAACGCGTGATTTCTTAAAAGAAGCCAAAATCTACCACTTGGTATAGCAGGAATTTCTTTCGGCAGGATGGATTTCCCCTAATGGACCCATGCCAGCTGAGCTCTGTTTAGTTTAGATTATTCGTTTGTAACTTGTTTTAAATCGTTTTGTTTTCTGATTGGTCTCAACATCAGCACATCTGGCATTCAAGGAGAAGTGTACGTTTGTTATGACTATAGTAAGTGTAACATTTTAAGTTCTGTGTTGGTGCTATTTCTGAAACCACAGTAAAATTGACTTTTGCATTTTTCACAAAATGCAACTCAATTTCTTAAATTATTGCAGCAGTACCTCTCCATATAAAAACAGTATGATTACCAGCATTAATAACGATGTCAGATTTGACTATAAAGAATTCGGTAAGATATGTCACTCATCAATACTTTATAAATAAATATATTACGACGGAAGCTGTGGAATCAGTGGACACATGTGTGTTGTGAATGGCTGTTCAGTCTCGGTGGACACATTGGAATCAAACGATTTTCCAATAGAAGAAGGATTGGATCCACCGTGTATCGCGTTGTTCTAGCATTGGCCACAAGCGATTCCTGGGACCTGTTGTACAAAGAAGAAGAAGCTTAAAAAAATGATTGAAATAACCAAGCGCCAAAAGCTTGAAGATAGAAAGGAGAAAGCTGAGCTGAAACATTTAGAAACTGGAAGAACGGATAAAGCGAATGGGAAAACTGGAAGAATAGAAAAAGCCACAAAAATCGCACGCATGCAGATTAAGAAATCAAACTTGGAACAAAAGCAAAATGATAATCTAATCAAAGACCAAAAGAAAAAAGTAGAAGGGTCTGTGCCTAGAGGCACGAACGGGAGCTTGTCGTAGGACCGCTAGGGCACGGAACACATGTGAAGAAAATTTTAATTCTTTTAATTGATCGATCATCTATTATCTTAACTCTTTCCGTTTTTGATTTGTAGGCGTACCAAATTTG
Source organism: Ochlerotatus camptorhynchus (assembly GCF_037179485.1). Taxonomy (NCBI): domain Eukaryota; kingdom Metazoa; phylum Arthropoda; class Insecta; order Diptera; family Culicidae; genus Ochlerotatus; species Ochlerotatus camptorhynchus. Next base: position 400,951 of record NW_027041105.1, read on the forward strand.
TAGTATTTTTTTTTTATTCAAAGAGAAAGTTGATAAAGAGAATCGATCAAAATCACTTGCACCCCTGTTTCCAAGTTTGGTACAAGATTACAACTCTGGAGAGCATTTTGTGTGGTCGTTGGGGGCATGTGGTTCTGAATATGTACTAACAGGCAGATCAATTCTATTCTAACTTTTTACTGTAATAAGCTTGTTGGCCTAGAAAAGGGCCGTTTTGTTGAAAAATTTGGTGAAGATTTAACCTCCGAAAGTGTACAGAGTTCGTCTGTCGCTTCAAAGCGTAGACGACATCGATGGCCACTTACGCTTGGCGGCGTGTTAAGTATAGGTGACAGCATCACGGATCACATTTTCCAAGAACACCTTCAGCACACCTCGTGTTTTCTCGCAGATCAGACCGAAGACACGGTTGACACCGTCACGGTGAGCCAGACGACTGCTTTTGCTGCTTCTGCTGTCTGCTCACCACGGCGTCTGAAGCGGAAATGAGTTGAGGCTAGTAGTAGTAGTAAAATTGACGTTTATTTTCTGGGTTTTTATGTTTCAACATTTGATTTAACATTTCAATTGGTTAGCCTTTGGCTCTTCATCTTTGTTCTAGTTAATTGGTTATTCTAATGTGATGATTGCGTTTAGCGCTAATTTACAGGACACCCTTTGTGGGATTGTTTTCGTTTGAATTTAAAAATTTGATAACCTACCTACTTGAGCACCTAACTACTTAAACTAGGTTGCCAAATCACGAATGATCTGGTGGTTTGATCGCAAACAGGCGACTCTGAACCTTTCCAGCGTGGAAGTCTTTCGCTCCTCGAGTGTTTGAAGACCGGCCAGGTGGTGAATCTCAGAATTACGAGTTCGCGGTGGACTGTTAAGGATCATTCTGAGGATCTTGTTTTGGATCCTCTGAAGCTTTAAAGGCCCACCCACATTAGATCCGTTTGCGTAGTGTTGACGTAAATTTGGCAGTTAGATAATAGATTTAGCTGTCACTTTGCCGCAACGCGTCCGATCCGGATCTAATGTGCGTGACCCTTAAGTGGTGGCACTTAGCACAACTCTCCCAGATTGGCATACCATACTCAATAGCCGGCAGAACGATTTGCTTGTGGACAGCAAGCTTGTTTTTGAGGGACAGGGTGGACTTCCTGTTTATCAGAGGGTAGGGCGACCTGATCAAGATGTTACACTTGGTAGATGTCTTGTCCACATGGGATCTGAATAGCAATTTGCTATCGAGGGTGAGACCAAGGTAGACTACTTCACTCGCCCATTGAATGGGAGTGCTATCAAGATGGATCTTGACGTTAGCAGGCGGAACAAGCCGAGGTGAATACGAATGTGGAAACAGAATGGTTTGTGTTTTAGCTGCATTGATACAAATCTTCTTTCAACTCGAGGTTGACTACACCATCCATACCCGCAGCCTTCATGTTTTTAGTACTTCTAATAGCTGCTATCACCTCATCAGCCGATATTCTACTATGATCATGTACTACTACGGGGGTATCAGCGACTCTAGACATTGCCTCCAGTACGGCAGGCCCATGGGGGCTCACCATGGTTTGACCAAGATTATGTGAAATCACAAAATGTTGGCCAAGAGCATTGGCCTTTTCAACTGGGGTTATCAGTAGGGATGGGTCTAAGTGGTCAACAGAGGAAAGCGGAGGGATCGGTCTCGACTTATGTTTCAAAATTTTGGTCATCTTCCAAAATGGTTTTGCACAATCTGGGAGAGAGCGAATCTTTTTGGTAAAAACGTTATTTCTGAGTTCCATCATCCTGGCCTGGATAATTTTGGTTAGCCTATTGACATTGGTCTTCAAGTGGGGCAGCCCAGAACGCTGGAACGGCCTACGGATGGTGTTACGGAGCCTGATAAGATCTTTGGTTGGGCTGTCAAGGTCCAGAGTTTGACTCACCTGTCTGGATGCTGGTACGTGCTGCTCCCTGGCACGGGATATCGCCTCTTCGATGGCTTGCAGACACTGATCGACTTCTTCGTACGACTCCGGTAGGACATCGTAATCGCCGGAAAACTTGAAACCTATTGGCCGAGGAACCTACTTCGGCCACCACCGGATAGTGGTCCGAGCTCAGTTCCTGATAGGCGATAGGTTGGGAGATGTTATCGCCAATGTTGCTGATGAAGATGTCGATGGTGGCATGAGCTCCGGATCGACTCAACCGGGTGGGAGTGTCCGGACACAGAATGTTGTAGTGGGCTTGCTGCAGATCGTTGTATAATATTGTGCCGTTCTGATTTCGCCGACTATTGCCCCAGGCTTGATGCTTGGCGTTCAGGTCGCCAGCGATGACGAAATTTTGCCGCCGTTGTGTTAGCTTGATAATGTCTCTTCGGAGGTCTGCGGCCGAGCCGTCCCTAATGTTGGTTTGCTTGGGGCAGTAGACCGCGATGATGGTGATTGGACCAAGCGATGTGCTCACCTCAATTCCGATGGCTTCGATAATTTTCAGCTGGAAGCTTGGTAGTAGCCGGCAGCTGATGTCCCGCCTCGCAGCGATGGCCACTCCCCCTCCCCCGGAGCTGGTGCGGTCAAGCCTTACGAGCCGAAAGTCGGGAAGGAAGACGTTTAGCTCGGGCTTCAAGTGAGTCTCGGTGATGATGGCTATGTCGATGTGCCGTTCGTTGAGAAAGTCAACAAACTCGATGTTTTTGCTCTTCAAGGAGCAAGCATTCCAATTTACGATCTTGATGGCTTCACGGTCCATACTTAGTGACAAAGGACAGGGCAGCATGTAGCTGTTTAGATCGAGTCTTGCAGGTGCGCATGATGATGATGACCTCGGCCACGAGCGTCACAAGTTCCTTCGAGGTGAACGGAGAATCGTCGACAGGTTCACCTGAGACAGCAGCAGCGTATGATAAACCAGGAGCGGTGGATGAACCTGGATTTGGCTGGGCCGCAGCAGCAGCGAGACGATGCTGAACTGTCCGACTGTTGGAATCATTTGGATACTCGCATGGTTGCCTTGTTGGTTGTTGAGCGGGAGCGGGGCTAGGTTCGGAACATGTCGACGGGGCTGGAGAGCTGGGTACTGGACTTCCGTGAGTACAGGAGGCGAACGATGATTACGGAGGCGACCGACCTGGTTGTTGATTGTAGCCTTCCGACGGATATTATATTAATGAACTCCACTCGCTTGGGACATCCGCGATTGGAGGCTTGATGGTTTCCACCGCAGTTGACACACGTTGGCTCGATGTCATCAACTTGCTCACAGGACGCAGTTGAGTGAGTTCGAGCACACTTGCCGCAGTTTGTCTTCATATGGCAGTTTTTGGTGCCATGACCATAGGAGAGGCAGTTCGTACACTGCGTAACATCACGATGTTGGGGTTTGTAATGCTCCCAACTGATGATGACCTGAAACAGGTCCCGGATTTTGGATCTCAGAGCCGCAAGACTGGTGGATCCCTTCGTGAAGTGCACCAGGAACAACTGGTCACGAAAGCTGGTATTGTTGATGGAACGGCGGTTCATCTGGAACACGGCCTCAGGTTGGAGCCCAAGCCGCTCAAGCTCGGACTTCACCGCAGCCGTCTCGAACGACGGTAATCCACGCAAAACCGCCTTCAGTGGCTTGCTCGATGGCAGATCATGCGTGAAGAAGTCCACGTTGTTTTCCTTCAGGAAACATCCTATTTGTTTGTACTCCTCCAGGCTGGAGCACATGATTTTGGTACCGATGCTGCAAAGTTTGAATTGAGGCAGCAGCTTGTGTTTTGCCAGTTCGGCACCTAGCTTGGCAACATCGTTCACCGGCGTGAAAAGCGGGGGAATTCGCTCTTTTCTTGCAATGGGAGCGGCGTCACCATCGCCATTTTCTTTCGGGAGTACTGCATACTGGTTGGCTTGCAGTACTCGTTTTCCGGCGTCATCCTGCGACGCGCTGGGCTTGATTAGCACCTTCTTTGAAGGGCCCGCTGTTGACTCATTGGCACGTTTACGCACCATTTGTTTCGTGTTTGCAAGTTCAAGTAAACTTACCAGAACGCGAGAAGGTGGCGACACTTCCACGGCGCAACTAAAATTGAAATTCCAGTCGGCGCCGCCGGGATGTTCTGAGGCATAACATCTCTGATCACGCCTTCCTTCGGATGGGAAGTAAAGCCGTTGGTCCCCGGTTCATGAGTTGATGGGTCGATAGGTAGGGTCCAGGTGTGGGAGCTGCCTTCCTGGCACGTCGGTAGCATTGGTGCTCAGCACGGAAAACAAGATCGACGGAAAAAACAAACCAAAGGAGATCTCGAGCGAAAAATACGGACTGAACAGCTCAACAGTCGAGCAAAGAATGAGTTGAGGCTAGACAGCAGCGTTGTTTTATATTTTTTCAGGTTAATGCAGAATGATGTGCAACCAAGTGGTACTCGATTATAACGACTGCATTTGGGAACAACGTTTATTTCATGAAAACAGTGAAACAATTATCCCTTTTTATGTGTACTTTAGATAATGCTTGACATTACCACTTTTTCTATAGTTTCTTGTTGAAAATCATCAATGGAAGCATTGAGTAGAAATATTTCTGTTCGATTTGTGATAAAGTTATTGAAATTGATCCAAGGGCAGCTGAGTTATTAATGTTCAAAATCTTTCATGATTTTGTTTCATGTTCCATTTTCGGTTTTCACAAAGTGTATCCCAGTATAAAAAATAAAGACTTAGTCCTACGTCAAAAAATGCAAGAACAAGAAAAAATCATCAAGCTCTGTGAACATTCCTAAATAATTTCTTGAATCATTTCATAAGTTTAATCAACATCAATCTTGAATTCGAATATACCGTATGAAACAAGAAAAAGAAAAATCATACAGTGATTGTAATCGTTCGTAGCTCGTACAAAATTGGGTGTCCGAAATTTGAATTTTCTCCAAACAAGTGTCCGAAGATTGAATCCTGGTAGCTCTTATTATTATTATTAGAAAAGTCTTCATATTTTCGTTAAAATGGAGAAGCTAGCTAAATTTATAGATACTTAATCAATGTCTCAAAAAAAAAAAAAAAAAAAAAACTAAATAGTGTGATAGCCATACATTTTCGACCATTTTTATAGCACATGCCTTTAGTGTTAGAAATATGAATCAGAACGGTATGACTATCAAGCTTACTAAACTTATTAGCTATCATTCTAACCAAACCGTGGTGAGTTTGAATTCCATGATTGTTGCTTTACATCTGAACTCGACCTGAAACTACCATCAATGCCGACTGCAGTAGTTTCGTGACTGCCATCGGTGAAGAGAAAAGGGAGATACCAAAATATACTTTCTCTTGCTAAGAAAACGATGTGCATCGGAATCATTTGTTGTGTTGAATAAACTCTCAGCTTAATTTTTTGAATGTTGTGAATAGTCTGGCAATATCAAATGTGCTTGCTACAATATAACGTGTGATATTGAGAGCATCTGAGAGCGGAAAAATATAATTCATGCTTTTGCCAATATTGATTTCATCTGTCGTTGAACTAACGATAATTGTTTATTTGTTTTGTTTTGTTAAGCCTTTCAGCGTGAGAAGCATGGATGGTAACCATTAACGCCAGGCCCGTATTCAGTTAAATATTATGATTGTAAAATTATTGAAAGCGACTAGTTTCTCGTTTGATTCGTTTTCAGTCCATACAAATCGAGTTCAACTGGAGTAATCAAAAAATGTTACATCCTCACAGCGAAATTTTGATTTCATTTTGATCTCCAGCATTTCTCGGGAATGCGACTTTTTTCCCTTCAAGTATCAGATAACGGTGTCACTCCCCTAGAGGCTAGGCTAGGCTAGAGTGATGGCTGTCGGTAATAGTCTCGGTAATTTCACTCGTAATTTTTTTTAAAGAATTCAAACGATGGTGCTGATCTGCTATTGAACAATGGAATCTCTACCTTTATACCTAACAATGAAAAAATATAAAATGTCAGATACTCGGATTCAATTGCATTGATGAAACAATGAGTTTCCGCTTTTAAATTCACGAACAAAAGGTTGGAATGCTTAGGTAAGTTACAGTAATATTCAAATCATTCAAACGTTCGTAGAAGTATGTGGTTTTTAGATCATGATCAAATTTATTATTTATGTTCCAACGAATGCGAACCAGAATTTATTTTTGATTTCATTCGATCAACTTGAATACCATTTTCCACAACATAGTAGATTCTTAAATTATTCACTTGCCGTAGCCGCCATTCGCACTGGTGGGGAATAACTGATATGCAGATTTTTTGTTTGCATGAGTGGAAAGAAAGCATTGAATGCATTTCACATACACGTGTAACCCTATAAATCAATAAAGCTCGTGAATGGAAACGCATTTGTTGCTTGTTTTTGTAATGCTTTCAATTCTCACTCGATGTATCGAAGTTATTCATCGATCCGGATTATCCTGAAAAGGGTTTCATTGGAACATTGGATGAAAAAAAAAAAAAGAATAACAATGAGCTCTTGCCGGAAGTGAAAAACGATACAGTACATGTTTTGCTTGGAAAAGTACACCCGCTCATCAATGCACTCAGTGGGAACATTGAGATGTAAGATGCTTCAGACAAGGTGAGTCAATTAAATTAAGTCCGGTTTGGAAATTGTCTGTTCCTAGAATTCAATGTTCGCCAGATGCTTTTCCTTTCCCCTTTGTTACGTATTTCCTGTATCCATATGTTGTTCCAGAAATTACAAGCACATCTAATATGCTATACGCCATTTCGAACGCATGTATCTCAGAGTACACACAATTCTGACGGCTTTTCTGGTTAACTTATGTTGTGTGTGAAATTTTCTCAACAACTTTGAGAATAGGGTAATATAAAGTGTGTTACGATCAAAATTTGGTTGACCTAAACTTGACGTATTTCTTTTAATCGAGCATCCCCCATTTTGTAGGGGTGTACCTGCAGAATGATTCATCTATTTTGATTTTGACATTTTCTCTTCAGTTATCAAAATTACGTCCAATCAGGTGGAGCAACGCATTCAAATTTTGAAGGCACATCTCGGAAACCTGAACTACTCGCATGCCGAGTTAGCGAAATCGTGTAAAGTGGTCAAATCTCCTGACACAAAATGCCGGAAACCGCAGCGACGACAAAAAGGAGTGGCCAGTAATTTCAAGTGGAAACCCCATAATTCTCCGTTCAATATGTCGGAAACAAGTTGAGAGTGTCGTCTGCAACCGGAAGCTGTACACGACGATGCTGACGAAGTTCGATTGCGTGATAATGTACGATGAAACCTAAGTCAAGGCAGACTTCAACCCAAGCAACATCATTGGTTTCTTAATTATGGACAACGCATTGCATCTAAAACTTCTTTGTACCTTAAAAAGCGCAGAAGGTGGAGTATTTTTGCAACTTTTTGCAACTGTGTTGCTTATCATTTGCATGTAACATGATATTTTGATCACACAAGAAACAGTAGAGTGATGCTTAGAATACATGTTAAATACATTCTGGTTATCTTTTTTTCCTTGATTTGTTTTTCGTCGATCTTGTTTTCCGTGCTGAGCACCAATGCTACCGACGCCAGGGAGGCAGCTCCCACACCTAGGCCCTACCCATCAACTCATGAACCGGAGACCAACGGCTTTACTTCCCCGTTCGGCGGCGCCGACTGGGATTGAAACCAGGCCTGCTGGGGTGAGAGGTAATCACGCTTACCACTACAGCACTGGCACCGCTCATTCTGGTTATCAACATATATTTTTTTTTAATAATTACTTTATTTGTGCAGGCTCAATCGAATAAACTTTACAGAGCCGAGTTATCCTTTCCGTTATACATTATTACTGTCTTATATTTAAAGTTAAAGGAACTGGACCGAGTACTCGCGGTTGTCTCGAGGTTAGTTGAGATTTACATTTTTTTTATGGGAAAAGGAAAGAAGGAGGTTTGAAATGTGGTTTACGATACAAATATTTAATTAATCCAAAAACACCCATTAATCATCTTGAAAACAAACATTGAGAAAAAAAACCCACACGTACAAAATACAAACTAAACACAAGGTTAATCAAACTTACAATCTAAGGTTAATATTCTTAAAGTAAACATATATGAGTTTCATAAACTCCAGATCGCGTCTAGCCAAAATATCCCGAACTGGAACATTAGGTTGTTTACCTCGAGCCCGAAGGGAAACATAAAAATGTGATCTGACTCCACGATACTCCACACAAGACCAAAGGATGTGATCAGCGTCCTGGTAACCTTGTCCACATTCACAGAGATTGCTGTCTCCCAACCCCACACGGAACAAGTGAGCGTTTAGACAATAGTGATTGGACATGAGACGAGACTTCACGCGAATGAAGTCTCGACCCAAGTCCAACCCTTTGAACCATGCAAACTTCGACACCTTAGGGATAATTGAATGTAGCCATCGTCCCAAGCTCCCTTCACTCCATTGATGTTGCCAGCTATCAAGCGACTACTGACGATAAATAGAGAAAAATTCACTATAGGCGATTTGTCGATCATAAATGTCGCCTTCCATAGCGCCCACCTTCGCAAGTGAATCCACCTTCTCATTGCCCAAAATTGACCATTGCGAAGGTGATGATGAAAGAGCGCACGGATAAAGCACTAAGCAGCTCTCGTATTTTCAAGAGAAAATACGAGAAGTGCTTTACCGGCCTAATGGAACGGATAGCCTCGACAGAACTGAAACTATCCGTAAAAATAAAGTAGTGGTGTGGAAGAAGTGAAGCAATAGTTTCCAAAGTGTAGTGAATTGCTGCCAGTTCAGCCACATACACAAAACAAAGAGCTTCAAGTTTTCGAGAGGCGCTATGAAATTCATTAAATACACCAAAACCAGCGGACTCCTCTATGAGAGAACCATCTGTGAAAAACGTTCTTGTAGAATCAACATGACCAAACTTTGCAGAGTATAATGACGGAGCAATCATAGGACGATGATGCTCTGGAATTTCGCGGATTTCCTGCGTCATAGATAAATCCAAATTCATTGAATTGCCGAAATCGGAGAAGACTACATGATTGAGAATATTTCTTGAAGGACTGACATCCTGTGTTAAATATATGTAGTACAAAGTCATAAAACATGTTTGAGGATTTAGCTCCAGAAGCTTCTCAAAGTTTTCGATCACCAGTGGGTTCATTACTTCGCAACGAGTGAGGAGCCTCAGAGATAACTCTGAAAAACGGACGGATAGTGGCAACATGCCCGCCAGCACTTCGAGACTCATAGTATGAGTCGAGTGCATGCATCCTAACGCGATACGAAGACAACGATACTGGATCCGTTCCAGCTTGATGATGTGCGTTTTAGCTGCCGACTGGAAGCAAAAACTGCCGTACTCTAAAACCGATAAAATCGTTGTCCGGTACAACGTCAGAAGATCTTGTGGATGGGCTCCCCACCACGTTCCGGTAATTGATCGAAGGAAATTGATCCTTTGTTGGCATTTTCGTCTCAGATACTCAATGTGGGATCTCCAGGTGCATTTGGAATCGAACCAGACCCCGAGATATTTGAAAGACATGGAACTAGTGATCGGCTTACCCAAAAGTTGAAGCTTCGGTTTGCTGGGCTATGCTTCCTAGAAAAAACGACCAACTCAGTTTTCTCCGTGGAGAATTCGATACCTAGCTGAATAGCCCAAGTAGACAAATTGTCCAAGGTATCCTGTAAGGGTCCTTGCAGGTCAACCTCTTTTGGTCCTGTGATAGACACTACGCCATCATCTGCAAGTTGTCTCAACGTGCAATTGTCACTAAGACAATTGTCAATTTCTCTAACGTAGAAATTGCACAAAAGGGGGCTTAAACATGAGCCTTGGGGGAGACCCATGTAGCTAAATCGAAAAGCTGTAGAGTTTCCATGAGAAAATCTCATATGTTTTTCTGACAGCAAATTGTACAAAAAATTATTCATTAATGGAGACAATCCACAAGCGTGGAGTTTCTCTGAAAGAACTTCAACGGATACTGAATCAAAAGCCCCCTTGATATCCAAGAACACAGAAGCCATTTGCTCTTTCTTAGCAAAAGCCAACTGAATTTCCGAGGAAAGCAACGCGAGACAGTCGTTCGTTCCCTTACCCCTACGGAAACCAAATTGAGTATCTGAAAGAAGGTGGTTCGTCTCAACCCATTTGTCGAGGCGAAAAAGGATCATTTTCTCCATCAATTTCCGAATGCATGACAGCATCGCGATGGGCCGATACGAATTGTGATCACCCTCACCCGTCTCCAATCGTCGGGAACAATATTGAGCTTCAAGAACTGATTGAACAAGTTCAACATGCGCCTCTTAGCGACGTCTAGGAGGTTTTTCAGCAAGTTGAACTTGATTCTATCAGATCCCGGGGCAGAATTGCCACACGAAAGGAGAGCGAGTGAAAGTTCGACCATTGAAAAAGGCTGACTGATTTCGTCTACCGAATTCGTGGTTTCGAGAGGAATCAACTGCGACGGCACGGAATCCGGACACACTTTTCTCGCGAATTTAAGAATCCATCGATCCGAGTATTCCTCGCTTTCGTTGTTAGTAGACCGGTTACGCATTCTTCGCGCCGTACTCCAAAGCGTATTCATAGACGTTTCGCGCGACAATCCGTCTACAAACTGCCGCCAGTAACTCCGGTTTTTGGCCTTGATGAGGCTCTTGAGTTCACGTTCAAGAGATGTGTATGCGTCGAAATGCTCGCGTGTTCCGCGTTTCCGAAAAAGTTTAAACGCGTCGGACTTTTTACGTTAAACCTCCGTGCATTGTTGATCCCACCAGAGCGATGGTGTTTTCTTACGAATTGACGATCGCGGCACCGGTCGTGTTTGAGCTTGAAGTGCGCTGTCGACGATGAGATTAGAGAGGAAGTTATATTCCTCCAACGGCGGTAGCTCTTCCACTGACCATACTGTATCGCCTATCGCGGATTGAAACTTAGTCCAATCGATGTTACGGGTTAGATCATACGCGACGTTAACGGATTCTGACGAGTTGAACCCACTGGCAATCGAAATTTTGATTGGTAGATGATCACTACCGTGCGGATCCTGGATTACATGCCAAGTGCAATCCAACGATAGTGAATTGGAGCAAAAGGTGAGGTCTAATCTGTTACCATTCGAGGATGGACCAGCCAAACGTGTTACTTCTCCATTGTTAAGTATTGTCATGTTGAAGTTGTCGCAGCGAACATAAATCAAAGTAGAACGATTATCACCGTACAGATCCCCCCAGCCTGTACCGTGGGAGTTAAAATCTCCCATGATCAACCATGGAGCGGGAAGTACCGCACATATGTCGAAAAGTTATTTGCGATTAACAGAGACTCTAGGAGCAATATATACAGAAGCAATACAAAGGCTCTTACCTTTAATGTTAGCCTGACATGCGACAACTTCAATACCGGGGAATTCGGGAAGATTCACTCTATAGAAGGAATGGCACTTTTTGATCCCCAAAAGTACCCCTCCTCCACGTGAATCATCACGATCCAATCGAATAATGTTAAAACCATAAAAAGAGAGATCAATTTCTGAAGAGAGCCATGTTTCACAGAGGACAAATGCATCGCAATTATTGTTATGGACTAAATACTTGAACGAATCTAATTTCGGAATAAGGCTTTGACAATTCCACTGTACACCAGTGATCAAATCCCCGACCTCGTTTGGAAAATTATCCATCGAAGGAGATGATAGGTGCAAGAAGGGGCCATTTTGAAGTCAACTGCTTCAAGAAGGATTTTACAGTGGGAAGCAATGTGAGGACAATGCTTTTCAGAGGATCAGAAATGTTGAGGTATTTGAGAATACCGTCCACAATGTCATCAAATGAGAGCTTCAGGGGTTTTGGATGTCTCCGGAAGAGGTGGAAAATCCTGGGTATAAAGGGTGATACGGTCAAAATTTGGTCAAGGGAAAACGCGTGTAAATCGGTGAAATCGTTTATTTAAAAAATCAAATTAAATTTCTTTTTCAAGTTCAATTAGTATAAAATTCAGGAAAAATATTCAGTTCGGCTTCCGCTTTTCCAAATCCGAATTGCCGGGCCTTACGCTTGACCCCTGCCATCAGATTTTGTACAGCCACCTTGTCCACCTTCTTCGCCGCAGAAAGCCAGTTTGCCTTGAACTGCTGCTCGCCCTTAGCAGTTTTTTTGGTCTTCTTTAGGTTCCGCTTGACAATAGCCCAGTATTTCTCAATTGGGCGGAGCTCTGGCGTGTTGGGAGGGTTCTTGTCCTTGGGAACCACCTGCACGTTGTTGGCGGCGTACCACTCCATGGCCTTTTTACCGTAATGGCAAGATGCCAAATCCGGCCAAAACAGTACGGAACAACCGTGTTTCTTCAGGAAAGGCAGCAGACGTTTATTCAAACACTCTTTCACGTAAATTTCTTGGTTGACAGTCCCGGAAGCTATGAAAATGCTGCTTTTCAAGCCACAGGTACAGATGGCTTGCCAAACCAGATATTTCTTTGCGAACTTTGACAGTTTCATGTGTTTGAAAACATCTGCTACCTTTCCCCTTCCTTTTGCCGTATAAAACTCCTGTCCCGGAAGCTGCTTGTAGTCGGCTTTGACGTAGGTTTTGTCGTCCATTACCACGCAGTCAAACTTCGTCAGCATCGTCGTGTACAGCCTCCGGGATCGCGCTTTGGCCGTCGTATTTTGTTTATCATCGCGATTTGGAGTCACTACCTTCTTGTAAGTCGATAGTCCGGCTCGTTTTTTGGCTCGATGCACGGTTGTAGACGATACACCCAGCTTATTTGCGGCATCTCGGAGAGAGAGGTTAGGGTTTCGCTTGAAACTACCTGCAACTCTCTTTGTCGTCTCAGCGGCTTCCGGTTTTCGATTTCCCCCCGATCCAGACTTCCTGGCTGTCGACAAACGTTCCCCAAACACTTTAATTACATTTGTAACGGTTGATTTGGCAACTTTTAGCGATTTTGCCAACTTTGCGTGCGAGTAGCTCGGATTTTCGCGATGCGCGAGCAAAATTTTGATACGCTGCTTTTCTTGCTTGGACGGCATTTTGACAACTGAAGAGTGAATTCCAAAATCAAAATAGAAGCAACATTCTACACACACACACACCTTCAAAATGAGGGGTGTTCAGGTTTTTTAAATGCAAAATTGAAAGAAATACGTCAAGTTGATATTGACCAAATTTTGACCGTATCACCCTTTAGTCAGTTCTGCGCAATCCAGGAGGAGTAGAAGTCTCCTTTTTTCCACCACTCCTTGATTTGGGAAAGCTGATTTGGGGTTCATGATTGTCAACTTTCCGCGAACGGATGCGTTTTCGTTTCCGTGCAGTAAAACGGAAAGAAGTTCCCTCCTCAGCCAAGTCAGAGTCAGTCTCGTCATCTGACAAAAGAGAAAAGGGATTTTTGTTATTGGTCGATGGCGTGGCTGTCTTAAGCATTTCTGCAAAAGACCGCCTGGAACGTTCCTTGAGGGAGCGTTTCATTTTGTCCCCGAGATGTTTGTACGCCGGGCACGACGAGAGAGCATGAGGAGGAGTTCCGTTGTAGTACACGCATTTTGGTGCAGTAGCTGCGCAGGCGCCATCCTCATGCTTCTACCCGCGTGTGGAGCAGCGTGCCTTGTTGCCGCAGTGGGAGGCCATATGTCCCAACCGCTTACAATTCTGGCATGTCATGACCCGAGGTACAAATAACCGCACAGGAAGACGAAGTTTTCCCAGTTCGATGTATTGAGGAAGGGCAGATCCAGAAAAAGTCACCCGAAACGAGTTTGTGGGAGTAAAACTCTTTTTACCCTCGCTGAGCGATGCTGATTTCATTATATGAACGGCCAGTATCTTTACCGGAGGAAGCAAGGGGTTCTTGAATCGGTCAACCACTTGCTTCTTCAGTATCTCGGGGTTCAGGCTCGCCTCAGTGACCACGCCTTCGATCTTCACATCAGAGGCTGGAATGCAGGCATGGAAAATCATTTGCATTCATTTCGTGCAGTCATTTACATTCATTTGCCTCTAACTTTTTTCTTCAACAGCATTCTGCAAAATGATGTATGCTTTTGTAGGTTTTATTATTAACTACAACTTTTGTTAACAAGTCAAATCCGTATCTCTTATGCATGACGAACCAGATTGAACAGAATCCACTACTGTTTTTCAGTGAATGTATTTTACGTTCACTGAAAAACAGTAACAAGTTCTGCCCGCTCTAGTTCGTGATGCATAAGAGATACAGATTTAAGTTATGAACAAAAATTGTAGCTAAAAAAAACCTATAAAAGCTCTATACATCATTTTGCAGAATGCTGTTGATGAAACAAGTAAGAGGCAAATGAATGTAAATGAATGTATGAAATGAATGCAAATGATTTTCCATGCCTGCTGGAATGTACACCCTATATTCCAGTGTGACAAACTGGGAAACAGCAATTTCATTGGCCTGTTTCAGATTAGCGACGACCACACGAAGTTTGTTGTGCCAAACCTTCGTTATTTCGGTCACGGCAGAGAATCGCTTTGTCAAATCATGAGATATTTGAACAACATTCAAGGGTTTGTTTTTGGGCTGAAAATAGACAACCCATGGGCCAGTCGAGTCATTCGGGTAGGCCCGCAATCTGGAGCTTTTCTCAGCCTGCCCATTGTCAGACTGAGACGACGAACCATGGATGACATCATCATTTTTCTGAGATGAATGGTCATCCATGTCGTCTTCTGACAAAACATCCATTTTGTTCAACTAGTGGGAGCGCAAAACGCTCTCCCACTGAACGCACAGACACAATACACAGAAAACACTACAAACACAGAGATACAAAATGAAAATTTAACTAATGGGGGAGGAAAAGAAACAAAACAAAAAACAAAAACTTATCTGATAATCCTATACTACTACCACCGAGCGTTATATGTGTAGGCGTTTACACAGATGGCTGGAAGGGACGCGCAGCGTGGATGACCTTTGTTGTGGTGCACTTGATCGGGGCTTGGTACTCAGCGCACACAGGCGCACGATGATTGATGACCGATGTCGATGTAGAAACGGGTGCTCATACTCGATGATGATGATACGTGAGCAGGTATGCTGTAATTGGTTTTCGAATTACCAATAGAACGGATTTATCTTTCCGAAAATGGCGCTTTCTACTAAAAAAAACTCACTTTTCGATCAATTTACCGGGAACTATGCCAGGAGTCACTTAGTGAAAAAAAAAACTGATAATTTATATCAAGCGAATACCGAGAAAACTTCCACAACAACGGAGCGTGAAACAAGTCGACCGTACTTATTGCTAGGACGCAGTCTAAAACAAAATTAATTACACGCATTTTTGTTTGATAAAATTTTGATCGTACACCCTTTATTTTAACACCATTCTTTTTTTTTTGCATGGATCAAATTGTTTTAAAACGTATTCTCGCGTAGTAAGCGTAGTAACCTCTCACCCCAGCAGGCCTGGGTTCAATCCCAATTGGCGCCGCCGGGATGTTCTGAAGCATAACATCGCTAATCACGCCTTCCGGGAAGTAAAGTCGTTGGTCCTCGGTTCATGAGTTGATGGGTCGATAGGTAGGGTCTAGCTGTGGGAGCTGCCTCCCTGGCGTCGGTAGCATATGTACTCAGCACGGGAAACAAGATCGACGGAAAACAAATCAATTATCGGCTCCGTAAAGCTAACGCGATTGAGCCTTACAAATAAACGAACTAAATAAAAAAAAACAAATGAAGGAAAAAAATACTCTCAATTATCACACTGCCGTACTCTAACGGAACTATCAACTCTATACTTTCATCTTCTCATCCATCGTATAAAATAACCACTTTAAGCCTTATATTTGACGTTAAGCATCTACAACTTTGTTAATTATCTGTAATAATTTTAAAACAGTGTTGAATCATAGGGGTAATAACAATTTTTCAAAGTTCGATTTTTGAATTTTAGGGTTGATTTTCGATAAATTTTCTTGAGCAGTTTTGAATCACCACTGAATGAATTTAATTTGCAAACTCGACACGTGCCGAACTAAGCGAAAGCAACTCCAAACGAGGGGAAACGATGACAAAGTAAACAGTTGACCGCCGTTTCCAGCTATAAGTTATAGTTAACACGCAGGAAACAGGATGTAATTTGTCCTTGCCTGTTAAATGTAGTCCGGCTTTGGGCACCCTTCACCCGACCTTTAATAACACTGTACATCATCCCATGAGCATGATTTGGCGATGACGCATCATATAATCCTCCGATTGATGTTTAAACAGTGGCGCGTGCCAGAAAGATGTGTTTGGTCTGGTTTTTACGTGATTGTACTGCAGCAATGGTGATGAAGCAAACTAATTGACATCGATAGAATCGATTCTTAAATTATACTTCAATACATAGTTCAACGTACTGAAAGTAACATCGACATCAATTCTCACTAGAAGCGGTGAACACCACCTGTGAAGTGGACAATTTATGAACATCGGAAACGAACGACGAAAATACCTCCACCGTTCCCATCAAAGAACTCACCTCAATTACCATGCACGGCGAAGCTCATACCGATTTGAGCTTGACAAAGTCGGAGCACGATAGAAACGCTGCTATATGTACTACTAAAGTGTGGAGCAACCAACCAGGCACGCAAGACTCGTGCTGCCGTCGATGTCAATAAATTTTAATAACAAGTAATGATTATATTAAATTTAGACATAAATATTGGCCCGACTTTTCTTCGACTGCCGCCAGGGATACCACCCGTAGGGCAGTGGGGCTGCGGAAGATTGAGCGTATTCACGGGAACTGGTCGGTCGTGCTTGTGGCGGTTGATTATTATACGGGTGGCAAGTTGGGCTTGGAAGTTTTATAAATGGGCTTCC
Organism: Ochlerotatus camptorhynchus; assembly: GCF_037179485.1. Taxonomy (NCBI): domain Eukaryota; kingdom Metazoa; phylum Arthropoda; class Insecta; order Diptera; family Culicidae; genus Ochlerotatus; species Ochlerotatus camptorhynchus. Next base: position 417,781 of record NW_027041105.1, read on the forward strand.
TAAACGAGACTCTTTGAGGCCAAGCACGGGGAAGTAATTGAAAGCATAAACACATGTTGTTAAGACGCATTGCTCCGATAACGAGCAGTCATTCACACGACTTTGAGTTACATGCGTCGGATGGGTGCATGACGTGAGTGTATGATCATGTGATGGTCATAAGGGGGATGGTGGACTTGAGGTATCCGTTGGGGCAACGTAGGTCTGTTAAATCCGACTCCCAGACTTTGTAATGATACTGACTGAACTCATGAATATTTAAATGCAGCGTCCATGGAATGCCATTCTATCAAGCTAGGTTTGAATATAACAATTATCATTAACATTAACCATTTTACGCAAAATAAGCATTTTCACGATTTCTGATCATGTACAACGATAAATCTATCTGGCATAGAAAGATCTCAAGTTTTGTTTATCTCCTTCAAACATAAAGACAAGCCTCAGTACGGTAAGGATTTTACATTTTTGATTGATTTTGTTATTTTTGTTTTACAATGAATAATTGAAATGTTCATAATTTACAATTTAATGACATACTCATGTCCCATATTGTGCTGTTATAATCATGGTTTTGACTTCTTGCTCACGTGCCTTGCAACATTATACCAATGAATGATAAACGGGTTAAATGTGAATGGAATCATCCCATCAGTGCAGAAAGTCACGCAGGTCTCACGTGATGGACATACCGAGAAGCAAATTGACTACGTCTGCATCAACCGAAAATAGATACGGAGTATTCTTGAGGCAGGTAAAAAGATAGTGCTTCTGGCCATCATCTTCTAATTTGCGGCGGGAGAATAACCTTGGGTGACGATTCACCACGTGTCAACTAAAAGGTACAACAATGAAAAGGTGGATCGATTTTAAAATTTTAACCCAAATCCAACTTGGTAATATGTTCATATTTGACACAGTTGTTAGGGATCTCAATACATATCTAAAAATCCATGGGGAACAGGGTGTTGAATGGTTTACCAACTTTAATTATTATAGAAGAAGTAGTAAAATTAAGGATGCATACAATAAGACCAAATTGATCATTAGAGAAAATTGTAAGATTGAACCAAAGGATTTTTTTTTTGGATTGGATTTTTTTGTCCAATTCCCTGAGAATTGAATAAAATTAAACACCTCTGTCCGAGAAGAAATTTACAAAGATTTAAAAATCTTGATCCAAAAAATGTTCTCAGTATTCTGGATTAAGTGTGCCAAATGAATTTGGGACAAGACAAATTCTTATCATTCTATTGAATAAAAAAAAACAAGATCTTATTCAATTAAAATACAGCTTCATTTTAGAATCTCCGATTTGGTTTTACTTTTATCATTATTGGACTTAGATAAATTTTATGATCTTCAGCTAAGAAAATGTTTTAAAAACAAATGGATGAAACAAATTCTGGCATATGTTAACAGTTTCAGATGGATATACATAAAGCTTGATTTAAAGTAAATCTAGACGCCCTGGTGATTGGAACAAAAAACGTTTGACAGGCATTTGACGATGTTTCATTGACGAAAAAATTGGTGAAAAGTTTTTTCTCGATCGATTGCCGCATCCCGAAATTACGGATCATGGAACTTAAGAAAAGAAAATTATTTGTGCACAAACATCTGGAGAACCCTTCGTGGTCTGCCTCAAAAATAGCAAAAGTGTTAAAATTCCCAAAGTCAACGGTGAGTCTTGTAATTAAACGTTACATGGATACTCTGAGTGTGGATAGAGCACAGTGCATTTATCATAAAAGTGGCACTAGGGACAAAGAGCTGATGAGAAAGGTGTTGAGGTACGTTATATACGTGATTTGGCAAAGAAATACGATTCCAACTTTTCCACCGTGCGTAACATCCTTTTATGAGAAGGATATAAGTCTTTTTGTGCTAGTAAACATCCGAATCGTTCTCTGAAACAAAATTTAGTGGCCAAAAAGCGAGCACGATTACTATACGAACGAGTTTTGACGAAATTTGATGACTGTATTTTAATGGATGACGAAACACATGTCAAAATGGATTATAAACAAATCCCCGGACGAAAATTTTACCTAGCAACTGGTTGTGGGGATGTCCTTTCTGTCGTGACGCTTCGTATAATATAAAGTCTCATGTTAAGTTATTTATTTAACATGAGACTTATACCTACTACACTTTCCAGGTATAAATTTGTTTTTGCTGATAAATTTGCTAGAAAACTAATGATTTGGCAAGGAATCTGCAGTTGTGGCCTTAAAACCAAGGTTTTTATAACATCTCACGGAATGACGTCGAAGGTTTACATTAAAGAGAGTCTGAAAAGGCAGATTTTACCCTTCATTCGGCAACTCAAGACCAACGTTATGTTTTGGCCGGATCTAGCCAACTGCCACTACTCTAAGAAGGTACTAGAATAGTATGCTGCAAACAATGTTAATTTCGTCGCCAAAGAGATTAATCCTCCGAATTGCCCTGAGTTCAGACCGATCGAAAAATATTGGGCAATTGTCAAGCGAAAACTTCGAGGATGCGGTTAAGGAGTGACAAATGCACAACAAATGCGTTTAAAGTCGATACAGTGTCATCAGCGACTGTGCAGATCATGATGGCATCGATCACAAGTAAAATGTGACAGTTCGTTCGAAACGGTGAAATGTAATTTTGTTATATATCGTTTGAAAGCTGAATAAATACGCTTTTGTTTGAAGTTTTGATCAACCGTGTATTTTGTTTAATTCTTGAGTTATGATCACTTGAATGCTTCCAAATTTACCTTGAATCGGGCTTTATTTATCCTTCATTGAAAAATAAAACCAGTTTCAAAACTTCAATTATACTTCACATTTAATCAAACTATTTATTTATTTATTGTTCCAGATTGAGACATCAATGATCAGCAAACAAAAGACGGCAATTTCATGTAAATTCATTCATTTCATTCATCTGTCAAAAATCTGAGCTTCAATACACCCCAAAAGGACCGCTTTGAAAAATATACTACGAACCTTGATAAATTGGAAATATCATCAGATGAAATTTTATAAACTAGAAATAACTCCTCATTGAAACATGAGCTGTAGAAATTTGCTATCAAATGTATAATAATTGAAAGTCATACTTAAAAATCATGGAGTTTTCTTTCTGCTGGTATCGGTTGATGAGTGTTTCAGATGTGTCATTGCATTGTAGACCGTAGATCGGATTTTACAGTGCTAGATAATTTAATCTGATGGAATTATGCATTGGAGACATTTTGTGCAATGATTCTTTGAGTGCTCCCACATTTTTTTTTTTGCTATCCTGTATGACATCGATTGCGATTGATTGATCGGTTGGTGTGATGAGCCAGGCTTTGGTTCACACCATGCGGTGTATTCTTCGAATAATAGGCACTGGGGCACCGCAAACAAGTTCGATAATGCTCTTGGCAGATTGGATGATTGGAGAGCCACGAACAATGCCAATATCGAATCGGACAAAACAGGATGTTGAGAAGGTTACTCTAAGAAAAGGGGTTTAGGGAAAATCTTCAGTATAGCTGTGAAAGGCCAAGCTGAAAGGTCGCAGTTAGCAAGTTGTAAGTGTTAATGGTCTTTGTATGTGAAAATTGTAATAATTATTCTCTAAATAAATGTTTGTTATAGGCCTCTGCTGATGGCTGAAGAAAGTAAGCCAAAACGCATTACACAAATGAGTGCTGTGTTATTTTTCACGTCGCCAAAAAATCTAACGACTTAGTGATCAAATTAGTAACAACTATTTATACCCTTCGGAGTTTTGGAACATCCTCCAAAGGCGCACCCCTTTGTTAGGTCAAATTGGATTCCTTAGCAACAAAATTAACCAATGACAACGATAATGACCATGCATCAGAACCCTAGTCTTAACCACTTCAAACAAGGGAACAATGAATAGAAGATTAAGAATCACATAGATGAAGACTTAGGGTAGAGAACTACTTCGGCCTAATCGCCCATTTTGGGCCTATCGCGCAGAAAACTTCAAATAAATCCATGATTGCAGAGTTAACAAGTCAATTATGCGTTTGGTGCGATACTTTAGTTAATAAGCTACGGAACGAAGTCAATGAGAACGCGTGATATGATCGTTTGCACCCTATAATTCCCAAAAACAAAAGAATCGCTCCGACCGAATCAATTTGTATCTTCATCCGATAGGCCAAAGTGAATTCATAGGCTTTTCAATGGCGTTTCAATGCGTTAGGCCGAATTTTGAATCCGTAGGTCAAGTTTGGCGTCAAGAAACAGTGTTAGACTTTTGACAATATCTCAACGATTTGTTTCTCTTTATCAAATCTTACGGTACATACGGAAAGGAAAATAAATTTGGAAGCCATCAGTAATAATAACATTCCGTTTGGTGCTAAACTGTGGACTAAGCTGATTCTTGTCACTATCAACAAGGCACAACAAGTAACAAAGACTAAGATGTGTTCCTTTGATTACTGAAAAATCCTGTTCCCAAGCGGCACCGTTGGTGTAGTGGTAAGCGTGATTACCTCTCACCCCAGCAGGCCTGAGTTCAATCCCAGTCAGCACCGCCGGGATGTTCTGAGGCATAACATCGCTGATCATGCCTTTCTTCGGAAGGGAAGTAAAGCCGTTGGTCCCGGATCATTAGTTGATGGGTAGATAGGTAGGGTCCAGGTGTGAGAGCTGCCTTCCTGGCGTCGCGAAGAAAGGTCTCGCGTCGGTAGCAATGGTGCTCAGCACGGAAAACAAGATCGACGGAAAACAAAACAAGAAAAGAAATGCTGTTCCCCTAGTTTGAAGTAATCAGGACTAGGAATCGGTGGTAGATCTTACATCCCGTAACGTACAACGAAAAGGTGATCTACCCATCTACAGCTGCACAGATGTCATTCCGCTGATTGTGTGATATTACGTTGTACAATGTACTTCAATTTTGTGAACAAAATTACATCCTTTGATGTAATATTGTATATGCTTTTTGCTAGTACATCATTATTTCATACATCAGCTTGAATTACGTTGAGTGGTGCATTTTTGAAAAAAAAAATACTGTAATTGCGATCGACCGTTCCAACAAACATTGAAAACGAAATAAGAGTGTATTCAGGGAAAAATACGCTTCTTCAGCTAAAAACAACTTATTCAGTTCTAATTCAGCTCAAATCGTTTGATGGGGTTTCTTCAGTGTTAGCTTTGCTGTCAACAGAAGCAGCTGTGTTTTTTGTCGGCAGCAGCCAGCAGTACATCTTGATGTGTACCCAACATCTGTCACACAATGTTGCAGCTGTTTGATTGTGACTAAAATGGGTTCTATCGCAGTTACCTCAACCGGTGTGTAAAAAATGTGTTACTAAGGTATCACACGATCGTCTGTATTCTCGATAACAGCTATTGTGTGGTGTTTATTGTTCATCATCCGCAGTTTTCTCGGTCGATCCTTTTTATCTAGTTCGTTTATTTGGAAGGCTCAATCGTGTTGGTTTTACGGGGCCGATAATAGGTGGATCCTTTTGCTGTCAACCATGGAAGCAAACATTTCATGATTAATGAAGATCACGATGTGTGTCCATTTCGTGAATGCCCCACTTTGGCGATATTTGCATAATTGGAAACCACCTTGTATCCACTGCATTTTTTCTAACAACAAATGTAATGGCAGTTCAAACATTGGACTGTAGCGACAAGCATGTTTTCCAAAATCAACATTTTCATATAAAACCATCACGGGGTGATTTTAAGCCGCATTCCATTTTAAGGAAACTTTGTACAAAAACATAAAAATTATAAAATTATTTTCAAAACCTTCCAACGACCACATTGCACATTGTAGTTAATTAAGTGTGACATAAAATTGCTTCACGGAAAAAGCTGTATAAAATTACCCATTGGGAATTTTCTCTTGAAAATTTCGGTAGAAGTACACTCCCGATCATAAGTTTAAGGACACCCCCAAAAAAACATGACAAATTTGTTATGTTCATATCTCTGTCATGTTACGTCCAATTTTCGTTTTCTTTAGATCCTTTGAAAGGTATTGAATGGAACTTTCTTCGTAGGCAAATTGTTCAATATAATTTTAAAATTTTGTGCGCTAAAAGTTCACTCAAAGTTACAATATTTTTCAAAATTTACTCTGAAGAATCGTGACTGATTTTCTCAGAATTGGGTTGGCTAAATTTTGAAATAAAAGCAGTAGTGGTGAAGCGCCCATACTCCGTTGTGCATCCATGTTTTACTCCCGTGGTGAAGCGCCCAACGTAGAGCAACAACTCGCGTGGTCTTTCTTTTTCCGTAAAATGAAAGACAGTGCAATTCCATTTCTACTGTATGGAAAAAGCTCTTTGATGTATCAGTTATCCTGAGGTTGGAACTGTGCTCGTCCGCACCTAGCAAACCTCGGATAATAAACTCATCAGAACAACTGCCTCGATTCTTTATTCTTTGAAACCTTTTATACATGAATTTGTTACTTAAACTCTACACAATAGTTTTTCTCCAGTATGTAGGACATATAAAGCGAGACAGATAGTTTTTCTCTTGGAAAGTCGGTGTCTGTTTTTTAACAAGAATTAATGCTCCTCGCGGTAGGAACGGCTATGTAGGATGCTTACTCATCAATTTTTACTTTGACCTTTCGCGAAGCACCTAGTTAAGCCAGCGCGCATCGCTGACGACGCGGTAGCAACTGTTTATAAACAACTGACCCTGGAAATGTGCGACATTGTCACTGCTGCTGTTAAGTTGTGTATTTTCTCGTACCGTATGGGGGTCTATTACTGGTTAATTTCTTATTCAGATTGATATTGGAATTTGAGGCCTTAGCAGTAGAACACTTTACCATTCAAATAACCTTTGGAGATCGAACATTGAACAAAACATATTTGCATGGTTTTTTGGGGGTGTCCTTAAACTTATGATCGGTAGTGTAGTTTAGAGTGTATTATTAACACTGTATTTTTTATCACTGTCAGTTTTTCGAAAGTTGGAAAAAATGGCGTCACCCGAAATGCTGGTAGTACAGGCTTAAAGCCTCTGGAAGATGATGATGATGTGTAGGTAGCTGGATCAGCAAATCGGACCTGGCATTCCCATATTCTTCGGTTCAATGGAAGGCCGCAGAATATCAGTGTCCAACCAGTTAAAGCTCCTCCCCTTTTTAGTTTTTCTCGTTAAACTCCTTCTCTCAAAAAGTTGGTAAATCTTAGCCTTTAGCAGAAGGACTTTTTCCTAATACTTTTCAGAGTTGGTTGGAATTGCTATCTTATACGAAGCTTTAGTGTGATAATTTATTAGCTAGAAAATGATCTTGAGAAGAGGGTAGGTGGATAGTTCCGTTAGAGTACAGCAGTATGAAAACTTAAAACTGCAAACTTCGTGTATGAAGTAACATAAAAACACTTTGAATGTAACAACTCAAGGCGGGAGTAGCCGTCAACAATGCTGATGATGGTACAGTACGCAACAACCACCCTACTGCTTTCTCTCTGAGATGGCCACGTTAGTCATGACGAGAGGAGCAACACAATAGTTGGGTAAAGAAGAACTGCATTATAACACACCATCGACTGGAAATGCTCTCGAAACGTGGGACGTTAGGTAGTGATGACACGTCGCTAGAAGTATTCCACAGCCGTAGACAGTAATGAGCAAAGGCGGGCGCAAACTTTTTGCCTGTAGATTTGAAGACATGCTTCAAATCTCCACGTACATCGTACGGGTTAGGCAAAAGGTGTACGTTTGACTTTGTACTGTCGCATTAATGGCCCTTCGTTCATTTTCAACTTCTATTCAATTTTCATACTGCCGTACTCTAACGAAACTATACACCTACCCTCTTCTAAAGACCATTCTCTAGCTGATAAATTATAACACTAAAGCTTCATATTAGATAGCATTTCCAACCAACTATAAAAACTCAAACTTCGCGTATGAAGTTACATAAAATCACTTTGAAAGTAAATACTTTTATTTATTTTCTCTACTGCGCTAAATCGAACGAGTAGAAATAAGACGGGATGTCGGTTACGCGCTCGAATAATTGAAAATTCGATATATATTTAATTGATTAGCTGTAAAAATCTTAACGATTAATCGATAATCGAATAATTGGACATCCCAAGAAAAAAGTGAAACATCATGTTTTTTTTTATGGTCATTCGAAAATTTCCTACAGCAGAATTGCAAACGCAACTGTAACCCAAGAACCAAAAGCGGTGCGATACTACCGTATGCGTGATAATGTTTTCACCATCGTACAAATAAGGTTCCAGTTTCACCTGTGCATAAAATGCCTTGGTATAGCTCATACCGTAGTAGGTTGTGTATAAAAGAAAATGATTTACTTAGTTTGACAGTTGCACCATGACGAAGTGGCAGCGTATTCGTGATTTGTCCCACGCGCAAATGTCGCAAAAAGACATTTCAATCGCCGTGGGAGTGTCCCGGTGGACCGTCAAAAGGGTTTTAAACCGAGAAAAGAAAGGTCGTCCGAGGTCAGCTCGGGTTCCGAGGGTCTTCGCTGCTATCAAAAGGAAGATTCGGGTGAATCCAGTGCGTTCAATAAGAAAAATGGCAAAGGAACACGGGATCAGTGACTTTACGGCACGGAAGATCGTAAAAGAAGATTGCGGGGCGAAGTCGAGGGCACGGAAAAAACTCACATGATTACCAACCGCATCCGGGAGCTACAAGTCGAACGATGCAAGAAAATCTTGAAAAAATCCGGTGATCCTGTTCACCGACGAGAGCATGTTTACCGTCGATCCCGTATCAAATTCCAGAACCGACCGGTATATTAGTTCTCTTCCGGTAAAAGACGTGGCCCACGAGCACAAGAACGTGTATCTGACCAAACATCCTGCTAGCGTTATGGTGTTAGGATTGGTGGCAAAAAACGGACCCGGTGTTCATTCCAGAAGGCGACAAGGTCAACACGGAGGTCTACATCGGGATTTTAAGTAAGTATGTTCTTCCGTGGATCAAAGAACAGTACGGTTCGAAGCCAAATGTTGTATTTCAACAAGATGGGGCTCCGTGTAACACCTCAAACCACACTCAGAAGTGGTTGCAGGAACATCTTCCGTTCTGGGCGAAGGATATGTGGCCGCCATCCAGCCCCGATCTTAATCGCTGGATTACTCAATATGGCGCGTCATGAAGGCCATGGCCTGTTCTAAAAGCCACCCGAGTACAGCAAGCCTCAGACAAACATTGATCCGTACCTGGAGAGAAATGGATCCAGACTGCATTTTATGAACCTACCGTGAATTCCGGAAGCGTGTGGAGGCCGTAATTGCAGCAAGTGGAAACTCGATCGATGATTAACTTATTTTAAGACTTTGAGAAACATCCCCCCTTTTAATAAATAAAAAAACTCAAAAACAAAATTTTTGAGATTTTTTTAAAATTTTGACATTGCTCAATGGTGCAAACATTATCACGCATACGGTAGTTTTTATCGCTATGACGACAACTGAATTTAGGGGCTTAGAAGCTGAGGGGTGAAAATCAATTGTCTTCATCTATTTCCTCTTTTTGATGGCCATGGCTTCACTAACCTTTTTCGCACTATTTCTGCTATGCTCTTCTATGATCCAGAAAAACAAACGTATCAATGAATGTGTAATGTGTTTGCCGTCGAGTTATTAACGAAACAGAAAGTCGATGAAAAGAATCGATCAAAATCACTTGAACCCCTGCTTCCAAGATTGGTTACAAGATTACAACTCTGGAGGGCATTATTCTCATTATTCGCACATGCCCAAGGATCGGAGACGAATGCCACTTCGACTTGTTTCGCCTTGAAACGATTCTCTGAGTTGGGGAAGCAGCATATGCATTAGAGTGATGCAAAATTTGAAATTTTCGCTCCACAATACTTAAACGATTCCAAATCGGATCCTGACTAACCTCTCAAAATTTGAACCCATTTGGTGAGAAACTGAGATGGCACAAACCATTTGAAGTTTGTATGGGAATTACTATGGTAAAACCAAGATTTTTGTTCATGTCTATCTAATAATTCACCATATCGGTCTGCTTCAAAAACTTTCCATTTTACTTGTAGGAAATTTTCCTAACTACAACTTTGCTGAAGACCACTTTTTGATCAAATGCAAGGATCGAAAGTTATCAATGGTTCAATGCGCTGATGTCTTATGATCATGCTCAATCAACTGCTAAGCAGGCAACATTGGTGTTTCTGAGGCGTTGAATAGGACACAAAAATTATGGCTACTATGTCACACTGGAAAATACAGTGTTGCCTACAGAGCAGCTGCTTGATCATGTCATAAGTTTACCAATCTCTTAAATAATTAATAACTATTTCTTGTCTCGTTTTACATAGAAACGATCTTCAGCAAAACTGTAGCTGAGAAAATTTTCTTTAAGAATAGCTATCGAGCTGTTTTGCAGCTCAATATGGAAAAAGACTAGAAGGCAATGAACAAAAAGTTGAGATTTCCCATAGTAATTTACATGTAAACTTCAAATAGTTTGTGCGAAGTCTGTTTCTAACCAAATGAGTTGTAACTTTTGGAGGCTAATCACGACCCGATTTGAAACCATTTAAGCACTGTGGAGCGAAAAAGTCAAAATTTGCATCAGTCTAATATGCATGTACGTAATTGGTGGATTTGTTAGTTATTTCAACGCTTTTGGACAATGCTTGACATTTACCACTTTTTCAATAGTTTCTTATTTATAATCAACAGTCTGAAGCAAATCTTTCATAATTTCGTTACATGTTCCATTTTCAGTTTTCACAAAGTGTACCCCCATATAGAAAGCACAGACGTTAGTCCTACGTCAAAAATAACAGCCTATCTTTTCCTTCTAAAGCGATAGAATTATATATTTTTGGGTTGTAGTACTACTTTAAACTTAAATCTTTGTTGAAGGTACAAATTTTCTATGTTTTTATGTTTCTATGTAAATTTTTAGGAGATAAAGACCATTTTCTATGGTAACCCCTTTAAATATAGTTCTCAATTAATGACTTATGTAATAGTTTTTCTAGTTTAAAATGTTCTTCACAAATATGAACAAAGTAAAATTATGTATTTTTGCTGAAGACAGTATGTGTCTATATACAATCCTTTCAAATTTATAGCACTGTTTAACTTGACTATGAACTATTTTTGACAGCATATACGGGAGAAGGTGGCGAACCGAAACACAATATCAAATTTTCCTTAAACTTAACATAGTGTCATATTTTGAGTAGTTCTACAACTTTGCGAAAGAAAATATTCTTCTATCTCTTTACATACTTAGATATTTCTGCCAAGATGGGCACCACCGAGGAGCTCGGTATTTTATTTTGCTGGATCTTTGTTAAAAACATGCTGAAATTTGCGAGATGGACCGTCACACGGTCTAAGCCAGGGAAAAGAGGAGCAGCAAAAAAAAAACATGCTGAGATTCAGTATAATTTTGCTTTGTTAGCTGAGATCTCGGTAAAATTCGGCAAGTTCTGCAAAGAGATACAGCAAAATAAAATGCCGAGCTGCTCGGTGGTGCCCATTTCGGTAAATAAATCTAAGTGTGTAGGAGAAAAATTTAACATTTATTTTTTTTTTAATTTTCATAGTTGGCAATTATAATTTTGTTTGAAATTGTAGGATTGTGGGTGATAATTATGTGTTTTTATTTTGTGAATTAAGTGAAATTTGAAAAGGTCAATACTTTAAACATCATTCAATTAGGTTCTGGCACTGTGCATTGCGGTGAAACATTACAATTGCTGCTTACTCTTTATGCAAATCTGTAATAGTTTCCGGTTTGTGGACTTTGTCCACGTTATGTCCAGGCTTATTCCAATCACTATGCCAAAAAAAAACTCGCGTCTTAATCGGATTGGGCTCTCAGACAGTAATCCATGCACCTGTGAAGGTGGTTACCACGATATTGAGCATGTTGTTTTGTCTTGTGCCTCAAACCGTGTCGCAAGATCTGAGCTGTGGGAGTCCCTTAGAGCCTGAGGAAAACAAACTTTTACACCTGATCTCGAAAATATTAAGTTTTTTTTTACGATTTTCTAAAACAGATCGATTTGAAAATTTATCAGTTTTTAGTTAACTAGTTTCCCCAAACTATCATATCTCAGCGAAGGGTAAGACTAAAAATCATGCAGAGCAAAAAGTTTGGAAATTCATGTTTAAAAATTGAAAATATTTATTGAAATATGTAGTTGTTAGCCGTGGAAAAAAAGCTGAAAAAATCGGGGTAGACGAAATTGGGGCTGGACAAAATCGGGAAAGCAATGTACTCCAATTAATTGAATTCCTCGTGTAAACAATTTTTTGAAGCTGATGCTACCGGGCGTTAGCAAAGCAGGGTATTACTCACACCATGAAACTATATGGACTATATGAACTTTCTACATGGACAATTGAAATATATATCAGTATCTAAATAGCAAGCAAACGTGTAAGACCACTTCTTTTTGTGTATCCGAAACACGGGAAAGGCGTTCGTTGGCGGTTTGTCGGGAAGTAAGTCCGGGAAGTTGTTGGGCCAATGGTGAAGATTGGCCGGAATCCGAAAACGGACGGTGTTTACATGCTGTAGACAGGATATTCAGCCGCGCGAGTTAAAAACCCGTAGTGTGATACTGCCCACAGAACACTAGAACACTAGCTTGGAAGACAATAGAGTGAGTGACAAAAGAAACGCGTGGTCATGCACATGGTTGCCGCGGAAAAAGTTTGTTGAAAGGTGGCAGAATTAAGTGTAAGGTTCATCTATGAGCCACGAAGGTTCAGATTCCGAAAAATACGAAAGCGGAACTGATCGTGAAAATATCAGTGATACTGAACTTGATTCCCCTCGACCTGCAGATCAATTTGTGACTGTACGGAAACCGAGCAAAATGCCACGGGACGGTGATCAAGATTCAGATGCGGTTGCTGCTCGGCTAAGGGCTGAGTTGGACGCGAAAGTGGCCGAAATCGAACGCTTGCAACAACGGTTAACAGTGGCCACGAGGAATTCGGAAGATAACCAGGTGCGTGTGGTTCGACGGCCAGATTTCCGTGAGTTGCGAGAACTAGTGAGTAACTTTGACCCGAAGGAAGCCACGTGCCTTTCGGCCGAAGAGTGGATCCAAGAGATCGAAACTACTGCTGCTCATTACGGATGGGATGGACCGACAAAATTGCATTGTGCTCGTTTGAACTTGGAAGGCTCCGCTAAGTTGTGGTGGTCTGGCGTTCAAAATGAAGCCATCACATGGGCTCTGTTCTCGGCGAAGCTGATCCGAGCTTACCCATCGGCTCGCGACCAAATCTACTATCACACTCAAATGACCAAGCGTCGAAAAAGGAGAGATGAGACGATCGAAGAGTATGTCTACTCTCAAGTGGCTTTAGGGAAAAGAGCCGGCTTTGGTGAAGGTGTAATAGTGAAATACGTGATCGCTGGATTGGGAGAGTTTGTGTCTAAGTCCCGAGTACAGTTGGGTGGAAGAATTGAGACGGTAGAAGAGTTGATATCTCAGCTGAAATGGATGGAAGGTATGAACGATACACCATCGGAATCGGTTGCTGCACGAGTGACCGAGAGGCAGAAGGAGAAAGTAGCGACGTGCTATAGGTGTAGTCAGCCGGGGCATAAAGCGATGTCTTGTCTGGCGTTTGCGGAAAGATGCTGCTACAATTGTGGTGTTAGTGGTCATATGGCGAAAAATTGCCCGAATCCGAAGCCGTCGAAGGCCGGACCTTCGAGAATGCAAGTAGTGGACGAAGATAATAACTTTGTGCGAGTCGTGGAAGTGGCTGGCATGAAACTAAACGCTCTAATCGATTCAGGGTGTAAAGTTTCAACGATTCAATGTCGGTTTGCTGAAAAAGCTGGAAATAGTGAAATGGCAAATACGACCTTGGTCGGTTATGGGGGAAGAAAAGTGAATGTGGACAAAATCGTTAGATCGAACGTGAAACTCGACGAAATAGAAGTGCCGGTGAAACTAAACGTGGTCCCAAACTGGGCTCAGAACACGGCGCTGATTCTAGGACGTGATATCCTGAACCAAGAGGGAGGGATGGTAACCGTAACGGAAAGGTACAATTTCGACGGGATCGGGATCGAAGTGCAGTTCGCAAGGAATCGGATCAGATGGTTGTGGAAGTACAGCCGAGAAAATACGAGACGATGTTTACTATTGACAGTCAAGTGAAATACGCGGAAATCCGGGCTGAAGATGTGAATGCTGACGGGCCTAAAGAAGAAGTTTTGAATTTAGTAAATCGATTTCGATCCTGCTTCGCAAAGAACATGAAAGAGTTGGGTGTTGCAAAGGGCACGGTAATGAAAATATTATTGAGTGATAAGGAACCAGTGTACATCAAACCTCATCGTATGGAATATGCGCGAGAAACTGCTCTGCGTGGTATAGTGGAAGAACTTATTGAAGCAGGTATAGTGAAGGAATCGAATTCGCCGTACAGTAGCCGAGTTGTAATGGTGCCGAAAAAGGATGGTGCTTTTCGGATGGCAGTGGATTACAGGCTGCTGAACAAAATAACCGTGAAAGACCGTTATCCCATGCCTGACATCGAGTGGTGCCTAAATAAACTCAGTGGGGCAGAAGTGTTTATTACGGTAGATCTTTATTCCGGGTATTACCAAATTCCAGTGGCGGAGGACAGCCAAGAGTGTACCGCGTTTTCCACCCGTGACGGCCATTACCACTTTCTACGAATGCCGTTTGGGTTAGCGAATGGCTGTTCGGTATTCCAACGAGCGATGAACCAGTTGACAGCAAAGCTGCGGAAGGAGGGCATCGTTGCCTATATAGACGATTTGGTGATTGGTGGAAAAAATGTGAACGAAGTGATGCGAACATTTGAAAAGTTGCTAGAAGTGCTTAAGGAGATCTTCTTCTTAATCTGAAGAAATCACACTTTTTTAAATCATCCGTCGATTTTCTGGGATTTGAAGTGTCGAAGAATGGAATTCGTCCGGGCGCTATAAAAACACAGGCCGTTCAAGAATTTCCCGTGCCGGAAAGTGTGCTGCAGGTTCAACAATTTCTTGGATTGGCCGGGTTCTTCCGAAGATTTATTCCGCGGTTCAGTGTCGAAGCAGCTCCGTTATTCACGTTGTTGACAAAAGATAGCAAGTTCGAGTGGAAAAGTGATCAGGCTAACGCGTTTGAAAAGCTGAAAAAGGCATTAAGTGATCGACCATTATTAGTGTTGTTTGACCCGAACTGTGAGTTAGAACTCCACACAGATGCATCACAAGAGGGTCTGGCTGGAATTTTGTTGATGCAGACGGATGAAGGTTGGCAACCGGTTAGCTATTACAGTAAGCGTACATCGGAGGCAGAACGAAAATACCACAGTTACGAATTGGAGGTGTTAGCAGTTTAAGCCAGCGTCGAAAGATTTCGTCATTATTTGATCGGGAAGTTCTTTGTTCTGCGTACCGATTGCAGTGCAGTGAGAGACACATACGAAAAACGAGACATGAATGCACGAATCGGCAGGTGGTTTCTGAAGCTCACTGAATACGATTTTCGGTTGGAGCATAGGCCAGGAAGCTCCATGAGACACGTGGACGCGTTGAGTAGAAATCCAGTGGAAGGCGGAAGTAGTGTTGATCCCGTTCTGTGCGATATGATGGCTATCGATATAAGCAACAGTGATTTTCTAGTGGCTCTGCAAAGACAAGATCCTCGATTGTGTGACATTGTAGATGTGTTAGGGAGATCTCCGTTAACTGATGAAGAGAGACAAATGCAGCAGAATTATCAGTTAGATCGGCATCGGTCGATAAGGTTGGTGGAAGGGGAGAAATGTTTTGTAGTGCCAAACCGTGTTCGCTGGCGTCTAGTTCACACATACCACGATGAAATGGGCCACTTCGGGGGGACAAAGTGTTGGAACGGCTGCAGCAAAAATTCTGGTTCCCGAAGATGCGTAAGTATGTACGATCCTACATACAAGCGTGTCCGCAATGTGCGTTCCATAAAGGTGTATTCAGACTTGAGCGAGAGCGAGAGTAGCGGAGCGGACTTCGGGTATTCGGGTGCGTTCGGCTCTCTGAAGATGGCTTGATTGCTACCACGCCACAGCGGGCTTCAAAAAATACGTTCCCGACGATATTTTTCTAGCTCCACTTGGCGGAAATTCTTGCTCTCTCACTATCTCTGCATAGCATCGGCCGAAGAGAACGAGAATTGACAACATAAAAAAATAGGTAGGTACGGCATGACTGCCGGAGTAAGTCGATATCCCTTTTCTTTCATTGCACGCGCAGCTCAGCTGCGGTGCTATATAGATGGAGGAGTGCGCAGCTTAGCTACTTCTGCATGCTACTATGAAGAGGCTAGCATCCGCGTCTATTATGTCGTAAGAACCAGTGTTACAAATGGGCAAAGGGGAGCACGGGCCACTCACCGGGTCTTATAATTCAATAATACATTATTTTATCATTTCTGTACACTTCAAAATACGATCTTAGAAATTTAGGAAATAAATACAAACATTAGCAAAGTCCTGCAAATTTCAAAGAACTTCGTGAACTTCAGAAACATTTAATAACATTCACAATACAACACTAAATTTCTTATCAAATTTTGGAAGTTCTGCCTATATGCGATCTTTCTTACAATTCGACAAGCTTCTCCAAGGTTTGCATCTTTGAAAATTATTGAGTATTTATGATGTTTGCTGAATTAAAAAAAAGTTTCAAAACACATGTGAAATACACAAAATTAAGGTGAATTGTTTTGAACTCTTCTGAAGCTTACAAGAATGTTTTGAAGTCCACAGATGTAATTATTCCAAAGACCTTCAATTCATTCATTAGCACTCTTCTGGTGGATGAGTAATTATTCTGAAGATCTCATATTGTTCAATAGCTCAAATCATTCCTCTAAGATATTCTTGCAAGAAAGTCGGTAGATCAAGAATAATAATAAAAATAATAATAATCTGTAGGGAGGCCACCCAACAGGGAAAACCGGAGAACCGAAAAATAACCGGTAAATAGCCGGAAAAATTAATTCAATCTAAAAATATTTTGGTACATAGTTTGGTTGAGTTCTGTTTATGTGTTGACTTAATATTCTATTTCCTGTTTTGTATTTGATCAACTTATGGTCTTTGGAATAATTCCTGATCACCGGATTTTCTAACAAAATTGACTTGATTTTGTGAATATCACTAGTTTACAGAAAACTAGAACTAAAAAAATGAAATTTCATTTTAAAAATTGTGTTTACTTAGTATTTTTTAATGAACCCACCGTTTTACTGAAATTGATTTAATTGCCTTTAAGTTCAACAATTTTCCTTATATTTAATAAAATTTATAAACGCTCACGGAACTTTTTCTTAAATCACTAATTTTCCCTGGAAAGCCTGGACATCTCAGAAGTTTTCTATGCTTACCTTAACTTCTCTAAAATGTTCAAATGTTCCGGTAAATTTTCTGGTATATATGTATAATTCCCTGTAGCTTGTAAGGTTTTCGGATCAATCATAGAATTATCGGAATATCCCATAATTCTATGGAATTCCTTGTAAGTCGCTGCAATTTTCCTTAAGGTAATGTGATTTTTCTGATGTTATCTGATCGTCCTCGAAGTACTCGAAACTTCATTGAATCAATCTAAAAATAAATAAATTTCTTAGAAGTTTCTGGAATTTCTTGAGAATATCGGTGCTTGCTAAAAGTTCTCGACTTTTTTTTATTAATGGAACCTCGTTGATGTCCTCTAATCAACTTAGCTTAATTTTCGAATTTGTGTAGATCTTGAAATTTCTATTAAATAACACATTTGAAACACTCACATTTTTCGGATGTTCCTATAATTTTTATGGCGTTACAGAAATTTTCTCTGGGCAATCCGAAGTTTCCGTAAATTACGGTTTCTGCAATTTCCTTGAAATTTTTAGAACTGCTATTTAATTCTCTGATCTGTCTTGATGTTCTCAGAGCTTCCATAAAACTCCCAACTCTAATGAAGATCTCGGTTCTGCTTTAAAATAAATGGAATTCTCGTAAACACCCTTAAATATCCCTGGAATTCTCTGGATTTCTGTGAAGTTCCTGAAATATTTTTGAAGTTTTTATAAATTTTCTGAAGGTCTCTTTAATGAATCTTTCGGAACATCTTGAGGGTTCTCGATTTTATTTCAGCACATCATGGAACTATCGTGAATTTGTCTAAACGCACCCTTAAAGATTTTTAAAGTTGTGGGGACTTCCCCTTAAGATCTCTAAATCAAGCTTTTCTGATACCAATAGAACTTCATTAAAGTTTCTTCATTTTTGTTAATACGAAACGTCAAGGCATTAAACATGTTGTGATCTTACACGGATAGAAATCTCCTTATACCTTTTGGCAAATTTCTATTGCTGACTATTCATAAAATGTATAAGTCAACTAATGAGCAGACGTCTTGCAAAAAGTTAATGAAGATCATGTGTCAAATGAAATGTATAAGCGGTCACACATACCTTTAATGCATTCTTATATGATCTATGCGGTTCGTCTTATGGAATGTATAAGGCTGATGTTTTGGCAAAAATGCATAAGTGAAACACATGAATAAAATAATTGATTTTCGTTTCGTGTAGACTTACTAAAATGAAGTAAGTGTTCAATTTCAACATTTAATGGATTTAATAGTAAAGCTGTTTCTTTAAAATTGATTGTCATGTCTTAAGAACGTTTGCGTTAAAACATATTTTTAACACATTTCATAAATAACATTCTTATTATAAACCTGGAAATTATCCACCAAAGTTATGGAAAAACCTGGAAAACTCAGGGAACTTTATTTAGCCAAATGAGTGGACACCCTGTAGAAAGAGAAGAACGATTAAACGTAAAACTCTATACAAGGTCGTCAACTTCGAATTGTTCAAAAAATAGGACAAAATGTAGGCCTATTCAGAAGAAAAAATTCACGTTTAAAAAAGTTTAAATTAGTGACTCATCACAAGAAAAAGTTACTTTAGTGCAGGCAAAAAAAGAGACTTTTTAGTGACTGACTTGAAAAAAGTGACCAAGTCACTAAACAGTTGACTCGCTACCAGCTCTGTATATGTATTTACACTGCTCAAAAACTTAGCAAAAATTAAATTTTTCTTAGAAAAATGTAAAAAATAAATAAATAAACAAACTATTAATTTATAGTTGAAGATGCTAATTTTAAATAACAGACTAAAGTGGTAATTTTTATACGATAGATGAGGAGGAGAAACTATAGAATTGATAGTTCCGTTTAGAGTACGGCAGTGTGAAAATTTGCATATAGATAGTAGGTAGCGAGCTAGGACAACTTTTTAGGAAGGTACAAATCGGTTTATCATCTCTCTTTACCAAACTCCCCCTTTGGAGAGGGATGGTGCGGGGTGTCCCCCCCCCACCACCACTGGCAAAAAGAGATGAACGCCGACCGCTCAAGTACCAACGCTGTGTTTGAAACAGTTCTACATACTTTTACCGCACTTCAGTTGTTATTTGAAGGAAGGCAAATTGCAGCTAAAAAAAATAGTTAACAACAATACCACTAACCTCACTACCAATTGATTTTCAGTTGATCGAAAGACAATAGTCTGACCTTTATTTTGGCGTTAAAATAATTGATATAGTCGCATTAAAACCGGAAATATTTGTATATTAGTAAACACACTTTTTAAAGTCAATTTTCTTTTTTTAGTTGTATCTCAAAAACTATTCTACTGAGATTTTTTCGACCACATCTTTTGATTCAGCGCACTATTTACATATGAATCATAAGCCAAAGATTCAAGTTTTTTTTTTTGTAAACTTGTGTGGTTAGAAATCTACAGAATAATAACTTATCAATAGGAAGAATTTCAAAAATGCCCAGAGAACATTATGCTGGTATTTGATCAATTGAAGCTCTTTGCAATAAGTCCTCATCAACCGACTTTCTCGCAAAAATATCTTAAGTGCAAGATTTGATCTACATAACAATTAGAGATCTGCAGAATAATAACTTCTCAACCAGATGGATTAACAAAAATCCCTGAGAACATTATGCAGGTAATTGATGAATTGAAGGTCTTTGGAATAATTCCTGATCAACCGATTTACATCCAAAAACATCTAAGAGGCATGCTTTGATTTATTGAACAACAATAAATCTGCAGAAATTTTCAATAGCGACCAAAAACATCCATTTGTACCGTCCCAATGACGCTTTCATCTAGATAAAAATGATAATTAGCAGATTTTTAGTGATGAGCCCAATATTAGATCTATAGGCCAACATTGGACCCATTTCCCCTACCAGAAGAATTTCCAAAACACCCAGAGAATAGTATGCAGGTATTAGATCAATTGAAGGTCTTTGTAATAATTCCTGACCAACCGTCTTTCTTGCAAGAATATGTTAGAAGCATTATTTGATCTACAGAACAATTAGAGATCTCCAGCATTATTACTAATTAACCAGAAGAAGTGCCAAAATACCCAGAAAACATTATGCTGGTATTGGATCGATAGCAGGTCTTTGGAATAATGCCTGATCAACCGACTATCTTGATTGAATATCTTTGATTAATGATGTTATCTATCGAATAATTAGAAATCTGCAGAATAATTCTGAATCGTCTAGAAGAATTGCCAAACTATCAAGAGAACATTATGCAGGTATTTGATCACTTTAAGGTCTGTGGAATAATTCCTGACCATTCTGTTATTTTATCAGAATATCTAAGACGCACAATTTGAGCTATTTAACTTATATATCCACCAGAAGAGTGCTAATGAATGAATTGAAGGTCTTTGGAATAATTACATCTGTGGACTTCAAAACATTCTTGTAAGCTTCAGAAGAGTTCAAAACAATTCACCTTAATTTTGTGTATTTCACATGTGTTTTGAAACTTTTTTTTAATTCAGCAAACATCATAAATACTCAATAATTTTCAAAGATGCAAACCTTGGAGAAGCTTGTCGAATTGTAAGAAAGATCGCATATAGGCAGAACTTCCAAAATTTGATAAGAAATTTAGTGTTGTATTGTGAATGTTATTAAATGTTTCTGAAGTTCACGAAGTTCTTTGAAATTTGCAGGACTTTGCTAATGTTTGTATTTATTTCCTAAATTTCTAAGATCGTATTTTGAAGTGTACAGAAATGATAAAATAATGTATTATTGAATTATAAGACCCGGTGAGTGGCCCGTGCTCCCCTTTGCCCATTTGTAACACTGGTTCTTACGACATAATAGACGCGGATGCTAGCCTCTTCATAGTAGCATGCAGAAGTAGCTAAGCTGCGCACTCCTCCATCTATATAGCACCGCAGCTGAGCTGCGCGTGCAATGAAAGAAAAGGGATATCGACTTACTCCGGCAGTCATGCCGTACCTACCTATTTTTTTATGTTGTCAATTCTCGTTCTCTTCGGCCGATGCTATGCAGAGATAGTGAGAGAGCAAGAATTTCCGCCAAGTGGAGCTAGAAAAATATCGTCGGGAACGTATTTTTTGAAGCCCGCTGTGGCGTGGTAGCAATCAAGCCATCTTCAGAGAGCCGAACGCACCAGAATACCCGAAGTCCGCTCCGCTACTCTCGCTCTCGCTCAAGTCTGAATACACCTTAAAAGTAAAGGTGGAAAACCCGAGGGATTTTTACATCCACTACCAAAAGAACCCGTGCCGTTTAGAACAGTACACATGGATCATATGGGGCCGTTTGTCCGATCGGCCAGAGGTAATTCGTATGTGTTGCTTCTCACTTGTGGGTTTTCGAAATTTGTGGTTGCCCGAGCGGTTCGGTCGACGAAAACGGGACCGGTATTGAACTTTCTAGAAGATGTAACGGCCATATTTGGAACACCAGGTCGCATTATTACAGACAGGGGTACTGCATTTACTGCGAAGAAGTTCGAGGAGTATTGTCGGGTGAACGCTATCGAGCACATCAAAACATCAGTAGGGTCGCCGAGAGCGAACGGTCAAGCTGAGAGAGCGAACAGAACAGTGCTCAATTCAATTCGGTGTATGGTTGGGGAGAAGAATACGCGTTGGGATGAGCAGCTGCAGAAGATTCAGTGGTCAGTAAACAACATGCCGAACTCGACCACAAACCTGACGCCGAGTGTATTGGTGTTGTCTTATAAACCACGAGACGTACACCAGAATGCCATCATATTGACACTGCAGGATGAAGAAGATAACGTGTTGGAGAATACCTCAGAGTTGAGACAGCAAGCAACAAGAGCGATCGAGAAAAGACAACGGCTACAAAAGCGGTATTTTGACGAATGCCGCAGAAAGCCGATCAACTACGAAGTCGGCGATATGGTATTAGTGGAACGAGATCTCACGGCGATGGGTCATAGTCGGAAGCTGGAGGCGAAGTTTAAAGGCCCATATTTGGTGAAAGCGGTATTGGGTAATGAGCGGTACGAGCTGGAAGATATTCCGGGCTTGCATGGATCGAGCCGAGCGAGAACAACGGTGTATGCAGCTGATCGAATCAAGCGATGGTGCCAACTCGAGGATCTCGAAGGGTACGACGAAGCGACGTTTGATGAGACGACGGGAAGTGAAAGCGAAGATTAACGTGTGAAATAGTTTTTCGATGTAGATTGAATTTTGGATTGTATTGAAAGTGAATTAAACCTAATTTGAAATCAGGTTGGTCTGGGTGTCCGGTTGTAAACAATTTTTTGAAGCTGATGCTACCGGGCGTTAGCAAAGCAGGGTATTACTCACACCATGAAACTATATGGACTATATGAACTTTCTACATGGACAATTGAAATATATATCAGTATCTAAATAGCAAGCAAACGTGTAAGACCACTTCTTTTTGTGTATCCGAAACACGGGAAAGGCGTTCGTTGGCGGTTTGTCGGGAAGTAAGTCCGGGAAGTTGTTGGGCCAATGGTGAAGATTGGCCGGAATCCGAAAACGGACGGTGTTTACACTAGGAAGATCAATTTGTCATACCTACACTGAAACAAATCGACATGTACCGTTTATTGGATCCATCTTATAACATAGCAATGTCAGCAGATTTATTCATTCTATGTGATGATTGATAGATTCCATTGGATTATCACTTAAAAACTATGACTGCGATATGGAATGATTTCTATCGTAACTTCACATACTTAGTACTTGATAATACTTTGCTTCGAACGTGGTTAGCGAAGGTAAGAAGTATATGAATATTGTCTGATATATTTCATGGTGAAAAACTGTTGATATGTCATGGGTGGGAACAGACATCTAGAAACTAATGGAAAATCATATAAGTTTGCACTATGAGAAAATTCAGTAAAATAAACCTGTTTTCATGATGAATATTGCTCACTAAAATATATATCTTATAAGATAATCATGTATATTTTATTGGAGTTGCTTTTACTGATTTTTGACGTTTGTTGATATGTCGCGTGTAAATAGACATGTAGAAACTATTGGACTGTCATTTAACTTTGCAGTATAGGAAAACATGTATATCTCATTGTAATAGCTTGCTTTGATTTTTGACGTTTAAAGATTGTAAACAGATCTATCCCAATCATTAAATAGTCATATAGAAATGCCTTTTAAGAAATCCAACAGCAAGCATTTGTTTTTGCATGTTTTTTCTGGGATGAATATCGCTCCCAATAAAATACATCTTACATGATTGTTCTTTATAAATTATTGAAACAATTTTCAACGATGTTAACGTACACTCATTAAAATGATTAGTTGAACTAAATACTACTAACAACAATGATACTGTATTGAATAATCTTTGTTTGTTATTGTTTCATATGATAATTGGTTCCAGAAAAGAATGTATTGAGATTGAAAAAAAAATGATTCTACTGTAATATTTACTTTGCTATGATTCTAATTGTAAGCCTTCTACACGGCTTATTCAGATTCCAGCCCTAAGTAGTACTCGAACTTCATGAGCCAGTTCTATCAAATAAATCATATAATTTAGTCGTTGATTTATTGCACACAGGTGCATTAAGAAAGATTTGAACAAACCACACCACCGAAACGGAACATAAATTTGTCAGTGCTATTTGTCTTCACTCTAGCAAAACGAGCATAAAGTTGCACTACATTCCATGTCGGGAGAGCTGTTCTGACTTCATGCTATTTGAACGAGCTCAATCTTGAAGTCAGCCGTGGCCGAGTGGAATCGAACACAGACACCGAAAGCATCACACCTCAACAGATCTTGATCGAATCCCAAATCAGCTACAATAAAAAAAAAGGCACAACTGTGAAAGCTCCCACTGCCTGATGTTTATTTTTCGAATTTATTTTTAGAAATCGATTAAATATATGTGTCAAAAGAAGAAGTAAATTTCATGTTATTTTCACATAAACTTTACTTCGATTGATTTATGACACATATATTATATTGTGGTGAAAAGTATAGCTTATGCTTATGGGTTTCAAATCCATTTCAGTTAATTATTATAATTTAATCGATTTTCATTTATCATATGACGATCATATAAAAGTTACCAAATTATCAGCATTGTAAATGTATCAGATATTCATATAGAATTTACCTGACACATTTTCAATCATATCATTTTCAATGGATTATCTTATAGCGCAAATTTATTAGACTTCCACATAACAGGAATATGTCAAATTCGTTCAGTGTAGGTATAAAAAACATTTTTTTTTTGCGAATTTTCATCTTTACCACTACGTACAAAATTCAGTTCTTGTTGGATTATCTTAAAATTTTTTTGCAGACTAGAATCTCTCTAACATATAAAATCACTGCTTTCAACTCCAAAACAGCTAGCATCATCCATCTGTTCTTCAAAACTACATCTATCACCCTATAATCTGTAAAGCGATCGTCCCAACATCGTCACCCACACAACATAAATCATCCTACTGGCTGCTGTGTTGTTTTCGTAAAAATTCCCGGCATTCCAGGCAAACATTTCCAGACACTGCCACAAAACCACATTCTTCAGTTCAGAATTTGGATCTTCAACAGACGCACAGTGCACACAAAGTGGTATGCAGCAGCTCTGACCATCGTCCCTTCCGAATGGACCAAAGCGTATGGGGAAAGAGCAGCCATCTTCAATTCTGTTTTTCCCTCAACCATCGCCGTACAATTGGATTGACGTTTAGCAGCCGTCACTGAATCACCCATACTGGCCGAGAAGGGGTGCATCTTGACTGTAAGGTTTTTATTTTCTATTATCTGAATTGGGGGAGAATTGGTTGTTGAATTGAAAATTTCATTTCAGCCTAAGTGGATGCGCTTGGCTTGACCGAACCAAGACGGACGATGGAGGTTCGGGGGTTCGATTCCGGGAATGGAATTTAATAATAACTCCACTGCCTGGGATTTTATTTCTTTTGGCACGACGATACAGGAAGATGAAATTTTCCAGATGGTATGTATACGCTTTATGTGTGCACCCCCTCCGAAGAAGGGTCAGGCTGCCAACAGTTGGTCAGCTTGCAGTTGAGGTTTACCTCATACTGTATGCACTAATAGGAACAAATTCTTGGGCCCGTTTCGCTTGATTTTATTGCACCTATTCGGACGGACGGGATGCTGTTGGATTCCGAAATAATAATGCAGAAGAGTTTAGTTTCAGCAGACAGACATTCCGGAAGGGAAAATTTGAACGCATCCGCATAATAGCACCATCATGTAGGTTGATGTGGAAAGTTTACTCGAAGAAATCCATTTGGGATAGTAATTTTTAACTCTTCTTTCCTAGCTCAACAAAATATGAATGAATGAAATTCCGAAGCAGAAGAGAAGGAATTAATTTATTCACCCGCACTTCCTCGATGATGGCTCTTGGTGGTGGAGTGGAGTCCAGCGTGATTTGGGAGGGAAAGCCAGTGAAGTGATTTAAATTACCGCCTGACAAATTGCACGGGGAAGTACCGTTGGGTGGGTGTCCTGATGCGAAGATCTCTTCCATAATGGATGAACTCCCGTTATAAATCAAAATAAATGATGAATAAAATGAATGTGGTTCCTACCCGCAAGGATGATCCACTGCGAAGCTAATGGCATAGTCGAAAGCGTATCCAAGATAAACGTGGTAGGAAGGTAACACTGAAGCAGGTAGATGAGGTCTTCCCGCAAGACAAATGATGTGACCTTTTAATATTGGAAGTAATTTGACATTCATCAAAGTTTCACGGTACCACGCTTCGCCCCACAGATGGTGATTAATGGTGGTGAAACAGGGACGTTGGCTGTGGGAATAAAGGTTATTTGATGCAGGTTGTATGAGCACCCAGCTAAGGTTCTCAATGGGAAGCTCACGACAAGCTGCGTATGATAGCAAAGATGTAGACTTATTGCCTGAAAGGAAAAGTTCCATGCACGCACCTAGTGTGATGTGTTTCGTTGACCTATTTTTACACACTTGTATTCGATTCAATTGATAAATATATTTACGCTTTCGTGTTGAATGACGCTTGAGTTTGATTGCTCGCGTTTCCAAAAACGGGGTGATAATTTTCTTTTTGTGTTAAAGCACGACAACTCAGCATGGCTCGAATAAAAAAAAAATTAAAAATTAAAATAGAAAATGTGGGTCTGGAACGTTGGACAATCAGAAAGTCAAGTAGGTAAAGGCACGATATAACCAAGCCAGAAGCGACGTAATCGATTCCCGGTCCGGTCGAGGAAATGTTCCTGGTTGGAAATTTTCTCATCTTTCCTTGTCACAGACAAACAGACACAATGCTAAAATGTTTTTCATTGAACTCGAATTTTGCGGTCAATTTAAATTTTCCTTAGTTAATTCTCGTGCGTTTTATGTTAACATACTATCGCCATCTGGGTAGCACCACAATAGTGTACTCAACAGATGGCGGCAGTGTTTTGATGCCGATGTTTTACAGTGAAAAATAGTCAATGCGTTATGACTATTGGATTGCATCATTGTGCTTGTCACACAATACGCAAATTCATACATTGGCTGGCATAGAAAGCTCTCAATGTATAACTATGTAAATGCATCTAGATCACTAATAGAGTGTCTACTCATTTTCCTATTTTAAATTCCCTGAGTTTTTCAGGTTTTTCCAGGATTTCTACTACAATATGCAGTCTTCATCTGTGTCATTCCCAGACTTGGATAAGTCTTTAGTGAGAATGACACTGATGAAGACTGCACATTGTTGTCGCAATACGTATCTGTCATGGATATGGAAGATAATATGTTCTGCAGCTTTTCATTGACTTGCAAAATAAAAACGATTGCATCCGAAGTACTCATGGTAAAAAAATAACTCAAGTGCCGTCTTTACTTATTGTGTATGCGACTGAAAGCTGTTGAGTCGCCAGTGCAGATTTTAGAGTCGGAAGTATCAACTTAAATGTCCTAAACAACCTTGAAATAACAACTTTATTATATTTTTTTTCCCTTGATTTGGTTTTTCGTTGATTTTTGACGTAGGACTACGTCTTTTGGAAAGGGTGCCAATCCAGGTAAATGCAACGAAAATTGGTCAGACTTTAAATGCTAATTGCTTGGCCAATAATCAATGGATTTTGATGATTTGTGTGTCGATCGATTCGGCAGTTCTATAAAATGTGTGTGGTAGGGTAGATCACTACTTTGTCGCAATCGCCTATTTTCGTTCGATCAGAAAAGATCAATAATATCAATGATGTCACCGTGCACAAATCAATAATAGGTTTGTTCAGATGCGATAGTTCATTAGCTACAACATACATCCTATAAGAGCGCATTGTATGAATATTTACGCTTATTGTTCTCAAAACAAAAGAAGCGCTCCTAGCGAATCCCCTTATTCTACGTCTATCCCACTATGGGGCATTTTCATACAACCAGGCGGGCAAAAATATTTCTATCATTTTTTCACAATTTCTGCTATTATTCTTGCTTTGTTTCATCAATATAAGGTGTGCGTTATCACTTTTCAACATTTTCACGACCAACTTTTGAAAATGGCCTAACTTTTGAATAAATTAAAATTTAATTTTTACGATTTTATAACGGTTACAGTTTTAAGCTTGTTTTCAGAGAATAAAATCTATTGAACAAAGACAACCTACCATGATTTTATTGGGGAGAACACCGTAAAAAATAAAAAAAACCTTTTTTTTTGGAAATATGTTTATTTTTTACAACAAATTTTTTGTTAAAAAAATACAAAAAGCCATGATACAATAATCAAAATCAAATATGTTTCAACGTATTTCTTTTTATTCCTCTGTTACAATATCATCATGAACAAATTCTTCTTCAATTTCATCGACTGCTTTCATAAATTCCTCCAAGGCATTGAAGTTATTAGTATCGACTACTGAATCACTTACAGAATTTTCAAATATCATGAAACTTTTCACGATGTCGGGATAATCCAGGGATACTTTTTTCTGTCGTCTTTTTGCCATCCAAATGGAACTGAACAGTGAGTCCGATTCATTAATGGCACGAATAAAGACATCATGTAAATTTTCTACTCTTGATCGTTTTCTTGCATTTTCTTTTTCAATTGTTTATGTTGACTTTCTGCTGCCTCTTCCGCTAATGAACCAAGTGGTGCTGGTGAATGTATGATTATTTCTCCGGCATGAGCGAGAACTTTATGCACGGTTGCAGGAATTTTGTACCAATCATACAGTTTAAAATAGAGCCTATATGTTTCCTTGCAATATGCATCAAATTTTTCCGGGTTTAGGTATTGGCTCTTGGCAGTTAATAGCAATTAATATATTCCGGAATCTGAAAATTAACTCTTCATCAATGTTCAGCACGGAGCTTAAAAGCTTGGGATTTCCAAATGCTCTCCGACAAACGTTTCCTGTAGTACTGGTACCTGCTCCACCCGATCGTGGTTGATCTACTCTTACTCCAAATTTTTCGTAAAGCTGTGTCGTCACATGTTTTTTTCTTTGTTCATATAGTTCTTCCTTCCATTTTTTGATATCCATTCTGTATGCAATATGCAAAAGGCATTCGAAAAATCTTATCCAAGCATGAAGTGGAGATATGCCGTAATGCAAGGCTTCTTCGTTTGATATAAATCCTTCCTCGAATTTCTCTGCATCATTCATTACATTTGGTGTTGCCCCACATATTGGACAATTCTGCATCGACGAATTTCCAGTGATATAAATTAAGACTTTTCCGTCTATCATACTAAGGACAAAATCAAAATCAACAAGTATAAACTTGTCGTTTGAGAGTGCAATTTTCACTGGCGTTAGTTCACTCATTTCTTTTTCTACATCCTGTTTTGTAGCCAGAATAACTTCTTTACACTCTTTAATGAATTCAAGGATGAATGGCCTACAACATCGAATACTTTGAGGCATGGGATTAAATCACATAATTTCCTTTCGATCATTGTACATGAACAACTGAATTGGTGTTATAGTGGACGAAAATACATCTGAATCGTCCTGGCATCCTTCTGGTAGCACTTGATGATATTGCGAATATCCAGTTGATCCGTCCATACCCCAGCTACATAGAAGAACCAGTTCCGTAGAAACAAGATCGTTGCTATCCATATACTCGTTGAGCTCTGCATCAATTATTTGGACGATTCTTTTCACTGTATTTTCCATCAGCGCCTGGAGTTTCACTCTTATTTTCAATGCACTTTCTTCGATGAATTAACTAGGAGGAGCGCATATTTTTTTCACTGCTCCGATCACATAGTTAGGTGGAAATCTTGAAGGTGATTCACTATGTATTACTTCGTATTGAAATCTACTCAATCCAGCCTCGATAAGTACACTAAAAGCCTCTTCTGGTGACATCATTCCTCGTTGATCAGTTAGTTGAAACGGCGCCGGTGGTGTAGTGGTAAGCGTGATTACCTCTCACCCCAGCAGGCCTGGGTTTAATCCCAGTCGGCGCCGCCGGGATGTTCTGAGGCATAACATCTCTGATCACGCCTTCCTTCGGATGGGAAGTAAAGCCGTTGGTCCCCGGTTCATGAGTTGATGGGTCGATAGGTAGGGTCCAGGTGTGGGAGCTGCCTTCCTGGCACGTCGGTGGCATTGGTGCTCAGCACGGAAAACAAGATCGACGGAAAAAACAAACCAAAAGGATCAGTTAGTTGAGCCAGCATGGTTTTAGAGCTTTTTTGGTTTTTTTAAAATATGCCCAATAACTTTAACTAAATTAAAATCCTTTCGATTATAAGCGGTCCTCTTGCAAATAACAAAGCTTTCTAGATGGTATCGAATTTTGGATCAACTGCTTCTTTATCGATGACGCGACGTTTTCCTCTTTCACTCAAATCCAAGAAAGGTTTTGAAGGTCGTCCACGTTTTGTTCCCGAGGCCGAGGTTGAGGCAACACATTGCTCCTGTTCGATGAATTCCTCGATGCCAAATTCTCCACCAAGCCAATTCCGAAAATACGACTCAAATCGCTCTTTCGTGCGAATAGCTTTATGCCATTTGTTGATGTATTTAGTAACGATTTTATGGATCTTTTCATCGAGACGTTTACGTTTTTCCACCGAGATGTTATAATTTCCACAAATGAATTCAATGGCTCTGTGAACATTGTCACTATGGCTTAATTTTGCGTCTAATAGATTAATAATGGTTCTATTATCCATCCTCACAATTGGTCTCAACCGTAAATTTGAATTACACTTACGAAAAAAATCCTCCATAAGAATAAGTAAAAGAAACTCATTTTCTGCTTATTTTCAATGTTAGCTTGCCATCTCGGCTAGAAATTGGATATTGGATAGTCAAGCTCAGTGTACAATTTGCATCAAATTCCGTGTTTTAACTGGACACCCAAGTAACAATACAAGCTGAACATTAAGAACAGAAGCTGATTATTGGTTGATTTAAGGTGTACAAAGCTGATTAACATCAGGCTGAATGTATAGTTGATTAATAGTGCATGAAGCGAATTGTATCCCCATAATCCAACCTCAATAGATTAGCTGATCCAAAGATTGAACAAACCTTATTTAAGATTAACACACTCCACAAATCAGCAGTGCGTTCCACATATTTTGATAGCTTGATTTGTTAAATGTCGTCAGTGTCTGTGTAACTCGTTGCTTTTCCGGCATTTTAGTTCTACTAAAATCACTGCCTACCTTTCTAATTACAGGCAGTGGCAGCAGTAGAGTCAAGCAAAAGGTGATTTTTAGGAATAACTCCAGGTATAAGTGGTCTGCGAGGACGTCGGAAGTATTAACATTTGTACTTCTGTGTTTTGACTGTTCACCACTTTATATTGTACTGAATTTTCAGACCGCATTACAAAAATATTACTCAATTTATTGCATCCAAATGACCATCAAAATAAATCGCGTGCTTGTGTCCACATTGTGTTAAGTGCACTTGAAAATGAGAGGAATATATGTTTAACGGTCCTCAGTTGTTGCTTACAATTCTGCATTGCTGTATAATACTCTTCCGGGTACTGCTATTCAACTTAAATTTGACGTGCTTCAAGTTAACGATCATACCTTTTACCACACATATGCCTAAATGTTCCAGTAGGTATGGTTGACGCCTATGAATCAGCGACTGCCGATTTGAATCCCGAAATGCAAATGTAATTTTTAGACTTATATTAACAATATAAATATGTTAATCCAATTAGTCAGCAACAAGTTGAAGCAGTTCCATATAAATGCATAAGATATGAAGCGGTCTTCCATTATTATTTCTAAAATAAAACTAGAAGGCTGAACAAGGGTTTGAAAAGACTGTTATTTAATGCCTTAACATATAATGTAGATAACTGTTAAGCTTCAACGGCACCGGTGGTGTAGTGGTAAGCGTGATTACCTCTCACCCCAGCAGGCCTGGGTTCAATCCCAGTCGGCGCCGCCGGGATGTTCTGAGGCATAACATCTCTGATCACGCCTTCCTTCGGATGGGAAGTAAAGCCGTTGGTCCCCGGTTCATGAGTTGATGGGTCGATAGGTAGGGTCCAGGTGTGGGAGCTGCCTTCCTGGCACGTCGGTAGCATTGGTGCTCAGCACGGAAAACAAGATCGACGGAAAAAACAAATCAAAGGAAAAAATAAAAAAACTGTTAAGCTTTTGACTGGTTAAAATCACCAGATATAGATGTTTAAAAGCTGGCAGCAATTATTCAATCTAAGGCTGAATTGAAATTGATTAATCAACACTTGTTAAGCATCAAATTGTTACCTGTGCAGCACGGCCAGAAAGCAGGTTTCTGTATTCAGTAAAGTTATTCGGATGGAGACGACCCCGGCATAGTGGTTAACATCCATACCTCTCACGTCAGAGTCACGAGTTCAAATCTCATCCCCGGACAAGTCACGAATGACCTAAGAGTGTTAAAGTGACTATAATAAAGTTTTTCGAATGAACAATACCTATCGCATGATTGGCCTCTGAGTTCAGAATTCACTCACCATGCAGCACTAGTAACATTTGATTCAAAAGGCGCCGTCGAGCTGGACTGTCTCTTCACGCAGTGATTGGCAGTTTCTTATGAGGTTTTCGGTGGTTTGTTATAAAGACGGTTGAAAACACCTCTTTATGACATCTCATAAATTAATTCAACTGAATAAGTGCAAGTTGTCTTATAAGGAGTTGAAAATACTTTTAAATAACATACTGGTATTTAAATTTACGCTCTTGCTGCTTACAGAACGTCTATATGACGGATCGACGGCGTGTTGCACGAGAATCTAATTTTAATGCCATTGGCAAGAACATGATAGATACTTATAAGAGAACTTTTATCAAGCGGAGTTGGTCTAGTTAGCAAGTAAGAAGGCTACCACACTAAGGACAAGTGTTCGAATCCCAAACTCATTTTTCATTTTTTGCAGCTGGTTGTTATGATGTTTCCAAAAAATGTTGTAAGATCAGTCTTTACTTTAATAAGCTTCGCATCTTGCGCTTTTAAGGTTGTATCAATGTACTAAATGATGTATATTAAAGTATTATTGATTTTCACGCAAATCATTGAACAGTATTTTCAACTTCTTTACAACAAGCCGGGCAGCTTGGGATGTATCCCTACGAACGAGCAAAGGGAATTCACTCTCTGAGTTAGTTTCGTTTTCTGTGTTTCGACTAGATAGGAGATTACTATCTCTAGTAATGTTATTCATATGGATAAGACCTATTGTATACTGGACACAGGGTATCCAGTTAACCGGCAAATCTGGGAAAAAGCCGGAAATTTTAAATCACCGGGAGAAGTCCGTGAAATTCGATGATGAACCAGGAAAAAATATACTTCGTCCTCTCTTTGAAAAATAAGGCTTGTACTCGAAAGAAATGCATCATTTTTATCCGTGTGTAACTTTTTATCCGTGGGTAAAAATTGATGAAAATCTGGGTACAACTAGTTTGGAGTGAATTGTTTACATGTGCAAAATTTCATAACAATCGGTTCAGTGGTTATTGAGATGTCATCAAAACAAGAAGAAAATCACCGGAGAATTTTGCGTGCCGTCATGGAAAATCCGACTACGACCATGAGATGGATCGGAAAACAACTGGGAATCACCCATCCAACTGTGTCTCGGGTGATAAAATCGTTTAAAGAGTCCCAGACGACCGAGTGGCGGGCTGGAAGTAGAAGAAAATCGAAGACAACTGACCCTGTGAAGGTGTTGGATTATTTCAAGCGTAATCCGAACCTTTCGATTCGCGACGTGGCTCTAAAGGCAAAGTGTTCCGCCTGGTTCGTTCAGCAAACCATGACACGAGTGTATTCAAGGTCCGGAAGGCACCGAACAGGCGTGATCAACAAAACACGGCGGCCAAATCCCGCGCACGGAAGCTGTATCGGGAGTAGTTAACGAAACCGATGTGTGTGGTTATGGATGATGAAACCTACATCAAGGCAGACGCAAAGCAGATACCGGGGCTGGAGTTCTACGTTGCCAAATCACAGTTTGATGTTCCGGAAGACATAAGGAAGAAGCAAGTGGACAAATTCGCCATAAAATACTTGCTCTGGCAGGCCATATGCCAATGCGGTAAGCTGAGTAAACCGTACATCACAATGAGTACCTTCAACAGCGAAATTTACCGCACCGAGTGCCTCCAGAAGCGTCTGTTGCCCTTTCTGCGGTCCCACGGAGGCGGACCTGGCATCATGCCATTACGCGCGATCGACGTTGGATTGGTACAGAGACAATAACGTTGTTTTTGTACCAATAACCGCCAACCCCCCCAAATTCATCAGAGATTCGTCCGGTGGAAAGATTTTGGGCCATAATGAAGGCCGAAGTTCAAAAATCGTCCAAGGTGTTTAAGAAAGAGCTGGAGTTGAAGAAAGAATGGATGCAAGTGACCAAAAAGGTCGGCTCTACCATTGCACAAAATGTAATGAGGGGTCTTAAGGGAAAGGTGCAGGCTTTCAGCGATGGAAAGGAGATTGAATAAAGTAATTTTGTCGAAACATAATCCATATGTATTAGTTCATTCCCTGAAAGTTTCAAGAAAATCCAACTTATCATAAATTTTTGGCGAACATTTTTGTCTGGTGCATATTTTTTTTTTCGAGTACAGGCCTTAATAATCTTCTCATCTTCTAGATATTCCGGATACAATCACTTCTAAATACTTATTCGAAAATTTTGATGATAATTCCAAAAAAATTTAGAATGAATTCTAGAGATAATAAGGTATGTGAGATTCAAATTCCAATGGAGTTTTTGGAAGTATTTTTATAGAGTTTTTACTACAACGCAAAGTCAATTGTTTAAGTTCAAAGTAGAATTATTAGGGGTTTATGTGTGAAATTACATGACGATTGTAAAGAGAAGTACAGGTAAGTTTCTAACGAAAATTCTAAATAAATTCCGAGAAGAATTTAAAGAGAGCTCTTATGAGAACTTCAAATAAATTTCGAAAGTGTTGAATTCTGAGGGAATTAGAAAGATAATTTCAAGTTAATTCTAATGAAAGTTCCAAGGGACATCCGTGAATTATATCAAGGGTTCATTTATATATTATTGCATGCAAGAGTAAAATAATCTCGTGGTTTTACGTCAACAATGTGGTCGTGCTTTGGACACAACCCTCAACTTTTTTCGCGTACTGAGTAACAATGCTACCGCCGCCATGGAGACCTGAACCCTAGCTCAACCCTAGCATAAACTCAACGGTTTAACTTTCCTTCCGGAAGAGCAGTGAGGAACTGGGAATGATAAAGTTGACCCACCATAAACTACTCATTATCATGGAGCATTAATATTTCCAGTGATCAAGTTTTAAGGCCCTATATTGCTGAATCGACCTTTTGTTTGTTTTGAACACTCTTGAGGAAAATTGTTCTAGCAACGAATTAACGTAGGATCTATGAGAGAAATTGGTAAACCTTGAGCATGAATTGTGGATCTTGTATTTGGAATAAATTTGATTCCCGTTGCTGAATATTGCCCTTTGCTGAGATTTAGATTTGACATGAAGAGCTACTTCATCGAAGATCGCCAATCAATAATAATTTTGTGAAAAAAGTGATTAACCATTCAGCATTTTCCGGAGCACCACACGTACAAGTTTGCTGATCTTATCGCCTGTAGGTTTACGCGAAGCACTTGGTTAAAATTAAATAATCATACAACTCATGGACAAATTGCTTCTATTATTGATACGATTAATCGATTTCCTCTAAAGCAACCTTGAAAATCTTAAAGGGCACACTGCCTCTAGCAGCAGAGCAAATCTGCTTCTTACAACTATTTTCCACTCCTGCCAGCTGACTGCTCAAGGCGCAAAAAAAGCAAAGCGAATGAATGGAATCATTCACTCATAACCCATTTTACCGTCGGTAAAAGGTTAAATGCGGTGGAAATTTGCGGACGGCCAGGGGACTACAATGCGCTGGTTGATTGTGTGGTTTTGAGCGATATCGTGCCGGACGCTATGATGGCCTTATAAAAAAGGAGTGGAAGCGAAGAAACTGTAAGTGGATGAGAATTTTCATTCTTCATTTCTTAGTTAAGAATTTGCAAACCACGCTTGATAGGCTATTGTTAGTATATACGGTGAATTTTCGAAGGAAATGAAATATCATGGTTATTTATAATCAAAATTTTTTTTGCAATGTTTGTTTACTTACTAATTTGGAGGACGTTATTGTAATGCTTTTCTTTTCCATTGGTAGTACTGGTAAGGAGAGTTGCTTCCACTCACTTCACTATAGAAAATGTTTTTCGGAATTATGAAATCATCATATGCTGTAATGATATTTTCACTTGTAAATAACAACGAAGAGGTCCTTACGAACGTGTTGAACAAGTTATGAATGTCAATTTCGCATTCAGAGAGTCAAAATCGGCGATGTTAATAATTCATGAGTCCTCCCTCTGAAGTGATTTTGACTCTTTGAAAATAAAATTGTACTTTTACTAATCATGTTTGTGTAATTCGATGCGTGAGGTTTTTTTTTCTTTGATTTGTTTTCCGTCGATCTTGTTTTCCGTGCTGAGCACCAATGCTACCGACGCCAGGGAGGCAGCTCCCACACCTGGACCCTACCTATCGACCCATCAGCTCATGAACCGGGGACCAACGCCTTTACTTCCCTTCAGAGATGTTATGCCTCAGAACATCCCGGCGGCGCCGACTGGGATTGAACCCAGACCTGCTGGGGTGGGAGGTAATCACGCTTACCACTACACCACCGGCGCCGCTCAGTTGAAGATTGTTCTTATACATTTCTCGATTTCATTTTCGAGGGGACGTGTCTTACTTTTGTGAGCAGCACGTTTGATGGTCGGTTTGGTGTGGCTGGTGGCTCGCTCGCGTGTCCTGGTGCCCCTATCGGGTAGAGGAAAATTACCTCTATCTGATGGTGGTGTTGGCATGCATGGGCGGGATGCCGGTGGCGCTCGATTGGGGTCAGATGCGTTATTTGAGGGAGCAGATGCGTCCCTTCGGGGGAGTAATCGAGATTTATTTTTAGCGTTTCCCATTTTACAGAAGGATGACCTCGATCGCGTGAGGCATGTTCCTTGCTTTTTACATGTAGGTGCCTACGAATAATTTATATGATTTTTTCGGTCGGTCGTAGGGACTTATTATTGTGTAATGGGCACCGCCGCATAGGAAAATAGTTGGCATCAATTATTTATTCGCTCTAAGTTAACCCGTATGGCCTTGAATTTTTAATTAACAAATTTTGCTTTTGAAAAACATTCAAATTTGAACTCTAGACTAACATTTCAATATGGCGTAAAGCTGAACATTATTTGTTTTCCCTGCTTCCTCGACAATCACTGCAGCAAATTGAATGGACCAGCCGCAAAATGAAAGGTACAATGGTCCCATAGAATGTTATCGAATATTTTTAAATCGTACAACTGGTTCAGGGGATTAGATAGGATTAAGTTTTTGTAAATATTGACCTTCAAACCATACATGACGAAAAACGTGTTCAACCCACATTACATCACACACCAGATCTTAAAAATATTAAATAATCAATCATCAGTGGCAGTCATATGTAGTGCCCAAAACCACATTGGCCACATTCGGATATGTTCCAGGTGCCTCCGAGGAAGTGGCCAGAATCTGATGAAGTTTTGATTTTTTTTTTCCTGCAGTTTGCTGATCTCAAATTTTTTTTTCTTAGCCTTTTAAGTGGATTATATTTCTTTATTTTGTGGTACGGTATTATTATTATTATTTATTTATTATACTTTACCACATTATTGTGTGGCATTCGTGTCAGGATAAGTAAAACTACAATAGATTACTCTAACTAATCAGATTTCATTGAACAAGTTACTATCCCTTAGAAATTTTTATATTGCTTCTTCTTTATCGGTATTGTTAGCTAGTATCATGCATAGTGATCCGTTGATTCCGCAAGATTTCCTAGTTTGTGCATATCCTCTGCATTCCACTAGTATATGGTGAACTGTTTTCTGCACTCCGCAGAACCTACATACAGGTGGGGTTTGTGGTTCATCAAATGTGAATGGGTAAGCCGGGTATGTCCTATTCTAATCCGAGTTAGGACTCGTTGTTCTGAGGCGCATTTTCGATCGTTGTATCTATCAGGTGTTGACTTAATTCGTCACAATTGGGCCTGACTTTGATGCCAATCCGATCCCCATACTACCCAAATCCTACTTTTTATCGCATGTACAACATCTTGGGATGGTACCGGACTTTCGATTTGCGGTTGGCTTCGTCCTTGTTTGGCCAGTTCGTCAGTTGTTTCGTTGCCAGCGATACCGGACTGGCCAGGGATCCAGCTAAACGTAATGTCTCGTTCCTCTATGTTTCTTTCGATGAACTGTAGCCATGAGTGTTTGGACCGACCTCCACTTAGTGCATCGAGGCAACTAGCAGAATCGGTTAGGATCAGGTTTTTTTCTTGGTCTTGGATATTCAATACAGCTGTTTTCAGGGCAAATGCTTCGGCTGAGAATACGCTGCATATGTCAGGCAATCCGAAACTAACGTTTGTGCTGTGCACAACTATTCCAGCACCGGTGCGGTTGTTTTCTTTGGAGCCATCAGTATATATCTGCTCGTGGTCGTGATAACGAGTAGTTATGAATTCCATAAACTTCGGTTATACGATGCTCTTGTTTGCGCCTGCTCTGATGTTGTTCCTAAGGTTGTTGTCAATTTTTGGGACTGGTGCATACCACTCTCTATCGGCAGCTCTTAGAATTCTGCATACATCTGGAAAACACCATGCGGTTGTCTCAAGAAGAAGGTTTTTTGATCTTTTTGTCGAAGGATACTCGGTTGCTTCATGGATTTTTTTTCCGTTAGTCGGACAGTTAACTGACATAAACGTTGGATAAGTGAAAGACGGAAGGGGAGACAACCAGCCTCAGCCATTTTAGAAATGATGGGGCTAGTTGGAAATTGCACCAGATGCCTGGCGAACTACGTCATTGTAAGTGGGCCCTAGGATTCGTTCCATTGCTTCGATGTTGGTGCTCGTGATTCCCAGGCCATAAAAAAGTTTCGATAATACCAGTGCTGATCCTATTCTAAGCAGAGTTGATCGATTACTCCTTTTGAGGCGATGTCCGAGTATTCGTAGAATGTTGATTCTCCTGCGACAGTTTTGTTTAGTGACTGCAAAGTGCCTTAAAAAATTTAACTTTGAGTCGAGTAGGACCCCAAGAATTGTCATACTTCTCACTAGTGGTATTGGAGTTCTGTTGATTTTTATAGCGCGACCGCGTTTTCGGTGTCGAAGGTGGCAGACGTGAAGTTGTTTGGATTTGCTTGGAGCGATGGCAAAGCCAACAGTAGTTGCCCACTCAACAGCAGCTACAACAGTTTTTCTAAGAACCGTACGAATAGTTCCATTATTGGTTCCTTTTGCTATGAGAATAACATCGTCTGCGTATAGGAGGATTTCAACTCCAGTTGGTATGACATTGAAAATTGGCTGCATAGCTACGAGGAACAGAGTTACAGAAAGGATTGAGCCTTGTGGCACTCCGTTTTCAGCTTTTCTGATACTTGAGAGTGATCCGTTGGCAGCTACTGGAAAGTATCTGTCAGTAAGGAAACTGGACAGGATATTCATCATTCGTCCAGAAATTTTCTATCCTGCTAATGTACATAATATGTTGGGTCTGTATGTTGTATCGTAGGCCTTCGATATATCGAGGGATACGATTTCCACGTGTTCGTTTTCTTCAAGGCTGATAAGGGACTCAAGCTTGGCGAGGTGCGAGTCGACGCCCTTGTCGGCACGAAAGGCATGTATGCGTGGGTCCAATTTGCCTGTTGCCTCCAGTTCAGTAATGAGACGGCGGTTAACTATTCTTTCGAACTGAGCAGCGTTATTAGTCTGTATCCTTCGGGTTTACTGCGATCTGCATCTGGGTTTGGAATGGGGATTACAATCCCTTTTTTCCACTACGCTTGATTAAACACCTCCAAGAGGGAGATGTTTGCGGAATATGGTAGATGCTGCAATAGAACATAGCTTATGTTATCGGCACCCGTGGAGGATCCTCCACGCCGATTGAATGCCCACATCAGTTCATCAATGGTGAAATCTGAGTTGTAACGTTTATGCATACTAGGGTGTTGGTTGTTGAAAGCTGTACCTTGTGCTTTTTGTGTTTTTTGCGGAATTTTTCAGGGTAATGTGCATCTGACGATTTCATTTGATATTCGTCGGCCAATGCATTCGCAACTTTTTTTGCATCGTTAGTGTGACCGGTTGAGAGGTTGAGAGTTATTGTATTGCAATGCCTTTTTCCCTGAAGAATGTTGATGCTATTCCATACTTGGCTGGCTGGAGTGGTCGGGTTAACACTTTCAACAAAGTTCTCCCGACGGTGCTGGTGGTGTAGTGGTAAGCATGATTACCTCTCACCCCAGCAGGCCTGGGTTCAATCCCAGTCGGCGCCGCCTGGATGTTCTGAGGCATAACATCTCTGATCACGTCTTCTTTCGGATGGGAAGTAAAGCCGTTGGTCCCCGGTTCATGAGTTGATGGGTCGATAGGTAGGGTCCAGGTGTGGGAGCTGCCTTCCTGGCACGTCGGTAGCATTGGTGCTCAGCACGGAAAATTAAATCGACGGAAAAAACAAACCAAAGGAAAAAAAAACAAAGTTCTCCCAACTTGTTTGTTTGGCATCACGTATAGTTTTCCGACAGAACGACCGAGCTTCCTGAAATTTTTTTAGAGCTGTGGTTTTCTGTGGGTCATTATCGCTTAGCCGCCGGAGAGTTCGCAGTCGTTTACGTCTGTTTACGTTTATTGCTGCTTCTACTTCTTGGTTCCACCAAACGACAGCTTTTGGTCCTGTATTCCCTGTAGTTTTAGGGATGCTAGATTCAGCCGCATTAATAACAGTTTTCGTGAAATCATCTACTGTCTGGGTAGACCCGGAACACAGAGATCTACTAATGAGTTGTTCTTTAAGTTCCCAGTTGGCCTTTTCGAACATCCATTTTGTTCGACGTTTCGGTTCGTTTATGTTATTAATAGTATCTATCAAGCAAGGTGATGATCACTACTCGAGTAGTCAAGCAATGTTTTCCAGTTCAATTTATTCGCATGAGATATTGAGCAAATCGAGGCCTGGGAGGCTCCTGTTGCAGGATCAATGCGAGTGTGACAGCCGTTGTTGAGGACAACCATGTCGTGTTGCACCACTAGATCCAAAATGGCTTCGCCACGTTTTTTTGTTTCGTATGAAGAGTTCTGCATCCTGCTTCCCCAGGCGGTGTGATGAGCGTTGAGATCACCTAACAGGAGGATCGGTTTCGGAACCTCCTCTATCAGTTCATTTAACCCTTTAGCTGCATTTTTATCTCTAGGTGGGAGGTATACTGAGGCGACTGTTATTGCCATTGGAGCGTACAATTGTACTACGACAGCTTGGATGTTAGCTCGAATAGCTATCTGTTGAAAGGGAGTTCCTTTTTTATGGCTATATCAACACCTTGTCTGCCATGAGGAGCATTGACTCAGTAATAGATCGTGGAGCCGTTGCTGTTCACGATTGAATTCTTCGAATGCTATTTTTGACTTTCAACAGAAGAAGGACTTTATTTTAGGCTTTGCGCACGACAGCCACCATTCCATCCACGACGAATAATTTCGGCGTTGACGAATCCAATATTGCCACCGTATTTGAAACTCGTCTATATTTTCTGTGGTCAGGAGGTGGGGACGAAGAGCCCAGAAACCACGACCATGTGCTCTGTCGGGGAGAGGAAGGCAAATTCTCACGGTGACGGTTTTGTGGTCCGAGAAGCAACACACATGGACAGCTGTTGATCTCAGCTGTTCTCGGAGACCGGCGCTTTCATATAGCCGATCGAGCCTGGACGAAGAGTTGTGTGTGATGTAGGTGTATTCCATCTCTCGTGGACGGAGCTGCTGCCACACGTCATGCAGATGTAGCTGCTGAACGGTGGCTTGAAGAGCGGGACTCGAGTTGTGCCCCGTCGCATCGCATTGTCGAATCACGCAGTTGAAGTCGCCTCCAAGGATGATGTGATCGGTGCGATGATGAAGATAATACGCGATGGTGTTGTTAAAAAAACGCTCTCGCTCGGAACGAACCACGGAACCCGATGGAGCATACACATTACAAAACGTAGTGTTGTGAACACGAAGGGCGAGCAATCTCCCGTCCAGGCTCTTCTCTACGTGGGAGAATTTAATATGTTCTTTTAGAGCAATTGCCGTTCCTCTTCTCGCATGGTCGACATTGCAGACAACGATATAGCCGGGTAATGCAAGCTGTTCATTTTCAACCTCCTGCAGGAACACAATGTCTAGCTCCATTGTGCGAACGAACGTACAAAGGGCATTTAGCTTGGTTTGGTTGGTGATGGTGTTTATATTTATGGTTCCGATATTACAGCTGACGTACTCCATTATTGCTGCATTTCTTCATCGGAAACTCTGATGTGTTGGTGTTCGGAGGTGATATCATCTCCGGAGTGTCACATTTTCTTACCCGGTGGTTGCCTACGCGTGCGTCGGCTGTTGTTCGAAGCAAGAGATGTTTGCGAGCTGTCCGTGTCGTTGCCATCGGTCCTGCGATGAGATACGGATGTACCGATCGGGATTGACAGCGGCGAGAGTTGGACAATAGCTTGCATTGCGGAGGGTTTTGCTGTAGATGGTGCAGCCGGTAGCAGCATTGTGTTTTTCCGCTGTGCTGCTGCAACTCGTGTCTCACTTGCTCCACGGAGACTTGCCTTCAAACCAGAAGTGGAATATGACGTCGCGGCGAACGCGAACGCGATACTTGAAGTGACGGTAGAAAATAATCGATACAGAAACGTACAATAGTCCGTGAACGACTTCCAAAACTTGGTTGTCCAAAAACATCGACTGCTCGGCTCGGAAGTTGAGCGCTAACTGCGGCCGGCGCTGGTATTGCCTAGTTTTAGATCACCAGTTTTTACATATTGAGGATGATTGCTAGTCCCATCGTATCGTCTTTTAGTTCTCTGTGAAATTACAGCTGATATGGCAATAACAGAGTAACAACCGTGGGCGGTCAATCATGCTCATGCTCATGCTCATGCTCATGTTCATGCTCGTACCTTCGTTATGCGGAAACAGTTCTATCGATTGTTTCACACTCAAGTCACCATCTGTAAAACTGCTCCGCCACATCGAAGGTACGTGAGCAAATCGGTGATCATTTATTTTGCCAGTGGTGGCGGGGGAGATACCCCTCACCTTCACTCCCCAACAGGGGAGTTTGATAAACG
Organism: Ochlerotatus camptorhynchus; assembly: GCF_037179485.1. Lineage (NCBI taxonomy): Eukaryota > Metazoa > Arthropoda > Insecta > Diptera > Culicidae > Ochlerotatus > Ochlerotatus camptorhynchus. The sequence continues at coordinate 460,902 of NW_027041105.1, forward strand.
AGATAATCAACCCGATTCATGCTATCTTCAAAATTGACCTTTGCTCGCTGTCTACTCTCTATATTCAATTTCCACACTGCCATACTCTAATGGAACTATCAACTCTGTGCTTTCATCTTCTCATCTATCGTATAAAATGATCACTTTACTCCAATTACGTAAATCGTTAACTTCACGCGTGGAGTAAAACAAACATGATTAGTTAAATAAAATATTTTCTTTTAAATACACTGGTTATCCCTGGCATAGAGTAACAATGTGCTTGCCACGCAATATTCAAATTCAGTCATAGAAAGCTCTCAATTAATAACTGTGGAAGTTCTTCAAGATCAGTATGTTGTGGGCAGTAGAATGTTCGTGTAAGAGCATCAAAACCCAGAGGAATAGGAAGTAGAAGAAGACAATACTGATCAGAATCAGTAATTCTACGTTTCCAACTAACATAAAAGGTTTTCTAAAAAAAATCTAGAAAAGATAAATTCCTCACCATACACTCGTTGTTGTGCATTGTTCATACCCTAGAATCAACTACCACGACGATCTGACTGGTGGCACCCTGGCCCCAGCGTAGGAATGGGAGAAAAGCTACTCCATGAAAAGCTCCAAATTTGCTCAGAACATCCGGGCTAGCCGATGGCGGTAAATAAAATAAAAAAACGAAGCAACAATAACAGAAAATTTATGTAAAATTGATTGTTTTGTTCGGTCTCATCCGCACATCTCGATGCTGATCCGGTCCGTACCGGTATATTTATACATATATTGATTTATTTTTTGTCGGGGAGTACTCATTGGGAATTGCCGTACTCCGCAGACTACCTGCAAATAATCAGGTCATAAATAATATACAAATTTTAACAAGCCCTCGGAGGAAACCATAAGCCGGACCGAACACTCTGCATACATACCTCACTGGAGGTCCACCATGTAATGCGGGAGCGAGAAGTACTTGTTAAAATCCATTTAACGAACCACGACCGGAATAGTGCTGGTTCAAAAAAAAAAAAACTGATCGAGCAGTGATCAAATCAGAGCAACACGTTGGCTAAGCTTTAGTGGTTTGATATGCTGTTGGTTGTTGGAATGTTCCGCGCTTTGCACGGAATGCATGCATAAATATAGTCTCCTAGGGATTTTGCAAAACAGCGCCAATGCACCCTGGTACAGGTTTCGCGTGTGAATGAATGCAAATGCAAGATAAATTCGTTCACCGCGATAAGATAATTATCTGGATAGTTTGCTTACGGGTATATTTCATCCATTGTAGCTGGTTTTGATTTATTGGCGAATGAGAGCAATTTACAATTCTTGGGTTGGCACACACTGCAGGTTGGCACGCTTCAAATGTGAAGTGGACTGGTCTGGGCTAAACTGGTTGTGGCTATCAGCGAAATGAAATTTTAAAATTCCACCATATGTCTATCCTTCTTACAAAAAAGACTTTACTATATTTGATTGGCAACAGCATTCATTCATCAATGTGGGTCACAGCCATACACAATGGAGCGTAGTGCTATCACGGCCTTGTTGACAAACAGAAATGAAAATCATATCATGTCTCCGTTGTCCCCGGGCGGAAACGTTTCCACTATGTTGCTACACATGTTCAACCTTGTTGTTGCTGGCCATGTCTCAACTTTCACCGAAGGTTTTACCCGCCAGAAGTGTATTCTCCAGCAGAATCAACAGCAGCAACAGAAAAGTTTTAAATATAAATCACCCTGTGACTATAAATATAACCAGAAAGGCGGACTCTAGAAGCAACCGGAGAGATCCGGACCGAAAGGAAAAATATATCGCAGAACAATGGCGAAAAACAGTGAAATGCAAAGTCCCACCATCAACGGCAATGCTTGGAATGTTGTTCTTGCCTGCTAGTGGAAATCGGCACCAGGAGAGGAACCGGAAATAGAATGTCACCGAAAATGAAAGGGAAAAATGTACTGCTGACGATATGGGAGTGAATAAGTAGCATAAATCCCGACTGACTACGACTGGGTTGGCGCTCATGTATGCCGTCGAGTGTTTGTTTCTCGATTTCGTCCAGCTGCCACCAGATAAATCGGGCGATTCTTGCTGGTAGATAGCTTGGAAATTTATGGTTTATTATTTGCATATAGAATATTGTTGGTTGAAAATTTATGACACTTTTTCGACGGCGTAACTTCCGAATGCTGCTGTGTGCAATCACGTGTTAATAGGATATCGCAGGGGATTGATCTTCATGCAAATCAGAGCAAATTTTGCGCACCGCATGGGATAGACGAAGACACCGATCGTTATCCGTGAAAGTACGAAGAGAAATAACTCAATTAGAGCTTTGATGAATGTTCCAATTGTAGCATTTTAAATCCCACTTGAGACTTGAGATTTTATTGATTACGTGAAGTACACCACTGAGGTCGAAGATATACTTTTCTGTCTTCTATTTTATTTTCCTCTTGAATATAATCAGCCAACAGATTTCTTATTTTGATCCTAGTGGTGCGATAAAGGTTTGCCATATGAGTAAACAAAAGTTTACTTTCCCGTGTTTCTCTATTCTTGTGTTCTTGTGTTCTTATGTTCTTGTGTATTCTTCGGAAATTAAATTGAAAATACTCAATCTGGACAATCAATTGTCACTCAATTATTCCGATTGTACCGTTCCGATTTTCCAGATAATAATTCAAACAACATCTCCTGACTAACAAATGAACGGACAAGTGAATATTAAATATTTACACTACAACGTGATGGCGTCTTAGAATCAACTGCGAAACCATTGACTTTTCAATGTCTCGGCATAAACTAAAACAATATTTTAACTCCATACGGAATCATAACTCGTTAGACGTTAAAATAGAATAGCATTTTTTTTTATATATTCTTAAGAAAAACAAATTTGTATATGTTTTTTTGTACTAGTCTACATCGGTTGATGAAAATAAATAAACAACAATTTTTGTTTTATAAACTGCATATAGTAAGCCCCCCCCCTCCCACTCTCTAACTACGCTTATGAGATTGAGCAAATGTTTTTGAATAATTCAACCTGAACATACTTAATCGATAAGATAAGAAACTCCGAAGTTATTTCAGTTTGGAATCTGACTCCCATTGGTACACCGGCAGTGTTGGCAGAAAAAGGGATTTTTGGTGTTTAATTCAAACCATAAATATTTGAATTGTTATAACTTTTTTTAGATACATTCTAGCACCGTACTTCCTTTTGCAAAGTTGTTAGGCACTTTCTTGACTATATTTGTAGTTACTTAGTTGCACTGTTTATGCTAAATTGTGGTCTCTAGGGATAAAAATGGTTTTCCCATACTCATTTCCATACATGTTTCAAACGCAATGCGGAAAGCCGAGTTACAACCAATCGTCCCCAAATGTTGCACAGTTGTTTGGGACTCCAAATGGAACCAAAAAAGAGTTGTTCTCGATTGATGAGGTAAAGTTTGCGTTTTTCCATATAACGATGACCCACTCTAGTAACAATGTCCAGAGCTGTTTGGCACACGGTAGATCCACTGGCACCACGACACGACGAAGATGATTATATCTTTACATTGCCCATCAGGAAGCCATCTAGGTAAAGAATGATCAGTTGAACTTCGACGTCGATTTCGATATACGACTCACATCTGGTCGATTTTGATAGTCGGAATCTCTTATCAGTTCGGAAACGGTCGATTAGTGCCTTCAGCAATCGGCACATAATCTGATCAGCTTTCTGTCATCTGACCAAGGTACAAAGTCATTAACCCAAGTAGTTTTATCACGGTTTCAAAGCACGCTACAAGTTTAAATTATAGTCTGCAGAATCTTCATAAAACCCCAATTGCTACTTGGGTAACAATATATAAGTCAGGCTTGCATGGACGAAATGGACTCAACAGAGTAGGGGAATTAACGTATTCTCGTCAATCTAATCAGCGTCTACATGGGCCTGCCCCAAAGGATCATGTCGCAGCCCTCTTCTTTATAACTTTAATGTCAAAGATATCGACAACTGTTTGGCAGAACAATGCACGATTAGACAACTTGCAGATGACAGTGTGGTTTCCGTTAAAGGTCCACAAGCGGTGAACTTGCAAGGACCATTGCAAAGTTCCTTAGATAACTTGTCATCTTGGACTAGGAATCTAGGGATCGAATTCTCGTCTCAGAAAACTGAACTGGTAGTGTTTACTCGAAAGTGGTACCCAGGCCAAATGCAGCTTAATCTTTTGGGCAGAAACATTGCTCAATCATTGTCTTTCATGTACCTTATCGTCTGGTTTGATTCAAAGTCCACTTGGAATACCCATATTACGGATATATGGTGGGGTGGGGTGCTCATCCGGGAGACCTCATAACGCTTTATAAAACAACAATTCTCTCTGTTCTAGAGTACGGCTCTTTCTGCTTTCCCTCGGCAATAAAATGTCACCTAATAAAATTGGAACGAATTCAATATCGTTGTCTGCGTATTGCTCTTGGCTGTATGCACTCAACGCATGACATGAGTCTCGAGGCTCTGGCAGGAGTAACACCCCTCCAGAACCGTTTCTGGGAGCTCTCACTCTCTCAGAATACTAATCAAATGCGGAGTGACAAATACACTTGTAATTGCAAATTTTGAAGAAATTTTTGGGTTGAACACACAATCTCGATTTATGAGAATCTACCACCACTACATATCATCGTCTTCCTTGTTATACTCCAGACCGTGTTCACTTCACCAGTCGCAGTTCCTCAATTTAATATGATCTGTCCATGAAACAAGTGATTCATGGGATTCCAGATCAACTTCGAACTATTATTATCCCACGTATATTTACTGAAAAGTACCAACACGTAAATTGCGTGAAAAGGTATTTTACAGAAGAGTCACGTCTCAAGGATCCATTGGCAGCAATAAACTTCGCATTGGGGATGATTTCCAACATGCCTGCAGACAATTACTTCATCTTCTCGAATAGTCTCAGTTCGATTGTGGATATTCGGTCGATGAAACCAGGTAGGCACTAATCTTGTTTCCTTTCAAAGGTAAGGGCTCATTTGCTGGTTGAAAGATCATATATGATTACCTTTGTATGGGTCTCAATCCCAGGCAATGAGAAGGCGGACTCTCTCGCAAAGGTGGACGCGCAGGAAGGCGAATTTTATGACAGGCAAATTTCACACGATGAATTTTACCATTTAGTGCGTCAGAGTACCCTTTCGTGTTGGCAAACCGATTGGGACACTGGAAATCTTGGACGGTGGTTACATTCAATTAATCCTAGTGTTTCTTCGAGAGCGTGGTTTAAAGGCTTGGACTTAAGTCGTGACTTCATTCGCGTGATGAGTAGACTTATGTCCAACCACTCGCTAGATGCGCATCGCCAAAATGCTCTCCAGAGATGTAATCTTGTAACCAAGCTTGGAAGTAGGGGTGTAAGTCATTTTGATCGATTCTCTTCATCGACTTTCTGTTATGTTATGTTATGTTATGTTCTGATATGTTTGTTTTTTTTTACTAGTTCGTTTATTTACTAGGCTCAGTCATGTGTGACACTTTGCGGAGCCAAAAATCAGTAATGTTTGAATTTACATTTTATACAGCAGTAGTTCTAGGTTAGTATTGGGTACCAATTACTCGTGGCGGGCTCGAGGCTAATGGGTAACAATTTCGATTGGAAGGACCTAGGTAGGAAACTGGTTTCTGAAACCTCCATCAGATACTACTCTCGGACAGTTGACCAAATCTTGGCTGGGCAGGGGAAAGTAGCACAGAGACAGGAGCATAATAATACTGGGACACAATGGCTGGAAATTGTTTGGAAAGGAGGGAATGGTCACATCAAACTCTAACATCAGACAAACAAAGGAATTCGTAGATCGCCTGCATGTAGGGAAGATCACGGATTCCAAATACATCTCTTACTTCATGGAAGGGTTATCTACCTCGGGCCACTTGGGTATCCAACAGTCGTGCTCTGAAGGCGTCATTACCCGGGCAATACCAAACTGCATGATCGATGTCATCATAACCGGTTCTGCACCTATATATATTGCTGTCTTTTTTTTTCCTTGATTTGTTTTCCGTCGATCTTGTTTTCCGTGCTGAGCACCAATGCTACCGACGCCAGGGATGCAGCTCCCACACCTGGACCCTACCTATCGATCCATCAACTCATGAACCGGGGACCAACGGCTTTACTTCCCTTCCGAAGGAAGGCGTGATCAGAGATGACATGCCTCAGAACATCGCGGCGGCGCCTAACACTACACCACTGGCGCCGCTTATATATATTGCTGTCAACGAGGTTTATTCTGTGGAGATGTGCGTCTAGCGAGTAGTGGTTGGACAAAAGTCTTGACATCACGCGAATGAAGCCCCGACTTACATCCAGACCTTTGAACCACGCTCTCGAAGAAACATTTAGAATAATGGAATGTAACCACCGCCCAAGAGAATTACTTGCCCAATCGTTTTTCCAACTTAAAGGAGAACTCTGACGTACTAATGGCAACAATTCATCATGTGAATTTCTTCTATCATAAATCTCGCCTTGTTGTGTCCCCCTTTGCGAGAAAGTCTGCCATATCATTGCCTGGGATTGAGCAATGTGAGGGGTCCCATGCAAAGGTAATCATATGTGACCTTTCGACCAGCAAACTGATCTGCTCCCTTACCTTTGAAAGGAAACTAGATGAGTGCATACCTTGTTTCATCGACCGAATAGCCTCAATGAAACTGAGACTATCCGAGAAGGTGAAGTAATGGTCTATGGGCATATCGGAAATCATCCCCAATGCGAAGTTGACTGCTGCTAGCTCAGCAAAATAAACTATGTATACCTGCAGCTCTCTGTATGCATTATCCTGCACCATCTTATCCAATTCTAAAGGATCTTAAAGATAAAACTCATTATTTCGTTACGAATTCTTCCAAGTGTAACGCAATACTTCGCTTCAGAAACAAGCCCATATTATGGAACCACATTCCATTTGAAAAACTTTCTTGAAACCGCTCCTCCCCCCCATCGCACCCTGCCGAAATCCCTTCCGAAAATCACCAGAATTCCAACCAATTCCGCGTCACGAGCTGTTGAGCGTCTCGCTCGGTGAAGTGGTGCTCCACCTTTTTCTTAAAAGACCGAAATTTTATTGCCTCTCTTAATTTTAATCAACTGAAACAGAGAAACCGGATTAAGCGCCATATGAAACATGAAGTAATTAGTGGAAGTAATTTTGCCACCCTCGTTTGCCCACCCAAGCACACACGCCCATCGAGACCACGCGCAAAAATTCCAACGACTTTCTCGCTTTCTCATCTCGTCGCCATCGTCATCGTTGCCGTAAACGTTTCTCCGCAGGGCAATTTTTCTGCGTGTATGTGAGCGTGGGTGTATGCAGAAGGCAAATCGCTGTTTTTGTCGAGTGCTCGCAGCCACTTTTGGAGGGAGGTGTAGGTCGGAAAATTTCCCAAACAAGATGCGGTTCCCTTTCCCACTCGCTTGCACATTTTCGTTCTTCCACCGACCACCGACACACGCACGTTGAGTCGTTAGAAAGATCACAAGAAAACAGCAAAATTGCGTTACTGTTCCGTCCCTGAGAGCTGTTATCGTGATGGCAAGGAGTCGTAATGATCAAAGTTTATTACGCATTCATGCGTGTGTACTAGTTCCGACGCATGCACCTTCAAGCAGGCAGAAGTCGGGCCCGAGGAGAAAGTGCGAATGGGATAAACAACAGCAACAACAACAACGGCAAGCATCAGGTTGGGATATGAGATTGAGAGTTTTTTTTTGGGATTGAAAGTGCGAATTCATGCCCTGAATCCTTCTCCACCACTTCCAGTCGATGGAACAAGCACGGAATGTGGGGTCGATCAAAACATGCCGAGAGCTGTTCTCGACTGTTGGTTGTTGTGGTGCATACATACGTTCACATATTGGTAATATATTTTCACTGTTATCGTAAAAAATGGGTTGGCTGAAAATGCTGATTAGATGCTAAGCTAGCCAGGAGGATATTTCTACGACGGTAAAACATGCGCTATTCTGGCATTCATCTGTGATGATATGGGTCGGGTGTAAAATCTTGGGTAAAATTAAACGTTTTATTTACGTTACGGAACTCAACGTTTGTTCTCTACTTAATATACTTTATGTGTAAAGTTGCACATCTGTTTCAAGCCCACAATTGCACAATTTTAATTTTCGAAACAGAAATATGCAAAAAACTTATCTTCAATTCCTATTTGTTTTTTGAAATTGAGATCAAAAACCATGAAGGCTAGAAGTTGTCTGATTCAGTGAACCATAAAGTATATTCCTAAATTATCAGCCATTAGTGATCTTCCCACTTCAGCAACACATTTATCTGACATAAAAATTTAATAATTTACTCATCATCCAACGTCGCTTCATGCAACGCGTCCCTCTAGAGCCTCAAAACAAAAATAACCTTTCCAAAAGGATCCATCCCTGGGTGCTGTAACAGGTGTTGCTTATTACAAATTCCACAAATTGCTTTAATAATACCTTTCTGCAACGGGAAAGTCCATAAAAATTCAAATTTCCTAATGGCACATGCTTCCATCCAATCGCAATCGCCTTCCCGCCGGTCGGTCTTTTAGCATCGCCATCAGGATAAACAAACAATTCCGATACACTTTCCCAAAAACAAAAAATTCGGAACAGAGCTCCGAACATGTTATTGCATAAATCCCTTTTCCGACTAATTCTTCTGGCAGCACACAGTAAACATCCCCTGTATGAGGATAGTGATTTCCCGAAACGAAACATCCGACGGACGGGGGCTCGTTAGCATAAAGCTGTTCCTGATGCTTCTTATCCTATTTTTTGCTCGAGCACATGTGCCAAATGGAGGGTTTCGTGAAAACGAGAAGTACTCGATGGTCTAAAATGGATGAAATTATCATCTCTAGAGGTGAGTTTCCCGCAAACGTCGCAATTTTATGCGCATTCATGAGCCAACAAAACCTTCCACGCGGCCTTCCGCCCCATTATTGTCTGGCGGTGTCTTCGGAGAGAAGTTCGTTTAAAACAAAACATCAAACCGGATCGATCCACCACCGGTGAGATATGATGCTTTCTGCCCGGACGATCGACCGGAAGGACAGATCCAAAGTAGGTATCTTAGCGACAGTGATTCAGAAAATTTTAAATATGAGAATTTACGTATTCTCGTTAATCTAAGCAGCAACCGCATTTCTATTAGCATTTTCTCATTGATTACATTTGTTTGCTGTAGTGTTTACTACCCGGGACATCCTGGGAAGCGATGGCCGGGAAATTAACAAAATTATGAATTTCCCGATTTCCACGAAACCACCCTAATTTCCCGGGAAATACCCGGACACACTTTGGTGAATAAAAAATGCCAAGGCATTAAAAAGTTGTACTGCATTCTTTCACTCATGTATACTATCGACATGCCATTTGTTCCTCATCATTCATTCATCCACTCGTTGCATTGTTTTCATTCGGTTGATCACCCGAATGGTTCTGGGTTCAATCCCAACCGAGGTCGGTGGGATTTTTCTGAGGCATACAAATCTCTGGTCACGTCTTCCTTCGGAAGGGACGTAAAGCCGTTGGTCCCAGCCCATGAATGGCAGCCCTAAGTATGCACCTTTAGAATTGATAAAACGATCCATAAAATATTGAAAAACATTCCATTAAAAACATCCACATGATCCATAAAACATCGATGAAAATCCCTAAAAAAGTGTGGATGATCCATAAAAAATATCAATATTATCAATATTTTATGTGAAATTTAGCAACACAATTGTAAAAATGTACCGCTAAATTTTTAAATAATGTACATTGGAATTGTACGAATTACCCATACACATATTGCAATTGATCCATAAAACATTCAGCAATGAACCCTAAACTAAAGAAAGTGATCCATAAAAAATCAAGTTTGCGCACTTAAAAATATAGGCATGTCCATAAATTAGGCGTATATTATTCATGTTTAGGACATTATTTTTAAAATTTTGATCCATAAACCTTGAAAAATTGCTCCACTGCTTATCTACTTAGATTTACTGTCCTGCCCGTGTATTTTAGGTAGAGGTGCGAAGCGACGGGCAAGCTTCTAGAATTAGCTTCCAAAAGAAGATTATATAATAATGTTCTTAAGAAGCATCCTATGGAAGCTTCATTTAGATACTTCTTTAAGAAGCTTATTCTAGACGCTCGCCCATCGTTCCGCTCTTCTGACAAAAATAAAACACGGGCAGAATAGTAAAACTGAGTAGCTACGCAGTAATGGAACAATTTTCCAAGGTTTATTGATCAAATTTAAAGAAGGGTCCAAAACATGAAAAACATATGTATATCCTAATTGGAACTATAATTGGAACACACCATAATAAGAACCTCTACCAATAACTGGAACACCTAGCCTAGGTAAGCTCCAAAAAATTAACATTTATTTTTAATATTTTCTTCAGAAGATTATTAAAGAAGCTTCTTTTGGAAGCTAATTATAAACGATTGACCATCGCTCCGCATCTCTACCTAAAAAACACGGCATGAAAGTACATCTAAGTAGTTACGCAGTGTCGTGAACCGGGGGTAACGGCTTCACGAATCTGCCGGGTTGCTGCTCGTCAGCTGAAATGAGGGTCGGAATTCTCTTCGGCCCTCGCTGATGCATGCGGTCAATCGCACTGGCAAGAGCGGTCCGCTGCCGTTGTTCTGCTTCTGCTGCTGCTTCCATCCTTGCTGATACTGTTGTTGTTACTGCTGCTTGCTGCGTTATCATGAAAACGTGTCACAAGAATGAGCTTAGCGATAGTAGTAGTAAAATTTACGTTTATTTTCTGGGTTTTATGTTTCAACATTTGATTTAACATTTCAATTGGTTAGCCTTTGGCTCTTCATCTTTGTTCTAGTTAATTGGTTATTCTAATGTGATGATTGCGTTTAGCGCTGATTTACAGGATACCCTTTGTGGGATTGTTTTGGTTTGAATTTAAAAATTTGATAACCTACCTACTTGAGCACCTAACTACTTATACTAGGTTGCCAAATCACGAATGATCTGGTGGTTTGATCGCAGACAGGCGACTCTGAACCTTTCCAGCGTGGAAGTCTTTCGCTCCTCGAGTGTTTGAAGACCGGCCAGGTGGTGAATCTCAGAATTACGAGTTCGCGGTGGACTGTTAAGGATCATTCTGAGGATCTTGTTTTGGATCCTCTGAAGCTTTAAGTGGTGGCACTTAGCACAACTCTCCCAGATTGGCATACCATACTCAATAGCCGGCAGAATGATTTGCTTGTGGACAGCAAGCTTGTTTTTGAGGGACAGGGTGGACTTCCTGTTTATCAGAGGGTAGAGCGACCTGATCAAGATGTTACACTTGGTGGATGTCTTGTCCACATGGGATCGGAATAGCAATTTGCTATCGAGGGTGAGACCAAGGTAGACTACTTCACTCGACCATTCAATGGGAGTGCTATCAAGATGGACCTTGTTGTTAGCAGGTGGAACAAGCCGAGGTGAATTCGAGTGTGGGAACAGAATGGTTTGTGTTTTAGCTGCATTGATACAAATCTTCCAGCTCTTAAAATAGTCGGACAAAACATCCAGGCCTGATTGTAGTTTACTCGCCAGAGCACGGATCACTCGACCCTTATAGATGATGGAGGTGTCATCTGCAAACATTGACAGGATACCACCACCCGGCAGGGGAGGAACGTCTGACGTGAAAATGTTGAATAGGATAGGCCCAAGCAGGCTACCTTGAGGGACCCCTGCATCAACGTTGAACGTATCAGAGGAGACATTGTTCAAGTAGACCTGGAATGATCTGCCCGACAAGTAGTTTTTGATGATCTTCACGAGGTAGTTCGGAAAGTTGTATCGATGCAGCTTGTACACTAGACCATCATGCCAGACATTGTCGAACGCCTTCTCGACGTCCAACAATGCCATGGCAGATGTATTGGAAACGGACTTGTTCCGCTTGATGATGTTAGTAACCCGTGCGAGTTGGTGGATGGTAGAGTGGCCTTTCCTAAACCCGAATTGCTCTTTGAGAAAGATGTTATTATCATTTGAAAACACCAGCAGACGGCTGAGTATCAATTTTTCGAATAGCTTCGAGATGGAGGACAAGAGGCTGATGGGGCGATAGCTTTTGGCACTGGTAGGGTCTTTGCCAGGTTTGTGAATTGGAATAACTTTGGCTAACTTCCAGCATGCAGGGAAGTAGCCAAGCATTAAACACTTGTTGAAGACCACTGCAAGGTGCTTGAAAAAGTCAACACTCAAGTTTTTCAGCTCGAGGTTGACCACTCCATCGACACCAGCGGCCTTCATGTTCTTTGTTGATTTAATCGCTGCTATCACCTCATCAGCCGATATTCTACTTTCGTCAGGGACAACTACGGGGGTGGCAGCGACACTAGCCATTGCCTGTGATACTGCAGGCTCATGGGGACTCACCATGGCGTGGCCAAGGTTATGTGAATTTTCAAAGTGTTGTCCAAGAGCATTGGCCTTTTCAAATGGGGTTATTAGTAAAGATGGGTCCGAATTTTGGTTAGGAGAGGAAAGGGGAGGAATGGGCCTCGGCTTATTTTTCAAAATCTTTGCCATTTTCCAGAATGGCTTAGCACAATCTGGGAGAGAGCGAATCTTGTTTGCAAAATCGATATTTCTGAGATCCACCATCCTGGCTTGGATGATTTTGCTCAAACGGTTGCAATTGGTCTTCAGATTAGGCAGCCCAGTACGCTGGTACTGCCTACGGATCGTGTTGCGGAGTCTAATGAGGTCCTTAGTAGGCCTGTCAAGGTTCAGAGTGTTACTCACCTGTCTGGATACTGGCACATGTAGCTCCCTGGCCCGGGAAATTGCTTGATCGATGGTGCGCAGACACCGGTCAACATCTTCGGACGATTCCGGTTGGACATCGTAGTCTACAGCGGTGTCGACGCAATGTTGGAACTGACCCCAGTCAACACGATGATAGTTGCGCCGGAAAGCTTCAAATCGATTTACGGAGGATCCCACCTCAGTCACCACCGGGTAGTGGTCCGAGCTGAGTTCCTGATAGGTGATAGGTTGAGCGATGTTGTTGCCCATGTTGCTGATGAATATATCGATGGTAGCGTGAACACCGGACCGACTCAACCGGGTGGGAGTTTCCGGACTCAAGATGTTGTACTGCGCTTCCTGCAGGTCGTTGTTCAGGATGGTGCCGTTTTGATTGCGCCGATTGTTGCCCCAAGCTTGATGTTTGGCGTTCAGGTCGCCAGCGATGATAAAGTTTTCCCGTCGTCGTGTTAGCTTGATAATATCTCGTCGCAGATCTGCTGCTGATCCGTCCCTGATGTTGACTTGTTTGGGGCAGTAAGCCGCGACGATGGTGATGGGGCCGATAGGAGTAGAAACTTCCACCCCTACGGCTTCGATGATCTTCAGCTGAAAGCTGGGCATCAGTCGACAGCAGATGTTTCTCCTTATTGCAATAGCCACTCCTCCTCCTCCAGAGTTGGTTCGATCTAGCCTCACGAGCCGGAAATCGGGAAGGTAGACGTTTGTTTCAGGCTTCAGGTGGGTTTCAGTTATGATGGCAATGTCGATGTTTCGTTCATTGAGAAACTCAACAAACTCGATGTTTTTGCTCTTCAAGGAGCAAGCGTTCCAATTTACGATCTTGATGGCTTCACGGTCCATACTTAGTGACAAGGGACAGGGCAGCATGAAGCTGTTCAGATCGAGTCTTGCAGGTGCGCAAGATGATGATGACCTCGGCCACGAGCGTCACAAGTTCCTCCGAGGTGAACGGAGAATCGTCGACAGGCTCACCTGAGACAACACCAGCGTATGATAAACCAGGGGCGGTGGAGGGACCTGGCATTGGCTGGGCAGCAGCAGCAGCGAGACGATGCTGGACTGTTCGATTGTTAGGAATACTCACATGCTTGACTTGTTGGTTGTTGAGCGGAAGTGGTTCTAAGTTCGGAACATGTCGACGGGGCTGGAGAGCTGGGTACTGGACTTCCGTGCGTGCAGGAGGCGAACGATGATTACGGAGGCGACCGGGCTGATTATTGATCGTAGCCTTCCGACGGATATTGATGAACTCCACTCGCTTGGGACATCCGCGATTGGAGGCTTGGTGGTTACCACCGCAGTTGACACACGTTGGCTCGATGTCATCATCTTGCTCACAGGACGCAGTCGAGTGAGTTCCAGCACACTTGCCGCAGATAGTCTTCATATGGCAGTTTTTGGTGCCATGGCCGTAGGAGAGGCAGTTCATACACTGCGTAACATCACGATGTTGGGGTTTGTAATGCTCCCAACTGATGATGACCTGAAACAGGTCCCGGATTTTGGATCTCAGAGCCGCTAGACTGGTGGATCCCTTCGTGAAGTGCACCAGGAACAACTGGTCACGGAAGCTGGTGTTGTGGTTGGAACGCCGGTTTATTGGGAACACCGCCTCAGGTTTGAGCCCAAGCCGCTCCAGCTCGGATTTAACCACAGCCGCCTCGAACGACGGTAATCCACGCAATACCAGCTTCAGTGGCTTGCTCGATGGCAGATCGTGTGTGAAGAAGTCAACGTTGTTTTCCTTTAGGAAACATCCTGTTTGATTGTACTCCTCCAGGCTGGAGCACATGATTTTGGTGCCGATGCTGCAAAGCTTGAAGCGAGGCAGCAGCTTGTGTTTTGCCAGTTCGGCACGCAGCTCGGCAACATCCTTCTCCGGCGTGAAAAGCGGGGGAATCCGCTCTCTTGCAGCGATGGGAACGACGTCACCATCGCCATTTTCTTCGGGGAGCACCGCAAACTGGTTGGCTTGCAGTACACGTTTTCCGGCGTCATCCTGCGACACGCTGTGCTGGATTACCACCTTCTTTGAAGGGCCCGCTGCTGAATCATTGGTACGTTTACGCACCATTTGTTTCGTGTTGGCAAGTTGCAGTAAACTTGCCAGAACGCGCGAAGGTGGCGACGCTTCCACGGAGCAACGCGACAGCACAAACCGAATCGAAGCGAGAACTCGAGCGAAAAAGAAAACGAACTGAACAGCTCAACAGTCGAGCAAAGAGTGAGCGAGCTTAGCGATCACAGGTACCTCGTATTTATACCCCATCTAATTTCGCCAATCTAAATCTAAAATCACCAATCAGGGAGCTTTCTAATTTCCCCTATTTAGGCAGAATAGGTATTCTCCGCTTTCAGATAAGGTCGCATGGAATGCAAGGTAGAAGTTCTCAAAAAGGCTTATCGTGATAATAATTCATCATTAGCATTTATTTTTCTTTTCTACTCTTTTTTTTTTTGTTTGTTTATACAACCAAGCTTTAAATTGATGTGTTATTTAAAGATATTTAATTTGTTCTTGTTTATTCTGGTATATTCTACATCTCTCTCTTCCCCTACTCTTACTCATAAACATTATAAAGCAACATGTCATCAAACTTTTTTGGTTTTCTAGTCTGTCTGGTCGGTCTCCCGATTTGAGCCTCGCCAACTGTTGGGTCATTACGGATTGTTCCATGATCTGGAGGGACAACTGTTAAAGTTATTAAATAATAATTAATAAACCGAATAAATAAATCAACTTACATTCTTCAGGACTCGAATCTCCACTTTGTGATTCGTGACTAGTATGATCATCAGAATTTTCCGTTGTCCTCTTGGCATCCCCTACATTTCGCGAATACAATACACCTCTATCACTTCGTACAACCAATTTTGCTCCTTCTCTTGCTACCACTGTAAACTTTTCGCTTCCAAAAGTTGGATCTGACTTAAACCTTTTAAGTTGAGTTAAAACACTCTATCACCAACTTTTAAGTCCGATGTTTTCGCGCCTCGTCTAGAATCCGCATATTGTTTGCTTTCCAGTTTCGAAAATGCATCCTTATCTCTTATATCATCACGATCAATTCTTGGTATAGAATCTGAAGTCCACAGGCAAGGGCAGGTACCTCTGAACTTCCACCCTACCAATAACTCAAATGGAGTTACCCCAAACCTCGAGAGTGGTCTTACTTTGTTGTGAATATGGATATATTTCTCTAGTGCCAGTTTCCAGTTCGTTTTGTCCAACTTAGATGAAGCCAAGGCCCTTTTGATACCTTCATTTTGCCTTTCTACTGCCCCATTGGATTGCGGGCTCAAAGGAATCGATTTTCGAATTTTAACTCCTTTATTTTCCCACGTTTTAACAAACCTTTCGCTTTGAAAGGGTGGGCCATTATCACTTTGAATGACCATGGGGTTCCCCCATATTGCAAACACCTTGTTGAGGGCCTCGCTTGTGGTATCTGCATCCATGTGTTTCATTTCAATGATGTTAAGATACCGTGAGTAAGTATCTACCATTACCAGAAATTCTCCATGACCAAATTCCTTGTCCGTAAAAAAATCGATTTGGAGAATTTCCCAAGGGCCATTTGGAAGTTCTCTGCTGCTCAAAGGAATTGGTGGATTTTTTTTGGACAGACGAATACATGTTTCGCAGTGCTTCAAACACACACACACACACTCACACACACACACACACACACACACACACACACACACTCTCTCACACACACACACACACACACACACACACACACACTCTCTCTCACACACACACACACACACACACACACACACACACACACACACACACACACACACACACACACACACACACACACACACACACACACACACACACACACACACGCACACTCACACACACACACACACACACACACACACACACACACACACACACACACACACACACACACACACGCACACTCTCACACACACACACACAGGGCTACAAATGGTGAGTTGACAACCTAGCTCTGGTTCTCACAAGTTCCTACCTCACGCCTCCCCGTGGTGTAGCCTGGGCAATGTTGTCCTTCTGACAATAGCAAAGTGAGGGGGTGCGACGCGAACACTGGCGCGGTAACCATAACACGGCGATAGAGGAAATGCTTCGTCAACCCGC
Source organism: Ochlerotatus camptorhynchus (assembly GCF_037179485.1). Taxonomy (NCBI): domain Eukaryota; kingdom Metazoa; phylum Arthropoda; class Insecta; order Diptera; family Culicidae; genus Ochlerotatus; species Ochlerotatus camptorhynchus. The sequence goes on from NW_027041105.1 coordinate 477,883, forward strand.
AGGAGTGCCAACCGGCACATTAGGATCGACGCCAGTAAGATCCTTATTACGGCATACTGGATACGGCATGGAACTATGGACACGACACGGCACAATGGATTGGATACCACGCTACAGGGCTGACAGTCGTGCTATTCTGCTCCCTAAGTAAAGAAGGGTGACACCTTCTTGAAATGGCGAGTGGGCTAATAGTGCGGCTGCCCCCGTCCCGGTAAAACCTTGGCAGGCCTCCGGATACGTTCAAAACTCGTCACCAATTGGTGATTGGTGAGTAGTAGGCTCAGATGTAACATTCCTGACTTACGCCGATCTGGCTCTGAACACGGCCCCCATGAAGGACCGTGTCAACCCTAGCATGGCCTCCCTGCTTGCATAGATAACCATGGGATCACGATAGGAGACTACATACAACGAGTGGAGATAGCGGCCCGAAGGGGGGACCCATCAGAATGGATAAAATTGGAGAAAAAAATAAAAATGAAGAAAAAGAAAAAACCAAAAAAAATATGAAGAACGACGGCAATACGCCAGACAGTGAAAACGGAGGAGCAAACGTGTTCGCAAGGAGTGGGATATTGCAGAGATCACCAGTGTCGAACCTGGGGGTCACTGCGAGTTCCAGCAGCAGCAGTAAGTTTCAAGAAGAGCAGCCAGGCGTTGGGCTAAGCCAGATATTCATACCAATATCCAGTAGTAGCAAATCCCAAGAACTGCAGCTCGGGAGAACCAAAATGACGGAGGTCAGGAGGAAGATCGATGATCTCTATGTGTTCGTGAAGGATAAAAACAACGTACACAAAGAGATCAAGCAACTTGTGACCGGTATCAAATCCGGCATAACAGTGGCAGATCGGGAATGTCAAGAGTGGAGAAAAAGGGCCGAAAATGCCGAAAAGGCTCTGCTGGAGGCCAAGGAGAGCATAAGACTGGCTCAAGCACATGAGACTCCGAAGGGACCCACAAATCCACGTCCTGAAAAGAGAGATAGGGACACGCCAGGAGATGAGGAGGAGCCCAAAAAACGCAGGGACGACGAGGAAGGCATCAAGGAGATGGGAGAAAATGGTGCGTGGCGTAAAGTCGAGAACCAGAAGGAGAGGAAGAAAAAACAGAAGGAAGATGAAGTGAGGAAGAAGGAAGAGGAAGCGAGGAGGAAGGAAGAAGAAGCGAGGAAGAAGGAAGAGAAGAAGAAGGAAGACAGGAAGAATAAGGAGAATCCTAGGCCTCGTAGGGAGAGAAGCAAGGGTGACGCTCTGGTTGTTGAGGCGAAGGACAAAACGTCCTACGCAGCACTCCTCCGGAAAGTGAGAGATGATCCGGAGTTGAAACACTTAGGCGAGAATGTGGTGAAAACCAGGCGAACCCAGAAAGGCGAGATGCTATTCGAGCTGAAAAGGGACCCTACGGTTAAGAGCTCAGCTTTTAAGGAGCTCGTGGAAAAATCTCTTGGCGAGACGGCGAACGTAAGAGCCTTATCCCAGGAGTCAGTGGTCGAGTGCAGGGATCTGGACGAGATCACAACAGAAGACGAGTTGAAAAGTGCGCTAAAGGTGCAATGCAACCTGGGAGACGTACCGATGGCAATTCGGTTGAGAAAGGCGTATGGTGGCACGCAGACGGCGTCGATACGACTTTCTTCGGACGCAGCTAACGAGCTGCTGAAGACTGGCCGAATCAAGGTTGGGTGGTCAGTGTGCCCGTTGAAAGCTATTCCTCGGGTATCTAAGAAAATGGAGAGATGCTACAAATGCATGGGCTTCGGTCACCAGGCGAGACACTGCAAAGGCCCTGACAGATCTGATCTGTGCAGGAAATGCGGAGAGAAGGGGCACGTTGCAAAAGACTGTACAAAGCAACCGAGGTGCATGCTCTGCAAAAAGGAGGACGGAAATGGCCATGTGACGGGAAGTTTCAGGTGCCCTGAGTTCAAGAAGGCGATGGTGGGCCAGCAATAATGAAGGTAACCCAAATAAATCTCAATCATTGTAACACAGCACAGCAACTGTTGTGGCAGTCAACAATGGAAACAAAGTGCGACGTTGCAATCATTGCAGAGCCATACCGAGTCCCTCTCGATAATGGTAACTGGGTGGCGGATAGAGCAGGAATGGCGGCCATACAAGTCATGGGCAGGTATCCCATACAACAAGTGGTGGCAAGCTCATATGAAGGTTTCGTGATCGCCAAAATCAATGGAATCTTTGTATGTAGTTGCTACGCACCCCCGAGATGGACAATTGAGCAGTTCCACCAGATGCTAGATGGGCTCACCGAAGAGCTCATTGGACGGAGACCAGTCGTCATCGCAGGAGACTTCAATGCTTGGGCAGTGGATTGGGGGAGCAGATGTACCAACGCAAGAGGGTATAGCCTGCTGGAAGCTCTGGCAAAGTTGAACGTCAGTCTGGCCAACGAAGGAACCATCAGCACCTTCCGCAAAGATGGTAGGGAATCCATTATCGACGTTACTTTCTGCAGTACGTCGCTAATGGCAAATATGAACTGGACGGTGTGCGAGGAGTACACCCATAGTGACCATCAGGCGATCCGGTACAGTATCGGCGAACGAACACCGGTGGAAATGCGGAGGACGAAAGTAAGCGAGCGGAAGTGGAAGACGAAGGCATTCAATAAGGATCTCTTCATCGAAGCGCTAAGGGTAGACAACAGCGTCCCGGGCCTAAGCGCGAATGAGTTGACCGAATTATTAGCAAGGGCATGTGACACAACTATGCCGAGAAAACTGGAGCCAACGAACAGGCGGCGTCCAGCCTACTGGTGGAACGAGGAAATTAGCACCCTCCGTGCTACTTGTCTTCTAGCCAGAAGGCGTGCTCAGAGAGCAAGAACAGAAGCAGACAGAGAGGAGCGCAGGGTGGTGTTCCGAGAGGCCAGGGCTGCACTGAAACGAAAGATAAAGCTGAGCAAGTCAAATAGTTTCAAGGAGTTGTGCCGCGATGCCGATGCCAACCCCTGGGGCAACGCATACCGAGTTGCGATGGCGAAGATCAGAGGCCCAACGATGCCGGTTGAAATGTGTCACAACAAGCTGAAAGTCATCGTGGAGGGACTTTTCCCACAGCATGACCCAACGAACTGGCCACCTACACCATATGGCGAGGTAGATGAAGACAACGTTGAACAAGTCTCCAACGAGGAACTCATAGCAGCAGCGAAAGGGTTGAAAGCGAATAAAGCTCCCGGCCCGGATGGAATTCCCAACGTGGCGTTGAAGGCGGCGATCCAGACGTTCCCGGACATGTTCAGGATGGTGCTGCAGAAATGTCTGGACGATGGTCAGTTCCCTGATAGGTGGAAGGTACAAAAGCTTGTGCTGTTGCCGAAGCCCGGAAAACCGCCGGGGGATCCTGCATCGTATAGGCCAATATGCTTGCTGGATACTGTAGGAAAGCTCTTAGAGAGGATCATCCTCAACAGGCTGACGAAATGCACGGAGAGTGAACACGGATTGTCGGAGAGACAGTTTGGATTCCGGAAAGGGAGATCGACGGTGGATGCAATTCGGACAGTGATTGACAGAGCCGAGAAAGCTTCCAAACAGAAGCGGAGAGGAAATCGATACTGCGCCGTGATTACGATCGATGTCAAGAATGCATTCAATAGCGCCAGCTGGGAGGCCATCGCCAAGGCGCTCCATAGAATGAGGGTTCCGGGCTACCTCTGCAGGATTCTAAGTAGTTATTTCCAGAACCGGGTCCTTGTCTACGTGACAGACACGGGGCAGAAATCGCTTAGAATCACGGCGGGGGTTCCCCAAGGCTCCATTCTAGGTCCCACGCTGTGGAACGGAATGTACAATGGCGTGCTGACGCTCAAGCTGCCCAAAGGAGTTGAGATCGTTGGCTTTGCGGACGATGTCGTCTTGACAGTAACCGGTGAGACGCTGGAAGAAGTGGAAATGTTGGCGGCTGAGGCGATAGATACGATTGGTAACTGGATGCAAGGAGCGAAGCTGCAGATAGCCCACCACAAAACAGAAGTGATGTTGGTCAGTAACTGCAAAGCAGTGCAGCGGGCAGAAATTACCGTTGGAGAGCACACCATTGCTTCGAAGCGCATGCTTAAGTATCTGGGAGTGATGATCGACGACCGGCTAAACTTTAATAGCCACATCGAATATGCTTGCGAGAAGGCGACGAAGGTCATCAACGCAATAGCCAGAATCATGCCGAACAATTCTGGTCCAAGCAGCAGCAAGAGACGTCTTCTGGCTAGTGTTTCCTCATCAATACTAAGGTACGGAGGTCCAGCCTGGATTGAAGCGCTGAAAACGAAGCAGAACCAAAGGAAATTGAGCAGTACGTTCCGGCTCATGGCCATGCGAGTCGTGAGTGCGTACAGAACCATTTCGATGGAGGCAGTATGCGTTATCGCCGGTATGATCCCAATCGGCATCACCTTGGCGGAGGACTACGAGTGCTATATGACGAGAGAAACCAGAGGAGTACGAAAAATGGTGAGAACGGAGTCGATGGCTAAGTGGCAGCAGGAGTGGGATGCAGCAGAGAACGGTAGATGGACACACAGGCTAATACCGACTCTTTCGACCTGGGTGAACAGGAAGCATGGAGAAGCCAACTTCCACTTGACGCAGTTCCTGTCTGGTCATGGCTGCTTCAGGAAGTACCTGCATCGGTTCGGACACACAACGTCACCCTTCTGTCCGGAGTGTGGGAATGTGGAAGAATCACCAGAGCACGTGGTTTTCGAATGTCCTAGATTTGATGATGTGCGAGAGGATATGCTCGCCCTTAGCACGGAGAATGTCGTCGAAGAAATGTGTCGAGAGGAGGGCACCTTTAACGCCGTCAGCAGAGCAGTAACGCAGATCATGTCAGCGCTGCAGCGAAAATGGCGGGAAGACCAACTAGAAAGTAGTAATGTGCTCACACAAGTGCGAACTGAAAGCCGAAGCCGGGAGAACTCTCCGTCAGAGTAGGCTGTATCCACCACCAGGGATAACCGAGTAGAACGTGACGCTGGGAGATAAATGGCTCACAAATTGGAGAGACGATCAGCGAACTGGAAGCGCCAATTAGCTGAGGTAAAGTGAGGTGCGTAATGCACGGCCCCCTCCGAAGTAATACGACAAGTGGTTCCGGGGGAAAAGGGCAAGGCGTCTAAGGAGGTTTTAGTGCGGTAAGAATCCCACACACCGTGTCACCGCGACTGTGCGCCCAGTCGTCAAGCGGTGGCACGATGGCCTTTTTGAAGGTTTCCTCCTTGCCAAAAAAAAAAAAAAAAAAAAAACACACACACACACACACACACACACACACACACACACACACACACACACACACACACACACATTCAAAAATATCTATATTGACCTGTATTTGACGATATTTTCCATTCGTTCTGAAATAAAAAGTCGCCATCTTGGATTTCTAAATGGCGTCACATATCAATTTTCGATCTGTAGACTTCATACTGATTACAAAAATGTCAATATTGATGTGTATTTGTCTGTACTTCCACTTTTTCTTAAGTCGGAAGCCGCCATCTTCGATTTCAAAATGGCGTAGGATATCGATTTTCATCCTCTAGACATCATCCCGATTCAACAAAAAAACCTTTATTGATAGGTATTTGACAGTATTTCCCACTTATTATTAAACTGAGAGCCTTCATCTTGGATTTAAAAATGGCGTCGCATATCAATTTTCGATCTCTAGACGTCATCCCGATTAAAAAATACCCATCAATAAACAAACCACCCGACAATGATAAATTTGACATCCTCGTGCAAAGATCTATGCACATACGCATACGAGTGAACAATCAACAAAAATAATAAAAAACTGCGCGAATTTGAATCGAACAGCTTCGCTTCAATGCAAAAGTATTTAAGTTCATTTGACAATGAAAGAAGAAATGAACACACCAAAAAGCATGAAAACTGATCGAAAGTGGTTCTGTTGATGTTGACGGGGATCTGCTCGAAGAGAAGACAGAATGGCTTTCAATTGAAAGTGATGGTTTACAGCTTCATCGTCATTTGATGATTTTCGATTGAAAGTGACTTTTGGGGCCTTCCTGCACATTCGATTGCCGTCAATGGATGGCAATCGATGTCCGTCTGTGATTGGCACTAGATTGCGGAACAGAGACCGACGTTAAATAAAGGAAAGAAGAAAAGATGAGAAGCTGAATAAGACACCAACGTTTTGATTTAAACTGAAAACCGTAATCGGTGCGTAAATCAACAATACAGTAAAAAAAAGTGCTGTGTGTGTAGTGCTGTGGCGCCAATTAAACGGCCGTGAATTTTGTGAGAAAAGAATTGCTATTTTTCTGTTTGAAATCATTAATTCATTGCATGTTATTATTTCATTCTAGAACTGCAACTATGGCATAAATATGGACATACTTTGGCAAAGTTTCAGGTGATACGAAGAGAGCCAAGTGTAAGAAGACTTGTAGTATGCCATTCCCATCCAAACAATAAACAGCACACAAATTCAATCTTACTAAACAAACCGTTCACCCCCAGGCAGCAAAGCCAATGCCCGGGTAAAAAGAATACAATTATGCAATTCTAAACGAGTCATATGTGTAACCACTCGGTACTGGACTTTCAGCGCTCTCTCACCCTATATCCACCGTTCCTGTGTGGTCCGAGGTGGTTCGCGCAGCACGAAAGTAATCGAGTGACAACGCCGGACGCTCAACCGAAATATATTCAATATAACTGATAATGCTAGGATGAGTACAATGAATTTCGGCTCCGTAAAGCTTCCGAATTTGAGCTTTCATAAATAAATGAATTTAAAAAAAAAACCCTGTGCAAGTTTCAATTTTATACAACAGGGTTTGAATGCTAGAGTCTACCATTGCACTCTTATTGCACAGTTCTGTATCTGAAAAATTTCAATAGTTCGTATCCTGAAATTTTAATGAAAATCCAAGAAAATGCTACCGTTATCCAATGTGAGATTGAGACCATTTTAATGGATCGAAATCAGGGACCATTTTCATGGTAATTCAGTTTTTACAGATCTAGTTGTTTAGCCAATCAGTGACAGATGGTGGACATGAGGAGCCAGTGGAGGTGCCGGGCAGGGGTGTTGTATCCTAGACAAATGGTGGGTTACAAATTCGCTGTTGTCGCTGTCGTAGGCGCCGTCGTAGTCGCTGTCGTAATCACCGTCGTAGTTGCCGTGGGCAGTACCGTTAGTATATTTGAAATTGACCATCAACCGCTGAAAATATGAATTATCGCGTATTTCTGTTGTTCATCACATGCCAAGTGAAATTCGAGAACGTAATTTCATTTGAATAGCTTGTTTAACCAGGTCTTAAACAATCGTCACGTAAAGAGAAAATCGAAACATTGAACGTCGCGTGAAAGTGGATCTAAATGAAGGCCTAAGCACTCTTTCGTAGCTTTTAGTTTTAGGATTTCAAAGATCATCGGTTGCAGTGGCTTGCTTACTGAGCAGAAAAACGCGGTCCCAGATCCTTTCATATTAAAAATGTATGGTAAGATCGCTTGTTTATCATGTATTTTGTAAAACTTTTCGTTTTCGTCGGTGCCGGGTTCGAATAGTTATAAAAACTTGAGTAAAGCTATAATGTGATATGAGGGGCTCGGTGGCCTTACAGCAACCGGTTTTGCTTACTGAGCAGAATATTATGAGTCTAATCTCAAGCCCATCCACATTCAAGATTCGTCAATCGTCTTATTTGTCAACATGACTACATGGTGATTAAAAAGTTGCTCGTCTGCCTAGTGGTAAACGCTTTTGCTTACTGAGTAGAAGACCGTGGGTTCAATCCCAAGCTCCTTCGCGTTATATGATTGTTAGGACATCAATTCAGCTTATCGTTTACCAAAACGAACCCTGCTGCAAACCCAACCTTATTACCCAATATCCCAGTGATTCCTCGTGGAAGTGCAGAGGTGTTCTCGGCTTCCATCAAAGAGAGTGTCACGTCAACACATTCCTACCCCTTCCTTTCTTGACCTGTGTTCGGGCGCGGCCGCCGCTGGTATTGCCTAGTTTGAGATTACCAGTTTTTACACATTGAGGATGATTGCTAGTCCCAAGCATCGTGTCTATTGCCCAAGTAACAATCTAAATGCTTGGAAGGTTTATTCTTATTTTATCATTGTTTTATCATAGCATCCCTTCCAGCCTGTGGTTGTATTACGGTTTTGTGTGCTTGTCATAAAATCAGGCCGTCAAGTCGTCTATAAAACTGTTTTATGACTACTAAATTAAAACTCAGACTTCATAGTTTTAACGGTAGCTGTAAGGTGGTCCTGCATCACTACTTATAACTGAAGAATAAAACCAAAACAAAACATACAATTATGTTTTATGGTACACTTTTTATGACCGATATAAAACTTGAAGCAGTCTTAGACCTTCATTAAAGCTTCATTACAACTGTCATCTTTATCAGAGGCCTAAGATTCACAGATAAGAAATATACTGCTACAACAAAAAATACTCTGAAATTTTTTGTCATTATAAAAAAAAAATCTATTCAGATATATGAAATGAAAACCCCTTCAGTGCTTCTGAACACGATGAAGATGAGACGATCGACAATATGAAACTCCTGGAGGAACTACAGTTATACGGTCCCTACATAAGGCACAGTGCGGTGAAGGAGCTCTTAAAAATATTGAACAAGCGGCTTTCCGATACACTTCCGAAAGATCCACGAACCCTTCTTAAAGCAACGCCGACAGTTTCACTAAATCCGTTTGGAGATGGCCAGTATTGACATCACGGCTTTAAACCTTGTGTTGAAAAAGCTTTTAGTGGATCCAATAAACATTTCTTACATCTTGATTACAAGCGAAAATAGGAGGATCGCTTGGAATGTTGACTTTTTGGTCATGGTTTTTGTTTTGTTTTGATTCGCTGTACCGAATAAAACCAGCAAGCTAGTTATATAGCTTAAATATAACTTAACGCTCTCAATTTGGACTACGAAATGCTAAGATACAACCATTAGGTTTATGTTATGCTATAGAATTCCAATCTAGGAGAATATGTTATATTGAGGTATTTTTAAGGAGTAGCAAGTTATAACGAAAAAAAAATGTTGCCGTATGAACAAATTTCACACAGTATGAATAATTACGCTTTAATTGATAGGCAATAAAACACTTTCATACATCTATGTATAATTAAATAATATGTGACTGGTTATTGCTCAACAGTAGTAACAGTTTTGTACTAAATAGATAATCTTTGAATGACTCTTTAATGCATGGTGCTAATGCAGACAAATTAAAAATATCCCTATATTTTAGTATTCATATGGCGCACTAAATTTATGCTCCTATTTGGTATAATAATCACCATAAATATTGCACGGCATGCTGTGAAGCATATACAGATTGGTTTAAAATTATAATAAAGTCGTCTTATTTTCAATGTACAATAATATCAGTCATTATTACCAACTGACAAGGATCATGATTTCACATCAAACATCGAAAGAATAAAACCACAATAAAATATTTCTCAATATTGACTATCATCCAAAAACCCCAACTTAAAACCTTCAAAGTTGTCAAAATGTTTTGCGCATCATGTTTTATCAACTTCTTCAGGAGCGATTTATGCGGTTGTAATATAGTTTTATGGTAGTCATTAGAAGGCTGTTAAAACTTTCTGACCTGGAGGAGGTTTTATGTTTTCATTTTTAACAATCACGTCTAGAGTGTGATAAAACTGACATAAATCCTATGCTCCTAAAGTAGTTCGCATATCAAGTTTTAATGACTGCATTAAAACTGGGCCAATTGGCCATGACATGGCTGTATTGCGGTTCTCAGGAGATTGTTAAAGCAATGTGGTCGTCAGTGAAGGTTTTATAATTTGGTTATATCAACTGCTATAAAACTTAAATAAAACAAAAATTGTTGCTTGGGTGGTTCTCTGTGTAATTACTGCTGGTCTGGCAAAAACAGGGTAGCAACCATGGGCAGTCAATCATGCTCATGCTCATGCTTTACAGATCTAGTTGTTTAGCCAAGATACTTTTTGAATGACCTTCAATTGATCTTGTATTTTTATTTTTTTTTGGAAATCTTGAACTTTGTTCAATATTTGTGCTAAATTTTTCGCATTATTATGAATTTTGTACGTGAACAGATTGTCAATTTTGTTATCATAAAAGTTTGTGGAAAGAGAAAAAGTTAAAAATCGTGTGTTGCCAAAATCAAATGGATAATGGATTATCAATTTTTATTTTTGTTCTTGATTTGTTTTCCGTCCATCTTGTTTTCCGTGCTGATTACCAATGCTACCGACTCCAGGGAGGCAGCTCCCATATCTGGACCCTACCTATCGACCCATCAACTCATGAACCGGGGACCAACGGCTTTACTTCCCTTCCGAAGGTGTGATCAGAGACGTTATGCCTCAGAACATTCCGGCGATGCCGACTGAGATTGAACCCAGGCCTGCTGGGGTGAGAGGTAAACACGGGTACCACTACACCACTGGCACCACTTACGATTATCTATGAACTTGCCAAATTTAAAGTTCTACATTAATGCAGTTTGGTTGACCCTTGTAAAATTCTAAAATAATAACAACTGTACCAGTTATCGGCCTTTCGAGCCTCCGAATGCAAATCTAGTTATCAACCGATATGCATACCTCGCTTGGTTACAAGAAAGGTTAACCTGCAAGTCTCCTATCATGATAACGGGCACAGGCACGAGCAGGAAGAAGAAATTTTCCATTATATGAATTTTTTCGTTATTATGATGATTATTACTACATCATGTGAAGAGGTATGCTTGAATTCCCTTCGCATCTTCTATTCAAATCACGACAACGAGGGCGATGATGATGGTGATGATGCATATGTGTATGATGAGAACGACGCGACGACGCATGGTTGGTACCTTTTCCATAGTTCCTGGGCAGCAGCAGCAGTGTGATCCTGGGGTGTCTCGCGGGTGGTGGGGACGGAAAACGGTGCGCACTCACGAGAGGCCGCAAAAGTGTGATACCCATTGTTTTCATTGAAATGAAGGTGTGAAAAAATTTGCCTCACAAAAACACTTCAACAGGAGAAGTGCCCGTCTGGTGGATTTGCTAGGCTGAAGTTGACTTTGTCGTCCTTTTTCGCTGGAATTTTCTGCCCCTGCGATGACAAATCTCCTCTTAACTTTGCTAACGAATCTTACCTTTATATGCTGTCCTTCCACCGTGATGGATTTGACTATGCACCATGCCATTATAAACTTTACCATCCAGACGGACTCCCCATCTCCTCATTGGGTATCATTTTAGCCAAGTTGCTTGTTATTACCATCGGAGTGGAAAACGAACAAAAACCGACTAAGACACACCACTACTGGCTATGTAGCAACGAGTCATTCTCGGAATGAACTCGCATCAGCGCAGCAGATGGATGACGCCGTGGATTGCTCTCGGTTCGAGGCGCTTAAAGTAAAGCCCTCCAGTGAAAGTTTGGTCGTCTGCCAATCACATCTGTCAAAATGCACTGGTTTGTTCGATTGGAACAGCTTTTTTCAGTTTTCTGGTGACAGTTGTCCATACTTTTCCCAAAGGGCTTTAGCTTAAAGGGATGATATCTGAGAAAAGTTTAACCAACCGTTTCGGTTGGTACCATTAATCTCGCCACCACACCGTCGTCGTCGTCGTCGTCTGTGTAGCGTCGTCGTTGACATGGGGTTCGCTTGAAAAGGAACCTGTCGTAGTCGCAATGTGACACCGAAACGGACCCCGAAAACATGGGAAAAGCTAATGCACGTGGAGCAACCGGGGAGAGATTCCATGAATTTGTAGCACGCAAAATACAATATCGAATTGCAACGAATCACACAGTATTGGATGACGCATGAACTACTGATGTTAAGGGGCAGCATTCCCAAAAACAAATACGTTAAGATTTTTCTTAAAAAAATATTTTAAAAATATATCAAAATTGAAAAAAAAAATCTGATTTTTCCCTAATAAGTTTAAAAAAATTTAAGTCGAAATGGCAAAAACTTGAACCCAAAAAAAGCGCAAAATCGACCATTCAGTTTTGTTTGGAGTTATTTTTCTTTTTTCATGATGAGATAGAAAAAAATTATTTCACATATAATTTTTTTTTTCAGGAATCCAAGAAAACAAAACAAATTTTGTTTGATTTTAGGAGTCTTTTTCATTTTTTTAGAAAAATCAAACCGCGCCAGAATATTTTTTTCCTTATGGTCGGTAAGCTTCCCCTTAAGTTGGTTCGATGTGATATCGTAAGGTAAAAAAATTTTCTGCGAAAAAAAAAGATTGTACATGCCCATACTACAGGAAATGGCTCTAATGTAGGCCTATGGAACTAAGGATTGGGCCCCATCGATAAAAATATCATGTTCTTAACTTTTTCGTAGAACAATGCGCCATCTGAACAATAGAAATTGATATTTTTGGTTGCTAGTGAAACATTGTCAAAACATGCATTTCTTCGAAATGTATGTATGGGCTCAATATTAGGGACATTAACCCTAAATCGCCATCGAACGAAACATGTTAAGTGTGTAGGTAAGTAAACTGTGTATCACCATTTCCAAGAATTGAAGACCAATAAAATACATGGAAGTGAATGTCAATAATGTGTAGACATGGAAAAAGCAAACTAAACATGCATCCGTCTTGCCCATCATGCGTCACTTTAAGCTCCTGGGGCTTAAGAGGACGGTTAACCAGGCATCGTTTGATCTTGACGTTGCCTGCATGCATCTTGGATACCGTGCTGTTAATTACGGCATTCATTATCCAATATGGCTCAAGGCAGCTTGTTCCACGATATCGTTATCAATTAAGGGCCTGCTTGCTCTCTTTGCAAACGTTAGTGTGATCGTTTGTTTTTTAAATCTGACTCGCGTGGAGGTCCACACGGACAAACATTTTAAGATTGCCTTAATTTTATGGTGGTGGGCAAAGTTTACTGATCCTAAAGGCTATTTCGCGGTTTCTGCAAAATGTTTTGGATGACTGCCATTGAGTTTTCCACGATTTCTATGGTCGCATATTCCACACTGTACTATGCTTTAACACTCTGAACACGATTGTGTACAGGTAAATTGGCAATGATTTCATTGCTCAGCAATTTATCCTTTCTTCTTCTTTTTCTTCTTCGCATTTCAAGCTTATTGCATATCGCAGGATTAGCTTATCGCGTGCTCTCAACTTAGTGTTCTAGATACACTTCCGCAGTTATTAATTGAGAGCTTTCGATGCCTGTACCATTTTTGCATTGATATGATTGTGTGGCAAGTCCAATCATACGTCTATGCCCAGGGAAGTCGAGAAATTTTCCAACCCGAAAAATTCCTAGACTGAACCGGGAATCGAACCCAGCCACCACCAGTATGGTCTTGCTTTGTAGCTGCGCCTTTACCGACTGAGCTAAGGGAGGCCCCGTAACGTGGGTAGATCACCTTTTCGTGGTACGTTACGGGATGTAAGATCTACCACCGATTCCTAGTCCCGACTACTTCAAACTAGGGGAACAGGATTTTTCAGTAATCCAAGGAACACATCTTAGTCCTTGTTACTTTTTATGCCTTGTTGATAGTGACAAGACTCGGCTTTGTCTACCAAGGATGATCTTGAAACAAGGCAAAAAATGAGTTAGTTGTCTTCATCTATGTGATTCCTAATCTTCTATCCGTTGTTCCCTAGTTCCTGACTACTTCAAACTAAAGGGTGATACGGTCAAAATTTGGTCAAGGGAAAACGCGTGTAAATCGGTGAAATCGTTTATTTAAAAAATCAAATTAAATTTCTTTTTCAAGTTCAATTAGTATAAAATTCAGGAAAAATATTCAGTTAGGCTTCCGCTTTTCCAAATCCGAATTGCCGGGCCTTACGCTTGACCCCTGCCATCAGATTTTATACAGCCACCTTGTCCACCTTCTTCGCCGCAGAAAGCCAGTTTGCATTGAACTGCTGCTCGCCCTTAGCAGTTTTTTTGGTCTTCTTTAGGTTCCGCTTGACAATAGCCCAGTATTTCTCAATTGGGCGGAGCTCTGGCGTGTTGGGAGGGTTCTTGTCCTTGGGAACCACCTGCACGTTGTTGGCGGCGTACCACTCCATGGCCTTTTTACCGTAATGGCAAGATGCCAAATCCGGCCAAAACAGTACGGAACAACCGTGTTTCTTCAGGAAAGGCAGCAGACGTTTATTCAAACACTCTTTCACGTAAATTTCTTGGTTGACAGTCCCGGAAGCTATGAAAATGCTGCTTTTCAAGCCACAGGTACAGATGGCTTGCCAAACCAGATATTTCTTTGCGAATTTTGACAGTTTCATGTGCTTGAAAACATCTGCTACCTTTCCCCTTCCTTTTGCCGTATAAAACTCCTGTCCCGGAAGCTGCTTGTAGTCGGCTTTGACGTAGGTTTCGTCGTCCATTACCACGCAGTCAAACTTCGTCAGCATCGTCGTGTACAGCCTTCGGGATCGCGCTTTGGCCGTCGTATTTTGTTTATCATCGCGATTTGGAGTCACTACCTTCTTGTAAGTCGATAGTCCGGCTCGTCCGGCTCGATGCACGGTTGTAGACGATACACCCAGCTTATTTGCGGCATCTCGGAGAGAGAGGTTAGGGTTTCGCTTGAAACTACCGGCAACTCTCTTTGTCGTCTCAGCGGCTTCCGGTTTTCGATTTCCCCCCGATCCAGACTTCCTGGCTGTCGACAAACGTTCCCCAAACACTTTAATTACATTTGTAACGGTTGATTTGGCAACTTTTAGCGATTTTGCCAACTTTGCGTGCGAGTAGCTCGGATTTTCGCGATGCGCGAGCAAAATTTTGATACGCTGCTCTTCTTGCTTGGACGGCATTTTGACAACTGAAGAGTGAATTCCAAAATCAAAATAGGAGCAACATTCTACACACACACACCTTCAAAATGAGGGGTGTTTAGGTTTTTTAAATGCAAAATTGAAAGAAATACGTCAAGTTGATATTGACCAAATTTTGACCGTATCACCCTTTAGGGGAACAGGATTTTTCAGTAATACAAGGAACACATCTTAGTCCTTGTTACTTTTTATGCCTTGTTGATAGTGACAAGACTCGGCTTTGTCTACCGAGGATGATCTTGAAACAAGGCAAAAAAATGAGTTAGTTGTCTTCATCTCTGTGATTCCTAATCTTCTATTCGTTGTTCCCTAGTTTGAAGTGGTTAAGACTAGGGTTCTGATGCATGGTCATTATCGGTGTCATACCTTAATTTTGTTGCTAAGGAATCCAATTTTGACTGACAAAGGGGCGCGCCTTTGGAGGGTGTTTCAACACTCCGAAGGGTATAAATAGCGGGACCTTTCAATTAGACTCGGATCCTTGCCATAAATGCAAGAGTGGGAACTGTAAAAAAAAAAATCGAATGCTTCATCATTTCTCAATAGTGATGGAGTAATACGACATGCACTAAACTAAGGACACGGGATATACTACAATAGATCAATTTACTGGTCGCAGTAGTGTTAGGTCCCGAACAGAGGAAAAAAAAAAAGGGAGGCCATTGATTCTAAATCTATTAATACCGAATAAATCTGTAAAGTAAAAGTTTCAAATGGCGTCAAAAGATTTGAAATTCGTCAATAAATGGCTGAGCTATGATTTTTCAAACATTGCATGTTTTCCCAAGGCCGCTTCACCTTCCCTGGGGGACCTATTTTTCATTGCGGGCCCCTATGATTTGTTATCAATTTTCATATTCTAGCAAGCAAGCAAGATATAATATAATACATGCGGCAATCCTTTTTGACGTCTGTGATTTCTATATGGGGGTACACTTTGTGAAAACCGAAAATGGAACATGTAACAAAATTATGAAAGATTTTGAACGTTAATAACTCAGCTGCCCCTGGACAAATTTCTATAATTTTACCACCAATCGATCAGAAATATTTCTACGCATCTGTTAAATTTAAGATTTTATCATTTTTCAAAGTCTCACTGTTGAAAATTGCACGAATGTGCAACTGTAGCTATGATAATTAAAATTATCAACGATTGCCTGCGAAAAGCGATTTTCCTAACGCAGATTTCAAAGTTGAATTACATCCGGTCTCACCATACGGTGTTTATTCAATCACCGCGTGGTGAGTGGTGGTGTTCTCCAATACACAACGAAAGGGTGCCTGCAAGCAGGAAGCTGCAGTGCACATGAGCATCCATAGAAGAAAGAGTGAGTCACTGTGGGCCATCTATGTCAAACGCGTCATACTAAAGAATAAAAAAAAGAGAGAGAGCCCCGCTCAAGTTCCTATTCCTACACAAAACCCAAGCTCCTGCTGCAGTTAACAAATAAGATTTATTATATAAGACCATGTAGTCCTATGTAACCATTTCGTACAACTCCATAGGGTATTCCTCTATCATCTCTAAAGCAAATCGTCAACTGGGATTTATTTCGTGTTAGCCCTGTATCAGCCTTATATTGCAAAAAGGCGAATTAGCGGGCTTGTTGGTTACTTGGGTATATTGCTCTTTAATTTGGCCCATACTTGAAAATGCATCTGTGGTCTGGTCTCCATATGAGCTAGTGTAGAATCTTCGAATAGAACGTGTTCAGAAAAGATTTTTGAGGTTGGCTTTACGCAGCCTGCCGTGGCACGATTCAATGATGCATGCTATTGGACCTGGACACATTGAAACACAGAAGAAAAATGCAACAAACCTTATTTGTAGCGAAACTTTTAAATGGCGATGTGGCCTGCCCTCAACTTCTTTTACAATTAAACTTCCGTGTTTCTTAAAGGATGTTGCGGCAATCATCCATATTACAACCAAGATTCCATCGGACTGCATATGGATACCATGAGCCAATTTCTGCGATGATTCGGTCATTCTCCGCTGTGGAAGAAGTATTTGAATTCGGAGAATCGAACAAGACAACTACTGTTAGATGAATTACAATAAATAAATAAAAAATCCGCAATGCCCATATGGATGTTGTTTTGCAAGCCATTTATCATATTTCGTCGAGTAGATGTGATTTGTCGCTTGATGTGTCTATGAGGCATATCAAATTTTACCATGTAGAACCTTGATCTGGAATGTCCGGCGTCCATGTGGTTTCATGGTTGTTGTTTTGAGAGTCATTGGTCATATTGTGCTGAGTAGATGTGATTTGATATGCCGCTTGATATGGTTATCAAATTTGATCATGAATCCGGAATATCCAGAACCGGTTCTACGGTCGCCACATGGCTCTAAAGTGGTTGTTTTGAGTGCCATTGGTCATACTTCGTCCAGTAGATGTGATTTGATATGTCGCATGATATGGTTATGGTAGATACAAAATTTGACCACGTGGAACCACAATTCGGAACATCAGAAACCGATTCCAATGTAGGCATGTGGTTTTGTGATTGTTCTCTATCATTTTCGGGAGTTCCACGAAACAAATTTTTTTTGTCGTAATGATAAGTAAGATATATGACAGATATTAAAAAAAAACTCCACCGGTCCAACACAGTCTTGAATATATAACATAGAGGGAGGGACCTAGGGGGGAGGACCACCCAATAGATGTAAAAACTGTGTGATCTCAATCTAAGTAATCCGAGAGTTCGTAGTAACCACTGTTATTTTGTTAGTCAAATAAAACTTTCATTGATTTCCAAGCATTCCTCAAGATCAGACGTCTTTTATTTCACTGCATTTACAAGTGGTTATGGGCCCAGAACACTGGACATAGCACAAGTTCAAGTTGAAGGAAAAGTAGTTCCGGAGCTCCCACCATGTTAAGAAACCCAATCCCGGAAGATCGGAACCATGGCGGAGGCAGTTCAAGCGAAGGTGCAGGATCGACAACGCAGAGGACCCATACTGTTGGAGACAGTGGGCGTGCTGGCGGTGTGCGATCATTTGGCAATTCCATGAATGTTCCGGCCATTGAGAAGCTGAAGGGACCGCAGAATTACACATCGTGGGCGTTTCTCATGAAGATGACGCTGATTAGAGAAGGCACCTGGAAAGCGGTCAAACCTGCGGAGGAACAGGAACCTGATCGCTGAGCGATCGAGCGCTGGCCACAATTTGCCTGAGTGTCGAGAGGAACATTTTTAGTATCGTGCAAAAGGCTACTACAGCATCGGATGCGTGGAGCAAGCTGCAGAAATCGTTTCAAGACAACGGGCTGATCCGAAGATTCGGTTTGCTGGACAAGCTGACCGGAATGAAATTGGAAAATTGTAGCTGTGTTGAGGACTACGTTGACGAGCTTGTGTCCATCACGAATGATTTGAGCTAGATCGGATTCGAGGTGAACGACCAATGGTTGGCGTCACTGTTGCTAAAAGGACTGCCGAAATACTACAACCCAATGATCATTGCTTTGCAATCATCGGGAATCGAGTTGACGGCGGATCTCGTTAAGGCAAAGGTACTTCAAGATGTGCAGTGGCCGCTGGACTGTTCTGGCGAAGGAGAATTCTATTCGAAGCAGAAGTCGCGGCGTCCGAAGAGTGGAGCAGATAAAAAGGAAGGTACGTGCTTCAATTGTAACAAACCTGGGCATTACGCGGCCAAGTGTCCCCAGAAACAAAGTTCATCAAAGTCAAGAGGGAAGGCTCTGTGCGCTACGCTGGCGGTTGGTCGTGGAGAAGAAGAAGACTGGTACTTTGACTCCGGAGCCACTTCGCATATGACGAGGACGATGAAGAATTTTGTGAAGCAGGAAACTTTTGTACACTCTATCGAAACGGCAAACAACCAAAGCGTGAAATCAACATCGAAAGGTCTAGTGAAGCTGGAGTTGCAAGAAGGTTCAATCGAAGTTAAGGATGTATTGCAAGTTCCGGATTTGGTAACCAACCTTTTATCGGTGAACTGAATATGTAAGAAAGGGCTGAGTGTAAATTTCACGGCTGAAACTTGCGAGGTTCGTGACGAGGATGGTGATATAATCGCTTCTGGAATAGAGACCGGAGGCTTATACCGACTGAACACGAAGAGACCGGAATCCTATTACTTGATAACTGAGTTCAATATCTGTCACAAGAGGCTTGGGCATTTGAATCAAGGCAGTTTGCGGAAACTTGTCGCGATGGTTGATGGCATGTCTGCTAGACCTTGTACACTCCGATGTGTGTGGTCCAATCGAAGAAGCCTCGTTTGGAGGGAACAGTTTCTTCGTTACCTTCGTTTACTTCATTGAATCAAAGAGCCAAGCAAAGGATGTTTTCGAAAGGTTCAACGCCATGATGGAACGGCAAACCGGACGAAAGTTAAAAATAGTGCGTTCTGACAACGGTATGGAGTACATGGTGATGAAGAAAACATTGGAGCGAGACGGCATTATTCATCAGACGTCCTGCTCCTATACCCCGGAGCAGAATGGTATCGCTGAGCGCATGAACCGTATGCTCGTGGAGAACGCGCGGAGTTTGATCAATGATGCGGGACTGTCGAAGAAGTTCTGGGCGGAAGCAATCACAACCGCCGCGTATTTGGCCAAAAGAAGACCATCACAAGCGCTGCAGATGATGGCTGCAGATGATGACACCAGAAGAAGCGTGGTCCAGAAGGAAGCCGAATCTAAACCATCTGAAGATATTCGGTTCCAAGGCGATGGTCCATGTGCCGAAATCGAAGAGAAAGAAGTTTGATTCAAAATCCGTGCAAGGCATTTTTGTCGGGTACGCGGAGAATTCGAAAAGATACCGGATTTATCTTTCGGAGAACGATGACGTAGTAACCAGTCGAGATGTGATCATCATCAACGAAGGTCGAGCAGTGATGTCAACCGAGAAGCAGAAACCGGTGGAGTTCATGGAAATTGTCACCTGGATTGATGAAGTTTTCGATGTACCGGAGCAACCAAACGTCGAGAATACTATCCCAGAGGAGCAAGATACGGAAAGACCGACTGAGCCTGATGATCTGATGGAAGGTCCGTCTAACGCTTGTACGGTTTCTGAGATTGAGCATACTGATTCGTTGAAAGGTCCGTCCAACGCCAACTGGAGAGATGTGCCTGCATCAGCGCTCCCACCGCAACAAGATAGACCAGCTGGTAATGAGCAGCGTGTGTTAAGGCGCAGCGGTCGGGAGCGTCAAACCCCAGGCAAGTTTTAGTCCATTGTCTGGCCCCGTTATTTCCCCACAGTGTGCGAACGAGCATATTGTTGTTGATGATCCCACGAGCTATCAAGAGGCGATGAAGTGTCCAGAACATGAGCACTGGATTGCGACCATGAAGGAGGAAATTCAAACGCTTGAACAGAACGAGACGTGGACGTTGGCTGACTTACTGGCCGATCGGAAGTGTATTCGCAACACGTGGGTGTTTAAAACGAAGCGTGGACCGGATGGAGCAATTGAGCGATACAAGGCACGTTTGGTGGTCAAAGGATTTTCTCAGTGACCGGGAATCGACTACAACGAGGTTTATTCGCCGGTGGTCCGTCACTCCACCATTCGATATTTGCTGGCATTATCTGTGAAACATGACCTGGATGTGGAACAGATGGACGCAGTTACTTCATTCCTGCAGGGGAAGCTCAAGAACGAAATCATATACATGGATCAACCTGAAGGCTTCGTGAACAAAAGTGGCAAGGTGTGTCTGTTGCGAAAAGCACTCTACGGCTTGAAGCAATCCAGCAGGGTCTTTTTTTTTGTACAGGGGGGAATCTGCTTCCAGACTCCTGAGAAGATAACTCAGGGTGTGGGGATGGGAGAAATAGCTCTCCCGACCCACTAAACCTTACCCTGTGCTCTAGGCCCTTGCCCTCTCCGGAACCGCCCGAAAGCATTACGTCGTGGGAGGGGGCCGGTTGCGCTATGGCGCATCACTAGGTGTTGTGTCCGACGTGACACTCGCTACTGCACAGTGAGCAGCTGTGCAGGGCCTTCCTCTTGTTGTTCGCTGTTCGTTGTTCGCCCGAGTTCAACAGGGCAGCTTAGGACAGATGTGACCGCTTACCAGCTGCGTGTGCTAAGCACTCTAAAAACCCGGCGTCACTTCTGCCTTTGCACAATGAGGGTTTTTGCAGGGCTTCTCAACCTCCTGGGACGAGCTGGATGGGGCTCCAGCGTCCCTACTCTGCGGTAGTTCGTTTAGCCGCAATATCTCTCCCTTGGGTTTGATAATTAACGTTTCCAGGGCACACCACGAGGAGGCGAACTACTTCATGCCCCAACTAACAGCCAGCTCGACGAGGCGTTAAAAGATTTCGAACTTACACGCTCGGATGTCGATACTTGCTTGTATTTCAAGTTAGAAGGAGGAAAGTTGCTTTTTGTGACCATCTTTGTAGATGACTTCCTCATCTTCAGCAACGACCCTCAGATGAAAATCAAGCTGAAGAAATTTTTGAATATGTTTTGAAATGTTTTAACATGAAGGACATTGGTCAAGGGAAATTCTGCTTGGGACTGACAATATCCAGGGATAGGCGAAATGGTAAGCTTTGGCTTGACCAGCAGCATAATGTGGAGAGCATTCTCCAACGGTTCAACATGGCGAACTGTTGTCCAGTTTCGACTCCAGCTGAACCTAGCTTGAAGCTCCACATCAGAGTTAATGTACACGTACATCCATCCTGCGTGATGGAGGCACGCTTTCTATAAGATCGTAGGTGCCTGGTACATTTCGAGACGTATTATTTCGCGTTTCTTTTTTGTTCCTACGTGCCTCATTCGTATCACATGTGCTGTGTCTCATGAGCTAAACTCGGCGAGCTTCAGGAAGATCGGCAGCGTACCTACGTCCTGCGTGCATGCTAAAAGTGGATGGTTGGTGATAAAAAAAAAACAGCAGAGAACTGTTGTAGTCCAGTCACATTCTCGTGTTGCTGGTACAACTGATTGATTTCAATCAGTTGGTATTCAGTTTTTGAGGGTTGAGAGATTGTGGTTTTATAGAAGTATTTCAAGCGGAAGATGAGTTAAACGATTACGAATCAATTACCGGCGGGGTTATTTGTTACCGATCCATGCGCACGGAATTTTCATCGTTCAAAATATTGATTTTGCTCCTTCAAGTTCAAACGATTTCAAATCAGCTCCTGATCATTCTCACAAAATTTATTCTCATTAGGATGTGAACTCATACTGCACTTGGCCCTTTGAAGTTTATGTGGGAATTGAAAAATTGAACGTTAGGATAATTAGTTATCAATTGATTAGGAAGATGATGTTCTACTGACCATTTACTACTCAGCAGACAACATTAGAATAATTTCATTTCATTTTCATTTTGCAGCGTTTGGTGGAGCAATGGGAGCGCAAGTCAATCCAAAGCCGAGGATAAAGGACGGGTAATGGCTGAATAGTCTATGCGGCTTGAATGCCATGGGAAAAGGAAGGGATTGAAGAGGTCGGTTATTGGGGGGTTTTGTGGAAATGACACATAATGATTTGTGATGCTAAATGTAAAGAAAACGAAATTCCATCTCCCACTGATGCATCCTTTCACATATATACCAAATTGATATTTTAAAGCAATAATCAAAATAAACAGACAATACATGAAAAGGCTAGTTGCCAGTTGCTTTAAAGGCCAGTTGCCTCCCTAAGCGGACCCTCCGCATCCTAACTTTTCTGTTAATCCACTTAATGCTACTAGGCTGTCTAAATTTTCTTATTTAAGTTCGTTTGAGGATTATGATATCTCTAGTCTAATTTAATAAATAATTGAAATCTCTAATCTACCTACCATGCTTTATTAAGTACCTGCACATATGAATGTTATCTAAAATTTAACGAGTTTCAAGTTGTTTTTGACTATGACCTATATTTAATATATATTAGTTCGTCCCAGGTGACACCTTTTTTTTTTAATTATATAGGGTATATGCTTCAACTACGCTCACACATTTCCACTATGTCGCACCACAAATAATACGTATGGTTATGTCACAATAGAAGCACGCCACAGTGGAAATCCCGAGCCATAGTTCAAACACTTATCTCAAATCAAAATGAAGCACATATAAGATTAGTTACAATACCAATTACAAAAATGGTGTTTAACATTGTTCCCTGAGTAATACCTCAATGAAAACAATAACGAAAGCTTGTCACGCAAGTAGAAGGAGCACTGTTGGGCAGTTTCTGAAATATTTCAATAGTATAATTCCCTTGCAAACCCAAATAAATCGAACTGCGTAAAAATAAATAAAATAAGAGTGGTTTGCGGAAAAACCCGCCAGTATCGCACCCAACGTCAGTGCCTATACGTAAGCGTACTACAACGTGGCTCTCAAACAAAGGAGTAACAAGTGTGATACTACCACTTCAGGCTAGAACTTTGTTTCTCTCATGCAATGGTTCATCAGAGAGGGGAAGCTCAGCAATCCTCATCGCATGCTCATGATGCTATTCTGCAACGGCAATAGCCAACGATGCCGGACCTAAACCAACCGTCTCCAACGCTCCACTATGAAGCATAAGATTAGGCCCACCCACCAACATCCAGGTTAAAAAACTAGCCAAGGGGAGGGTACTCAGCATACAACATTGGAATAATAGGACAAACAAAATCGAGGCTATTATGTCATAAGGGCAAGATGCAGTGTTGCCCTGAAAACAGCCAAATAATCCTACCAGCAAGTTATCAACTTGGAAATTTCTTGATATTCAATTGAAAAGTGGTTTTCAACAAAATTATAGCTGGGAAATTTTCACGTAAGAGGGGGGGGAGGGGCTCTGATGGACAACTTTTCCGTAAATCATTATGGTGCACGGCTAGAACGATGAGGACAAAAAATACATCTTTCTTATAGTAATTCCCATATAAACTTCAAAGAGCCAGTGCAGAATCAGTTCGCCACCAAATTAGCTCAAATTTTGGGATATTGATCAGCCTGATTTGGATCCGATTGATCTTGGTGGATCAAATTGATAGGTATTTTGCAGCTGGCATAGAACCAATAGTTCGGAGGGCCCTTTAAAAAAACTTCGTTGTTGAAATTGATTCGTGTGATTTCATCCATCAGTATTTTCAGCCTTTCAAGCTGTAGCCGACACCACTAGTTAATTCAAACATGTACTTAAATTTGAGAACTGTTCAAATATATTTAGATAAAAAGCATGGTGTGTTCGTCCCAAGTAGAAGTCAACCTGAAAATATGATGAGAAATAAGAAAACTGGATTGTAAATTTTAGGATGAATTCAACATATTTGTCACACTCTGAATTGAAATCCATGTTTTCCAAAATGTTTTTTAGTAGGCTCAATATCTTTGAAAGCTCTGTGGAGCCGAAGGACTAAAATAATATTAATATGGAGATCTAAATCAATTTCCTTCTTTTTTGCATCGCATCGAATCTCGACAGATCCGCAAACCGTTTCTGCCGAGGATGCTGGGCTTCGCTTTTGCATGCTTTATCGGCCTCCTGAGTGCACGTCTATTATCACCACCTCTTCATGCTGGACCTCTACCACTTCCTCTGTTGATTTGCTGGTGCTGTCCGACAATGCACCTACATCCACTACACCAGGGTACGAACTGCTATCCGAGTTGCAAGGAATTGTGTAGTTCTTCAAGAAACTTCGTGGTACTTCAGGGAACTTTTTAAAAATTTAGGAAACTTTTTTGAAGTGTAGATTTTTCTTTAAAGTTCAGCTAATTTTGTAGAAGCTCACCGAACTTCAGTGAACTTCGTAGAGTTTCATCGAACTGCTTCGGTAACTCTTCTTCTACGTACCTGAAAAAGTTATAAGACAACGACACTTCATACACCTTGCAGCTCGTAATGGACAGTATGGGCTGAATGAGGCTATTCATACTGTCGCTAATGTGATTAGTAACACTTATGCTTCGTTTGTCTCTAATGTTCCGTTAACTGTTTTCACTAGAACACTGTCCTGATTTTGAATGTTGCTTTGGTATTATTATTATAATTTGTTTTATGCATTAAGACCAACCTATGTCAGATGAATCATGAGCTAAATTTAGTGAAATTATTTGAAGTTCCTGGTGAAGTTCATAAAACTTCGTAGAAGTGGGAACTTTATACAAGTTTAGGTATCTTCGTAGAAGTTTATTGTTTAATGGCAGGGAATCTCTTTATTATTCAGGGACCTTTTTATATGTTCATAGCGTTGATGAAACCTCATGAACTTTAAATAGTTCAGAGAATTCCGCTCAAATTCAGGAAATTTCATGCGTCGAACTTTGAGGAAAATCAACGAGAAACGTAGACGTGAAGCAAGCTTGGATGAAGTTTTGTGGACTGCGTAATAATTCGAGGAACTGCGTATAACTTCAAAGAAGTTCATAGTAAAGTTCAGGAATTTCGTAAAGATAGAAGACATCAGGGATCTTCGTATCACCTAAGGGAACTTCATAGCAGTATTCTAGATATCTTAAAAATCTCAATGAACTTCCTGAAGATGAAGATTTTGGACCATCGTTTAATTTCAAGGTACTTTGAAATTTGAGTAAATTTTCCAAAACTTGATGAAATTTTGTAGCTGTTTAGGAAACGTTGCATAAGTAACAGGATATTCTTTCAGATATGCTCCCTAGACAGCCAAGAAGTTTTAAAAGATCAGCATTTGCTGATGTTCTTCTGATTTGAATTAGCGAGTTGCTAAAAAATAGGATGACTTAAAAATGTGCTTAAGTTTTTGAATATCATAATTTTTCAAATGGATACATCAACTTTCAACACAGTATTTTTCAAATTTAATCATACACTCTGGCAACATGGTGATTTGATTGGTTGATCTGTTGCAGGTTGTAGCAATGGCTGTACCACTCTCTGGTTTGTTGCAGCGAGATGGTGGCGCTTGGTGGTCACTTTGTGGAATTGGTGCCGATACTCAGGCGCTTCCTTCTGACACTATTGGTATACAAAGGCAAGGTTGCCCATTATCTAACCGAAAAGGTTATTTCTTCTTAGCGATTACGGACATCGACGCGAAAACGATGCCATCGAAACCCGCAGAGCAATGGTCAGCAGAAGCCACCTAGATCGTACCGTGCCAACCAGAAAGCGATTTGAAGGAACGGAACAGAAGGTCGGTCTACACGCTTATCTGAGTTAAAGCCAACGATGCCCGCTCATGTCACTATTTTGCTACAGCTATTTAGCATAGACCGCGTCATCATCCAGTGGGTCACCGCTTCTGTTATAGAATTTATCTGAATGCTCGATCACATGAGGCACATTAAAAAAAAAATCTGAACATTTTTAAAGTAATGGTAACAAAGTACAAGTGAAAGCGTAAAGGTAATACGCCAAGAAAAAAATGTTCTGCAAAAAATTCTTCCACCCATTGAATTATCATACCATTGCTGCATTCGTAGCATTTCGATATAATCTATCTACGTATTTTAAACATCCCATCTAACAATATATTGTGTTGCCGATGAATGGTTAAATTACGTTGAAAATGTGAGAACGTCTTGCAACGGGTAAATCCCCGTACTAAACAATACCGATACACTTTTTGTAGAATTTTTGTCCATTCTATATTTTGAAAATAACGTGTCAAAAGATGTTAGTCATGCAAGTGCAGTTAAGTGTTGAACCGGAAAAAATAAACAAAGAATATTCTAATAGACCGGCAAATTAATAGCTTTTGCTATTATAGGATTTCAAGAATTTAAGCACTGCTACCTTTCCTCTAAAATAGGAATGGTTTGTGCAAACGCAAATGAAATGTCGGTCAAAGCAACCTTAAGAGCATTTCTAGCTCAAATCGTTAAAAAAAATGTCAATTTTGTCTCGACCCCTTCTGATTTGAATGAAACATTGCTCACGTGTTCGCTGCTACTAATGGTTGCATTTTTCATTTAAATATGATTTTTTCCTCCAGAGTAACTTTTGAAAAGGGCGTATAAAAAAAAGATTATTTTTTATTAAAAAAATCATAACTTGAAAACTATTGATCTGATCAAAACGGCATATGAAAAAAAGTTTTAGGTAATTAAATTATCTTTGCGGAAAAAATACACTGAAACAAAAAACTTCGTAAATTAGTATTTAAAAAACGTAAAACGATGATTATCTCAAAACACCCCCCCTTCGATCTTTATAATTTTTTTTTTCAAGAAAATTGATGGAATACCCTTAAATTTCGTGAAAAGTGTATGCTGGTAACTTCCTTAAAAAGAAATCTTTAATTTTTTAAATTTTTGTTGATTTTTACAAGTTGATGAAAATGCATATTTTTTTGAAAAATAACAATTTATTTGGATTTAACGCATAATTTTCGATAACATTGCATATAGAAACTTTTTTCCTAAGTCCAGCCGTTCTCAAGTTAATGCAAATTAAAAAAATATAATTATAACAATTTTCAACATTTTAGGCCATTTTCAAATGTTCGTCGAGATGTCCAGCAACGAGATTTTATTTCATGATTGTATATTAAAAAACAAACAACTCATTCTCAGATATGGTAGCTGTCAGACTTACCCGTTTCTATCTAGAGGCAGCGGAAGAGAAGCACGTTGATGTGGTCAAATGAAAGATTTGTTGAGATAAAAAACAGTATATAGGGGAAATGACGGCTTCGGCATGACAGACTATTTTCGGCAATACAAATTGAAACACTATTTTCACTGGATTTTCTTACGAAAACACTTCGCTGAATGCATGCAAACGATTCTTTATGCTTTCAGCTTCAATTTGACTATACTTTTACCACTTAGAAAAAGCAATCTAGCAAGGTTTTCTTGAAATGCAACACACGCACTACAAATTGTAGCTGATTTCGAGTTGCCGATAATAGAACAGCGAATTTACATGTAGTTCAAATGGAACGGTTGCCGAAGAAAAACTGGTTGCCGACAATACTCGCTCTCACTAGAGAAGATTGGAGCTTTGTAAAGCGTTTCAAAACAGTGTTTGACAATTCTTTCGACTGAAAGTGTTAGAGCAGCTGGTAGCAAAAGATTGTAAACAAACCAATACTGCATATGTGTGCGTTCCTTAGAGAAAAAGGCTAAAGAAAGAAGGTCGCTGCTTAGGTTGCCGAGAATACGTAAATTCCCCTATTTATTATTTTATTTTACAACTCATATTATTTGAATACATTGAATAATTTGGGTGTATCGTTTGAATTAGAGAATATTTTTACTGCAATTTGGTTGTTTGAAACTGGAATATAGCAATGATATTTTCGAGTTCCAGGAATTGGTTTCACTTTCTTAAAAATTGGATGAAATTCCGTGTCAGCCTTTTTGTATTCTTCCGTAGAAACATAACAAAATGACATTTTTGTTTGAAGATCTTCTTTACGACTATTTGCCCAGTCGTACAGTTGTTAAGGGTTCGTTATAGGGTGCTCGTGTTGCTTAGCTAAACTTGCTCTGGTTGCCATTCTCTTAAGGGTACCGCCAATCGCATCACAATGACCTTTACCGTGTGAAGTTGCAAAAAAATGCCATTCCATTTCTACATTATGCTTATCTTTAAATCCACAAATGCTAGCAAAAATTTTTATGTTTTTGTATTGTGATGCTGCTCCATCTGACATAAAAATACACTTTTGGACTGTTATTTGCAACTTTGAAAATTCTAATAATTTTGAGATAAACAACTGAACTGCTACTGTGTCATACTTTGAAATTGATTTAGGTGGAGGTTTACAACACTTGAAATTGTTATCCATCGTAAAAAACTACTTGCTTTTTAACTTGAAACGCTAAGAGAGATGAACTGAATGGAACAGGTGAAGATCGTCCCAATATATATATATATATATATATGTGTAGCAGAATAATTACAATGTTGACATTATACCTATCTTCATTAGGTACAATTGGTTATAGCAAACTTTTTTAAGTGTGAGTGTAAGAAGCCTCCACGGGGTGCCTTTTTATGTAGTTGTGATATCGCGGGATGAGCTCTTAAGGCACAATATGGTATACGTCAGAGAAGTACCTAGAGAATTTATCTCAATTACAGGTTTAATAACATATTTGTTTACCTGTTTATGTTTTGAGCCTCTGTTATGACATACACAATTCTATCCAGGTATACAACTAATAGAGGACAGAAAAAAGGCACATGAGTGGGTTTGTTGATTATTTGGGTATATTTGAGAGTATTTACTTATAAACTTGTTTCTTTTCCGCTGCGTCTAAATAGAAACGGGTAAGTCTGTCAGCTACCATATTTGAGAATAAATTGTTTGTTTTTTAATATATATTCATGGAAAAACATCTCGTTGCTGGACATTACGACTAACATTTGAAAATGGCCCAAAATGTAGAAAATTATTATAATTATTTTTTTTTAAATTGCATTAACTTGAGAACGGCTGGACTTAGGAAAAAAGTTTATATATGCAATGTTTTTGAAAATTATGCGTAAAATACAAATAAATTACTATTTTACTAAAAAATATGCAATTTCACCAACTTGTAAAAACCAACAAAAATTTCAAAAATTATTAATTTTTTTTTAAGAAAGTTACCAGTATACACTTTTTACCAAATATTAGGGCATTTTTTCAGTTTTCTTGAAAAAAAAAATTATAAAGATCGAAGGGGGGGTGTTTTGAGATAATCATCGTTTTACGTTTTTTAAATACTAATTTACTAAGTTCTTCTTTCAGTGTATTTTTTTCCGCAAAGATAATTTAACTACTTAAAACTTCTTCTCATATGCCATTTTGATCAGATCAATAGTTTTCAAGTTATGATTTTTTGAAAAAAAAATAATCCATTTTCTTATACGCCCTTTTCAAAAGTTACTCTGGAGGAAAAAATCATATTTAAATGAAAAATGCAACCATTAGTAGCAGCGAACACGTGAGAAATGTTTCATTCAAATCGGAAACACTCATGACCAACCGGTTTGCGTTTTGGGCTGGAAATGCTCCATTCTATTTCAGTGCATTCATTAGTCTGAATAATCTTCTTGATTTTACCGAAAACATAATGTGAAAATATGCATTTATCACCGAGAAAACCTTCTCCAAATAGCGGTTTTATTTTCGCTGGATAATGTGCGCCTCCTCTTAAATGTTTTGCTTTTTGCAAGATGTTATTTAGGTTGCATACATTGATGCGTAAAGATGCACGTTATTTTTAGAGGGAAGTATACATTTAGGTTGCATTTAGAACATTTACATGATGTTCTCACTATTTGTAACTCCTGATAACAACAATTTAAAAGTCACAGGTTTTTAAGGAGTTACCAAACCACACGGTGTATATGGCCCGGGAGGGGGGGAGGGGGATTCCAACAACATTGATTACTTGTCACTACCGTCAAAATTACTCTGATTACTCAGTGATTGCAAAGATTATTGCGATTACCAAGATTACTGGTGATTACTCATAATGACTGAAAGATCAGGCGTAGCATTTGATAACGGCACAAAAGCATTTGTAAACAAACTTTCTAAGGCCCTTTACACGCGAACCAAAGTACACACACGCAAACCAATACCACTTTCGGAAAGGTGAGAGTTTCCCCTATCCGATGATGTTGATGGTTTGCATGAGCGTACATCGGTTCGCGTGTAAAGGGCCTTAAACAATTTGTTTACAAAAATTTTTGTGCCGTTATCAAATGCTACGCCTGAGATTACCATGATTTCTGCCGTGATTAATTGATTATTTTCCTTTGATTTGGCATTTCTAACCAAACTCCGAAAACTCCTAGCCATTGATAACAAGTTATTTATAAATGAGAATTTGGGTTTGTTTTTAACTGTGTAGAATTCAAATAATCTGTCAAAACAAATGTCAAAAAATTCGCTTCGAGTTTCGCGTGATTTTGCTTGGTGCCAACTCGATTCGCAAACGCGAGTGCAAACGGATGTTGCTGAGTTTCAGTTGGATGCTGAACGATAATTAAAAAAAAGGTTATTCAATCATTCAAGTGACGATAATTGTATGCATTTTAGCTCGTAAAATGGTAAGAATTCGATTTTTTACTCATTATATTTTACGATATTTTGAATATATGATGACGGTAGGAAACACCAAGCCAAACACAGACGGATACACGGACGGATCCCAAGTAACATTGCAAGTTTTATCATGGTTTTATAGCATGCTACAAGTCTAATTCATAGGCTTCAGAACCCTCATAAAACCCTAATTGTTACTTGGGATGTTTCGCTGTGGACAGTATTCGAGCTGAGCGGTCCTGTGCCAATAGCTGTACGTAATTTCACAAGTGATACAGGGTATGACAGCTACATCGCACTGAAGACTATGACCGATATTGACTTGGAAAATCTGCTGAAGCAATATAAATTACTCCCAGGGCACCGTGCGGCACTAAATGGGCATAGAAAACTAGTTCGGGACAACGAATGGAGCTCGTTGATCCGGAGAGTGACCAAAATTGTAGCCGATACGGACTCTAGAAGTACCGCAAAGACAAAGATGGACCAACGGGCTGTACCAAAAGAAAGCTTTTCGGCTGAAACAATCGCAAAAATTGTTGAACAATTCCAGCAAAGACTGGCAAACTTTGTTCGGAATGAAGGTGTAACTGAATGCTTAAAACAAACCGATTTTATTATTAAAAAGCTTCCATCATACGGCCCTGCAAAATTTGGAGTTGTTTGTCCGGTGTGCCAGCCGGAAAACATAATTAAGCTGTTCTACAGCGTTCCTGGAGAAACTACTTTTCAAGTGACGAACGTCAACTACAACTAGCACTATGGCCAACTCATTGGGATCGGCATCGGGACTGCCGAAGCAATTGAAGCTCGATTCAATTCTCAACAAGGCGCCAAATAGGAAATCGGATAAGCCTGGGCCTTCAAAACGTATGGACTTATTAAATACAAAGACATCTGTTGTTATTTTTCGGTTTATTTATTCTATTCTGCAGAAAAGATTCCATCGAAAATGATACCACCCAAGCCATCGTTTAACTCATCGTCGAATCTTACTCCGATCTTGATTAAATCAGATTAGTTGCAACATTTATGTATTTTTTTACATCTAGCGTTCAGAATCAAAAGGGCATAACTACGATGGTCGTTTTTATACGTTAGAGCTAAAGCAAATAAGCATAACGAACTACCTAAGTAACGATATGAGCAAAACCGGTGATCATAATCTCGATCGTGATTTTCAATTACCTGACCAAGTAAATAGAATCGTTACACACAGTGATATCCCAACTTCTAGTTCGGGTTGTAACGTAAGATCGAATTTGGAAGTAAATGCGTTCTTTGACAAGTTGACGATGATCTATAAGAAGAAGCAGGATGGTTATAAACGTGAATAAAAAGTTGATCAAAGTGTCTATTTAGGAACATATCGTGGAGGTGCGTATTACCCTGCTGCCGCGTTTTACACCATTTCCCCCTGCTCAGCTATCGCCGGCTGAGAACAAGAACTCGATAGTCTCGCTTGGCAGCAGCATCTAGGTATTACCCATCCTACCACCGCCCTCCTACCATGTCTCCCGCGTGTGTGCAGCAATGAATGATTAATGATCTGGAGGTTCACTTTTTACACGGTGCGACACGGTGCAAACGGTTTTTCCTCGCCGGTGACTAGCGAAAGTGATTACCTCTAGCTCTCGTTTGCCTAAAGGATTACCGCCTGTGACAAGCGACGGTTTGAAAACAGGAAATCTACGATTACAAACGATGCCATTCACCGTGCTGCTGTGCACCGAGAGGGCAAACATGGAAACTACCTTTGCCGGAGAATTTATTACAGTTGGGAACATTTTGAGCCACTTGCAAAATTAGCTGGAAATCCCTCCCGCTCTCGGGAAGCCTGGCAAAAATTCGCATGTCGTTAATTTTCATTAGTACAAGTGACAGGCAAGAGCCCATCCCTGCACTGCTGACTGGGAAAGCAGTTCCAGTTAGCAAAAGAAATTTCCAATTCCTTCAGGAGATATCAACATCTTCCCGCAAACTGGTTTTTGCCATGGATTGAACAAAAGTGAGTCGAAATGAAACTGAAACTTTTCTCCTTTAAGGAAAACCACACACAGTCGTCGTCGACGTTGTCGAAAAGATCTTCTTCGGAGAAAACTTGGTCCTTGTGTGGCTCTCGGTACGCTCTGGAAGGAGGGCGAGCCCTTCACGATCTACATCCGAAGAAGTGAATCCGCAAAACCCAGTCAGTGAAACTGAAACTCCTGTGAGAAGAAGCTGCTCGGTTAACCAGAAGAACTACGTTCTCACTTTTCTCACTCGTTCTTGGCATTGCACTCGCCTACACCTCACCTCATCATACACAATCGACCGAGCATCCCCGAACAGAAGAGCCCAAGGACACGTCCCCTGGCCAATGTGTTCGCCTTTAGTAAGAAATGTTGTAAATTATAATTCCTCATGAAAGTTTTCCCCCGTCACGTCCGTCGTCTCACACTCACACACGGTGACAATCAGATACGGATAGGGATGGGTGGCACAGAAGGGGAGCCGATTGCAATGGAAACCAATTTTCACCATTTTCCAGGAGCAACTAAATGCAACCGCCCAGCACTGCCGATGATGATACAGAGAGGTACCGTTGTTCGCGGATGGAGTTTCAGCCGGTATTACTTTTTCTCGATTCCTTGAAGCCTAGGGTTTTGGTAACAAGGACACCAGTTGCAGTTATTTAGTATTCTTACTACCAAACAACAGGTAGCTTGGAGTCAAAAGAAAATAATACCGGCTAAAACTCCATCCGCAAACAACGGTACCTCTCTGTAGTTGCAACTCTGAAAACTGAATTGAAAAAGTTTTACATTCCTTACACTGGCTGCCCGTTTTTCCGATTGCGTCTTCGCCCGTAGGTCTTCGAATGAAATGAAGTAAAACCACCATTTGTTGCAGTTTAAAAGTGACATGGATACTCGTTTGTTTCATCGAAACTTGTTCGATTGGTTCTAATTTGGACCAGAATGAGAGATCCGCTGTCAACCAGGACATGGGACCTTATTTGCTAGGTAATTTACCAAATAAAAGATGTGTTGTCCATTTGTTCGATGTGGCGTCGTTCAACCAAAGTTGATTGTTCCATTCAATTTGAGTGGTTATAGAGTAGTTTGTAATTTTTCGTGGTTGCTGCTGCTGGCAATCACAGAGGAACTGCTTAATCTACACGAATTTAGCGGCATCCAGAACGATATCGAAGAATTAGATATGCTGTAGTCCCAAGGATCGACTTCGTAGGTTTATGGGAAGCTGCTGTAAATGCGAGACTAGAAGAGAATTACCTCTTACTTACTCGACCAAGACTTCCGGATAACTAGCTCTGTAGTACGAGACCCCTGAACTGAGTCACGGGGCCGGCATGCTAATGGGTAATTCGAAATGACACGCTGAACAGGTTGTGCGGAAACTGTGGAATTTCTTAGATTCTGGATATTGAAGAATTTGGAAAGTGTTTGATAGGAAAGGAAATTAATTCAAATTACTGTGTTGCTGTTAAGTTGGTTTTGTTTGGGTGATTGGTGTGGTGGAATAGTCACTTGTTCTAGTACGTACGGGTGTTGAACTACGGCGAGCGCTCGCGGTTGGTGATAACCGCGATGGCGATTCGGTAAACGTGACAATGGCTATTTGATGGCTTGGTTTGAATTTTTGCAAAGGCAGATTTCTGGTTGTTGAACTTGGCTATGGAATTAAGTTTCTACTGCGATTCAGCGACTAGCATGATCGTGGCTTTGGCAATCGGCGTCAAATCAAAATTTCATAAACATTACACACGTCTTTCTTGTGATGTATCAGCAAGTTAAACAAAAAATAATCTAAGTTCTTTGAGACAGCCGCCACAGTCATGAAGTGTTTGACAAAATTGTAATTATTAGCCTTCGATCTTTGAAAACTTGATTTATTTTCTAATTTCTATGCAAAAGCAAATTCGTCGGAAGAATTGAAAATAATGATTTTATTTTTAAATTACAATAAGCAACAGCAGCGGCGCCGGTGGTGTAGTGATAAGCGTAATTGCCTCTCATCCCAAAAGGCCTGGGTTCAATCCCAGTCGCACCTTTTTTCATGCAGCTTCAATTTATTGCTATACTCTTTACGCTCTCAATAAAAATCCGCATCTCTTCAATTTCATGCATGCTTCTATCGTTTCGTTTCCATTCATTTCATTCTTCAGACTAGAAATTTATTTATTTATTTGTCGTCAATCAGTGTAGACCGTTTTACAATTGTTGTCTTAAGTGCTATTTTTACAATTTTGCCTTTGTTTATATTTTTTATAATATGTCTTAAGAACAAGTTAAAACATTACTTCTAGTTGACGTTATGCGACGAATTAAAATATTACTTTAATTTGGTTTTTGTCATTGTAAAGTCAATGTTATCGCAGTGCTTATTATATGTATCCATCATTTGGTGACGATTTGTAGCAAATATATTTCTATTTCGTAAATGCCTAGATGGTGTATATAAATTTAAGGATGACAATAGTTCTATTGAATCAATTCGATGTGATACGATATCGTTTACGAAAGAAATCATAGCAAATTCACGACGCTTTTTTAATGTTTGGATATTTATGAGCATACACCGAGCTGTGTAAGATGCGGAGTGCATACAATAGAAACTGCTTTTGAACGGACTCTATTCTTTCTTCGTGTGTGATTGAAAAAGGTGACCAAACTATGCTGCAATATTCTAATATCGATCTTACATAAGCAATGTACAATGTTTTAATCGTATACGGATCGTGAAAGTTATAGCAGAAACGTTTTATGAAACCAAGCATGTTGTTAGCTCTGTTAATAATTGTGTTATAATGATCTGTGAAAGTAAGTTTTGAGTCCAAAATAACACCTAGATCCCTGACTCTATCACACTTTTCTACGATCTGGTTTCCTAAAGTGACTGTTATATCGGGTAGCTTTTGTTTTCTACTAATGGTAATGGAGTTACATTTTTTTATATTTAATTGTAGCAGGCTTTTTTGACACCAAGTATGGAATATTTGAATTTCCTCTTTGAATGTGATGATGTCTTTGGCATCTTTTATTTCCAAAAAAAGTTTAATGTCGTCAGCATATATTAAAACTTTCAATTTCCTAATAATGAAAGATATGTCATTGACGAAGAGAATAAATAAAAGTGGTCCTAAATGGGAGCCTTGAGGAACTCCTGAAGTAACGTCAACGGGATTTGATATCTTTCCTTTGTATTTTACTATTTGATGACGGTCAGTTAAATATGATTCAAGCCACTTGAGGAGTGCGTAATGAATTCCCATTTTTTGAAGTTTAAAGTTTTGGGTATGTCAATTCGATCAAACGCTTTGCTGAAATCTGTATACAACACTTCTACATGGTTTCCGTTATCCATTGCATTCAAGGAATAATTAATTAATTCGAGCAAATTCGTAGTTGTTGAACGGCCTTTAAAGAAGCCATGTTGCATAGTAGTTATTCTGTTTTTAATTTGAAGAAAGAGTTTTTCATTTACAATCGCCTCGAAAAGTTTCGGAATGCAAGAGATAATAGCTATACCACGATAATTACGTATGTCGGATTTTTTACCCGATTTAAAGATAGGCACTAAAAACGAGTTTTTCCATATTTTAGGGAAGTTTCCGGATTCCAGTGACATATTGAAAATCCAAAATAATGGAGCAGTAAGTTCAATTGCTAAAGTTTTCATAAAAACTGGCGGAACACCGTCAGGGCCAGGACCTTTAGATGCATCTAAATTGTTTAAACCCTTTAAGATACCATGAACCTTGATTTGACTTACGCTGATGTCACTTGAAAATTCTGGATATGATTCAAAATATTCACGATCACGGTCCTCTTCTGAAAACGTAGTATATATTTCTTGGAAGAAATTTGCAAACAAATTGCATATATCATCCGAGTTCTCACCTATCCTATCGTCCAAATGCATCTTTGAGGGAAAATTATTAGATTTTAATTTGGTTTTCATATAATTGAAGAAGTTTCTAGGACAAGATTTTATTTCAAGTTCAGTTTTTAAATTATACTCCTCAAATGCCATATTTACGGCCAAATTTAACTGATCGCAAATGTCTAAATAGTATGCCCAAGTTTCTTCAGTATTATATTTTTTATAAAATTTGTGCGCTTTTTGCTTTCGATTTTTTAAATTTTTCAGTTCCCTGTTGTACCAAACTGGATGTTTTGCATGACTCTGACGTCTTCTTCTTTTAGTTGGCACTTCTTCAAGTATTATTTCAAGCAACACATTGTAGAATACGTCAACTGCACATTCAACATTTCCTGCAGTTCTTAATATTGCTTGCCAATCGACAATGTTCAATCTATTTCTAATGTTATCATAATTTGCTGAATTGTAATCAAAGATTTCACAAACGTCATCTGTAGTAGCAGAATGAAACGTCATTAATTCGAGTAGTTTTCCTTCAAACGAAAGGTTTTTTTGCTGTTTTCAAAATAGTTTCATTGAAACAAAATGAAATACAAAAGTGAACGGTTTGCGCAGTAGGCCAGCATAAGTGTGAATAATTTTAAATTTCGTATCCAAGTGCAGGAGCTTGCTACGTAAACATCTGCTCTTAGTTTGCCGTAAGTATGGAAATTAAACAACATTGTCTTCTTTTCGTCAAAATAGGAGAAACCTCATCCATCATCTTGCCAGCGGAATTTCCTTCGTTCAAGTATCCAACGGCATCCCACGGCTTTTCGGTCGGGCGGCAAACCGTTTTTCCAGAATTCGTCCAGTTAATTCAAAAGCTTCTTTTTGTTCCTTTTGACGTAGGACTACGTCTTTGATTTCTATATGCGGGTACACTTTGTGAAAACCGAAAATGGAACATGTAACAAATTAAGAAAGATTTTGAACGTTAATATTGCAGCTGCCCCTGGTCCAATTTCAATAATTTTATCACCAATCGATCAGAAATATGGCTACGCATCGATAACATTCCTTCGAATGTTGATTTTCAACAAGAAACTATTGAAAAATTGGTAAATGTCCAGCATTGTCCAAAAGCGTCGAATTAACTAACAAATCCACCAATTACCTACATGCATATACTGCTTCCCCAACACAGTCGTCAGAGAGTAGTAAGTAGACGAAACAAGTCGAAGTGACATTCACCTCCGATCCTCGGGCGCGTGCGAATAGGGAGGATGGAATTGCGTAATATTTTTCACACTCATCGCCATGTTCAGAACCAAACGCAAATTCTTCGAGATAACCACCATTCGTCGTCTGGCTCGCCGTGGCGGTGTCTGACGTATCTCCGGTCTGATTTACGAGGTGTGCTGAAGGTGTTCCTGGAAAATGAGATCCGTGATGCTGTCACCTACACTAAACACGCCAAGCGTAAGCGGCCATGGATGTCATCTACGTTTTGAAGTGACATCACCAACATTGGAAACAAAACGGCTCTTTTCAGGGCCACCAAGCTTATTACAGAAAAGAGTAGGAATAGAATTCATCTGCCTGCTTGTCCATATTCAGAACCACCGACCACACAAAATGCTCATGTAATCAAACTGGAAGCAGGGATACAAATTATTTTGATCAACCTTGATCAACTTTGAATAGCCACGGCCGGATATTTTCGATGGAAGAAGCAACAATCTAGCATCTAATTCGACGAAGACAGCAGGAAACATTTGTGAAGCCAAGTTATTTACGAAAGAGAGTGTCGATGAAGAGAATCGATCAATGTGGATAGGACCTATTGAAAAGTGACGCGAGATTTGTTTTCCGTACTGAGCTCCAATGCTACCGACGCCAGGGATGCAGCTCCCACACTTGGACCCTACCGGGGACCAACGGCTTTACTTCCCGAAGGAAGGCGTGATCTGAGATGTTAAGCCTTAGAACATGCCGGTGGCGCTGACTGAGATTGGACCCAGGCCTGCTGGGGTGAGAGGTAATCACGCTAACCACAGGCGCCGATATCTTTCAAGGTGATATCACGGCGAATTAGAATGACCCGAATTTGAGTTTAGTTATCTCAGAAATAAGAAATAAAGTGCAGGAACTCAGCGATGAGTAAATTTGCCTCATGTTCCCAGGATTTTACAGGTAAAAATTCCCGAATTTGAGAAGAGTAAAGATTGGATTCACTCAGTCTATTGGTACTACTCCGAGACTGAATAAAAATTTTCGTAAATTTCCTCATTTTCTGGCATATTTTTTAAGTTTTCCTCAGGAAACCATGAGACAAATTTACTCATCGCTGAGTTCCTGCACTTTTGGCGATTATGAGTGAACTAAACTCAAATTTGGGTCGTTCTCATTCGCCGTGTACGCAAAAGGAAAAGAGCTAGTGTCGCTACTTGATAGCAAACTACTCATAATGAGAGGAGTCTTTGTAGCTTTTATACCACTTGGTTTCACATCATTCTGCTTTAACCTGAAAAGATATAAAAGAGCGCTGCAGTATGGCATTAGCTCATCATCATGATTCTCTGCTTGAACGTCAAGCAGTACAGTTCGGTCTTTGCTCGCTCTGTCGAGTTGTTCTAAAGTTTCTAGTTTGTTCCAAACATTCGCAGTTTAATCGCGTCGTCAGTAGTGTCGGTCGCTTCGTGTGATGGGAAGACAGCGCTCCCGGAGCAGGCACCGAGAGAAAACGGAGAAGAAGAACAGCGGTGAGGGTAGCTTGAGTGTACCTATTTCGAATAGGTACGCTACTCTTCCCACCGATGTAGGAAATCCCACCTCAGCCACGGTGAAGCGGTCTAAGAAGAGGAAGAAAAATCAAGGCCAGTCCGATGGTGCGAGTGGACGGGACGATGCCACCGCGACGAACGTCAGCGTCATTGGTGATTTCGGCGACGCCGTCGACAACGAAACTGCTGCCACCCCGAGTGCAGCAAAAATGAAGCTTCCTCCACTGGTAGTGAAGCAAGTCCCACTCAATACGCTGATTGGCGATCTTTCATCGCTGGGCGTTGCAGCTGAGTTTAAGCTCGGCAGGATCGGCACCAAGGTGATGCTCCGAACAAAAGCGGAGTACGAAGTGGCCGTGAAATATCTGAAGGATACCAAGGCGGAATTCTTCACGCACGACATCCCCGGTGAGAAGCCCTTCAAGGTAGTCATCAGGGGTCTACCAAACTTCGACCCCAAGATGGTCGAAGCTGAAATCAACCGGTACAAGCTTGCCCCAATCGCTGTCTTCCGAATGACAAGGAGAGACGAAAACGTGAAGACGTACCCGGATTGTCTTTTCCTGGTGCACTTCCAGAAAGGGACAGTGACGCTCAATGCGCTACAAGCCATCCGATCAATCTGCTCCATCATCGTACGGTGGGAGCCATACCGTGGCGGCCATCGTGACGTAACGCAGTGTATGAGGTGCCTCAATTTTGGACACGGTACCCGCAACTGCAACATCAAGCCACGCTGCAGCAACTGCGCTCAAGAACACGCCACTTCCAACTGCCCTGCGGATGGAGCCGTGGCGATAAAATGCGCTAACTGTGGTGGTGCACATCAAGGTTCCGACAGACAGTGCTCCAAACGCGAGGACTTCAAACGCATCCGAAAGCAGGCGTCAAGCAACAATCAACCAGGACGCAAGAAGGACAAAACCCCATCATTCAGGACGGAGGATTTTCCGCCTCTTCGTGCTCCCCAGCAAAGGCAAGCGAATTCGCGGGTGCAACCCGCCCCCCCTCAAGAAGCTTCCGGTGATTTTGCTGGCCAAAGCTCTCCATCCCCCCTGGATTCTGGAGACAACCAACAGCGCAAAACAACAACCCCGATCTGTTCTCAGCGGATGAACTGATGGAAATTTTCGTCAACATGTCCGGTGCTCTTCGTAAGTGCCGCAATAAGCCCGAACAGATCCAGGTGCTCGGTAAGTTCATCATCCAGTATGGCGTCTAAACCGCTAACTATCGTCACCTGGAATGCTTGCTCTGTAAGAGCAAAAGAGATTGAGCTTGCCGACTTCCTCCGCAAGCACAGCATCGACGTGGGCCTTCTAACCGAGACCCATCTAAAGTCCGGCGACAGCTTCTGGTTGCCTGACCACAACATTATCCGGCTTGATCGCACCAGCTCCAGGGGGGGGTGGTGTTGCGGTCGTCGTCAAGAAAGGAATAAAATACCACACTCTGTCCCATATCCGCACCTCTATCATCGAGGCCCTTGGTGTGGAGGTGGAGTCGTCGACTGGATACGTCCAGTTCATCGCCGTCTACTGCCCTCGACAGTGTGCCGCCAGCAGTGGACTAGCGGCTAAATTTAAGAAGGACCTGTCCACCATCACCCGTACCGGTTCCCGCTTCGTTGTTGGAGGAGATCTGAATGCTCGTCATGAGGCATGGCGGAACTATCAGCAGAACCAGAACGGTCGTCTGCTGTTCGACCATTCGCAGCATGGGCTGTACTCCGTTTGGTTCTCGGACGAGCCAACATTCATCTCACCGGCAGGCAACCCATCGACGCTAGACCTGTTTCTTTCAAATACCGGCTTGTCCAAGCCGGTAGCCTTAAACGAACTCAGC
Source organism: Ochlerotatus camptorhynchus (assembly GCF_037179485.1). NCBI lineage: Eukaryota > Metazoa > Arthropoda > Insecta > Diptera > Culicidae > Ochlerotatus > Ochlerotatus camptorhynchus. The sequence goes on from NW_027041105.1 coordinate 519,232, forward strand.
TCCGACCATCAACCGGTGGTGGCTGAACTGGGATACAACGTAGCTGCTGCTCCAAGCCTGCGCAAGGACTACCATCGTGTAAACTGGGCCCAGTTTGGACGCGTGGTAGACAGGCACATCATCGACAACCCGCCGCTTGACTCCGTGGAGGACATCGACCGAGCGTTGGAAGTACTCCACCAAGCCATAACCGTGGCTGACGAGGCGTGCGTCCGACGAGTTCCTGTGAGGGGTAAGTTTATTGCTATTGATTCCCACACCCAACTCTTAATTCGCCTGAAAAATGTTCGTAGACGCCAGTTTCAGAGGACTGGAGATCAAGCGATGAAACGTGAAATGGCCGATCTGAACAAGGAGATTGCTTCCAGAATGGTCTCACTCCGGAACGAAAGTTTCGGGCGGCTTGTCCAGAATCTGGACGACCCCATTCCGCCACTAAAAGATGAAAATGATGACGATCGGCTCATAATCACCCCTCAGGAGAAAGCAAATGCGATTGGTGAGCATATTGCCAAATCGCACATGCTTGGCTCCAACATCCAAAGTCCGCTCGAAGTTCAGGTTGAGCAATGCGTACTCAACTTTGATTCCTCCCCTTGTGCCATCCCTCCGGAGGATAGAATCACAGTTGAACAGATTTGCTCAGCGCTGAAATGCACCAAAAACATGAAGGCCCCCGGGTTTGACGGAATATTCAATCTAGTGTTGAAAAATCTCAGCATGAAGGTTCACTCTCTGCTGGCTGCTGTCTTCAACAGATGCTTGGAACTGCACTACTTTCCAAGTATCTGGAAGACAGCGAAAATCATACCTATCCGCAAACCCGGGAAGGACCCAACGCTAGCTTCAAGCTACAGACCAATCAGCCTCCTTTCAGCGCTGAGCAAATTGTTCGAGAAACTCATTCTTAATCGTTTGCTCAAGTTTGTCGAGGAAAATAACATTCTCCTTCCGGAACAGTTTGGATTCAGAAAGGGGCACTCCACCAATCACCAGCTAGCTAGTGCGGGTGATGAATAACATCCGAAGTAACAAAGCTGTATCCAAGTCCACAGCCATGGCATTGTTAGACGTTGAGAAAGCGTTTGATAATGTCTGGCACAATGGGCTTGTATACAAGCTTTGTAACTTCAACTTTCCTTTACATCTTATTAAAATCACCCGTAACTACCTCCAGCAAAGGTCGTTTAAGGTATCGTTGAATGGTTGTCTTTCCGACACGTTTTCCATCCCAGCAGGAGTCCCGCAAGGCAGTCTGCTGGGACCCTTGCTTTACAGCATTTACACTTCCGACATTCCTCCCCTTGGAGACGGTTGCGTGTTTTTCCTGTTCGAAGATGATACCGCAATAGCCGTCAAAGGAAGGATGCCTCGCGAAATAACGAACAAACTTCAACGATGCCTTAACGCCTTTGCTGATTATGCCACCACGTGGAAAATCAAAATCAATGCTTCCAAAACACAAACAATCATGTTCCTCCATCGGCAATCACCCAAACTAAAACCGGCTCCCTCTTGTACTGTAATCATGGATGGCACAAGGGTTGAGTGGTCCGCCGAAGTAACCTATCTCGGGATGTTGTTCGATGAAAAGCTCCTCTTCCGTTCTCATGTAGAGAAAACAGTAGTCAAGTGTTCTGTCTTGGTTAGGTGTCTGTATCCGCTGATTTGCCGCAGATCCCACCTCTCAAGGGTGAACAAACTGGCCGTCTACAAACAAATAATAGCACCTGCGATCCTCTACGCAGCTCCGGTGTGGGAATCATGTGCACAGACTCACAGGAACAAAATCCAGGTAGCTCAGAATAGAGTGCTGAGGATGGTTCTTGATCGTCCTTTCGACACTAGAATAACAAATTTACATGAAGAGGCAGGCATTGCCAAAATAGATTCCAAAATTAACGAAATTAAGACTAAATTTGCACAAAAATGTAATTTATCAGAACATGCTTTGATAAGCAATTTGTATATAGTAGGTTAGGTGTACATAGTAGTTGTAGGTTAGTTGTAGTTGTAAATAGTAGTTATAAGTAGTCTCCCTTTTCCAATTCAAATCAAACCAATCCCACCAAGGTGGTCATACTTTAAAATAGGCCTGATAGGACTAGGAACTGTAAATAATAATTGAAATCTCAAATGTACTAAAGTTAAAAAGACGCATCTGTGTCACTTAAAAAATTCATACATGTAAACCACACAATCACAAGAAATAAAGATCATTTAAATGGCAAAAAATGGCTGGTATCAGCTCATTTTCGCTTCGGACGGCGTGGTCAGCAATAGCAGCAGTAGGTCGTGGCTGGTCGTGGCAAAGGAGGTGCCAATCGTCATCGCAAATTCTTCGAGATAACCACCATCCGTCGTCTGGCTCGCCGTGGCAGTGTCTGACGTATCTCCGGTCTGATCTACGAGGTGTGCTGAAGGTGTTCGTGGAAAATGAAGTCCGTGATGCTGTCACCTACTCTAAACACGCCAAACGTAAGTGGGCATGGATGTCCTCTTCAATAAAACGGCCCTTTTCAGGGCCATCAAGCTTACATCAGTAAAGAGTTGGAATAGAATTTATCTGTTCTTGTTTGTCCATATTCAGAACCACAAGCCCCCAACGACCACACAAACTTGGAAGCAGGGGTGCAAGTGATTTTGATTGATTCTCGTAATCAACTTTCTTTTTGAAAAAGATTACTACAAATTTAGATCGCCTACAATTCAAAAACGGAAAGAGTTGAGATAATAGATATTATTTGATCAATTAAAAGAACTTAATGCTCTTCACATTTATTCCTTTCCCCAGCGGTCCTACGTCAAGCTTCCGTTCGTGCCCCTAGGCACAGACCCTTCTACTTTTTTCTAATCCATTTGCGGTTTGCTCGTAAAATCGCTGAACAAACGATTAGACAATCTTCACCGCTCAAGGGCGTTCAAAATAGCACTATACATCGATCCTCGTCTTAATTTCGCTGCCTCTATTTAATCTATTCAGTAGCGAGGAGAAAGAAGAAATACAGGTAAAATTTAAATGCAGTAGTCCCCCGAATAGCGCAGTGGGTGATGCAGTCCACTCACCACCATTTCTCGGCTGCCATATTGAGCTGACTTTTTGTAGGTGACTAGTATATGATTAACACATAATTTATCACCGACAAAAAATCAACTCAATTGGTTGGAGGACAACCGAGAAATAACGGTGGGTGGACTGCAGCACCCACCGCTTTATTGGGAAGATTCCTGTATTATCGACCACCAATACATACCCACCAAAACACACACAAACTTAGACAGGCTAGCATACGATCACATACAAGTTACATACACATGTATACAGGAGACTCTCGAATAGTGTGAAGGGTGGTGCCATCCACCCACCGTAATTTCTCGGTTGTCTTCCATACAATTGAATAGGTACATACAAAAAATCAGCGTAATTGGAGCCGAGCACCACCGTGCTATTCGGGAGATTCCTGTACACATACACATCTATACTCACAAGCACACACTCAGTATTCTGGAGTAAGAATTTGTATATGGTATTTCACGAATTAATTGCAGAGCTACATTGTGGAAACATGGAACCGAATCAAGCAGCTTCAGTCCCCAACACCGATATCATCAGAAGTTCAGCAGGTTTCCAATATAGAGGAACATGAGAACGATAAGTTTCTCACGGAACTGTTTGGCAGCAGCACGATGGATCATTCTTTCTCCGATGATAACAACTTTAACCAGCAGTTGAAAACCATTGAAGTCGAGCCGAGACGCAACTTCAAATTTGTTGTGTGGAAATATTGGACGGACAGGAAGTCTACTCATCCTGAATTGCGTGCTGTTACTGCAGTGGTTTTGGCCACACCATCAAACCAGGTTTCAGTCGAGCGAGCCTTCAGCGCTTTGGCTCTTGTACTGACCAACACCCGATCTACACTTGGGGAAGACTCGCTATCAAATATTCTTATGATTAAATTAAACAAACCGCTGTTTCAAAAAATTGTTCCTAAGCTAAGTTTAGTTAAGCCAGCAATGGCTATAGGTTAAATTTTACTTTTTAATTAAATAATTCGAATATGTACAAGAAGAGAAACATGAACTGATGCTAACATACTTTTATTACATTTAAATATTAAACATTGAAGTACCATTGTTAACTGAAAGCCAAGTATAGATCATAAATGTTGCTATGTAACATTGTTAGCTGAAAACCACTAAATAAAACAATACGTAATTCCTAAGTTATTTTATTCACTCTTTCCAAATTTATTTCAATGCAAGAATATAAATGTTGCCATGGGGTGAGGAACATAGTGAATATGTGAAGCATGAAGAGAATCCTGTAATTAAACCATAATAATTTTTCAAAACATATGAATTGGTAGTTGGTTTGATATCATATAATATTATATTGATATTTAACTTTGTACCAATTCATTTGAATTGAAAGATTATAAATTATTATTAATTAGAAACGAGTGTCACTTAACGTTGAAAACGATGTGTAGTGACACACAAATCACTCACATTGAAGAGATTTGTCGTGCAGTAACAGATCACCCTAAGTAGATCGTTGTAAGTTTACTTCACTTTCGTTGCGAATTGGCATCCGTGATAAGGGAAGGAGTATCATGTCACCAAGAGTGACGTAATACTCCTTGCCCCTTGTGACAAGTGCCATACCTTCGAATTCTGCGTTATGAAATGATGCATTCTCGCGTAACATTTGCAAACGGTCTATAATTTTTTTGTTAACACAATGTTCTAGGGCCTATACGTTCGAATCGAATTTCGCCTATCCAATGGTGTTGTTGGTTTGTGTGGTCGTACAAATGTTACGCGAGCATTGTCATGTGACAATAGTCACCTCGTGTAACGTGACTCCCTATGCAAATGATACCCACTTATGATGACATGGTTCCCACTTCCCTACTTCCCTCGCCCACGCAAAGTAGGGAAATAATCAATTACATACATCGGCCAATAGGTTAAGTGATAATGGTGGTCTAAAAATATTGTATAACTGCTTACATTGGAAGATATTTTTTGTATCTTTATTAACGAGATTTTAAGTGATAGGCTAGTTCATCTCGGTCAGGACGAGGCTCGGTAGCTCAGTGGTTACCGTTTCTGATTACTGAGCAGAAGGTCCGGAAGTTCAATCCCAGGCCGTCCCCTTCCTTGCAATTTTTCACTTTGCCTTATTCTATACCCACTAGATTTTAATGAAAACAAATTCTTCTTTAACACCGATCGCTTCACTTACCGCAGTGTGGGTCCTGATCTAAAAATAGAAAATTGGATGAGTGCGCGCGCGTGTGTGTGTGTGTGTGTGTGTGTGTGTGTGTGTGTGTGTGTGTGTGTGTGTGTGTGTGTGTGTGTGTGTGTGTGTGTGTGTGTGTGTGTGTGTGTGTGTGTGTGTGTGTGTGTGTGTGTGTGTGTGTGTGTGTGTGTGTGTGTGTGTGTGTGTGTGTGTGTGTGTGTGTGTGTGTGTGTGTGTGTGTGTGTGTGTGTGTGTGTGTGTGTGTGTGTGTGTGTGTGTGTGTGTGTGTGTGTGTGTGTGTGTGTGTGTGTGTGTGTGTGTGTGTGTGTGTGTGTGTGTGTGTGTGTGTGTGTGTGTGTGTGTGTGTGTGTGTGTGTGTGTGTGTGTGTGTGTGTGTGTGTGTGTGTGTGTGTTGCGTATTATAATCGCTCTACCAAAAACGATCCATGCGTGTGCGTGCAACCTTTCCCCACATCCAACATCCCAGTGATTTCTCGTGGAAGCGCAGAGGATTTCACGGTTTCCTTCACAGCGAGTATCACGTCAACACATTCCTTCCCATTCCTTATTGGACCTGCATTCGGACACGGCCGGCGCTGGTATTGCTAAATATTAGATCTTCAGTTTTTACACATTGAGGATGAATGTTAGTCCCAAACATCATCTGTTGGTTCTCTGTGTAATTGCAGCTGATCTGGTAATAACAGAGCAGCAACCGTGGGCGGTCAATTTGATTTTGATTTCTTTTTTTTTTTTGATTTTGATAGGCTAGTTCATCTCGGTCAATAGATAACGTTGTAAGAGGTTTGCATTAGATAAAAAACATCATTCGTTTATAAGCAACTAAACGTTGATACTACAGGAATCCCCCGAATACCGAGGTGGGTGGTGTCGTTCACCCACCGCGATTCCTCAGCCGTCTTCTAACCAATTGAGCTAACTTTATGTAGGTGACAAGTTTATTGATGATATCAACTCACACACAGAAAATTAGCTCAATTGGGTAGATGATAGCCGATAAATTGCAATGGGTGCATGGCACCACCCACCATGCTATTCGGGAGATTCCCACTTATTTACATCAGAGGCTGTCAATCGAATTCCGGCTGGTGGTAGCTTCTATTTCCCTTATCCGATGAGCTGGGCTTGAATATCGTACTGCTCGGACGTGAGCGTGAATAGCGTGACTTAGCATTTGGAACGGTGACGGAAATAAAGACGGAACGGACCTGGTTGAAGTTGTGGATGTTGTTGATGCTTTACCATAGGTGGTTTTGTGACATGTAAACCTGGTTTATAATGAGAAAACATCAAGGTTCATTTCATTTCATTTTATGATGTACAAGGGGGTCAGGGGCCATGTCACCGATGTGAATATTCACACCATCCATAATACACCAGGGAAGGGGAGAGGAGTGAGCAACACAGCATCTTTACCCATGGGGGTTAAAAAAGTTCTGCGAGGTATACTTATGGTAAACCAGCTGCTCAGGGATTGTAGAAAGGAAAGGGTTGGGTAGGTTTTGTGTGAAAAGCGCATAAGTTATTATCGTATCGTTGAAAAATGGCCTCGTTTAGTTTGCGCTCTCGTCACATAGCGCATCGATTACATCACACCGTCAATGAAAAAGAAATTAAAAGAGATTGAAAGACATTATTAGTGAGTTTTAAACTGTGATTTACCTATTAGAAATACATTTGTAAAATTGTCTCCGTGTACTGAACAGCCATCCCTCTCGCCCACCCGCTGCCTAAACGTCTGAAGGAGTGTGACGTCAAACTCCGTCATCCATTTAATCAACCGGATAACGAAAGAGCGTTCAATGAGCGTCAGTTACCCTAAAGGGTGGGGGGAGCACCATACATGAACGATATCACAAATCGTGCCACCGTACCACATATTGTTGGGATGATAACCCGAATAGGTTGTTAGGCACTCCTTATGGTTATCGTTCATGCGGGTGTTTCAAAGTAATTTACATCTAATCAACCCTCTGTGCGACCCAACCCATGCAATGTATTTAATGTTGAGAGCCTTGTGTGCTTTATCATGAGTGGTCACGGATCTGGCAATCTTCACATGACTATGCGTCCCGGTGACGACGACTACGATCTAGCCGGTTTACAATAGGTGTTATAAATACAAGAGTACTAGAATAGATCGGAGTATACTTACAGTTTTCGACGTTCCCATGTACTACCTGTTTACCTTTAATCCTACTCTCTTATCTTGTAGTGTATTGTATTGTGTTTCTGGATATGCCACTTCTATCTTTCCTCTGACAAAATGGATCCTCGCTCCGGAATATCTTCAAAACTGGGGGGATTAAAATCGCTCCTCGTACACAACCCTTCCAGATGACCGAAAGAGCGCTCGGTCCGATTGGTCTCACCCGATATTCTTGAAATACTTGACATTTTGAATGAAACATTGCCATTTCCAGACTTCGTGTTGTTAGTTTTCTTGAAGGTCTTGTGTTAATGCTTGATTTGTCTTTCGCTTCGTATATCTAAGAATTGACTCTATAAATAGATAAAAAAACAAAAACAAACACAACGCTTCCCACCCACAAGCTGTAGACCGAGTGCAGAATCTTTGTGATGATACTTTCCAAACGTGCATACCTATAGAAATAAATCCAATTCAATAAAGGATGGATTAAAAAACAAATGATTTCCACTACGACTAAATCCAGCATTTCTACTAAAATATCAAATGCTGTGCTTAATCATTTATTATATTAGTACAGAGCAATAAACAATGTACGGTGATGATTAATCTGTTAATATGCTTTTATAAGCGGGTTCAAATGCACTTTTGGTAAGCATCAACACTGATCTGGCAACACTAGTGCGCATCTTTCCAATGTGGTAAAGATCCAGATCAGCCCTGGGACCTGGTAGCCTAATTAAACTACCTCAAGGTTTTGCCAAAGCCCAGGGGAGAAAACATGGACCATTAAGGTTTACAGAAAACAAATTCGTTCTTGAGAGTGCTCTTCTGGAGCCTCGGAATGTCCACGATGTTCTTATCTGTAGAAAAAAGTAGAAGGGTCTGTGCCTAGGGGCACGAACGGAAGCTTGACGTAGGACCGCTGGGGAAAGGAATAAATGTGAAGAGCATTAAGTTCTTTTAATTGATCAAATAATATCTATTATCTCAACTCTTTCCGTTTTTGAATTGTAGGCGATCTAAATTTGTAGTAATCTTTTTCAAAAAGAAAGTTGATTACGAGAATCAATCAAAATCACTTGCACCCCTGCTTCCAAGTTTGTGTGGTCGTTGGGGGCTTGTGGTTCTGAATATGGACAAACAAGAACAGATAAATTCTATTCCAACTCTTTACTGATGTAAGCTTGATGGCCCTGAAAAGGGCCGTTTTATTGAAGAGGACATCCATGCCCACTTACGTTTGGCGTGTTTAGAGTAGGTGACAGCATCACGGACTTCATTTTCCACGAACACCTTCAGCACACCTCGTAGATCAGACCGGAGATACGTCAGACACTGCCACGGCGAGCCAGACGACGGATGGTGGTTATCTCGAAGAATTTGCGATGACGATTGGCACCTCCTTTGCCACGACCAGCCACGACCTACTGCTGCTATTGCTGACCACGCCGTCCGAAGCGAAAATGAGCTGATACCAGCCATTTTTTGCCATTTAAATGATCTTTATTTCTTGTGATTGTGTGGTTTACATGTATGAATTTTTTAAGTGACACAGATGCGTCTTTTTAACTTTAGTACATTTGAGATTTCAATTATTATTTACAGTTCCTAGTCCTATCAGGCCTATTTTAAAGTATGACCACCTTGGTGGGATTGGTTTGATTTGAATTGGAAAAGGGAGACTACTTATAACTACTATTTACAACTACAACTAACCTACAACTACTATGTACACCTAACCTACTATATACAAATTGCTTATCAAAGCATGTTCTGATAAATTACATTTTTGTGCAAATTTAGTCTTAATTTCGTTAATTTTGGAATCTATTTTGGCAATGCCTGCCTCTTCATGTAAATTTGTTATTCTAGTGTCGAAAGGACGATCAAGAACCATCCTCAGCACTCTATTCTGAGCTACCTGGATTTTGTTCCTGTGAGTCTGTGCACATGATTCCCACACCGGAGCTGCGTAGAGGATCGCAGGTGCTATGATTTGTTTGTAGACGGCCAGTTTGTTCACCCTTGAGAGGCGGGATCTGCGGCAAATCAGCGGATACAGACACCTAACCAAGACAGAACACTTGACTACTGTTTTCTCTACATGAGAACGGAAGAGGAGCTTTTCATCGAACAACATCCCGAGATAGGTTACTTCGGCGGACCACTCAACCCTTGTGCCATCCATGATTACAGTACAAGAGGGAGCCGGTTTTAGTTTGGGTGATTGCCGATGGAGGAACATGATTGTTTGTGTTTTGGAAGCATTGATTTTGATTTTCCACGTGGTGGCATAATCAGCAAAGGCGTTAAGGCATCGTTGAAGTTTGTTCGTTATTTCGCGAGGCATCCTTCCTTTGACGGCTATTGCGGTATCATCTGCGAACAGGAAAAACACGCAACCGTCTCCAAGGGGAGGAATGTCGGAAGTGTAAATGCTGTAGAGCAAGGGGCCCAGCAGACTGCCTTGCGGGACTCCTGCAGGGATGGAAAACGTGTCTGAAAGACAACCATTCAACGATACCTTAAACGACCTTTGCTGGAGGTAGCTACGGGTGATTTTAACCAGATGTAATGGAAAGTTGAAGTTACAGAGCTTGTATACAAGCCCATTGTGCCAGACATTATCAAACGCTTTCTCAACGTCTAACAATGCCATGGCTGTGGACTTGGATACAGCTTTGTTACTTCGGATGTTATTTATCACCCGCACTAGCTGGTGATTGGTGGAGTGCCCCTTTCTGAACCCAAACTGTTCCGGAAGGAGAATGTTATTTTCCTCGACAAACTTGAGCAAACGATTAAGAATGAGTTTCTCGAACAATTTGCTCAGCGCTGAAAGGAGGCTGATTGGTCTGTAGCTTGAAGCTAGCGTTGGGTCCTTCCCGGGTTTGCGGATAGGTATGATTTTCGCTGTCTTCCAGATGCTTGGAAAGTAGTGCAGTTCCAAGCATCTGTTGAAGACAGCAGCCAGCAGAGAGTGAACCTTCATGCTGAGATTTTTCAACACTAGGTTGAATATTCCGTCAAACCCGGGGGCCTTCATGTTTTTGGTGCATTTCAGCGCTGAGCAAATCTGTTCAACTGTGATTCTATCCTCCGGAGGGATGACACAAGGGGAGGAATCAAAGTTGAGTACGCATTGCTCAACCTGAACTTCGAGCGGACTTTGAATGTTGGAGCCAAGCAAGTGCGATTTGGCAATATGCTCACCAATCGCATTTGCTTTCTCCTGAGGGGTGATTATGAGCCGATCGTCATCATTTTCATCTTTTAGTGGCGGAATGGGTTTGGGGTGCGTTTTTAAGACCTTGGCAACTTTCCAGAATGGTCTGGAGCGGTCATCCAGATTCTGGACAAGCCGCCCGAAACTTTCGTTCCGGAGTGAGACCATTCTGGAAGCAATCTCCTTGTTCAGATCGGCCATTTCACGTTTCATCGCTTGATCTCCAGTCCTCTGAAACTGGCGTCTACGAACATTTCTCAGGCGAATTAAGAGTTGGGTGTGGGAATCAATAGCAATAAACTTACCCCTCACAGGAACTCGTCGGATGCACGCCTCGTCAGCCACGGTTATGGCTTGGTGGAGTCCCTCCAACGCTCGGTCGATGTCCTCCACGGTGTCAAGCGGCGGGTTGTCGATGATGTGCCTGTCTACCACGCGTCCAAACTGGGCCCAGTTTACGCGATGATAGTCCTTGCGCAGGCTTGAAGCAGGAGCCACGTTGCAGCCCAGCTCAGACACCACCGGTTGGTGGTCGGAACTGAGTTCGTTCAAGGCTACCGGCTTGGACAAGCTGATATTTGGCAGGAACAGGTCTAGCGTCGATGGGTTGCCCGCCGGTGAGATAAATGTTGGCTCATCCGAAAACCAAACGGAGTACAGCCCATGCTGTGAGTGGTCGAACAGGAGACGACCGTTCTGGTTCTGCTGGTAGTTCCGCCAGGCCTCATGGCGAGCATTCAGATCTCCTCCAACTACGAAGCGGGAACCGGTACGGGTGATGGTGGACAGGTCCTTCTTGAATTTAGCCGCTAGTCCACTGCTGGCGGCACACTGTCGAGGGCAGTAGACGGCGATGAACTGGACGTATCCAGTCGACGACTCCACCTCCACACCAAGGGCCTCGATGATAGTGGTGCGGATATGGGTGTGGTATTTTATTCCTTTCTTGACGACGACCGCAACACCACCCCCCCTGGAGCTGGTGCGATCAAGCCGGATAATGTTGTGGTCAGGCAACCAGAAGCTGTCACCGGACTTTAGATGGGTCTCGGTTAGAAGGCCCACGTCGATGCTGTGCTTGCGGAGGAAGTCGGCAAGCTCAATCTCTTTTGCTCTTACAGAGCAAGCATTCCAGGTGACGATACTTAGCGGTTTAGACGCCATACTGGATGATGAACTTACCGAGCACTTGGATCTGTTCGGGCTTATTGCGGCACTTACGAAGAGCACCGGACATGTTGACGAAGATTTCCATCAGTTCATCCGCTGAGAACAGATCGGGGTTGTTGTTTTGCGCTGTTGGTTGTCTCCAGAATCCAGGGGGGGATGGAGAGCTTTGGCCAGCAGAATCACCGGAAGTTGCTTGAGCGGAATGCACCCGCGAATTCACTTGCCTTTGCTGAGGAGCACGAAGGGGCGGGAAATCCTCCGTCCGAAATGCCGGGACTTTGTCCTTCTTGCGTCCTGGTTGGTTGTTAGTTGCCGCCTGTTTTCGGATGCGTTTGAAGTCCTCGCGTTTGGAGCACTGTCTGTCGGAACCTTGATGAGCACCACCACAGTTGGCGCATTTTAACGCCACGGCTCCATCCGCAGGGCAGTTGGAAGTGGCGTGTTCTTGAGCGCAGTTGCTACAACGTGGCTTGATGTTGCAGTTGCGAGTGCCGTGTCCAAAGTTCAGACATCGTTGGCACTGGGTCACATCACGATGGCCTCCACGGTATGGCTCCCATCGTACGATTATGGAGTAGATTGAGCGGATAGCCTGCAGCGCATTCAGCGTCACCGTTCCCTTCTGGAAGTGCACCAGGAAAAGACAATCCGGGTACGTCTTCACGTTTTCGTCTCACCTCGTCATCCGAAAGACAGCGATTGGGGCCAGCTTGTACCGGTCCTTGAGTTCTTCTTCGATCGCCTTGGGATCAACATCCGGTAGACCTCTGATGACTACCTTGAAGGGCTTTTCACCGGGGATGTCGTGCGTGAAGTATTCCGCATTGGAATCCTTCAGGAATTTGACTGCGATTTCGTATTCCGCTTTCGTCCGGAGCATCACCTTAGTGCCGATCCTGCTGATCTTGTACTCAGCTGCGATGCCCAGCGATGCGAAATCGCCAATGAGCGTCTTGAGTGGCACTACCTTCACCACCAGTGGAGGAAGCTTGATTTTCGCCGCACTCGGGCCGGCAGAATTCTCGGTTTCGACGGCGTCGCCGAAATCACCGATGTCGCTGGCGTTCGTCGCGGTAACATCGTCGCGTCCGCTCGTACCATCGGACTGACCTTGGTTCTTCTTCCTCTTTTTCGTCCGCTTCACCGGGACTGGGTTGGTATTTCCAACATCGGTGGGCAGAGTAGCGTACCTATTTGAGGTAGGTACCGAGCTACCCTCACCACTGTTCTTCTTCTCCGCTTGTTCACGAAGTCGGCTCCGAGAGCGCTGTCTTCCCATCACGCGATGCGACCGACACTACTGACGACGCGACGTGCAGTATATCTGCAAACGTTTGTAACAAACTATAGATTAATCGAACAACTCGACAAAGCGAGCAAAGACCGAACTCAACTGCTTGACGTTCAAGCAGAGAATGATGTGTTGCTTGCTTGCTTGCTTGTTGAACGGCTGAAACGATACTAATGAGCTGATACCAGACAGCAGCGCTGCTTTATATTTTTTAGGTTAAAGCAGAATGATGTGCAACCAAGTGGTATAAAAACTACAAAGACTCCTCCCATTATGAGTAGTTTGCTATCAAGTAGCGACACTGGCTATTTTCTTTTTGCGTACACGGCGAATGAGAACGACCCAAATTTGGGTTTATTTCACTCATAATCGGCAAAAGTGTAGCAACTCAGCGATGAGTAAATTTGTCTCATGATTTCGTGTGGAAAACCTAAAAAATCTGCCAGAAAATGAGGAAATTGACGAACATTTTATTCAGTCTCGGAGTAGTACCAATAGACTGAGTGAATCCAATCTTTACTTTTCTCAAATTCGGGAATTTTTCCCTGGAAAATCCTGGAAAAACCTGGGAAAACATGAGGCAAATTTACTCATCGCTGAGTTCCTGCACTTTATTTCTTATTTCTGAGATAACTAAACTCAAATTTGGGTCGTTCTCATTCGCCGTGATAGATATCGGCGTCTGTGGTTAGTGTGATTACCTCTCACCCCAGCAGGCCTGGGTCCAATCTCAGTCGGCGCCACCGGCATGGGAGCTGCCTCCCTAGCGTCGGTAGCATTGGAGCTCAGTACGGAAAACAAATCTCGCGTCACTTTTCAATAGGTCCTATCTACATTGATCGATTCTCTTCATCGACACTCTCTTTCGTAAAAAACTCGGCTTCACAAATCTGGATCAACAATAGAAAAGAGCCCATCAGCATTTGTGAACAAACCGTTCCAAAGCCCTTTACTCACAAAGCAAAGGCCACCCACACAAACCAACACCATCATCGGATAGGGGAAACTTCTACCTACAAGATGTTGGTGTTGGTTTGTGTGTGTGGCCTTCGATTTGTTGGGCTTTGGAACGGTTTGTTTACAAATACTGATGGGCCCTATTCTATTGTTGATCCAGAAATGTTTCCTGGCGTCTTCATCGAATTTGATGCTAGATTGTTGCTTCTTCCATCGAAAATATCCGGCCGTGGCTATTCAAAGTTGATCAAGGTTGATCAAAATAATTTGTATCCCTGCTTCCAGTTTGATTACATGAGCATTTTGTGTGGTCGGTGGTTCTGAATATGGACAAGCAGGCAGATGAATTCTATTCCTACTCTTTTCTGTAATAAGCTTGGTGGCCCTGAAAAGAGCCGTTTTGTTTCCAATGTTGGTGATGTCACTTCAAAACGTAGATGACATCCATGGCCGCTTACGCTTGGCGTGTTTAGTGTAGGTGACAGCATCACGGATCTCATTTTCCAGGAACACCTTCAGCACACCTCGTAAATCAGACCGGAGATACGTCAGACACCGCCACGGCGAGCCAGACGACGAATGGTGGTTATCTCGAAGAATTTGCGTTTGGTTCTGAACATGGCGATGAGTGTGAAAAATATTACGCAATTCCATCCTCCCTATTCGCACGCGCCCGAGGATCGGAGGTGAATGTCACTTCGACTTGTTTCGTCTACTTACTACTCTCTGACGACTGTGTTGGGGAAGCAGTATATGCATGTAGGTAATTGGTGGATTTGTTAGTTAATTCGACGCTTTTGGACAATGCTGGACATTTACCAGTTTTTCAATAGTTTCTTGTTGAAAATCAACATTCGGAAGCAATGTTATCGATGCGTAGCCATATTTCTGATCGATTGGTGATAAAATTGTTGAAATTGGACCAGGGGCAGCTGAGTTATTAACGTTCAAAATCTTTCTTAATTTGTTACATGTTCCATTTTCGGTTTTCACAAAGTGTACCCCCATATAGAAATCAAAGACGTAGTCCTACGTCAAAAAAAAATTGAAATTGAAATTTCTCATGAAAGTCATCTTCTAGAGACATTTAAAACTCTTTAAGACGAATGTTTTATTGCGAAATTTGTTGCCTGTATCTCTTCTAATAAAAAATATGAATAAATTCAAATTGAGTTTAAAAAATAACATACCTCCATATTGAGAATAACATACGCCCTTTCAAATGCCGTAGATTTTTTTTTTTTTTTTCTCCAACCACAGATATTAACATTTGAAAAGTGCATATTTTTAGTATAAAAACGTCAATAACTCTTGATCGGCGAAAGATATTGACAAGCTTTGAGCCTTCTTAAGATCTAAAAGTTATTTGAAGACACCTTTGCTGAGAAATTCGAAATAAGAAAACTTGAGCAAAACTACTGTTTTTTTTAGAGCCACCCTAACTCAATTCAAGAAAATAGCTCTAAATCGGCCAAGAGATACAAAAAAGTTGTTTTCTACAAAGTTGCATAAAATTAACTCAGCTATAACTTTGCCGAAGAATGTATACCTTAATTTATTGAAACAAATAAGTTAGATATTTGATTTTAATGATAATAGGAACCACCCTAGAATTCATTGTCATAAAAATGAGGGCATAACTATAAGGAACAACTTTGTAGAAGAGACTTTTAGTCTAAAGTTTCAATTTCAGGCTCAAAGCATATCATTCCACCTAAATCTGCATTCTGAACCACTGTGCACTGATACCCTTAATGTCTCTTTACCCTTCTTAACGGTAGTTGCCATAATAACCATCAATGGATAGCTTGCTACGTTCAATAAGATTACAGAAAATGTTGGCACTGGCAAATGCACCCAGCAGATTTTGAAATTGAAATAAAGCTATCATTACACTGTTTGACGAAACGCCAAATATTTGACGAATTCTGACAAATATATTTGCTCAGCGTGTAATGGCCAAATAAATTTGACCAATTTTTGCCGTGCAAATATTTGCCGTGTATTTGACATTCTAATTATTTGACGTTTTGTCAAATAGTGTGATGCACTTTTCAAATGTTTGTCAAGCATGTTTGCTCAATACTATCAAATAATTTATTTGACACACGGAAATTTCTTGAGTTGCAAACATAAACAAACAAGCTTGCTGGTGCGTTCATCGTTTCTCGAAGGAAATCGGTTATTTATCATTCTGTGACTGTGCGTTTGTGCTGTTTTGTGCTGTTTTGTGCGGAAATCAATAAAGTGATCATGGCAGAAGACGACTCCGCTGCTTTCTCGGATGAAATGGAGAGTGTTGGAGCCCCAGGTCCCAGTGCGACACACAGTGGTCCAGATCTGTAAAAACCCGGTCAAAAGTGATTATCTCACGAACGATGCATTTTAGACATGTGGTGTCTTCAGGAAAGTCTCTGGATATGAAAAGCCTCTAGAAGTGAGATCGAAAATTTATTTTTGTCAAAGTTTCATATTTTGGATCGGTGTCTTCGGCAAAGTTTTAGAAAATATCATAACAAGAAACTTTGCTGAAGACACTAGGTGTCCATTTCTTTACCCCATTGAAATATGGAATGTTTTTTATAGAAACCCCCCATAATTTAAGTTTTTGCTCTATAACAATTTTCATTTAACTGCTACTGGTTTGAAATGTTCTACATCAAAACACACAAAATTTCTGAACATTATAGGATACTAAATTGCATAATAGGTCAGTTATTATTGATTTTTCCGAAAAAATAATAATTTTTGGCCACTTAATTATGATTTACTACCATTCTCCACGAAATCCCACGATTAAATCAATTGCAAAATAATCGTTTAGGTGTGTTTTTATCAAAACATTCGACATTTCATGCAAAAACATGAGTTAGAGGTAACATAATGCGTAATATGCGATGTTTTCTATGGAAAACACCTTAATATTGAGTTTTTCGTACATATAATATTCTTTTAACCTCTACTGCTTCAAAGTAGGGCCACATATTTTCAAAATATTCCACCGTACTGTATTCTCAAATAGAAGTAATTCTTTATTTTTATTGAAAAATATATGTTTTTGCAGTTTGATGGCGATTTGCTGCCGCAAAACAAAATTAAGCTTTCTTTATTTTTTCCATGCCTAACTTCTTTTTCGGTATTGCTAATACTTTATTGTTAGCTTGGCACAATCATGGTTTGGTAAACGTACATATTAAGTAACAGATATTAATATTATATAAAAACTTGGCTAATTTCAAACAGTCTTCATTCATGCATTATAATTTCAACAAATTTTGCACAGCATCAGGTAATGTTTGGGATAACTTGGATTTCATTGGTCTGGTCATTGACAAAAGTATATCGCCTGTAATAAACCAAGAGATATGTTATTTCTTATTTTTCCTGTTTTTAAAAGAATTTTCTTACCCGTTAAAATTAATCTTTGTAACAGATCCGTCATTGTGGCTTGGCGAGAGGTCTTTCGCGTCCGATGCTCTCGAAATGACCTTACATTTTTATTCCGAGCTTCTAACGCTTCTTCCGAGTAAAGACCCATCGGAAGCTCCATCGACTCCATTACATCAGCACCATGAATTAGTATAAAGTGCACTGATGATGGCATGTAGTACCAAGGATACTTTTTCTCAAATAAACGGGCTGTCTCCAGTGCGAATATTCTGAACTTCTCGGTATCAATTTTGCGACCACAGGCTAGAGTAGTTAAAATCACCGAGAATCGCTCCATAACTTCTCTGTCGAACCTAGTGATATCTGCCACAATGGAAATATTATCAAAAAATTTGCGAGTCGTATTGCCATCATTGGTAGTTCCGCTTCCTGGCTTGACAACATCGACGAGCAATCCCAGTTCTTCCTTTAATCGTTTCTGGATCATCTCTTTCCTTTCTTTATACAATTGCTGGTTTACGCTCCATTTTTTAAGCTCCATTTTGTAGGAAACATGCAACTCTAGCTCCAGAAAGCGAATCCGTGCATGAAGAACTGCAATTCCGTATTTAAATGTTGAAGCGTTTACTGTGCGCAATAACACTTGATCCACAGCCATTGCGGATGGAGATGCTCCACAGGCATAGCAGGTAGCCATCGATGACGTATCCGTCAGGATGGTTCGAGCTTTTCCGTCAATCATGGTCATACTGAGACGATGATATATTTTCAACTCATTTCCATTTTTCAGTTGTACCATGGATGGCTGCAGTGACGCAATTTGGTCAGATACATACTGTTCTTCACGCTTCAAGGTTATTTTATTTTCTTTTATGAATTGTATGCGGATAGGCTTGCAAAACCTTGTTGACGAGGGCGCAGGATTTGTCCAAATGGTGATTGGAGGACCGGATTCATTGATAGTTCTCAACTGTAGTGGCACTATAGCTGTCAACAGTACAGAGCTATCATCTGAAGACTCGGAGGAAATCGACTGTTTATACTGTGAGTGCCCACTACTGCCATCACAGCCCCACTTATGCAGCAACTCCAATCTCATCTCAATTGAATTTTCCAACAATCCTTCACTTTCCAAGTGTTCCGCGATCCTTTTAGCGTCCAAGTCTACCAAATCCTGGAGCTTAACTTCTGCACTTGTTTCAGATACTGTGATAGCTTCTGCTGGGGGGGTACGCTTTTTTCTTGGCCTCTAGTACCACATTATATGCAGGGAAAATGTCAGCATGGTGCGCTTTTCCAACAGACCTAAGCAAATTATATTGATTTTTACTTAGATCAGCTTCAATGATCAATGAAACACCTTCCTCAGGAGTCAGTTTGACAGGCAATGAATGCATCTCTGTATTCTTGTACGCATCAAGAAAATCACTGGCTTTTTGAGGATTTTCAGCAACAAATTGAAGCAGCTTTGCTGCAGACTCATTCCCAACGGTTCTGAACTGCATGCAACTCTGCACCACTATGCTGCTCTCTGAGTGTCTCTGTTTTCCGCCGCTTACTGCGAGCTGACGAATTCTCGAAAGCCACAGATGGCCGACCTTTATTCGCCTCCTTTTCCTTCATTTCCACAGAAGTATCCTCGATATAAAACAAAACATCCTCATCAAGCCACTTACTATACTTAGCTTCAAAAGCAGAAAATTTTCTGTGACATTTGTCCCATCGCTCATAAAGCTGGTCTATTTCAGATATATTGAATGGGTCTTAAGCTATTGGTAGTTAGTATTAATAATCAAAACATACCACAAAATGATGAAATTATGCTTCGAACATGTTGAATGATGAGATCA
Source organism: Ochlerotatus camptorhynchus (assembly GCF_037179485.1). Taxonomy (NCBI): domain Eukaryota; kingdom Metazoa; phylum Arthropoda; class Insecta; order Diptera; family Culicidae; genus Ochlerotatus; species Ochlerotatus camptorhynchus. Next base: position 538,537 of record NW_027041105.1, read on the forward strand.
GTTGGATTTGTTGCATTCAATGAACAAACGCAATTCAACACATAAGAAGTGACGTGGTTTTTCTGCTCATCTCTACTAAAAGCTGATTTCTCACGGATAATTTCTAGCAGCTTCCGTCGCGTTGAAGAAAATGGCTTCATTCTATGAAAAACGTAATTAATTCACTATTCAAATGATAAGAAGGGATAAACAAACCTGCTAAATTTCGGCTTCAAGCACACGATTTGGATACTGGAATTTTAATCTCTCGAAAAACACGTGCGGACTCACAACCATGCGATTTTGAAAGACCGAAGGGTACACAAAAAAGCAACGCATGCTATGTACGTTGCACCAAAAACGTTATGCAGCCTACACAGACTTGACGGATCTTTTTTCAATCAGGGCGTCAACCAAGCAAAAATTTCAGAACTCCGCCACACAATTCAATCTTCTATTCGACTTTTAAACCAACCATTAAGTAAACACATTAAAACAAACTTGCGCTGTTTGTGTGACTTCCACGTACACACTGCAACCAGGTTGGCAGCCTAAGGGTGCTAGCAGAGTGAAAGCTGAAGCTGAAGCTGACCACGAGAAAGAATAATAATAATCAACAAAATCTTTTGTCCGGTTCAGCTTCAGCTTTCACTCTGCTAGCACCCTAAGGCTCCATTCACCGTAAATCAAAACGTTTGATTTTACTTCAACCAAGTGACCAACGGTCAATATTGTCTTGCAACCATTCCACGCACGATACAATCTAGCATCAACCCCACCAAGTTGTCAACCAGATTGCAGCATGTGTGGCAAACATTTTAATACGTTCGAAAACCAGGTTCAAGCTTGCATTGGTGTAAGATAAGTGCTCCGAGCGTTTCCATGACAGATAACTTTAAGTTCATAATACTTTGATTTTTTAATTTGAATCTTCTAGGGTTCAAAACTAGTGCTAAGTCGAAAAATAGTACGTTTATAAATTTCACATCTTTTTCATGTTTCTGCAGGAAACACTGATTTATTAAACAATTATATTGGATTTGGTTTTGTCGGGATAGTTGTGGACAATGGCAGTAAATCGTCATCAAACTGCAAAAACATATATTTTTCAATAAAAATAAAGAATTACTTGTCTATTTGAGAATCTAGTACGGTGGAATATTTTGAAAATATGTGTTAATTGATGTTTTGAACAAGTATGTGCCCTACTTTGAAGCAGTAGAGGTTCAAAGAATATTATATGTACGAAAAACTCAATATTAAGGTGTTTTCCATAGAAAACATCGCATATTATGCATTATGTTACCTCTAACTCATGTTTCTGCATGTTTCTGCATGAAATGTCGAATGTTTTGATAAAAACACACCTAAACGATTATTTTGCAATTGATTTCATCGTGGGATTTCGTGGAGAATGGTAGTAAATCATAATTAAGTGGCCAAAAATTATTATTTTTTCGGAAAAATCAATAATAACTGACCTATTATGCAATTTAGTATCCTATAATGTTCAGAAATTTTGTGTGTTTTGATGTTTTGAAAAATTTTGTAGAACATTTTAAGCCTGTAGCAGTTGAATGAACATTGTTATAGAGCAAAAACTTAAATTATGGGGGGTTTCTATAAAAAACGTTCCATATTTCAATAGGGTAAAGAAATGGACACCTAGTGCCTTCAGCAAAGTTTCTTGTATGATATTTTCTAAAACTTTGCCGAAGACACCGATCCAAAATATGAAACTTTGACAAAAATAAATTTTCGATCTCACTTCTAGGGGGATTAATTATTGATCTGTCAATGTCATAAGAAGGGGATTTTCATATCCAGAGACTTTCCTGGAGACACCACATGTCTAAAATGCATCGTTCGTGAGATAATCACTTTTGACCGGGTTTTTACAGATCTGGACCACTGTGCGACAGTGCCCAGTGCCCGGAGGAACCGCAAAAAAGTGACGGCAGAGTGGAGCGAGGAGTCCACTTTGACATTGATTGCAGCCGTTGAATCGCAGGATTTGCTCTGGAATGCTGCGAGCAAAGATTATAAAAACCGTAATCTGCGAAATACTGTGTGCGAGGAAATGGCTGAGAACATGTTCAACCGAGTTTACGATGGTGCCCAACTGCAGGCGAAATGGTCGAACCTTCGCATACAGTTCAAGGCGTACCATACCAAGGCCAAACATACGAAGTCCGGCCAAGGAGCACGGGAAAATGCTATTTCGTGGAAATATTACGTACATATGATGTTCGTAGCAGCTGCCGAAGAAGAACAAACCACGGAATCTGTGTCAAACCTGGTAAGCTAATCAAAACGATCTCTAATGTACCATCCATCCAGAAAATTCCACCTGTTCACAATCAAAACACCTTCAGATCTCCACCGCTTCCCTTCAATAGAAATCGGTTTCTTGCTTCCGTGTCCCGGCATTCGTATTATACCGCGTTCAGTCGAAAACCGTAATCAGCTACTAGCGACATTCGATTTACTCTCTTCCTGTACGTTAAACATAGTGTCGGCAGTAGTGCGCTGTAATCGCACAATGATGCGTTATACAGCGCACTACTTGTGACACTATGTTAAACGTACAAGACGAGAGTAAAATCGAATGTCGCTAGTAGCTGATTCCGGTTTTCAACTGAACGCGGTATATTTTACGCAACTTCATCACGACGAACGATCCCCGCTCTCTTTCGAACTCGCAGTTCACTTCTAGCGACTCAACTGGTACTTCCTGGCGCAGGATATTCCACTAACTGTCCAAGTCAAGAGACAGATGTCGGGTCTCAATCTCCTCCAGCATATTATTCTCCAGGATACACTGACCATTTCCTGGAAATCGTTGATTCATTCGTGAACTCCGAAGTGAAAGCTTATGATTCCTCCCACTACTTCTTCTGATGATTATTTTCCCTTTTTCTTTGCTCTTTGGACTTACCTCTGGTATATTTTGAAGCATGGTGGGGTATTAGGTATTTTCTCCTGAACATTAATCCGAAGGTACAGTGTATCAAGAAATTGCCCGTTTAGCAACAGTTCACAATTTTCGGGAAAAAAAAACTGCACAAGAGCAATTTAGAAAGATATATGATATTATGGCTATTGGTTCATCAAGTGTATATCGATTATTGGTGCAGTACTGGGCTCATTTGGTTAAGTGAGTGAGAAGATAGAGCTATTTTACGAAACCGTTGCCAAAAATGGGTAGGCACCGCACCTGGATTTTTTTTAATTGCCGGAGACACCCTGTCGAAGCACAGCAGAAAACAATCACGGAGCCATACAAATAGTTTCATGTAATGTTCATTCATACGGATGTTCCGGATCTTCCACAGTATCAGTCTACGGCCCCCATATAATCAGTCATATAATGTTCGGCAATACCACATAGTTCAGCGGTCAACTTTAGTGTTCATTTTTAGAGTAATTTTCTCAGATTAGCCATTTGTCATTCGCCCGGATTTACTTCGGATTGTTGCCGGTTCGGAGTAGACATATTAGCCAAATGGCATTCAAACCCCTTGGAGTGGCAAAATGGAGTATCCGTGCAGGTAGATTGAGAATCTATGTATAAATTATCATTTTAAAACAATAAAATGGGTTTAAAAAGACCCAAAGGGCGAGACTGCAACTATTTTTGGAGACATTTAACATGCACCTAAAATCCTGAAACTTTACCAGAAGTTTCAACTCCAAAAGTAAAGGTCATTAAATTTCAAGATCGTTAAGCTTAGAATTCCTGAGTTAGAGTCAATTGAATAGCGCGTTTGGGTCGAAAAAAAAAACCCGAATACTATCGCGAGGTTAAGGGGAGTGACTTCTCCCTGTATCCCTCTTTGATGATTTTATGACAATTCTGCATACATAATACCTACCTTGGAGACAAAATAGAATCCTCTGATAGTCGTATCATGTTTATGTCTGCATTAATTTTTTCCTAGGATGATTGTATCTTCCTTTTCATAACAGAGTGCACTCAACCTTCATTCGAAAAGCTTAAAAAAAAAACATCGCCAGGAAAAAAACACTACCCTACCAGCGAAATGACGATGGGTGCCACAAACCTGCCCAGAAATGAGGTTTAATCTCTTAACTGCTCTCGCAGATAAAAGCGTACCTTTTGCAGCCTGTGATTCTTTTTTGTTTTCCAACCGGAGAACGCAAATGGATTCAAATGTATTTTTTTTTCTTTCTTGTGTTCGGTTCAGCTCCTCAACTCAATTAGGGCTTGTGCAGTTTCCCTTTCAACTCAAGAAACCGTGTTCCAGATAAGAGGAGAAACTTTTTTCCATCAAGTAATTTCTAAATGAAGCGTCGCTTTTGACACAACCAGGAGTGTAACAACACTTTGTGGTCCATGTTTGAAAGCAGCAGTCCTATGAACGAAAAAAAAAAGAAATTAGGTTAGTGCTTACCGCAATTTCATCAGAGACGTTCATTTCGCCAGGATGGAGCGAAGAGAAAAAAAAACGAAAGTTGAAGCCACCCGGTAATGGCGGTTTGGGAAAACGGATTTTCCGTTATTTATGGGTCGGCTTACGGGTGTGGCTGGTTGGTGAGATTTTTTTTTTAAATTTCCAATGTTAGTGAAAAGTTTTTAAAATGCTCAGCAGACCAAAAGAGTGATTGCTTAAAAAGAACTTCTTAGTGATTGATAACCCCAAACAGTGACTCTCGCCGTTGTTGGGTTGGACCCAGAAGGGCAGTTTTTACAAAGCATTCGAATTCTTTAATCGTGCGTAAAAATCAAAGATCTATGGAGAGTTTTAAACAAATGCATCAGGGGAAATGTTTCGTTTACATAGTAAAGTTACCATTTCATATAAATTTCCGTAAAACAAACATTGATCGAAACTGTTCGCTAATCTGGATCAAGATCGTCCAAAGTGCAATGGTACTTGTTCTAATTTGCATCATGCCAATCCGACGACGCACTGCAGATTGCAGTGACATTAATCTATCCGACAGTTACTAGTAAACTGTCACTGCGCGCCGGGCGGTCGGCGGCGTCTCGTTGGCGTCCCAAATCCTGTTCGCCAAAGCTTGTTTGGTCTAGTTAGAAAATCGGCGCTGTACCTTGAATTATCATGCACACCTCAGCGAATGAGCACTGCCACGACCTGCTGGGAATGGGGGGAAAGATTCATAGCCTCAACACTCTGTCACCCGGTCATAGCATAACACTTGTCTTAAATTTGCGGTGACATTTTTCTCTATGCCCGACTCGTCCGAGCGCCCTCGCTCTTCCTGCCTGATGTGTCACCTAAGTGCATCCGACGGTGCATCACCGGTTGAACGGAAGATTTGCGAAAAACGAGCGAAGGTTCACCGTCACAGCTCATATTTCACCGACCGCTAACAAGATTGCTCAATTTAAGCCATCAGCAAAGTACTAATGTGTGTGAAACCGCGGCTCTGCTATGCAGAAAATGTTGCCCAAGCGCGGAGAACACTATCTAGACCTTGACTTTGGAGTTGGCAGTGCAAAGCCATAACTAGCACATTGTTGATGAACAATTCGAAACTAATTCTCTGTAGTCGATATATCAGATGTGTAGCTTCGTCAATTCCCCAAAACTCATCATGAATGAAAAAAAATACAACCCCCTTACGAAAAGCTGGCGACACGAAAATCCCCTTGTAATCCCCGCTGGCAAATGGTCAACGCAATAATCGATGAACAACGTTCCGAGGACGGCTCGCACGCTCGGCATGCAACCGTGGACCAACGAAATCGCCTGGATTGCAAAATGTGTTAAAAATGCTAAAACAATTATCACTTTTTGTCGAAGTATTTATGACAACCGTATGGTGTCCGCCGCGGATGAGGGATTAAGCCCGGTTGGCTATTGAGCAGATTTTTTTTTCTCTCCAGCAATCCACATTGGTGTGTTTCTGAATCGGATTGTTGTCCACGCGGGTTCGCTTTTGGGCAGTTGGTCGCTTTCTGTTTGTACGGTGTGGTTCGGTTTACAACCATATTGGTTGGGTGGTGAGTGACTTGATACTGGTTTGGACCACGATTTTTCATTTGAGGCAAGCTCAAAGTTTTGCAATCGCACGGTATTTCAGACAAAGACTGTGATTTGCAAAATAACATAGGCGTGTGTAGCAGTGTTTCAAAAAGTATCATAACTTTGTTTATTGAATAATAAATGAAATATGCAATGTGGTACGACATCTTGGACTACTGACATGAAATTGAATATTAGACTTGTTTATGATATCTCTACATTAGTGAATTTGGCTATTAAAGCTTGAGTCATTAAATATCTGGACGCAAAAAAAAAATTGATGTATCTCGGAATTATCTTAATGAAATAAAAATGTTGAGTACTCAAAATGAAGGTCATTTATTGCACTTTAAAGAAAAAATAGCGGAAAAAATTATTCCGATTTGGTGTGGAGGCGAACCAGCCCAAGGCTGAAAGCCTCCCTAATAAAGATAAATAATAATAATAATTATTCTGATTTGGTTTTCATGAAGTCTCGAACTTTTCTTCGAATACCACTCATCATATTTTGGACACTCTGTTAACCTGAGCGGCCTTTTTGTTCCACCATCTCTTCATCTCTGTCGTATCATGAGTCACTTTTCCACTCTTCTTCAACTTCTGTTTGACTACGCAATATTTCTTACTTGAGCGGAATTGAGGGCAGTTGTGTTGATTAATGTCCTTTTCGAAGAAAGCTACCCCGTTGTCTCGATACCGCTGTAGAACTTCTCCGCAGCTTGCTAAATCAGGACGAAACTTTACAGGTCCATTGTGAACCTTAATGTACGGAAGAATACGTATTTTCAGGCACCCCTGCTTGTACATTTTGGAATCCATAGTCTTGTTTGTCACGAAAACCTAGGTTTTTTGTTCGCAGCTGCAAATACCTTGTCAGATCATAAGCTTTCTTGCAAATTTATCGGCATAAACGAATTTGAACTTGCTAGGGACATCATCGCGACCAGTGGCTTTATAGAACTTCTGTCCAGAAAGCTGCCCATAATCCATTTCCACGTACGTTTCATCGTCCATGAGGATGCATCCTTCGTACTTTGTAAGGACCTCATTGTACAACTTCCGGGCACGTCTTTTGGTCACTAGATTCTGCTTCAGTGTCCTGTTTGGTTGCTTACTGGCCCGAAAAGATCGAAATCCTTCAAACGCAGCTTCCGATCCTTAGTTCCACTACGACGCTCGCTTTGATCCTGCCAATCGATAGTGTGCCGCTCACGGAAACGTTTGAGAACACTGCATACGGTAGCCAATTTTAACATTGAGCAGTTCAGTCGATTTTTATTCTCTCTCGTTTCGTTCGTTCGTTCGTTCGCAAATCGAATTAGCTCTGCGTTGTGTAGTGACGCTCTCGCTGACTCAGCCATGGGTAAGAAATCGCGCGGTAACGCGAGTGCCAGTTTACCGAGAAAACAGCCTCTCCCAGGAGACGGCGCGACCACAGAGCCTGCCCAGAAGAAGCAGAAGAAAACCCCAATGCCCGTCCCGACGGGCGTTGCGGACCCGCAGCCGGGGCCTCCCGGAACTAAACGACCCAGAACTGAAGACAGCAGTGCCACCGCATCGGCAGCAAAAAAGCTGCTGAGCAACAATCCGTTCTCCGCCCTGCATAACGGAGCCCAGCCGCAGTCGGACCCTGAGACGGTGCCGAAAAAAGTGAAGTTGCCACCCTTCTATGTGAAGGGCTTCCCTCCCGGGCTATGGGAAAAGCTGGATTACTACATTAAGGAGGGCCTTCGTTGCACCAACGGTGCACGGAAGGCTACAAACTGATGGTCTCGGCCGAAAATCACTACAACGCAGTACAGGCCCTCTTGGACAGGATGAAGCTGGAGTACTTCTCCCACCAAGTCGAGGCCACCAAGCCGCTGAAAGTGGTGCTGCGCGGGCTCCACGACATGGACACTACCACCTTAATGGACGAGATTAAGGCGAACGGCCTCAAGCCGGTCGAAATCCACAAGATGACCCGCAGCAAGGCCATCAAGTATCGTGACCAGCTCTACCTGGTCCATCTGCAGAAGAACTCCACAACCGTGAAGGATCTCCAGACGACACGCACACTGTTCCTCATCGTAGTGAAGTGGGAGCGGTATAAGCCGACCCACCGTGGCGTCACTCACTGCTCGAACTGTCTATTGTTCGGGCACGGCACCAGGAACTGCCGCATGGCCAGCCGCTGCATCAAATGCGGCAAAAACCACAAGATCGACGACTGCGACAGCATCGAGGAAGCCGCTCCCACATGCGCCAACTGCGGTGCCGCCCACAAGGCCACGAGAAAGTCCTGTCCGAAGCGGGCCGAATACGCCGAGATCCGGAAGAAGGCCTCGTCCAACAACCAGCCCGGTCGCAAGAAGGTTCCGGAAAATAACGCGCAGAACTTTCCTCCGTTATCACCGGTCCAACCACGGCCAATTCCAGTGTTGGCGCCGCTCCCGCTCAACCACCAGTTGGCTGCTGCCCAGTCGGCTGCCGCTGCAGTACCCGGTCAAGCCTCCGGCCCATCGACGGATCCCTCTGCTCCGGGATTGGCTGGTACAACTGGCGAAGCATCCGACGATTCTCCGCTGTCAACGGATGAGATCGTCACACTGCTGGCCCAGGCCATCATCATCAAGCGCACTGCGCTACAAGAACACAACAGCTCCAAGCTATCATCTCCTTCGTCGCTAATTATGGACCGTGAAGCCATAAAGATCGCCAACTGGAACGCTCGCTCCGTAGGGGTGAAAAACATTGAGCTTGCAGACTTCCTCCGCAAGCACGACATCGACGTGGGCCTTCTCACCGAGACCCACCTAAAGACCGGTGACAGCCTCTGGCTGCCCGACCACAGCATTGTCCGGCTTGATTGCACCAGCTCCAGGGGGGGGGGGGGGCGGTGTCGCGGTCATCATCAAGGAAAGCATCAAGTACTGCACCCTACCCCACTACCGCACTTCCATCATCGAGGCCGTCGGCATAGAGGTGGAAACATCGACCGGAAACGTCCGGTTCATCGCCGCCTACTGCCCCCGGCAATGTATCGTTAGCAATGGTACAGCACATCAGTTCAAGAACGACCTTGCCATCATAACCCGCACCAATGCCCGCTTCGTAATCGGAGGGGACCTGAACGCCCGGCACGAGGCCTGGCGAAACTACCAGCAGAACCAGAACGGCCGCCTATTATTCGACCATTCCCAGCATGGTCTCTATTCCGGCTGGTTTCCGGACGAACCAACCTTCACATCACCGGCGGGCAACCCATCGACGCTGGACCTGTTCTTGGCAAACACTGGATTAGCCAAGCCGGTTGCCGTCAACGACCTGAGTTCGGACCACCAACCGGTGCTGACCGAGCTGGGCTACAACGTGGCCCCTGCACCGTGCCAGCGGAAGGACTACCATCGAGTCAACTGGGTCCAGTTTCGACGCGTGGTCGACCGCCACATCGACGACAACCCACCGCTCGACACAGTGGAGGACATCGACCGGGCCCTGGAGGGTCTCCATCAAGCCATATCCGTGGCTGACGAAGAGTGCGTTCGATGAGTTCCTGTGAGGGGTAAGTTTCAAGCAATTGATTCCCACACCAAACTCTTGATTCGGCTCAGAAATGTTCGTAGACGCCAGTTTCAGCGGACTGGGGATCTGCAGCGTAAATATGAAATGGTCGATCTGAATCGGCAGATCGCTTCCAGAATGGTCTCAATCCGGAACGAGAGTTTCGGGCGGCTCGTTCAGAACCTGGACGACCGTTCCAGACCATTCTGGAAGGTTGCCAAGGTGCTGAAGTCTCACCCCAAGCCCATTCCACCACTTAGAGTCAATGACGAACGGCTTATCACCAACGAAGAGAAAGCCAATGCGATTGGGGAGCACATTGCCCAGTCGCATTTGCTTGGCTCCAAAATCCCAAGTCCACTCGAGAACCAGGTTGCGCAGTGCGTCCAGACGTTAGATACCTCCCCTTGTGCCGTCCCTCCAGAAGAACGGATTACAGAGGAACAAATTTGCTCAGCGCTGAAATATAGTAAAAACATGAAGGCTCCCGGGTTTGACGGAATATTCAACCTAGAGTTGAAAAATCTCAGCGCGAGGGTGCACTCGTTGCTGGCTGCCATCCTCAACAGGTGCCTGGAGCTGCACTACTTTCCAAGCATCTGGAAGGTGGCAAAAATCATCCCGATCCGCAAACCTGGGAAAGACCCTTCACTACCGTCAAGCTACAGACCGATTAGCCTGCTCTCAGCGCTGAGCAAGCTGTTCGAAAAATTGATCCTCAGCCGACTAAACAAGTTTGTGGAGGAACATGACATTCTTCTTCCGGAACAGTTCGGGTTCCGCAAGGGGTATTCCACCAATCATCAGCTAGTGCGGGTGATGAATAACATCCGAAGTAACAAAGCTGTATCCAAGTCCACAGCCATGGCTTTGTTAGACGTCGAAAAGGCGTTTGACAATGTCTGGCACGACGGACTTATATACAAGCTTTGTAACTCTAATTTTCCACCATACCTTGTGAAAATCACCCGTAACTACCTCCAGCAAAGGTCGTTCAGGGTGTCGTTGAATAGTTCCCTTTCGGGACAATTTCCGATCCCAGCAGGTGTTCCGCAAGGGAGTCTGCTGGGACCACTGCTTTACAGCATCTACACGTCGGACATCCCTCCTCTAGGAGACGGTTGCGTGTTCTTCCTGTTCGCAGATGACACCGCGATAGCTGTCAAGGGTAGGATGCCTCGTGAAATTACGAACAAGCTCCAACGATGCCTTGACACCTTTACTGATTATGCCACCACGTGGAAAATCAAAATCAACGCCTCGAAAACCCAAGCGATCATGTTCCTTCACAGACAATCGCCAAGACTTAAACCGTCTCCCTCCTGTACCGTAATAATGGATGGTACAAGGGTCGAGTGGTCCACTGATGTTACTTATCTCGGGATGTTGTTCGATGAGAAGCTCCTGTTCCGCTCGCACATAGAGAAAACCCTAGTTAAGTGCTCCGTCTTGGTTAGGTGTTTGTATCCGCTCATTTGCCGCAGATCTCGCCTCTCAAGGCAAAACAAACTGGCTGTCTACAAACAGATCATAGCCCCCGCGATCTTCTATGCCGCCCCGGTGTGGGAATCGTGCGGGTTGCACAGGTTGCACAGGTTGCACAGAATAGAGTGTTGAGGATGATCCTAGATCGTCCATTCGACACAAGAATAGCAGACCTCCATCAAGAGGCAGAAATTCCCAAAGTAGATTCCAAAATTGAGGATATGACAACCAAATTTATCCAAAAATGCAATCTTTCTGAACATGCTGTAATAAGCAATTTGTACATAGCAGGTTAAGTGTATATAGTACAGTAGGTTAGTTTTAAGCTGTAAATAGTAGTATTAAGTAGTTTCTCTTCAAATTCTAAAAACAAAACGAACCAATCCCACCAAGGTGGTCGACCGTGTACTAAGTCTAGGACTAATTCTGTAAAACAAATTTTGAATTTTGCCCATACCTAAAGATGAAGAAAGCAATTAAATCACTTAGACAAATGTATATGGTAATCATCCAAGTTGAACTGAAATAAAGATCATTTAAACTAAACTAAACTAGCCAATTTCAACGACTTCGCGATTTTTGATCTGAGACTGACATATACGAGCGTCAATTTTGACATAAAACTAAATCATAATAGACGTGAAATTCAGCTCAATCAAAGATACTTTTCGTCGAGTAACGAACTGTTCAGTCTCGGAGCACTTGTTTGTAAACATTTTTGTTTACGTCTCGTCCTTTATGTCAAAGATGGATTCCGTCACTTGTAAAATTAGGTATTTCTAAGTGTGTGGGTGTCCAAAATTAGTTTTCGGTTCGCGGCTTCTATCAAGTATAACTACTTTTAAACAAAATGAATCGTGACGAACTTTTCAGCACTGAAAGAGGAAACATTTCAAAACAAACTGCTGTTAAACATTCCAGATCGGACCGCTAAGAGCACTGCGGTAAAATTAACAGTGTGTCGGGATATTAAATGACTCAAGCTTTACGTGCCAACTGGCTGGAAACGTAAGGACAATGCCAACACGGTGTATATGGTATGGGAATTTGCATTGGCATAGGCATTGGCATTTTTATGATCCATGACGTAGAAACATTTTCAGAATGATATAGAGTATGATTGTACTTGCCACAAAATTATGCTAATGCAGAAATGGTACAGGCATCAAAAGTTCTCAATTAATAACTGTGGAAGTGCATCTAGAACACTAAGTTGAGAACACGCAATAAGCTTGAAATGCTAAGAAGAAGAAGAAGAAGATGTAAGGCTTTTGATTAAGTTCCCCACAATCTAGCTGTCACGAAGTTAAGCCGCCTTAGTCTACCTCTATTGATCGTTCGCTGGTTAGAATCGTAGTTGTTATCCAGGAAGGCCTTCGTAAAGGTTTATGATGCGTTCAGCATACCATCAGGTGTTCCTCAAGGGAGTCACCTGGGACCTCTCATATTCGTTTTGTTCATAACGATGTGTGTGACCAACTGAGCTTCTGTAAGCTGTTGTGTGCAGCTGATTTGAAACTTTACCGTGTGATCAAGTCGATCGTTGATTGTTGCGCACTTCCGATATCGAGCGACTGACATTGTGGTGTTAAACGAACGGAATGGTAGCCAACACAGCCAAGTGCAAAGTAATTACCTTACCGTGGTCAATAACCGATCAGATTCGACTACTCGATGAATCATTCGCCGCTTGATAGAGTAAGCGCCATTAAGGATCTTGGGCTCATCTTAGGTGGAAAACTGAGGCTAAATATGCACATATCCATGACAATTGCAAAGGCAAATTCCATGCTTGGATTCCTGCGTCGCAATAAATCACAATTCGACGACGTGCACGTCAGGAAATCGTTGTACTGTTCTCGGTTTGGAAGCGAGCTTGATAATGGAATGAAAATTTGGACTCCGTATCATGCTGTACATGTTCAGTCACCCCAGTATTATGGGTCACCCACAATTATGAGCAACTTTCATTTGATTAACACGCAGAACCGACTGACCCATAATAGTGGCACGCATCGAGGGAATACAAAAACGCTTCGTTGTCGCTGCATTCCCTAGCAGGAGAAAATAACTAATGAATACCTAATGCTAAAATTTGGTATTGATCAGCATGACATAAGAGCTAAAATACCAAAGAATAATACCAAAAATTGCATGCAAAATACTTTGTAAATAACAGAAATTGATATTTTGATATCGGGTTACGGCGGCTTCCGTGAACCAATCCCGAAAATCTAGCTCCTTACGAACATAGATGCGTACTGATTGGACTTCAATCTTTGTCAAGCCGGCGTAGGTTCCTGCAGAGGATGTTCGTTTAGGCCGGAACAAACTTTTGTGATGCCATGGCCGATTAAATTGATTTTGATTTTTTTTTTGATATCATCATTCTGGTGAGTGTTTCTTACATCTGTAGTACTCCCATTAGACACCTCCCTTTTTGTAATATATTCAAGAATGTGTTGTGTTCAGTCGAATGTCCATTCACAAATAAATGTAATGTTAGAATAAGACCGGGTCGGGTAGCAGGTTCGTTTTGAGGTTCTTTAGAGCTGAACTTTCCACCAAAAAAATCACAAACATGAGTGTGTTTCAGAATGATTGTATAGCGGCACCGTTGGTGTAGTGGTATGCGTGATTGCTTTCTCACCCCAATGGGTCTGGGTTCAATCCCAGCCGAGGTCGGTGGGTTTTTTTTCTGAGGCATACAAATCTCTGGTCACGTCTTCCTTGGTGGAAGTAAAGCCGTTGGTCCCAGCCAATGTGTGTTGAATGGGTGCGATATCCTACGCAGGTGTGGAAGCTGGATGGCAATCGATGTCCGTCGGTGATTGGCACTAGATTGCGGAACAGGTTGTCGGTCTGGAAAGAAAGGAAAGGATGGTAGGGGCGCGACCCCGGCTTAGAGGTTAGTAGCCATACTTTTCACGCCAAAGTCACGAGTTCAAATCTGAACACCGCACAAGTCACGAATGACCCAAGAACGTTAAAGTAACTTTAATAATAATAATAAAAAAGAAAGGATGATTGTATTTATGGTGGAAATACACTATTTTCAAGTAAATTTCGTTGTTCATCAAGTTCTGACTATATCTGGGGACATACATGGGATTTCTTTATGTCCTTCACACCATTATGGGGTATGTAATGATTTTTGGTAGCAAATCTTCTCAAAAACTGCTATTAAATTTAAGAACTTTTGCCCACCGGCAAAAGTTCGTTTTGAACACTCTTCCGTTAAAATCGTTCTAGCTACGAATAGACTGAAAACTCATCAAAGGTCTGTACGAGAAAGTTGTAAACCTTAAATGAGGGATCTTGTGTATGGAAATAGCTTGATTCCTAATGCTTGGAGGTATGCGAAATTTTATTTTTTTTTCAACTAAGGTCGAACTTTTACCCCATCTTACTCTACTTATTTACGCTTGTGAAAATTGTTGAAGGAAAACTTGGGTTATGATATTGGTAGTTATTTGTTCCAAATGAGTAAAACATTTTTCTCAGCAGTCTTATAAACATATCGTCGTTGTTACATTTCTGGAACATTCCAATGACATTGTTTTGACAAGATAGATTTTGACGTCTGGATGTAATGAATAATACTTTCACTCAAAATCAGAAATAATTTAGCAGTGACCAAAAGAATTCAGGTTCAAGAGTGACAGGAAATTTCTTGGATAAAATGCTATTTCTGATTGTCCAGGCGAGATGGATATAGTTTGATGGATATAGTAGATACAGCTTCCGTAACCGACCATTTCAAACCGTAGCGCCAATAATTTCAAAGAACGAATTACCAGAATTATCATTAGCTTTTACGTTTGAAAACAGAAATCGTCACACCTGCTCCTTTAATTCAGCCCGTATTAATTACGGTAAACACTGTGTTCATTCTAAATAGCCGTCTGAATGGAACTGGTCGTTTAGCCGGCCCCCGGTTAAAATCACAATGTGCATCTCCACATCGCAAACCAAGGTGAAGAGGTTATCATTTTTAGTACGAAGACTTTTGACGATTTGCGGATTCAGTCAAAGTCAAAGATATGTGGATTCAGTCAACGTTCAAGCAGATTTGGAATAGGGAGATATTTGTGCGGCGTCTGGTATTACATGCTGCGATGAAACATTTATTTGGTAATTTTCAATTATATATAGACTACACTGGAGGAAATGAATAAAAGAACACTTTAAAAAGCACGGTTCCTCCTAGTTTCAAGAATCAGAGAATTATAAATCATTTGTTCTACAATATGAGTCTAAGAATCATCAATTACATCACGTACGTAGTAGAAACAAATGAAAATGTTATTTTCTCCTTCGGAAATAAAGATAAGGATGTAATTCGCCTTCTGATTTTATGGCAAAGATGCAAACATGTAGGCTTTATCTAAACCTTCCACTATTTAATTTCACGCCTGATGATTATGCTTTCCACTCTACCATTTGTGGGGCGCATTATGCCCCACTTAGAGTACCAAATAGAAATGGTTAAAATGATTGCTATTTTTTTCTGTTCAACATGCCAGTGAAGCTTTCGAACCGAAAGATGAAGGGTCTAGGGGCGATGGGGTTAAAATGACCATGCTAATGTTATAGCCACAACGTGAATAGATTTTACAAACGATATTCTCAATGAAAATTAATAAATTCTTATTTAAATTGTTGAAATTGAAAAGACCTACAAAACCTGTTTTCAACGCACTGCGGGTAAAAGCACATACTAGTCTCAATCCATGGAAGCATACGTTTAGGCTTTATCTTTGTTTTAACTCTATTGAATATAATATTCACTGGGCGCATTACACCCCACTTAGATGTTGAAAATAACTATAAGTTTTCTATTAAACATATCATTCAACCTATTTAGTCAAATGATACAGTATGTATCTGAGAACTTGCATCAATCGAATAATTAATTTTGGAAATATTCAGGAATACCTACCAGCTGTTTCAAAAAATCACTATTTTTATATGGTTTTTAGTCAAAATTGTTTTTCAATTTTATTAACTTAAAATGTCTTTCTTTCAATAGTTTTATACTTCCATTCATATAGGACGTTGAAAGTTCAAAATATGGCAACATGTTTTCGTCATCATATTAACTTGAAGCTGATATAAAAGGAAGGTGCATTTTGCCCGCTATGGGCATTTTACCCACATTTCCCCTATGTAACAACTTGCATCAACCCAATCGCTAATATTTCTAGTGACCAGAGATACCAGCTATTTTAAGAATTAGCTTTTTGCGTAGTTTTTTTCAAAATAGTTTTACAATTTAATAAAATTTAAATGACTTTCATTACCTCGTAAAAGCCTGGGACACACTTTTTATTACTAAAAATATGTATCCCAGAGATGCCATACCCAACAAACAATTTTAGCTGCAGATTAGCTTATACAGTAAAAATTTGCCTTATGCAGCTAATTTTTGTCTGTATAAGCTAAGCTGCAGCTAAAATTGTTTGTTGGGTAGCCGATTAAATTTAATTCTTTTAGCATCATTCCGGTGAGTGGCTCTTATATGGGTGGTACTCCCCTAAGCCCCTCCTTTTTTGTTATGTATTTAAGAATGTGTTGGCACGGGGTCGTTTTTTTTCAAATATTTATCATATATCTTACTTATCATTGCGAGAACACATTATAAGACCACATGCCTACTTTGGAATGCTCCGTATTATGGTTTCATATGGTCAAATTTATTATCTACCATAACCATATCATGCAACATATCAAATCACATTTACTTGACGAAATATGACCAATGGCTCTTAGAACAACAACCATTGAGATGTAGTGCCGGTGGTGTAGTGCTAAGCATGATTACCTCTCATCCCAAAGGGCCTTGGTTCGATGAACATAACATAGAGTAACCATGACTTCAAACATCAACTGTAGTAAAAAACAAAAAAACATATCAGCTCCATTATTGGACATCCATCATCCGAAGCAATCCTCGTAGGCAGAGGTGATACGAGAAAAAGAAAGATACAGGTACCATAATCGTTACAATTTAGGAGCAATGGAATATTACTCACCTTTAACAGTAACGAATCTCACTCGATCCATTAATGCAATTCAGTCAGTCTACGCTTAAATGTTGCCACAGTAGTGTTGAAGTCGAAGAAGATGTAGACTTTGTTGAACCTAGCCAACATGAAGAGGACAGGAACAAGAAGGCCGTACAAGGAGTTCCGGGGAGGTTAAGTTAACCTAGTGTCTCCGGTGCGTCAGTTTCTCCTGTGAGAATTTTAGCAACAAACACCACTTGGGCATCATTCTGTCTCTGTTCAATCATTTGCATAGATCTCCATATTGTGGTAAGTTCAACGGATCTCGCCATGGAAGGCGTCGTAGGGAATATCTCTCATTTTTTCTCTGAATTTCTTCAATCCTATCAGCAAGGTTGCAAATACTCATTTCAGCTAAAACAATTTTTTCTAAATTATGAAATAATTAGATGCCATGATCAAATTTTGAATTGGTAGGATACAAGAAGAGGTTACAAAGAATGTGTTTGACATATTAAACCTGTTTATTTCACTTCATGAGAGTCACAATCAGCGATTTTTCACAAACTCACTCACTCACTCAGCGATCAGCAAATCGCTGATTGTGACTCATAGGAAGCAAAATTTACAGGTTTTATGTTTCCAACGCATACTTTGTAATCTCTTCTTGTAAGTTACAAGTAAAACATATCATCTTACCATCTTTTGGTTTTATTATTCCGAAAAACATTATTTTAGCTGAAATAAGTCTTTGCAACCTTGCCTATCAGTCCAAGTTGGCTCGTACGGGTACCATACTACAGAGTTGGATTCCAGAATCGATCGAACCAGAGCGCAGTTCAGAGTCCGGAGGCAGCGAGGATCGGTAAATTCGTAGGATTTTTTGAACATAAATCCCAGCTGTCGATTGGCTCTACAGCTAATACCGTTGTAGTGTGATCGAAAGGTCAGCGCTGAATCCAGCATGACACCAAGATCACGAACTTGAAGAACACGCTCAAGGGGCTGACCATTAATTGAATAATCGTACGTAATCGGATTGAACTTGCGATGAAACGTTATATGTTACATTTGTGGATACTTAACGTCAGCATGTTCCGGGTGCAAAACTAGCAAAACTATTCAGCAGCAGTTGTAGAGCATAGCAGTCCTCGATACCTTGTTACTAGGCAGATACTCCTGTGTCATTTGTAGTGAAACTGCCATGAAATATACATTTTCTGGATTGAAATGTACACTGCCGACCAATTTGTTTTGTTTACCGAGTGATAGGGGAGATGGGAGTAAAATGAATATGCTAAGGAAGATCCCCGTTTAATCTACAAAGTGAATCGATATTTAAGTGCAATGCCATTTATATGTTGGATTAGGCTTTTGGCAAGGTATTACAATTGATATGCTTGATGCAAATAGCTTATTTTATTTTTCTTAAATTGGTAAAACTGAAAGCACTAACAAAATCCTGTTTTCCCATTACTTCGGGTAAAATGCGTTTATTGATTTCAGCCACGGAATCTTACATTCAGGCTTGATCTATGTTCTTTCTCCATTGAATTTCAAAGGTTCACGCCTGATGGTTATGCTTTCCACACTACAATTCACGGGGCGCATTATACCCCCCTTAAAGCAACAAATGGTAGTATTGAAAATAACTACTATTTTTCTCATAAACATACCATTACACAGTTCAAACCAAACCTGTAAATTTCCGTTGAATAAATAAATGGACTACATGATTAATGATATCTTTTTACATGTTGTTGCAACCTTCGTTTGCATCGTTTGCATCGCACCTTGGGTCCAACAACTTTGGGCTGCCGTGTCGTTACCCCACTTTCGGTGAGCCGCTGCGTCTAAAACGTCAGCATGCGGCCTGTACAGATATCGGGACAAAAGGTAAAACATTCAATGTGTGAGTGACAGTGCAAAGGTGAGAAATGCAGATTGGCATTAAAATTAAAATTAGACTTTATTGTAATATTGTTTCTTAATTTAGCTTAATACTATCTACTATCTATCTATACTAAGTTTCACAAATTGTACACAAAAACAGGTAAACACGAATATTAATGAACCATGCAAATAAGTTAACCTAACCCTAGGACAATTTCACACAGCTATTACACATAATTGATGAACAGTACGGATGTTGCGAATACGGACAGAATTAATTACTGAAGAACACTAAACGTAAGTACTAAACAAGTAGATGCAAATTAAAAACACTATCTAACGAATATCCTAAACATAATTAAAGTAAACGATGTTAAAACTCGTAATGCTAAACATAAACCCACGTAGATAATTTAACCTTAAACTACTACGTACAACAAAACTTATGCTACTGTACAATTATGTTTTCTCCGTTAGGGATTTTTTAACGTTACTGTTATTGAAATATAACGTTCACAAAACCGGAAACTGTCTCTTTTCGTCAATCTCGCAAAATTAATATGTTTTTAGTTTTATAATAATGTAATTTTGCAAGTGCTGCAAAATTCAAAACACATTTCATTGCCATACAGCTTTACGGCCATTATTGAGGTTTGGTATCAAAATCTATTTTGATTGAAATTAATTGATGAGCGTTTTAGTAAAATAATTGTGTACCTTTTTCGTCGATTTTTCCTTTTAATTATACCTACTACTGTTGTATCACTTTCACTTTCACTCATTTGTAATATCTTTAATTGATCTGTTGTAAATTGTTGTGACGACTTGTTGACGACAAACCCATCAAGGGGTTGCACTGTTGGTATTGAAATTATGTTACTTAACACTGTTGAAATTTTTTGTCATGTTATTTTCTTTTACGCTCTGATTCACATTTTTCTGCAATTTTTTACTTGTGTTAGGAATGATGTAAATTCGTTAGGATATTAGCTTATTTGAAATGTAAATAATATGATTCAAAATTTTTAATATTTAATTTACTGTATAATTTTTTAATGCTGTGTTTTATATATTCTTGTTCCATTTTGTATACGATGTGTGGTGGCATGTGTGTTTTTACTATAATGTTGTGGTTTACTGGTGTAATGTGGTGTGTTTTGCACCTTTTTTAAAAGGCAATGTCTTTATGTAATGAAGCATTTTTTTACCTAATGCTATAAATTTATTTGAGTCTGACGCTCTTGATGCGCGTTTTAGTAGAATAATTGTATACTTTTGACGTTGGATAACGTCTTTTGGCAACAACGGGGGTACAAAATTGAAAACAGTCATTTTGGATGCGTTACGAAAAATTAAAAGATTTTGAACGATAATAACTCAACCGTCTCTCGATAGATTTACGAGATAATGGCATCAATCGATTGGAAATATTTCTAGCAATTTGCTGAATGTTTCAAAACTTTTGATTTCATTCTGTAAACTATTGAAAAATGGTTAAAAGTAAACCATTGTCTAAAGATGGTGAAAATCGATTGATTTTTTTATATTCTTATACTTTCTCCAACCGGGACATCAGATGCGAGTATCTGACACCTCTGATATTTTCTGTTCTACTATATAAGCGTCCAACAAGGTCGCCCGTTCCATCATTGTCTATCCGATCGTCGACCCAGCAGCAGAGCAGCAGTACCAGAGCAGCGGAAGCAGAGCAACGGCAGCAGAGCCTGGGGGCGAAAGGGCAACTACGCCGAGTGCGTTGGTGCCAGTGCTCCGGTATACTGGGCCACCGTCATGGAATGCCCAGCTGCTGCAGTTCTCAGTCGTCTGCTCCGCAAGGGCAACTACGCCGAGCGCGTTGGTAAAATGTCCCTTTTCAGGGCCACAACATTATCAAGAAAGAGTTTAACGTACGTATGCGAGTATCTGACACCTCTGATATTTTCTGTTCTACTATATAAGCGTCCAACAAGGTCGCCCGTTCCATCATTGTCAACAACATCAGCCCAACAAAACGGCCACCAAACTTTCGCGAAAGAGTTATTAAGGAATATTCCTAAAATATAATATACACAATTAAGAACACCACATCCAACGCCAACCCTGCGGTCGTATCTGGTATACAACCCTTCCAACTTTTTCGTCGATTTTTCATTTTAATTCTACTACTTTTGTGTCACTTTCACTAATTCACTTTCACTTATTCATTTTCACTAAATCACTTTCACTAATTCACTTTTACTAATTCACTTTCACTAATTCACTCTCACTGATTCACTTTCACTAATTCACTTTCACTAATTCACTTTCATCAATTCACTTTCAATAATTCACTTTCACTAATTCACTTTCATCAATTCACTTTCAATAATTCACTTTCACTATCACTTTGAACTATAAGTAGTAAACGAAATACGTATCTGTTATTGTACAAAGTGGTGGTGAAAGTGAATTACTGAAAGTGAATTAGTGAAAGTGAAAGTGAATTAGTGAAATTGAAAGTGATACAAAAGTAGTCGAATCAAAAGAAAAAAATCGACGAAAAGGTATTTTTCGGTGTGTTAGAAGAGAATAAATTTAAAAAAAAGTTGCATTGTTTTTCCGTTGTTTCAATTTATTTTTATCACGGTTTTGATATTATTTTAATTGAATCTGATTTTCCAATGGTACAAATTGAGCTTTTCTTATGCAGATTTGACTTTTCGAAAGTGCATGCCTAAATATGTCATTGCTTATTAATTTCGCTGTCTCAGATGTTTCCGGTAAGGTTTTTAACAATCAGACACTATTTCACAATTTGCTGTTTTACGTTAAATGCATGTAAATCTATAGCGTATGTAACTGTAAATTTAATGTGTAGCGTAAAATTGTATGTCACAGCTGAATTCCGGGAATAAATTTCATCGAAAAGAAAGAAATTTGTACACATTGGATATATGTAGTTAGCGGCGCCAGTGGTGTAGTGGTAAGCGTGATTACTTCTCACCCCTGCAGGCCTGGGTTCAATCCCAGTCGGCGCCACCGGGATGTTCTGAGGCATAACACCTCTGATCACGCCTTCCTTCGGAAGGGAAGTAAAGCCGTTGTTCCCCGGTTAACGAGTTGATGGGTCGATAGGTAGGGTCCAGGTGTGAGAGCTACCTTCCTGGAGTCGGTAGCGTTGGTGCTCAGCACGGAAAACAAGATCGACGGAAAACAAATCAAGGAAAGAAAAAAAGATATATGTAGAAATTTCCACTTTTCGTTAAAATGTATGCCCGGAATTCAGCTGCTGGAGTGCTAATTCTTACCAATATAGCTAAATCACCAAGGCACGGGTCTTCCCTATAGAGAATGTACAAATATGTTCATAAAATCTAAATTCATATTTCAAGATTTCATCAGATTCAATTAGCTGGAAAACTTTTGCATACCGTAATCCGGGGATAAATTGATCTCTTTTAACGTAAATAAATAAATTCCTACAGTAAACTAAATTGAAAAAACTAATGGTATTTCAATCAGTAGCTATGAGGGCTCCATTGTGATTTATTATAATATTGGATGTTTTATTAATTTTTAGGAAATTTTTGAAATTAAGATTTTAAATTATCGATATGGGGTGAAATTTATCAACCCCTCAAATGACTTCCCAGTTCCCAGTTCCCTAGTAATAGTTCTTATTAAATGTGGGTTCCCTGAATTCGATTCAGATACTAAAACCCTTGTGTGAAAAAAGTCTTAAAGGCACAATTGCGCCTAAATGTAGGGGGCTGTCCATAAACTACGTAGACACTTAGGGGGGAGGGAGGGGTTCCAAAAATGTCTACGTTTGTCTACGGGGGGGGGGGGGGAGGGGTGAAGGTCCTGTCTACGTGGTTTTATTAGAACAGTTTTTTTTTTATGTATTTAGCCGCTTACTATTGTGATGCTTCCATCTACAAATTTATTCCGAATAGAACATTTTCATTGAGAGATCAAGAACAAAACCACAAATAACCCAATAATTGAACATTATGAGGAAACATAACCCACAGGAATAGACAGTTGAATTGCATAAAATTTGGTGTGCCTAAATTCAGTTTTGGATAAATCAGGATGCGAAGCTGACCGAATTATTGGCCTTTTTGAATTATTGATTAGTTGTTAAGTCTATGAAATTCAAATGACCACTATCTGGAGTATTATTCAGTAAGAATAAAATATAAGGTCAGCAGTGAAATGCTGTTCCAATTCATCTAAAAGGATTCCATTTCGCTTAGTGCAAACGGTTGAAGGCCGGCGCACAATGCATAAAGTATCACGCACATTTGATCCGGTTGTAATACGTTCCTGCAAAATAAAAGCTCAATCTATTGTCTAACTATCAAATTTGCATCAACGCTTCGTAAACGAAACAAATGTGCGTGAGCTTTAAGTAAGATTTGACTAATTAGCTGGATATTCAAATTATTTGGCAATATCATTTAAGGAGAGACCCAGGAAGAGTTGGAGATAAGTGGAAATAAGTTGTGGATACCACCGCTATTCGCATAACAGTTCCATGTATATAGGAAATCCACAGGACATAGTAATACGAATAGATATTCTCTCTTTTTACACAAAATTTGAAAAAATCAGCAATTTTTTTTTTTTTGGTTTTGAATTATATTTTTAGAAGTTATCAAGTTTTGGGTTTTTACTCAATACTCCATAGCGACTAGACTACCATACTTCTCCATTGATACATAGCTAACATAAATCAAAAAAAAAAAACAAGTTGAGTATTATCATCATATTTTTACTAAGAAGCATTTTTAATTATCTTTCATTTTATATTTTGATCTTTGGAATCGGCCGTGCGGTTCAAAAATTGACTTTAAAATAAAATCGTTTTTGAAAAAAAAATCCATTGGTAATCTTGGTCACATATATATATAGGAAAGGATTACTAGTTTATGCTAAGTGTTCAGAAAAGCTTATGCTCATAGATTCTCATACAAGTGTATCCGTGGCATAAGTAAATCATCTCAGCAATCCACGAAAAACCCGCATGAAAAATCCGGAAAACCATTGCCAGGGTGAAACATTTTTTCTTATATTTTTTTATGCTTGAATAAGGTACACCATAAGGTACACCGGGGTAAGTTGAAAAGGAAGGCATAACTATTAGCGGAAGTGTGATATCACTGTGATTGAGCAGAGCAGTTCCAGGCCAAATAGCAAAAAAAAATGATTTTCAAACTCGACCTTCTCCGATTTGCATGAAACTTTATATAAATAGTTGCCTTGTATGGTAAATCATTCACATTTCAGCTAAAATTAAGCCATTTTGAATCATGCAAAAAGTTATTCAAAATATTTCAATAAATCCACGAAAACGCCACAACAAATCTAAATGACATCTGAGACAATGTTGTAGGAAGAAATAAATGCTTTTCAGAAAAAATATAAATGGTACAAAAATTTACGAAGTTTTTGGTAAAAAATCTAAAAAGTGTTAAAAACATTAATAACAAAAATGACCCTCTTTAATATTTTTGAACCATTTTTATTAAAAAGCATATTCAAAGTTCTATTTTTTTGTGAAATTTTCAAGTTGGACACTTAAAAATTGACAAAAATCATGGAAAAACTTTAAAACTTTTTGTTTATACAACGTTTTGCAAGTTTTCCCAAAGAAAACAATTTATTAGGTCCAAACAATCAAATTGTGTTCAACTATATACCAAAAAATTGTCTAAACAAAAAGTTAAAATATTTGATTAAAAGTTGTTGTTTTATGATTTTTATCAATTTTTAAGTGTCCAACATGAAAATTTCACAAAAAATAGAATTTATCATAATGGATAAATATCATAGAACAAGAACTTCTAGTTAAATGTTTTAACTTTTTGTTAAAACGATTTTTTGGTATATTGTTGCACACAATTTGATTGCTTAGACCTAATAAATTGTTTTCTGTGAAAAAACTTACAAAAACTTGTACCATGATTTTTGTCAATTTTTAAGTGTTCAACTTCACAATACAATAGAACTTTGAGTATGCTTTTTAATAAAAATGGTTCAAAAATATTGAAGAGGGTCATTTTCTGTTATTAAAGTTTTTAACACTTTTAAGGATTCGTACCAAAAGTTACATTAATTTAATGAATCTTTTATATTTTTTCTGCAAAGCATTTTTTTTCCTACAATTTTATCTCGGACGTCATTTTGATTGGAAGTAACGATTTCGTGTTATGGTTCATTGAAAAGTTTTGAATACGCCATTTTGAAGTTTGTTTTATAAGATTCAAAATCGCCAAATTTGAGCTCAAATGTACATGATTGACCATAATTATGAAAAGTTTCATTCAAATCGGAGAAGGTCTGATCGACTCGTCATTTGGCGTGGAACTAGTCAGTATAATAAGCACCTATATGCATTTTTTTTACTGTTAAAACAAATAGTTGGAAGTAGTTATCTTCTCCAAAAAGATGAGTTTTGTATAATTTAATCCAGTGATGTACATATGAAGGCCAGTTAGAGTGATTTCACACAAAATTTCGGTCACACTAATTTTCCGAAATATTTAAAGCATTTCAACTTGCCCCATATTTTTGCACCCCATAGGGTAAAATGAAATGAGTACAGGAGCAAGTTAAAATGGATGATGATTGTCACAATCTCATTACAAAAAAACAGTGCAGTTGGTTGGAGGACAAACCGGAAATAGTAGTGATTGATGACGAGTAATTGATTGTTGCTCTATCCGATCATTTAAAATGATTTTCATTGTTACAAATTATTATAATGCATAAATGTATTATGCATTTACAGACAGACTGGGGTCAACTTGTTGTAGTAACACTAAATATGTTCATATTGCTAATAAATTACATTTATAATGCGAGTAGTTGTCAACAATTGAAAGTATTTTGTTTAATGTTTATTTCATTGTAATTCCTTGATTATTGTCTGGATGTACTACACTACCAACCGTTCACTATAGTACAGAAACTTCTGAAAAAAGCCCGGAAGCTTTTCAATAGGGCTAAACGAACACAACAGTGGGAACAATATAAGAAATCCCTCACCGCTTATAATAAGGAAATACGGAGATCAAAGAAGATACACTGGAGGCATACATGTGAGAACATTGAAAATACTCCAGCAACTGCTAGGTTGCAGAAAATTCTCGCTAAAGATCATTCCTGGGCACTGGTCTGGGCACTTTGAAAAAAAAAAGAGGATGGCTCTTTTACTACTTCTAAAAATGAAACGTTAGAGTTGATGATGAGAACGCATTTTCCATGTTCTATTATTAATTCAAACGAAGACCAAAACGTAACGACAACAGCAATAGGTCTTGTCATAATGAAGTCAACTTATATTGGGTTCCTGGTCATTGCGGGATTGAGGGAAATGAAAGAGCTGATGCACTAGCAAGACTCGGATCTTCTCATAAGTTCATCGGGCCAGAGCCCTTTTGTGGCTTATCGGCTGCATCTCTTAGAATGGGGCTAAAAGCGTGGAAATCTTCAAAAGTGGAGGAAAACTGAAAGAACACTTCTATTGCTAGGCAGTCGAAACGATTCATTAATCCAAACATTTCTGTGACCCACAAAATCCTGGAACTTTCCAAGAAAGATCTTAGTATATATGCAGGTCTTATAACAAGTCATTGTCCGAGCCGTTATCACTTGAAGCTGATTGGAAAACTTCAAGATGATGTATGTCGCTTCTGTGGCATAGAAAAGGAAGACTCGGAACATTTGCTATGCCACTGTCCGGCAATTTTCAATAAAAGGCGTAAATTCTTC
This sequence comes from Ochlerotatus camptorhynchus, assembly GCF_037179485.1. Classification (NCBI taxonomy): domain Eukaryota; kingdom Metazoa; phylum Arthropoda; class Insecta; order Diptera; family Culicidae; genus Ochlerotatus; species Ochlerotatus camptorhynchus. The sequence goes on from NW_027041105.1 coordinate 565,217, forward strand.
GACAAGGGGCTGATAAAACCCTTTGACATTTGGGGAACAACTCCCAGTACAGCAGTGCACTTTATTCGAAGTATACAGTCAGGAATCCTTATTGCCGGGGTAACGGGGGCGTGAATAAGGAACCGCGAATAAGGATACCCACAGCTTATGGGATTTTCACTAATGGGGGCTGTAGTGGATTATCTCATTTGTTTCAATACATAAAGCTATACTGTCTTCGACAAAGTTGCTGTACTGGGTTAGACCAACAAGCCTGTGCTATTCGATTCAGGTTAAATTGGGAACTACGCCGCTAGAGGCGCTTCACTTTTATGTTACTTATGACGGGTGCTATAATATATGGATCATATTTCCAACATAGAATATTTCGTGATCCTGACCATATAGAAAGTTACTGTCTTCAGCAAAGTTGTTTTGGTGACAAAGTCCTTTCGGATGGTGGCCATATTAGTTCAGAACTCTCTCACTACGCAGCGCTAGTGTGCATGTGAAATTCCTATATAAACTGTATCTCGAGAGCCTGACCAATTAGAAAGTTGCTGTTTTCATCAAATTTGGGCAGGTGACTAAGTACTTTCGGATGATCGTCATATTATTTCAGAACTCTCACACTACGCGGCGCTAGTGTACACATGAACTTCCTTAATATGTTATGTCTCCAAAGCTTGTCCATATAAGATGTTGCTGTGCAATGTGAGAACAGGAACCGGAAAAGGGATGACGTGTAGAGGCCGGAAATCGATGCCAGACGTCATTTTGGAATCCAAGATGGCGGCCATCGGGTCAAGAAAAACTGTCAAATACTCTACAATATGAGTATTTCTGGAAAGGAAACGACGTGTAGAGGCCGGAAATCGATGCCGGATGCAATTTTGAAATCCAAGATGGCGGCCATCAGTTTAAGAAAAACTGTCAAATACCCTACAACATGGGTATTTTCGGATAGGAGATGACATGTAGAGACCGGAAATCGATGTCAGATGCCATTTTGTAATCCAAGATGGCAGCCATCGGGTCAAGAAAAACTGTCAAATACTCTACAATATGAGTATTTCCGGAAAGGAAACGACGTGTAGAGGCCGAAAATCTATGCCAGATGCCATTTTGAAATTCAAGATGACGGCCATTGGTTCAATAAAAACTGTCAAATATGGGTATTTCCGGACGTGTAGAGGCCGGAAACCGATACCAGACGCCATTTTAAAAACCAAGATGGCGGTCATCGGTTTTAAGAAAAACTGTCAAATATCCTACAATGTGGGAATTTCCGAAAAGGGACGACGTGTAAAGGTCAGATATACATTCCAGACGCTATTTTGGAATCCAATATGGCGGCAACATGTTTTCCATAAATAAGGCTTACCAAGCATATTGCGTATAATTTATTGTGTATAGCGTATCATTGAGTAAGATCGCAACATAACGTGGAAAATTCCTCAAAACAATAAAATGCTTTGATTTGTTTTGTTTTTTCTATCGTAAGCTACAGATTTATTCCACATTTTATTTTCTCTTTCGATAACAAAGAACCAACCAGCGCTGTCTAGTCACTCTCGTTCTTCCACACCGTGAGATGGGTCTCGACTTCCCTTAGCAAATCTTGCATTTTTGCACTCCGTTCAACATTGCTGTCCAATGTGCAGAAACTTTCGACCTCGGATAGTTGATTTAGTTTTAACTCGATTTCTGCCGCACCAGGTGGTGGATGAAAATATCAACCATATTCACTGTAGAGGGGTCCAGGAATAAATCTGTAGTTTACGATAGAAAAAAAAACAAAACAATTAAAAGCGTTTTATTGTTTTGAGGAATTTTCCACGTTATGTTGCGATCTTGCTCAGTGATACGCTATACACAATAAATTATACGCAATATTCTTGGTAAGCCTTATATATGGAAAACATGTTTTTTTTAACTAGTTCGTTTATTTGGAAGGCTCAATCACGTTAGCTTTACGGAGCCGATAGTTCATTGTTCTTTGTTTGTAACAACATTCACTTAATTCTATGTCTAGTAGGAGTTGGACCGAATACTCGCGGCTTACTCGAGGTAAGAGAGGTACATTGTCGAAGGATAGGATCAGGGGAGGAGCTTGGGGGTAAGGTTTCGTTGTCTCATCAGAGCGTTGTCACCAGTATGAACGGTAGTGCGGTTCTAGTTTCGTCTGGAGTTCGATCGGCTATGGTGACCATGGAAAACATGTTGCCGCCATATTGGATTCCAAAATAGCGTCTGGAATCTATATCTGGCCTCTACACGTCATCCATTTTTGGAAATTCCCACATTGTAGTGTATTTGACAGTTTTTCTTAAACTGATGGCTGCCATCTTGGATTTCAAAATTGCATCCGGCATCGATTTCCGGCCTCTACACGTCGTTTCCTTTCCAGAAATACTCATATTGTAGAGTATTTGACAGTTTTTCTTGACCCGATGGCCACCATCTTGGATCCCAAAATGTCGTCTGGCATCTATTTCCGGCCTCTACACGTCGTCTCCTTCCAAAAATATCCATATTGTAGGGTATTTGACAGTTTTTCTTGAACCTATGGTCGCCATCTTGGATTACAAAATGGCATCTGACATCGATTTCTCTACACATCATCTCCTATCCGGAAATACCCATGTTGTTGGGTATTTGACAGTTTTTCTTGAAACGATGGCAACCATCTTGGATTCCAAAATGGATTCTGACATCGATTTTCGGCCTCTACACGTCGTTCCCTATCCGGAAATACCCATATGGTAGGGTATTTGACAGTTTTTCTTGACACGATGGTCGCCATCTTGGATTCCAAAATGACGTCTGGCATCGATTTCCGGCCTCTAGACGTCGTCCCCTTTCCAAAAATATCCATATTGTAGGATATTTGACAGTTTTTCTCGAACCGATGGCCGCCATCTTGGATTCCAAAATGGCATCTGACATCGACTTCCGGCCTCTACACGTCATCCCTTTTCCGGTTCCTGTTCTCACATTGCACAGCAACATCTTATATGGACAAGCTTTGGAGACATAACATATTAAGGAAGTTCATGTGTACACTAGCGCCGCGTAGTGTGAGAGTTCTGAAATAATATGACAATCATCCGAAAGGACTTAGTCACCTGAACAACTTTGCTGAAAACAGCAACTTTCTATATGGCCAGGCTCTCGAGATACAGTTTATATAGGAATTGCACATGCACACTAACGCTGCGTAGTGAGAGAATTCTGAACTAATATGGCCACCATCCGAAAGGACTTGGTCACCAAAACAACTTTGCTGAAGACAGTAACTTTCTATATGGTCAGGATCACGAAATATTCTATGTTGGAAATATGATCCATATATTATAGCACCCGTCATAAGTAACATAAAAGTGAAGCGCCTCTAGCGGCGTAGTTCCCAATTTAACCTGAATCGAATAGCACAGGCTTGTTGGTCTAACCCAGTACAGCAACTTTGTCGAAGACAGTATAGCTTTATGTATTGAAACAAATGAGATAATCCACTACAGCCCCCATTAGTGAAAATCCCATAAGCTGTGGGTATCCTTATTCGCGGATAGCCCGGCAATAAGGATCCGGCAATAAGAGATACCGGCAATAAGGAATCCGGCAATAAGGATTCCTGACTGTAATGCCGTACTGGGATAATGCTATTAGTCAAGCGTTGGCGATCACTCCTAATAATAGTGATACGGCATCTTGATGTAGCTGAAGATAAAAAATGGGGAATATATCACAATAGATCAGAAAAATGGTCGCAGTGATGGAAATACCCGACAAAGAAAAAAAAACCGTACACTTTGGGAGATACTTTTAATCCCGCCAGGAGTTTATGTATAATATCCGCAAAGGGTTATTTTATACATGAATAATAGTGTTTTAAGGATTTTTTTTACAATTTTCATCGTTAAACTGCTGTATAATAAGTGTTTCAAATAGCCCCACTATCATCCCACTGCGACCTAGCAAGAAGTACAGTCGACTTGTTTCGCGCTCCGGTATTTCGGAAGTTTTCTCGGTATTCGGTTGGTTTAAATTATCAGTTTTTTCTCGCTTAGTGATTACTGGCATAGTACCCGGCTAAACAATTATCTGAAAGTGAGTTTTTCTGAGAAGAAAGTGGTTTTCGGCGCCATCGGAAAGAAAATTGTTCACTTGCAATTGGATATTCGCAAACCAATTTGCGCTTCATCGGTGCGTGATCACACATACCTGCACACAGATCATCGTCATCGAGTGTCAGCATCTGCCTCCGCATTTATACCGGTCATCCATCATCGTGTGTCCAGCAGAGTGCCGAACCTCATACAAGTACACCACTACAAAGATCGCCCGCACACGCGCATCGAAGGTCACCCACGCTGCGCGTCGCTCCGCTGCTGCTGTGTAATCACTCGGTGGTAGTAGTATAGCAGATAAGTTTTTTTTCCTGTTTCTTTCTCTCGCCTATCAGTTAAATTTAATTTTGTGTTTCTGTGTTTGTAGTTTTTTTTTTCTGTTTATTGTGTCTGTGTGGTTTTAAGCATCGTTTCAGTGGTAGAGCGTTTACCGCTCCCACTAGTACGGCAAAATGGACGTCTCGTCAGAAGACGATATGGACATTTTGTCGGAAGATGACACCAGTTTGCCACTCGATGGCAAGAAAAGACGAAAACGTCCTGTCATTCATGGTTCGTCTCAGAAAAGCCCCCGATCGCGAGCCTATCCAGATGACTCGACTGGGCCATGGGTTGTCTACTTTCAGCCCAAAAACAAACCTTTGAACTTGATGCAAATTTCCACTGATCTGACGAAGCGATACTCGGCCGTGACCGAAATCACGAAGGTTAGGCATAATAAACTTCGTGTTGTCGTTTCTAACCTGAAGCAGGCTAACGAGATTGCTGCCTCCCAGCTCTTTACGATTGAGTACAGGGTTTACATACCAGCTCGTGATGTGGAGATCGAAGGTGTGGTCACCGAAGCGAGTCTGACCCCCGAGACCTTGGAGAAGCAGGCGGTTGGCCGTTTCAAGAACCCCTTGCTCCCCCCGGTGAAGATACTGGATGTCCAAAAACTGGGCTCAGTATCTGTCAGCGAGGGTAAAAAGAGTTTTACCCCCACAGACTCGTTCCGTGTGACCTTTTCTGGTTCAGCCCTTCCTCACTACATCGAGCTGGGAAAACTTCGACTACCTGTGCGCTTGTTCGTTCCCCGGGTCATGAACTGCCAAAACTGTAAGCAGTTGGGACATACGGCGTCCCACTGTGGCAGCAAGGCACGCTGTTCCAAATGCGGGGAGAAGCACGAGGATGGCGCCTGCACAGTCACTGCACCAAAATGCGTGTACTGTAAGGGAACTCCTCATGGTCTCTCGTCATGCCCGGTGTACAAACAACGCGGGGAAAAACTAGAGCGCTCTCTTAAAGAACGTTCCAGGCGGTCTTTTGCAGAAATGCTTAAGACAGCCATGCCATCGACCAACGAAACAAATCCCTTCGCTCTTTTGTCAGATGACGAGTCTGGCTCTGACTTGGCTGAGGAGGGAGTTTCTTTCAGTTTTCCGGAAGGTTCTGCCCGGAAACGAAAACGCATCCGTTCGCGGAAAGTTGCAGATCAAGAACCCCAAATCAGCTTGCCCAAATCAAGGAGTGGTGGAAAAAAGGAGACTTCTACTCCTCCTGGATTCCGCAGAACTGATTATACCCAGGATTTTCCACCTCTCCCGGGGACATCCAAAACCCCCGATGCCCCAATTTTCAGAACACAAGCCCCTTCTTCATCTGGGTTGTTCTCATTTGATAACATTGTGGACAGTATCCTCAATTACCTCGATATTTCTGATCCTCTGAAAAGCATTGTTCTGGCAATGCTTCCTACTGTGAAAACCCTCTTGAAGCAGTTGACATTGAAGTGGCCCCTCCTTGCAGCAATCATCTCCTTCGATGGATAATTTTCCAAACGAGGTCGGGGATTTGATCACTGTTCTACAGTGGAATTGTCGAAGTCTTATTCCTAAGATAGAATCGTTTAAGTTTTTGGTTCACAATAACGATTGTGATGCATTTGCTCTGTGTGAAACTTGGCTCTCTTCAGATATCGATCTTCCTTTTCATGATTTTAACATTATTCGACTGGATCGTGAGGATTCGCGTGGAGGAGGAGTACTTTTGGGGATCAAAAAGTGCCATTCCTTCTATAGAGTGAATCTTCCACAATTTCCAGGTATTGAAGTTGTCGCATGTCAGGCTTTTGTTAAAGGCAAGAGCCTTTGTATTGCTTCTGTGTATATTCCTCCCCGAGTTTCGATTAGTCAAAAACAACTTTCAGATATCTGTTCAGTTCTTCCTACTCCACGGTTGATTATGGGAGATTTTAATTCCCACGGTACAGGCTGGGGGGAACTGTATGATGACAACCGTTCTACTTTGATATATGACCTCTGTGATAACTTCAATATGACAATTCTTAACAATGGAGAAGTAACACGTCTGGCTGGTCCATCCTCAAATGGAAGTAGATTAGACCTCACACTTTGCTCTAATTCATTATCGTTGGATTGCACGTGGAATGTGATCCAGGATCCCCACGGTAGTGATCACTTGCCGATCAAAATTTCGATTGCCAGTGGGTTCAATCCGTCGGAATCCGTTAACGTCGCGTACGACCTCACCCGTAATATCGATTGGACAACGTTCAAGACCGCGATAGAGGAAGCCGTGTCGTCGGTAGAAGGGCTTCCACCGTTGGAGGAATATAACTTCCTCTCCAATCTGATCTTGGACAGCGCGCTTCGAGCTCAAACTCGGCCAGTTCCAGGAACGTCTTTTCGTAGGAAACCTCCTACCCCTTGGTGGGACCAGCAATGCACTGAGGTTTATCGTAAAAAGTCCGACGCGTTTAAGCTTTTCCGGAAACGCGGAACACCCGAGTATTTCGAAGCGTACTCGACTCTTGAACACGAACTCAAGAGCCTCATCAAAGCCAAGAAACGCGGATACTGGCGGCAATTCGTGGACGGTTTATCGCGCGAGACGTCGATGAATACGCTTTGGAACACGGCGCGAAGGATGCGTAACCGGTCTTCAAACAACGAGAGCGAGGAGTACTCGGATCGGTGGATTCTCAAGTTCGCGCGAAAAGTATGTCCTGATTCCGTGCCGGCACAGATGATTCCTCGCGAAACGACGAATTCGGTAGACGAGATCAGCCAGCCTTTTTCAATGCTAGAGCTCTCACTCGCGCTCCTTTCGTGTCGCAATTCGGCTCCGGGGGCTGATAGGATCAAGTTCGACTTGTTGAAGAACCTCCCAGACGTCGCTAAGAGGCGCATGTTGAACTTGTTTTGTCAGTTCCTGGAGTTCAATATTGTTCCAGATGATTGGAGGCGAGTGAGAGTTATAGCCATTAAAAAGCCTGGAAAACCCGCGTCAGATCATAACTCGTATCGTCCCATCGCGATGTTATCGTGCATTCGAAAATTGTTGGAGAAAATGATCCTTTTTCGCCTCGACAAATGGGTTGAGACGAACCACCTACTCTCAGATACTCAATTTGGTTTCCGTAGGGGTAAGGGAACGAACGACTGTCTCGCGTTGCTTTCCACAGAAATCCAGATGGCTTTTGCTAAAAAAGAGCAAATGGCTTCTGTGTTCTTGGATATTAAGGGGGCTTTTGATTCAGTATCGGTTGAAGTCCTTTCAGACAAACTCCACGCTTGTGGCCTTTCTCCATTAATTAATAACTTTTTGTACAATTTGCTGTCAGAGAAACACATGAGCTTTTCTCATGGAAACTCTACAGCTTATCGATTTAGTTACATGGGTCTCCCCCAGGGCTCATGTTTAAGCCCCCTTTTGTACAATTTCTATGTCAGAGAAATTGACAATTGTCTAAGTGACAACTGCACGTTGAGACAACTTGCAGATGACGGCGTAGTGTCTATGACAGGGCCCAAAGGGGTCAACCTGCAAGGACCCTTACAGGATACCTTAGACAATTTGTCTACTTGGGCTATCCAGCTAGGTATCGAATTCTCCACGGAGAAAACTGAGTTGGTCGTTTTTTCTAGGAAGCATAGCCCAGCACAACCAAAGCTTCAACTTTTGGGTAAACCGATCACTCATTCCATGTCTTTCAAATATCTTGGGGTCTGGTTCGATTCCAAATGCACCTGGAGATCCCACATTGAGTATCTGAGACGAAAATGCCAACAAAGGATCAATTTTCTCCGAACAATTACCGGAACGTGGTGGGGAGCTCATCCGCAAGATCTTCTAACGTTGTACCGGACAACGATTTTATCGGTTTTAGAGTACGGTAGTTTTTGCTTCCAGTCGGCGGCTAAAACTCACATCATCAAACTGGAACGTATCCAGTATCGTAGTCTTCGTATCGCGTTAGGATGCATGCACTCGACTCATACGATGAGTCTCGAAGTGTTGGCGGGCATGTTGCCACTATCGGATCGGTTTTCGGAATTGTCCCTCAGGCTCCTCACCCGTTGTGAAGTTATGAACCCACTGGTAATCGAAAACTTTGAGAAGCTTCTTGAGCTAAACCCTCAAACTCGTTTTATGTCATTGTACTACGTGTACATAACTCAGGATGTCAGCCCTTCACAGCATAATCCTCATCGTGTATGCTTCTCCGACTTCGGCAATTCAGTTAGTTTTGATTTATCCATGACGCGGGAGATTCGTGGGATCCCAGAACATCATCGTTCCATGATTGTTCCGTCAATTTACGCTGCAAAGTTTGGCCAAGTTGATTCCGCAAGATCGTTCTTCACAGATGGATCACTAATAGAGTCGTCCGCTGGTTTTGGTATTTTTAACGAATTTCATAGCGCCTCTCGAATGCTTCAAGCTCCTTGTTCCGTATATGTTGCTGAGCTGGCGGCAATACATTATACGCTAGAAACGATCGCCTCACTTGCACCAGATCATTATTTTATTTTTACGGATAGTCTCAGTTCTGTCGAGGCTATTCGATCCATGAGGCCGGTAAAGCACTCCTCGTATTTTCTCAAGAAAATACGAGAGCTTCTGAGTGCTTTATCTTTAAGATCTTTTGTCATCACCTTTGCATGGGTCCCATCTCATTGCTCGATTCCGGGCAATGAGAAGGCGGACTCACTTGATAAGGTGGGCGCTATGCAAGGCGATATTTACGATCGACAAATCGCCTACAATGAATTTTTCTTCATTTATCGTCAACAGTCGCTCGCCAGCTGGCAAAATAAATGGAGTGAAGGAAGTTTGGGACGATGGCTATTCTCGATCATCCCTAAGGTGTCGAAGAGTCCTTGGTTCAAGGGGTTGGATGTGGGTCGAGACTTCATTCGTCTGATGTCTCGCCTCATGTCCAATCACTATTCGTTAAACGCTCACTTGTTTCGTGTTGGGCTGGGAGACAGCAATCTCTGTGAATGTGGACAAGGTTACCAAGACGCCGATCACATCCTTTGGTCTTGTGCTGAGCATCGTGGAGTCAGATCTGAGCTATGCGATTCCCTTCGGGCTCGAGGTAGACAACCTAATGTTCCAGTTCGGGATATTTTGGCTAGACGTGATCTGGAGTTTATGAAACTCATATATGTTTACTTTAAGAATACTAACCTTAGATTGTAAGTTTGATTAACCTTGTGTTTAGTTTGTATATTGTGCGTGTAGTTTTTTTTAATGTTTGTCTTCAAGATGAATAGAAATAAGTTCATGTTTTAGGATTAATTAAATATTTGTATAATAAATCATATTTCAAACCTCCTTCTCCCTTTCCCCATCCAAAAAATTGTAAATCTCCACTAACCTCGAGACGACCGCGAGTAATCGGTTCAATTCCTTTAACTCTAGATTTAAGACATGAATCATGTATAATGCAAATGATAACTCGGCTCTGTAAAGTTTATTCGATTGAGCCTGTACAAATAAATTAATAAAAAAAAAAAAAAAAAAAAAAAAAATAGCTCCACTATATGGGGTAACATGAAATAATACACACTATTATTGTATGCTTAACAAATATGCTTCTGGAAAACTCTTTCATGAAACTGTTGGTGTAAAAACATCTGGTATATCTAAATATATTACTGTTCCAGAGAGCCTTAAATTTCAAGTTTCAAAATACCGTTTCAACTTGCCCCGGTGACCATTACTTCTTATCTTTTACTGGTGCAAATTTCTGGTATCTTTTACCGTTTTAAAGTAATTATCGAAAAAATTAATGGACGATTCTGGGCCATTTTAAGAAAATCATTAAACAAGAAAATGATAGTTTTCTTAGAGATCCTATGGCCGGTCGTTAGTATTACCACTGAAAGATAAGAAGTATTCAAGGATGTATTAAATCATAAGAAAATTTTCATAAACCTGGCAAAGGATTTTCCTGATTTTTATTTCGATTTTCCTCCACTGTGATAAATGCCGTTGAAAACATTTTTCAGATAGATAGATTGCTATTTGAATGTATTGATGAGATAATTTTCTTATCATTTCTCTATACAACGTCATTTCGACAATGAGTTATACATTATCAAAGTACGAGGTTTTCAGTTTTTTTAGGGTGACTTCAAACTTGTGAGCGATGACATAATTAACTATTTTAATTATTTAAAATATTTTCAAAAAAAATCATGAACGGTGCTTGATGGGTATACAATAAGGGTGCTACTACCACTTCAATTTCAAAATTTGGCCAACCAAATTCTGAGAAAATCAGTCATGATTGTTCAATGTGAATTTGGGAAAATGTAGCTTTAGGTGAAGTTTTATTTTACAAAACTTATGGATCCAAATACTTACGAAGTAAATTTCATTCAATATCTTTCAAATTTCACACAGAAAATGGAAATTTTACGTTAAATAGTATGTTATTTGGGGGGTACCCCCAAATTTTTTATCGGGAGTGTTAATGATTTCCCATAGCGAACAATTTGCAAAGTTTTACGGTAATCTGAAAGGGTCGAGTCTGAAATTCCGATTTTAGCTCATTGGTCTGGATTTGCCCAAACGACAATCGGTATCGATTATTTTCTTAATGTTTACCTTTTTCCATGACGTGTGTGCACTGTATATGGCCTATAGTTTGCATCAAAGAGCAATGTGGCAGCTCACATTAAAAACTTCCACAAACTGATTGGCAGTCAATTCAAGGCACGGCCACTTAAAATATTTAATTAGCGATCGGAGGAAGTGCTTTGTGTGGTTGAAGGCCCAGCAGATGTCATGGAAGTTGTCTGGCTGGATAACGTTTCTGTTGAGTTGCCTCCTGATGAAATGTTGTTCAATAATTTAGACATGGAGTTCTCGGTGATTGACAATTTCAACGTTTGGTTTGAGCAACCTTTTGTTGAAGACTATATGGAGAGTCACTATTAAGGTTTTTTTGTTTTTTTTTTTATATTTCTTTACTTCTTACTTTCCTCTTGAGTTTTTCTTCTTGTTATATTTTAGTTATATCTACGTATAAAAATAAAAATTTGAATTTGTTGTTTTCAGAAGAATTCTATTTTTTCGTTTTTCAGCGTATTTAGGAGTATTGGAAAAAACCACGTAGTCAGGTAGGGGGGGGGGGAGGGAGTTGCTAAATATCTACGGTTGTCTACGGGGGGGAGGGGGGTGTTGGAAATGGAGAAAAATCTGTCTACGTAGTTTATGGACAGCCCCTAGGCAGTATAATATAAAATTCCAATTAATTATGCGAAAAACCCTGGATTTCTTGATTTTTGAAACATTGTACCGCAATTTTTAAAATAATTCGGATTCATTGACACTTAGTTTAGTAAAACATGATACTTGAATGGTAATGGCATCAATAGTTGCAGTCCTATGATCGTTTGTTTGTATGTTGATACTGTATGCTACTTAACGTCAGATCTATAAAATTGAAATTTAGGCAATAAATTTTTCTTTTTGTTAGGAAAAGAAATCAAGGTAATCATTGGATTCTCATGATGACATACTTGTAATATATCTCTTGATATCCATCACCGACCATGTTATACGTGACAATTAAAGGTGCAACGCATTATGATCAATTTCACCTCGGTGATCAATTTCCCCCCGGATTACGGTACTTCCTGAACAACCTACAGTCTTGAAAGAACATTGAATTTTTACACAGTTGGAGATCCTCAGAACTTGATAAATCCGAAGTCTTGGAAAAATAGAGAACTTTACTAATATCTTTGTCTATATGGAGATCTTTTGAATATTTCCTGCTTTCTAGAAAGGATGTCTGAAAGAATATCCTGTAACTTAAGCAATGTTTCCTGAACGTCTACAAAATTCCCTTAAATTTTACTGAATTTCCTCAACTTCTACGAAGTTTCCCGAATTTATTCCAAATTCCATATGTTGTCAATCTCTCTTAATTCTACGAAGATCTCTGAAGATCTTTGCACTTCTGGAAATGCACATATCATCTACAAATATTCTTAAACATCTGGAATGTTCCTTGAAATTTAACGAAGTTCTCAAAACCCCCAAGAAGTTCATGGAGCTTTTTCGAATTAAGATCTCCTAAAAGCTTATTGAACTATCTTTAGATCTTCTACAAAATTTCCTGAACTTTTTAAATATTCCTTACACTTATATGAAGTTTTACGCAGCTCTTCAAAATGCTACGAAATTCGCAAAACTTCTTCAAACTTTGCTGTAATTCTATGTTTCTCGATGATTTTCCGCGAAGTTCCACGAACGAAATTTCTAGCATTTGTACGTAATTTCCACAACTATTCCAAGACCATGAGGCTCCAAAAAAGTGCCCTGAAATTATGTAGAGGTTTCCGATCAATAATGAGCTTCCCTGAAATAAAATAACGTTCCCTTAACTTCTACGAAGCTTCTCAAACGCAGTTTTCAGAACTTTTCCAAGTTTCTTGTTTCTACGATTTTTTTTCTGTAGACCTATGAAGTTCCCAAAATTTTCAATAAGTTTTCTCAAGTTTTAAGATGTTCCCTGAACTTCTTAGAAATCCTTGAAGTTTAACAAAGTTCCCAGAAGTTAAAGAAAAATTCCTGGGCTCATTACCAATTTGTAAATTCTGTAGATGTCTTATTATGCCATCGATTAAATATCGATATAATATAATTTATCAAAATTGCTTCTTCTAGTCCAGAACGTAAGAAAAGTAGTCAACATAAAGGACTTTAAAAAAAGATCAGTAACATCGAACTTGTCAAGCTTGACATAATACCGGTGAAAAAAAAACACCAAAAGTTCTGGGGGAGGGCAAGATAATTCTGAAGGGGGGCTGGCCCCTTTGGCACCCCCAATAGCTACGCCAATGGCCATGCACTGTTTTACGTTTAACAGTTTCTGGATTTCTTCAACGAATTATTGAAGTGTTCTGGTACTCGCCTTCAATTTGGGACAGAAAAAGTGCGCGGATGTCTGAGAACTGACTTAAGCCCACAGACGAATACTAACCCGGATAAAAAAAGCTTTTGAATTGGTCGATGGTCATCTGCTAAAATCTTCACACTTTCGTGCACTGTTCCTGCGTAAGTTACGATGTCTTCCTTACCACGCTTGGAATCTATTGTTGAAAATCGAAAGCTGGTCACCGACGGTCCAATTGAATGTTCTTCGGAAGTTTCAGGAGAATAAAGTTGAGGTATCGAGCGTGTGTTGTTGTTTCCAGTTTGCCCAGCAGAAGCCTTACTTTGGCAGCATCATCCAGATTACGGGCATCGCTTTCATACAGGTCACTGTATGGAGAAAACCACCGGTCAAATGTAATTTCGGATTCCGGGTTGTAGCTGAAATCCGTGATGCTCGACCCGTGCTGCTAAGCGTTTCAAAAAATTTGCCAGTTGCAGAATCGAGTGATGCTATTAAGGTTCTCCTGCTTGATTAGCTGTATCACCTTAACCATCTTCCATTTCTGCAGACACTTCCAAAATTCCACGTCGTCAAATGAAAGATCTTGACAAATTCTCTTGAGAGTGTGTATTATTTAGAGCTCCATATAGTGTCAACCATAAACTCAGCTCAATTGGTTGAAGGACAGCCGAGAAACAGGGCTGGGTGGACGTTACCACCCACGCAATATATGGAAGGGTTGCTGTATTCAGTGGATGCCAAGAGAATGAAAAATTTTCTTTACCGTTATTGTGATGGCTTGTCTATTATCAAGTATCATAGTATCGAAAGGCCAAAACTGTGTGCTCAAGGACTTTGTTTAAACTCCTGACGACAATAGGTAAATGTATAGCCGATGTCATAATTCAACTTTTACGAAAAATGCAAAAAGCCCCCTATTCCGCATCCCTGTTTACACCATCATCACAAACACACGTAAGAACTCAAGCTTGTGCTGAAAAAAAAAAGAACAAACTAGAGATTTTCGCGACCAGAATCAGCGATTCTGGTGGATGCAACAATCATCCGTTGCCGATGAGGTGGTAAATCCTGTCATGTATGAACGGCTCAAGTGCGGCCAACAAACAAAAAAACCAAACTCATAGTCAAGTCCAGATTGTACGTGCTGCCACGTTTGCAATTTCTCACTTTTTTCTCCGAAACTACAACTGGTGCGGGCCGCGTATGCACCCATCATTGATGGATCTGGACCGCTCGCCGCCACGGTAAACGTATTTTAGCGTTCCATCGTGTTCGATGTCGGTGGACGATTCAAAATTCGAAAGCGATTGGACTGGCACTTTTTATCCATGAGCCAAAACGGGCAGAAACGAACGATTGAATTAATTGAATATTGTTCGCGAGTTACAACGTGTGGAGGCAAGTGCTCCGGTTCGAGAGGATCATCTCGCTTACCGTGTTTTTTGTGACACTTTTGAACGTTGGAGGTGTTGCGTTTGGATGGAGGATTACTAATTGGATGAGCGATTGTTTTTTGCGGGTTGCAGCGGAATCTGCGGATACACAGTTGAGTGCTGGCAACAGGTGTGACTTGTCGTAGGAAGGTTGACTGACTATGGTTATTTGAAATTTCAACGGCAGCTGAGCAGACTTTGCTTAGGCGTCATCCGGCAAATTTGAGGAATTGCTGAATTGTTTAAAATTGAAGCCACCCCCATGAAACCGCACGGTCGTAAACTGCTTTAATCACGTGCTCCAAACCAATTGTTTCAGGTTATAAATTTCCCGAGTCTGATCTCGACGACCGACTTCGTCGGGAAATTACGCATGCAAGATGTGCACTGACTGCGTTTTTCCTCGTTCATCATAACCGGTGTTGCGAGCGGTGCAAAACCTGAGCAAGGTAAGAAAAAGCAGTCAGAAATCACCACCGTCTGTGTGTCTGTCTACAACGGAGAAAAAGGCCAAGACCATAAAAATACCGCAACATGTTCATTATAATTCCATCGGCACGTTTTCGACCTCCCCGGTGCGGTGCCGAGCCGTGTTCCCGAGGGTTCATGGAAAATGTGTTTTCTTCTTCCGTAGTCTGTGCACATTTAACCCGCTCTCTACTCGAATGGCTGCAGGCACACAGCTGCGAGGTTTCAATATCTTCAGGTGTGAGAAGAAAACCTTGAAATATGTACTGGGAGTGGAAAAATTACTCTACTTTTCTGCTAGGACGTCGCGAATGCGATGGGAACAGGAGGATGAAATGTTTCCGTGGAATCTTGGGTCGAATGTGTTGCTTTATCAAGGGTAAAATTTCAATTAAATTAACTTGTGAATCGAGAAATTAATGAGCTCATTTGAGCACTCAACGAATCTTGTTGCCCTCTTATGTGTCATTGAAATGTGTCATCTCTTAGGATTATTTTTTCCCTAGCCGTGATGACTATTTGACCCATGAAGTTCTTCACCACGACTTCTCAACTACATCTCTAATTTTCTATGCTGTTAAAATACTCTGAAGTTTACTTTTGACAAAGCATGAAAACAAGTTTGACATTTGAGTAATATTACATCATTTTTACTTTCCGGATAATTTACATTAACTGACAAAACCCGAAGGCTGCGAACAGCGTGTCGATGCATTCTAACGTGGCTGATTCTCGGCAATGCGATGATCAATCATCGTGATATCAGCCACCATCCGAAAGGTATGGCTACCTATTCTTCGATTGTAACATGTAGAAACCCGATTGGTTCGTCAGACGGAACGGGAAAAACCCGGAAGAGTCCTGAGCAAAATGCGATTCATGTTGACATGACTGGTTCTCGGTAATTTAGTTACCAAATTTTAAGATGGATCCGCTATTTGAAAGGGATGACTATCTACTTTCGAGCGAAACCAGAGATGCCAGATTTACAGACACGTCTTTGAATTGACAGACTTTTATTTTTTCACAGGCATTTTTTTCGTTACAGACATTTGCAGACTTTTTAGTTTTTTCACAGGTATTCACATACTTTTCTAATCAAGTTTTTTTTTTTTTTAATTTATTTGTTTACACTGTTTTACATCTTTAATCCAGAGTCAATGTTATAATATGAGTCCCGCCAAGAGTGAAATCAGAAGTACCAACATTATTGTTCCCACAACTAGTGAACTAGAAGTTTGCATTCATTACTGACAATATTTTTGTAATTTTAGATTAAAAACATTACTTCGCTTTATTTAGAGAATTGTGGTATTTGTAAGTTATACCAACCACTTGTATGAACATTTTTTAGGTTCTATAATTATTTTTGACTCCCAGAAGCTCCGTTATCGACATTAAATTTTTCACTTCTGAATGAAAGTCATCCGATGCTAACGCAAAAAATCTGGTTGCCGTTTACTCTGACGAAAATTAAATCACAAACAGGGCTGCTTGTTCGCAGCATTTTCTCTTGGCGAGACTCTTATTATGACATCGACTCTGCTTTAATCAAATGATGCGATGCATTTTGCAACACGCATTAGAAATTCACGCGTTTTTAAATCAACCACACGAAACGAGCAGTCACTGTTAAAGACGGTCATAGTTATAGCACCGACCGAGGCACCGAAAAATCAACATGAATGCCCAAGTAGCAATGGGGGTTTTATGAGGGTTCTGCAAACTATGATTTAGACTTGTAGCATGCTTTAAAACCGTGATAAAACTGGCAATGTTACTTGGGTGACCATAGCAAAGACCATAAAATTTCTGACCAAAGCACACTACTGACATCTGGCTCCATGTTCGCGGAAAATATTTAGCTAAGCCTAGAACCCGCAGTTAGTTATGAATTGGTTCGTGTCTGATCTATTCTTGACAAAGTATTATTATCTAGACTAGTTGCACAGAACAGAAGGAGAAGTGCAAACAAATCGGTGAATCAAAAAGTGTTCGTTTTTCTGCTCAACAAGCGATGTGTTGTGATAGCGTTCCACACGGGCTTTCTATGTGCACTCACACTATTATAGCATGCCGCCTATCTTAACTGCAGGCAGAAGATGCCTTCTACCGCTAGGTGCGCTAGTGTTCGCAAATGACAAGTGGAGCCACTTTCTTATCCAAAGTTCCACTCCTGTGCTAGTTGGTTCGTGGACGCCGTGGCGCCTGTTGTAGCTTGTTTTGTTCGCATTTGTTGTTGGCATTTTAGATTTGTTTTTGATTAAAAATAAAAAAAAAATAAAAAAAATCAAAAACAAATTTTAAATAAAACAAATATTAAAATTAAAAAAAATATTAATAATAAAAAAAAATTGAAAAATAAAAAAAAATCAATAAAAAAAATATTACAAATAAAAAAATATTTAAAATTAAAAAGAATATTAAAAATAAAAAAAATATTGAAAATAAAAAAAATATTAAAATCAAAAAAAAAATTATTTTGTTAAATTTAATTTGTTTCAAATTAAAAAAAAAAAACAAATTTAAGCGTTACGTAATTTGCGAATGAAACCTATGGTACTTCGCATCAAAAACAAAAACCGTTCCTACTGCCAGGAAAAGGAATTTTTAAGATTTTTACTCCAAAGTAGGCTTTAAACGTTCCTACACTGATTTGATCTGTCGCATGATGGTTTTAATTCAATTCATATTCTGGCCACTTCCCCGTCGAACCCGGATCATGTCCGGGTATGGCCAATGTGATCCTGGACACTTAATAGGGCTACCATTAAGCTACGGCCAAAAAAAGTGTTTTGAATATTTGACTCCAAAAATGCTTAAAATATTCCTAAGAAAATAAAAAATAAAAAAAATTTAAAAATGAAAAATAATTTTTTTTTTTAAATATTTAGAAATAAAAAAAAATAGGGTTAACTACCCCATTTCCGGCCTATTAAGCACAACCCACACTTAGTCTTTCTTAGTCTAGCGCAGTTTAGCACCAAATGGAATGTTATTATTAGTGATGGCTTCCAAATGTATTTACCTTTCCGTACGTACCGTAAGATTTGATAAAGAGAATCCAATCGTTGAGATATTGTCATAAGTCTAACACTGCTTCTTTACGCCAAATTCGGCCTACGGATTCTAAACTCGGCCTAACGCATTGCAACGCCATTGAAACGCCAATGAATTCACTTCGGCCTATCGGATGAAGATAAAACTTGATTCGGTCGGAGCACTTCTTTTGTTTTTGTGAATTATCGGTGCAAACCTTCATATCACGCGTTCTCATTGACTTCGTTCTTTAGCTTATTAACTAAAGTATCGTACTAAACGCATAATTAACTTGTTAACTCTGAAATTATGGATTTATTTGTAGTTTTCTGCTCGATAGGCCCAAAATGGACGATTAGGCCGAAGTAGTTCTCTACCCTATTAAAAATAAAAAATAAAATAAAAATAAAACATATATTAAAAATAAAAACATATATTTAAAATAAAAAATAAATTAAAGACAAAATAAAATAAAATAAAAATAATATTAAAAATATAACAAAACATTAAAAACAAAAAAAAATAAAAAATAAAAAATATACATTAAAAATAAAAAAAAATATTAAAAATATTAATTTATTCCTTTATTTAACGTCGGTCTCTGTTCCGCAATTTAGTGCCAATCACCGACGGACATCGATTGCCATCCATTGACGGCAACCGAATGTGCAGGAAGGCAGCTTTCACACCTGCGTAGGATATCGCACCCATTCACAACAACACACATGGGCCGGGACCAACGGCTTTACTTCCCTTCCGAAGGAAGACGTGACCAGAGATTTTTATGCCTCAGAAAAATCCCACCGACCTCGGCTGGGATTGAACCCAGACCAAGGGGGAAGACATTGTAATATATATTTCATATATCTAAAAGATTAGACGGGTTTAAAAATATTAGCGATATTTCGCTATATATTTCCCCGCTGTCAAGAGACTGATGAGTTTTTAATTCAGTGTTTGTTTCTTGTCATCGCTGAAAAAAATGGTGGCCGAATGTTGAAAATATTATCTCGGCTCAGTAAATATTTTAAAGGAAGGATTTCTACAAGCGGCTGATCGAAAACGGATCCTTGCATTGCTAATTGCAAGTGAAACTGGACTGCTAAAATAAACTAAAAAGTGTGATAAAAGTGCACATTTCCGTCGAACAGTTTTGGTATCTTTGGTGCACTTATTGCTTGCTTAACGTTCCTAAAGCATGGCCACATCCGGATACCCGGAACCAGTTTCGGTAGGGCTCAAAAACGACATTTCCTAAACATCATGTACTGGTATTGTCTGACGGCTCAAAATTGATCATTTTTCATCCAGAAGAACACACACATCTGGATACCCAGAACCGGTTCCGGGAGAGCCAAAAAGGAAACTTCCAAATCCTCATGTACTGGTACCGTCCGATGGCTAACATTTAATGATATTTCATCCTGAACATATAGATCTTTCCACTTCTAGATACCCGGAACTGGTTCCAACAGGGATTCAAAAAGGACGCTTCCAAATCCTCATGTAGACATTATGCCATGGCCATGACATTATGGATGTGGCCAGATCAACATGTCGCTCCATGACATGATGTCTATTTACTTCTGAACGAAAATTCATAAATTTTGAGCTGTCGGACGATACCAGTACATGAGGATTAGGATGTGTCTTATTTGGGGCCCTTCCGGAATCGGTTCTGGGTACCGGATGTGGCCAGATCCACCAATTTGTTCGTGGCATGATGTATATTTGCTTCTGGTTGAAACTTCGGTTGAAACATCATAAATTTTGAGCCATCGGACGATACCAGTACATGAGGTTTTGGAAGTGTTCCATTTGTGCCCTATCGAAACCGGTGCCAGGTATCTTAAATGGCCAAATTGGAAAAATTGGTTCAAAAATGAATTTTTGGGAGCGAGTTGCATTTTGGTTTTTTTACTTTTTTGTAGGCCCACTCCTAGAGGTCGCTGGAAGCTTCCTTTGGCAGCAAAATGTTCGTTTCCGAAAGTTAGGAAAAGGGAGGAAATTTAAGGCTACAAAATTTCAGCTATGCTTTAGGAAGGTTAAAATGGAATAAGTGGGGGCTGCATCGACATTAAAGAAGTTCTGTAACCCTCCACAGGTTTCATGTGACGTTCTTCATCTGACCCGTATCGACCATACCATATTATTGCAACGTTTACAGTACAGTTTGCAAGCAATTTTTTAAATTGGTGTTTTGTAGGTTCAAAAACGTAGGCGTAGGCGAACTCAGCAACGAAGAAAAATCCCAGATTTTGAGGCAATTTTTAAGACACAGACAACGAAGAGGATGATGATGAAGTCAGAAACAGCATGCGGTATTTTACGAGGGGGACGACTATCTACGATGCAGAAAAGATTGTGTTTTGATGTGGCTAGCTGCACGCACGCTGAGTAGATAGAAGGAAGATTTATGTCGATTTTGAATATTTCCTGCAAAAAGATGAAGCACGATGCAAGTAGATGCGAGAAATGAAAGATGATTTTTCGAAGATTGATTCGCTAGTGTGAGATTTTTTGAGCATCTAGAATTGAGATTTAGATGTGTCGCCCCCCACGGTATTTTACAGATATGTACAGAATTACACGAAACCTTTGGGTTTTGGCTATGTAAACAGCAGAAATATGAACAATAAACGAAATTCAACAGTTAAAATCATTGTAATTTTAGTTTTATTATAATTATTTTTTTTCGGGCTTGACTCCCACCGTCGATGAATACATCTAATGCGGCAATTCAGATTATGTACTATGTGTGACCCAAACAAATGATCATGCAGATAGAGAACACCTTCCAGCATATCCCTCAGCGCAGTGATGGAGGTCAGCGCTGAACCCTTCGCCTGTGTACATCCATCTTCGTTTGACTTTTTTTTTTCGTTCTGAAATAGAAATTTTATAAACACCAGCAAAGCAGAAAACAAAAGCCCAAACGAGACTTACCTTGACTCCCACAATCGATGAATACATCTAATACTGCAGTTCCGATTATGTATGTGATCCAAACAAATGCCTATGCAGATAGAGAACACCTTCCAGAATATCCCACAGCCACTTTCATAGTGCCGGCATATCTGGGCAGTTTGTGTCGACCTCGGAATTCCCTCCGCTGCAAGCATATTCCAATTAGAAGAACCGTACGGTCAGCTGGGATAGCTTCAACGTTTCTGACATGTTCAGAACGAAGGAATTTGAATGGAGTTGCATACAGTCCAGTAGTTTTGCATTCCGCCTTCCGAGCCTTATTATAACGGTTCAGAAAGGTCAGTTACCGATGAACGAACTATCAGAGAACTGGTTTTGATGAAGATTCTAAAAGGTTCATAACACAGGCTTTGGAATGGAGTTCCATGCAGCCGAGTAATTTTGTTAGCACGTGGATTTTATCGGACGTGGGGGTGCTTACTAGGCGGATGGAGGTCAGCGCTGAACCCCACCTGTGTACATCGGTTCCTTCCCTCCGTTTTCGCCTTCATTTATTTATTCGCCAATCAAAATCGTTGTACGTACGGCTGCGTAACGAATCGCTGATGTTTTTGTGGATGTAGATGCAGATGTATAATTTTAGAAAGATTGGCTGGATTGACTGCTCAAGACACCTGTAATGTTAAACGAAGCCGTTAAATATTGTTACGTGATTTTGTTTTTCGTTGGTATTTTTAATCGTGTGATCTCAAATTGCACCGAAGTTTAGCGAGAAAAGGGCATAAGAAGGTTTGTTTACAAAAACCTTGTATGCCCTTTTCACATGTTATTCTTGAAATAGTCTATACTAGCTCTTCTATATCGGAAAGAAAATCCAAGCCAATATCTCAAGGTACTGCAGAACTTTTTTTTAACACTTTGGGCGGGAAAGGGTTAAATGTCATAAAAACCCTTGAAATTTGATTCATTTTAAATACTATAAACTTACCACCGGTGGAACTATTGTTCTCGTAATTATCGTTCAGTCACTGATAGCGGAAATGTCGCAACTGCGTGTTACTGACGAATAAATTCAAATATATAATCACATACCGCAAACAACAAAAATGAAAGTTACCATTTCCAACTGACTCGTGACTATTTGATAGAAGTAAAATCTCCAGTTGTTGAGTCCTTATTTTTTCTGCAATAGGATTATCATCGTCCTCATTCATTGCGCTTTGGGAGCTAATATTCGAAACACGTATTTCTAAAGGTTACAAAAAGATCTAGTTAATGAATTTGCAAGGGTGTAAAGTTATGGATTTACTGTAAAATATGCGCAATTTTTTTTGGGAAAGATACACGGTTGATTCGAAAAAATATATATATGTTATCGGACACAACTGTATGTATATTTTAAGATGATGATTGAAGAATATTAAAAAAAAATATACGAATTAAGTGGCGGTGTCTTGATTTTTACCATCGGTGAAACTTTCGTGCTCGTCATTATCGCTCAGAACAGCGGAAATATCAGAACTGTGTGTTTCTGTCGAATAAGTTCAAATATACCATCATATATAGCAAACAAAAAAAAACATGTAAGTTACCATCTCCAACTATCACAAGACTGCTTTCAAGGATTTTGGTTCCCAGAACCGAATTTTCAAGTTCAGTTGTATTTGGTTCTCCATCTTCTTCTTCAATTGTAGGCCGATTTTCTTTGTTGAAACCCTTTTTCCTTCCGCGGATTTCTCGAGGCATTGAAAAATGTTTAGTTTCGCAATTTTTGACATAGTTGCCTATTAGCCAGCATCCTCCATGTTGCTTAGTAACTTTCAAATGTTTTTGACAATGAGGACATCTGATAAAAGCAAATAATTTGCCACTTTCGGCTCCTTTAAGATGACTAGAAACCTTGCGGATACCGGCGAAGAATTCATTAAAATTCTGAATGTTTGTAGGATTGTACCTTCTAATGTTGCTGAAAATAAAATAAGAAAACATAAAAAGAAGAACTAAGGAAAATTTATGTTAACTCAAAAACTGATTCTAACAAACCTCAGTTGGGATTCGTAATAGTAAATCACTTTATTGTTTATGATTTTTTCCTCGCAAGAAACATGCTCGTTACTTCCCAAATTTCGGGTTTCCACCCAACTAACAATTTTAGCTGCAGACTAACTTATACAGCCAAAATTTGCCTTATGCAGCTAGTTTTTGGCTGTACAAGCTGAGCTACAGCTAAAATTGTTTGTTGGGCATGCTCGTTAGTACCTGTTTCTTGGAGTTGTGGTGAACTTTCAAATATTTGTTTGCTCCATTATCTTCGAACAATTTGCACAATCGATCTATGCATGATTTTTCGCCTTGCAAAAATTTGAACTCATCTGGAGTGCTTTGGTACACACCGTAGAAACTTTCCATGTTAACCTGTTGTGCTTTCAAATAATCGGCAACCAATCGCATATCCGCCTCGATACCCGGTATGGAAGTAGGTTTAAGGTTTTCTACATTTAAGCTGGAAGTGTATCCCAGATAATTTAAGATATTTTGAATTTTGAGTGGTACTACCCCGAAGTCCTTTTGGACGGCTTCCCAAAATGCAGACTGAAAACGAGAATAAAAAAGAGTAGTCATATAAAAATGTTGGGACAACTGGAATTTATAATATTATAATTATTATCAAAAGTCACAATCGGCCCTCATTGCGAGAGATATTGAAAAAAAAAAAATGATATTAAAATTGATGCAGATTTCTAAATTTTGCACGGTGAGGTATGTGATTAAAATTGAGCTGGGACCGCTTACACAAGAGGATAATCGTGCTGAGCAAACCATAGACGAGTGCACGGGCTCTGTATACTAAAAATGAACGCATGAATAATACACATGATCAACAGTGTGATTTTTGCGGTGATTCCCATAAGAATTTCCTGTGCGAGTTCCTGAAAAGTTTGAGTGTGTCCTAACGTGTGGAGAAAGCACGTTTCTTGGGCATATGCTTAAATTTTCTGAGGAAAGGTCATCGACTGCGTGACTGCCCGCCAGACAGAAAGTGTTTGAAATGTCGTCAACGTCACCATACTCAACTCCATGATGATGCAAGGTCGAAACCAAGAAATGACTCGTCGGTTCCTACACAAGTGCCGTTACATCAACCTGCTCAATTCAAGCCGCACCGACCAAGAAGAACGTTCTCCTGCTAACAGTCTGGAGAAAACCGTCGTGAAAATCCATTCGTGTTGCAATGACTACCGAGTAGCAGTAGAGTGCATTGTTACTCCTTCAGTAACTGGTGCAATTCCGAACACCAAGCTCGATGTGAGAGATTGGTGTATTCATCCTGGATTCCAGCTAGCAGATCCCGATTTCAATACTCCTCAAGAAATCGATATGCTGATTGGCAACGATCTGTTATTCCAGCTACTCAAGTCCGGCCAGTACCGACTGGATAAACATCTTCCAGAGTTGTGAGACACGAATTTTGGTTGGGTGTTCACTAGAGAATACGAAGAAACGTGTAACCAAATCGCATCCAATTCCCACACGATCACTGTCGACGACGTGTATGATGCTGTTCAGCGTTTCCGAGCAAGAACCCATATCAACCGAAGCTGAAGAATGTGAAAAGCATTTCCGCTCCAGGGAAAGAAAATGTGAACCAGCTGAATGACTGTCGATCGCTGGCTTTGAAGCAATTTCATCTCTACGAACAGCGTTTGGTTCGAGATCCGCGCCTACGTGAGCAGTACGTGCAGTTCATCAGAGAATACGAACGCTTGGGTCACTGCAAACAGATCGATGAAAGCAGAGATCTTCCCAATATTTCATAGTGCTACCTACCACATCATGCTGTCATGCGCCCTGATAGCTCCTCGACAAAGTGTCGAGTTGTCTTCGATGCTTCTGCCAAGCCATCGAAGAACATTGTTTCCTTCAACAATTTCTTCAAGGTAGGTGGTACTGTCTAGTCCAATATTCTCGATATTGTCTTGAGATTTCGTAAGCACAAGTATGCATTCACGGGTGACATCGGCAAGGTGTATCGTCAAATTCTGGTTGCTTTGATCCATCTGTGCCTTCAGAGATTTTTTTGGAGAGAGAGTCCCGAAAAGCCGTTGAAAGTGTACGAATTAACCACCGTTCCATACGGTACAGCGAGTGCACCTTTCCCTGCAACTCGTTGCTTAGTGCAGTTGGCTGAAGATGGCAAGTCTGAATATACTTTGGGAGCGTGCACAGTGAAAGAAGATTTGTATGTGGATGACGTTTTGTCTGGAGATGATACGTTGGAAGTGATTGTTCTTGTTAAGTTGCTCATGTAGCAGTTGTCGCGAAGCAAGGTGGTTTGGGAGTTACCAGTTGAAGATGCAATAAATTTACAGTGGCTGCAGATCAAAAAAGCGCACGCAATTTCGAATCAGGTCCGCATCCCAAGGTGTGTGCAGACTGACGGAGCAGTGTGCTATGAGTTCTATGGTTTCGCTGATGCTTCTATGTCTGCTTATGGAGCATGCGTATATATTCGAAGTGTGCTTGAAAACTAATCTGCCGAACTACAGCTTCTTTGCAGCAATTCAAAAGTAGCTCCTTTATAACAAGTGACGATGCCCAGGTTGGAGCTGTGTGCAGCACTCTTACTGTCACGCTTGGTGAATGAAGTCGTACGTTCAATCAAGATGCCGTCCAATAGTCTAGTGCTCTGGTCGGACAGTCAAATTGATGTGGCTTGGATGCGGAAGTCTCCGGACCAGCTGCAAGTGTTTGTGAGAAACCGTGTCGCTGAAATTCAACGTGAAACAGCAGGTTGTGAGTGGATGCATGTGCGCTTTGAATCCAACCCTGACGATATCGTGTCGCGTAGCCAGATGCCGAGTGAATTGGTGAAGAATAAGTTGTGGTGAAATGGACCCGCCTTTCTGGGTACCACACATTTTGAGCAAACGCTGCAAAAAGAGATCTCTGAAGAACTCCCTGAACTGAGACCTTTACCCGTAGTGCTATCTGTAATTGAAGAAGAAGAAGAGTTAAAAGTGTTTTCCAAGTACAGTTCATTCAGGAAGTTACAACGTGTTATTGCTTTGGTGTTACGTTTCATCCGCAACAATCCGTGTGAAAAAAAAAATCCATTCCCACGGTCCCAGAACTACGAAGTGCGATGGAAGTGATCGTAATGGTAGTTCAGCGTAAAGATTTAGGTGATGAGATCGCTCGAGTCGAATCGGGTGTCACGTGCCGAAAGATTGGTTCTTTGGGTCCAATCCTAATGACCGCTAAGCTACGAGTTGGAAGCCGTTCGGAGCATTCCCAATTACGCGAATGCTGATTCGTGCCATACATGAAGAACATATTTATATTGGACCAACCGGTCTGGTTCATGTACTGCGTCGGGAATGTTAAAATGAAGCAGGTGAATGCCGCTTCGACCATTCGAGCTGTTACGAGAACCTGTGTGATATGTTCCAGAGTTCAGCCTATCGATACAACTCAGTACATGAGGAATTTGCCATCCTGTCGAGTGACACCTGCACCTCCTTTTTCCGTTGCCGGTGTGGACATGACATGACATGACAACAATCGCTGCGCTCCAGAAGCTTGTTAGCCGTATCAGCTGCATTCGGATAATGGAACGAACTTCCGTGGTGCTAATCATTAACTGAACCAAGTTGAACTGTTGAACCAACTGAACTGTTGAGCCAAAGGAATCGAATGGCATTTCATTCCACCTGATGCTCCTGAATTTCCTAGCGGAAAATGAAGCGATCCTGAACTCACGTCCACTATTTGTCACGTCCGTCCTACGAAGATGTCCAATCGTTTGGATAAATGGAAGCATTTGCAGAGCACTTTTGGAAGGCCTGGAAACGAGACTATCAGCTTGCAACCAGGAAAGAAGAACCAGAAACTCACAGTCAACGTGAAACCTGGAATGATCGTTAGTACACAACAAAACCTTGCCTCCGTTGCAGCGGTTGCAGCTTTATTCAATATATTGACGTATACATCAAGAACGCGAAAAGGCCTCCCCCAATTAGCT
The DNA here is from genome assembly GCF_037179485.1 of Ochlerotatus camptorhynchus. Classification (NCBI taxonomy): domain Eukaryota; kingdom Metazoa; phylum Arthropoda; class Insecta; order Diptera; family Culicidae; genus Ochlerotatus; species Ochlerotatus camptorhynchus. The sequence continues at coordinate 592,424 of NW_027041105.1, forward strand.
GTCACTGTAATGACATCTAATACGTCTAGCGTTCAGAATCATAAGAGCCTAACTGCAATTATCGATTATTTCAATTAATTATCTCTTTGGATTACTACAGTTAAGTGAACCAATTTCACGAAAATGTTTCAATACAATGCTATAAAAGATTCAATTGGCTAGCAAAAGTAACAACGAATGCACCGAGATATGTTAATCCAGCCGAAGAGAACATTAGCAAAAGAGAAAACCGATTAAGAGAATCGATCATCGCAGTTAGGCCCCGCTAAAAGTGTACTGTTGTATAGGTTGTATATTATGTTGCTTGATGGATTACTTCTTGATTTGTATACATTAACATAACATAACATAAAAAGTTTTTGTTTATTTATTTTTATTTTACCCGTTTGAGCTAATAAAACACTTTTGCAAATTTTTTATCAAGTTTTTGTCCCCCGCCTCGAAATCGGCTCAAAAAATCAGGGGGCAAAAAATAAAACAATATAAAATGGAATCCAATGCAGTCAACTACTTTGACAATATTGTATTTTGTTTACAGTGAATTTAAAAAATATTTAAAACTAAAATCTATCGTGTGACTCATTGAACTGGATTACCAAGATGAAGCAGTAATTTTTATTGTGTGTGTTTTCAACGCTACTTAAAAATTTGCGAAAGGGTGTGGCTGCTTAATATTTTAGACTTACAGAACAGGGTACTTCTTAGGTCAAGGAATCACCGTTTTTATTTCAGGAATCTTTGTAGTAGTTCAGTAGTTCAGTAACTTCAGGGAAAAAAAAAATGAAAATTCAAGGAACTTCATAGATCATTTCGGAACATCAAGTAAGCTCGTAGAAATTCAGAAAATATCGTTTCAGGGAACTTTCTTAAATTGCAAATTCTGAAGAAGTACCTATAGATAAAAAATTTAGAAATCCAGCGAACTCCGTAGAAGTGGTGAGAACTGTATAGAAGTTTAGTGCATTTTGTAAATATTCAGTGATATTTGCAGAATTTAATCAAACCTTTCTGTAAAATAGCAACCTTTTCGTTGAATATCCAGGACTTCTATTTAACATCAATGAATCAGAGATCTTACTCCAAAAGAACATACTTCCTCCTAGAAGTTTAGAGAATTTTGTTTAATTTCATGAACCTATCCAGATGTTCAGTCCTATAGGTAGAAAAGGTTAAGAGTCTTCCCGTATTTTTGAGGAAGTTCATAGATGTTCTAAAATCTTGAGAGTATAAAAACATATGTAAGTTGGATGACATTGCTGTAGAAAAATATCTTCTCAGGATTCCAAAGGTCTTCAAAATGAAGACATGTCTTTAATTTTAACCCCTGGGGTGAACAGTATAACGACACTTAAATGTCTTAGCCCAGTAACGCCCAAGCCGTTTTGACCGTCAACAAAAACGATTTTTTTTCCCAAGAGTAAATTAAGAACTATTCAAAAGATATTTGAAAATAAGATGTTCAGGAAACTCCATGGGTTATTACTATGAAATTGAAAACAAAATCTGCATAACCAATTTCTGTTAAGATACGATAGAAGAAAAAACATGCTGATCTATAAGTCTAGATAGCGCTGGAATTAGGGCGTAACAGCTTCTATTAATGATTTCTAGGAATTCAAGGCACTCCCACGCAGTCCAACAAAACCATCGGATAGGGAAAGTCTTTCCCTACCCGATGAGGATGTTGGTTTGCGTGGGCGAGCCTTGAATTTCAAGAAATCATCAAGAGAAGTCATTGTTTACAAAAGCTGTTAGGCCCTAATTCCAGCTCTATCTAGAAATATGATATCCTGTGCTGGAACAGGAAGTTAGTTAGCGTTGTTGTTTTTAGCATAAGACATGCGTTCATTACTGCAATAAATAAATTTTTCGAGTTTCTTTTTTTTTTTAAATTAAAAAAAACATGGATTTCAAATTTGAACTTACTGTTGATGCAAAATTCTTCATCTGTAGTTTCCAGGTATCTGTTAAAGAAACGTACTCAGTTAATGATTTTTCCTTCTCATGCTAAAACAGGTAATACACAACCCGTTGGCTACCTGGTTATTATAGGTATAGAACCTATTTCCGTCGCCCACCGCCATTTCTCGGATGTCCTTCAATCAGTTGAGCTGATTTCTTATATGTAATTAATGTCCATCATAATCTAATTATCTACGGAACATAAGCTCAATTGGTTGAGGGACGGCCGAGAAATAGCGGTGGGTGACGGAAATGGGTCTTACGCCGAAGTAGACCAATTCTTTTTTTTCTAAACTTTGGAGGTTAAAAACAAATTTGGGACCTTGTGGCTGCATTTTGTCCGATAGATAACTTTCTGAATATTTAAAATTTCACTTCGAAAATTTCACCCGGCACCCGGATTTAAAATATTTTACTAACCTGAGCTTATTAACCGCAAAATATGAAAAATAATTTTTCCACCGTTCCACAGATTTATTTGAACACGCGTTCAAAAACAACAAATAACAAAATGACGGCATACATGACAGCAGAGATAGCACACTGAAAAAAAAGGATATTGCAAAGTGGATGAGAAATATTAGGTCGGTTTGAAAATATTAGACGGGAATCAAAGATATTTAGAAAGTATTAGAAATATTAGCTAAACTATTAGATATAAATATTACAATGTCTAGCCCCTCGACCCAGACCCATTGGGGTGTTAGAAGAAATCGTATGTTTTTCACTGCACATTTAATTCGACTGTTTACGATTTTCGAGCATAAGCCAGAATTGGCGTTGACGGCACCGCTGAGAAGCCGGCACCGGTGGTGTAGTGGTAAGTGTGACTGCTTTCTCACCCCAATGGGTCTGGGTTCAATCCCAGCCGAGGTCGATGGGATTTTTCTGAGGCATAAAAATCTCTGGTCACGTCTTCCTTCGGAAGGGAAGTAAAGCCGTTGATCCCGGCCCATGTGTGTCTGAATGGGTGCGATATCCTACACAGGTGTGGAAGCTGCCTTCCTGCACATTCGATTGCCGTCAATGGATGGCAATCGATGTCCGTCGGTTATTGGCACTAGATTGCGGAACAGAGACCGACGTTAAATAAAGGAACGAAGGCACCGCCGAGAAATCGTCTCTTCTAGCAAAGCTTGACAGTTTCTTATGGGAATTTTCAGTGGAGTGAAAAGATAGTACGAAGTCCACCATGTTTCACGCACAGTCTGACGTTTGCTTATGAATTTTATCATAGGAGTAAAGAGCTACAGAGTCGCCGTCAACGCCAATTAAGTGTCATGTCGGTTTGTCGGTGGTTATAGACCTGTCAATGTGCTGCCATGTTGATCCAAAAAGAACATTTTCCATACGATTTGACGGTTTGTTTGGATACGTCAACTCACGTTGGCCGGTCTATAACTTGACTGTCACTGTCACTAAAAAAAGAGAATGAAACGGGCTGTCTGTTTCCATCCTACACGGAAACAGAAAAATACTCTAAATTTGAGTTGAAAAAACTCAAAATTAGGTATAACGATTATAGTCCCCTATTGCGTTGATTTTGAATCGGAATTTCAATCATTTTTACTCAATTATTGAGTATATCGTATAAACATAATTTTGGGTAAAAATAAACTTAGACATTTTCAAGTTTTCTACATCTCCAAGTTCTAGTTGCCTAAGTTAAAAACTACTCATTATCGACTATTTAAGCTAAACTCGATGTTGAGTAAAATCAACTTAAATTTGGTTGGAAATTTTTCTTTAGCGCATTTGTCACTTTGGTTTGTGACGTCGTGCAGTGTGGTTTAGATTTTCGAAGTGTTCTTGATTTATTATCGATTGATGTTTTTGTCGCGTCAAAATATAGCAGGTAAGTAAATTAAAATATAGATAAAGGTTATTAAAAGGAGCCAGATCTCCATCAAGGTGGACATTTTCATTTCGGTTATCAAATCGATCCCGAAAAACCCCGTCGAAAAACGAAATCGGTTCCGGAAATCGAGCACCAGTTTTTTCGGTACCATAAATATTATCATTTGGACAATTCCAAAGCTAGATTCGCGAAACCGATTTCAAGTTTTAATATATTATAGAGATATGGTAAATGACGGCTTCAGCAATATATTATTTTATTATTGTGGATACATTGTGTTTCAGAGCATCTATTGGCCAAATTTGAGTGCTCTGGGACTTTGTTTACCCCCTAACGATGGTTAAGGTATTGCCGAAGCCAACATTTCCTCTACTTGTTTTCATTATATGAAGCTGAAAATTTCATGTGGCTTTTTTTTTGTCATTACAGCTTATTCGGCAATAGTTTTCCCAACTGAGAGTATCACCACATCACATCGCACAATGAAACGGCTTAAAAAAACTGGATAGTGGGTTTTATCAGAAACTGAGTGGTAAGTGTAATTAAGTTCTTTTTTATTCTAAATATGTGTACACGTTTTTTTTTAGGAAAAAATGCTCTTTAATGAAAACACTTTTCGATTACTTTTTCGAAGGGACGTATCGGCTTTTGTAAACAATGCCTTTGATCGTGGGTTTGACTTAATTGGTAGCTTGCCCACGCATTCTAACACCACTATTAGGCAAGGGAAAATTTCCCATATCTGATGTTAGTGTTAGCATGCGTGGGCGAGCATCTTGTAGATGTACTCAGAGGAGCATTGCGTCTAACGAAGGTACTTTCGAACAAAGGCATCAAAAGATCCAGCAGCACGCAAAATGCTTGCATCACGGCACTGGCCGCTGAACCCTTGATAAGGTGGATCAGCTTTAATCATCTGGAACCCGGATTTGATGAACTATTGGCAGTAAGACAGACCCAGTTCGTAGCGGAGCCCCACATTTTCTGCGTTGCCGAATGTTTCAAACAGGGAAATGATTACGTCTTGTTCAAAGGATCCGTTATTGCATGTGGAAGCTCAAGGGTCCGGGCTGTAGAAGTTTTATTCAAATCATTTGTTATTTTTGGTACTGAAGTGGTGAAGTGCGAAAACTGGAAGCTATGATCTCTGTTAATGTTTGGGGATCCAAAACCGTAAGCAAATTCAAAACCGTTACAGATTTGTCTTCTCGCTTCAAGGAGTACCTGAAAAATCCATTGCATAATTAATTTCAAGTGTTAAAACTCTTCCTCGAATAAAATGATTATATTGCATTGTATTCATTTTTTCTCATAAACAATAAAATTGCATTGCTTAGTATTTTATGAGGGCGTTTATTAATTTTGAGCATTGCAGTCATTTGGTGTAACTCCCTATTAATAATTTATATTACCTGAGCTTTTAACCCAATTAGAAATTTTACCCAAAAGTAAGTAAATTTTACTCCCATTTGAATTATTTTTAGACTGGTCAAAGCTACCTATTAAGTAGTATCTGCATTTTACCTAAAATTAGGTGTATCGATTATACTCAAAATTAGCTTATTGGGCTGAACTCCGCAGTTGAGTCAAAACAACTCAAACTTTGGTAGTTTTTCATTTGCGTGTATTCCATCTTTTTATTCGAGAACATCCTTCCCCGGATGCAGTTTTAGTGATGATCAAAGCAGCCGTTTTCGCCGTTTTGTACCTGAATAAGAGTCGTAAAAATGTGGAAAAAGGAAATGTTCAAATCGTTCCACCGCTTCATCCAAAACCGCTGGTCTTTATCAATCCGTCGAAGATCCGACCGCTCCTTCCTCGATTTCAGCCGTTACGCACTTTTTCTCTTCCATAAATAAATTTCAATGAGGTTTTATGAAAAACCAATATTAATACTTGCACTAATCATTATGCCAACAATCAATACGAAACTAACGATTTAAAATTGGCTCACTACTTGACTAGCCTATTGGTCCCAAGCAAACGATTAACGTACCCTATTATAGTCAAAATTCTAGTACTACACAATGTTTGTTTTGATTCGCTATGAAAGTTTGACAGATAAAATGAGGGGTTAGTTGATTTTCCTATGTTTCGAGGGGTGAATCGATTAGCTTGGGACCGAAGATAGTACCAGAGCTGACCCAAAAAGTTGAGCTCGTTTCTTCGGGACCTTCTGGTCTTAGAGTTACCTCTATGATTATGTTGTGTTCCATGTGATTTGAGGTATCGCACGATGCATTTCGACGCATGTCAGAATCTGTCCACTTTCCGGAGGTACCCGGTACATGTGAAAGAGGACATTGTGATCATTGGGTCTGAATATGTCCACCATTGATCTTATAGTAAAATTCTAATGTGATTTGAGGTGTCGCATGATGAGTTTTTGATACATCTTCTCTGTTTGTCTTGATCAAGCTTAATAACCTCTGATTGTTCTCAACATGTCGCCAAAAACGGATTGGGTAGATCGATAGGCAAAGTCGCCTATACGCATCTACGGAACAATAAAGAATCTCCTTCCAGCAACTTGATCAGCCAATTGGTTAAAAAGATAAGCCCCCAAACAGGAAGATGCCCCAATGAGTGGGAGAAGAGCCCGCCCTTTATCCACGAAATGTTATCAACAGGGAGTTGGCATTCCCACTCTCCCCGTCCAAATCGCTTCAATCGGGTGTCCTGTTGGACCGTCCCTTCTCTTCTATATATGTATTTCAATGTATATACGAGTTGATTGTTATGATTATTGTCAATAATACTTACATTTCGATGAAGATCGTGATACTTACATTACAGAAACCAATCTTGAATCGTAGACCAGCTCCATCAACAATACACTTGTTCCGAGACGGGGCTCTGTGATAAAGCCATCTTCTTTTTCTTCATCATGTTCGCTCATCATGCATGCAAACCAAAACTAGTTTTTTGACGTAGAATCACCGACAAACCGACATGAATGACCATAGCAAAAACATTAAAATTTCTGACCAAAGCACCTGACATCTGGCTCCGTATTCGCGGGAAAAATTTAGTGAAGCCATGAACCCGCATGGAAAAGTTATGAATTGGTTCGTGTCTGATCCATTCTGGACATATTATTTTTATCTAGATGTGGTTTCGACAGTTCCGATCACTGCACATTTGAGTTGGCCGTTAACGATTTTCGGGCATAAGTCAGAATTAAGTGTCATGTCGGTTTGTCGGTGGTAGAACTACGTCTTTGTCGACTATACTGGGTACAAATCAAAAAATATGTGTTAGGTTTTGAACGCTTGTAACTTTGTCATTTATAGATGAAATTAAAATCCAAATACGCCAATCGATAGGATATTACTTAACAAATCTTCTTTTTGGGTGTATCTATGAATAGAAATTCAGAGTTTGAGTTTTACGATCTAACGATGCTACAAATCGAAATTAACTTCACTTTAATTAACGTACACACGTACCTTCTCCCAAGATTACATTCAAGGTTGCAAATACTCATTTCAGCTTAAACAATGTTTTTCTAAATTATGAAATAATTAGATGCCATGATCAAATTTTGAATTGGTAGGATACAAGAAGAGGTTGCAAAGAATGTGCAAACATATTAAACCTGTTTATTTCACTTTATGAGAGTCTCAATCAGCGATTTTTCACAAACTCACTCACTCACTCACTCACTCACTCAGCGATCAGAAAATGGCTGATTGTGACTCATAAAGGGTGATACGGTCAAAATTTGGTCAAGGGAAAACGCGTGTAAATCGGTGAAATCGTTTATTTAAAAAATCAAATTAAATTTCTTTTTCAAGTTCAATTAGTATAAAATTCAGGAAAAATATTCAGTTAGGCTTCCGCTTTTCCAAATCCGAATTGCCGGGCCTTACGCTTGACCCCTGCCATCAGATTTTGTACAGCCACCTTGTCCACCTTCTTCGCCGCAGAAAGCCAGTTTGCCTTGAACTGCTGCTCGCCCTTAGCAGTTTTTTTGGTCTTCTTTAGGTTCCGCTTGACAATAGCCCAGTATTTCTCAATTGGGCGGAGCTCTGGCGTGTTGGGAGGGTTCTTGTCCTTGGGAACCACCTGCACGTTGTTGGCGGCGTACCACTCCATGGCCTTTTTACCGTAATGGCAAGATGCCAAATCCGGCCAAAACAGTACGGAACAACCGTGTTTCTTCAGGAAAGGCAGCAGACGTTTATTCAAACACTCTTTCACGTAAATTTATATTTCTTTGCGAACTTTGACAGTTTCATGTGCTTGAAAACATCTGCTACCTTTCCCCTTCCTTTTGCCGTATAAAACTCCTGTCCCGGAAGCTGCTTGTAGTCGGCTTTGACGTAGGTTTCGTCGTCCATTACCACGCAGTCAAACTTCGTCAGCATCGTCGTGTACAGCCTCCGGGATCGCGCTTTGGCCGTCGTATTTTGTTTATCATCGCGATTTGGAGTCACTACCTTCTTGTAAGTCCGGCTCGTTTTTTGGCTCGATGCACGGTTGTAGACGATACACCCAGCTTATTTGCGGCATCTCGGAGAGAGAGGTTAGGGTTTCGCTTGAAACTACCGGTAACTCTCTTTGTCGTCTCAGCGGCTTCCGGTTTTCGATTTCCCCCCGATCCAGACTTCCTGGCTGTCGACAAACGTTCCCCAAACACTTTAATTACATTTGTAACGGTTGATTTGGCAACTTTTAGCGATTTTGCCAACTTTGCGTGCGAGTAGCTCGGATTTTCGCGATGCGCGAGCAAAATTTTGATAAGCTGCTCTTCTTGCTTGGACGGCATTTTGACAACTGAAGAGTGAATTCCAAAATCAAAATAAGAGCAACATTCTACACACACACACCTTCAAAATGAGGGGTGTTCAGGTTTTTTAAATGCAAAATTGAAAGAAATACGTCAAGTTGATATTGACCAAATTTTGACCGTATCACCCTTTAGAAAGCAAAATTTACAGGTTTTATGTTTCAAACGCATACTTTGTAACCTCTTCTTGTAAGTTACAAGTTAAACATGCCATCATACCATCTTTTGGTTTTATTATTCCTAAAAACATTATTTTAGCTGAAATGAGTATTTGCAACCTTGATTACATTCATGATTTTTAATGATTCTGCTAACAAACGAACGTTCTCAATACAAGTGAGTTAGAAAACCGGTGTCATGAAAATTTTGACCAATTCGCAACCACCATTGCGACAGTGTGTAATCCATCTAAACTTCGTGAACGTGATTAGAGATTGCCTAACTGCTACACCCACTCCTCCTCAAATACGCACACCGTTATGTGTTCTCTTCCCAGGAGGATCGCTGAAATAAATAAGGATTTTAGCAAATTAGAAGGATTATGTATTTAGCAGCGAGTTGAGAATAGGAATTAGACAACCCTCCCCCTTGACAATAACCCGAAAAAGACATGGACTTTGACGCAAATTTTTTCCGGGAAATAAATGTTAAGCGAATCACAATTATGTATAAACAATTATTTTTTTGCATTTAGAGCCAACATTTTCATAAAAAATTGCTTAAGAGGAGACTTACACTCGATGAATTACCAACAACTGACTGTAAAACATATCTGGTACCTCTATATATGCAATTATTTTAACTTCCAAAGTCCACCAATACAATTAGATGGAAACTCGCACTTTGGTCAGACTTTTTAATAAATGAAAACGCACTTAAAACTCCACTTTGGGGTGAAATGCGCAATAACCTTAGGAACCGCATACGTTCGAAATTTAAGGTAGGGTAATAAATTTTAGTTGGACCTATTTTTACCGGCGCTAATTTAGTCCAAGAAAGTCTAACAAACTTCTTCTCCAAGCTCAATTAACGTTGAACTAAGAACCTACTTATTTTAAACCAAACGTTTGATTTGAGAAAAGTCAAAGTATTCTATTTTGCATCATTCTACAACCACACTGTAAAGTACATATTAATGATGCATGCTAATTTCATGTTAGGGTTGTCCTTCAAATTGGAGAAAAAGAGGTGCTTAAACCCCGTATGATCGTTATATCTCTTCCTCCCCTACTTCGCTGACATATGAACCAACATTTTGTTCAATATTGAAAGTACCGTATTCTGATAAGGAAAACAACTGCCTGTTGCGTTATCATAAAATGCAACCTTCACTCTCTTCTCTGCTTCAGAGACCTAATTCAAAACTAATGATGGAGCTACTGAAAAAATAGCGTATTTTTTTGCGAATTGTTTTATCCCACAACATGCATGGCGTTTTTGTGTATTATAATGAGGTGAAAATCAACGAAAAATGTGTGACGAAATAGTGTCAGTTCCTATTGTAGTCGATTTCGAATTTAGTGTGACTATTTGATTACTTGGATACTCATATAAAACGTTGTGCAACTTGAATATCCGCTAGGAAACACCAAAGAATATATAGAGATAAATCTCAAAAACACAGTTTTAACTGATAGTACTTTGTAAACCTCCGCGCTCTGCCTCTGTTAGCCCAAAAGCCTAAAACTTATTCAAAGATTATAATATAGAGAGTATAAAATAAAATGTCCACCTGCACAGTATTGTCCATTCAGAAGTCATTAGACCCTAACCCACATACTTGGCCAGACTTCAGCATCAACTGGTGGGCAGTGCACTCTACACTCCAAGTTCCTGTTGTTTCAAATTCATCTCAAATTTTATACTTTACCCATTGAGTGTTGATTAAAAACACTACAAATTGTGACCGAGCGCTAGAGGTTGCTAGACTTTTAAATAATCTAGGTCCTTTTTAGGATTAAATTTATATAAAAAATCCAATGTTGGTCAATGTCTACCGAAAATAAATAAAACTACTTTATGACTTAAAGTGCAATGAATGAGCGTTAGTTTCGGGATCATTTTAGTGTTAGAGTTATGCTAGTTTTGATCCGTAAACAGCCCTGCCGATCCCTCCAACATTAGTTGCAGGCAGTGGTTGTTAGATCATGCGACACTGTAATTACTACTTTGTTAGATGTATGACGTTCAATCAAATAAATCCATACCCCACTCACTTGACCAGGCTTAAGAATCGTCCAGTGGGCAGTGCGCTCTACACTCCAAGTTCCCTTTCTTTCAAATACACCCCAAATTTGATATTTTATCCGTTTGAGTGTTGATTAATCACAATGCAACATTGTGACAGAGCACGGACCTATTAAGGATTATATCTGAGAAATCCAAATCTGGCCAACCTCAACCAAAATCAATAGTGATCTATGGGGATCTGAAACTCATCTTCTGGAACTTGTTCCACTGGTCCAGCCAACTCTGCGAAAAATTTGTGAGTTACTCATACGAACTTACATACATACATACATTCATACAAATATATATGGCTTATAAGGGATCAGATTATTCGGATTGAAACAGCGCGTTCAAATTCTGGTATAACACTAAACTGTATTTTCATTTTGCCATATGGCTTATATAAGGAGTCAAACAATAAACCAATTCATTTCTATAGTCCTGATCATCAAAAGGGTTAAAGTACGGAGTAACAATTGTGTATTCAATTTGTTCAAAAATGTTTTGTATACGCAGGCAATTTGAGGCACTTGCGCATGTGACAAAAAATGTTGCAACGATGATGTCGCACGGAAGCTGCAACGATGATCGAATAGATGACGCTACATATACATTATAGAAACATATTCCTATCCCATTGAGATGAGTCTATTGGTATATGCCATTCGTCTCTCCAAGTCTTGGAACGAAATTGTGTTCAAGTGTACACATTGTCATAGTCTTCCGGTACACCTTGGTATCAGCAAATTTAGTTGGAGGATGTTAAGTGAAGAATCTTGAATACCGGTATTTTTGATTCAGTGTAGAGTCCTACCCCTCAATAGCAATTTTCACAGTTTTTCCTAACTTGTTTTTACGCGTCTTCTGGTCAGAGCAGGGCAGCAGAGAAAGGATCAGAATAAAGGGTGTCCCACATCGAATTAAATCACGGAAAAAACGCTGTACATAATTACCCATTGGGTATTTTCTCTTGAAAATTTGTGTTGAAGTAGTTTAGCGTGTATTGTTTACACTGTATTTTTTATCGATGTTCGAAAGTTGGAAAAAATGGCGTCACCCGAAAAGCAACGTCGCGAATTTATTTTGCGCAAGCACCTTTGGAAATCCTCAACTCTCTCATCGGGACATCTGAAAACAACTCGGAATCGTGCAGTCAACGGTGAGGCTGATTAACCGTTACTACGAAACTCTGAGCATCGAACGGAAGGAGATATGCGGTCAGAATGGATGTTCTATTAGTGATCAGGATCACAAGCGTGTCGTGAAAGCGCTTAAGCGGAATCCCAATGCTTTGGTCAGGGATGTGGCCGAAAAGTTGAATCTGTCCAAGTCTTTCGTTCAGAGAGCCAAGGACCGGGAGGGACTGCATACGTACAAAGTGCAGAAGGCTCCAAATCTTGACGAACGGCAAAAACAGTTGGGACAGTCACGGGCCCGGAAACTGTGCACCCAGATGCTGACGAAGCCTCATTGTCTCATCATGGATGATGAGACTTACGTCAAGGCGGACTTCCGGCAGCTTCCTTCACCGCCCAGCACAAGTTTGATGTTCCGGAGGAAGTAAGGAAGCAGAAACTTTCAAAGTTTGCCAAGAAATACATGATTTGGCAAGCGATCTGCTCGTGTAGCAAACGGAGTGCGCTGTTCGTAACTACCGGGACTGTAAACGGGGAGATCTACCTCAAGGAGTGTCTACAGAAGCGTTTGCTTCCTCTCTTGAAGCAACATGAGGGTCCTACGATCACTATTCAAATGTTGTCCTGGAGGGGTACAAAGCCAACGAGGTCACTTTCATACCCAAGAACATGAACCCCCCTAATGCACCGGAACTAAGGCCCATCGAAAAATACTGGGCTATTATGAAGCAGGCACTACGCAAGCATCCCAGGCGGTCAAATCTGAGGAAGACATGAAGAAAAAGTGGGTTTCCGTACAGAAGAAGCTGCAGCCAGCCCAAGTAACATTTTCAGTTTTATAGAGGTTTTATAGCATTCTACAACTCTAAATCATGGTCTACAGAACCTTCATAAAACCAAAATTGTTGCTTGGAAGATGTTGTACATAACCTAATGAGTGGAGTTTAGTGTAAGGTGTGAGCGCATGGTTATGGTATTGAAGTTGAATTAATTAAATATTCAAAAAGCTTACTTATGGGTTATAATTTATTGTCTGAAAGTATGAAAAGGATCAGTCAACTAGGTCATTTTTTACAGCATTTTTTTCCGTGAAGCAATTTAATGTCGAACACCCTCTATTAAAGTTATCGTTACTGCGATGATTTTTTTCACATTGATAACTCACTTCCTTACGGCTTCCGTTTCAACTTACCTCGCATTTCAGCGTGCCCCAATGTATCCTACCAAAATATTATAACAATATACATACAGCTTACACACTAATGGCGGTAAGCTCCAACTCGGATTAACTTTTAATACCGTCCCTGTTTGGATGGTCTGCGAAGTGTTTGCATAGCATCGTGTTTAATAACTCTGATGTCGACATCAAAGCAGCCGGACATTCTTGATCGGGATTTAATCCGAGGGTAATACCGATTGGAGCTTACCGCCATAAGATTTTGTTTCCGTGTTCGGTCAATTTTACCGAAATCAGAACAGCCGAACGTTCAGGTAAAACTTTGACCTTCATTTTAAAGGCTCTTGAATTTGAAATAATATCAAAACATGGTCAACCTTGTTTAAATGATCAAATCTTGTCATTTTAGTGGAGATTTAGTTTCAAAGTAGCTGAAAAGAAATTGGATTGAATTGCATAAATTTTACCGAAAAGTTCAGCTGTTCAGATTTCGGTAACAAGTATCGAAGTCGGCGATAATTTCTAAGTGTGTATGGAACGGATCAACTAAATGACCACTAAAAAATAAAAGTTCATAGGATTTTTGATCTAATTTCCGTCCTACTAAGCACAACCCACGCTTAACTTCTCTTTATCAAACGGGTTTTAACAATAAATGAAGTGTTCGATCAAAGATGACTTCTAAATTTATGCCCCTCTTCATAACTATCGTTGAATTTGATAAAGTGGCTCTTTATTGGATATTGTTAAAAATCTAACACTGCATCTTGATTCCAAATTCGTCCTACGAGTTTCAATTGCATCCAAACGCATTGAAACGCCATTGGATTTGCTATAAGTTTACGGATGAAGGTAGAAATGGCGAGTTCGCTAGGAGCGCTTCTTTTGTTTTGAGAACAATGAGTGTAAATATTTACACAATACGCTTTGTGTTGTAGCCTGTGAACTAACGGATCGGTACAAGCGTATTACTGATTTGTGCACGGTGAAATCATTGATTATACTGATGTTTTCTGCTCGATATTACTATACATATATACCTGATTCAAATCGAGAATAAGGAAAGAGTGTAAGGGGTAATTTTTCATGAATTTTATCTGAATTGCCTCGATTTTCAGCTATATTGAGTGTATAATAAGAAATTATTTGTATCAGCACTGCTAAGGAAACCATGCTTGGCATACACAGTTTTGGTCACGAACTGCTCATTTGCTAATAACTTTGCACACAGATGACTCAACATTGTTCTGTTTGAAGTAGTAGATAGAATAGAGTTTAAGCTTGTTATAAATATGTAAAAAAAAAGTAGATTTCAATTCTAGTAACAAACTGTATTTGTTTTTGCGTTATAAAAATTAAGTGAGATATGCTCGCTGCACATCTCGGACTTTAAGTGTAAAAATTCATTGGTGTTGATTCAAACGTTGAGATTTACCTACTCTTTGCATACCTATAGTTAACTATGATCCTAATGTATCAATTGCTTTTAAGAAAAACAAATTTCAACAACTGAGTGAAAAGTTACTAACAAAAGAGCAGTTGGTGTGTACAACTGTGCATGCCAAGCATGAAGGAAACAACATTAAAGCACAGACAAACAGACATAACTCTTAAACGAAAGTTCTTAAAAAAATATCGTCAAGCGTATTTTGCATGCACACTAGTACCCTCTACTATGCACATTTCGAAGCATTGTTTTGCAACCGGAGCATCCCTCGTTCATGCAATTTTTTCACTAGTTGCCTTTCCCTCGTTCTGTCAACGCGGCAGCTGTGTTGAATAAAAACAAAACAGATGCAAGTCAGTGATGTCGGCGAGATGGACCAGCTATGGTCTTAGCCTGTCTGAAAAGACAAATCCAAAGAAAAAAAAAGTCAGTGATGTCGGTTCTATGAAATTTTTAGTAGGTCTATAAAATTTATTCAATTTAGCAGAAATACGCATCCGTAGGAGAAATTCACAGAATCTCAGCCTTCTTTAGGGATTTGTTTTGATTATAAAATGTATTTTTTTGCTGGAAACAAGTTTTTAAACGTGGTAATGCATCACTAATGAGTGCTCTTTCTACCACCGCTCATCATTTTAATGTGTACAGAGCAAACAATATGTATCAATCAATTTTATTCGTGGTGTATTAAACACCAGTTACTAAAAGTGGATACAATATTGCACTCATTAAAATGATTTGCTCACAAATTCTATGTACCGTATGCGTGATAATGTTTGCACCATTGAGCAATGTCAAAATTTTAAAAAATCTAAAAAAATTCGTTTTCAAGTTTTTTCATTTATTCTAAGGGGGGATGTTTCTCAGAGTCTTAAACTATGTTAATCATCTATCGAGCTTGCATTTGCTGCAATTACGGCCTCCACACGCTTCCGGAATGCACGGCAGATTCTAATAATGTAGTCTGGATCCATTTCTCTCCAGGTACGGGTCAATGTTTGTCTGAGGCTTGCTGTACTCGGGTGGCGTTTAGAACAGGCCTTGGCCTTCATGACGCGCCATATTGAGTAATCCAGCGGATTAAGATCGGGGCTGGATGGCGGCCACATATTCTTCGCAGCGATAACCCTCGGAACCCGATCTGACCTCGGACGACCTGTGGTCACCTTCGCGGATAGTTGTCCTTTCTGTTCTTGGTCTAAAACCCTATTGACGGTCCACCGGGACAGTCCCACGACGTCATTTACGCGTGGGACAAATCACGAATACGCTGCCACTTCGTCATGGTGCAACTGTCAAACTAAGTAAATCATTTTCTTTTATACACAGCCTACTACGGTATGAGCTATAGGTTACGTGCATGCAAAGAAAACCAAGGCATTATATGCACAGGTGAAACGGGAACCTTATGTGTACGATGGCGCAAACATTATCACGCATACGGTATATCGTACTGCGTAATATTACACAACAAGCGGAATGACCTATCGACTGTTTGGGTGTAATATTGAAACCTTTTTTTTATGTTTTCGTCAGATTAGTATGTGGAACAGTAATGACCCGATTTTGTCAACCCATCCACGCATTAGACTTTTATCATTAAATAATTTCATAAAATCGTAATTCCAAATCATCCTCATGCATCTTCAAGATGGGTGTTTAAGGTATACTTTGATCCAATAAGACCACTGAAAAAGCGCATGGGTTTCGTAGAACATAAGAAAAGATTTTTAAAAAAGGGGCTGTCAAAATCGTGTCGTGGGATATCCCATCCAAGAATGTGATGGTGAGAGTTATATCAAGAGCAAATTTTCATTATGTCGTAAGTAACATTCGCACCGATCCGAGAAGTTTTGTTTTGATGACCGAAAAGTTATTCCTATTTCCAATTAAACACATAATCTCATAGTGATAGCAATGTTCAACATATTTAGCCGGATTTTAATCATACAAAGGCAAATCGCTAGCTTTCATGCTAAGAAATATTGGTTTTTGAGTCAAAAGTTTGGTGGCCCCTATTGTTACTTAAGTCAAAGTGTATTTACCATGATATTCGAGAGAATTATCAATTATGTCTCCTTACGTGCAGCCCATTCATCATTTTAGGACCATAGAAATCATCTTAGCAACAAACAGTTCGATTTATTCACTTTAATAATGAGAAAGCGAAACGACGAACGTACACTTTCCACGGGTTTCTCAGCGCTGTTACTTAAGGCAAACGGCATCTCCATAGAAATCGGGTGACTTAAGTAACATCGAAAACTATTTTGATCGGAAGGTGATTACGTCAAAAAGCAATTTGACTGGTAAATAAATTTAAAAATGGGATGTTATCCTATATTCGGATAGTATATAGTGTAATAGCAGGAGCATCGATTGACACTGATAGCTCGACTTTGTTTTTACCTTTGTTACATTCGACGTAATGAAAATTTGCTCTTGATATGTCTGATTGTTTGTGATTAAAGCTTAAGTAATAGCGCTCTCACAAAATCTTTATAAAATAATACCGACAAGGCTCCGGCGAGATTCGAACTCACGATCTCCTGTTTACTAGACAGGCGCTTTAACCAACTAAGCCACGGCGCCTTATATCACTTTTGTTTTAGCGGTGCTGAACAAGAGGCGGCAGCTACACTTTTGGCGCTACACCGCATAAACGAAAACGTCATTAGTAAATGATAATTATTCTAGTTATGTTTACTTATAAGAGTATCAAAACAACCAGAGTATGTATATACAACCATTAACCCTTTGAACCCTAACTTTTTTTGCTCTTGATGTGGCGAGTAGATATCTGTAATTTAATGATGTTATACAACCATTTCTAAATTGGGGTCATATATGACCCCACCGGGTTCAAAGGGTTAAGAAAGCGTCCTTAAATAACGTAGCATATTTTAGGCTCCTCTCCCCTCGTAGCGTTTTTTTAATTGACCAAATACTTGGCCAGTCACATGTTCCCTACACATTTATGTTCAATGTTTTAATATGAAAGTAATTTGTGGTTCGGACCGCCCTGAATTGTGGTTCGATCTGGTTTCACTTGAATCGGAATGGAAAAACATCGATTTTATCATTTCTTTACAGCACTTGAACTGAAAAGATCTCGTTTACTGCCACCACTTTGACATGTCGTCAACGGCAATAAAAACAAGAAGGCACAGCATTTGAGCCATGCTATTTAGCACTTCAAGAGAACAAAAGCGTGTCTGTTAACTTTATTAATTCTTACCCATAAAGCAATCCGAAAATAAGTGCGTTTCATCCGGTAACGAACCAGACCGATCCACAGCGTGAAGCAAGAGTGTATGGAAACGTATTGACGAATTTTTGTTCCGGGTGGAACGAACAGTCATTTCGTGGAAAAAAAAATCTCATTTAGTTTAATTAATTAACTTATTGCCGTAGAAGTGGCAAAGTATCATAAATCAATAACTCTGGATTTCTGGCAATCTGTGTCGTCGTCTTGGTTTGAATTTCGTCAAGCAACGCCATCGATAAGCCGACATCTGAACAGTCGTGCATGCTGCTTGCGATGCGGTAAAGACAGTTATTTTTTTATGATGCGTGCGACCGTTCTCCCGGTTGGAGGTGATTCGGTTGGATGAGTTTCACGACGGCTTTCAAATGTGTCATACTTGAAATATCATCAATTTATTTGGGTGTAAAATGTATATTTCCTATTGATGTTTACTCATTTCCTTGTATATACGAGCATCGGTGGTTCAGTGGTAGAATGCTCGCCTGCCACGCGGGCGGCCCGGGTTCGATTCCCGGCCGATGCAATGTAACTCTTTTTTTTTAACCTCTTGGCAGTGCTGAGATTTGTCATTGTCATTGACAGACTTTCGCGCGATATTGACAAAATTGTTCGTCACATAGTCACTGACAGACTTGATCCTCAAAAAAACCTTCGTCAAAATCTCATTCATTTTTTCGTCAATGACAAAGATTCACCTGGTAACAAAAAGTGTAATTTAGTACATTCTGTGTCACATTATTGTCATCCAAGTAGTTCAGGACGTATATACTTGTTCACTAAAATCGATCCATGTAATTGTTTTGCTCAAGTCATTTAATTTCGTTGCAAATTTAGCTAATAAACAAAGTTGCACATGTTCGTCACTGACAGCATTGTCATTGACAATTGACATGGTTTGTCTTGACTATTACTGTTAGCTCAAATGAGTGACCAAAGCAGAATCGTCAATATCACCGTGTACTGTCGAGATTTTGCAGCACTGCGTCTTGGTATTTTAAAGCAGCGGATTCACTTGTATGACCATTATTTGTGTTATTAATTATGAGCACAACTCTGGTCACACTTGCACAGTTTTTAGATTTGCTCATAATTTATTATACAAATAATGCTCATGTTCATAGATTGTCATGCAAGTGTATCCGCGGTATAACGCTCTTTTAATAGATCGATTCTTACCAACTGCCTACTATAAATAATTCTACTCTGCACAGAAAAAAAAATCTCCTTTCGGTAAATTTTAAGTTATAATTAGCACAAGTAACGAAAATATTTGCAATCTTGTACACAACGTTGCTGATTTATGCGATATCACGCTCAAATTTTCACGAAATTTCGCGTGAATTTACGCCAAATCTAGCGCTAACTACGTGTGCGCTATATTCGCACGGTGCGTCCTCCTACCTATTTCTCAGCGCCCTTGCACACTGACTCACCTTTGACCTTCTTTCCCTCTGAAGGGTACTACCTATCAAAAGCTACCGAACAGTAAGTCCAAGTGGGACGGGGGTTAAGTGTGTTTGTGTGCGGTAGGTACTACATGTCACCGAAAACCACCATCGAATCCATTATTAAAGCTCTATTTGTCTTTCTACATTATTTAATGACCCGTACAAATGAAAAGCGACCCGTTTCTCCTGCTCGCATTCGGAATAATGGCGGTGTGCCTTGAGATGGGCATCGTCTACCGCCCCAGCAGGATAGAATGTGTCTTTTCTGGACAAAGGAACACCGTCCATAAGTAAGTCAACACTGTGTCCGTTCGTCCACCCATCCCGTGACGAAGGTAGCTACTCAAAAGAGTGTTTCAAGGGGACCCCAAACGAAAGACGGTATGGAGACGACAAAAGAATGATCACCTCTCTCAATCGGTTGGACGACAGACGACAAACAACTGGGTGACGCCGGGTAGGGAGGAAGACCGTCGAACGAAAAGTTACACCCGGTGGAAAATCCTACCAGGGAATCATCAGGGCTTCGGGGTGAACCGAAAAACCTTTGCAATGGAAGGAAGAAAGGCGAACAAATGGACGAACGGACGGACGTGGCAAGATAGAAAAATCAAAAATCAAGAACCCAAACAGAACTCGGCAGGAAGGGGGATCCGAGTGAGGTGAAATCATAAATGCTTGACTTAATTTTTAATTAATTTGAACGTTAATGGTAGATGACAGACCGGGTCGGGGATGTCGGGGGAACGCAGAAGAATGATAACTCTTCGAGGGTCGAGAAGGATTAAACGTCGTTCGTTTTCGGAGAAGTTACCCGTAACCAGAAATCCCAATTGGGAAGGATAAAAGTTTGGCAGTGGAACTAATTTTCAGCTAGATGAGCTTGGTTGTGGTGGAGGTTTAATTGAATCGTATTAACCTTTAGCTGTTGTAGTTTTATCGATGTTTTGATCTGCATCTGGTGAATGCTAAGGAGGAAGGTATCAACTCCAGAGGCATTCTTCCAAACATCAAACCTGTTACTTTATTTGACAGAGTAGTGTGCGAATACATTGTGAATGAAGTAATTTAACCTACATACATACACGATATTTTTTTGGTTGCTCATGTCAACAATAATTACAAAATATATGATTTATAACTTTAATTTCAAAATCAACAAAGAATAAATTCATACTTAGACATCCCAAGTAGCATTTCTTGTTTTATTGCACTCTATTAGTGGTTTTTGAGCACAACCTTTTGATAACCGCTATAAGATCGTCATGCAGCTTAGTGGACCACTCTTGATAAGGTTTATAAAGCATGTTTGAGAATCACAATAAAGCTGTCTTAAAACCTTTTGTCAGAAAGCCTCATGCTCTACAAAAGGTTCTCATAGCCTATTTAAGAGTAATATTGTATCCAAGCAGTTTTATTACGCTTCGGTGAAAATCAGTTATAAAGCCAATTTAATTTTTATTGGCTTCAAAGCAACCGCCATAAATTAGCTTGTTGTTTTTCTGTTCTGCTGAAACTTTGTTTTTTTTCCATATGGAAATCTTTAGCGGTAAAAATAGGTTTGAGTGTTGGTGTCAAGATCACACCATGTAATCAATTTTGTTTTATGGCGACATTAGTGAAAATCTTAAAGAAAATATATGTTACTTTTTGGAAGTTCCAAAACATATGCACTTGAAATGTTATTGTGTATATTGGGATAATACGAGCGTTAAATAAATGCGCCTCCAAAATAATTCAAGTTAACAAAAAAGATTGCTAATTTAATGGAATCATCTTAATTTTACAGAGACTAGATCTCAATAAATAAATTCATACCAATGCACACTGGAAATCATTTCGGATATCTAATTAAGCCATTATTTTATTGAAATTTCTTGGATTTTATTCCAAGGCCAATGGCATTTTCATAATGACAATATTGCGACAGAGGACAGCAGGCAAGAAAAACACCAAGCGCAATTTCTTAAAATGTCTAATGCTTACATTGCACACTGGGTCAGGAATGCAACCTAGCGGAGCAAAATTAAAAACTCCGAAACGAAGCATTTCCGCGACTTGGTGCCTTGGGCAAAGTTTCTCATCATAATAAGGACCATCTATTGACATAAACAAATAGTTCAAAACTCTTCCGCAAAGATGGCGCCACAATCTAACTTCTTTCGCTGACGTTTTGGAGACTTGATGTCTTCGGCAAAGTTGTTTATCTTGACAAAATGAACAGCTCTTTCAAAGACGTGAAATTTCCAAAGCCTACTGGTTCCAAGTTATATGGAGTTAAAAAAATGTCGAAAATATGGTTTTTTCTTTCTGTTTCGGTTTTTTGCTTACAACCATATAATGTTGTATTTTTGTTATATGCAAATACATTAAATAAATAACTTTTGTCAAGAAACATACTGGATTAAGCTTCAAATTTCAAAGATATTGTTGAAAAAACGACAAAAAAAACACAATTTTTGAACTTTAATATCTCCCAAAGCGCAAAAAATCGCAACCTGACATTTTCAGCAAAAATTGAGCAATACTCGATAAACAAAAAATCAAATATTGAGAGAGGTATATTTTGGTGTTTTTTAGATTTCTTCATTTTAATGGAACATGTTTTTTTCTATAATTTTTTGTAATGCATTGAACTTGTGTTTTGAAGGTGAATGGTGAGGAATCACACGTTTTACAGCTTGTGACATCCGCAGAAAATGCAGTGGCATTTTTTCTTGGTTAGAGTTATTCACGAAGGTTTGCGGCTGACTGTAGCAAATAAACGGGCTCATGCTAAGAATCTTGTTGATTTTCTTTGCGCTCCGCTTGGAAGTACCGGAAAGTTCTGATTCTTTTCTATGTTGTAGAAATAAACCGCACATTTACACTTCTGACAAGTTGCAACTGAATGCTTATAATTGTTTTAAAATAACTGTTTCATGGCCAACTAGCTTTATTGCGCTTACTTATATAGCAATATAAGAATTTATTTTTGGGTTTTATAACGGCAATTCATATTGCTTTTTTTATACTTCAAGGAAATCATAAAACCTTTAATAAGTGAAAATAGCATCAGCATCAGTTGGTTTTTTTTTATAAGCTTTACCCCTTGTAGATAGCTATAAAATGTTCCATGACTTGCATTGTATATGACCGTCATAAAGCTGTAGGTAATTTTTGCAGCTGCATTAAAACTTTTATAAATTTTGAATATAGCCAAGCAGCTTTAGATTTGTTACTTTGGATTGGTCTTCAAGTTAGGCAGGCCAGTACGCTGGTACTGCCTACGAATGGTGTTACGGAGTCTAATGAGATCTTTGGTAGGGCTGTCAAGGTTCAGAGTGTTACTCACCTGTCTGGATACTGGCACATGTTTTTCCCTGGCCCGGGAAATTGCCTCCTCGATAGTTTGTAGACACCGGTCAACATCTTCGGACGTCCCCGGACGTCGTATTCGATGGTTGTGTCGACGCAGTGTTGATATTGCGCCCAGTTGACTCGATGGTAGTTGCGCCGGGAAGCTTAGAATCGGTTTACCGAGGATCCAACTTCGGCCACCACCGGGTAGTGGTCCGAGCTCAGCTCCTGAAATGCCACATGTTGCGAGATGTTGTGTCCCATGTTGCTTACGAAGATGTCGATGGTCACATGGACCCCAGACCGACTCAACCGGGTGGGAGAGTCCGGGGCCAAGATGGTATAGTGGCCCTCTTGCAGGTCTTCATTGAGAATGATGCCGTTTCCATTGCTCCGACCGTTGCCCCAAGCTTGGTGTTTTGCGTTCAGATCGCCAGCGATGATAAAGTTCCCGCTCCTCCGGGTGAGTTTGATGATGTCTTTCCGGAGGGCCACTGACAACCTGTGCCTGATGTTGGTTTGCTTGGGGCAGTAGGCCGCGATGATGGTGATTGGACCAAGTGATGTGCTCACCTCCACTCCGATGGCTTCAATTATTTTCAGCTGGAAGTTTGGTAGCAGCCGGCAACTGATGTTCCGTCTTGCAGCGATGGCCACTCCTCCACCTCCAGAGCAGGTGCGATCAAGTCTGACGAGCCGGAAGTCGGGAAGGAATACGTTCAGTTCGGGCTTCAGATGCGTCTCGGTGAAGATAGCAATGTCGACCCCCTTGGTGTTGAGGAAATCGAGTAGCTCTCTATGCTTGTTCGTCAGTGAGCAAGCGTTCCAATTTGCAATTTTTATAGCTTCACGGTCCATACTTGGGGACGAGTGACAAGGCAGCATGAAGCTGTTCAGATCGAGTATTGCAGGTGCGCATGATGATGATGACCTCCGCCACGAGCGTCACAAGTTCCTCCGAAGTGAACGGAGAATCGTCGACAGATTCACCTGAGATAGCACCAGCGTATGATAAACCAGGGGCGGTGGATGAACCTGGAATTGGCTGGGCCGCAGCAGCAGCGAGACGATGCTGAACTGTCCGACTGTTGGGAACCATTTGGATACTCGCAGGATTGGCTTGTTGGTTGTTGAGCGGAAGCGGGGCTAGGTTCGGAACATGTCGACGGAGCTGGAGAGCTGGGTACTGGACTTCCGTGAGTACAGGAGGCGAACGATGA
This sequence comes from Ochlerotatus camptorhynchus, assembly GCF_037179485.1. Lineage (NCBI taxonomy): Eukaryota > Metazoa > Arthropoda > Insecta > Diptera > Culicidae > Ochlerotatus > Ochlerotatus camptorhynchus. The sequence continues at coordinate 616,300 of NW_027041105.1, forward strand.
TCACGGAGGCGACCGAGCTGGTTGTTGATTGTGGCCTTCCGACGGATATTAATGAACTCCACTCGCTTGGGACACCCGCGATTGGAGGCTTGGTGGTTTCCACCGCAGTTGACACACGTTAGCTCGATGTCATCGACTTGCTCACAGGACGCAGTTGAGTGAGTTCCAGCACATTTGCCGCAGTTTGTCTTCCTGTTGCAGTTTTTAGTGCCATGGTCATATGAGAGGCAGTTCATACACTGCGTTACATCACGATGTTGGGTTTTTTTTATGCTCCCAACTGATGATGACCTGAAACAGGTCCCGGATTTTGGATCAAGACTGGAGATCCCTTCAAGAAATGCACCAGGAACAACTGATCACGGAAGCTGGTGTTGTAGTTCGGACGCCGGTTCATCGGGTACACTACCTCAGGCTTGAGCCCGAACCGCACCAGCTCGGATTTCACCGCAGTCACCTCGAATGACGGTAATCCACGCAAAACCGCCTTCAGTGGCTTGCTCGATGGCAGATCATGCGTGAAGAAGTCCACGTTGTTGTTCTTCAGGAAACTTCCTTGTACTCCTCCAGGCTGGAGCACATTATTTTGGTACCGATGCTGCAAAGCTTGAAGCGAGGCAGCAGCTTGTGTTTTGCCAGTTCAGCACCCAGCTTGGCAACATCCTTCACCGGCGTGAAAAGCGGGGGAATCCACTCTCGTCTTGCAATGGGAACGGCGTCACCATCGCCATTTTCTTCCGGGAGTACTGCATACTGGTTGGCTTGCAGTACTCGTTATCCGGCGTCATCCTGCGACGCGCTGGGCTTGATTAGCACCTTCTTTGAAGGGCCCGCTTCTGACTCATTGGCACGTTTACGCACCATTTGTTTCATGTTTGCAAGTTCAAGTAAACTTGCCAGAACGCGAGAAGGTGGCGACACTTCTACGGCACAACGCGACAGCACAAAACGAAACAAAATTGAATCGAGAACTCGAGCGAAAATACCTACTGATCAGCTCGACAGTCGAGCAAAGAAAATGAACTGTATGAGACTGTAATTCTATTTATGCTTTTAGATTAGCTTTGAAAGTCCATCCTACTTGGAAAATTATGCCATAGAACGGTTTATAAAATCCCAGATTTTTTGCTGATGGGGGCGAGCATAATTTTCCTTTTCTTCTTCTTCATTCCTTTATTTAACGTCGGTCTCTGTTCCGCAATCTAGTGCCAATCCCCGACGGACATCGATTGCCATCCATTGACGGCAATCGAATGTGCAGGAAGGCAGCTTCCACACCTGCGTAGGATATCGCACCCATTCAACAGACATGGGCCTGGACCAACGGCTTTACTTCCCTTCCGAAGGAAGACGTGACCAGAGATTTTTATGACTCAGAAAAATCCCACCGACCTCGACTGGGATTGAACCCAGACCCATTGGGGTGTGAGAAAGCAGTCACGCTTACCACTACACCACCGGCGCCGGCTGCATAATTCTCCAAGTAGGATGCTTATCTCTTAGCATAAATAGAGGTACCGTAAATTTTTTTTTCAGTGCTAGGTTCTGAAATCCAACAGTAAGCGTTCAACAGGGCCTACTTGTAATGTTCGATTCTCTTCATCGATATTTTTCTGTTTACATTGCTACAGTTAAGCGAAACAATTCAAGCTGAACATTGCATTAGGTCCTAAGTAACACTGAAAACATTCTCTTCGTCGACTTTCTCCTTGTATCCACTCGGTCCAGGTTTTTTTCAGCACACATATCGATAAACGAAGTTTTTATATCTAATACGATCTATCTAATACGATAAACACAACAAGAAAGAGTTTTGTGCTCAACTTATTAACGGAAGAGAAAGTCGACGAAGAGAATCAATCAATGCTACTTAGGACCTAATGCAATTTTCAGCTTGAATATTATCTGAAATTTGTTCAATTCAGTGCTGTAACAGGTTGTATTGGTTATCAAAAGCAACAACAAACGCACCGAGAAATGTTAATCCAAGCGAGTTATAAACATAAGAGAAAATCGATCACGGTTACGTCCTTATGTATGCTCACTGTCGAATTTGTAATCTGTGATAGATATGGAAGTCACTTTTTTCCCACCACAGAAGCGCCCCGTGTTCTTATGACAAATTTTACATGTGCGTCTACAAAACGCGAACGAAATCTTAAAAAAAAAGCAATATTTAGTAATTTTTTTTTTGCTCAATCGGTAGAGAAAAGATGTAACGAGAACTTATTGGAGGGATTTTTGCCTAATCGAGATCATCCCGATCAACAAACTACGAAATGTTGCATAACTTTGGTGCAAAATTGTGCACTCCGTTTTTGTGTGTGAATTCTTTTTTTTAGAGTTTTGAAGTTGAATCGCTGAGGAAACCTCATTTCTGATCAATTTCAGTACCACATAAAAATTTCAAGAGCACAAATATCAGCTCTCACGAAACTTATAACAAAGAAACTGGAACTTCACGTTTGCTACAGTGCAGTACACAAGGAGTTTCAATTTCATGCGTAAAGTCACAACCATCCAAGATTTGTGTCCTAGAAATCTTGAAGTGCTAGGGAATATCAACCATCATGACGGTCATTGCTGGACGCTTCAATGAGTCACCTGAAGAAAGCCTTAGGTGGCGGCCAGCGTAGACGCGACGTGATGCGACTCACGCAAGAAATAATAATAAATAGTAAGATTCCTTTGAATTGGTCGCGTCGCATCGCGAATCGTGTCTACCCTGGCCGCCACCTTACTCATATCTGATTGTAATTTAGGAACCAAATGTAATAGATTATGTATTCGCATTTTTATGCGGTCCTGAATTCAACCAAGTTTTTGCTAAGTAGGACATCCAAAATATGTGCAGGGTGCGTGACGAATTTTTGCAGTAAATTTCAAATAGTAATTTCTCATGCTTGTGCATCATGATTTAGATACATAGCTTATACTGTTAGGTGTAAGATTTAAACAAACAATGTGGAGTAAACGTTAAGATGTCGAAACAAGAGAGCAATCTGTCAGCCATTGTCGCTTTGTTGCGCGCCGGAGTATGCATGAAAGAAATAATTCGGTCGGTAAATGTGTCTGAAAGAACAGTGTATAATATTAAAAAAGGCTTGGGAAAGTGATAAGACGGAGCACCTGCTCATACTGCTAATAAAGCACAGAAATGGCTTACGGAAAATATTTCGTAAATTTGGGAGGAAGAAATTTGGCCCCCAAGCAGTCCCGATATCAATCCGTTGGATTATTTTGTATAGGGCGTCGTCCAACGGGATACCAATAGAACCCCTCACACCACACTTAAGTCGCTAAAAGCTAAAATCAAGGCAGTGATGACATCTATGGATCGAAACATTTTAAAGCGTGCATACTGCAGTTTCCGGAAGCGTCTAACTACAGTCGTCGAAAGGGAAGGCAATTTTTTTGAATAAATTTACTTACAACTTCCATATGTTGCGAAAGAAAATAAATCGCACAAAATTCATTGCTAGAATAACTAACTGGTGTATTTTTTCTCAAATATGCCATTTACTGCAAAAATTCGTCACGCACCCTGTACATAGGACCAAAATCATTGGTTACTTCTACTGTATTTTAAATCAATATCTAGAAAAATGCACGACAATTTCACTACAAAGCTTAACGTAGTCTACGTTAACCATGCGGTCGTGTCTTGTACACAACCCCACCAAATTTTTGACGTAGAACTTCGTCTTTGTCGACTATACTTGAGTACAAATCAAAAAATATGTGTGGTGAAAGAGTGTTAGGTTATGAACGCTTGTAGCTTTGTCATTTATAGATAAAATTTAAATCCAAATACGCCAATCGATAGGATATTACTTTACAAATCTGCTGAAATAAATATTTTTCCAATTTTCAATTGAAAATATTTTGAAAAATGAGCAAGTGATGATTTATTACTGTTTTCATGAAATAAACGTTATCCCCAAACACAGTCGTCAAAATAGAGTACCACTTGGTTACACATCGTTCTGCTTGAACCAGAAAATATCTAAAACAGCACTGTATACGTATGAATTTGCACAATAGTCACTGCACTGTGTGTTTTTCGTAATTTCACAATTTTACGCAATCAAACAAACAAAATTGATAAAAACTGCTTTTCAAATCTCTAGGTGAACGAATTAGAACACCAAGAAAACCACTAAGACTCCACTACTTTGCTAGCGAAAATAAAAGTATCAGTGAACATGCGTTACAAGATGTATTACCTCTAACAATTAATTCAAATCTAAAAAAATAAAAAAATAAGCTGAAACCTAATAAAAAATAAATAAATAAATTCAAAAACTGAAACCTTTTTTGGCACTTAAAGTTTCCAAAAAGATTAAATAAGCCGAAGAAAATTGACTGATGATTGGTTTTCTCTTTTGTGAAAATAGAATAAAGTTTAAATGCATTAGCGAATCCATAAAGGAACACCATGTAAACCATCGCGGAAAAGATACGAAATATAACAAAGTAAAACAACTTATGTGGTGATGATACAGCAGGTTTTATGCTCGCCGAGGTTATCTTGAACACAAAAGTGATTGATTGAAAATGATTAATTTTGGCGGGGAATGAAATCTGTTTGCGCAATACTCAAACATCACAGTAATTAGCATATGCACAAAAAAAGGTGACCCTCCCAGCAAAACGTATGACACCAATAAAGCCATTCACCTCCCCTTGTTTATAGGGTGTCAGCAGTTTAAAAAAAAATATGTTGATGACGACGACAATAACCGAAGACTAAGCCACCGTGCAAATACCAGATAGAGCTGGCACACAACAATCCACCTTCTCTCATATCTACTGGAAGGAACGTTCGATGGTGCCTGCCATTCGATAGGGCTCTGTCAGGAAGGCATCAATGTTCAGAAAACTGCGAAACGGTTGTCGATCACTTCCATCCATCCGTCCATCCATCCACATCCAGGTTGTTGGTACCGCACCTACCCAGACAGAAGGGACAAACATCAGCGACGATGACGACGACGCCGACAACGACGACGACGGTGTCGTGTGACTTGTGCGGATAAATGACAATTTAATAGCACCTCGAAATTTGCATACACATCGCTTATATTGTTTCTGGCTGTTGTTTCGATGCTGCTGCTGCTCGTTTGTTGGCAATTTTATTAAATTTTAGATACGTGCGATGGGTGCCTGACAAACGGTACAGAGAATCGGACTTTTGAGCGCGCGGTGGGTCCCGGAAAATCACACCGTGTCACACCGAAAAGGGCAGAGATTTTTCCCTCCCGATATGAACGTGTGGTGTGCTCGTTCTGGATCATACCCGAAACACGCACACGTTGTCGTGTGCACCAGGACAGGTTCGCTCGAGATTTTCCAAAACTGATGCCACTCGGTGGATGGTGTGCGCTGACGAAAATGATAGTGGAAAAAAGTGCCCTAATGGCAGATTGAAGCAATTGTATTCAATTTTGTTATCGCTCCCCGACCACACCTACTTGCTGACTGCACTCGCTGCACTGGCTGGTTGCTCTTCACTGAGTTAGCCGTCCGAGTTGGTTTGTTGCAGTCGTTGTTGCGTTTTTGGGTGGAAAATTCTTTATCCTTTGTGGGATTTGATTCTTCAGAACGACCCATAAGCGGTTCATTGTTTCCGCTTCTCTATTGACCTTTCGATGCGGTAGTGCAATAGATTTTTTTTTTTTTTTAATAATTCGTTTATTTTTCCAGGCTCATTTGCTGTAGCTTTGCGGAGCCGATATTCATTGTTTAGATAACAAAATTACTTAAAACTAACGTTAGTAAAGCGGGGGCCGATTACTCGCGGCTATCTCGAGGTTAGGGGTAACAAATTGTAACAAATGGATGGCAGGGTAGGGATTGTGAACACAAGGTTTGGAGAGCAATGTGCTCTTGATCTCGAACTAGGCGACACTCTGATGAAAAAGACAAACATGGGGGTACACCGATGGGTAGCTAACAACTTGGGAAAACACAAGATGACACTAACTTCTAAATCCTCAAATCTATCCGTTTTAAAAACACATAAATTAAATTCAAATAGTCAAGGTCTCGGGTCGCCAAGACATCTCTAACGGGTATCGCGGGTTGTTTTCCTCGGGCCCTGAGGGATGTGGATAACTCAGATCTGGCAACACGGTGTAAGGTACACGACCAAACAACATGCTCGATATCGTGATAACCACTGCCACACGCACATAAATTGCTGCCTGAGAGCCCAATTCGATAGAAGTGCGAGTCTAACGAGCAGTGATTGGACATAAGCCTTGATATAACGCGTATAAAGTCGCGGCTCATGTCCAACCCTTTGAACCATGGTTTGTTCGACACCTGTGGGAGAATAGAATGTAACCATCTTCCCAATTCACCATCATTCCATTTTTGTTGCCAACTGATGAGGACTTGCTGACGAGCAATGGAGAAAAATTCGTTGAAGGCGATTTGTCGCTCAAAAATATCGCCTTCCATAGCGCCCACCTTAGCCAATGAGTCCGCTTTCTCATTACCCGGAATTGAGCAATGAGATGGGACCCAAGCTAAGGTGATAGTATAGGAGCAGTTAGATAAAGCACTCAGTTTAGATCGTATTTCAGGCAGGAAATACGAGGAGTGCTTCATCGGCCTCATTGAACGAATAGCCTCCAATGAGCTAAGACTATCCGTAAAAATGAAATAATGGTCAGAAGGTAGTGAGGCAATTCGCTCTACTGCGTAAAATATAGCTGCGAGTTCCGCAACGTATACGGAGCATGGTTTCTGCAGTTTATAGGAGGCGCTATGAAATTGATTAAATACACCAAATCCAGTGGAAGCATTTATGGTTGACCCATCTGTGAAAAATCTTTTATCGTTACTTACATGGTGGTACTTGATTGCAAAAATTGAGGGAACAACCATCGACCGATGGTGATCTGGTATTCCATGGATTTCTTGCATCATGGTCAGATCAAAATTTACAGAGGAACTATAGAAGGCTTGGAAGCAATCACGATTGGAGATTAATGAAGAAGGACCAACCTCCAGCGTCATGTACTCATAGTACAAACTCATGAATCTTGTTTGAGGATTTTGGTCGAGCAGCTTCTCAAAGTGTTCTATTACCAAAGGATTCAATACTTCACAACGGATAAGGAACCGGAAAGACAGCTCAGCGAAACGATCTGTCAGTGGGAGAACACCCGCGAGTACTTCGAGGCTCATCGTATGCGTCGAGTGCATACAGCCAAGCGCGATTCGGAGGCAACGGTATTGAACTCGTTGCAGCTTCAAGATATGTGTTTTCGCCGCGGATTGAAAGCAGAAGCTACCGTACTCTAGAACCGACAAGATGGTTGTTCGATACAACCTGATAAGATCTTCCGGGTGTGCTCCCCACCAAGTTCCGGTAATTGTACGAAGAAAATTGATTCTTTGTTGGCATTTTTGTTTTAGATACGCAATATGTTTTCCCCATGTGCATTTGGAATCGAACCAGACACCTAAATACTTGAAAGATATACTTTGAGTGATTGTTCTACCCTTTAGTTGAAGCTGTAACTGTGCAGGATGATGCTTCCTAGAAAAAACAACCAACTCAGTTTTCTCCGGAGAGAATTCGATACCCAGCTTCATAGCCCAAGTAGACAAATTGTCTAAGGTATCTTGCAATGGTCCTTGCAGGTCCGGTGCACTTGGCCCTATAACGGACACAACGCCGTCATCTGCAAGCTGCCTTAGCGAGCAATTTTCATCAAGACAACCATCAATGTCTTTAACGTAAAAATTATAAAGAAGGGGGCTTAAACATGAGCCCTGGGGGAGACCCATGTAACTAATTCGTGAAGTTGTTGAGTTTCCATGAGAAAAGCTCATATATTTCTCAGACAACAAGTTGCTCAAATAGTTGTTCATAATTGGTGAAAGCCCACTATCGTGGAGTTTATCCGAAAGGACATCGATACAAACAGAATCAAAAGCCCCCTTAATGTCCAAGAAAACTGAACCCATTTGCTGTTTTTGCGCATAGGCCAGTTGAATTTCAGTTGAAAGCAACGCAAGACAGTCGCTCGTTCCTTTGCCTCTCCGAAATCCAAATTGCGTATCTGAAAGTAAACCATTCGACTCGACCCATTTGTCTAGACGAAAAAGAATCATTTTCTCCAACAATTTCCGTATACAGGACAGCATCGCGATGGGACGGTACGAGTTATAATCCGACGCGGGTTTACCGGGTTTTCGAATGGCGATAACTCTTACTTGCCTCCAATCATCCGGAACAATGTTGTGCTCCAGAAATTGATTGAATAAGTTCAACAAGCGTCTCTTCGCGACGTCTGGGAGATTTTTAAGCAAGTTGAACTTGATTCTATCCATTCCTGGAGCTGAGTTGTTACATGAGAGGAGAGCAAGTGAGAATTCCACCATCGAAAACGGAGAATCTATTTCGTTACTACCCGACGGACTATCACGAACGTTGGTTTGAACCGACACCGAATCCGGGCAAACTTTCCGCGCGAAGCTGAATATCCAACTGTCTGAGTACTCCTTGTCTTCGTTGACCGGTGATGACGCGTTGCGCATTCTCCTGCCGACATTCCAGAGTGTTCTCATGGAAGTCTCTCTCGACAAACCATCGACGAACCGACGCCAGTAACCGCGTTTTTTGGCTTTAATCAAGCTCTTAAAAGTTTTCTCGAGGTCGGTGTACCGCTCGAAATCCTCGACCTTACCGTGTTTGCGGAAACGTTTAAACGCGGCGGACTTCTCGCTGTTCGCGTCGGTGCAATCCTTATCCCACCACGGAGTGAGAGGTCGTTTGCGAACGAAAACACCCGGAACGCGTTTCGTCTGTGCTTGAAGAGCGCAGTCAACGATAAGTCGCGATAAAAAGGAGTACTCATCCAGCGGAGGGAGTATCTCAACCGAATCAGTACCACCGAGAACCGCGGACGCAAATTTTTGCCAGTCGATGTTTTTCGTGAGGTCGTACGCGATGTCAACCGAGCGAGTGGAAGATGAACCATTGGTAATAGAAATTTTGATTGGCAAGTGGTCACTACCGTAGGGATCTTGAATTACTTTCCACGAGCAATCCAACGATAGTGAACTCGAATAGTGCAATAGATAACGGATAAGATATGCGTTTTGTAATCATTCGATGTTGCTTTTTCAACACTTGATAGAATCAAAACTTCATATTGAAAACCACCCGATCATCATACCAGGGACCAAAACCAGCAGGTCATCAACCGTCGCACAATCTTCACAGTCTTAACAAAAGAAAAACCCCCAAAGCAAATTGAAACTACCCACAGCGTTTTATTGCCTCAGTTGCAAATTTACTGACGGAAAACTTGTCAATCCCTTCATGGAACCACAGTGAAAAAAAAAAACTTAAACCCCTTTCATCCAATTTAGAAAAACGACGCAATAAAATAATCTCCACCCTCTTTTTCCTCTAAAGTATCCAATTTCATGTGTGCGGATACGTACCTACATACATATATATGTATATGCGAGCATGATTTGATTTGTATCATTGATTTCCACCCTCGAAAAGTCGTTCTCCGTAACGACGACGTAACGGTGTGATATCCGTTGCGATTTCCTATTTTTCGCTTCTCATTTTCAAGATCCACACCTCCAAGGAATTGGATCGATTTCATGAAGGATCCGAAGGAGTCATTGTTCGATGTGCGAAAGATAAAACTTGACTATAAAACTGCGGTAGCATAATTGAGAATAAGGAAACTCGACAGTGAGATTGGAGATAGTTAAATTTGGAACACAGAACGACTAACATTGTTAAATAGAAACCAAGAAAATTTGTGATGTCTATGCTATCAAAGACATCACAAATTTTCTTGGTTTCTATTTAACAATGTTCAAATATCGAATGAACATAAGCAAAGTAAATTACTTTCGAAATGAAGTGTTACATTTTACTAACAGCACGCAAACAACTCTCATCCATCGGAGCTACTTTTGCCCATTCATTACCATAATTGACAGAACGCGGAACTAGCAAACAACATCGATAAACGTCCTGTCATTCGCTCAATTTCCAACGCACACGAAAAACGATGACAAATCAATCATTAACCATTATCCACTCGCCGGGCATGGTTCTAATCTGTTGACTTCCCGGATTGGATCCACGCTTATTAATTAGTTCCATGAGTAAACACGCACAAACACACACACGCACACCTCGCACTAGCAGCACCACCACCCTGCTCTCCGGATGATTCATCAGAAAAGTTTTCCGTTTTTTCCGCTCATTTGCGAAAAAGTTACATTCCCGAACAATTCTTATCACCTGAGATTTGTCCGGCGACAGTGGCCGAGTTCGGGTGACACTTAGCTGACGTAGGAAAAGTTTTCGATTTCTTTATTACCGCCTCGATAAGGCAGCCGGACACTCTTCCGCTCGTTCTAGCCAGTCCCGAAGGCGAACGGAAACAATCTGATGAAGCGATTTTCTTCTTCGTCCCGGAGAGAAGTTTCATAAATTATTGCCTATGCTATACCGCTATTCGACCGACCGTTTGGTTGGACTTCCAATCATCCTATCGGTTGGTTTTCCCGAAATCGAAGCACTTCTCTCCCTTAGGATTTCGACGACGACTACGACGATGGGAGTCATCACACATCGCATTCCATAAAGATAACGATAAACACATAAATTACCCTTCGGTTATCAGATCAAATAGGACCGTTACCGGGGATTGATCCATGTGCGTGGCGGGTATGTTAAAATTGAGGGAAATAACGTGTGATGTTGCATTGGGAGATGCAAACATGAGGCAACTAACAGTCAGCCTCAGAAGGTGTCATCAATGATGATCATCAAAAAGTAGGAATGAGTCAATGAAAATAACCACCCACAACTTCTGAAGCTTTTTCCAGCATAAACACATGAAATACATCAACAACAAGTATTTCGAAGTTTGCTCCGATTCATTATCTTAATGCACTCACCTTTTATTCAAGAAACATCTCATTTTGTTGGGTAGATATATGATTTTCAATAACATCGAATTTATTTTTGGCTTAGCACTACGACACACACAAAATCATCACAATAAAAAAAAAATCCCAGCCCCAAATTGAACACTGCTTATTTTACTTACTTCCAGAAGGGATACAGTATTTGAATTTTCTTCACTACATCTGCACATATATTTACTTTCACAATCTAATAAGTTAAACCCGATTTATAATGAAAATTAGCTGAAAAACTGTATTTTTAATCACGATTTTCCGGTAAACAACGAAAGATCACAACAAGACTAACACATGCGCACAGTATGAATGTATTCGTTAAGCTACGCATCCCATGTTTTATCCTAGCAGCAATCATTGGCCAATGTTGCCAAAACAGTTTCATGAAACTATTACATAAGATTCAGTAAAATAAATTCTATGATTGATAGAAGCATCTTTGTGCGTAGCAACTCAATTATTTTCTATTCAGGAATATTTTATTTATTGAAAAGATAAAATCATTGCCCTAGACGACACTTTTCTATCGAAATTTTGTTTTAATAAAATAACATATTTTCTCTTTTGGGTAAAACGACTAACCAAAATATCATATGTTCGACCATATGATTATGCTGATGTTTACAAACAAACAACACAGTGTAGCTGTGCGTGACTTCCGTATAATATACCTAGTCAATATTCGAACGATGCCGCGGAAAACGAAAGCACAAATAGCTGCACATAAACGAGAAGCAATTAAGAAAATCATAAGAGCTGGTGATACAGTGAAAAGTGATAGTGAAGACAAGGAGTTACCCGTGCGTGTCTTACCCGAAGACAGAGAAAATGAATACCAGTTTTTGGACTTCTGCTCAGTTTGCTCGTCCGAGACAGATTCCGGATCGGAAATCGGTAAAGTTTTCTTGGAACCCAGTGAAGTGCTAAGCCGTGAAGATGTGTGGCCGTCGTTTAGTGAAAGTAGTACATCTGCGCTCAGAAATATCTCCCTATCACTGGGAGATGTTGAAAGAATCGACAACCTAGATGAAACGACCACGTTTGAAGAAGAAATTTCAAATTTTCAGGGCTTCACTCCATCAACAACGATACAACATGTAGTGTCCAGAGGTAATTCTAAAATAGTTACGGATTTACTTAATAAAAAACAAAACAATTGTTGTTTGACAATGCATTCAGAACCAGTACAAGATTTGCCACTAGTTTTTGATGATGATTTCTTTGCGCAAGTACATAAAACAAGCCTTCCACATGTGTCACCAAACCTAGCATTTTCCACAGGTAATACTATATTCATTTTTTTTTTGAAGATTGAAATCATTAGATCATACAGCGATTCTTACAGCGCCAGTCGATATTCTTGAACCCGTTTTATTAAGCGATTCTTTTGATCACGAAACACTTACTATTTCGCTTCCACATGTTGAAACTCCTTCACCAATGTCACCAGTTCTAGCGTTTGCAACAGGTAAAACAAAAATATGTGGATATTTAAAAAAAAATTAACCATATACGTTGCTTAAGATCACAATATGATTCTTCCAGAGATAGTCAAAGCTCCTTCTAATGATTTTCAATACGCTTCCATCGCCGATAGCCGTATACAGTTTTCTGCTAAGGTATGTGTATATTTTACTGTTATTATAATTATTTCATGGTATTTATATTATGGTGTTTTGTCACTTCTGAGTCAACGTTATTACATTTATTGTTACTATAATCATTAATTAAAAGCATCATTATATACACAGTGAATCTAAAAATTGTCCGTACAGCAATATGCGAAATTTTTTTAAACACTCACTTGAAAAATATAGATTTCTGAAGTAAGACTTCCAACTAATTATTTATTACTTTCTCAAAGAGACATATCATCTGTAAAGGCTAGGCTTACTAGTAACTCGTAAGAACTAAACAATTTTTATGAATCGATCTCAAACGTAACAAAAATCGACTGGATCCCTGAATTGGACTGGTTGATTCAGTGAGATTCATTCTATCCGCAAACTTTTTAAATACTAGCTTGATAAGCAGAGTTTATATGTAGTTTGAGCCATTTTAGTAAAACGCACATATTGCCATTTTTTTCATAGTAAACGTATTTTAACCAGTTTGTGGAATGTACACACTTAGTTTTTTCTACCGAGCTCGGCTGTGCAAATCTCGGTAAAAATAAGTTTCACTGATATCTCAGAAAAAGTGACATTTGATTGTTGAGTCTAGGATAATGCTTAGCTGAATCTCAGCAAACAAATTAAATGTTTGCTGAGATGTCAGTAAAACTTTTTTGCCGAGATTTGCACAGCCGAGCTCGGTAGAAAAAACTTAGTGTGTACATTACATTTTCATGTTGTAAATCAATCAGTAAAACGTTTGAGCATTTTTTGTAAAACGCTTCTTTTTGGAGTATCATATTTGAGGGGGTTAGAAGGAAAGGGGTGCAAGTGACTTTGATCGATTCTCTTCATCTTCATCTTTCGTTAATAATTCAGCTGCAAACACATTCCTTGATTCGTGTGCCATTCTGGATGCTAGATGAGAACGTCCTTTATCAAACTATGTGGCAGAAATAGCGCAAAATCTGTTTATAAAGCTGTGGATATAAAAAGAGAATGTCGATGAAGAGAATCGATCAAAGTCACTTACACCCCTTTCCATCCATCTCCCTCATTTAAAAATTTAATTTCCTCAAGTACTCCAAATATGCTGAAACTTTGCTCATTGACATTCCTGACACAGTTCTTTTATATGCTTCAAGTTTTACTAAAACCCGTACCCGTTTAGTAAAACAAAAGTTTAAACACTAATAAGCGTGTTTTCACTTACTAAAAAGTGTGATAAAACTGCAAGTTTACGTCTAATCGTCTTGGTATCTTGGGTGCACTTATTCCTTATGATGCAAGCAATAAGTGCTCCGACGACATCAAAACGATTTGACGGAAACGTGCACTTTTATCACACTTTTTGCATTTTTGGGACAGTCCAGTTTCAGATGCAATCAGCAATATATACTTTTGTTCGATCTGGGTTTTCACTCTGTGAACAAAAGAATAGAACCTCTTTTCACACATTAGTTTTGGATTGTGAACAGAACTTAACCCGCTTATACCGGCATCGTAGAAGGTTGCTGTATTGAGAAAAATTGTTTGGGTGACTGATCAAACTTCATACTGATTCTGTATATCAAGCTCAAAATTATATCAATGTTTTGGATACTTGGCCAACCAGCAGCCAAGCTTTAATACATTTTAATCAACATCTGGAACAGTCATAGGTCTTTGAATAGATTGAAAAAAAAAAAATACATGGTTATTTATTATGACATTCATAATGTTTATATTTGTTTTGAAAAAGGAAGGTTTGTTGATTTTTGTTTAGACAGTTGCTTAACCATTGCAAAATATGTTTATGGGTTTGGCTTAGCAATCTTTAGAAGAAAAACAGCAGTATGCATTTCGGTCCTTATGTGACGATTTTAAAAGATTTAAAATTCAAATTCTTTGATATGGTCCATTGATTCTCTTCAAAAGACAGCAGAGTCAAACCTGAAAACATATAGACAGAATACAATTTTACTTGGCTCTGTACAGTTTATTCGATTAAGTCTGTACAAACGGTACAAATAAATCAATTCATAAAATTAAAGAATACAATTTTGACATAAAAATTTAGGGAGATGCCGCATGTGATACTACACACTTTACTCCGATTATAAAGAAAAGAAAGTTTGATACTACCAGAGACACCAACACATCAGTACCAAACCATCCGGAAATCGTTGCTATCGACACTCATCAATACTCCTGAGATTCCAACAATAATTGGAAAAATATAGAAGGTCGTAGAATCATCGAATGGAACTATGTAACGAAATGTTTGGTGCGTGCTCAAGCTGACCATTCAAAAATGTGTCGTGGAGTATTATGCATGCATCAAGAATATTATAAGTCCATGATTTCGACGATGTGGTTCAAATGTGATGAATGTGGAACTTTGTTCAAATTGAGAACTGAAGAACCATCAGAGCGACCAAAATTGAGAAAATGTATTGTTTGGGCTACTTTGTGTTCCGGTGGCACTTATACACATACGAAGCAGTTATTCAGTTTTTGTGATTTGCCATTCATGCCCCTCAAAACATTTGCCCTCGACGAAATGGAAATGGATACTACTCTTGAAAAATCATGTGATGATTCGGTCAACAAAGCCATCAAAGAGGAGAAAGCTGCATATTTTGCAGATTTGAAATCTGATGAAATGATCGTTCAAATTGATCAACCAGCAAAAATCAAGGCTTCATTAGATGGCAGTTGGGCTACTCGAAGTTACGGGACAAGGTATAGTTCAGCCTCAGGTTGTGGCGTCATTGTGGGAGAAAAAACAGGAAAAATCATCCATGTGGGTTGTCGCAACAAAAGATGTTCTATATGTACCAGAAACTCACGGATCAATCAACAAAATACCCACAAATGTTATCGAAACTATACTGGGTCATCCGGAGGGATGGAACCTGATATTATGATCAAGGGATTCCAAGAGTTGGATCAAAAAGGCTTGTGGGTGACCACATTAGTAACCGATGGTGATTCTACAACCGTTGCACGAATTAAAAATTCAGTCAGATATGGACCATCGAGCATCAATTATGCTGCAATCATGCATGCAAAAATATGGAAAAAAAACCTTCGTGACGTGAGTTTTATTATAGAATCGATATCAGACGATAACAATATATCACTGTTATTTTTAATAAATAGATAAAATATCCCAAGGATGTAGCAGATGTGGTAGCTGCAAACAGTGCTCGTATCGCACGTGGAGTTAGAGCTGCAATTACACATTGCGCAAACGTTACGAATGGTTCCGATGTTGAAGGGCTTCGTCATAACATAAGGAATGTGCCTGCGCATGTGTTCGGTGATCATCAAAAATGCAGGGATTATTTTTGTTCAAAAATCACCAATCCCGATGACTGTCATGTGGAATTGTTGCAGAAGTATGGAGTACTCTCTAAAATACAAGGTGTAGTGGATATGGTTGCCGCCAAAGCCGAGTTTTTGAATCACAACAAAACCAGCAATATGTAAGTATAAATTCTTCAATGTAAAAAAAACGCTATTAAACTTGTCTCTATACATAGACAACAAAGATAAGGCCATTGTGTATCAAATGAAAATCGCATGAAAATTGTATGTAGATCGTATATTTTTTGTTTAATAAATTGCCTTAGTTCCTCCATTACTGGCTCACCCACCCTATATAAAGAAGTCATACATGCAGAACAGTTACAAAAAAAAAAAACATTTTGAAGAATCATCTAGCTCAAAATCAAAATAGCTTAAATAAATACAAATAATCAAACACACACACATTTTCTTGCAGCGCTGAAAACGTCTTTAGTCGCTTATGCAAGTATAATGCTGGCAAGCGGCTGAACTTCATCAGTAGAGGTTCGTATCAACGAAGAGTGTTGATTACCGCTCTTCAACACAATGAAGGGTATTCATGGCATGATGTATATATGCGTGAATTTACCGGATGTAACCCATCTAAATTCATTAAAGAATTAGCAGCAGAACAAGAACGCTTAAAAATAGCTACGATCAGGTCAAAAAGTCGCCCAGAATTCAACAGGAAACGTGTACAAGTTTATCCTATGGAACTTGACTACGGTGAAAATGCCGTAACGATTGCTACACGAGTTATCGATTTGGAGCATGAAAAGCCTAAAGTAATGCAGAAGTACATTGTAGGTTATAAATTCATAATCATAAATAACTTCAAGTAAAGTTTTTTTTTTCTACAGCTAACTGAAGAATCATCTCAAAAACTTATGAGGAATCTAAGTGTCCCAGAAATGGAGGAATATGCGAAGGGACGAATTTTGACCAAATACGTTGCAGATGTTGTGGGATCTACTAAGAAAACACTGCCACACAAGTGTGACAGTATTCTTTTAACAACCAATACATGGAATTTTATAAAACAAAACAGGTCCATAATCGCTCCAATCAGTCAGTTGATAAATGACAAATTTCAGTACAGCCTCAGTGGCCGCAAAATGTTTATTGACAAATGTCATACTTTTATTTGTTGCATTCCTGATGGTAATTTATCAACATAAAATACACTTGAGTCCTTACTTTCACTGATATCAACATTTAACAAAATATATTTTCAGGCGTTTCCGCAGACGGGAAAACTATTTTAATAATAAAAAAAAAATGCGATAAAGGGCTCTGTTCGTGACAGTTCGGTTAAGATGGGATGTAAGATTTCTGGCGAAAGTGTCACATTGGATAAAAAAAAACTCATTGTGAAGTACAGATATCGCTACATGCATCTGCCGCAACGAATGCTGTAGTATGCTTCGTCAACAGTAACAATATTAATGACCAAGTTGTTAAGGAGGTATCGTTTGAGGCAGCCTACTTCCAGGAGAAAGTTGAAGATAAATTAATGGATTTCTTCGAAAATATGTTCCTTAAAAAAATAATAGAAAATGAGGTTGTAATTAAAAGCTAGTGCATTGACAAACAGAACATTAAAAAATAAAAATGTACACAAACCATAAAGATTGAATATCCAGATTCAGTGACATTTTTTTTTCATTGGGGTCGTTTCACCATTTGATCGTCAGATCACAAGTCGTTTTTCGTACTTGGGTATTTTATTGTATTCTTACTATTACCATAAATAAATTGGCATAATGGATTGCATCATTCGAGTACTTTTGGGACGACCTCCTGAGATTTTAAGAAAATATACTAAATATACTAAGCAGCATGATTTCAATACTACCCATCTATCAAATCTCATACAATACTGGTCTTCTTCTTATTATTATAATTATTCTTCTTATTCTCTTTCCTTTATTTAACGTCGCACAGTGGGGTATTTATTAATTCTATCTGGCCAAAAATATTTAACCACTCTAACTTGTCACATACATCTTATTATTCAAGGATAATAATATTTTTTGTAAAAAAGGGCGTAGTCATGATTTGGAGGGGGAGGGGGTCATGTTATAATGATGATTCGAGTTCAGAACATTGTTGCTAACAGTTTTTTTTTTTTTTTTTTTTTTATTATAGTCACTTTAACACTCTTGGGTCATTCGTGACTTGTCCGGGGGTGAGATATGAACTCGTGACTTTGGCGTGAGAGGTATGAATGTTAACCACTACGCCGGGGTCGCCCCCCGAAGTTGCTAACAGTAGGAAAGTGCGCGCGCTCGGGATATCGTTGTATTTGGTGGTTTTTCGCGGTTTTTTCGTTCTGAAAACGCTACCAGCAACAAGTGACTAGTGATTACTAGTGTCTAACACTAAAGTCCGATCTTAATCGGCGAAGATTTTAATGAAATAAGTGCGACTAAAGTGCCTCTGCCACCAGCAATAGTGACAACAACGGCGCGCCATCGCATCGTTCTACCGGTGTGTAGGGTGGCCCATTGTGGTTTCGCTGCTGTGTGACCCGAGTACCAAGGGGTATTCAAGTGCGAACAAACCGATTTTTTCGGTTTTCGGTGAAAAGTTTTTTCACTGAATAGGAAGTTTTCGGTGAAAAGTTTTTTGTCGAAGGGCGAAGTGAGGTTGTTGATGCACGTTGCAGGAGCGTAAGGTAGGAAAGTTCTTTGTTTTCTTTTTCTATTTTACCGTCTCTGGGGTAAACAACGGGTGACCGTTGTTACTTTTTCAAACATTTCCAACGTTTGCGGTGCCTAATAGCGAGAAAGTGGTAGGGTAGGGTAGAGTGACTATGATGGCCGCTAGTAGCGGCGACGCGGGAGGGTCAAGACATCAATGGACAGGTTTAGGAGCCATATCGTCGAGTGAATTTGGAGCGTTGACGTACCTGCAGTTGACAAGTAAGAACGAGAATACCCCTCTGCCGGATCCCTTCATTGTGGGGAAGTCGGTTGAGAGTGCTGCTAATGGACCTATTGAAGGAGCTTCGACTGAAGCGCAAGGAACCCGGTACACGCTTAAGGTCAGAAACCCGGCCCAAGTTGACAAGTTGCTGAAGCTGACTACCGTTATGGATGAAACGGAGGTGGTTGTTCAGTTGCATCCGAATCTGCATCCGAAAAAGCCGTTGTGTCGTATCGTGTTTCGAGGCGATCCGTATGGAGGAGAAGGATGTCCTGCGTGGTCTCATCAGCCAAGGGGTCATCCGTGTCCAACGGATTACTCGAAGGGAGAACGGTAGGCCGGTGAATACGTCCGCCTTGATCCTAACATTCAACAGGTGCAACTACCCGTCGCAAGTCAAAATTGGTGTACTTCGAGTCTCTACCCGTCCATATTATCCGAATCCTCTTCTTTGTTACGGTTGCGTTCGCTATGGTCATCCTCGTGCACGTTGTCCTGGCCCGAAACGATGCCTGAATTGCTCTGCCAAGCATGAGCTGTCGGAGGGTGCAGAATGTGAAGCTGCTGCTCACTGCATCAACTGCGGTGGACCCCATCGTCCGAATAATCGACAATGTCCGGTCTACAAGAAGGAGGTGGATGTTATCCGGATGAAGGTGGATAAGAACCTGACGTACCCCGAAGCCCGCAAGCGAATTGAATCAGGGTTATAGAATTACGCCGCAGTTGCAGCCCAGAAGACTGCCGACCGCAAGAAGCTGGAGGAACTCGAAAAGAAGATGCAGGAGAAGGATAACCAAATAACGCAGCTGCTTGACGCGATGAAGAAAAAGGACGAGAAAATCGATAAGCTGTTGGCCCACATCAGGATGATGACCACACGTCAAACTCAACAGTCGCAATCGAAGCAGAACACATCAATGCCGTCACCGCCTGCCCCGATTCAACGAAACCAATCCGCCGGAAGGAAGCCTGCTGAGTCTCAGGTAGCCGAAACATCAATGCAGCTCAGGACCAGATCGCCAGCGTCAACGGACCCCCGTGACAGCAAGAAGAAGAAAAGGCACAACAGAAGTAACAACAGCTCACTTGGACGTCAAAGTCCACCGTTGAAGAAACCCGCAGAAGAAGAAGGTACAGCCGATCAGGACTCCATAGAAATCGATGAGGTGTTTGAGATCGAAGAAACGCCCCCTAACCAGCATCTTCGATAAGGAAAACTCCTCCGTACGTTTAACACCGACCAGCAATTCATACCTGACAAGCGAACCGGACAGCAACAACGATCGACTTGAAGGGAGGGAAAGTGTAGTACCTCCTTCACTCTCACTGGAGAGAGCGCAGCAGGCCGAAGGACCCGTCCGGGACGTCTTACCCCAACCCGTTGATGGAAAATCTCCCTCTGCGGTCGATTATCAAGCGATAGAACAATATGCCACTTACCCTACCATAATACCACCTCGGGTAAACCACAACAATCGAAAATTCGCCAGCCAATACAAGCGCTTTTGATAACCCTGTCTCACAACAACGTTTGGATAACAATGATGACCTACGCACGAATACTGACAGCGAAGGTAATCGGTTTGGAAGTGAGGAAAGTGAAGTACTCCTCCCAACGCAAGTACAGCAGGCTGAAGGAACCATCCGGGACGTCTTTCTCCACCCCGTTGATGGTGAATTCACCGCTGTAGCCGATGGAAACTACGACACAACCACGACACTGGACACTTGGGATAGACGGCAGGGGGAAGGTGTATCCCTTCTTTGCCCTGGCCGCCGCCCTACACGAGCAACCAAAATCAACAGCATACCGTCACTCTCTTCACTCCGAGCTCTTCCATGGATTTCAACGCCTGACAGCACCGTAGCAAGCAACGATACTACACAAAGTCTTTCCCCAGTGTCGGCTGTTGCCGGCAATTTGGGAAGAAATCGTGTAGCAGTTTCGGCAACGGCTGACACTGTGGGGCAAGACGTCCCACAGGTCAGTCCCATCACGATACAACCGCGAAAAGGTACTGCCGTGCCCAATATCTTTACAGATCATGTTACATCCCCACCAGAGCTAAATCCCGGAGAAATTCCTTCAAGTACTCGTCGAGCAAATATTACACAAAGTGCTTCCCCAGTGCCGGCTGTTGTCGGTATTGGAAAAACTAGTGTAATGGTTTCGACGGCAGCCGGCACTGTGGGGCCAAGCGTCCCACAGGCAAGTTCTGAATCGATAGAGTTACCAGCACCGATTACTGCGGCACCTTGCACTTTTACAGGCGACCCGCCACCGACACGAAGACCATCACTGTCCTCATCGTCGTCCATCACACGGTCAGCTAGTATCAGTTACCACGGTGGCTGCTTCGCACTTCAGTGGAATATTCGTGGGCTTAGGGGCAACATCAGCGAACTGAAACTCCTCATAGCTGAGCTCGAACCCTGCATCATCGCACTCCAGGAGACCAAGGAGAATCAGATTGTCGCACCACCAGAATACATCGACAAGAACTACACGCTACTGTTGGAATCCAACAACACGCACTACTGGCAACACGGGGTTGGTCTTGCTGTCCGAGAAGGCATACCCTTCGAGCGACTGCAAGTAGACACCTCCTTACACCTCGTCGCTGTGCGTATCCACACACCGATTCAGGTAACTGTAGTCTCTATCTACGTCCCGCCGAGCTCAACACAGTGTCAGGATGCGTTGAGTGATCTACTCGACCGACTGGAAGGTCCTATCATGTTTCTGGGGGATTTCAACGCTCATCATCTAGCATGGGGATCACAAACAGTGAACGCGCTCGGCCGTTTCATCTCCGAAGCTACTTTGGACAAGCGGCTGGTAATTCTGAACAATGGCTCACCCACTCGCTTCGACCCGGCCAAAGGCAACACCTCTGCAATCGATTTGACCTTCTGCTCCGAGAGTGTGGCTCGCAGATTCACGTGGCGAACTCTACCGGACACGCACAATAGTGACCATTTCCCGATAACAGTTTCTATTCCTGGGTGGTCATCCTCACGAACGACGCGGCGGAAATGGTTGTACGATCGCGCTGATTGGTCGTTATATGAACGTATCACCGCAGAAACCATCCGGCCAGATGTTGAATGGGACGTAGACAGCTTCACGGAGAAGATAATTGCAGCAGCAACTCGTGCCATACCGCAAACCAGCGGCCGTATGGGGCCTAAAGCGGTACCATGGTGGTGCCCTGAAGCAAAGGCGGCGATTTGACATCGACGAAAGTGTCTTCGATCTCTGCGGCGGCTGCAGACATCTGATCCTGATCAACCCGCTGATTTGGCGAGGTTTCAGGAAACCAGAGCTGTAGCACGGAAGGCAATAAAGGAAGCAAAAGAACGATCGTGGGAGAGCTTCGATCTGCGACCTCCAGTTACCCTACTTCTTTTCAGAAGACTAAGGTAGCAGCTGAAAGAGAGTCCATAGATGTTTCGCCAAACACGGACGACGTGTACAACAGCGACATTACCCTAAGCGAACTTCTGTGGGCTCTCGAGAAAGGGCGAGCTGCCTCAACAGGACCTGACATGATAGGGTACCCAATGCTTCGACGTCTACCTTTGTCCGTGAAGATGACACTGCTAGAGCTGCTCAACCGGATCTGGCGTAGTGGAGAGTTTCCCACCAGCTGGCGAAATGCAATCGTGGTGCCTCGATACCGGACCCGCTGCGTTCCGTCCAATCTCGCTCACCAGCTGCATGGCGAAGCTGCTTGAACGCATCATAAATCGACGACTGATCACCGAGCTAGAGTCGAGCGGGCGACTCGACAAACGACAGCACGCTTTCCGTGCCGGGCGAGGCACCGACTCGTACTTTTCCGAGCTCGAGAGAACGCTTCCAAGCACAGACGAGCACTGTCTGATAGCATCCCTGGACCTGTCGAAGTCAAGATATGCACCACACATTACCCCTCTTCTTGAGGGGTTACGAGATCCAAGCGGACATGGGTGGAGGTGCCTTCATCGACATTACCAACAACGTCTGCGTTGCCAGAAACCTTCCAGCTTTTCTCGACATCATCATTCGGTATCGGTTCGGTATTAGCCTGGAAGCGATTCAAGGCATCGTTTATATTCGAGAGCATCTTTTCCATAAGATCAATCCGTGCTGCATTACCGGCGGCTTGCTCTGATGATTCCTGGTGTGACCTTTGCAGAGTTGTTGGTTGAGTTTTTGGTAGGTGCGCCGCAGTTGCTGTAGAGCGAGTTGGTGAGCTATTTAGGTCATCGTCCGTATCAGGGTCATTTTCGTCGCTACCACTATTGTTTGCTTTTGTCCCTCGTTGATCGTCCGTATTGATGTCATTTTCGTCACCACTAATTTCTATTGAGATGAGCAAAATGGAGAATCGAACAGTCTTGAGGAATTCCCTCTCAGACTTCAAACAACTTACAAACACAACGCCGAATCCTCGACCGAGGAAAGCAAAGGGAACAGTACTCTCGTGAAAACTCACGCCGAGCACACTCACCACAACCTAGTGATATAAACACTATTGAACAAAATAGATTCAATACTTTTCACCAATATTTATTGATCAGCTTTTCCAATACAGAATGATTTTACAATGTTTCTTCTCTTCGTCCTAACTGCCAAGCAACATGTTAAACTAGTGATTGATATCTCTTCAAATCCTACCATCAAGCAAAAGCTCTCTTGTCGCGCTGCTTGTTGCCGAGCTCTCTGCTCTTGAGCGAAAGCTCACCTTTCTCTCTCTCTCTCAAACGTATGCACTGTCAAAAATAACACAGAGGAAATTGCCTGATTTTTACCATCTCAACACTTCCCCTCAATTTCCATTCCTTACAGACTAATCATTTTCAAAAACTTTGATCTTGTTAGGGGTTTTGTAAAAACATCAGCTACCTGTTTCTCAGAAGGCACATATTTCAATGTTATCTTCTTATTTTGGATTTGTTCACGAATAAACATGTACTTCACGTCAATATGTTTAGTGCGTTGGTGATCGCGGGGCTCTTCCGCAATTTTAATGCATGGAATATTGTCCTCGAATATTGTGAATGGAACTGCTAGAGTACCAACCTCACACAACATCTTTGACAACCAAATGCCCTCCTTGGATGCTGCACAAAGCGAGACCAGCTCCGCCTCGGTTGATGACAAGCTGACGAGTTGTTGCCGCTTCGTACTCCATGAAACGAGGTTCCATATACCGTAAACGCACTTCCAGGAATTGATCTCCTATCCTCTTCGTCATTGGCAAAATCTGCATCCGCATATCCCAAAAGTGGTGCCTCGTTGTCCCTCCTTCGATAAATCAAGCATAGATTGCGGGTTCCTTGAAGGTATCTCAGAATCCGCTTAAGTCCAGTCCAGTGGGTGTCATCTGGGTTACTCTGAAATCGACTGAAAATACTGACCGCAAACGTAATGTCCGGTCTACTCATTAATGTTAAATATTGAAGACAACCCAATAAAGCCTTGAATGGTGCATTGGTCTGTTGTCCTGTATTTTTCTTCCATTTCATACTAGGGTCAACTGGAGTGGATACAGGGTTGCAATCCCCCATTCCAAATTTATTTAGGATCTTTGAAATGTACCTTTCTTGAGACAAAATCATCCATCCCGATTCAAAGTCACGTCGGATATCTAGGCCAAGAAAGCTATGGACTTCCCCTGAATCCTTCATTTTGAACCGTTTGGAAAGATTTGCCTTTAACCACTTTATTTGCTTGACATCTTTTCCGAAAATAAGTATGTCATCAACATATAATATGATGAACAAACCTCGGCTTTCACAAATGTAAAGACATGTATCATAATCCTGATGCCAACCAGGTGCTCGACGAGATCTTTGACTTTGACGTTGTACCTGATGTTGAATTTCACCATTTTCCTGAGCATTTTCCGCTTCCAAGAAAATATCTGCCTCCTCATCATCATCATCTCTTGTCTCTTCATTTTTAACTTCTACAAACTCTGGTTCTTGAACTTCAGGAAACACTTGAGATTGTGGTAAGGCTACCTCAAAAATTTCATCATTCCTCTCTGGATTGGACTCTTCCTCTTTGTTGGAAATTTCATCCTTTCTATGAAAATAAAATCTTCCTTAATCGAAAATGACGTCTCTTGAGATGACAATTTTATTCTCATTATCATCTCACAGACGAAAACCATTCGGAGCATAACCGACCATGGCCAAAATCCTGCTCTTTCCATCAAGCTTGCTTCGATGCACCTTGTTAATGTGTGCATAAGCAATACAACCAAACACCTTTAATTTACTGACATCTGGCTTGCAATTGAACCACATTTCATAAGGTGTCTTTAATCCAGACAATGCACTTGTGGGGCTTCGGTTTGTCAAATAAGCAGCGACATACACCGCCTCTCCCCACAAAGCATACGGCATTGCACCTTCATGTAATATGGTTGTAGCCTTTTCCATCAGAGTGCGATTCATACGTTCGCTCACTCCATTCTGTTGAGGGGTGTATGGGGCAGTAGGTATCATCTGGATCCCTTTGCTAGTGCAAAAGGCCATGAATTCTTTACCGAAATACTCACCACCATTATCCGATCTCAACTTGGAAATTTTCAAATTAAATTGAGCTGAGACCATTGCCTCATACTCAACAAATTTTTGAAACACATCACTCTTATGTTTGAGCAAATAAACAAACGATCACGAAATGAGTGAAATTGTCAATAAAGGAGACATAATACCTGAATCCATCATAAGTCTCGTCAGTCATATATCCACAAACATCGCTATGAATCAACTCTAGAGGCCTCCTTGAACGAACTCTTTCTTCTTTCTTAAACACTTCTCGTGATTGCTTACCTATTATGCATCCTTTGCATACAATAGGATCAAGCTCCTCACTTCCAAGTCCAATATCAATATCATATGATTCCTGACTAACTTTTTCAAATTGGTTTCTCCCAGATGAGCGAATCGTTTGTGCCAAATACCAACATTGCTTGAAATTTTCCTAGATTTGCATAATCATAATGCTCATTTTGAGTTTCTTCCAGGCTCACATCAAGTGCATAAAGTCCATTGACTTTCCTGCCCTTCGCAATCACCTGTCCGAATTCATCTAAAATTTCAACCCTTCCATTGCAGAATGCAACTCGCTTACCTGTTTCCTCAATTTTCGAAGCCGAAATCAGGTTACAATGCAGTTCAGGAATGAAATACGAGTTGTACAGGTTCAATCGGAATCGTTTATTACCAACATCACTTCGAAGCACAGCATTACCCATTTGCTTACACTTCACCCTTTCACCATTGGCCATGGAAATGGACTGTTCATTTCCCACCATTTCCCACAGATGGCTGAAATAACGCATTTCTCGGAGCATATGCGCACTCGCACCAGAATCCACGAAAACAGGTAATGTAACCGGCATCTCGTTCCATGACAGTTCTTGAATGGTCTGGTCTCTCAGCTTCTCCTCAATTTACCTCACACGGACCATGTTGATCCTCTCCAGGGGAATTTGCACTCTGAATCCATTTGGACGCTCCCCTTCAGCTATATTAGCTACACTTGAAGCATGATTTTAAGCAGAAGCACGTTCAATCTAACCAGCATCCGGAACATCCGATTTTGATTCATCCTTTTGAATTTCAACTTCTCGACGTGGTACGGGATCGCTGATGATGGGAGCAGCCTGAGCCATCAAAGCCACATTCGAGACGGCATTCGCGAGGTTGTCCATTGAAGACTTTTCCTGGCGCATTTTCTTCTTGAGCCGGAAACAATTCCGACGCTTGTGGCCGGCTCTGCCACATTCATAGCAAACAACCTGCCTTCTATTATCCCGAGAGTTTTCCCTCGGATTCCTGCTTTGAATCTCCTTTTGACTGTCCCTGTGATCAACAAATGCTGTCTGTGACGGTAAACCTGAAGGTTCTCGCGGTGCAGCCTCGTCAGCATCCAGAAAGATGCGCTTTATTTGCTCTAGTGACATCATTTGCAAATCCTGCTTCCGAATCACCGACAACGCGCCCAGCAAATGCTTAAATTGCTCAGGGATGGCAACAAGGAGCGTACGGATTTGCTCCATATGATCCACTGCCTCTCCCATGCTCTCAAGCTGGCGCACAATGTCATGATGAGAAGCAAACAAATCCTTCAAGGTTTTGAATCGTTGATTGCTCAGCAAATAGAGCTTGGATCGCAGGGCGATCATTGCAACTGCCCCTTGAGATTGATAAACCTCCTGCAGTTTTTGCATCACCTCCTTCACCGATCGGCACTGCAACACATGGCTCATGGATTCGTCCAAAAGCGCTGTCCAAAGCTCGTTCAGAGCCGCATCCTCTTGTTTAATGCGCAACTCTAGTTGCTTCTTACGGATTTCCTCCGCTTCCGCCGTGGCACCTGCCACCGGCTCAGCGAAATCCTCCTCCGCAACCGTTTTATCCAAAGTATGTAGCAAACCATCCTGCTTAAGATGTTGCTCCATGCGAACCTTCCAGAACGGGAAAGATTTCTCCTCCCCGTTGAACAACGGTGCCAGCGTACGTCGTGATCTGGTCTCCATTACTCTGGCCGTAACTTTATGCGGCACCTGGGCCCATAACCTATTGAGATGAGCAAAATGGAGAATCTAACAGTCTTGAGGAATTCCCTCTCAGACTTCAAACAACTTACAAACACAACGCCGAATCACGCCGAGCACACTCACCACAACTTAGTGATATAAACACTATTGAACAAAATAGATTCAATACTTTTCACCAATATTTATTGATCAGCTTTTTCAATACAGAATGATTTTACAATGTTTCTTCTCTTCTTCCTAACTGCCAAGCAACATGTTAAACTAGTGATTGATATCTCTTCAAATCCTACCATCAAGTAAAAGCTCTCTTGTCGCGCTGCTTGTTGCCGAGCTCTCTGCTCTTGAGCGAAAGCTCACTTTTCTCTCTCTCTCTCTCTCAAACGTATGCACTGTCAAAAATAACACAGAGGAAATTGCCTGATTTTTACCATCTCAACAATTTCAACTTCCGTTTCGCTGTCTGCATCTTCAGAGGAGTTACAGGAATTGCTTGTAGACTGATGAGTCTCAGAACTTTCGTCATCCACTGCGACATCTATGCATTCCGTCTCGAGGTCGTCGGACTCACACATGGAATTCCACTTGTTAGACATTCCGTAAGGTTTCTTTTTGAGCGTCTTTGAATTATTTAATTTCTCTGAAATGACAAGTACGTGATCTCAATTTAAAATTCAGATAATTCCATCAAAAAGAGTAGCTATACCATCGAGTAATAATTAAATATTCTAATTACGGGGTATATGTGTATTACAGGCAAAATGATTTCGTTTTCAACCATTCCATGGCCGCAATTAAGTGATCCGCTGGAAGGAATTTGTTATGTGCAATTTACTTGATCGTGGTCCGTGCAGTGAATATTTTCCACATTGGTGCATTTCAATTGCGCGATCCTACCGATCCGCATATCTTAGGTCGCACACATTTCCGGAGAGCGCTATCTTCAGATCCAGTCAGTATGTGTAAACTTTCCAAAACGCCTGAGCATGAGCTATACACATTTAATTGCGCGATCTTCAGATACGCTCAGCATGAACTATGTATATTTTAACAAATCCGCTCAACATGCACTATGTTCCTTTTTGAAAGCTGGCTGGCGAAAGAGGATGGGAAAACGGCTGACTCTAGGACGAGGTACCTATTCTGACACTCACGATGAGCACCCAGGCACAGGGTGATTACCTGAACGTTCAGCACATAATACACTGCAACTTTAATACAAGATATGCACCACACAGACACCACCTGGCGGCGCGGCATAATCCGCACTCTGAGGTCATGGAGAATACGTGGTCGGATGCTGAACATGATGAAAAGCTTCCTCTCGGAGCTATCCGTAAAAAAAATAGTAAGTAAGTAAGTATCCGTTGTAAAACGGAGTTCCGCAGGACTCTGTCATGTCAGTGAGTACTTAAGGGGGTTAGATTTTGAATAGTTCTTTAGTGGGAATGACACTGATGAAGACTGCACATTGTAGTCGAAATACGTATCTGTCATGGATACCAAAATTAATTAAGTGGAATTAAATGGAAGATAACCTTTTTTTTTTGCTGTTTTATTTAAGCATTCTGCTAACAACCCAATTTAATTATTTCATTTTAAAACAAATTTGTAGGAAACTGGTCTTTCTTTTCAGATAAAAATACAAACTGTAAAAAAATCTAAACAAAAACTGGCCGAATTCCAACACAAACAAGCAATTATGTGATGCTTCATGGAATTCTGAAAGGTAAAATTCAAAATGTGTGTATTCTTTGACTATTTGGCCTGGAATTGCTCAATACCTCAGCTCATTAAACTAAGAGTTTCATCCTCTTTATGGTTGCAAAAATCGGGTTTCATCCTCTTTTTTGAATTTGTGCGTACATTTCCGAACTTCACAGACGACACATCAATAAACCAGAAAATCATGTACAAAGACATGATCAGACAACCTTTCACAATAGTTTTCAAGTGAAAATAGATGTAATGCTTTATTCCTAGCTCAAGTAAAATACACACTCCATCATGTGCTATAATTTGCAACCATACTGACAGTATCACAAGTTCGGTTCAAAATAGCTAGAAATGGAACATCATCGACTAGCGCCACAAATTCCGTAAGTCAACTGTAAGATGTACTAGAAGGGTCCATCGTTTTCTTGTCAATAACGCCAGAAAAGAATCATCCAAACACACCCACCCGAAGGAAATTGGGAACGTGACCAAGAATTTAAATCCGAAAATTACCTCAGCCAAACCGTATGTGTGTGATTTTGTGGTTTTACTTTTTTTTTGTCGCCCTCACGCTCGTTTGGATGAAGTGTCCCCTGGGCCGTGTCATGCTCGTCGTCCACATGTGAAACCGTTCGTTGAAATAGCCTTCGATTTAGCTAAAGGTTGATTCCGCTCCGGCAGCGTTCGGTTCGGTGTTTTACGACTCTATAGCAGGACACATCAAAGTCCCAATTGATAAGACGAGAGATTCATGAAGTCGGCCCCCCGAAACCGGATCGTGTCGTCAGAATCTTTTTTCGGGAAATGGGGCAGTTTCGGAACGTGTGTGTGATTGTTTTTCGCTCATCCTGAGGGTAAATTCAATCAACGTGTTATGCAGGGAAATTTAGAACAAACATTGAATTTCAATTTGTGGGATTTCGGCTACCCCCTACCTATCATAAAAGTCAATTCGTTTTGATTTTATGAGGAGAGCTTGAAATATCCATCCCTGCCATCGAAACCTACACATTTTTTAAACTTACTGATAGCTTTCGTAATCCAACTCAAATTAATTTACCTTCAATTCGAATCCACTTTCCAAGATGACTCTCCTTCCACCTTTATGGTATGTACCTTGAACTTTTCAAGAAAATAAAACTTCCCAATTCTTTGATCCAACTTTTCCAGCAACGAATGGCAGCGGTGAAAGTTTTCATCCATTTTCTGCCAACATTCATCCCCGAAAGGCTTTTCGCCAGCCCCCGCGCCACTTTGGTGGTGCTGTCGTGATTAAAGAAATCAAAGAGCAGCGGCTAAAACATTCACCTATAGGCAAAGTTAATCAGTGTGCTGCCTCTGTGTGCTCAAATATTTGAATTTTTAATTCTGGAACCGCACAGTGCCAGGTTTTTCCTATCCGCGGCGAAGCTAAAGTTCATCTTACCACCGACGACGATGAGATAGAAGGAGAACCGCGGGAGGTAAGAAAAATGACAAACAAGTCATTAAAACGCGATAATAAACGGAATAATTTATTAGCTCGCTTCGAATAACGGAAAGCCGCGGTTTCTTTGCGATTTTTCTCCACGTCTGAGCAGGGAAGGTACGTGTAGAACGGTATCACAGGGGCAGAGAGTTTTTAAAAGATTGTTATCTTGCACCTTCAAATCTGTCAGCAGCCCGTCAGTGCGTGGCGAAAACGTCTGCTCTTCTGCCTCTCATCCTCTTGGTAGTCGCTGCTGGTTGATTGTTTGTAATTTTCGAAGGGTAGCAAATTTATGCAAATCTGTTTAATTTTTCTTCACGGCACGCTAGATTCTACTTAAGATTTCGTCAAAACAGAAGACGCTGGTGAAGAGGCGTAATTGAGTGGTTACGTTTAATAATTAATCAGAACAAGCTAGCCCGGAGGTAAATCAAGGGATTGCTATTAATTAGGAATCACGTTCATTCGTGAAAAGGCAAATAGAATTCTTACGTACTCGAAATTGAGTTTCTTTGTCCACTTTTTGTACAGGATCTAGGCAGGGGTAGACCAGTTTCGTGTTCTTTTGTCCATCTTTTACGTCGCCAAACAAGGTATTCAAATTTATTTAACAGCAATATTCAAATCCTTGATCTCATGTGGAAGGCAGAGTAGTAAAAGGAAAACTTTTCTCATAATTGAATCCGATCCCTTCTTCGTAAACTTATGCAACGTTTTATTCAAGTGAGGACTGTGCGGTCAGTTCTTGATTTTAAGATCAAAACGGTGCCTGACTTTGGATACGGACACCATTCTCCGATTCAACAACAATATGAACTTTGGACAAGGGTCAAACAAATTAAAGTAGTTTGACATCGATATGCTACATTCTCCTCAGTAGTCATTTGGTCAAACTGTGGCGAGAGGGACCTGACTAATCAAACAATCTTAAGAAAGTGAACCTTTTCTTTGGTAGGTGGGATGGTTATTGTTTTCGAAAGAGGTAGCAATTAATTTGCCATACCTTCTCTTCATTCGGTTTCTGTTTCTAGCTTTTTTACGTTTCTACTGGAACTCATACCTGTCTTGAGCATAGTGCTTGCTCTTTGAGCATTTCCAAACCAAACCAGCATTCGTGAGATTTGCTAATTGTACTAGTGCTTGGTGAAAGGACAACGAGACTGACAATAAGTTCGGAGTGCTTTGGATCTGACACGTTTGAGTCGTCGTAAATGTATATTCCAACAAGGTGGTTTAGGAGTCGGCCTACGCTATGGAACAAAATCAACCTAGTAACTCTTCAGCACGTCGGTGAAGTACTCTATAGCAATGTTAATATGTTCTGCGGATTCTAGGATAAGCCAGTCAGTTTGGCTAAACGCTTCTGGTAATCCTTCAAAATCAGCTCGGTGGAAGTCAGTTTTGGTGGTAAGCTCCATCGAGGATTATACGCTGATCTAGAATTATCTTCAATTTTGCTTGACTTGTACGGTGATGAGATTTCAACTCGTGACTTTAAAGTGAGTATGAAAATTTCGAGCATCTGAACACCACTAGTTTTGCGGTTAGAGCCATATTTACGGAGATAAATCGATTTAAAGATTTGGAAGGCCCACCAATCGACAAATGAAAGATTTTGTAATATTTTAAACTGATAAATTCGGGTATGAAAATTTCGAGCATCTGAACACCCTTCTTTTTGCGATTAGAGTCATATTTACGGAGATAAATCGATTTAAAGGTTTGGAAGGCCCACCAGCTGACAAATGAAAGAATGTTTAATATTATTTACTGATAAATTCGGGTATGGAAATTTCGAGCATCTGAACACCCCTCTTTTTGCGATTAGAGTCATATTTACGGAGATAAATCGATTTAAAGGTTTGGAAGGCCTACCAGCGGAAAAATTAAAGATATTGTAATATTATATACTGATAAATTTGGTTATGAAAATTTCGAGCATCTGAGCACCCCTCTTTTTGCGATTAGAGTCATATTTACTGAGATAAATCGATTTAAAGGTTTGGAAGGCCCACCAGCCGACAAATTAAAGATTTTGTAATATTATATACTGATAAAACGTTGATGACTCAGGGTGGCGTCTTTTGGGTACGAGGAGGGTCTGGAAGGCAGACTGGTCAGATTACGACGCGCGCAAATTACGACGGCTAAATCAACAAAAACATGCTGAAAAAGCTAGAAGGCAAAGAAAACAAAAGACAGCACGAAATTATTCTAACGCAAGAAACAACATACACAGCAACAGTTTAAATGCTCGTAATCATCGAAACATGAATTCCGACAACGGTTACAGTACCAATCACAGCAACATTTTAGCAACATTAACAGCAATAGCAAATACAACAGTTCCTATCAGTTTCACATCAAAAATCATGGCAACCCCCGTTTTCTTCCACCTGATCGAGAGCTTCTTTCAGCAGCAAAAAATGTCTTTAACAGACCGCCGGTTAATTATCAACCTACGATGCAGTTTGAAAAAGGGGAAACTATAAACCCATACCCAGTAAGCGGTCTTCCAAATTCACATGGTATGGCTCCGGGGAATTCTTCCTCTACATCGTGTCAGCCGTGCACATGTAGACATGCGTGTTTTCGGCGCAACTGACGCACTCATCTGAGGTAGAATATGACAACACAGCTGAGCCTGAGGTTCATGGCATCTCACATAACTTGAGGGATGTCGGGCAGTATACAGCAACTTCACCCCCTGACCAGCACGACGTAAGTGACCATGTCGCTAGTTTATCAAGTAGCTCTTTTTCAAATGAAACTACAGTCTATTGCCAAAATTTTAACCGTATGCGTAGTGAGTATAAAATAAATGAAATTCAAAATAAAATAAGCGGCTGCACATATGATATAATAATTGGAACAGAAACTAGTTGGTCTGAAAGTATTAATAGCGAAGAGGTCTTTGGTAGTATATTCAGTGTGTTTCGATGTGACCGCAATTTATCATTATCAGGTAAAAAAATCAGGTGGTGGTGTACTTATCGCTGTGAATGCTACATTTCAAGCTGAACAAATTGCTAGTGAAAAACATAAAGACATAACACTGAAGATGTGTGGGTTAAAATTTTAATAAATGGTGAAGAACATCTTTTCGCTTCTGTCCACTTTCCTCCACACTTTTCCAAAAAACCAGCTTACGAAAAGTTTTTCACTGTTGCAGAACTGAAAATTCAAAGAGAAGATCCAAGAACCAAAATTCATATTTATGGAGATTTTAACCAGAATACTGTTAATTTTATACAGGATAGTGATAATGATTCTCTGTTGTTACCAATTGTAGGTGAAAACGATACTTTGCAATTCATCTTTGATAAAAGCAGCCACTTAGGACTTCATCAAATTAACCATGTTCGTAACCAGCTCAATTCCTATTTGGATTTTATGTTTACTAATTGTACAGAAGATTTTTGTATTGTAGAAGCAGCAGTTCCATTATGGAAGAATGAAAAATTTCATACGGCTATTGAATACTCAGTGTTCACAGACTCGCATAGGTCACGCCCAAGCGTTGTTGATTTTGAATTAGTTTATGATTTTAAAAATGCAATTGTTCCTGAATTTCACAGCAGACTGAATAACATAAATCGTTCCTAAAAGACTAAAGAGAATAGTGAACAGCACCAAATATCCTGTGTGGTATACACAAGAAATCAGAAATATTAAAAACAGGAAGCAAAAAGCACACAAGTCGTATAAAAAGTTTAAAAATGCGCAAAATTTAGAAAAATACGTTGTTATTTGCAAAGAACTTGAGGCAGAAATATCGTCAGCTTATGCGAATTACAATTCAAGAGTAGAGAACAATATAAAATCTGATCCCAAAACGTTCTTTAACTTCGCGAACGAAAAAATGAAGTCATGTACATTCCCATCACGCATGCAGTTTGAAGAGTTTGATAGCACTGATAGTGAGGATATTTGTAACCAATTTGCTCGCTTTTTCCAAAACATATATAAGAAATCCAGTAATGCTCTTGATTTGAACTATTTTTCTTACCTACCTGAAGGGGAAAATGACGTATTAGTTAATAATATCACTGTTCAAGAAATTTTTATGACTCTTGAAAGTCTCGATGCCGGCAAAGGACCTGGTCCGGATGAAATACCTCCATTTTTATTGAAAAAAATAGCGACTAGTTTTGTTAAACCATTGTTTTGACTTTACAATTTATCTCTCAAAACAGGTGATTTTCCAAAAATTTGGAAGAAATCATTTTTAGTCCCAATACTTAAATCTGGCAAACGGTCTGACATTAAAAACTATAGAGGTATTGCAATTATGTCATGTATTCCTAAAATGTTTGAAGCAATTGTTAACCAAAAAATATTTAACCAGGTTAAGCATCGCATTTCAAATAATCAACATGGTTTTTTAAAGGTCGGTCAACGTCTACTAATCTTTTGGAATTTGTAAACTTTTCTATTGAAGCAATGGATAGAGGCAATACGGTTGAAACCTTATACACTGATTTTAGTAAGGCCTTTGACAGAGTAGACATTCCCTTACTTCTTTTTAAATTAAAACGTTTAGGTATGACAAGTACACTTTTAAAATGGATTGGATCATACTTGACAGAAAGAACACAGATGGTCCGCTTTAAAGGAAAAATATCTTCGCCAATTAATGTTACCTCGGGAGTTCCACAGGGATCTCATTTAGGTCCTTTATTATTTATTTTATTTGTGAATAACGTGAAGTTTGTGTTAAATCGTTTAAATGTGCTCATAATTATGCTGACGATATGAAACTGTAATGGAAATCTTTGACAATTCTGATTTGCTTCATTTTCAAAATGAAATTGATGTTTTCTACAATTGGTGTCTACAAGTCTGTTGGACATTAATGTTAAAAAATGCAATATTATATCTTATTCCAGAAAACACACTACTCTAGATTTTACATGTACTCTAGGAAACCAGTTGGTTGTAAGGGGCGATAAAATTAGGGACTTAGGAGTAATTCTAGACTTGAAGTTGACATTTGTAGATCATGTGAATACCACAATTCACAAAGCAAATAATATGTTGGGATTCATAAAAAGATTTAGTTATCATTTTAAAGACCCATATACCATCAAAACACTTTATATAGCTTACGTGAGATCAATTCTCAAATATTGCAGTGTGGTTTGGGCTCCATATAATGAAACTTATATAAATCGTATAGAATCAGTTCAAAAACAGTTTTTTTATTTGCTCTTAGGAAACTAGGCTGGACCTCTTTCCCCTTCCTTCTTATGAGTCCCGTTGCATGTTGATAAACATTGAAACACTTAAGAAACGAAGAGAAATTTCCATGATTTCGTTTGTTAATGATATTATCTCACAACGCGTAAATTCAGAAAAAATATTAGCAAGCTTAAATTTTTACGTACCATCACGCATGTTAAGAACTCGAAATGTATTTCAACTGTCACCTCACAGAACGAATTATGGTAAAAATGGACCAATCAACAGAATGATGAGAGTTTATAATAATTATTGTGAGCGTATAGATCTAACGGGGCATTGAGTAGTTCGCCTCCTCGTGGTGTGCCCTGGAAACGTTAATTATCGAACCCAAGGGAGAGATATTGCGGCTAAACGAACTACCGCAGAGAAGCCCTGCACAAACCCTCGTTGTGCAAAGGCAGGAGTGACGCCGGGTTCTTAGTGCTTAGCACAAGCAGCTGGTAAGCGGTCACATCTGTCCTAAGCTACCCTGTTGGACAGTTGGCTGGCTATCACGTCTGCTTGGAACCGAGGCGAACAACGAACAGCGAACAACAAGAGGAGGTTGAGAAGCCCTGCACAAACCCTCGTTGTGCAAAGGCAGGAGTGACGCCGGGTTCTTAGAGTGCTTAGCACACGCAGCTGGTAAGCGGTCACATCTGTCCTGTACGGGCCCTGGACAGTTGGCTGGCTATCACGTCTGCTCTAGAACTCAGGCGAACAACGAACAGCGAGCAACAAGAGGAAGGCCCTGCACAGCTGCTCACTGTGCAGTAGCGAGTGTCATGTCTGACACAACACTTAGTGATGCGCCATAGCGCAACCGGCCCCCTCCCATGACGTAATGCCTTCGGGCGGTTCCGGGGAGGGCAAGGGTCTAGAGCACAGGGTAAGGTTTAGTGGGTCGGGAGAGCTACTTCTCCCATCCCCACACCCTGAGTTATCTTCTCAGGTGTCTGGGAGCAGATTCCCCCCTGTATAATAAAAAAAAAAAAAAAAAAAAAAAAAAAAAAAAAAAAAAAAAAAAGTCTAAAGATACAGTAAGGAGAACACTAACTGCTAGGCTTTCATCTTGTTAAGTTTAAACAATTTTTATTTCTTAGATATTTGTATATGTAATTTACATTTATTGACAATTTTAAATAAAACGTTTGAATTTAAATAGCATATAAGGCAACAAAACTATTGTAAAACGGTCTACACCCCTCTTTTTGCGATAAGAGCCATATCTACGGAGATAAATAGATTTAAAGGTTTAGAAGGCCCAACAGCCGACAAATGAAATATTTTGAAATATTATTTATTGATAATTTCCGATATGAAAATTTCGAGCATCTGAACACCCCTCTTTTTGCGATAAGAGCCATATTTACGGAGATAAATCGATTTAAAGGTTTGGAAGGCCCAACAGCCGACAAATGAAATATTTTAATATATTATATACTGATAAATACGGAATCATAACTCGTAAGCAGTAAAAATAGAATAGCGGACACATTTATTTTTTCTATATTCTTAAGAAACACAAATTTGCATACGTACTAGTCTACATCGGTTGATCACATAAATAAATAAATTATGTATCCAAAACGATCTCAGTTCCGACTACCAACCCCAACCAACAACGGTGGTGGCTGAAGTCGGCATCAACGTGGCTCCAGCTCCAGGCCAGCTTAAAGACTATCATCACGTCAACGGTGTGCAGTTTGGACGTGTCGTTGACAGATCCGCCGCTTAACACCGCAGATGACATCGATCGTTGAAAGGACTCCAACAGGCCATATCCGTGGCTGACGAAGCATGTGTTCGACAAGTTCCTGTAAGGGGTAAGCTTGTTGCTATTGATTACCACACCCAATTACTTATTCGCTTGAGAAATATGCGTAGACACCAGTTTCAGAGGACTGGAGATCTGGACTAAAAACGTGAAATGGCCGATCTGAACAGGCCGATTGCTTCCAAAATGGACTCAGTCCGAAATGAAAGTTTCGGGCGTGTTGTCCAGATTCTGGACGACCGCTCTAGACCATTTTTGAAGGTAGCCAAGGTCCTGAAAACGCATCCCTAACCCGTTCCACCTCTCAGAGTCGAAAATGATGCTCCCGGGTTTGACGGCATATTCAACTTAATATTGAAAAGACTCAGCATGAAAGTGGTGTCTCTTTTGGCCGCTATTTTCAACAGATGCTTGTAGCTGCACTACTTTCCAAGCATCTGGAAGGTAGCAAAAATTATACCAATCCGCAAACACGGTAAGGATCCAACATTGTCATCAAGCTATAGACCAATCAGCCTCCTTTCAGCGCTGAGCAATTTGTTTCTGTTTGAGAAATTCATTCTCAATCGTTTGCTCAAGTTTGTCGAGGAAAACAACAATCTCTTTCCAGACCAGTTTGGGTTCAGGAAGGGGCATTCCACCAATCACCAGCTGGGTTGGAAGATGAATAACAAAACTGTATCTAAGTCCACAGCCATGGCCTCGCTAGACGTTGAAAAGGCGTTTGACAATGTCTGGCATGACGGACTTGTGTACAAGTCCGTAACTACCTTAAAGCTTAGTTATGTGTTTGTATCCGATGATTTGTCGCAGATCCCGCCTTTCTAGGGTTAACAAACTGGCTGTCTACAATCAAATCATAGCACCTGCAATTTTCTACGCTGCGCCGGTGTGGGAATCAAGACGCATCTGTGTCACTTGATAATTCATAAATGTAAAAACTACAAGGGACAGCCCTATAAGGATAGGACTACGTGGTCTTATATAATAAATCTTATTTTTTAACTGCAGCAGGAGCTTGTGTTTTTAGTAGGAATAGAAATTTGAGCGGAGTTCTCTCTGTTTATACTCTTAAGCATGACGCGTTTGACATAGATGGCCCACAGCGACTCACGAAGAGCAACTGATTCCGATCAATAGTAGTGGAGAACACTACCACTCACCACGCGGTGATTGAATAAACACCGTTTGGTGAGATCGGATGGAATTCAACTTTGAAATCTGTGTTAGAGAAATTGCATTTCGCAGGCAATAACTTTAACTATCGTGCAATTTTCAAAAGTGACATTTTGAAAAATTATAAAATC
This sequence comes from Ochlerotatus camptorhynchus, assembly GCF_037179485.1. NCBI lineage: Eukaryota > Metazoa > Arthropoda > Insecta > Diptera > Culicidae > Ochlerotatus > Ochlerotatus camptorhynchus. Next base: position 655,209 of record NW_027041105.1, read on the forward strand.
TTAAATTGCAGATCGATTGGAGATAAAATAATTGAAATTGGTCCAGGGACAGCTGAGTTATTAAAGTTCAAAATCTTTCATAATTTTGTAACATGTTCCATTTTCGGTTTTCACAAAGTATACCCTCATATAGAAATCACAGACTTAGTCCTACGTCAAAACCGCACAAACGCAAGAAATAAAGATCAATTAAATTCAAGTCTCATTCAGTTATTTAAATCCCGGACGCTGAACAGAGCGCATCTCGCCGAGCTAACCCTAGCAGAGTGCACCCAGATTGCCACAGACCAGCCGAAACCAGTCATGGAGTGTTATACCTTTTGACTGTAGTTTTAAGATGTTTTGTATAGTGAACAAGAATCCTCGACTCTGTAAATTTAATTCTCCCCCTTATTCTGCGAGTGACGTGACTCTTTGTCTCCGGTGATGGGACTATTGTAACCTAGTATGAGGTGACTCTTCGTGCAGATCAAATGGAGAGTCACCTCACCCGAGGTGACACTTGTCACTTCACCATCACTTCACTGTCACCTCAACTCACACGCCGCGCAGAATTGGTCCTACAACTTCAGGGAAATCTCTAGAACTTCAATGAGCTCCAGATAACTTCGAGGAAGTGCAGATGATTTATTTCATATTCTATTGGTCTTAAAAAAAAACAATTCTAAGAGCTTTCATCTATATTATCGACAAATGATTCCAAAATAGCTTTAAGCCACAAATCCACTGAATCAACAAACCGTCTGTAGCCTGTCAAGGACGAAACATCTAGCATACGTTTACATATGCATTACCCGCTGTCGAGCCCGCGTACATGATTTACGACAATATTGAACGGTCAAGCAAGTTTTAAATTTATGCCAAACAGACACAAAATTGTGCGCACTTCCCGCCAGGAGATCGGAATCCCGTGCCATGTGGAAAATCGCCCAAACGACCAAACACCGAAAATAGTGAACCAGAACCATCCCCACTCTGAAGTCCGCCGGTACATATTTTATATTTTTACTACACATAACATTAAAATCCGGTAGAACACATTCTCGGTGGTGTAAAACGTGACTCTGAAAACGGTGGCTACGGTAGCTGGCGGTGTCCGAAAATAAGCGAGGCAACTTTACGGGATTTGCTTCCAGCTTTTTCACTTAGAAAGCGGAAATAAAACTATCTCTCCTCCCAGTAGTTGTGCTTCCACACAGGATACGACCAAAAAGCCGGCAGAGAGAAGCAGTTCACACATGAATTGATTTGAATATTCGTGCACTCGCCACAGACTGTCTTCTCGCAGTACTGTTGCCACCGAACATTCCTCTCGTATGACCCCTCGTATGGCTGGTAGGTGCACACTTTTGTATAACGTGGGTTATTTTTTGGTGAGTTTCGGTAGCTTTCAAGTTGAACAAGTGGTGGCTGTAACAGTTTTTATATCCATTCCTAGAATTTTTACAGGGGCCATCCACCCCGGGAACAAAATGACAGTTGCAGTGAGCAATGTCAGTGTTTGCCAAAAATTGTGATTGCGTGGATCTGTGAAATTCAGTGAACACAATTCATTAATGAAAATTAGAAAATAAAATTTATTGAATCTACACCGGGCGGAGTACTCTTCTCGACTGACATCGTTTCTGAGCCAATCACTTCTAAGTTGTATTTGAAAAAAAAGGTACTAGTTCAAAAGATGTTCCATACAGGTTAATTCTACTTGTCTATGACGCACTTACACGAGCTTTCATGTGCTGCCAATTTTAAATTACTTCCAGTGTAAGTCTTCTGAGGTACAATGAAATTTTTCATTACTGGCCGGAACTTTGAGGTAGCAATCACACCGTGCCCACCTTGACGATAAGGTGATTAAAGTCCTGACAGCAATGACTTAATCAAATATTTGACACGGCAAGAAGACGCCGTGCTGCTAATTTTCCAATCAAGTCAAACAAGATAAAAAGTCATTCCTTGGCAGCGCCGGTATTTTCCCGAACCACAACGACCGTCAGGAAGAACTCTTCCAATTGAGGGGATCAATGTGGCGGCTCTGCTTGTGGAGCAGAAGCATGGAAAGAAAATTAATTAACAGCTCCGGTTGCGAAATTGCTCATCTGAATGAACGTGATTTTCTCGCGAGCTCGGAGATTCCAGATTTTATTTTTATCACCGATATTGTATTTTTAAACTAAATAACTGAGCCAGCATTTCTCATTCGTTAAATACAGGAGGCAGGAGTACCTACCCCGGGGACCAAATTATGCAAACAATTTCAATCACCTTAGATTTATTTATCACACTGTTTACAATCACTTCAATCAGAGCCATAATTTCTCTTTCAATTGGAACACCCGGGACCGTTCCATTCCGACGGAAGGGACATTAAACGTGGGAAAAACAAGCTTATTGGGAAACAAATTCCTGATTCTGCTTTTTCCTGCTCGCATCATGCACTCCTCACTCGATGGATCTCCGCCCGGCTCCAGCCGCACAAAGCAATAGGAAATAAGGCACGACGAAGGAAAACACGAGTAAAATCACTCTTCTTTTCTACCGGGGCACTCAGATCTTCCGATTTCGATATGTTCCAGGAGCAAAGGGATTTGATACTTGGTAGATGGGGTTGTTCTAGCTTGGATAACAGTCACTAGAAAACGACCCAGAACATTTACTTTTTGTGTTACATTAAAGCGATGGCAACATACCGAGAAGACTGGCAACTCTTCCGCGTCATAAGACCAATAAAGGTATACCTCGAAATAAACTAACTGTCACTTCTGACTTCCATAGTCAATATCTCGCTAATAACAATTGAATCATACAAATTAATATAACCAATAAATGGAGAATTATCTCATCTGTCCGATAGTGATATTACTTTGCTTGTTTGAATGATAATTTGCGGGAAATCGACGATGGAAGTCAAAAGTGACAGTTACTTTATATCGATGTATGCCTGTACTGCCCATTAAAACATATTTGTCCCAGCTGGAAAAAAGCAGCAAGCCGAGAAAAACGCTGTGAAAAATGTATCGGTCCGTAGGCCCTTATAGATGAGACAAATAATTTTGGTATTTTTCACAATATTTTCCGAACAAAACATGTTACTTTTAGTGCAGTGTAAAATGCCAATTGTTTTCTATCGAATCTTATGGGTGACCTATTTCTCACAAATAGTCGGGATCCGTCACCGGTTTTCCCATCGGGATATGTTATCGAAATCCCCATCGGGATCAGTCTGGATCCGTCATAGGATTCTCCCTTGAGATCCGCCTTGGGATTATTGGGATGGATTTTGATTGTTCATCGGATTGCCCATCGGTGTCCGTCTACGGATTCTCCATCAGGATTCGTGTTCGGATTCCCATTGGGATCCGTTTTAGGGTTCCCCATCGGGATCCATCATTGGATTCCCTATCCGGATTAATCTTCGGTTTTCACTTTGGGATCGCGATCCAGCCTCAGATTCCCTTTTGAGATCCGTCTTTGGATTTTCCATCTGGATTCGTCTTTGTATTTCCCATTGGAATCCATCTGTCCGCTTTCACATCGAGATCCGTGTTTGGATTATCCATCGTGATCCATCATCGGATTTTTATCGGGATACGTCGTAAGATTACCTACCGGGATATTTTTTTTTCGCATTCCCCATCTGGACGTCGGGATCTGTCTGCGGATTCCCCATCGGGATCGGTATTTGGATTCTTATCGGGAAATCCGTTCAGCATCCTCATCGGGATCTTTGTCCGAATTTCCCATCTGGGGTCTTGAACTTGAAATTAAAGTAAAATTTGTAATGTCTCCCGCCCACAGGATAATGAGAAAGTATACGTACTTGGCGGTTTCCTGCAGCAACGTACGTCCGAGAAACTCAACACCATCAACTTATGGCAAACATATACACTAGACTGATGCAAAATTGGAAATTTTCGCTCCGGTTTTTCGGTTCCTATTTGGTTCCTGATTAGACTTCCAAAATTTGAACTCATTTAGTAAGAAACTGGCTTGGCACAAAACATATATATTAACATTTTATATGGAAATTAGTATGGGAAAACCAAATTTTGTGTTCATATCTATCTAATAATTCACTCTAATACCAACAATCAATACGAAACCAACGATTTTAAATTGGCTCACTATTTGACTGGCCTTTTGGTCCCAAGCAAATCGACTAGCGTACCCCATTATAGTATAAATTCCGGTACTACACTATGTTTGTTTTGATTCACTATGAAAGTTTGACAGATAAAATGAGAGGCTAGTGGATTTTCCTATGTTTCGAGGGGTGAATCGATTAGCTTGGGACCGAAGATAGTACCAGAGCTGAGCCAAAAAGTTGAGCTCGTTTCTTCGGGACCTTCTGGTCTTAGAGTTAACTCTATGCTAATACTCTGCTTAGTTTCTGTCATTTTCCTACCAAACCTTGGGATGCTAATCTAGACCCGATTTGAAACCGCTTGAGCACTGTGGAGCGCAAATGGCAAATATGTCACCATTATTGGAGCTCCGATGAGTTTTCACGTAACGATAGCCGACGAACGGCCACAACAACAACAAAACTTCAACACCAAAACAAAACAAAACTTCATCAAAACGAATCAAAACCAAGATGAAGATGTGATTTGGCAGGTTTAGGAGTTTGAGTTTCTATAATTATAGACGCATTTCGCGCCAAGTCGAATCGAAGCTGGCAGCACCCTCTCAGATTTCAATAAAATTTTCTGGATGTGTAGACTTTGACTAAATAAGCACTTTTGCATACTCAGTTTTTCCAAAATTTATCTAGACTAACATTTGAGAAGGGCCAAACTTTTTCTGCCGATTTTTTTCAAAAAAATATTATGGAAAAATGACAACTCCAACAAAAATATGTTGTATGACTTTTAGGAAATTGACCAAATTATCGAAAAAAAAAATACTTAAAAAAATTTCATTTGAGACCTACACTGAAAAAAATCGATTTTAAAAATTTAAAGTCGATTTAAAAAAAATGGCCATGTTTGATTTGGATGAAACTTTGCTTCAAGATAGGTAATTATGTTTACTACCATCCGTCCATACATCGCGAGATGAGCACTTGTGCGAAAAAAAAAAGTTTTTCTTACAAAAACTTTTTCATGTCTGAACTGATTTTTTTAACGTACCATTTTTACACAAAACTAAACCAGTGAAGCTCAAAATCATCTCAGAACCCAATGAAGCTCCATTTGTGATTCAATTTTGTCTAATCAGCAACTAATCGCTTGGATTAATCGAGAATTCCATATGAAAGGGCTTATATCATTAGAAAATAATATAATTGATTATATTGTCTACTACTGAGGCAAAATCCGATACTCCTATAGCAACTTAGAATTCTTAGCTCAAATTATCCATAAAGAATTAGGTATGAATAAAATTTAAATTGAGATCTTCTTTCGAATCAACAACGATTTGGGAAGTCAACGTATCGTATCATAATTCTATAGAAAAAATGCTTTGTAATATTTCTACTAGAACAACTGATTGCTTTTTCCGTGCTTGCGAAAAGTGTGCTTCCAATGAACATATTGAAGAGGAACTTACTTTGCTATTAGAATCAAACGACAAACAAGATGTTGTGTTTCAACAGTGGCTGAATACTGATCGTTGTAATTTGGAAACGATTATCAAGCCTGTTAATGAATTTATCAAGCCTGTTGATATAAATTATCTCATTGATAAAATTAACAAACTTATAACTCATGACTTTATTTACAAACAACAGTCATCTTTTCTAAGAAATAAAAAAGAATCATTAAAAGAAGGCGTAATTCTAGCAATTTTTGATTTTTCTGAAAATTATTTATTCATTATCCAAAACGCTGCTCAAGGATATCACTGGAATAATTCTCAAGCAACAATACATCCATTTGAAGTTTATTATAAGAAAGACAATAAACTTGAAAATGTTAGCTTCATTATCATATCAGAAGTAATGACTCACGATACAGTTGCAGTTCAGTTGTTCAACTCAAAAATGATAGATTTTATTAAACAATCGATAGATTTTTCTAAAATTACTTTTATGTCAGATGGGGCAGCATCACAATATAAAAATAAAAAAATACTTTGCTAGTCTGTGTAGATTTCAGTCAAAGCATGGATTAGAAGCAGAATGGCATTTTTTGCAACGTCTCATGGAAAAGGTCCCTGTGATGCCATTGGTGGCACTCTCAAGCGAATGGCAAAGAGAGCTAGTCTTGCTCGAGATTATGAAAACACCATAACAACTCCACGAAAATTATATAACTGGGCAGTTGAACAAACAGATAAAAATATCACAAAACTACGTTTCGAGTACATATCCACTGAACAGTACATCGAAATGTCAGAAGAACTCGAAGAACTATATAACAGCACAAAGACAATATCTGGCACACAGAAATTCCACAGTTTTGTGCCTATAACTGGTGACAAAGTAGCGGCAAAAAGGTATTCTAATTCAGAAGATGAACCAAAAATATTTAACTTGATTGGAAAAAGGAAAAAATAGCATGTATGAAAATAGGTTTAAAACATTGAAAATATATAAATAAATGATACATGAAAAATCTTGTCTTTTTTCTCTCACATATTATCAAATTTTGCATCAGTAGTAGACAACAGAATAAGGGAATGATATTTTTTTGACAAGGTCTACATGTCCAAATAGTTTTATTGAACTCTGAGAGGGTGCTGCCAATTCCAAATACGATTTGGCGAGAAATGCATCATGAGTCCTTTTCATATGAAATTCTCGATTAATCCAAGTGAACTTAAGTGCTGATTAGACAAAATTGAATCGCAAATTGAGCTTCATTGGATTCTGAGATGATTTGAGCTTCACTGGTTAAGTTTTGTGTGAAAATGGCAAATTAAAAAAAAAATCAGTTCAGACATGAAAAAGTTTTTGTAAGAAAAACTTTTTTTCCTTAAAAGTGCCCATCTTGCAATGTATGGACGGTTGGTAGTAAACATAATTACCTATTTTGAGGCAAAGTTTCATCCAAATCAAACGTGGTTGTTTTTTTTTTTCATCGACTTTAAATTTTAAAAATCGATTTTTTTCAGTGTAGATCTCAAATGAAATTTTTTCAAGTTTTTTTTTCGATAACTTGGACAATTTCCTAAAAGTCATCCATACAACACATTTTTGTAGGAGTTGTCATTTTTCCATAATATTTTTTTGAAAAAAATCGGCAGAAAAAGTTTGGCCCTTCTCAAATGTTAGTCTAGATACATTTTGGAAGAACTAAGTATGCAAAGTGGCATATTTAGTCAAGGTCCACACACCCAGAAAATTTCATTGAAATCTGAGAGGGTGCTGCCAGCTCCGAATACGATTTGGCGCGAAATGCGTCATAGCAACCCAGCAGTGTCGAGTTTTGTCGAGTTGCTAAATAAAATAAAAGCCGATTTGGTGCGTTTACGACAACGTGGAAAATTTTGAAACCATCATCACTTTCATAGTTCTTATTCGATTGCATCGCAATATTTTGCACATTTTTTTGGTGCCATTTATTAACCAACTAAGATCAATTAATCAATAGATTTAGAATATTGCTTTTGATTCCAAAAACTAGTTGAATTTGAGAAGCACACGAAACATAAAGATTATTGAATTTCTGTTCGATTGTAATCTAGTAAGAATAAGAAATCCTCGGAAAAAATCTAATGGGAATGGTCGTTTGGCTCAGATTTTGACAGTTAATTTGGCTCAAAACATTCTCTCCGCCCATCTCTCCTTCTAGTGTTTCTAGTTATTATTTTTGCTCTCAATACCTTACACGCTAATTTGATAGTACCCATTGATGGATAAAAAGAAATACCCATTTTGAAGAAAAGTGGTTTAACTTATTATTGAAGCAAAAAGCAATAATTATATAATCTTCTTCCCATTTTTTATGATAAACTGCCTATGCAATATAGCTCGCTCGGCCGGTAGAAGGAAACGACCAAGTTATTGGCAAACTGCTTCACGAAGTAACGCCGAAGATGCTACACATGCGTTAATGGGATTTTTTTGTTATGTCTTTTCTCGATTCCGATCAAGCTATGTCCTCAAAAGTGTATATTGCAACAAGGCAGGCAAGCAATATATCATTGTCCTTCATTATCATTGTTTTCAATAAAACCGTGCTTGATAATCAAAATCATAGTTATTAATCCATTTGAAAAAAAAAACCATGAAAATTGCTTTAGAAAACTTTATTTTGAATCTATTTACAATACTCTTGGGAGTGTGGTGCCACAAGTTTTGAAATTCATCAAGAAATGACTAAGGTATGTCACTGCAAACTTGCTTACAAAATTTTTAGGAGACATCGTATTCTGAGTGTTGGGTAAACGTTACGGAAAACAGGATCGACGGTAAACAAATCAAGGAAAAAATAGATAATTATTTGCTTTGCGAGCAATCATATAGATTTCATTGGACGCATAAGGTGCCTGTGATTTAGTGGTGCAATTGGATTCTTTAATTTTGAAAAATACATCGGTTTTGACGTAGGACAGGACTACGTCTTTCGGAAAGATGGGGGTACACTTTATGAAAACCGCAAAATTAAATTATGAAAGACTTTGAACGCTAATAACTTAGCTTCCCCTGGACCAATTGTAATAATTTTATCACCAATCGATCGATAACAATGCTTTTGACTGTTGATTTTTTGATTGAAACTATTGAAAATAGGTAAATGTCAAGCATTGTCCAAAAGCTTCGAAATAACTTATAAATCCACCAATTACGTACATGCATGTGCTGCTTCCCCAACACAGTCATCAGAGAATGGTTTCTAGATGAAACAAGTTGAAGTGACATTCACCTCCGATCTTCGGGCGTGTACAAATAGGGAGGATGCAATTGCGGAACATTTTGTTGCCAATTCAGAACCACACGCCCCAAAACGACCACACAAAATGCTCTTCGTTTTTTTTCCTTGGATTTGTTTTCCGTGCTGTGCACCAATGCTACCCACACCTGGACCCTACCTATCGACCCATCAACTCATGAACCGGGAACCAACGGATTTACTTACCTTCCAAAGGAAGGCGTGATCAGAGATGTTATGCCTCAGAACTCCCTCTTTTCTGAAATGAACTTGCTTCAGAGCGTAGACGACATCCATGACCGTGACGGTTTTGCGCTTGGCGTGTTCAGTGTAGGTGACGGCATCACGGATCATATTTTCTAGGAACACCTTAAGCATGCCTTCCAGCAAGCTTTGTCGATATTGAGAAATTGCCGTAAAAGCTCTACGCAGATGTTGCCACTGCATGATAATGATAATGTTGACAGGCTACATAGCAAATTCATGAAAATGAGCATCAATTCATAATTTTCATCAAACCTACAAAACATCCTTTCAATACATCTTTCGAATGGTGTTTGCATCTTTGAGTTTTCCAGTTGGATTTTAATACAAAATATTCATTTTTTAATGAATGCTCATTTTCATGAATTTGCTATGTAGCCTGTCAACATTATCATCATCATGCAGTGGCGACATCTGCGTAGAGCTTTTACGGCAATTTCCCAATTTCGACAAAACTGCATCACCATGACTGTATATAGCCAATGGGAAGCGAGAAAATATGATACAGGCCCAAAGTCAGCCGACCCCGGTGGTTTCAACTTCGGAAAATGCTCCCGGAAAGGGAAAGCAACCAAGGTCCTTGGATACATGGTCTGCCAATATGGGGTCAACTGAGCCAAAAGCCACACAGCAGCCAAAAGCCCCACAGCATCCGAATTGCCAATTGGAACGCTCGCTCTATAAGAGCGAAAAAGATTGAGTTGAGCAACTTCCTTGCCCAACAAAGCATCGACTTGGGAGTTATCACCGAAACCTGGCTTAACCCAGCAACAAATTTCTCACTCCCAGCTCACATCATTATCCGGCTAGATCGCCCCAACTCAAGTGGTGGCGGTGTGGCTGTCATCATCAAACATGGCATTCGCTATGAAATCCTACCACATCCGAAAACAAGCATCATTGAAGCAATCGGCGTTAAAATACATGCTCTTCATGGACACATCACGATGTTTGCCGTCTACATACCTCGGCAATGTGTAGACAGCAATGGCACATCCAAATTCTTCGCGGAAGATCTCCAAAAGCTCACCAACAACAGAACCGACTTTGTGGTGGCCGGTGACCTCAACGCGCGCCATAATTTTTGGCGAAATCACAACTGCAAATGGTGCCCTCCTGGCAGACCACCTCAGCTCAGGTACGTGTACCATCCACTTTCCGGACGAACCAACGTTCCTCTCCCCAGCTGGAATAACATCCACCCTCGACGTGTTCCTGTCCGACCTGGAACTCTCGAAACCAGTCACCTACCACGAACTGAGCTCTGACCACTACCCGGTAGTGTGTGAACTAAATTTCAACCCAACAACAGCGCCGGTGACGATGATACGAGATTACCATCGGACCAACTGGGTGGTTTTCAGACACCTGGTGGACTCACGATTTCCTGAAAATAAGGATCTGCCATCCATCGAAGCCATCGACAACAAACTGGAAGTATTCGAGGAAATCGTGCTCACTGCAGAAGAAGCTAGCATCCGCTGGGTACCGGTGAGGTGACAATTCACCATGATTGATACCTACACCCGGCAGCTTATACAGCAACAAAACACAGTCAGAAGAATTTTCCAGTGAACCAGATGCCTCCTGAAAAACAACAAGTCTCTCTCCTCAACTGCCAGATTAGGGATCGAATGATGTTGATCAGGAACCAGCAGTTGTCCAACAGCATCGAACAACTGTGCGACTACTCGAGGCCGTTCTGGACGGTGGCCAAAATCATGAAGAAAAGGCCAACAGTAGTTCCTCCACTGAAAGATGACGCCGGCGGCACATCGGTGTCCCCATCGGAGAAGGCCAACGCTATTGCCAACAAACTCATCGAAGCACACAACATCGGTGCAGGCATGGTGAGTCCCCACGAAGATACAGTGCAACAAACAATCAACCACCTTGACGAGCAAGTCGACGATGCTCAGTTCGTCGGTCAAGTGACCGAAAATGATGTACGTGCAGCAGTGATGCGCGGCAAGAATATGAAGGCCCCCGGCAACGACGCTATCTTCAATCTGGTTCTGAAGAAGCTCTCCAGCAAAGCATTCCGATTCCTGGGTGCAATATTTAATCGATGCTTCCAGCTAAGCTACTTCTCAACCAGATGGAAGACAGGGAAAGTCATCCCTTTTCCTAAACCTGGAAAGGATCCAACTGCTCCGACAAGCTACAGGCCCATCACGCTTCTATCAGCATTCAGCAAAACATTCGAACGGCTTATTCTCCAGCATCTGATGGAACACGTCGAGGAACACCACGTCATCATACCGGAGCAATTCGGCTTTCGGAAGGGGCATTCTACCGTCCATCAACTAGTCCGAGTGGAGAACACCATTCAGCGGAACAAGTCACTCTCTAACAACACAGCCATGGTACTCCTGGATGTGGAAAAGGCCTTCGACAACGTTTGGCACGATGGACTTGTCCATAAGATGGTGCAGGCGAACTTCCCAAAATACCTCACGAGAATGGTAAGAAACTATTTGAGAAATCGAACGTTTCGAGTACATCTTTCAGGTGCCACCTCAGAGCTCCACGAGGTTCCAGCGGGTGTGCCTCATGGCAGCCTCATCGGTCCCATCCTATGTAGCATTTACACCTCTGACGTTCCACAACTCCCTGCTGGCTGCAGCCTGGCGCTGTACGCAGATGACAGTGCCATCATGGCCAACGGTCGTACTACATGTACTACCATGCACTACAGGTCACGGCTTCAACAAGGGTAACGGCGTACGTCTCGTACCTGACCAGCTGGAAAATCAAAGTGAACGAAACCAAGAGTCAAGCCATCCTCTTCCGATATCGACCATCACCTAATCTACTACCTCCAGCGGACTGCTTCATTCGAGTGAACAGCAGCCCCGTTGACTGGTCAAATGAAGTCAACTACCTTGGGGTTACCATCGACGACAAGCGACTCTATCGTGCCCACACCGACAAGCTTAAAAACAGGTGGATTGGGCTACTGAAATCGGTGTACCCGTTGATATCCCGACGATCCCGGCTGTCGCAACGGAACAAATTGGCAGTATACAATGTGATTATCGCTCCGGTAGTCAATTATGCTATGCCAGTGTGGGGTACGTGTGCTGAGACCCACAAGAAGAAGCTGCAAGTGGTCCAAAACCTGCTGCTGAGGTCTATCCTGGACACGAGGATAAGCGAACTGTATCGTACCGCAGGGTGCAAGACGATTCAGGAGCGCATCGAAGACTCGATCGATAATTTCATCGAGGGTGCTACATACTCCAAGCATACGCTCATTAGAGCGCTGGTAAACTAGGTTATCAAATATTATGTTAAGTAGGTTATCAAATTAAACGATATTCAATTATCATATAAAAGCACAATAATTCTACATGAAACACAAAAATATACATCATTGATGTAAAATTAATAGGAATTAAAGGATGAAAAAGGTTAACCTGTATCACTTAAAAAGCAAACTTGTAATGCTAACAAAAAGATATGAATAAATAAATACGTTACTACTTTAGGCTTAGTTTCGATTCACCCGTTCAACGACAAACATCATGCATCAATGACTGGTCGTGGCAAGGGAGGCAAAGGTCTTGGAAAAGGAGGCGCCAAGCGTCATCGGAAGTTCTGCGTGATAACATCCAGGGTCTGCCATCCGTCGTCTGGCTCGACGTGGTGGTGTCAAGCGCGTCTCCGGTCTAATCTACGAGGAAACCCGAGGTGTGCTGAAGGTGTTCCTAGAAAATATGATCCGTGATGCCGTCACCTACACTAAACACGTCAAGCGCAAAACCGTCACGGCCAAGGATGTCGTCTACGCTCTGAAGCGACAGGGACGCACTCTGTACGGTTTCGGAGGTTAAAACTTATCACCAACGTAACAAAACGGTCCTTTTCAGGGCCACCAAGTTCAATTCAGAAAAGAGTTATAGAATTTATATATAGTAACTCATGATTCACCCATTCAATTTGTCACTAAATACATCAAAATGATACAAAAATCAAAAAATTTGTTGGAGAAATAAATTATGTTCTATTTGTGGGTTAAATTTATTCCGTCTAACTTTCATAAACTGAGATACCCTTATCGTATGCATTCTCCTGCTGCGCGACATCTTCGAAAACGACCGAGCCGTTAAATAATACAGAGTGCAGAGAGTACAGACTAAAAAATCTAACAAAAATGTCGTAGTCTTACGTCAACAATGCGGTCGTGTCTTGTACACCACCCTCCAACTTTGTTTTTTATCATCTAAAAGAGCTTCGTTTTCTGAACACAGCGATATTTTTTTTTCGAACCCACACACTTTCATCTCGATTTTCAAATCACGATTTAAAGCAAAATAATAACTTCACTGTTTGACACTAAATTGACAAACTGACAGCTCGCTCCCATACAAAGTGACAACGAGGAGCGCTAATAAGATGATTTTTTCAAACATAATCGTTTTTATTTAAAATAGTTCCAGTTTATATAAAAATTGATGAAATGTTGGGTTTGGGTTCCATTCCGAATGCAGATTACGAATATGCATTTACCTAAATACCCTTAAAGAACCCAATTCCCAATCATGGTTTCACATGAAAGTTATATGAAATTTAAATGAATATTTTTTTACTTTTTGAGCGTAGATAGCAAATAATTAATTTCTGTTTCTTTTTTGTAATTAAATTTATTAACAGATTACACAGCTTTGCGTAAAAAAAATTGATTCCACGCGTAATTTTCAAAAAAAATTAGAATATGATCAGTTCCAGGCCATATAGCAAAAAAAAAGAAGAAATTTTTGACTTTATCAACTTCGATTTGCTTGAAACTTTACATAATTGATGGATATGGGCAATCAGTCACATGTTGTTAAAATTTGGCCATTAGCATATTTTTTTTTTAAATGGCATCTTAGTAATTTTTGACGTAGGACATGGTGTATAAATGATAATATCATAGGTATAGCTATTAGTCATCAATGACAATCCAACTAAACGTAATCAGTCACCTAAATCAAGATTTCCGGAACCACCCCGTGCACATTCATCGTTGTAGATAGGAATAACAATAAAATGCAAATTTATCGAATTCATAAAATACCTTATCCTGCCTGGCCTGTTCCTATCGGTGATGGTCCCGTTTTTCTTGTTGCTTCGAATCAAGCTCAAACCGTAAGATTCTCAAGCATCAACAGCAAACGGTAGGTAGCCTCCGCCTCGAGGTATGCCAGCGTGTAAAACAGCAAGCTATCGATACGGAACAAGGGGACAATCGAAGCACAAAAGTCAGCACAAATCGATGTATAAACACAATTTTAAAATGCGATTTCTGACATTTCTTTTTGCTTTACACTCGGTGGTGATGTTCCTTTCCTACTACAGGACATTCCTTGCCCGCACGGTGTGGCAGATAAGGACATCGTTTTGCGTTACGGACGACGGACCAAACTACTGTACATCAAGCGATATTAGCTTTTTCGCCACCGACTTGGATTGGGGTTTTCCCTGCGTCCTGTCAGGCTCCCATAAACATTAATTTATCGGAATTTATTTTTATAGATAGATTAAATTCCGGAATGTCTAATAAATTTTTCAATACGTTGTTGGCTGCTAGCAAATGCTAACAAGATTCCCCACGTCTTCGCCGCTGACTGTTATCGTAGCGCGGTAAGGATCGCGACTTGTAGACGAGAAAGGCGACATCGGCGAAAGGTATTTTGAGAACGCGGTCGAGAGCCGGTGATGGTAAACTTTATTGCATATTTAAATCGTGTTCTGAGTGAGTGGAATGGATTTGTGCCCTTTCCGCTCAATTTTGATTATTGATGGATGGTAAGCTGAAATCAATTGGTTTAAAAGCGATTGTAAATTTGATGGAGGAATAGGTAATGAAGTTATTTAATTCTCGCTGTAAATCCACTTTAAAATCTGCCACAGACAAACTAACCAACTCTGCAAAAAACAAGTTGATTGTGCAAAACACTCTTCCGCAGCTCTTTTGAATCCGTTTAATGTTTAAAGCTTCTGCTGAAGTGGTGTTCCAGAACGGAAATTGAACAAGTTTTACTCGTATGCAGATTTTTCGGTGAAAAGTGCACTCGAAACCAAACTACCAGGGTGAACACCGTGCATACATTTACCGTAAAAATAACAAAACGGAATCTGTGGTGTTGCAACCACTCAAACTCTGACTGGTAGTGGTGGTGAGAAATCCTGGAAGAGCGATAAAAGTGTGCTGCAATTTTGTTTACCGAACGACAAGTGGGCGATATTTTCTCGAGAAAGTTGAACCGTATTCTACTCTCTTTCGAATAGCACTGATAGAGGAGGGCCACTTATCGAACTGGGGAACATTGAATATGCATTCACGCTGACACGATGGAAGAGTCTTTTAGCTGATGCAGGAGGCGCTCTTAGGAAAACAATGTCGGATACGTAGGAACCGATGCAGATGCATTGCAGTGTATTAAAATCCTTTTTTTCTGTCGTCAGTCTTTACGATTAGAAAGGTTAGGACCAAGCAAAACACGTGCATTATATGATCAGTTCATGATTGTGTAAGAGGCAGGTAATACGCGTTACCAAAATAGTTCGCATAAATAGGCATCGTGTCTGTTAAAATTAGTTCGCATTAGAGATCCAACGCTAAATCTCACAGAATCATAAGAATTAGGAATGGGCGATGTCGATGCGATTTTTACAGAATCGATTTTTTTGACACGAAAATCGATGTTTCAAAGTTGATATCGATTTTTTATTCATTTACATTTTTTATAAGGCATTTAAAACAAACAAAGCACCTTAATTACCAAAGGAGAAAATAAAATCGCCCGGCTCTTTTTATGTTGACGCTGGAAATGCAGAATTAAGAAATTTCAGTCGGTCGTTTGCAGAACGTCGAACCCGTTGGAAGTGTGGGAAGTTTTTAAAAGCTAATTCCCTCATGTTTATCCGATTGCGCCTGACTTCTTATCTCGAATGGTGACATCAGTGCCATTTGAAAGGCTTTTTCTAAGACGGGTGCCATCACGGACAACAGATGGAAGCTAAACCCAACGCGCATGGCACGCCTGACCGTCATGGGATCACTTGACAACCACATTTGGTCTTTTTGAAGATTATTATGATCACGAATCAAATGTTATTATTGAGTTCTTAGATTTCAGTTTCATCGTCCTCAAATTTTGCTTCAATCTTGGGCTTTATTATTTTGTTTCTTTTGGACCCATTCTTTCTATTTCATCCAGCTGATTTTGTCTGCACTCCCACTCAAATATAGGTTGAATAATCTACATATTCGCAATATTTCTTAATAATTCGGTGTCAATATTTAAATAGAGTGCAATTGCTTTTGTGAACTGGCTTTTTACAAATAAATTCTCATACACATACACTAAAATAACAGGAAGAGGGATATTTCGCCTAAAATTAGATTTTAAAGCGTAATTCAAATGTAAAAAATAATCGTTTTTTTTTTTCTTTCGATATTTTCAAGGATCAATTTTATATCCAGTCTTAGAATCGATTCGGCAACATCGTTTTTTTTTTCCTTTCGATCTTTTTGATCTTCAAAAAAAATGTAAGTGTTAAATTTTTTAAGTGAAAAACGTTTTAAGGCCCAAGCGCAATGAGAGCGGAAGCGGAATGGCAGCGGCCGTGGAAAAGCCCGATCTGAGTAAGCCTACTTGTCGAATTGAAAACTAGTTAGAACCAAATCGACTTTGGTTAGGCATCTTGATGTCATTTGTGACAACTGTCAAACTTTCCGTTTCCGTTCCACATTGCGTTTGGGCCTTTACTCTCACCCCAGACTGCATGGCAAATTTAACAAACATAAACGTCAACATAAGCATCGCTTCCTATGTTATTAGCTGGATTACAATGATGTCACTGTTTGCGTTTGCAATATTTACGAATACAGCAGCATTTTAAGGGTTTGGGCTACCTCCCTCATGTGCTTATTGCTCCTTGCTGTCACATTTTGTCTACACGACGAAACAAAATGATACATTTTGATTGATTAATCATTAATTTACTTCTCGACGCAAGATCTCACTAGTACAACCGAGCTAGTATATCCACGTAAAATCGATATGTTTATTATTTTCAACCACGAAATCATCTGTCAAAGTATTCGACTTGACAGCGGTTTGTTTTATTTTTAGTTTCAACAAGTAAAACGCATGAACTACTGAAACTGCTTACTAATATCAACGGTGGCAGAGAAGTCTATGATTCAAAATTACTCAAAAATGGTTAAAATATGCTTCATTAATAGTTATCATCTGTCAAACTGCATATATTTTCAAGTTTTTGATAAGAGAACTATGTTTTACGTGTTATTGTAATTGCTTTTTCAATAACAGAAAGCAAATATGAACAGAAACGTAGCGCCGGTGAGAATGGTAAGTAAATCCTAATTTTTAAATGCAAATTCATTGAGATTTCTTCAAAATGAAAAATAGGTTGCTCCCAGCAAAACATCAACAAATAATGTTAACAATGTTCTTACAGTATTCAAACTGAGAATGCAATACTGAAGGATCATCCCATCGGAAATTGAATTTAATGAATTAATTTTGCTCTTTGAGGTGAGTTGTTAGAAGAATTTTACATATTGAAGCAATCAAAACAATATATTGTTCCATCCGCAGGAACATCATCTTTCTTATAGCTGAATCCGCTGATAAACCATTAGGAGGTAATAACGCCTGGTTTGGTAGATTCAGACGATCGGGACAACAAAGGCAGTACCAAAAGTGCCTGTGTTGCAGACGGCATTGGATAGTTTGCCTGATCACCAGGAATATAACCGAGCGGAAACCCTTTCTTCTCTGGCGTAAGTAGAATCTCTCTGGTAAGTAGAATTAGATATTTAAGTGCTTAATGATTGAAATAAAATAAAAATCGTAGAACAAACGAACTTCCTGCATGCTTCAATCGATGGTTGCAAATCATATTCGAATACAATCCTACTGTATTAAACAAATAACCAGCATCGGATGCCTGTATTGGAATTCATTTTACAAGGGACTCTTTTCTGTTTTTATTTGATTTGGTTGGTCACGTCTCCATATAAACATTAATCGATGTGTTATGGCTGTTAACATAACCATGTCCATAACCTCATCATTTTTTTTCAATTTGATTTGAAAACTAGTAATTTTTATTTTAGGATCAACACATATCAGAATAGTTTTTTAGGTTTTGTACAAGATTCATTAATTTTAATAGCATATTTTATTTACACAAACTAGCACTGTAATTTAACAAATTTCCATAAAAACAATGAAATTACCAAGGGCTGTCACTAGCTGATCACCGTCGGATAGTGCTTATTCCTGTCACCAGGCGCGCATTAATTTAAGTTGGCATCGTCAATATTAAAGAGCCTAAATTTATAAAGAGGCGACATGTCAAAATTGGAACAATCGATTGTCTGTCAAAGTCATAAGAAAAGTTCTAGACTAACATTTGAAAGGGGCGGAAGAGCCAAAATGTAAACAAACCATATGTTGCCACACATAGAGAGAATAGTTCACAAACTACTCGATAAACATGAAAAAGTAGAAGAAAATATCACTTCAAATCATCAAAAACGTTTCTTCTTACATGGCGTATTTCCAACTTTCAACTCTATGATTAATATGGTTGTTTCGCCTTGCACCAGAACTACGAATTATATCGTTTTAATATGCCAAATGTTTTGATTCTGTAGTATCTAGTCACGTCCGATTCATTTGAAATGCATCCGATTGATAGTTCACGTGTAAATAAACAACGAACAAAAAGAAGACCAAAAAATCTCCGGGCGTAATTCCACTCTCACAAAATTTGCGAACGAAGAACCAAGGCGGAACAACAAACAAAAAATCCCGAAGGTGTACTTCCACGGCGTATCACCAGTGTTGGCAGTTCAAAGGGTGGAAGATCTGGGGGGTAACAACATGTATGAAATTATCAGGGCGTATGATGTTTTCTTCTCAATTTCACGACAAAGAAAACTTTTTTGAGTTTTTGTTGATGCATGATGATAAATTACACTATTAACTATATGTCAAGCATATAAAATCAACCAGAAAATGTAAAGTCGTGAAATAGGATTAATTTTTAGGTCAACAAAATTCAGAAGCGATTTTCTCGATATGGTCATTTTGGAATTACGCCCTTTTCAAATGTTAGTCTAGAGTTATTCCAATCGAGTAGAAGACCTGTCAAATGGATAAGATGTCGTCTCTTTCTAAATTCAGGCTCTTTAGTCAATATGTAAGTATGCACAGAAACAAAATCCATTGGCAAAAATACTATATTGATAGTTTAAATTAAATACTCCCGCCAATAGATTTTAGCAGATAAGAATTTAATTTATTTTTACTATTTTTTCTATCAAAATTACTATGCCGTTTGAGTAAGCATAGTAGTTCTGACAGAATGGTAGTAAATTTGATTATATTTATAGTCAACTATACTGAAATCATGGTAGATTAACCGGTATTAAGTGTAGTTATACTGAAAATAAGTGTTTGCTGCAAAATAGTATTCCTAACTATTATCTTTGTTTCAGTGTGGGCTCAGAAGAAAAAAAAAATACACTAAGAGAAAAAGTCACTTTAAATCCACGTTGAAAACCTAAAAATTTGATTTTTTTATAAACATACCTTTCGATTTTTTGCATTTTGTGTGTGTGAAGAGCCATTTTATTTGGCTTGGTGCCGTGCTTGAGTTATTCGGTGCGCTCGGTGCGGCACCGTGCCATGCACGCTATTTCAAAAGTACCCAAATTTGAGTAGGATCCACCCATACCGGAAAACTGAACTTACCCAAAAATGGATAAACTGTGTTGGGAGTGACAAGTTGACAAATGAACAACGTTGATCGGATTCATGTTGATGTTGTTTATTTGTCAACTTGTCACTCCCAACACAGTTTACCCATTTTGGGTAGGTTCAGTTTTAACCGATCTAGGTGGATTCTACCCAAATTTGGGTAGTTTTTAAATAGCGTGCATGGCACGGTGTCAGACAGATTAACGTGCTTCTTCTTATTCCCTTAAGTTGGGTTTCGACTAGGCAAGTCAAATGATCAACTCAGTTGAATTCAATTGGCTTGGTTTGGTTTTCTGGTATCACGTTCATAACTTTGTATGACATTTACATCACCGTATTTCACTAGAACCAGATCGCTATCCGAGACTTCTAGTGGGAGATCGTACACTCTCACAAATAAAATCCATTGCGGTATGGGAGACAAATCGCTTACTATGGTATTCCTGTTGAAGTTCTACTTAGCTATTTATATGTTTAAATAAATGCTTATGTTACTGGAAAATCGTACCATTTTTATTACTCCGGTATCACCAGTATTAACATAATCAAAGGGTCATTTCATTCGAGTTTCCTACCACTCGAACTTTAAAGTGGAGCAATATTTTCTTCTAGAACTTCGAGAAAAAGGGTTTTATTAATGGTAGTCCTTGAAAATCCATGATTTATTGCCTAACTTTTTTTTCCAAGGCAGATGTGCCATGTGAGATTTATGTGTCTATTATTAATAATATATCTGAGATAATATAACAAACGCATTCTTATACCACTTATAGCAGTCTCTTTACTGGTGCTAATCTCGTGTTACATTTGATTGTACTTTCGAGTACCATTCTTCATCGTATAAATTGCCCTTTAATGCATTAACCACAACTGTGCCAAAATTGGATGTGTTCATCCATTTCCCGATGCCAGATTTAAATGTCTTTATGACACCACACAATTTGATCCCTTGAATCCGTTGCAGCACTCGATTAATGTAGCTTGAACAATTAATGGCAATTGGGTGTATCGAATTACAACCGACACCTTTGCACGCCCGGCGCAGGCTGCGCCGCTGACAATTTTTCCACTAGGCGGTGCAGGTTGGTGAGAAAGGGTAACATCCAACGGCGAATTACGGTTGAGTTGAATTAGTTCAACTCTTTCACCTAAACCGAGCACCCGGCACCATGTGATGCTAACAAATCTATTAGACAGAGTGAGGATACCTTTGGCAACTGCTGCTGCCGCTCAGAAATGGCGCGTGTGCTGACAAGTCGCTATCATGGAGACGAGCTTGCTCGTGTTCCGTATACTTAGTCCATCGACCGGTGACAGTCTCCCAGCTATGAGAGGTTGCAACATTTTATCCACATTGTCCTCGAGAGTGCACTAAGCCAACCGGTGTGTGGTAATGTGGTGTTGTCCGTCGTGGGAACGTAAACATTTATCACGGTTAACGTCTATGACAAGCACGCGTATGCTTCAATTCTGACATCGTCTTGGGGTACCTAACTAATGGGGTGTTTACACTTATGCTATTTCACTAGCGCTAATCAGCTAGCTGCTAGCAAAAAAGCTAACTACCATAATGTAAACAGGGCGTCAGTGTCTACCAGCATGAGATTTCTGCAGCAACTGAAATTCGTGCTAGTTGTCTAGTAGACTAGCGCTAGCAAATCCACACAGATGTAAACACCCCATAAGTGGCAGGCGGCCGGCCATCAAGCAAACTGTAAAGCTAGAGGGCGGGCACTCGCAAAAATTTTGCAGAAAAGGGATGCGTTCTTAATTAGAATTCGTGATGTGCGGTAATTGTTGGGTCGAAAATTTCAACAATCCGTCGCCACAATCATCGTTAAGTGGCGTGGTACACTTGAGCTGCTTAGAGCTCTATCGTCTATACCTACGAACATAGAATAGAATAACATCCAATACAATGTTCCAAATTCTTAACATTTCTTGATTAAGAACATTTGTGCTGTTCGCAAGTATCGCCTTCGGAGATCCATCCAATAAATCTCTCATAATCGCCTATTAAGGCGCCAAAATCACTAGCAATTTGGCAATTATTTTGCTGTATTTAATACACAACATGACAGCCACTTTTGTCATCATTCTTTTCTGCCAAGCCAAAAATTATACCATCAAATCATGGCCACATACAAAAGATAACTAGTAGACAATAACTGCCACAACGCGCTTGGCACAAGCACCAGAAGAGTTGGGACAAAACCCCGATCCCTCCCGCACCTCCCCACATATAAATATGCTTTCTTTCAAATTGGCCATGGCAAATGAGATTCTCATTTCCCGTTCGCCACTCTCTCCATCCCTTCTGCCAGCCACGGTCCGGAATGCTTTTATCTCGAATCGTTCGAATTATTACTATGTGACTGTTTATTTGCCGGAGTCAATTTTGTTTATTATTGCACTCTCACACGCACGCCAAAAACACTGTCCCCCCATTTCCACCTCCCTCCTCTGCATAGTGATGATGCACTCCCTCTATTGCGCGCTTAATGTGCTGAAGGAACATTTACGTTACATAACACACAACACGCTGCTGGGCGACCAGTCTATTATTGCTGTCATCGTTGCCGCCTCGGGTGCCCGGTGTTTGCCTTTCGTTTTGCTCTGCTTAAATGGCACAAGGATGAGAGTTCATAATCACGTCATATTCGCGATCCGGGATGTGCTTGCCAAGATGATTAGCGGATTATAATTACTTCCGATTGTCGTTTTCTTGGAGTCTTTTCCCTCGGTTTATTGCGCTTAAGAAGTGGCCCTCGGTGTCGCTCAGGATTTATCTCCAACGGTTGCTATTCATTTCCAGTGGTAAATGCTCTCATAGGAGTTGGTAGAAACCTGGTCGTACAGGCTGATCATGCTGAAGTGCTCTAGCTGATCTGATCTCGTTGGGAATTACACCCAACTCGTTTTTACTCAGTCTTAGTTTTCTTTTTTTCCGATATTCATCTGAAACCAAGCTTGAAAATCAGAACAAAAAAGTGAAGGGTTGTGTCTTTAGTACGACCGCATGTTTGACGAAGGACTATTTAAGAGATTGTTTTTGATGTTCAATTCAAGAATAATTACAAAATAACCGATTTATAATTTTTTTCTTCAATCAACAAACATTCAAACAAATATCCAAAATATGGTATGTTTTAATTTTTTCAAAATTATTGGAAAAATATCTCAAAAATCAAAAATTTCGAATTCAAAAAATTTACTTGTTAAATTTTTGTTACTATTTTATGATTTTGTTATTTAAAAAAATTGGGAATAGAACAAAACCGTAATATCTGGTTTTTAACGGTGTGTATATTGCGCATTTTGCACCTTACTGGACACCGCACTTTGAAAGTGCGGGGATGAAATAAGTGCAGGCCAGGCGTATGACAGATAGAGTTGTCAAAGTGACAGTTATGCTTATCCGAAGTGAATACAAAAACAATTGGCTTTTGATTGTCTGTTCGAGTCACAAAACACGTTTTTTGACGTAGGACTACGTCTTTGATTTCTATATGGGGGTACACTTTGTGAAAACCGAAAAGGGAACATGTAACAAATTAAGAAAGATTTTGAACGTTAATAACTTCCCCTGGTCCAATTTCAATAATTTTATCACCAATCGATCAGAAATATGGCTACGCATTGATAAAAATGCTTCCGAATGTTGATTTTCAACAAGACTCTATTGAAAAACTGGTAAATGTTCAGTATTGTAAAAAAGCGTCGAATTAACTAACAAATCCACCAATTACCTACATGCATATGCTGCTTCCCCAGCACAGTCGTCAGAGAGTAGTAAGTAGACGAAACAAGTCGAAGTGGCATTCGCCTCCGATCCTCGGGCGCGTGCGAATAGGGAGGATGGAATTGCGTAATACTTTACACACTCATCGCCATGTTCAGAACCAAACGCAAATTCTTCGAGATAACCACCATCCGTCGTCTGGCTCGCCGTGGCGGTGTCTGACGTATCTCCGGTTTGATTTACGAGGTGTGCTGAAGGTGTTCCTGAAAAATGAGATCTGTGATGCTGTCACCTACACTAAACACGCCAAGCGTAAGCGGCCATGGATGTCATCTACGTTTTTGAAGTGACAGAGACGCACTCTGTTTGGTTTCAGAGGTTAAATCATCACCAACATTGGAAACAAAACGGCTCTTTTCAGGGCCACCAAGCTTATTACAGTAAAGAGTAGGAATAGAATTCATCTGCCTGTTTGTCCATATTCAGAACCACCGACCACACAAAATGCTCATGTAATCAAACTGGAAGCAGGGATACAAATTGTTTTGATCAACCTTGATCAACTTTGAATCGCCACGGCTGGATATTTTCGATGGAAGAAGCAACAATCCAGCATCTAATTCGACGAAGGCGGCAGGAAACATTTCTGGATCAACAATAGAATAGGGCCCATCAGCATTTGTAAACAAACCGTTCCAAAGCCTCACAAATCGAAGGCCGCTCACACAAACCAACACCAACATCTTGTAGGTAGAAGTTTCCCCTATCCGATGATGGTGTTGGTTTGTGTGGGTGGCCTTCGCTTTGTGAGTAAAGGGCTTTGGAACGGTTTGTTTATAAATGCTGATGGGCTCTTTTCTATTGTTGATGCGAGATTTGATTTCCGTACTGAGCTCCAATGCTACCGACGCCAGGGAGGCAGCTCCCAGAGATGTTATGCCTTAGAACATGCCGATGGCGCCGACTGAGATTGGACCCAGGCCTGCTGGGGTGAGAGGTAATCACGCTAACCACCGGCGCCGATATCACGGCGAATGAGAACGACTCAAATTTGAGTTTAGTTATCTCAGAAATAAGTGCAGGAACTCAGCGATGAGTAAATATTCCTCGTGTTTTCCCAGGTTTTTCCAGCATTTTCCAGGGAAAAATTCCCAAATTTGAGAAAAGTAAAGATTGGATTCCCTCAGTCTATTGGTACTACTCCGAGACTGAATAAAATTTTCGTAAATTTTTTCATTTTCTGGCAGATTTTTTAGGTTTTCCACAGGAAATCATGAGACAAATTTACTCATCGCTGAGTTCCAACATTTTTGGCGATTATGAGTGAACTAAACTCAAATTTGGGGCGTTCTCATTCGCCGTGTACGCAAAAAAAATAGCCAGTGTCGCTACTTGATAGCAAACTACTCATAATGGGAGGATTTTTTTTTTTTTTTGTCTTTATTTTAGAGATTTTTAGCCTGAGGCTAGTTCATCTCTTAATAATGGGAGGAGTCTTTGTAGCTTTTATACCACTTGGTTGCACATCATTCTGCTTTAACCTAAAAAGATATAAAGCAGCGCTGCTGTCTGGTAACAGCTCATTTTCGCTTCGGACGGCGTGGTCAGCAAAAGCAGCAGTAGGTCGTGGCTGGTCGTGGCAAAGGAGGTGCCAATCGTCATCGCAAATTCTTCGAGATGACCACCATCCGTCGTCTGGCTCGCCGTGGCAGTGTCTGACGTATCTCCGGTCTGATCTACGAGGTGTGCTGAAGGTGTTCGTCACCTACACTAAACACGCCAAGCGTAAGTGGCCATGGATGTCCTCTTCAATAAAACGGCCCTTTTCAGGGCCATCAAGCTTACATCAGTAAAGAGTTGGAATAGAATTTATCTATGCTTGTTTGTGCATATTCAGAACCACAAGCCCCCAAGCCAACAAACATTGCAAGCTGAGTAACAGCTTATTCAGGCACAAATATGCTTCTTAAGCTAAAAAATAGCTTATTCAGCTCAAATTGTTTGTTGGGAACGACCACACAAACTTGGAAGCAGGGGTGCAAGTGATTTTGATTGATTCTCGTAATCAACTTTCTTTTTGAAAAAGATTACTACAAATTTGGATCGCCTACAATTAAAAAACGGGAAGAGTTGAGATAATAGATATTTCAGGCATAACATTTGATAACGGCACAAAAGCATTTGTAAACAAACCTTCTAAGGCCCTTTACACGCGAACCAAAGTACGACCACGCAAACCAACAACATCGCATAGGGGCAACTATCACCTTTCCGTAAGTGGTATTGGTTTGCGTGGGCGTACTTTAGTTCGCGTGTAAAGGGCCTTAGAATGTTTGTTTACAAATGCTTTTATGCCGTTATCAAATGTTATGCCTGATTTGATTAATTAAAAGAACTTAATGCTCTTCACATTTATTCCGTCCACTAGCGGTCCTACGTCAAGCTTCCGTTCGTGCCCCTAGGCACAGACCCTTCTACTTTTTTTCTACGAACTTAATATTTATTCAAATATTTGTCGTAAATTATACTTGTTTAATCCCTGCCGGTAAGTAAATACGTTATCTACAGATCGACCAGTTCAATACTAAATTGGTTGTAAGTTGCTTTATTCATAAATATGTCTGTTTCAGTTGATCATGTCTATTGTTATTCTGGAAAACGTTCGTAATACAAAGTACCACTGCCTATATGGATACTATTTTCTGAGAATTTCAAGGACTAATCTGTCCGTGATTTACAAGAAGAGTAAAACTACAATTTCGAGGTTGGATTCTAGCTTACGAGAAGGATGGCTTGGTCACGGAGAAGCAGCGGAAACAGATTAACAAAAAAAAAATCCGAGCAGAGCACAGATACTGGATTGTACAGCAGTTCCAGAACAATCCGGTATTATTTTTGGATGAATGCAGCAATCTATTCTATCGGATCTTCCAGGTGACAATAAGTGCAGCGAGCATATGCAGAATTTTGCATGCGGAAGGTCTGACATGGAAAGCCTTCGAACGGCGTGCTATCCAAATAAGGGAGCACGAAATCTTTCGTTTTTTTCGGAGCTCAATTTAATAGATTGGGATTTGTTCAATCTCGTGTTTTTAGATGAAATGTCTATAGATAACCGCGATATGTTGCGCAACCGTAGTTATGGGGTTAAAGGAGAAAAACTGGTGTTTCGCGGTGAATTTGTTAGGCGTCCAAGAGTGTCATTTTTGTGTTTTTTGGTGCAGAATGGGATGCTGGACAGTTTTGAAACGGAGGGAACATTCACTAGAAAAATATTTTTTGAATGCTGCCGTTAATTCGCTCTTCGAAACAAAAAGGTAGATCGATATCCGGGAGCGAGTTCTGTGTGGATACTAGATGGTGCTCGTATCCACCGTGATCAGAACATCGTATTGTATTTGCGATCAATCGGAATCATTCCAGTTTTTCTTCCCCCATACTGTCCTTTTTTTAATCCGATTGAATTGGTATTCGGAATCACCAAAAATTCAATAAAGCAAACCTACAATGAAAACCGAAACGAAAATCTATCTCATGTAGTCATATCTACGTTCTCAGCATTTTCTTCTTACGATTGTCCTAAAATGTTCCGGCACTGTGGGTATCTACCCGGGGGAACATTCAATCCTACAGTTGGTTTGTCTAAAACCATCGAAAACCTTAATTTCGAATCTAATATGAGTGAGTAAGTGAAGTAATGTAACAGTTTATTTGGAGTAATAAAACCATGATAAAAATACAGATCCGTGTTTATGCATGATCAAAATCTTGCATGTCGACAATCCGATCTGCTAATGTGTGGCTTAACTCATTATCTTCTAGGCGTAGAGTTTCGGACATTGCGGATACTAAGCTGGCATTTATTGTTGAACGAGACCGTAGTCCATTGATTCGTCTTTTTACTCTTTGTCCAACTTCAATCAGGAGATCCGCCTCGGCTTCCAGTTCAGCTAGTTCAGACATAAATCCATCGTTGATCGTGCTTGCTACAGCTTCTAATAGCTTCTGATAATGGCGCCGAACGGAAGAATTTCAGCAAAAAATTCGGAGGCATTTCAGACATTCGGCGTTCTCGTTCATGTGGAGAAGCCGAGTGAACGTAGTTAGCCCAGAGCCTCCAGGCACTTGAATGTCCGGTAAAATGATGTCTATAAAGATCCTGAAGTTCCTTTGCAAGATTAGTCAAGGTCTGATTGTTTGGTGCTCCTGAACGATCTGCGTTTTGAAAACGAATTAGTTGCGTGTCAGCCAAATCCCAAAGTGATCTACAAGACACTGCGTTTGAATAGATGTGCACGTGAATCCTTATTTCCTTCTCTCTCCATGATACGAGTAGTTTGCTATCAATTTGATCGATAGTAAGACGTCGCTTCTGGGCTTGATCTTGCATTATGACAAACTTGCTCATTGCACTGAAATCAGGATCATTATCAGCCCATGTTGGAACCTGCACACCGTTGTTTTCAATAAATACGATTTCCCGACACAAGACAGGTTGCAAAATCTTCCAAACACCTCGCATAATTTCCTGGACCGAATTCCCGGTAACTGTTGCAGAAGAGAATTGACTTACCGAGGTTTCACCAACAAAACGTCGCTTGAAGAAAACTCCACGGAGAGCAAGTTGGCTGCTGGCTGGTTCACGAAGCCCAACGCGTTTTTTTTGTTTGAAGATTTTGGACCAGAATTTTCCTTGTTGCTGACGTCACTTAGTGGATCTTGATCAGAAAATTCCTCATCGAGAGCTTCGAGTAGGTACTCTGCTTGATAGCTGCTTTCTGGAACGTCTTCAGGGAACGAAAACGTCTCGTTCTTTGACTCCTCCTCGTCTGCATCCATGGTTGATTATGCAAAGAGGATACACAAAACTATAAATTCTTAAGTCTTAAGATATTTCCGATAATTTAAGGGGTAAAACTTACATAAAGGGCGAACACGAAATTATTGCGACACATTCAACAGGGCATAACTTTTTTACCATTGGGTAAAAATCAACCAAATTTTGCACACTTTCTCATTGATGTGTATTGTGTACATGCTGTCAAACTCGAAGTCGTGTTTTTCGATTCAACGAAAATGGAGGTGAACAAACGCGAGTTGAGAGAACAAATTCTTTCCAAACACCTGGAATTTCCTGACCTGTCGCACCGGCAGTTGGGAAAAATGTTGAACATTCACCATTCAACCGTCTCCAGAGTGTTGAAGCGGTTCCAGGAGCGGTTGACGTTGGACCACGACAAAGGAGCTGGAAGAAAACCGGGACCGGAGAACAAAAAGACGGAGGGAAAGGTGAAGCGGATGATTAAAGCAAATCCCAACGTCTCAAGCCGTGATTTGGCTAAAAAGATCGGCATGTCGCAGAGCTACGTCCAGAGTGCAAAAAAGAGAGCTGGACTACATACATACAAGGTACAGAACTTCCCAAACCGCGATGAGTGGCAACAATCGACGACTAAAACTCGGGCACGGAAGCTCTACGAGAAGATTCTGACAAAATATGGCTTCTGTGTGATGGACGACGAAACGTATATAAAAGCCGATTTTAAGCAAATTCCGGAGTTGGAGTTTTTCACCGGCAAGAGCAAGTTCGATGTGGACGACAAATTTAAGAAGAAGTAAATGTCGAAGTTCGCCTCCAAATATTTCATTTGGCAGGCCATCTGCTCTTGCGGACTGAGGAGTGAGCCTTTCGTGACAAAGGGCACAGTAAATGGCGAGATCTACAAATCTGAGTGCCTCGAGAAGCGCCTTTTGCCGTTCTTGCAGCAGCACGACGAAGCTCCGCTATTTTGGCCAGATTTGGCATCATGCCACTATTCTAAAAGTGTCCTGGAGTGGTATGAGGCCAATTCTGTCCATTTTGTTCCAAAGGACATGAATCCGCCAAACTGTCCGGAGCTGCGCCCGGTGGAGCAGTACTGGGCAATAATGAAGCGGGAACTTCGGAAGAGCAAGAAGACAGTCAAAGACGAGAAGGACATGTTAAGAAAATGGAAAAAAAACTGAGAAACTGGTAACGGATGACACTGTAAAGACTTTGATGGAGGGCATAAAGCGAAAATGCGTTCAATTTTACACTCAAGGCTCCATCGATTAACTTTTCTTTTGATTTTTGAAGTAAATATATGTATAAAACTACCCTAAAATTTTGGTTTGATTCTAAACATTATAAGAAAATTGGCATGACGTTTTCGGTGTCGCAATAATTTCGTGTTCGCCCTTTATGATGATTGCACCGATAATAATTTCACTTCTTCTGATCGAAATCGTAGCTCGCAACTGATTTTTGTTCAGAATCAAAACAACAACAAAGTGTCTGTTTTGGTTTTTGTTGTTGTTTTGATTTCAAGATCTTACACTCTCATTACATTCTACTCGAAGAACGTGTAAAAATATTTTTGCAAAATATTTGCAATTTTGCAAACAATTCTAAATTAATTATTTGTGAACAATTATATGGTTTTCCAAGTATTAATTAGATTGAAAATGATTTTGAGACGTGTTTAAATACAAATGGTATACATTTTTTGTTTCCAAATGTGTTAACCTCAATAGCGTTCTAGGCGTGAAATAACCAAAAAGATCGTTGTTTTTCGTCAGCGTACCATCAAAGTGCGACTCAAAATATTCCCAAAAATCCAGTCACCACTGCAACAGACAATACGTTTTTACCATCATGATGTAGATAAAATTATTACATACGTAATGTTCGCACCGACAAACCGACATGAATGATCATACAAATTACAAAGAAATTTCTGATCAAAGCACAAAACTGACATCTGCCGCCGTGTTCGCGGAAAATATTTATCCTAGCCACGAACACGCTTATTTGTGAGTTGGTTTGTGTCTAATCTTGTAACGGGTCGGGTGTTTTGGGAAGAGGAACTAATTACTACCTTCACTTAAGCGCCTGCTAGACGAATCTACTGTGAAGGAGCGATGTGCTCAAATGGACCCGTCCCGGCTTGGAGACATCAGGGCGAGTTCAATCAAACTCTTAATGACAGGCAAAGCGGTTGCGAACTACGAAAAGGGGGACTTACCAACAGGGAAACGCCTTAATACATCGGCAAAACAGGTTTCCTATGGTGGTTTGCTTCTACCTACTTACCTTCAGGGGAAACTTATCGATACGCGGAAAAATGGTGTATCCAATTAGATCCTTAAAAGAACAAAACTATTTTTTCATTCTCCAACTAGATTCTAGCGTCTATGGCGAGCCAAGAAGAAAAGGTTTTTTCAGGTGTGTTGTAAGGCTGGTTTTTCTTTTCTTAAATCGGTGATAGGGTTAGTAGAGTGTGTACAGGGTGATTCGGAATAGCTGTCCCTTTTAGAAATGGTCATAACGATTGAACGCTTGCATGAATTTTTGATATCACTATATTCCAGATATTCTACATATATAACCTTCAACTAAGCATAGTTTATTTCAGATCTCTCTTCCTTCACCTTAATTACCAGCCACATTTGTCATGAAAATTAACCACAGCTGGCACGCACGCTTTAGTTCCAGCACTTTTTGAGTCCTGGTGATGCGTTTAAGCTCTGACATTGAACGGATTTTCCAAGCATGGTTCCTTTGTACCTCTATAATGATGCAAAAATAAATGTTACATTCTTTCGAAGAGATTTCAGTTTCTAAAAGATAACGCACGATTTTTTTACAGATTTATGCCATGCTTCATTATGACGTCAATGGCTGCTTGAAATCACAAACGAATTAAATTTCAAAGCCTACTATCAATACAAGCTGATATTTGTACACATTTAAAACAAAAATACTTGAACATATACCCATTTTACCCATTGAGAATTGAATATTTGTGAAATCGGTGGCAGTTATTCTGAATCACCCTGTATAATGGGCTGGAGTGTACTTAAAGATATTTGACCTGTTTTTAGACGTGTGGTTTCGGTGATTTTTGCGATACGCTGCAGGGTGCCGGTTTTCCACCAACGGCGGGCGTCATGGTGGTACGACAAATCGTGGTTTCGATGCGATGTACCACGCGGCGTGCGTCTTGGGTATCGCGTCGTCGAGCTTCGAGAACGAGGGCACGAGGTAGCAGATTACCCCACGCTATTAAGGTGAGTTTCCGATCGGTGGGAACGAAGCTTCCACCACGATTTTCACCTCAACAGGTGGCTATCGACGGATAGGTGGCGGTCGGGTAGCGCTGGTATCGTTGGGCGGCGTCGAATCGTTGGGGCTCTGTCCAATAATACGGCCGACACGTGGACTCCAACGCTCGGTCGAGTCGGTCTGGTGAACGGGATCGGCCGGTTCTATTTTTCCGTCCCGAGGGGTGCACCATTGTTTGAAGGGTTTAAATCTTCAAACAAATTGTGTTTTATTGTAATGTCTCACAGTTTGTTATGGCTAATTGCAGGGATGTATGTTCAATTACTTGTGCAAATTCCTTATCACCCACGTGTATTCCACGTAAACCTCGAGTGCACGTTTTTTTGAGTTTCTATCTAAATAATAGTTTTAAATTTTAAATCGCACTTGAACATTATTATTTACATTATTATTTAGACTTTAGACTTACTAAGCACCGTAAAATTTCCAGACGAATTACAAAACTCGTTTACTTTTTCTACCACCGATTCCTACTAATCTTTGCTGTAACCCGATCTAGCCCTTCACGCAGTTTGAACCAATAAGTATCCAATTGGGGAGTCTCTCTCATCTCGACTCGTGAACGAACCCGAAGTCTACCTTGTTGAAGTTCGGTCACCGACAAACCGACATGAATGACCATACAAGGTACCATCAAATTTCTGATCAAAGCACAAAACTGACATCTGCCGCCGTGTTCGCGAAAAATGTGTATCTTAGCCACGAACAAGCATAAAAAATGTATGAGTTGGTTCGTGTCTAATCTATTCCGGGCAAATTATTTTAATCTAGAAAATAAATTTCTATGGTTTTGACAGATGGGATCGCTGCTCATTTGAATCCGCCGTTATGGATTCTCGATCAAGAGTTAAGTTTAAGTTACATGTCGGTTTGTCGGTGGTTCGGTTCCCATTATCGCACACATTCGGACGAGTCTATCCGGTGGCATAAACTCTACCTACCAATCATATATGTTCTTTGTCGGTTTGAATCCAGAGACGTGGAACGCGATTCGTGAAAATAGTAATTTAATGGGGTTGTGTAGGAATGTATTTTAACTTATTTTTTTAATAAGTGTAACCTTGTTACACTCTATTTCAGACAAATTATTTTTATCTAGATAAAACATGCCTATGGTTTTGACAGATGGGATCGCTGCACATTTGAATAGGCCGTTATGGATTCTCGAACAAGAATTTAGTTTAAGTTTCATGTCGGTTTGTCGGTGATGTTCGTGCATCACGAAAAGTGCATCTGCGCGCCACCTGTTTTTCAACCCGCATCGACCGACAGCATCAACCACTCTTCGATCATCGATTATGGTGCCTGGCGGAAAAGTGCGTTCTCGCTCTATCCGGGACTACCTACATAAAATAGAGGCACCGTCAAAAAAAGGCCAGCCGTCTTCAGTGAACGATCATCAAACAAACCAATCTCACCAAGGTGGTCATTCTCTAAAACAGGCCTGATAGGACTAGGAACTGTAATTAATAATAATTGAAATTCAAAAGAACTAAAGTTGAAAAGACGCATCGGTGTCACTTGATAATATATACATGTAAACCACACAAATTCAAGAAATAAAGATCATTTAAAGTCTTAAAAAAGTAATGTGAACGATCATCAGTTCAGGGGAAACATGTCAGAAGGGTCTTACTCGAAACGTAAACAATGACTTGGATCGTCGGTTTCCTACGAACGACTACACACTCACTCAAACTAACTAAATCATCTGACAGAGAAATGTTTGTTCTAAGAGCTGGTGTGGTCAGATTCCGTGGGTGTGTGTTCATTCAAGAGAAATCGACGTTCAAAGTAATTGTTTACGGTTTGACTTATACCCTTCTGACATGTTTCCCCTGAATTTTTCTCGACGACATCATCCTTCAACAACTCAGAAGAGTGAATCAAAACAAAGGACGAATAGTGGAAGTGATTTTATTGCAATAAGATTTTGAAGTTTAATGAATAATAAAGTAGTGAACAATAAAGATAAGTTGTACGAGCCTGCGGGCTTATTACCAGTACAATAGTGTCTCAAGTGCCTGCAAAGAGAAGAAAGAATAAAAAAAGAACTTACCTGCGATAAGTGTTCCCGTTGTGATCTTTAGTGCTCTGAAAAGAAGAAGTTTGAGCACAGAAAAGCTGTTCTCTGAAGAGCTATCGAACATTTGGTCCTTCGAACAGGATGGGTTTTCGAAACTTCGACCGTTCTGAAAACTTCCCGTGGTGGGACGAATCGCCATTGCAGCTGCAGGACAATCCAGGCCGGATCCACCATCCCAGCGAGCTGAAGAATAGCGTTGGATTGTAAGATTCCGTCATCGTTCCCGCTGATTGAATTAAATTACAAAGCACATAATTGCCTTTCACAAGGTGATTAGTATTCCTACTTTCTATTTATTTCCCGTTTGAGCTATGCGGTCTCTGTTTTCAGACCCGGCTCATCATCCTCCATTTCAACTGTCCGGAGATCTACGTTGTCCTACTGGATTCCACCATCACTGCTGCTGATTTAATTTAACTGCTCAAGGCAAATAAATTGCCTCTACCATATTGACATTCCAACTTCCTTACTTTTCGTTTTTGTGTGTGTCGTAACTGGACATCATCCTACTCGAGATTTGGCTGGATTGTGCTTTCCGTACCAAGTTCTCGATCGTAGTAGGCTGCTGGTGTTTGCTGATCGGTACTCGGTGGTTGCCTTGGTTACCGTCGACAGAGGGCTTGCTTGGGGACTCTCACTTCCAGAAGAAGGAGACGGCTCGCTTGATCGTTGTTGGGACGGTTGGTTGCTTGGCTGATTTGCTGGTGCTGCCGGGTTGCCTTGGCTGCTGTCCAACGACAGAGGGCTCGCTTGGGGACTCTTGGGAACGACAGAGGGCTCGCTTGCTCGTCGTTCGGTCGGTTTGCTGTAGTTGCTTGGTTGATTTGCTGGTTCAGCCGGGTTGCCTTGGTACCGTCGTTTGGTCGGTTGGATATTATTCCTGCTTTCGAAGCAGATGCTATTTTTTCAGCGTCAGAATGGAGAATGAAACACATGGACAGTACACCTTCTTTAAATAACTGAAGACTTTTACACTTCAGAGATTGCGAAGGGGAATTTAATCTCATTAGGGAAGTTCAAATATTCTTATTATTAGGGAAGTTCAAATATTCTTATTATTAGGGAAGTTCAAATATTCTTATTACTATTATTATTATTATAATTAGTAATGTCGGTTACCAGTTGATTAATGGGGAAATGACTTCGTTAATAGTTTCGTATTTTCTATTCTGGATATTAAAACACAATTATTATTTTAATTTTTTTTTTATTTATTTTATTTGCTCATCGCACCTTTATACTACAGCGTGTTACGCTGACCTATTGTCCACAGATCAACTTTTTCAATGTCGACCGAACGCTGCATCAAGTCGCTGAAACTGCGACTTAAAAGTTTAGTGACGTCGCTTAACTTAATGAAAGCGTTCGTAGACGCCTATGATGATGAAACACAGGCTATAGAAGTACCTGTCCGTCTCGAAAGTCTGATCAGATTGTGGACGGACTACAATATCGTCCAGAGCGAGCTGGAGACGCTCGATGAAGCTGCCATCGAGGCCCACCTGAAGGAGCGGACGTCGCTTGAATCCGCCTACTATTTCTACTGGCCCGAAATAAAACCCAATTACGCCAACCCTCCATTCTTCCAATCAATCAGAGATGCAATTCCCTCCGTCGGCATCGCAGGTGTGGTTGTCCAACGTTAAACTCCCCGTCTTCGATGGAAAACTGGAGAATTAGTTAAACTTCCACGATTTGTTTATGTCACTGGTCCACTCGTCGTTTGGTCTCTCGAACATCCAAAAGTTCTATTATCTGCGGTCCTCGTTGTCGAATGCAGCATTGCAGCTCATCCAAACGATCCCAATCAGCGTGAACAACTACCCGGTGGCTTGGAACCTTCTGCTGGAACACTTCCAGAACCCTGCTCGGCTGAAGCAAACGTACGTGGACGCACTCTTTGACTTCGCTTCAATTAAAAGGGAATCGGCAACGTAACTCCATAGTCTAGTGGAGAAATTCGAAGCAAACGTCAAGGTTCTGAAGCAATTGGGTGAACGTACGGAATACTGAGACATCCTACTCATTCGTATGTTCAGTATTCGACTCAATCCAACGACAAGGCGAGATTGGGAGGAGTACTCTTCAACCAAACAAGCGACCACCTTCAACGAGTTGACGTCATTCATCCAGCGACGAGTCACGGTGCTACAATCCATCAAAGCGAAGACCATCGAAACACAACCGTCAATCGCACAGAAGAAGCCAACTTTCGGTGGAAAAAATGAGAAGGAGATCAACTTTGCCATCACCATCAATCCAAACAGTCGAGTTTCACTCATTGTCGTTCTCAAATAATTTTTCAGACGCCGTAGAACTGAAAATGACCGCTCGACGGATGCTGTTGTGTTTGGCAACGTTAGTATTAATTTGGCAAGTCTTAGAGTTTCCGAAAAGGATTGGTGCAAGATTTACTCAAGAATGATTGCAACGATCTCTTCGATTTTTTTTACCTCTGAACTCTTGGCGTTAGTACAACACATTCAGTTCGTTGCTTAGTTTAGTTTCATCGAACCTAAGTAGGTATCAAATTTAATGAGAATTCTCAACAATTCAGTTGGAAAAGCAACGTTATAGCTTTCGAACTTATCGTGGTGACCGGTGAATTTGTAATCATCCAGTTCTTTAAACCGTTTTGTCATTTCAGCGAGAATTTTATAAATAATAGGGTCATGACGCTGCCGATAATTGATCTTGCTCCATTTTGCGCTTGCGCCGCATACAGTGGTCTCTGTAGTAAACCGTGATCAAATAGAACAAATTTCCGTATGTTTGAAGCTTTCACATCGATCGATATACATCTTCGGCATCTCCCTCCGACCAAATTCTGATCCAGGATTATACCAACCGATGGAACCGATGGTTTCAAGGGGTGCATCGATTAGCTTGGGACCGAAGATAGTACCAGAGCTAAGCCAAAAAGTTGAGCTCGTTTCTTCGGGACCTTCTGGTCTTAGAGTTACCTCTATGATTATACGCTGCTCATGCTTCGGCCGTTCAGAGCATTTGTGATCGAACATCAGTAAACGACATCGTCTTACTACTCGGCGATTACAATCTTCCTCATCTGCAGTGGATCTTTGACGAAGACGTGTACGGGAACCTGCCGTCGAATGCTGTCAGTGAACATGAACTCGTACGTGCAAAGTCCATCTACGCTTGTGGCCTGGTGCAAATGAACTCCATCACAAACCTCAATGACAGACTGGTCGATTTGGTGTTTTCAGATTCACCGAACGATGTTGAAATTTTTCAAGCACCGCTTCCATTCTTGAGCACGTACCATTCGTTCTACAAGTTGATACCCATTGCTATCTTCATAGCCAAGTTGATTCTCAATTTCGACTTTCGGCAGTGTGAATTTGCGGCTCTAAATGCGATAGATTGGGAACACTATCTTCAAGGTGACTGTGTGGTGACTGTTTTACGATAAATTATACAAAATCTTGCATGCTAATGTTCCTCGTCACCGCCGTGTTCATAGTAGGGTCAACAGGAAGCCTTGGTTATCAGCTGAGTTGCGCAACCTGCGGAACAGGCTCCAAAAAGCCCGCAAACGCTTTTTCGCATCTAGAACTGATGAAAACAGAAGTTTACTCCGACACGCTGAAACGACCTATAATGATCTTCTGGATTCAAGTCACTTTGAAGCAAAACCTATCGATGTTTTGGAAATTCGTAAAGGTACAAAGAACCAATAATCGCGTTCCGAACAATGTTAGCTTCGATTCAGCTACGGGCACAACGCCCGAAGAATCTACTAATCTTTTTTCAAACTTCTTTCAAATCGTGTTCAGTTCAACGTCATGAGCAACCGATCAAATTTTCATAACTTTCAAAATATTTCATGAATAACATCAATTAAAAAAAAATCTTTTCCAACAGTTGAATCACATAAACTTAAACGCAGAACTAAATTTCAGTTGATTCATTTCCTAACCGCAAAGCAACTAAATTACCATTCCCATTTATGCACGACCCTGTCTATCAAGGTATCCACAGTTAATTGCATCAACAAAACAATGTTTGACACTCCTGCAATCGGAACTGCCTAAACAGTACTCCAAAACTACCCACCTAACTAACTTCAACATAACTACTGCCGATCTTATGATCATCATCAAAACTATAACGCAACTGCAGCTGATTGCATCATCAAAACTATTTTGACACAGTTCCAATCGAAAAGTGCTTGAGCTTGGATCCTCAGAATTTATCAGAACACAATATCCAACTAACCTCCTAACTCTCCTTAACAAAAACGAAATTGCCTCAATTCGAATCATCAGAACGTAAAATCCGATTCGACCCCTGATTCTCCTAAACGTAAATGGAAAACCAAATTCTACTATCAAAATAAACATTTGAAATAAATTGAACTTGCTCGCAACATATTATGTCCCTCTACCCTACTTGCATCAAATGGAAAGTGATAACGTACAAGCTTGTATACAAGTTAAATGACAACTAACTGACCTACACTGTCACTGACTCCCGTCTGTCAAAAAAAAAACCAAAGAGAACGAAAAAGAAATCAACTGTGGAAAAGTTTCCGGGTATAATTCTTATTGTTTGAACGTGGTTGTAGGTGGTCGATTGCGGATTTTACAAATATCGGCGTTAAACCGGGGGAGTATTTGGTAGCTTAATATGTATATACATTTTATTAATCCTATTTCTCTATTTACAGCTATCATCGCCGAACAGAACCGCAAACCAAACAGAAAAATTATCCGAATCAGCCCCGAGATGCTCTTTACGAAACGTTACGTATCTATGGTAATATAAAATTAAAATTGTTTGCCACTCGGGAGTGTACCCGAGCAAATGTGGATCCTGTGGCGTAGCATTTCCACGGAGCACCAGCGGTATCGTGGCGTAACTGGTGCTTGCATAGTAAACAAATGATCGACCGACCGTAGTTATATTATCAACGATAAAACCGGGCAAGTATAAGGTAAGCAATTCTTGTAATTTTAGGTTTTTTTTTAAAGGTTCAGCAACCAACCGGGAAAAAAACGGGAGCAAATAAAAATAGTACGGGAAAGAAAGTTCGTGATTTCTACCGTCGCGTTCTGTCGCGTGAAACCGTTAGAATGTGTATTACTGCACAACGTGGATGACGTGATGAAACCATGCCACGTATTCCCACAAGTGCACGTTGAAATGCAAGGTCGGAGACACGGATGCCGAAAAGCAGCCCTGGAGTGAACTAGTGGCTTAGAATCCACCAAACGGAGTGGACATTGATTACACGCGATCTGAAGAACTGGTGAGTAATATTTAAACATCGATTAACATCAACTAACCATCGAATTTTTGACGTGTTTTCGTATCATTTGGATCGGTTTTTTATTTTACATTTCCTATATTGGGCAATTTCATAGCTTGATTATTTCGTTATAGATAGTAGCTGTTATTGCACATGCTTTCGGAAGGCGCCATGGAATACTTTGCCATTCGATTAGTTTGGCGCTATTTTTGAATAAAATAATCGCTTTTTTAAAGACAACATTAGTTTCTAAAGAAGAATGTCGTTAGAAACTTTCTTCGTCACGAAAGGTCCATTTCGTTTCCGAATCGGTTGGTGAACAGAAGTGCGCGAATTAAGTTATTAAGTATTGTTAAAAATCGCTATCTTAAAAAAATATATAGCAAAATATAACAAAAGTTTAATCCAGGACACCTAACTATAAATAAAACGTAACTTCGACATAGAACTTTATGAAACGCTCGAAATATTTCACTACTGAATAAATTCTAAATGAAAAAAAAATAAATATTTTAAATTTAGTTGAACTTAATTGATAATTATTTACAAAAACCCGCACAGCGTTACACTGTAATGGCTTTTGTAAAGCTGTGTTCCAACTAAAATTCTCCAGCGTCTCCCTACAGCCTTGGTGGAAACGCCCAATAACAAGCAATTAATTTGGATGTACAAATCTTGCACCAAGCTTATGGAAGACATCCGATTCCGTACCTCTGTTCGGCAGGCTTACGACGCTGGGAAGGAAATTACTCTCAGTGGGCACAAGGAGATCGTCGAGAAATTAAAATCAGACATTATGTCTGAGCTTAAGCAGGAGATCCGTTCAAACTTCTCCGCTTTGGTCTACTCAAGCTCATTAACATCTTACAGAAATTAACTGTAGATCTTCAATTGATGAAATATTTTATCAAAATGCCTAGGATTTTTTAAGGCTAAAAAAATTTCCATTTTACAAATATGGCGACTGTGTTGGTTGCAGTAATTACGGAAGGAAATAATTGTTCCGACAATAAATCTTATTTCTCTAGATCATGTCAGCGTGCCCATCCCCTTTCTTGAAAATGTTCACTATGCCTTATTCTATCCCAATTTAAATTATAAATCTGCCAGCAACGTTTACCGAACGTATCGTATGGCTTTACCCTCTCCACTAACAAATCTACAAACTTCTTTTGACACTCATGAGAGGTCTGCAACTCTGGGACTATATGAGACTCACCCTAGTGGCTCAACTAAGACTCCCATCTGAAAATCGCCAGAGAGTTTTGCGCGCCGTCATGGAAAATCCGAGTGCGACCATGAGATGGATCGGAAGACAACTGGGAATCACCCATACAACTGTGTATCGGGTGTTAAAATCGTTTAAGGAGTCCCAGACGACCGAGCGGCGGGCTGGAAGTGGAAGAAAATCGAAGACAGCTGACCCTGTGAAGGCCCGGAAGGTGTTGGACTATTTCAAGCGTAATCCGAACCTTTCGATTCACGACGCGGCTCTGAAGGCAAAGTGTCCCGCCTGGTTCGTTCAGCAAACCATGAAACGAGCTGGGCTTCGTGTATTCATGGTCCTGAAGGCACTGAACCGGCGTGATCAACAAAACACGGCGGCCAATTCCCGCGCAAGAAAGCTGTATCGAGAGTGGTTAACGAAACCGATGTGTGTGGTTATGGATGACGAAACCTACATCAAGGCAAACGCAAAGCAGATACCGGGGCTGGAGTTCTACATTGCCAAATCACGGTTTAATGTTTCGGAAGACATAAGGAATAAGAAAGTGGACAAATTCGCCAAAAAATACTTGCTTTGGAAGGCCATATGCCAATGCGGTAAACTGAGTAAACCGTACATCACAATAATGGGTACCATCAACAGCGAAATTTACCGCACCAAGTGCCTCCAGAAGCGTCTGTTATCCTTACTGCGGTCCCACGGAGACGAGACATTTTTTTGGCTGGACCTGGCATCATGCCTTTACGCGCGATCGACGTTGGATTGGTACAGAGACAATAATGTTGTTTTTGTACCAACAACCGCCAACCCTCCAAATTCACCAGAGATTCGTCCGGTGGAGTGATTTTGGGCCATAATGAAGGCCAATGTCCGAAAATCGTCCAAGGTGTTTAAGAACGAGCTGGAGTTGAAGAAAGAATGGATGAAAGTGACCAAAAAGGTCGGCTCCACCATTGCACAAAATGTAATGAGGGGTCTTAAGGGAAAGGTGTCAGCTTTCAGCGATGGAAAGGAATTTGAATAAAGTAATTATGCCAAAACATAATCCATATGTATTAGTTCATTCCCTGAAAGTTTCAAGAAAATTCGACTTAAAATAAATTTTTAGCGAACACTTCTGTCTGGTGCATTTTTTTCGAATACAGGTCTTAAATGAACTCGTACATTTTTTTTCCTACACAGGACACTCATTAAAGATTTAAATCAAGCAGACAAATGCCAATACATATTTTTTTAATTAGTTTTTTTCTTTTTTTCACGAATCGCGAAGCAGTATAAAAATGATTAAAATTTACTTGGACATGAAACGACATTTGAAAATCAGCTGGCAACTAAAGGTCAAATTACCCTAAGTATATCGTGTTAGTATACATGTACACACTTAGAAATAACTAATTTTACACGTGACGGAATCCATCTTTGACATAAAAGATGAGACGTAAACACACATGTCATGTAATATTAAGTGCTCCGAGACTGAAAAGTTCGTTGCTCGACGAAAAGAACGTTTGATTGAATATTTCACGTCAGTTATGATTCAAATTTATGTCAAAATTGACGCTCGAAAAAGTCACTCTCAGAGCACCTAAATTTGCATGAATTTTTCTAAGTGTGTAGATAAGCACAAACGCATTATGGGAAAACGATCAATCTACTTCACCGGTTATTCAATCTCATCTTGTACTACCTAGGGCCCTATTCAACCTTTTCAATCTCATCGGCTCGCCTAGGCTAGGGGGGGGGGGGCGATGAGATTGAAAAGGTTGAATAGTTTCTTTTCATACGTTGTAAGCACGTACACGGAAGTTGGACAGTTGATTAAAAATTTACCAGCACAAGTTAAAATATGGATTTTATTGGACGCTCTAACAAATTAAAAGATGTTGAATCATATGGATATTGAAAATCTACTAAAAAGGACATAACATGGCGTTACTTATGTGGATTATTCCCAGCATAATTCGATCGGGCGGCCGTCCCGATCATGTCGGAATAATACTGAGAACGAGCCTGCATGCTATTGAATTGGATATTGGTTGCTTCTTCTATTGTTTCTGGTAAGTGCTTAGTTTGCATGTTTGCGATCGTATTATTATTATTATTATTATTATTATTATTATTATTATTATTATTATTATTATTTTTTGAATAACAACTATGAACATGCAACATAAAAATTGATACCTTATCTAGCTATCTACAACATAAACATATAAAAATAACTATATTTCATTATCTCTCCTCTATACAAGGAAGCAACCTTTTATTGCGTGCTAGCACGGTTCTTTTGTATGGCGCCTACACAAAAGAACATTCTTCCTTCCTATTCCTCTATGTCCTATTACTGTGTGTGTGTGTGTCATCCTCTATCCCTCACCCAGCCGGGGGCGTAGGACAAGTAGAACTGCGAATAATTTGATCAAATCTCATGCTCCGTAATGGTGCCCTTTATGTTGTGAAGACTAGTACTTCAAAAAGGGTAACTTTTGAGGCAAGACAGGGTGTCCTCAACAAGTTAAGGGAACAGGATGCACTAGATGTCCACAACAGGTACAGCAAAACATCACATAGACGCCCTTATTCACACTAACTACTCAGGGGGTAGAAGGTCAAGAAGAGCCACCGCCGCCAACTAAAGCTTGAACCGGGTACCTGGGACTCCCACGATATACCCGCGGCAATGGTCAGCAGACGATGCCCTGTGCGTATTTAGTATGTAATATGTTTTATTTGGATACACAAAATGTTTGAAGCCATGCGTCATCTAAACCATAATTTGCATCACCACAAATACACTTGTCAACAATCTTCAACTGGAACGTACTCACCAAATCACTTCACCCGGGAGCGCATTCCCGATGCTTCCACGCATATTTTTTTTCCCTCCACTCCAACCACACAACAACCAAATATCACTTTTCTTCACTTTTCTTTTTCAAGTCACTCCGTGCACAAAAGCAATGCACATCTCAAAACCCTTCCAATAGATCAGCGCACTTCTCATCACCGCGTAAATAAACAGAAATTAAAATTTTCACTCGCGATGCCACAAATTTCTGGTCCGGGAGAAACAATCAAACCACGCCAATTTTGCAAACATGATGAATCATGTTTTCTTTCTCGATTCTAAAACTTCTCGGAAAGCGAGAAACCAACACTCACACACGTATAACCGTCCGGGAGGCAGAGTGCCAGCGCTAATCCGGCAAATGCAGCCGAAAACTATGAAAGCGAATGCACGCACAAAACAGAGAACGAACTTAACACACAACCGTATCCAAAGGCGTTAGAAACTCGACTCTGGCTTTTTGCTGGGCAATAGTAAGCACTTTATCCGCTCATGTACTTTTCGACCCCGTGAGAGCGTTTGCAGCAACTTCCGAGAACGAAAACAAGGGACTTTCGTCGATCACAAAAGCTCGTTTCATTCTGATTTTTTTCTCGTTACAGTCCTCATTAAGTCCTCCGCAATCCTCTATGTCCTATTACTAACCCTAATGTGACGTCACTATTTTACGATGAAGCTAATTCAGCAAGATCACTCTATCTGGACCGTTTTTCACTCCCGACCAAGCCATCGAACTCTTCACTCACCCGATCGATCAAGAAGCGAGAGAAGAGAGGCATGGGAGTGCAACAGAGTGTCCAACGAGTTCAGCGACCTATATTTGATGATGACCATTTATTTACATCGGAGATGTGACGATCCATAATGCATCACATGGCGTGATCACTACTATTCATCCCCGCGAAAACAAAGCTGATACCGTTCTACTTTTTAGGCTTCGGTTTACGAAGTGTTCTGACCAGGGCGAAGGTCTGCGGCGGAGAATACTCCAAAGGGCCTTTCGGAGTCATCGGCAACCTCGTATGAGCTGGATCAACGATTTGCTACGATCACACATGGGGTGTACACCGGACCATATTTCGCGTTATAGCAGTCAGCGGCTGACGAAAGCTTGAAATTACGCTTGTAGACCTTCTGCCCTATTTGGTAAGTAGGACTAAACTTTCTATGCCGTAGATTAAAGTTTTTAGATTCTTCTCGTGGCTTTTCCTCAAGTTCGATCTCTCGATGTGTTTTCCGTCGATCTTGTTTTCCGTACTGAAGTACCAATGCTACCGACGTCAGGGAGGCAGCTCCCACCCTGAACCCTAGCTAACCGACCCATCAACTCATGGACCGAGGACCAACGGCTTTACTTCCCTTCCGAAGGAAGGCGTGACCAGAGATTTTATGCCTCAGAAAATCCCGACGGCGCCGACTGGGATTGAACCCAGGCCCATTGGGGTGAAAGAGGCAATCACGCTTACCACTACACCACCGGCACCGCTATTTTCCTCAAGTTTTTCTGAACAATTTTAAAAACTTTTTTCATTTAAAGCTTTTTGCACGTCATCTCTTTCCTCGACTCTGACCTCTCTATCTTCTCTTTATAATCTATGGTCATCACCCAATTAAGTTTATA
Source organism: Ochlerotatus camptorhynchus (assembly GCF_037179485.1). NCBI lineage: Eukaryota > Metazoa > Arthropoda > Insecta > Diptera > Culicidae > Ochlerotatus > Ochlerotatus camptorhynchus. Next base: position 700,019 of record NW_027041105.1, read on the forward strand.
AACAAATATAAATTTCAAACAACCTAGTAACACAAATTTATACATTTTTCAATAACAGCCATTTTACGTACAATCCTACTAAGCGTACTAACCCAACACTGACACTAAACAAACACTACAGTTTCCTAAAACAACATGCACAAATTAAAACCTAGGACATTATAACTAAACGGTTACAACTCTCTTAAGTAAGTGTCCAACTAACAATCCATCCCATTCCCAGCAGTTGCAAGGACGTGGCCAGGACAGTTCAAGATTGCTGGAGATAGTGCTATTTACATCTAAGAGGCCAAGATCAATCCCACATCTCGGTAAATCCAGTAACAAACGAAGGTGGCAATAATTTCATGCAATTATCTACGACTTGTACCACCTGCGAACTTGCTCAATGCGAATGTGAATCATACCAACAATACATAGTGGTCCAAAATTGTAGTTTTTTTTTTTTTCCTTTGGTTTGTTTTTTCCGTCGATCTTGTTTTCCGTGCTGAACACCAATGCTACCGACGTGCCAGGAAGGCAGCTCCCACACCTGGACCCTACCTATCGACCCATCAACTCATGAACCGGGGACCAACGGCTTTACTTCCCATCCGAAGGAAGGCGTGATCAGAGATGTTATGCCTCAGAACATCCCGGCGGCGCTGACTGGGATTGTACCCAGGCCTGCTGGGGTGAGAGGTAATCACGCTTACCACTACACCACCGGCGCCGTTAAAAATTGTAGTTTAACAGGAAACATACATTTAGAGCCTGAAATTGCATCACTAGAAAAAATAAGTTTCCTTTACAAAGTTAGTCCGACCAATTCCCTCACTGTGGTGTAAATAAAAACATTTTTAGGAAAAGTTGCAGCTCAGCAAATTTCAGGCAACTTTGTTTAAGAAAACTATTTTTTTTTTAAAATGAATGATTTAGAGCAGCTAGCTAAAAACAAAAACGGTTTTTTGCTCTATTTTTTTTTTTTCATTTTTCAGCAAAGTTGTCTGGAGACAACTTTTAGAACTTTTTAAGACGCAATTTTTGCCACGCAGAGCTTGAGAATTGAGTTCTGCCACTGCCGAAGATTACGGCAGTTCATTTGAATAACTTGAAGTCCGAGCCGAGCTTGAACGATCATTCGTTGAAGAGGTATTTTGTAATGTAAGGAGCCTGGTGGCCTAGTGGTAGCCATTATTGGCCCCTTTACATTATAGAGGTAGTATTGACTATATAAAGTAATGAACCTTTGTAATATTTACATTAACTAACCACAAGCCTCATTAATTTTGATACATGTACAATTTAGCTGATTCTTTTATTTATTTATTTACTAGCTGAGTGTACCCGGCTTTGCTCGGGATTCCATATTTCCTTAAGTTCATGTTCTGACTAAAAAAAAATCCTATCCTCTTAGTCGCAAGCAATACGAATCATGCTAGTTAAATTAATTAGCAACTGCGAGACTTTATCATCTTTGTTAATTGTAAAGGAATCAATAAAAAACATGCTTCTAGTATCTTTTGTAGCTTGCTGTTATTACGAATCTTGCTGTTATTAGTTCTCTATAAGCAAACGCATCAAATATCAAATAAGCTAATTATCGGGTTCACACACAAGGACCCGTTCAAATATTACGTAACGCGAAATATTTCATTTTGTATGGTGAAACATTTCATTTTGTATGGAAAATGAAATATTTCACGCTACGTTATACGTGAACGGCCCCCAACACAACTGAACCGTATCTATGTCCTTACATATACGTGATTTCAAAATTATCGACGGATACTCAAGTGTTTCATGTTATTAGGTACTGCACCGTCGGCGGCTAACCTCAAATGTTGACAGTTTGGTGGTACTGTTTACATAGACTTAGCCGATATTTTGTTGAGTGGATTTTTTCAATAATTTTTCTTTTCATCGCCTATTTCCTCGTTATTTTTTAAATGAAAACTCGAAACATCAAAAATATTTTTTCGAAAAAAATTCTAAGTCCGGCGAATTTTACCACTGAACTGTCAAAGGCTTCATGCGTGACGTCTGAAGCGCCCATACTCCGTTGCGCATCCATGTTTCACTCCCGTGTTGAAGTGCCCAACGTAGAGCAACAACTCGCGTGGTCTTTCTTTTTCCGTAAAATGAAAGACAGTGCAATTCCATTTCTACTGTATGGAAAAAGCTCTTTGATGAATCAGTTATCCTGAGGTTGGAACTGTGCTCGTCCGCACCTAGCAAACCTCGGATAATAACTCATCAGAACTACTGCTCCGATTCTTTATTATTCGAAACCTTTTATACATGAATTTGTTACTTAAACTCTACACAATAGTTTTTCTCCAGTATGTACATATAAAGCGAGACAGATAGTTTTTCTCTTGGAAAGTCGGTGTCTGTTTTTTTAACAAGAATTAATGCTCCTCGCGGTAGGAACGGCTATGTATGATGCTTACTCACCAATGTTTACTTTGACCTTTCTCGAAGCACCTAGTTAAACCAGCGCGCATCGCTGACGACGCGGTAGCAGCTGTTTATAAACAACTGACCCTGGAAATGTGCAACATTGTCACTGCGGCTGTTAAGTTGTGTATTTTCTACTACCGTATGGGGGTCTATTTCTGGTTAATTTCTTACTCAGATTGATATTGGATTTTGAGGCCTTTGCAACGTCATCTTGTAGTACTCAATTTAAAATTTGCTCGGTGGACTGAGCTGAGGAAAATCATCTTCACGGTGAATAAAAGAGCAGCCGATTTGTTTGACGTAAATAGAACAAAAATGAACACATCAAATCGAAGAGGGATCTCTCGCTGAATCAAGAAAGGCTGAACAGCACAGAAGCCTGAACAGCACAAAAAGTTGAAAAGTACGAATAGCTAAATGCAAAAAACCTGCAAAAAACAGCGAATTAACGTACACCGAAGACCGAAGCTTTAAGTACCTTTTAGTAAACGAATGTTCGTTGCTATACTTCTCTGACTAAAAAAACACGGGAAGGACAATAAATCAGAGAGCAAAGCAGTAGACAAACGTTTTTCGAAGGTTAATGGAGGAAAGAAGCTTATAGTAAATGCATATCTGTCGCTACGCTCCTCTGACTAAAGGGTGTCCACGATGAAATTGCCACACACAAAATTGATTCGCAAAATTCAAGTTTTCATCCGATTGCCATCAAATTTTCAGGGATTGAGAAATAACTATTAAACTTCATTTTACTATTTTACTCGTATTTTATTTACAGTCCATACGCAAATGCCCGCACCTTGGCCTTAACCCCAGCCATAAGATTCTGCACAACCTGTGAATCAACCGTTTTTTGCATGTAAACCCATACTTTCTTCAGTTCCTCGACTGTCTTCACTACCTTAGGTCGTTTAAGAAGGTGCTGCTTCATAATCGCCCAGTACTTCTCGATGGGGCGGAGCTCCGGAGTGTTGGGAGGGTTGAACATTTTCGGCACGAAATTGGCCTTATTGTCCGCATACCACTTCAGCACGTCCTTGGAGTAGTGGCATGAGGCCAAATCCGGCCAGAAGATTATTGGGACGTTGTGGGCCTTCAGGAGAGGAAGCAGCCGCTTCTGGAGGCACTCTTTTATGTACACCTGTCCGTTCATCGTGTCCTGAGTCACGAAAAGTGCACTCCGCTTCCCGCACGTGCAGATGGCTTGCCAAACCAGGAATTTCTTCGCAAATTTGGACATCTTCTGAGTGCGGACATGCTCCGGAACGCTGAACTTATCCTTGGCCGTGAAAAACAGGTTGCCGGGGATCTGTTTGAAGTCGGCCTTCACATATGTTTCATCGTCCATGATGCAGCATTCAACTTTCGTCAGCATGTTGAGGTACAACTTCCTGGCACGGGTTTTGGCGGACTTGTTCTGCTTCTCGTCGCGATTAGGGGCCTTTTGTACCTTGAACGTTCGAAGCCCAGCCTTAGTTTTGGCCTTCTGGACAAAACTTCGGCTTAGGTGCAGCTTCTTAGCCACATCCCTAACGGAGGCGTTCGGATTTCGGTTGAAGGCCCCAACTACGCGGTTGTGATTTTTGGTGTTGATCGGAATACTTTTTCCTTCACTTCTGGGCTTCCGATAGGTGGTCAACCGTTCCTCGAACCGCTTAATCACTCGCGACACCGTGGAATTCGTGATTCCCAACGTTTTGGCGATGGAACGATGCGAGAGATCCTTGTTCTCGTGATGAATGCGCAAGATTTTATCACGCACGAGCTGTTCTTTCGACTCCATTTCCGCGAGTTTTGATCACAGGACTTTAAAACTTGCAGGATGTAAATAATGCACTATGAACTAAATGCACCCAAATTTTCATTAAATTCTACCCAACGGTTAAAAAGTTAGAGCAATTTCATAGTGTGGCAATTTCATCGTGGACACCCTTTTAAAAAAACATGGGCATAACAGTAAATCTGAGGGCTACCCAGTAAAAAAGCGTTTCTCAAATGATAGTGAAGATAATATTCTTCTTAAAATGCTTTTAGTAAATGCATGCCCGTCGCTACGCTCCTCTGACTAAAAATAAACACGGGCAGGACAGTAAATCTGAGGACTAAGCAGTAGAAGAGCATTTTTCAAGGATTATTAGAAAAAAGAAGCTTTAAAGAGAGGCTTTTAACAAACGCATGCCCGTCTCTTTAACCCATTTAACCTAACAGAGAATACCGTTTACTTTTCGAATATGAGGAAAATCGAGCGAAGTATCATTAACCTAGGGCTATACTAAAAGACTGAGTGAAACCTCTCTAGATTTAAATTTAAATCGATTTCTGGCCTGTACACGTCACCTCCTTTCCGAAAATACCCAGATTGTAGGGTATTTGAAATATTTTGGATAACGGAAAGTCTCCATCTGCCAATGATAGATTATCAAATGGCATGGATTCAGGGGCACTTTTGACGTCACATGACCGCCGATCTTTAAATTCATTCCAGCATCTTGTATTTGGATTTGAGAAAGGACATTTTCTTTCCGACATAAATAAATAAATGATGAAAAAAAAAATAATCTGTTTCGCTTCAAAGTGAAACATAGAAAACTCCTCTATAGAGTACAACTTTAAACTTAGCACCTTTATGGCCTCTACCTTTTGGAGGGTCACAATAAAACTACCGTCCCCTATAGATAAAAAAGTCGCACATTTTTCAATCGTTCAACATATTTTCAGTGCATTTTTCACGGTATATTATTGGTGGTGTGCAACTTTTTCGTGTCGTGCAAAATTTTTCATTTTACGCAACATTTATTGTGTCGTGCAACATTTTCCATGTCATACAACGTTTTTCGTGTCATGTGACATTTTACATGTTGAACAATATTTCTCATTCCGAGCAACCGAGTTTTTATTATTTCACGCGAAATAAGTCGTTTCGTGCAACATTTTTCATGTCATGCAACATTTTCCATGGCGTGCAACATTCGTTTTGCCGTTCAACATACCCCGATCACGCAACATTTTTGGTGTACATACAAAAATTTTCATTAAGTTTAAATTTGTTCTGTCATGCAACATTTTTACGTCGTGCAACATTTTCAATATTTCGCAACATGTTTCATGCCGTTTATTATTTTTAATGTCGTGCAACTTTTTTTTCTCACGCGACATTTGTTGTGTCGTTAATCATTCTTATGTCGTGAAATAATTTCCATGTTGTGAAATATTTTTCATTTCACGCAACATGTTTCGTGTCGTGCAACAATTGTCATATCATGTAACATTTTTAAAGTTGCGTTATATTTTTCATGTCATGCAACGTTTTCTATATTTTGAAAAAACTGTCGTATCCTGCAACATTTTCATGCCTTGCACCATTTTCCATGTCGTGCATCATTTTCCATGTCGTGCAACATTTGTCATGACAAACAACATTTTCTATGTCACGAAACATTTTTATGTAGTACAACTATTAACGTAGCTTAGCATTTGTTATGCTGCGCAGCATTTTTACTTTCGTGCTACATTTTTCATATCGTGCAACATTTTTCATGTCACGCAGCATTTTTTATTTCATGCATCATTTCATGTCGGGCAACATTATCTTTATTGCGCAACATTTTGAATGTTGTTTTTTTATGTCGTTCACAATTTTTCATGTATACAACGTGCAACATTCATCATTTCGTTCGAAATTTTTCATATCGTGCCACATTTTTTATGTCGCGAAGCATTTTTCAAGTCGTGTAACAGTTTTCATGTCATGCAACATTTTTCATGCTGCACAACATTTTTCATAACACATAAACACCTCTATTCTGGTTTTTCAACAAATCGGATTCGACATACAAAAAAAAAATTTTTTGTATGACGGATTCGATTCGTTCGAAAACCAGAATAGAGGTGAAAGTTTTTCTAGGTAGTGCAACATTTTTCTTATCGTACTACAATTTGCAGGTCGTGCAACATTTTTGTTTTGTAACACATTTTAAAAGTCGTGACATTAAATATACCGTGCAACATTTTTCATGTTGCGCAACATTTGTTTCAACACCAACATTTTCTGCGTCGCGCAACATTTATCACGTCACGTAAGTTTTTCATGTCACCCAACATTTTCATGTTGTGCAACATTTTTCATGTCACGCAACATTTTTCATATCACGCAACATTTTTCATATCGTGCAACATTTTTCATATCGTGCAACATTTTTCAAATCGTGCAACATTTTCCATATCATGCAATATTATTCATTTCGTGCAACATTTTCCATATCATACAACATTTTTCATGTCACACAACATTTCTCGTATCACGCAACATTTTCGTGTCTCATAAAATTTTTCGTGTCACGCAACATTTTTCATGTCGTGCAACATTTTTCATGTCATGCAACATTTTTCGTGTCGCGCAACATTTTTTTCTTGTTGCGCAACATTTTTCAGGACGTGCAACATTTTTCAGGTCTTGCAACATTTTTCTTGTCGCGCAACAATTCTCATGTCATGCAACATTTTTCATGTCGTGCAACATTTTTCTTGTCGTGCAACATTTTTCATGTATTGCAACATTTTTAATGTCATGCAGCATTTTTCATGTCGTGCAAAATTTTTCGTGTCGCGCAACATTTTTCATGTCGTGCAACATTTTTCTTGTTGCGCAACATTTTTCGTGTTGCGCACCAGTTTTCATGTCATGCATAATTTTTCATGTCGTGCAACATTTTTCATATCGTGCAACATTTTCCATATCGTGCAACATTTTCGATGTCGTGCAACATTTTTCGTGTTGCGCAACATTTTTCATGTCGTGCAATATTCTTCATGTTACGCAACATTTTTCAGGTCGCTCAAAATATTTCATACTCGCAACATTTTTCATGTCGTGCAGCATTTTTCGTGTCGCGCAACAATTTGCATGTCGTGCAACATTTTTATGTCGTGCAACATTTTTATGTCGTGCAACATTTTTCGTGTCGTGCAACATTTTTCATGTCTTGTAACATTTTACATGTGGTGTAAAGGTACCAAAAATGCAAAAAAAATCGAAGCACGCTATACTTTTGATAGCCCCTCGGCTTAATCTTCGGACCCCCCGTCTTCCCAATCACCCTATAACCATCTTCTTAAAGTGAGGAATACGTATGCCAAGTTTGGTAGAAATCGGTCTATGCGTTCCAGAGTTATGCTGGAACATACATACAAACATACATCCACTTTTATATAGGTATATAGATTTATCACCGTCTTCTACTAGTCGTACAGACTGAACTATTTTTACTTATAAACTAGAAATTACTATTAATCCTATTTCTAAAAACGTTTTTAGTCAAGTTAAAATCGAATTCGTCACAGACAACATTGAACAAGCGAAGACACGAATCGAAAGGGTTGTTGTAGCCGTAGTTTGTTTTGTGGTATGGGACTGCTATTAAAGCTGAGCTCCGAAACCGTCGAGGAGGAATGTTGAGCGGGATCTGTGCGAGAAGTTCAGGGCAATCTATAGATCCTCCAATGACATCGAAAATCAATATCCGCTGCATCGTTACTCGTATGACAGATAGTGGTTCCAATCCTATGAGCTTGCATCGGTCAGAATAAGGAGAAAGATTGGTCGGATCGTTCCAAGGAAGTTGTCTCAGTGCAAACCGTAAGAACCTTTTCTGCACCCGTTCAATCGTGAGAACATGAGCTACATAATAAGGGGACCAAATCGGAGCAGCGTACTCCAGAATGCTACGAACCAACGAGCAATAGAGAGTTTTTAAAGCGTGGATGTCGGTGAACTCGGAAGCGTGGCGACGGATGAATCCCAGCACAGAAAAAGCTTTGGCAGTGGTAATGCTCACGTGTACGTTGAATCTGAGCCTCGAATCGATGGTAACGCCAAGGTCACATATGGACGACACACGTTCCAATTATACAGATTCCATTCTGTATTGATGAAGAATGGGGTTATTGCAGCGACCGAAGGTAATAACTTTGCACTTCATGTTATTGACCCGCATGCCATTATCGCCACACCATACCAGTATAGTATCAATATCTTCTTGTAGGGCAATACAATCCGGAAGAGAAGCTATGACACGATACATTTTTAGGTCATCAGCGAATGAAAGCTTAAACGAGGAAAGCAGCAGACACAGGTCATGTTGAATATTAATGGTCCCAGAACGCTTCCTTGGGGTACACCAGACGTGATTTTGAAAGTGCGGGATCGAGTCGAGTTGACCGCAACATATGCGGTGCGATCGCACGAGTACGTATGTATCCACTCTGTAATCAAATCTGGAAAACCTATGTGCTTCAGTTTTTCCACGGCTAGAATGTGCGGTACAGTGTCGAAGGCTTTCGCAAAGTCAAAATACACCGCGTCAACTTGCCGCCTCTCTTCTACTTTGCGAGACAGTGCTGTGACGTAACACAATAACAGAGTAGCAATTACGAAATGCATCTCGTCATAAAATAGCCATTCGTAGGCAACGAGTTTTCAAGAAAATAGAAAAAGGCGTACCCTGGAAATCCTACGATCGTCAGCGGAAGAAGTTTTAACTGTGGGTGAACAGGAACACTGCTGAATGAGTTGAATCAGAAAAAAAAGCTCACGATGAACTGAACATTCCTGTGATGCATAGTATTTCACAGTGGATAAGATCACTGTGGACCGAAGAGCCAGATCACTCTGTGCACAAGTAATAATTTTGGATTTTTGAGGGTTCTGTAGAATGCCTAAAAACCTCAATAAAACTTGTAATGTTACTTGGGCGTCATGTCAAAAATCATGCTTGTTCTGTCCACTCGAAATATAGATGGCCCCAACTAGACGAAAAGGTAAGGTAAGCCGAAACCATTAAAAGGTACATTAAATGCTGTCTAAATATATACAAGGAATCTCGAGAAAAGCGCAATGGGTGGTGCAGTTCACTCACTGAAATTTCACGTATCGTATGAAAATAATAATTTCTTAGTGTGTAGGCTACCTTAATTAGATAAAGCAAAGTACTTACCGGCGTGGAATGTCCCCAGAATTTTCAAAATATTTCAATCGTAAATCGTTCCCACGAAAAGATTAGTGTCAACAAATATTATGATAGGTATATGTATTATGCTAAACTAACCTGAACATTTAAACACCGTATGGAAGCAATAAATCCGTTTATTCAAAAGAATAAAACTAAAACATTATAAATCTACAGCCAGAACCGTTTGCTTTGTCTCCCTTGTGATGACCAAAAAATTTTAATTATAGCATCAAGCAAATCATCATTCTAGTCATTCCACGTCTCGACTTATTTGGGTGGAATTTTCACCGGCTTCCAGCTGATGGTTTCCGTTCCCAAGGAAAAATAGAAAAAAAAAATATAAATGATTTTTTCAAAGCATCCCAAACAGGGAATCATTACTCATTATAATCATGTCAAATAGCACATTTCTCCTCGGCGCACGGTATTTCCCGATTTTTCCATCTGCAAAACCAACTGTCACACCCGACACCACGCTGCTGTTGCTGCTGCTGCTGTTGGTGCGTGCTAAGAAAGTCAATTTCTAAGCACTATCCTCTGAATTGTATCGACCCGGGGGGAAAGGACAGGAGGTGGAAAAATAACGCGGAGACAAATTTTTATCGTTTGAAAATTTTTCTATTTTTACTTCGCGTTGCTCCGGTTGTCATAAAGGAAGAAACAACACAATTAAATGATAAATGAAATATTTTTTCCCTGGCCGCTCTCATTTCAGTTCTGTTCCTTCACGCTTCGCAAAGTCAGGGAGCGAACCAGTGAGGAAAAAAGTCCTATTCAAACAATAATCAATTAACAACAAGAAACAAAACGCTATCGCCATTGTGAATCGCGTGCGGGCAGCTTGGAACGGGAGAAAAACTAATGATGACAAGAGGGAAAAAAATGCGAGAAAAAATGGACGAAGTATAACAATTATGACATTTGTGTCTCGAAGGCAGAATGGAGCTCGAAAATCGAAGAAGGATTCCGGAAAGCTCGGTGGCGACAATGACGCACTCGAACTGTGAGGAGGCGAGAATCATTGATCCTTGAAATTATGATCCTTTTTTTTTCGCGTCACACTGACTGCCCGCGCGGATGGCACCGATTTCCCTTTTCCATCATCGTAAAGATTTTTTTCTTGCCGTTTCGGTGTGTGAACGATTATTCATTAGTGAACTTGATAGAAAAGGATCTGTAAAAACTGAAGGACATAATTAACCATTTTTGTTTAGCATTTTTTTTTTTCGTTTCCTGCCAGGCAAAAAATGATTGGACAAATGTTTGACAAACTGCTTTCCTGACCATCGAAGACGAGAAACATGATGATTGATGAATGATAGGCTTTTTAGTACGGCTACTGCGGCTTCGCGATTGGGAACCATTTTGTAGCGTTTACGAGATATCAGCAAAATTAAATGCTTTGCTTATCGAATGTGGGAATTCCGGCAGAAAATTTTGGAAATTTAGTCATTTCGGTAATATAACTGGCTGAAGTTGGGCATCCATTAGCTCAGTCGGTAAAAGGCAGCTACAAAGCCAAACCATTCAGGAGGTGACTGTGTTCGAATCCCGGCATAGTCCAGACATATTTTAGGGGTGGAAATTTTTTCGACTTCCTTGGGCATAATTTTACTTGCAAAATGGTACAGGCATCAAAAGCTCTCAATTAATAACTGTGGAAGTCCACCTAGAACACTAAGTTGAGAGCACGCAATAAACCAAAGGGTGTCCCACATCAAATTTCATCACGGACAAAACGCTGTAGAAAATTACTCATTGGGTATTTTCTCTTGAAGATTTGGGTAGAAGTAGTTTAGAGTGTATTGTTAACACTGTATTTTTATCGCTGTCAGTTTTTCGAAAGTTAGAAAAAAATGGTGTCACCCGAAAATCAACGTCGCGAATCGATTTTGCGCAAGCACCTGGAAAATCCTCAACTCTCTCATCGGGACATCGCAAAACAACTCGGAATCGTGCAGTCAACGGGGAGTCGTGTGATTAAACGTTACTACGAAACTCTGAGCATCGAACGGAAGGATAAATGCGGTTAGAATGGATGTTCTATTAGTGATCAAGATCACAAGCGTGTCGTGAAAGCGTTTAAGCGGAATCCCAATGCTTCGGTCAGGGATGTGGCCAAAAAGTTGAATCTGTCCAAGTCTTTCGTTCAGAGAGCCAAGAACCGGGAGGGATTCCAAACCGTGAAGAACGGCAAAATACGGTGGGAAAGTCACGGGCCCAGAAACTGTACACCCAGATGCTGACGAAGCCTCATTGTTTCATCATGGATGAATTTGCGGCAGCTTCCGGGGCTACTGTTCTTCACCGCCCAGCACAAGTTTGATGTTTCAGAGGAACTAAGGAATCAGAAACTTTCAAAGTTTGCCAAGAAATACATGGTTTGACAAGCGATCTGCTCATGTGGCAAACGGAGTGCGCCGTTCGTGACTATCGGGACTGTAAACGGGGACATCTACCTCAAGGAGTGTCTACAGAAGCGTTTGCTTCATCTGTTGAAGCAACAATCTAGCTTCGTGCCACTATTCAAATGTTGTCCTGGAGTGGTACGAAGCCAATGGGGACATGACCACCCAACGCACCGGAGCTAAGGCCCATCGAAAAATACTGGGCCATTATGAAGCAGGCACTACGGAAGCATCCCAAGGACGTCAAATCTGAGGAAGACATGAAGAAAAAGTGGATTTCCCTACAGAAGAAGTTGCAGTCAGATGTTGTACAGAACCTAATGAGCGTACGGTTATGGTATTGATGTCAAATGAAATAAATATGCCAAAAGCTTACTAATGGGTTATATTTTATTGTCTGAAAGTTTGAAATGGATCGGTCATCCAGGTATTTTTCTACAGCGTTTTTTTCCGTGATGCAATTTGATATGGGACACCCTATAATATGCGATAAGCAATCAGCTTGAAATGCGAAGAAGAAGAACATGAAGAATACGGATAAATAATTAGAAGAAGCATGGCTAAGGTTCAATTATACTTTTAAAACCAGTATGCTGCACCTTTACTACCTAAGCTAAGGGAAAATTTATGCCAAAGATATGAAGCTCGGTTTAGAAATAAGGAACAAGAAAGACATCAAGATATTCCAGAATGAAATACACACTTTTACTCTTCTTACAAAGCTTGGAAAATCGACTTTCGATCTGATGCCTGGGGATAAATTCCATACACCGATCGACTCAGCTCGACGAGATCGGAAAATATCTGTGTGTGTATTTGATTGTATTGACATGTTCCGATGAATACGAGCCTTACGGCTAGAAATGACCTGGAACCACACACGTCATGCGATGCCTTAAAATACATGGGAATTCTTAAACATGATCAATGGTGTCCAAATTGAGTGCCCAAGACTCCATTGGCCACACCTGGACATGTTCCGAGTACCCCGGGGAAATTACCAGTTTCTTATTTGAACCAAAACCTTTCATGCGAAACCTCAAATCCCATTAGAACTCAAATCCAAGTTCAATGTTAGTCATATCGATTACCCAAGACCATTTTAGCCAGATCAGGACATGTTCCGAGTGCTTCCAGGGAAGTGGCCAGTTTCTTACTTTGATAAGGTTCTGAAACTTGCGATTTTCCTCGTAGTCTTGTTTGGACTCTGGACGAGTCCTACGGTTGTTCGGTTTTTTACTTTCAATTTTATTTTTATTATTTTCAACTTCATTTTTATTCCTGTCCTTACTTTAACCATCTTTTATTTATTTATTTATTTATTTATTTGTCGTCAATCAGTGTAGACCATTTTACAATTGTTGTCTTAAGAGCTATGTTTACAATTTTGTCTTTGTTTATATATATTTTTTATTATAATATATCTTGAGAACAAGTTAAAACATTACTTCTATCTGACGTTATGCGGGTAATTAAAATGTTGCTTTAATTTGGTTTTTGTCATTGTAAAGTCAATGTTATCGCAGTGCTTATTATGTATATGTATCCATGATTTGGTTCAAGGGTCCAAATTTGGCATAATTCGTACCGTGACAATTTGTAGCAAATATATTTCTATTTCGTAAATGCCTAGATGGTGTATATAAATGTAAGGATGACAATAGTTCTATTGAATCAATTCGATGTGATACGATATCGTTTACGAAAGAAATCATAGCAAATTCACGACGCTCTTTTAATGTTTGGATATTTATGAGCATACACCGAGCTGTGTAAGATGGCAGAGGAAATACAGTCCAACCTAACTTGCGGAGTGCATACAATAGAAACTGCTTTTGAACGGACTCTATTCTTTCTTCGTGTTTTATTGAAAAAGGAGACCAAACTATGCTGCAATATTCTAATATCGATCTTACATAAGCAATGTACAATGTTTTTATCGTATACGGATCGTGAAAGTTGTAGCAGAAACGTTTTATGAAACCAAGTATGTTGTTAGCTCTGTTAATAATTGTGTTATAATGATCGGTGAAAGTAAGTTTTGAGTCCAAAATAACACCTAGATCCCTGACTCTATCACACTTTTCTACGGTCTGGTTTCCTAAAGTGACTGTTATATCGGGTAGCTTTTGTTTCTACTAATGGTAATTGAGTTACATTTTTTTATATTTAATTGTAGCAGGCTTTTTTGGCACCAAGTATGGAATATCTGAATTTCCTCTTTGAATGTGATGATGTCTTTGGCATCTTTTATTTCCAAAAAAAGTTTAATGTCGCCAGCATAGATTAAAACTTTCAATTTCTTAATAATGAAAGATATGTCATTGACGAAGAGAATAAATAAAAGCGGTCCTAAATGGGAGCCTTGAGGAACTCCAGAAGTGACATCAACGGGATTTGATGTCTTTCCTTTGTATTTTACTATTTGATGGTGGTCAGTTAAATATGATTCAAGCCACTTGAGGAGTGCGAAATGAATTCCCATTTTTTGAAGTTTAAAAAGAAGCATGGGTATGTCAATTCGATCAAACGCTTTGCTGAAATCTGTATACAACACTTCTACATGGTTTCCGTTATCCATTGCATTCAAGGAATAATTAACTAATTCAAGCAAATTCGTAGTTGTTGAACGGCCTTTAAAGAAGCCATGTTGCATAGTAGTTATTCTGTTTTTAATTTGAAGAAAGAGTTTTTCATTCACAATCGCCTCGAAAAGTTTCGGAATGCAAGAGATAATAGCTATACCACGATAATTACGTATGTCGGATTTTTTGCCAGATTTAAAGATAGGCACGAGTTTTTCCATATTTTAGGGAAGTTTCCGGATTCCAGTGACATATTGAAAATCCAAAATAATGGAGCAGTAAGTTCAGTTGCTAAAGCTTTCATAAAAACTGGCGGAACACCGTCAGGGCCAGGACCTTTAGATGCGTCTAAATTGTTTAAACCTTTTAAGATATCATGAACCTTGATTTGACTTACGCTGATGTCACTTGAAAATTCTGGATAAGATTCAAAATATTCACGGTCACGGTCCTCTTCTGAAAACGTAGTATAGATTTCTTGGAAGAAATTTGCAAACAAATTGCATATGGGTCATTCCAGCTCAAGTGGGACACCACCTGTGGTCGATGTCACCGATTTGAGCCAAACTTGGCCAAAACGCTTATTTTGGCATTCTAAACAAACGCCTTTTTTGATTTTGCTCTGAAGTGCCTAGATCCTTCTAGGCTACAACCCTGTATTTTGGAGATTTTTGAAAATTTAATCTTTCAGAAGAGATTACTCCACAACCAAATAAGCTATTCGTGATCTTAGAACGCCAATTTGAAGGTTTTTTAATGCAAATTCTTATAGGTGTACCCACATTTTGTTTTTGTTATAGTAACTACAGTAAACAGGCTGATTACCGGAGGGTACCCAAATTGTCGAACAATGGCCTATTTTCACCATGGGCGGGATTTTTTATTTCTTAATATTTTGGGCTCAAATTTTCACCACACTTTGAAAAACTCTTCTACTTGATGTGTTTTCAAGGGCAAATAGTTTGGACAAATAGTTTTTGAGATATGACCAGATGAGTGAGAGGTAGTTTTGAGTTTTTCTGGTGAAAAATCAATGTTATTTAATATTTTTTATTTTTTATTGAATTCCTTCACGCCGATGTCACAATAATATTTTTATGTTATTTCTCACATGTTCTGGGCAGGATTCTCATTATATGAAATCATAACTAGCTCATTTATTTCCTTCTGTCCATAATTTAATTGTGGTCCTAAAAGTGAAAAATGCGTTCCTATGGGATACAGCCAAAACGTTGTGCTTTAGAAGTACGATGAAATCAGATAGATTAGCAGGTATATAAAATTTCAGTTGTGGATGGCAGCTGCTACTTGAATAATACCCTTATTTGAGTAATTAATTTATTTTTTTAGATACAATCTCACGAGCAAGAATGCTTTTTTTTATTATAGTTATAAAGAAAATAAACGTTGAACCTTTATTTTTAATTTTTTGAAAACACACTTTCCATTCATGTAACGTACCTGTCATCTTCTTCTTCTACGCATTTGAAGCTTATTGCTTATCGCATATTAGCTTATTGCGTGCTCTTAACTTAGTGTTCTAGATGCACTTCCACAGTTATTAATTAAGAGCTTTCGATGCCAACATCAATGCATAAGTTAACTGTTAACGTAACTGTCATGTATCGTCAGCAAACCATAGTTCAAATCAGTTTGTCAACCATTATGTACCATGGTTTTACTGCCATCTTTATCCAGCCCCAGTTATTTCTGTCTTTTGGCAAATCTAACTATTTTCTTTACTAGTGCTTTAGTGCTCTAAATTTGTCATCTACAATTAATCTGTTCGATTGGTTAGAGGACAACCGAGGAATAGCGATGGGAAAATTGTACCACCCCCCGTGCTATTCGGAGGATGTTATTCATTTTACATACTAGCGACTCGGTTTTACATAAACATATGTTTGCTACCTGCCAAGTGAGATGAACAAATTTTTGTAGTGCTGCCAACGCTGAAAACATACCTGAAAAATATATAGCACAAACACAACTTACTACTTGTTTGGTTTTTTATGTCTCTAAATGAACATATATAAGTGCAGGTTCGTCCACTTGTATGCGTGCAAGCTTAAAAATCTATACTAATACTTAGACATAAATAAAAGGCTGCAACTGTTTCCTGTGCGTCGGACTTATTTTGAATCGAAAGCGCATAACTGCTGGATTTGTTACATGGTAGAAGATTCAAATTATAATCCGTGACTGAGTTTGTGCAATCTGATGTACTTCTTCCAGCGTGGTAAGTATCCTATTCATCTATTTCTAAACATCGTTATGCGGTATAAAAATGATTTGAGGTCGCTTGATGTGACGCTTTAAATGTTTTCAACTAAATCAATAGTTTTTAAACTTCAACTTCACTGTAATTCAAAAGCACAATGGTTTGTTCTATCGGCAAAGCAACAAGAAAAAAATGTTCAAAAGAATATCAATATCGATCTTCACAACATTATACATCAAGGCAGTGGCTTTTGATTAAGCTGCGCTCTGGGGTAGAAAACGCTGAGACGATTTGTGCTGCGCATGATGCCACATTTTTGACAAACTACGAAAAAGGACAGAAAGCGTGCTGTAATCCTTTTGGTAACTAAGCATGTGTTATTTTTCTTTTCAATTTAATTAATTATTTATTTCTAAGGTATCCACATTAATAAGCGTCACAAAAAATTGTGGACTATTGATAATATTTATCACGATTCTTTCCACCATATTTCCCCAAACATTTTTGAAGGCCGCAAACTATGTGTGTCCTGCAAAATTGCTGTAAGAAAGGCATCTGGGCATAGCAGTGGTGGTCAGGACCAAGTGTTGTCCGAACATGGCTCGACTGCTACGCTGCCCTCTGAAACAAGTGTTGCAAATCTCGTAGATGATGCATCTTCAATGATAGAAGATGTAAATAAAACACTTCAAACATTAGGACAAAGCCCAACAACAAGATGGCAGCTATCTCGTTCGAGAACGTACAAAAATCGGAAATACAAAGATACCGCAAAAAGTTTGCAAGAATCCTTCAACAGTTTGCCAGGCACCACATTGGAAGATGACGACGTCGACATCGAAATCGACAGCAAGGATTTTGAGGAAGCGGGAAGGGAGATGATTAATCAGTTAAAAGAGAAATTTTCTTCCACGACACTACTGAGTGGAAAAGTTCAAGTATTATCAGTACTTCCAAAATATTGGAGTATCCGAAGAATTCAAAATGAATTTGGTTGCTCAAAACGGCTGGTTCAAGTTGTCAAAAAAACTGTTGCAGAAAAAGGCATACTGTGCACCGCAAACCCAAAACAAGGTAAACCACTGGCATCAGAGACAACTAAAGCAGTTGTTTCTTTCTACAATGAACAGGACATCAGCAAAGAATTGCCTGGGAAAAAGGATTTTAAAAGCGTGAAAGTAGGAAACACTAGAGAACATCGTCAGAAAAAGTTGATTCTGGGAAATTTAAAAGAAATTTATAAAACCTTCAAAGAAAGATTTCCACAATATAAAATTGGATTTTCTACTTTTGCGGAATTGCGACCACCAGAATGTGTACTGGCTGGTGCTCCAGGTTAGTATACTGGGTATATATATTTTATAACAGTATTTATTTTATTTCTCACTTCGTTTAGGAACACACACCGTGTGTGTTTGCATGATCCATCAGAATTTTAAGCTTCAATTCAATGGAGCAAGGCTTGAACAAGTATTTGTCGATGGGAACAAGATATTCGAAAACTACAGGGATTGCATAGACATGACCCTTTGTCCAACGCCAGGGGAAAAATGCTATCTGGGAACCTGTGAGAAGTTGTTGTCGTGTGATAGCGGCAATCAAGAAATGTGTGGTGATACACATAAGCTCAGGAATACACTTCTCTCATTTTTTGACTATGAGCACATTGACGAAGCTCAGTATAAGCAATGGACTCAGCTAGAGCGATGCAGTTTAGCTACCATAGTAAAAGACAAGTAGGTGAAGTTTTGGTTGTTGCTGATTTTGCAGAAAACTATGCTTTTTTATATCAAGACAGTGTTCAAAGTGTCCATTACAACAACAATCAGGCAACAGTTCATCCATTTGCATGTTATACCTCATCAGATCAAGGAATCGTACCGTTAAATTGCATCATAATCTCAGACCACTTAGATCACAACACTGCGTCAGTTCATACATTTCAAAGTAAGCTGGTTCATATGCTGAAGGCTCATGTTCCTAATCTAAGAAAAGTAATTTACTTTTCGGATGGTGCATCAAGTCAGTATAAAAATAGGTTCAATATGCTCAATGTTCTTTATCATAATGAAGACTTCGGTGTGCCAGCTGAGTGGCACTTTTTTGCCACCTCTCATGGCAAAGGGCCAAGCGATGGTCTAGGAGGGACATTAAAGAGACTGGCAACTAGAGCCAGCTTGCAAGGAGTTCAGATCCAAACAGCTAAAGAGTTGTTCGATTGGGCTACAAGAAGCTGTGGAATTCACGTCGAATATATTCCATCCACCGAGTGTGTCAAGCAACAAAAACGACTTCATAGTCGGTTCAATAAAGCAGTGAACATTCCAGGAATAAGAGGAATGCATTGTGCCATTCCTAGCTCGTCTCAAGCAATGGTTTTGAAAGAAATGTCATGTTCACCCGAAGGACGTTTGTTCCACCTGAGGACTGTAAAAGAACCTCTCCTGGTAAACAATCGCCGTAAGAGAAAACGTTATTAAAAACAAGGTTGGTAGAAACTTCTACATTTATGCATCGTACTTATGTTAACACCATTTTTATTTTTCAGGTTTCATATTTTATCCGGCTGAATAGACTTAGTGTAGCTTTCATCACTTGGTGCTTAAAAATTAATGTTTCATAACTTAAACAGTTAAGGTGTAAAATATAAAGTTAAATGATTTGTTCGGACTTTTTCTATACATTTTTATAATAAAAACATTTCTATTTTGTTCGTAAAATTGAAAAAAAAAAACTGAGGGAGATTTTTTATGCAGCAGCTTCTAGAAACAAGTGAAATTTTATATGACACGGGAACGTATTTTTCACTTTTAGGACCACTATTAAATTATGGACAGCTGAGCTAGTTATGATTTCATATAATACATCTTAGGCACCGTGCATTAACCATGTAACGCTGATTTCCAAACCCCCCCCCCCCCCCCTTAGTAACAAATCGTAACGCTGACAGCTACCCCCTCTATTTATTACGTAGCGCTCTTCAAGATTCCTTCCCCCTCCCTTAAGAATAATATAGTTGATGTTTTTCAAAATATTATCAATTGATTCAAACACCCGATTCTTTTTTTACACGGTTACTTTTTTAAAAATCTATCTTTTTCGCGTGAGCTGAGAAATGTGTTGTTGGTATCATATTTTTCGATATTTTTTCCAGATTTTTTTAAATTAATTGCATCTTATGTTGACTTCATACAAAAACAAGGGAGCGATAATTTCCATTTCAAGATTATCTGACATTCTATAAATAAAAACAAAAGACGAGATAACTACCTTCAAATAACTGCTTTTCCAAAATTTAATAAGAGCAAATTAGTACGAAATAGTTAGTTAGAACGTTTTTATTTTGCTAGAAAGATTTAAAAGAAAAATAAATGTTTTGAGTTACGTATTCAAGGTGACCCTACAAGCGTTACGAAATTAATGGACGCTACCTTATGGGAATCCTGCCCAGAACATGTGTAAAATAACATAAAAATATTATTGTGCCATCGTCGGGAAGGAAATAAAAAAATAAAACTCTTTGATTTTCCTCCAAAAAAGCTCAAAACTACCTGTCATTCATCTGTTCATATCTCAAAAACTGATTGTCCAAATCATTTGCCCTTGGAAACACATCAAGTAAAAGAGTTTTCCAAAGTGTGGTGAAAATTTGAGCTCAAAATATTAAGAAATAAAAAATCCCGCCCATGGTGAAAATAGGCCATTTTTTGACAGTTTGGATACCTGCCGGTAATCAGCCTGTTTACTATAGGTACTATAACAAAAACAAAATGGGGGTACAGCTATAAGAATTTGCATTAAAAAACCTTCAAATTGGCGTTCTAAGATCACGAATAGCTTATTTGGTTGTGGAGTAATCTCTTCTGAAAGATGAAATTTTCAAAAATCTCCAAAATCCAGGGTTGTAGCCTAGAAGGATCTAGGCACTTCAGAGCAAAATAAAAAAGGCGTTTGTTCAGAATGCCAAAATAAGCGTTTTGGCCAAGTTTGGCTCAAATCGGTGACATCGACCACAACCCACTTGAGCTGGAATGACCCATATATCATCCGAGTTCTCACCTACCCTATCGTCCAAATGCATATTTGATGGAAAATTATCAGATTTTAATTTGGTTTTCACATAATTGCAGAATTTCCTAGGACAAGATTTTATTTCAAGTTCAGTTTTTAAATTATACTCCTCAAATGCCATATTCACGGCCAAATTTAACTGATCGCAAATGTCTAAATAGTATGCCAAAGTTTCTTCACTATTATATTTTTTATAAAATTTGTGCGCTTTTTGCTTTTGATTTTTTAAATTTTTCTGTTCCCTGTTGTACCAAACCGGATGTTTTGCATGATTCTGACGTCTTCTTCTTCTAGTTGGCACTTCTTCAAGTATTATTTCAAGCAACACATTGTAGAATACGTCAACTGCACATTCAACATTTCCTGCAGTTCTTAATATTGCTTGCCAATCGACAATGTTCAATCTATTTCTGATGTTATCATAATTTGCTGAATTGTTATCAAAGATTTCATCAAATTCGCCGTCGTTGGTTCTTTCATTTATGTGAACGAATAAAGAATATTCTATTGCTGTGTGAAACATTTCATTTCTCCATATGGGACTTAACGATTTAGCCACACAGAAATCTTCATAAGTATTTGTTAATAAAAGGTCTAAATAACAATTTTGTTGATTTTTCACATGGTTAATTTGATTAAGTCCTAAATGTGCAATTTTGTCAAAAATGAAATGGAGTGTTTCATTTTCCCCAACGACTGGAAGTAAGATGCTTTCATTGTCCATATCAGAAATAAAGTCAACATTGCGTTGGTTAAAGTCCCCATATACATGTACTTTTACTTCACAGGGGGAGAACTAGACAAAATTTCTTCCACTTTTCCAAAAAACTTATCATACTTTCAATTTTATTTTTATTATTTTCAACTTCATTTTTATTCCTATTCTTACTTTAACCATCCCCTTGTCCGTTTTTCGAAGCATGCACGAAACTACTTTTAACTTTGTCATCGGTAGAATTCTCTTCATCATGACTATATCTATTACTATCGGGGATTTAACCGGATTCAAAAAGAACCGACACAGATCCACTGCCATTATTCAATGCAGCCAGTGTTGGAAATATCGCCAAAAGTTCACTAGGGGAAACGCTCCTATAGTTGCGGTACGTTAGAAGCGTTAGGTTCCTATAGTTGTGCATGGAGACTCAATACACAACTATAGGAACCTAACGCTTCTAACGTACCGCAACTATAGGAGCGTTTACCCTATCGCAAGTGAGATGTTTTAACTAGGAAATATTACCGATGGGAATTTCGCAAAGCGTTATTTCCCGAGCGAACTTTCTTGTTTGAGATTGAGAGGAACTAATATCACTCCCACTTTGACTCACCTGCAAGAGAGAGCGTACGTTAAAAATATGTTTTGCTCTCGCTTTCTTGCACAAGCTTTCGTTCCCGATATGTGATAAAATAGATCGCAAACTATGACTCGTGAACTTTTTTATTGGTAGCTCGAGAGCAGCTATTGAAGATTGAATTGCTGTTATGAGTAACATATAACAAGAGTTTTTTTTTCCTTGATTTGTTTTTCGTCGATCTTGTTTTCCGTTCTGAGCACCAATGCTACCGACACCAGGGAAGTAGCTTCCACACCTGGACCCTACCTATCATCTATCGAGCCATCAACTAATGAACCGGGGACCAACGGCTTTACGACCCTTCCGAAGGAAGGCGTGATCAGAGATGTTATGCCTCAGAATATCCCGGCGGCGTCGACTGGGATTGAACCCAGGCCTGCTAGGGTGAGAGGTAACCACGCTTACCACTACACCACCGGCGCCGCTGTAAAACAAGAGTTACAGAAAGTGAAAATGTTATACATGTGTATTAAATGCATCCTAAATGTTTACTTCCACCAATTAAAATAGACGGGTAGTTCCTACATGTATGCAACTTAAATATCATCATGCATAAAGAATAAAACCTAATCTAGAAAAAGAAAACATCAGTAGAGTGGCAGAAATTAAGCGAGATTATTTAATTCTACTCCGTGACGAAACATGACATAGGAGACAAGAACCTCAGTTAGCTCGTTTCTCGATTTTTTCTGAAATAGGTTGAGTATTGAGCACCCAGTCTAGATTAGTGCGAATCTACCTTAATTATGTGTCATCGGATATTAGTCTTCCGTGCTTTACTAGCTACAGTTCCCCCATTGACTATGATCTCTCCATGAAACAGGCTATTCAAGGAGTTCCAGATCAACCTCGACCTATCTCAATTCCCCGTATTTTTGCTGAAAAGTACCAACAAGTCAATTGCAACAGAAGATTTTTCACTGATGGATCACGCAGTGATAGATCCACTGGCTTCGGTGTCTTCAATGAAAACTCTAGCGCCTTCCGCAAACTCCAGGAACCTTGTTCCGTTTTTGTTGCTGAGCTGGCAGCAATCAACTTCGCATTGGGGATGATTTCCGACATGCCCACAGACCATTACTTCATCTTCTCGGATAGTCTCAGTTCGATTGAGGCTATTCGGTCGATGAAACAAGGTAGGCACTCATCTTATTTCCTTTCAAAGATAAGGGAGCAGATGAGTGCTGGTCGAAAGATCATCTATGATTACCTTTGTATGGGTCCCCTCACATTACTCAATCCCAGGCAATGAGAAGGCAGACTCTCTCGCAAAGGTGGGTGCACATTAAGGTGAGATTTATGATGGAAGAATTTCACATGATGAATTTTTCCATGAGTACGTCAGAGTTCTCTTCTAAGTTTTTCAAAGCGATTGAACAAGTAATTCTCTTGGGCGGTGGTTACATTCCATTACCCGAAATGTTTCTTCGAGAGCGTGGTTCAAAGGTCTGGAATGTAAGTCGGGGACTCATTCGCGTGATGTCAAGACTTATGTCCAACTCGCTAGACGCACATCTCTACAGAATAAACCTCGTTGACAGCAATATATGTAGCTGCAGAACCGGTTATGATGACATCGATCACGCAGTTTGGTATTGCTCAGGTAATGACGCCTCCAGAGCACGACTGTTGGCCCGAGGTAGACAATCCTTCCGTGAAGTAAGAGATGTATTAGGAACCCGTGATCTTCCCTACATGCAGGCGATCTACGAATACCTTTGTTTGTTTTATGTTAGAGTTTAAAGTGACCATCCCCTCCTTTCCACACATTTTCCAGCCATTGTGTCACAGTCTTATTATCCCATATTATCATATTTCACTCCCATAGATCGTTTCAAAATATTGTTAGGAACATTTCCTCCGAAGACAAAATACCTGTAAAATGCATTATTTCAATGCACACCATTTTTTTGTAACGCAATTCCAACAGGGTGTCGACTACATGGAAAAATCTGAAAAATCAGGGAATATCAGGGAATTGTTTTTTGTACCTGGAAAATCAGGGAATTTCATTCAAAGTAAGGGAACTATTCCTTTATAACCGAAACTTATGAATAAGTATGGCTGAATTCGCTAGTTTTAAACAACTTAATATCTGTTTGTAGTTTAAGGATGGTCTTTCATTTCAAATTTAAAATAGAATTCCGAACTTGTGGTTGTTCAATGTTTGATGGTGCATTTTTGCAAGTTGAGCAAACGTTACTCAAATAAAAGGGAATTTTGATGATTTTTAGCCTAGTATAAATTCAGATCCCACTGGGTGTTGTCACATTCCAGAATTGAACTAAAATAAAAATTAATTTTCGTAGAGACGCTAGACGTTGTTAGTTATTGCAAAATTTAAGCTGCTTATGGGAATGTGCATCTTTTAATAGATGTTCTACCTAATTGCGCCAAACAAAATTTTACCTTCGAGTAGATTGGTGCGTCTGCTTGATCCAGCTGTATCCGACAAAAATCAATCCCTTGAGCGCATTGGAACGCCTTTGAGAAAATGCAAGAATGATTAAGAGTAAATCTGGGTTTAGACAAGGCAAGTCATTGATCAACTCAGTTGAATTCAATTGACTTGAAAAGTTGAGACTGGTTCAACTTTTTTTCAAATTCGAGTGAGTTGATCAAGTCAGTTGAATGGCATGGTTTACACGTTCAAGTCAGTTTAATGCAACTGAGTTAATCAATTGACTTGGCTTGTCTAAACCCAGTTTTAAGAGAAGATAATGATTAACTGAATACTTCTAGGTCTTGTTACATATTGTGTTCTTCACAGCTTGATTAGCTCAGAGAACTGGAGCACCTTCATCTGCAACCAATCAACATTTTTCCGATTGCGAGACGTGATGAAACCAGTGCATTCCGGGACCTGTTGTACCTGGTGCACTTTGATAAGGACTCTGCGGCAGATTCGCGCGCTGTTCAACAGTGGGAGCAGTATCACCCTCGGTACCGTGACGTGACAGAGTGCACTAATTGTCTGGCATTTGGGCACGGTACGAAGAATTGTATTGAAGGCTCGTTGTGGCAAATGTGCTGGAGCTCACAATACTACCGCCTGCAAGAAGGAAGAAGAAGCTGAACCTAATTGCGTGAACTGTGATTCCAACCATCTGGGCAGCGATAGGAGATGCCCCAAGCGAGCAGCCTTCATTCAAATTCGACAACAGGCTTCCACAAAGAACAAACCTGGTCGCCACCGTAATAATCGTGCTCCTATTGTCATCAATGACACGTTTCCTGTACTTCCGGCTCGTCGTATGGTCCAACTTAGCACCGCTTCCACTAAACCAGCGCCCTCCCCCCCCCGGTTGCAAATCCAACATCAGATCAAGCGGGTCCCAGCCGCTGCGGCCCAGCCGAGCCATGGCTCTACTGCCCCGGGATTATCTCATGCTGTGTCAGGTGAGTCAGTAGAAAATTCTCCACTCACAAGCGACAAACTAGTGATCCATAATCATCATTATCATTATCAAATCGCTGTCAAGCTCATTTTGACAGATCTAATTTCATACATTTTGACGTAGGACTACGTCTTTAATGTATATACTGGGGGTCACATTAAAAAACAAATATATATCAGATATGTAACGAAAAAACCCAAACACGGACGTAACGATAGAGCGCAAATAGAACATACGACACATTGCGCATTCGGTTGACCGCTCACCATTTCACCAATGAATGGAAGGTAGGAGAAAAGCAGCGGTAATAAAAACGCTTGCCAAATCATTTTCTTCGTCATTTATTTTCGAGCAAAGGACGGATAAGCGTCGGACGTATGAGTGGAACAGCACGGATTGCACCAATACGAAGACGACGACGAATGCACCGACCTCGACCGGAGGAAAGGCTTCCCGCAATAGGGGACTGGGCAACTGAGCATCAACTTGGAGCACGTCTTGGTCTAGTGTGAATGCTGCCATATACCTACAACTAGGAACGCTCTGATGAAAAATACCCCAAACGGGAGGGGCCTAATTAGCCACCAGGGCCACCAATTCAAAAACGGAGTTAAGATAATAGATAATTGATCAATTAAAAGAACTAAAGGCTCGACATATTTGTTCCATCCACTTTCGGTCCTACGTCAAGCTTCCGTTCGTGTCCCTAGGCACAGACTCTTCTACTTTTAAAGCTAGGGTGCGTGCCACTCAGATGAGATAACTCTCTTTTCTATAAACGCACAATATACTTTCTGTAGGCATTGTTATTGTTGGACTGTATGTAAGCAACTTTATATGAGCTCTCCCATTGTCTGCTATGAGTCTAGTGATAGTGATAGACAGGGTAAGTAGTGTTTTTTTCCTACCGATTTTTTTAAAATGTATTCCATCCATTCCATCTTTGCATGCCATGGGTGGAATGCATAAAATTTAAGCCAAAAAACATCATCTCCAAATTTAGTTCAAATTAAAATTAAATAACAGACGTCTTCTGCACAACATTTTCTTGATTTCTTAAAATGTATTGCCAATACCCAGCTAATAAGGCTAACCCAGCTAATAAGGCTAAAACGAGCTAATATAACCATCCACAAAAATGGACGAGAAATTGACTCAGGTAAGGGGAATATTGCAATTTTTAATTATGCATCAAAACACAAACACATTCAAATCATAATCGCTGCTCGTGGTTGAGCTTCAGTTGGTTTCTTTCACACCCCAGTACCCAGTAAAAAAGTTGAAGGGTCTCTGCCTAGGGGCACGAACGGAAGCTTGACGTAGGACCGCTAGTGGACGGAATAAATGTGAAGAGCATTTAGTTCTTTTAATTGATCAATTATCTATTATCTCAACTCTTTCCGTTTTTGGATTGTAGGCGTACCAAATTTGTAGTAATCTTTTTCAAAGAGAAAGTTGATTAAGAGAATCAATCAAAATCACTTGCACCCCTGCTTCCAAGTTTGGTTACAAGATTACAACTCTAGAGAGCATTTTGTGTGGTCGTTGGGGGCTTGTGGTTCTGAATATGGACAAACAAGCACAGATAAATTCTATTCTAACTCTTTACTGATGTAAGCTTGATGGCCCTGAAAAGAGCTGTTTTATTGTAGAGGACATCCATGGCCACTTACGCTTGGCGTGTTTAGTGTATGTGACAGCTCCACGGACCTCATTTTCCAGGAACACCTTCAGCACACCTCGTAGATCAGACCAGAGACACGTTTGACACCACCACGGCGAGCCAGACGACCGATGGCGGTTATCTCGAAGAACTTTGCGATGATGCTTGGCGCCTCCTTTACCAGACCTTTTCCTCGTTTGCCACGACCAGTCAATTGTTGCTTGTTAGGTGTGAAGGAGTGGACTAGCCACCACCTTCCTACTGCTGCTGTTGCTGTTCACTACGCCGTCCGAAGCGAAAATGAGCTAATGTCATACAGCAGCACTCTTTTATATCTTTTCAGGTTAAAGCAGAATAATGTGCAACCAAGTGGTATAAAAGCTACAAAGACCCCTCCCCTAGGGGAAGGACAGCTCCAAGTATCAGTATCAATACCGATGGTGGAAATATTAAATATTTTAATATGTGTGATATTTGCGAATCTTACACTTAGTCTGACAGTTGTTTTTTTTTTGTTTGAATATTTTTGGTTTAAAGTGTACATTTGACATTCGTTTAATCAAAACTGGAATTCACACGAGAGACAAGTCATTCCTTGATGATCTTGCTGGCCAAGGCCACCAAAATCCGCTCCTTGTTCTCATAAATTTGGCATTCTTTGGTAGCTGATCTCAGTGCACATAATCTGGCGCACTTCCGTTCCCAGGAAATAGTCATTAATTTCCACGAATTCTTCATCGTCTGCAATCCAATGTTCTGTCCTCCGATGGAACGGGAATCGACTGACTACGGTGCCCCTGTAAACGGAGTCCCATAGTGATGGTTCCGTGGTCGTAATACATTCGCCATGAGCCTGCAATTTGGAGAGATTTGCTGCTGGGGGAACTTGCCTAGTCCAGTGCCGTTTTTATCATCAAAAAAGCCGAAGCCGAAAACGATCAGAGCTATCGAAAACAAAAATCTAGGCAAAAATGATGAAACAGAAAGCTGCAGGAACATACACAACAACGGTGAAACGTCATTGAGTGTATGCGTTAAAGCTACACTGTTATTTTTTTTTTTTTACTTTGACAGTTAATATCATTAATATTTATACTAAAAACTATAATATCTACCTATATGAGCAATTTTTACACCAAATATTACTTCATATCAAGTTGTACTTCCCCTAGCTCCTCCCATTATGAGTAGTTTGCTATCAAGTGGCGACACTGGCTCTTTTCTTTTTGCGTACACGGCGAATGAGAACGACCCAAATTTGAGTTTAGTTCACTCATAATCGCCAAAAGTGCAGGAACTCAGCGATGAGTAAATTTGTCTCATGGTTTCCTGTGGAAAACTTCCTTCCTTCGGGAAGTAAAGCCGTTGGTCCCCGGTTGAGTTGATGGGTCGATTGGTAGGGTCCAGGTGTGGTAGCTGCTGGACAATGCTGGACATTTACCAGTTTTTCAATAGTTTCTGGTTGAAAATCAACATTCGGAAGCATTGTTATCGATGCGTAGCCATATTTCTGACCGATTGGTGATAAAATTATTGAAATTGGACCAGGGGCAGCTGAGTTATTAACGTTCAAAATCTTTCTTAATTTGTTACATGTTCTATTTTCGGTTTTCACAAAGTGTACCCCCATATAGAAATCAAAGACGTAGTCCTACGTCAAAATTACTAAGGAAAAAAAAAACAAAATTTTCACTAGTTCTTCCATTTCACTATCAATTATTTTACACTTTTGAAAAGGTCAAATCAAAATTTACGAAGTAATTGTATCATCCTTTATTTTTCAAAGTGTGCCTCCTTTCTATTTTACTAACTGTGTACCACTAGAATTGGATGATACAGAAGTGTTACGGTATACTCAAGATATAAAGGGCGAACACGAAATTATTGCGACACATTCAACAGGGCATAACTTTTTTACCATTGGTTAAAAATCAACCAAATTTTGCACACTTTCTCATTGATGTGTATTGTGTACATGCTGTCAAACTCGAAGTCGTGTTTTTCGATTCAACGAAAATGGAGGTGAACAAACGCGAGTTGAGAGAACAAATTCTTTCCAAACACCTGGAATTTCCTGACCTGTCACACCGGCAGTTGGGAAAAATGTTGAACATTCACCATTCAACCGTCTCTAGAGTGTTGAAGCGGTTCCAGGAGCGGTTGACGTTGGAACACGGCAAAGGAGCTGGAAGAAAACCGGGACCGGAGAACAAAAAGACGGAGGGAAAGGTGAAGCGGATGATTAAAGCAAATCCCAACGTCTCAAGCCGTGATTTGGCTAAAAAGATCGGCATGTCGCAGAGCTACGTCCAGAATGCAAAGAAGAGAGCTGGACTACATACATACAAGGTACAGAACTTCCCAAACCGCGATGAGCGGCAACAATCGACGGCTAAAACTCGGGCACGGAAGCTCTACGAGAAGATGCTGACAAAATATGGCTGCTGTGTGATGGACGACGAAACGTATATAAAAGCCGATTTTAAGCAAATTCAGGGGTTGGAGTTTTTCACCGGCAAGAGCAAGTTCGATGTGGACGACAAATTTAAGAAGAAGAAAATGTCGAAGTTCGCCTCCAAATATCTCATTTGGCAGGCCATCTGCTCTTGTGGACTGAGGAGTGAGCCTTTCGTGACAAAGGGCACAGTAAATGGCGAGATCTACAAATCTGAGTGCCTCGAGAAGCGCCTTTTGCCGTTCTTGCAGCAGCACGACGAAGCTCCGCTATTTTTGGCCAGATTTGGCATCATGGCACTTTTGTCCATTTTGTTCCAAAGGACATGAATCCGCCAAACTGTCCGAAGCTGCACCCGGTGGAGCAGTACTGGGCAATAATGAAACGGGAACTTCGGAAGAGCAAGAAGACAGTCAAAGACGAGAAGGACATGTTAAGAAAATAGAAAAAAAAAACTGAGAAACTGGTACCGGATGACACTGTAAAGACTTTGATGGAGGGCATCAAGCGAAAATGCGTTCAATTTTACACTCAAGGCTCCATCGATTAACTTTTCTTTTGATTTTTGAAGTAAATATATGTATAAAACTACCCTAAAATTTTGGTTTGATTCTAAACATTATAAGAAAATTGACATGACATTTTCGGTGTCGCAATAATTTCATGTTCGCCCTTTACAAGGTATGTTTACTTTGTACGATAGGTAACCGGTTCGATAGTTCAATAGGTGGACTTGGACAGCTTCCCGACGCAACTACCATCGCGTCAGCTGGGATCAGTTCCAACACTGTGTCGACTTCACTGTCGACTACGGTGTCCTTCCGGAGACGCCTGAAAACGTTGACCGGTGTCTGCACTCCATCGAGGAGGCGATATCCCGGGCTAGGCAACAATTAATTAATTAAGTTATCTTTATTATGGAGGCTTTCAGCCTGGGACTGGTTTGCCTCCAAGGCTAGGCAACAACACGTGCCAGTATCCATACAGGTAAGCAATACTCTGAACCTTGACAGATCTATATAAGACCTTATAAGACTCCGTAACACCATCCGAGGGCAGTACCAAAGCTCTGGTCTGCCTGTCCTTAAGACCCTCTGCAATCGCCTAACAAAAATCATCCAAGCCAGGATAGTGAACCTCAGAAATTAGGACTTTGCTAGCAGGATCCGCTCTCTTCCAGATTGTGCAAAGCCCTTTTGGAAACTTACCAAAATTCTTGAAAATAAGCCAAGACCCATTCCACCACTGACCCCACTGGATTGTCCCGGCGACCCAGTGGTCCATCTGACAACTCCTGAAGAGAAGGCTGCCGCGATAGGTCAACACTTCGACAGCTCTCATAATCTCGGACGTTGGCCCACAGCAACTCACGAAGAGCTACTGATTCCGATCAATAGCGGTTCGGCTTCTTCTTCTTTCTTGGGATGCTCATATGGACTGCAGCTTGCTGCTTCCAGACAGCCTTCCGTTGTGTACTGGAGAACACCATCACTCACCACGCGGTGATTAAATAAACACCGTTTGGTGAGACCGGATCGAATTCAACTTTGAAATCTGTGTTAGGGAAATCGCTTTTCGCAGGCAATCGGTGATAATTTAATTATCAAAGCAACAGTTGCACATTCGTGCAATTTTCGAAAGTGACATCTTGAAAATGAAAAAGTCTTAAGTTAAATAGATGCGTAGAAATATATCTGATCGATTGGGGATAAAATTATTGAAATCGGTCTAGGGAAAGCTGAGTTATTAGCGTTCAAAATCTTTCATAATTTTGTTACATGTTCCATTTTCGGTTTTCACAAAGTGTACCCCCATATAGAAATCACAGACGTAGTTCTACGTCAAAATATGATCCTCGATTTTCACAAGTTGTTTCTCAATTATTTCATGATATTCTGTGAAAATTTCAGCCTTTTTGATGAAGGTATTCTGATATATCTTGCTATTTTTAAAGATAATTAGATAACTCCATGAACTTCGGCAGAACTTCCCTGAACTTCGGCAGAACTTCTCTGAACTTCGGCAGGACTTCCCTGAACTTCGGTAAAACTTCTCTGAACTTCGGCAGGAGTTCTCTGAACATTGGTAGGACTTCCCGATAGTTTGAAAAAACTTCCCTGAACTTCAACAGAACTTCTCTTAATTTCCGCAGAACTTCCCTGAACTTCAGCAAGACTTCCCTGAACTTCGGCAAGGCTTCTCTGAACTTCGGAAGGATTTTCCTGAACTTCGACAGAACTTTCGGCAGGGCTTCCCTGAACTTCATCAGGACTTCGCTGAAGTTCGGCAGGCCTTCCCTGAGCTACGGAAAGACTTCCCTGAGCATTAGTAGGACTACCCTAAACTTGGAATCTTGGAATTGAAGTTGTCATTTCAGTAGTAGAATTATTATAATTATTACGGAAAAGCATTAACTTTCACCTTAAGTGGATAGCATAGCGGGCCATTCTATTTATATCGTTTATTAGCTACTGTTACTCAATTTGACTGACAAGCTAAAATAATAATTGTATAAATGCTGAATAGGCGCTACTCATACTCACCCCAATTCTGTATTTCGTTTCGAACGAAATTCTCATACAAAAAAATATTTTTTTGTATGAGAATTTCGTTCGAAACAAAATACAGAATAGGGGTGACTATTTTGAAAGCTTTTAGTTGAATTCGCAGCTTTTATGCAGCTGCTTTACAGCACGATACTGCAAAAATTAAGCTGAAAAAGCTGAAAATGTTTTTTGGACATTGCCCAAAATTGTGTAACATACATACATTAACACATACACACATACAGACATTTTCTGATCTCGTTGAGCTGAGTCGAATGGTATATTACACTTGGCCCTCGGGACCTCGGATCGAAAGTCGGCTTTCCAAGCGATACCCAAGTAACACAAGTTCATAGAATTATGTTGAGTGAACTTCTTGACAACTAAAAACAGTCATTCATAAGTTATATAAACTGTTATAGAACATGTACACCCTTCTTTGTAAAGCGGGACCCACAAAGCTGCATTGACGTCAGCGTCAGCGTCAAATTTGAATCTGATTAAAATTTGACGGACTGAAGCAGCGTCGATGTGAACTCGCCAAGTAGAGATGTCGGTGGAAAAACGACTTGACATGCGTTACACCCAGTGTGGCGTCGCGTCCACATGTGCAACCTGTGCACAACACAGGTGTTAATAATTTTAAAAAATGCGTTTAGATTTTTATAAATTTTTTGGTTACATTAAAGCTGTACTTCTTTTCTCCAGACCACAAGTGACCATGAATACACTTTTGTATAGTGTGGCTAAAATCTTCGACCTTGGTTTGCTTCAAAAAGGATTAAATTCAGTTCGGATGGTTTGCCTAATCCCTAATGCATTGATTTCTAAGCATGCCTATATCACTACCATGACAAACCTCGTTAAATAATACACCTAAAAGCGAGCTTTTTTGGGTGGCTGATGGCAAGTTTGTCAATGGTCAAATGCTAGATTTAAGTCAAGCAGACCTCCTATCACCTCTTGAAACATACCACAAATTGTCCACTATACGTGGCGGTTTGCACTACTAGTTGTAATTGAAACTTTCAGCAGTCACGCGTCAAACGGGAGCAACACGGAAACAGCACTCTGGTACGCTTTGGACGTGTATCATACTTACAGACCGGTTTGAATGTGTGAGTTTAAATTAGAAGAACATTTGTGGTGTATGGGTGCCTACTGCGTGCATTTCTCGATGTGCACTTGGATATCTGATTGCAGGCAAAGAGAGTAAGTAGCTCTCACTCTCTTGTCAGTTGTAAATCTCTCAATTAACGATGGTTGCGCCGGTGCGCCTGTCAAAACTTATGAGCTTCCCCTGATTCATTCTGATAGAGTTGTTCTGATGAATAAAAAGTTGATTAATAATTCAAGAATCAAGTTTGCTACCCAGAGGACTTCATACATTTTCTATAGATTTTTGAACTGTCAAAAAAAAAAAATCGGAAGTTTTTGACGGATATTCTTTATTACACTTCAGGCAAAACAGTTAGCCTTTTGATAAAAACGAGAAATCAAGCTGAACATTGCATTATGTCCTAAGTAACATTGACAGATTCTCTCCGTCGACTTTGTATCTTTGTATCTCCACGGCCATATAAAGACATTCCCAGGTATTTTCAGCACACAGATCGATAAAAGAAGCTTCAAAAATAGCATCTAATACGACCAACACAACAAGAAATAATTATGTGCTTGTCGTATGGTTGGTTATGTTATCAAGTTATTAACGAAATAGAAAGTCGAAAGAGAATCGATCAATATTACTTAGCGCCTAATGCACTGATCAGCTTGCAATTCTTCCTTCTTCGGTTAGCGCGAAAAGGGCCTTACAAGTTTTGTTTATACAAGATGATAGGCCCTTCAAATGTTACGTTAGATAGTAATTGAGAATATGTCCCTCGAATTCCTAAAGCATTGACAAATAAAACAACTAATATGTGGTGGTAAACTATAACGAACAAAGCATGGTGCACAAGTAAACAAATGAGGCACGCGATGCCTCTGGTTACACCTGTAATTTAAAGGATGAACCCCTTCGTCAACGCTGACGGTGACGCAGCTTTGTGGGTCCCGGTTAAGAAGGGTAAAAAGTTAACGCCGTTAACGATAGTGTTAACGTCTGCAATGCAAATTCCCATTGAAGACATTAACAACGTTAACGTCATTTACACCTCGTTGTGTCCTAGACACGTTCAAAACCCTCTAATATTAACTCTCCAGTCAAAAGCCTGCCAACACTGTCCAAAGAACTGGCTTTCATATGTTTATTCGTGACATAACAAGTGCGACCCGATTTCATCCACGGTGTCGATTGTGTACTGATTATTTACTTTAATTTCATTCCAGTCACTGACTTATTACGTTCGTCTTTCGTCGTCATCGTGTGGTTTTATTGGAGTGCGAGCCGAAGACGCGCATCAATACGCGAGCTTACAAGCCATCAGCGTCAAGCGGGGGAAAGGTTTTCATTTGGGAAACAAGTGAGAAAACTCAATCGACCATAAAGCGAGTTCTTTGTTCCCAAATGGGATTGATGTTCTAGTTTTTTCCCTCTGTTCTGGTGACGTGCAGAAAGGGAGAACCACACATCTGGTCGTCACTTTTGTGAGAGTTCCCATGGCACATTCTTGATAGGTGGCGTAATTTTGGCCCCGCCGCGGCCGTCGTCGTCAAAGTATACTATTTCAACGTCATCATCAACATCATCGGCGTCGCTGGCTTCCCTTGCGGCCAAAGACAACAGAGATGCGTGGAGTTGCTCGTTTGGAGTAGCAGCACGGCTAAGCATGTGGTTGCACATGTTTTGTTTGTTTAGTCGCCCTAGAATTGGAACATCTGTGTGGAGCCAGTAAGCGGGGCCATTACTAGTTGTCTTCTTGAGAGGTGGTTCAAATTTGAACAAAGGACGTCTGTAAACAGGTTGTAATTTGATGATCTATTTCCTTTTCAACGTATAGTCATGATTTTGAATAAATTGCTCAAATATAGACGCATGTACAGAGCATCCACCCATACGGATTCACGGTGTACACTCCTTTTGGCAACAATATATCGCATTACCCCTATCTCCTGGGTAGAAAATCCGTAGCCACAGGTGCACATTCTAAGCTGACATTAAATTTTAATTTGAAAACAATCGGAATTTATCTTGTAGTCGTGTTTTGCGGCGGGACTGTCAGCCGTCTTGTCGCATTCTGTTGCGAATATGAACGCCAGTCAGCAAACAGGACAGGAAGGAGCGAAAGGAGCCTCATGTGTGCATCGCACCGTGTTTTCGAGTCTTACACACCTATTCGAAACGGACTGTTGACTTCCAAATGTTTCTCCCTTTCGAAACGAGAACCAATGTATGTATTTACGGCCGGAGATTGACGACGCTAACAACGACGACAGCGGGCGGCGGGTGCTGAAAATAACGAATGAAACAATGTTGCGCTATTCTAAATCCACCAGCCGGGTGCGGCTTCCTCGGTAGGGCGGTGGTAATGGCACTTAGTCCGTAGGTATGGGATTGCTAGGTGCACGTTTTCAGGTTATCCGCGTCATGACAAGACAAAGAATTTACAATTAATCATCGTGGAGAATCTTACCGGTGTGGCAATGACAGACGTGCGGCGCGGCGCACTGTGTCACACTCTCAGGACTGAAAGGTCTAGCAAAGGCTTAGCTGGCTGGTACTCAGGACTATGATGGGACTGCCGGATTGTTATAGACGTTTGCCATAGACAATTAGTAAGAATAACTACCTTCAATCTGCAAATCATCTATCATCGTCTGCTGTGCGAAACGAAACTGCGATCCGCTTGGAGGAGATGATATGTTGGGCGGTATCTCTGCTCGGCTTGACGGTACCTTAAAAGTTATTACTCGTTGTCTACTTCATCAGCAGAAGCGCCGGAGTTAATGACCGGTCGGAGAATTACTTTGTTGGAGGTGCGTTTTTACCAGCAGGAACTTACAACACAGGTGCTTTGGCCGTTCGTAGTTTTATTAATAGAAATTGTTGCAAATTTAGCTTCGCTGGGTCGCGAAGATTTGTGCCATACATAGCCCGCTAGTAGAATTTAATATAAGGCAATTTATGGCTCCTCGTAATTTTAAGAATCAGAGCAATTCTATATCATGTGTGTTTGGATGCTACAATATGAGTCTAGTAGTAGTAAATTACGTTTATTTCCGTTGATTGTGATTGTACATTGATTTAATTTATCTTTATTTCATTGGAAATTCTAATTTAATATTTGCGTTTTTAACTAGTTTACAGAATACCCCGTATGGGGTGTGTTTTGTTGTATTTGAAAAATGTGATAACCTACTTAACTACGAGTATAACTTAACCTAACGTGTTAGATCACGTATGATCTGATGATCTGATTTTAGACAGGTGTCTCTGAACCTTTCCAAGAAGACTGTTATTCGCTCCAGGCGGTGGACCTCAGAACTTTGCGTCCATGGATCATCCTAAGGAACAAGCTTGTTTTTCAGGGGCAGATGAACGGTTCATCATCAGGATGTTGAATTTTGTCAACGTGTTCCCTGAAAAGCAGTTTGCTGTCGAGTGTAAGGCCGACGTAGACTAGCTCTTTGGACCATTCCACCTCTGTGCCGTTTAAGTTAATCTTATTATTCTCAGATGGAAGAAGTCTGGGAGATTTGAAATGAGGTCTGGGTCTTTATCACGTTTATACGGATCGTCCAGCTGTTGAAATAATCAGACAGGACATCCAGTACTCTCTGAAGTTTGGCAGTCAGAGCTCCGATGACCCCAACTTTATTGATAATGGATGTGTCATCTGCGAACAGAGACAACGATTCACCATCACGGAGAGCCGGCATATCGCAGGTGATCAGGAGGAAGAGGATAGGTCCAAATATGCTTCCTTGTGGAACACCCGCACCGATGTTGAAGGCATCCGATGTGATGCCATTCAGAGAGACTCGGAATGTCCTGCCCGAGAGATAGTTTTTTATGACCTTCACAAGGTCTTCCAGAATCGCTGTAGACCAGGCCATCGTGCCAGACATTATCGAACACTTTTTCAACGTCCACCAATGCCATGGCAGATGTTTTGGATGCAGATTTGTTCCGTCTGAGAATGTTTATCACTCGAGTCAGCAGGTGAGCAGTCGAGTGACCCTTACGAAAGTCAAACTGTTCTTCAAGTAACAAGTTGTTTTCATCGGAAGATGCTAGAAGCCGGTGGTAGACTGCCCTTTTGAACAGCATCGATAACCCCGAGAGAAAGCTGATGGGTCGGTAACTTGAATGAGAGGACGGATCTTTCCCAGGCTTCCGGATGGGGATGACTTTAGCTAACTTCCAGCACGAAGGGAAGTTGCCGAATTAAAAACTAGGGCCAGTTGGTTGAAGAATCTGGAACTCAAGTGTTTGAGTTCTAGATTCAGAATTTGGTCGAAACCTGGGGCCTTCATGTTTTTAGATGATTTGATATAGGTCAAGAGTTCGTCATCCGTAATGTCGGATTCCACAGGAAAATGGTTGGAAATTTGATGGAAGTTGGCTGCATTTTCAGCAACCGCAGGATCGTATCGTATGCCATGGTTAGTCCGGTATTTTGAGAGCTGACGAAGTGTTGACCTATAGCGTCAGCCTTCTCTACAAGGGTTATCAGATGGGTGACAAAATCATTGCGTTGATTCAACGGTACAAGTGGTGGAATGGGCCTTGGCTTATTTTTAAGGATTGTTGTTAGTTTCCAGAACGGCTTTGCACAATCTGGGGGAGAACGGATCTTATTGGCAAAATCATTATTTCTGAGATCCATCATCCTGGCCTGAATGATCTTTGTTAATCGATTACAATTGGTCTTCAAGTTAGGCAGACCAGAACGCTGGTACTGCCTACGATTGGTGTTACGGAGCCTAATGAGATCTTTGGTAGAGCTGTCAAGGCTCAGAGTGTTACTCACCTGCCTGGATACTGGCTTGTGTTGGTCTCTGGCCCGGGATATTGCCTCCTCCATAGATTGCAGACACCGGTCAACGTCTTCGGACGTCTTCGGTTGGACATCGTAGTCGATGGTTGTGTCGACGCAGTGTTGATATTGATGCAATATGAGCCTAAAATCACCAGCATCGGTGCGCTGATAGTTTGACAACTTCAGCCGTTGCTATTTTAGTTAGCAACTAGTTTACGTACCGGTCGTTGCTATAACCATTATTGATTAATGTTTTTGACTTTCGAGATGAAACGGATCGCAGAGCGTTGTGTTTTTTTTTTTCAAATATCGATATGATGAAAATTTATGTAATGTCGGCCTAAGTGTCCCTGACTTGATCTTAGATCCATAGGTGAACATTAGAGCAATTTTATCTACCTCAACTTGAAGATTGAAGATTGAAGGTTGATATAACGGGTGTTCAATAAAAAATGAGAATTTGTTCAGTCATATAGGGGAATTTACGTATTCTCGGCAACCTAAGCAGCGACCTTCTTTCTATAGCCTTTTTCTCTAAGGAACGCACACATATGCAGTATTGGTTTGTTTACAATCTTTTGCTGCCAGCTGGTCTAACAATTTCAGTCGAAAGAATTGTCAAAAACTGTTTTGAAACGCTTTTACAAAGCTCCAATCTTCTCTAGTGAGAGCGAGTATTGTCGGCAACCAGTTTTTCTTCGGCAACCGTTCCATTTGAACTGCATGTAAATCTGCTGTTCTATTATCGGCAACTCGAAATCAGCTACAATTTGTAGAGCATGTGATTCATTTCAAGAAAACCCTGCTAGATTGCTTTTTCTCAGTGGTAAAAATGTAGTCAAATTGAAGCTGAAAGCATAAAGAATTGTTTGCATGCATTCAGCGAAGTGTTTTCGTACGAAAATCCAGTGAAAATAGTGTTTCAATTTGGGTTGCCGAAAATAGTCTGTCATGCCGAAGCCGTCATTTCCCCTAGCTAGTAAAAAAATTTTTTTTTTAAACGAATTCAGTATTTTTTATTAAAAACATAATGTTTATTCTTCAAAAAAACGTCAATGATTATTGAAGAAGGGCCCTGGTCAGCCGTACGACGCAACTTAGTCGCGATGCTCTCACAAGAGCGCTGGAAGGCATTGAAATCATTCCCATTTTTTATTGAAGACCCGTTACAACTACAGACTCAGGGGCTGAAGAAACGGTCCTTCAGAAGATCCGAAACATTCGTAATGGTGGTCAATTCGTATAAAAGACCCAATAGTCAGGTATTTTTTAAACCAATTGTTGTGATGCAATATGAATGAATTTGAATCTAAGCCGATGGTGCAAAGAAAAAGAAATTCATGTGCACATTAATGAATGCAAAGTGATTCATTTTAGCCGATGCTATCTGCCGATCAATCAACGACGCTATCGACGCTACTTCTTAGACCGTGTACAGTCCATCCATGATTTATGAGTTATCATGGATTTCAAGCTCCGATTCAACGAACGCATCTCCACTATTACTGCCAAAGCTTTTGACGTAGAACTACGTCTTTGTCGACTATACTGGGGTGCAAATAAAAAAATATGTGTGGTGAAATACTGTTAGGTTTTGAACGCTTGTAACTTTGTCATTTAAACATGAAATTAAAATCAAAATGCGCCAATCGATAGGATATTGTATAATGAATCTGCTGAAATACACATTTTTCCAATTTCATATTAAATGCTTTTCAAAAATGTACAAATAATAATTTAATCGCTGTTTTCATGAAATAAACGTTTTTCCCAAACCCAGTCGTCATAATCGAGTACCGCTTGGTTGCACATCATTCTGTTTGAACCTGAAAAGATATAAAACAACGCTACTGTCGTGCCTCTGTTCATTACCGCTTCGGATGACGTGGCACTTGTTCTTGCAGCAAGCATGAGCAAGTCAGCGGATAATGGTGGATCACGGCGTCATCACCTTCTAAACCAGCGATGGGCTGGAATGAGACTTGGTTCCCGTATAACTAAAACAAAACGCGGAAAAGTTATGTATGCAATAACAATAAAAGAGTTGGATTTAAAATTTAATAGCATATAATGGAAATTCATTCCTTTCGACGCCAAAATATATAACGACTTGTGTTGGACCCCACATTTGAATTTTCATAATTTATTACATTCCAGGAAAAATACTTGAACCATTGAACTCTAACAAAACTTCAAATATTGTCTTTATCATTGAAATATTTGAAAAATTTAAGATAAAGTAAAATAGTCAAAAATGCATGACATACATCAATTTTACGTGGTTCTACGTCTTACTGCGTCATACTACTGAAATTGCAACGGCTGGTTGTATCTGGCATCCTCAACGTGGATTCTCGGAACTTCTCCTTTAAATATCTCTGAACGTTCCTCAGCGTCACTCTGCACATATAACGTGTTGTGGCTATAACAAACCGCTCAGTTACTGCCTCAGAGCCTTCAACAACGTCTGTTACTTTTTTGATTTTAATGTGTCCAACACTTGTTTTAAGCATAGGATTAAAAACGTCGCATAAGTTTAACCAGTCTATACGATACGAACACAGATATCGCGATATCGAAAACGATGAACAAATAAACAAATCAATCTCCTCAAAAGTGGACCTCCTCGTATTTTATTTAAAAAATCAAATATTAAATGCCTTTATCTCTTTAAACCACATTTGGATGTTTTAAGCATTTAAGGTTTTATTTTAAAATTAAAATACGAGCAGTAGCAAAATTCCCGGATTAAACTCCTTGTTCAAATATCATCAGAAATGCACCTAAAACATCTGGACAGTGTCTGGACAAATTATTTTGTCTCAATTAAAAAAAAAACTTGCTTGAACTTGAAATTTCAGGAAAAGTTATAACAATTCAGGGAAACTGGGTGAACTTCAGAGTAAGCGGGTTGAATTACTTAGAGATTTAATTATGAGCACCTCAATATCTTACAAAGGCACAAAGGTTTTTTTTTTAATAATAATGTGGTGTAATTTATAGCAACATAATAAATACTTAATTTGGAGAGCGTAAACGAAAACGCTGAGAGAGACATCATAATGATTGAAAATGGCAATGGTAGAATAAGTCGAAACAAGGATAGTGTTGGGGCCATTCCCATAGATTGGCGGATTAAATGGACTGTATATAAAAATAAAATGCACTGTTTTAGCTTAACTTATTTAATAAAAAAGAACTTTGAAAAAATACAACTTCGATCACATTAATGAATAAAGAAAATGGTGCGCGCTTCCTTGCTGCGCGTTTTCGTTTTTGTGCGTCACAGTTGGCAGCGACACAGCGACGATCGAAACACAGAAATCATCGCAGCAACCGTGATGCTGGTAATAATAACTTTTATCACTTCACATCAAATCGCTGAATCAAGGGGCTGCGAAGCTGAAGTCAGGTTCTCGTTGTCCTCGATTGGTAATGGAGCTAGTTTTGAAATTGATCGCTTGAAGATTCCCGAAGAAGTGGATAAGTGTTGATAACTACTCCCATCTTCCAGGTTTGCGGTGGAAGATTATCCTCAATCAAGAACACAACTGTCCCGGGTTGTACGTTTAAAGTTTTCGTAGTCCACTTACCACGAGTCTGCAGTGTCGTCAGCTAATCCCGAGAACAACGGCCCCAGAAATGTTCCTTGAGTTTGTCCGGATTGCTCAGACAGGAAGGTTTCGAAATACTTTGCAATGGTCGGCCAATCTGCAGATGAGCTGGTGTGATTAGCAGCGGTTCGTTGGAATTTTCAGACACATGGAAGAGTGGCCGTGAATGGCTTCGATGTGCGATAAGGCAGTAGAAAACTCCTCAAAATTAAGTACTGCGTTCTGTAGTGTCCTCTTCAGGTGAGTTTTTACGCTTTTTACCCCCGTTTCCTATAAACCACAGAAATGTTGTGCTCTGGGAGGTATGAAGTTCCACTCTTTTTCCTTAGGCAGCAAGACAAAATTTTTTTTCTGGCACTGGATATCACTTTGTAATTGTTGGTACAAATAATGAAGCTCATGTGTAGACCCCCCCCCCTCCCCCAATTTAGTTCCGTTATCGGAAAACTTTTTTCGTACAAGTCCACGACGGTTGACGAAACGTTCCAAGGCAGCATTGAACGCTTCGACAGTAAGCTCGGATACCAGCTCCAAGTGTATGTTTTTGGTTGCCATGCAGACAAACACAGCGATGTAACCCTTCACAACCTTCGGCCGGTATTTTCCTTGCTTTCCTGTTATACGGCCAGCATAATCCACTCCGGTGTACTCGAATGGAGCGGCGACCTTCACTAGTTCTCCAGGTAGATTTATCTTCAATTGTTGGATGCCCAACGGCTTGACACGGAAACAGTTCAAACAACGACGTGTTATTTGTAGTACAGCTGATCTTCCGCGCAGTAGCAAGAACCTCTGATGACAATTAGACCGGTCAGACCAGCGTTCTCAACATGCAACGAACGAATTAATAAATCGGTCACTGGGTGCGCTAGAATAATCAATTGGTTTCGAAAGGAAGGCTAGCTTTCTGCAGCCACTTCGACTTGTTTCATCTACTAACTACTCTCTGATGACTGTGTTGGGGAAGCAGCATATGCATGTACGTAATTGGTGGATTACAGAAATGGAAAAGTTCTCGAAAACTCACTCTGACTCGCGAACTTTTCCCTTGGTGACGTCATTTTGACGCTTTTGGACAATGCATGACATCTATCAATTTTTCAATAGTTTCTTGTTGAAAATCAACACTTGGAAACATTGCTATCGATACGTAGAAATATTTCTGATCGATTGGTGAATTATTGAAATTGGTTCAGTGGCAGCTGAGTTATTAACGTTCAAAATCATTCATAATTTCGTTACATGTTCCATTTTCGGTTTTCACTAAGTGTACCTCCATACAGAAATCCTTCGTCAAAAATCAATCGTCTCCCGATACTTAAGCATTTCACCGTGTTCGATGGATCCCTATACAACCCACGTGTTTCTTCGTCTCGTGCGGAGGACAGAATGTGTACCACGATCAGTTCGGACACACGGGGGTTTATTCCGAGAGTCCAGGTGACTATTGTCACTAATGAAGTGAGAAAAGTCACGTCGACTCTCGGGCTTCTTCCGCTTCGAATCCGGTGTTTCCTTTCCGATGTTTTCAGAGGTTTACTCTT
The DNA here is from genome assembly GCF_037179485.1 of Ochlerotatus camptorhynchus. Classification (NCBI taxonomy): domain Eukaryota; kingdom Metazoa; phylum Arthropoda; class Insecta; order Diptera; family Culicidae; genus Ochlerotatus; species Ochlerotatus camptorhynchus. Next base: position 743,255 of record NW_027041105.1, read on the forward strand.
GCTCAATGGAATCGAATCAGCGTCATGAATGTTACGGAAATACAATGGAACTGTTATCCGTCATTGGACTACCAGCGGAACTGATATCCAAAGGGGCGTTCCCACGCTTTGGAAAGTACTCGAACAAAATGGCCGCACTCAAGGCAATCGACGCTGTTCTTGCACTCGCACTCGCACTATAAATGTTTTCATCACGCACTTTTTTCTCTTCTACACGCACTACGGTACTGATTCACGAATGTTCCCGAAATACCGTTTCGGAACCGGAGAAACTCGCGACGTCCGAGTCCCGTGTAACACTCTCACTAATTTCAGATTTCCGGTTCGCATCCGGTTCGAAGGACCAATGTTGGGGCCATTTTCATCGATCGGCAGATTTATATAAACTGATCAGTATATAAAAATAAAATGTACTGTTTTAGCTTAGGTTATTTAATAAAAAGATCTTAATACATGGTTGTTCTTCAACTTCGATCACATTAATGAATAAAAAAAAGTAAGAGGTTGTATCCATAACACGACCGTAGATTTGACGTAGGATTACGAAAGGTAGTTTTGATATCACAGCAAAAGTATAGTATACACGCTTACTTCAGCTTATTCACCGGGTGAGTCTTTCGTACTCAATTTCGTCTGATGCATTAGGTCGTCAAAATCTGAGTTAACGAGTAAAAGCCACTCAGTCGGCCAAATCCGGAAATTAGAAAAAAATTTCAGCCGTGTCGGAGCAAACGCTCTAAGAAACGGCGAAATATTTTTGAATCACACCAGCCGAAATGCATTAAGGTAAGTATAATTGCTTGCGGGGACGGTTTTCAGTCGTCTTCAGCTCCAGTTAAATGAATCTGAAGCAGGTAATTCCCATTTTTATCACATCAAATAAAAAAACAAATTTTCCGGCTGAAAATATCACAGAGTGTTTTTGACTCACTCTGCGTGAGACCGTCGTTTACTCCAAAGTGAGTTAAAGTGCGCCTACTCACTTTTGAGTAGCCATAGTTTCCGCTGAAATGAGCATGTTCGACTCAATTTTGAGTTGTTGCGAGCAGTGTCTGTTTTTTTCATTTACCATCACATGCAAGGAGTATCGCTTCAACCCAGTGTCGATGAATTGCGTTTGTTTTGAACATCTTCGTAGTTACGAAACGAGCGAAATGAAGAAATGAGTTTATTATACATCAACGAATACGCGTTTGTTGATATTCACTAGTGCTCGATTATCATACCCAAAATTGTCAAAATCAGAAGTGATCCTCAAAAGCAAAATAATCAACGACATTTTGGGCAAAATGATTATTTTGAATATTGTCGACCACACTGCCTAAATCATCGATATTATCATCAGTTCAGCTTGAGGCAATAATTTACCGTCGACTTATGTCTAAAAACCACGTTCTTCGGCGCTATATTTGTTTAAAATGAAAATAATCATTTTGCATTTGATCCTCAATATCATCCCGACCAAGATGAAGACGAATAACAATATTTACAACAACAGAGGCGATAATGAGAATCCAGCCACGAATGAAGAAAAACAAATGTTATTTTTGATTGTATTTTTTATTGAAATGTTATTCTAGGTTGCCTAGATCAAGGGAATTTGTTTATATCAAAATTCAAATTCATGCAAGTAGTTGGTCTATCTGTTAAGGTTTTCTTCATTTTCAGCTAAATTGAGTGTAGAAGAAAGGATTTTTATCAGCACTGGTTGCGAGTTACCTTGTATCACAGACAAACAGACATAACACTCGCAAGTTGTTCATCGAACAAGCATTTAACGGTAAATTTTAAAGTATCGCAGTTGGTAGTACCGTCACCTGTGGCGCGCATAATCAATTCCCTTGCGTTTGGCGTTTACACACTACCGCCATCTGTTCAGCGTACTACCCAGGGGTCGTCCATTAATTATGTCACACATTTAGGGGGGAGGGTTTGAAAACTGTGACGAGCCATACAAAAAAAATTAAGGTTCATTCAAAAAATGTGACAAAGGGGGTTGGGGTTGAAAATGGGCCATTTGCGTGACATAATTAATGGACCATCCCCCACCACAGTGTACTCCACAGATGGCGATAATGTTTTAGTGACGATGTTTTACAGTGAGAAATATTCAATGTGTTGTGTCTTTTTGTCTGTGCTTGAATATTAAATTGATTTCTTAACACGTTATCAGTATAAAAGATCGATAGGTTGAAATTCGGAAGCAATTTGAGAGTTCTGTTTGTGAGGTGTTTTGACGATGTCCATGTAGTACAAGCCAATCCTGGACGATATGTCTTGGATACAAGCTCTTACTCTTTGTTAACTCTTTTATCAGTCATTTGTGGTCCTGAAAAGGACCGATGTGTTGGAAGCTGGGAAGCCAGTTTAGAACAATGCTATGGAAATTTGTCCTCGATGTTCTTGGCGATGATAGCGGGGTGGAAATTAAATATATATTAGAGAAAACACATCAATCACAGAATCTGAGCCTAACGGACGGTACCTACGTTTATGCTTTTTGATGCAAATTTTAAGCTACTTCCAGGCATGGACAATCATTTGCATTCATTTCATACATTCATTTACATTCATTTGCCGCTAACTTTTTTCATCAACAGCATTCCGCAAAATAATGTACAGAGCTTTTGTAGGCTATGTGATTAGCTACAACTTTTGCTCATAACTCAAATCTGTATCTCTTATGCATCACGGACTATAGCGGGCAGAACTTGGTACTGTTTTTCAGTGAATGTAAAATACATTCACTGATAAACAGTACTGGTTTCTGTTCGCTCTGGTTCCTCATGCATTAGAGATACGGATTTGACTTGTTAACAAAAGTTGTAGCTAATAACAAAACCTACAAAAGTTCAATACATCATTTTGCGGAATGCTGTTGAATAAAAAAGTTAGAGGCAAATGAATGTAAATGAATGCACGAAATGAATGCAAATGATTTTCCATGCCTGGCTACTTCTATTAAGAGAATTCGGCAATAAATATCGATTTTACCCCGAACGAACTAAACATCTTTGAACAATGTTTTAGACAGTCAATCAACTAAAAAATCAGCAACCTTCGAACGGAATATACAAAAGAATGATTTATGATGAACTAGGCACACATCAACTACCGAATATTATAAAATGTTACGTCTAAAATAGTTAAAACCCAAGAGTGAAACCTAACAGCAATTGTTGGATCAATGCTGACCGAATTTGTTTTGATATTTATTTTGACTAGTTACAGGATAACGCCAGCTTTAGGGTCATTCGGAACATAATATATAACAAGTGTACATAGGGGTTACTATATTTTCTGTTAAAAACAGCTAATAATCTGAAAATTCAAAGGGTGTCGGTTTTACCCTACTATAGCGTACCTTCAAGGATTTTGAACGTACCTGTCAAATTCCTTGTTTTAGGGTGTCCTGCTGAATAGCAGGGATGGGCAACTGAACCAACCGGAAAAATACTCCTGTGTTTATGTAAGCATGTACGCTAGACTGATGCAAAATCCACGCTCCACAGTGCTCAAACGGTGCCAAATCGGGTCCTGATTAGCCTCCAAAAGTGAAAACTCATTTGATAAGAAACTGACTTGGCACAAACCATTTGAAGTTTATATGGAACTTACTATGGGAAAACAAAACTTTTTCTTCATTGTCTTCTAGCCTTTTTATATATTGTACTGTTAACAAATTCTAATGCTATTCTTATGGGAATTTTTATCAGTTACAACTTTGCAGAAGACCATTTTTCAGCCAAACGTCAAATTAAATAGTTATTAATTGTTTAAAGGATTGATAATCTTATGGCAAGATTAAGCAACTGTATGGCGGGCAACACTGTATTCTGCAGTGTGACATAGTAGCCATGATTTTTGTCTTCTATTCTACGCGCCTAAACACCAATGTTGCCTGCTGAATAGTTGATTGAGCATAATCATAAGACATCAGTGACTTGAATCATTAATAATTTTTGTTCCTTACATTTCATCGAAAAGTGGTTTTCAACAAAGTTGTAGCCACTGGCGTGCACAGAGTGGGGCAAGGTGGGGGCAACTGCCCCACCTTTTATAAATATGATTATTTCCACGTTTACAAAATTATGATATAAAATAACTTGATTTGAAAGTAAAATAATTTCATTTCATAATATAAGGGCACTTGAAACCTTTTATTGCGTCAATTCCTTTGAGATGGTGCCTGAAATTTGCACCACAAAGCTGCATGAAGGGAGAAACTTCGATGACATTTTTTGGTTAAAAAATTTGCATACAGTGGCGCAAACAAAAAATTTCTGGTGTAATTATTTTTTCAATGTGTTTCAGGGAGGGTTAAAAGAAGAGGGTAAATTTAAGATTGAAAAAATTCACCTTCGTGGTGGCAAATCGAAGAAAAAGCTTTCTATTGAATATTTTTTGTGTAAAAATATCATCAAGGTGGTGCATGGAGGGACCAATCAAAATGAATAACTCTGATGGAAAAATTAAATCACGCTAAAAATTTGGAGGTGCACATTTAACTGAAAACTTCTTGTGGAAAGTTCGCAACACTGTGGTAAATGTAGAAGCATGGTTTATTCATTTTTCTGGTACATAATTTGCATCGTTCTGATGAATGCAAGCTTCATTGAAAATTTATGGTGGAAAATTTGCACCATTTTAGTGCATGAAGAGACAAAGCCTGAAAATTGCACCACAAAGGTGCATGGTGAAACAATCTTCACTGACAATTTTTGGTGCACCGTTCTGGTGAATGGAGGAGCATGCTTTATTGAAAATTTCTGGTGTAAAATTGGCATCGCTCTGATAAATGAAATGATCAGAATATATCTGGTGGAAATCTGGCACTGTTATGGTAAATGAAGGCACAAGCTTTATTTAAAATTAAGCTATACTGAAAATTTCTGGTGGAAAATCTGCACCGTTCTGGTGAACGGATGGGTAAGGTTTTTGGAAAAATGTTGGTCTTAATTTTCTGCACCAATCAGAAGATTGAAGAAGCAATTTTTTTTGAGCATTAACGGTGGAAAATTTGCATCGTTCAGGTCAATTGAAATTTTCTGGTTAAATATTACCTGGGGGCAAGTTTGAATTGAAAATTCCTTATGTAAAAATTGCACAGTTCTGGTGAATGGAGGGGCAAGCTTTATTGAACATTTCTGGTAGAAAAACTACAACGTTTGGGTAAATGAACGGACAACTTAACATGACTTCCGAGAAGAACCTCAAGGGTATTGAATTCTGAGGACAGTTCCAAAAGAAAAGATTTCTGGGGATGATTTCACGAAAATTCTGCGAATAATTTCTAGAGCATCCTGCAGATAGTTCCATAATAATTTTGAAAAGAATACCGAGGGAATCAAATTTTTATTGAAATTCTAAAAGGATGTTGAGAAAAATTTCAAAGGAATTCCGAGAGTAATTTCAAGTTCATTCTGGGAAGAATTTCTGGATAATACAGAGGAAATTCTTCTGAAACTTTGGGGAAATTTAAGTTCCAAGGTGTTCTGAGAAAAAAAAAATATGTTCAAAAATATTTCGAAAAGAACCTCAACGATATTGAATTTTTATGGCAGTTCCAAAATATTTCTGAGGAGAATTCAAAGAAAATTCTGTTGATGATTTCTAGTGCATCCTGCAGATAGTTCCAAAATATTTTTGAATAGAATACCGAGAAAATCAATTTTTGAGCGAAATTCCAAAAGGATTTTAAGCAAAATTTCAAGCAAATACCGAGGATAATTTCTAGATCATTTTGGGGAAAATTTCTAAAAATCTAAAGGAATTTCAGTTTCAAGGTGTTCTGAGAAAAAATCATGAAGACTTCTAAGCATAATTCCAGTGGAAGAATTTCAAACAGTTCTTAGAAGAGTTCTAAAAAATCCGAGAAGAACCTCAAGGATATTGAATTCTGTGGACAGTTCCAAAGGATTTCTGGGAAGTATTCCAAGAAAATTCTGCGAATAATTTCTAGTGAATCCTGCAGATAGTTCTAAGATAATTCCGAAAATAATACAGAGAAAATTAAATTTTGAGTGAAATTCCAAAGGGGTTTTGAGGAAAATTTCAATGGAATACCAATTAGCTCATTCCGGTAATAATTTCTGGATAGTACTGAGAAAATTCTTCTGAAACTCTAGTTCCAAGGTGTTGTGAGGACTTCTGAGAAGTATTTCAAAAGAGCTCAAAAATTTCAAAAAGAACCTCAAGGAATTCTGAGGATGGACTTTTTTACAACTGTACAAAGTTTAAAAACAGCTTTTGGATTCTCTAATTGAAAGCTTGGTCTATTGTTGTCTTACTCGCTTGTTAAAATAGTTTGTTGCAATCGTTACATATTTTTTAAACCTTTTTAATGATCCTATTAGCCTTGGTATTTAGGTCAATAGCATTTCTGAGGTCCTGACAGCGATGCAGATTTCTTGGGAGCAGTTGATGACAGTATGTTTTGACAGTGCTAGCACAATGGCTGGCAGCACTGCTGGAGTACAAGCCAAGTGCAAGGACAAAAACAGCAATATACTTTTATGAAGAGCTTTGAGTGTGTTGGTTTATTTCCTATTAATTCCGTTATAATTGCTTATCTTTTGACAGATACGCGTATTTAGTCTACTACTTGCAGACTTCATCAATGCCAAGTACTCAGCAACACTGATCAAGATAGGATTGATCAAAGGCAATATACTGTTTGTTCACTGCTATGCTGTTTGAACCTTGTACTTGTCGACGCAGTGTGCATGCGAAAGGAGAATGCGATTCTTATTGGTCATTCATGTCGATTTGTCGGTGCTATCACCACCATCTGACATGACTTCAGCTGAATCCAACCACCCAGGCAACAACATTGCAGCAAATGTATCATTTCGGTTATTATTGCAACCATTTGACGAACCGATCATCATCGACATCGTCGATGGGATTAAATTGCCAATTCCACTGGCTGTCTGAAAGCAGTTTGCATTGCAGAAGATGAACCACCACCGGAGCAAAAAATTAATAAAATTAGCTAAATTGAACAGTAGGGAAACAGTGGTGGATGGACAGCACCATCCACCACGCACTTTGGAGTACTCTCCATCCCCAGATTAAATGCACCACAGAAAAAAAATTGCCCCTCCTTAACAAGATTTCTGTGCACGCTAGTGGTTGTAGCTGAGAAAATTTTCAACAAGCGCAGCTATCATTTTCTAAAGTAGAGTGAACTGGTGAATTTTGAGATAGATATGAATCGAAATTATGGTTTCTCCATAGTAATTCCCATATAAACTTCAAATTGTTTGTGCCTAATCAGTTTCTAACTAAATGTGTTCAAATTTTGGGAGGCTAATCAGGGCCCAATTTGGAACCATTTGAGCACTGTGGAGCGAAAATTTCAAATTTTGCATCAGTCTTCGGTTGGTTGAGTTTTCGTGTACTCAGTGTTCTAAATAAAAAACGACCGCGTTCTAAATAATGTACAGAACCGCAGCTTGAAAACCGACAACCGGTGTGCTAGAATTGTTCGTACTTTCGAAGTTTTCTGTCTCGGAGCACTTAATTTAACATGACATGTTTCATTGCGTTTCATCCTTTATTTCAGAGATGGATTCTATCACGGGTACACCGTTTGAAAAATTCATGTAAATTTCTGTTAGATATAGCGCACATAAAATTAACGCTATAGATATAAATTTCCATTACTATGATGCACATAAATGGAGCGTCATAAAGCATATAAGCTTACATTATAGATCGTGTAAATGTATGATACAATTCATGAACTATTCCATCTTTGTAAGCAACATTTCGTGCAAGTAGCTAGTTTACGTGAAAAGAAAGTTTACATGCATGAATTTTTGCAAGCATAGATGTTTACATCACCATTAAAATTCAGAATTTTGTTCAGTGATCCTAACAGCTCAGCATTACTCAACCATCACGACAAAACGGTTCTTTTCAGGATGTATGTATGTATGTAAGGTAGCCACCATCCCTTCGAAGATCTTGTCTTGTATGCAGCTCCACTTAATAGCAAGATCAATTTGAGCTACCGATATGAATTCACAATATCGCTGTATGAAGGGCCAAAAACGGTGGGGTGGACCCGTAAGCAGAGGCACTTACGCGAAATCCACGGGAATTTAAGAATCTCCTTCCAACGATACGGTCCAACAAATTGAATAACGCAATTCGCAATACTTATTAAGCTTCCTACAGGATGGTTTGTTAAGAAGGGCGCGTCAATCTCCATGAAACTGTTGGAGTAGAATTCACACCATCACAATCGAATCGGTAGGATAAAGAAAATTATAGTGTTTATTCCCTCCTAGACTCCGGTTGTCATACCACTCCAATCGTCCAGTTCCATGTCAAATGATACCCTGATGCTCCCTCCCAACCCAGTATTTATTTATATATATAGTAAACATATGTAATGGAGAAATGAAATATATCAGAACATTAAAATACGTAATAATGAAAATACATTTACATGGATAAAAAAAACTGGTATTCCGCAATGAAAATAATAATTATTTTACATACAATATGATGCAGCTCTATGTCTCCTCAGCTCCCAATAAGGAAGATGTAGCCCTGAAATTTCCAGGTTATATTATGCAAATAAATATTTTTAGCTAGAATGATACTTGATATGTTTGTGTTGTGTTATGTTGTGGGAGAGCTTGGGATTAAACCCATGATATTCTGCTCATTAAGCAAAACCGATCCCTCTAAGGTTATCGAGCATCTCAAAACCAAAACACTCCACGGCAAAACATGATTAAGCCCTCACCTGGTATGTAATGAACAACAGAAATAATTCATATATTTTCAGCATATGATGCAATATCACAACTGTTGATAAAAGGAACGGATCCCATCTTATTAAAGACCTGGATGACCTGAAATGTGTGTAACTGGTTATTACTTATTTAAATGTAATGTAATATTGAAAATGCGTTATAATGCCATGTAACAAGATGCAATAAACACAAGATTTTTACAAAACAGATAATGAACGATTCAGACTTCTTTTCAAGCTGGCACTATGCTTCCCTGGAGCCACTCATAATAACTAACATTAAGAATTAAGTATAATAAAATGTAATTTACAATAATATTAAATGATGTAAAGTTAATAATGAAAGATATGTAGTACTATAAAAACTATACATATACTATAATCAATAGCTGGCTTAGCTTAGATTGACTGAACATATCAATGGTTGCTACTCCGTGATTGATCAGAATCAGTGAAATTGTACAATGAATCAACTGAATGGGGCTGGGAGTGACCGTCCATTCTCATTGTACAAGTTTCAGTGACTCTATATGTTGTAGATCAATAACGGCGCCGGCCACGCCCTTGCAATCAGGTGGGAGTAGGGAAGGAATATTAGAGTGACCTTTGTTGTTTGTGGGCCGTGTTTACCTCTGCACCCCAACAAAAGACACAGAAAAGGAGATTTTGTTAGTAAGTTGGGTTCGTTGGATCAGGATTCACCTTGATAAGTGATGCGACCATGGTTTTAAATGAATCAGTGTTATCATGCATTATACTTGGATTTGCCCGAAGCCAAAACCAAATGGTGTATCCTTGGGCCCTATTTCGGGTGTCACTACACGGTGATAAGCAAGTGATACTCAGAATAAGAGCCGTGATTACCGTACAAATCAAATGGGAATCACTTCACCGTGACGACAAGTGACAACTTTTCACCGTGATGTGACATCCGTAATAAGCCCCCTTATAATATAAATCTGAAGACGTTCCATCATCGAAATGCTGAAAATGAACTTAGAGCATGAGCATGAGCAAAATTGATCGCCCGCGACTGCCAACACCAAAGAGCTGAAAACCAATTCAAACAAATCAAATCAACAGACAAAACTAGGGTGAAAGCTGTAAGAGTGAATCATTACAGTATAAATCTAATGATGTTCCGTCATCAAAGAGCTGGAAGAAAACTTAAATAATTTAAATCAATAGATCCAGTGTGAATGAAGGCTGCAAAAAGAGAATAATTATACAGCAATGACCCCATTTTGTCAGCAAGCAAAGTATGTGTACCTTAAACATTCATCTTGAAGGAGGAAGGTATGAAATTACAATTATGTAGAATTATTGAAAAATAACAGTCTGATGCGCGGAGAGGTTGACAGGATCGGGTCATAACTGTAATGTGAATATTAGAAAGATTTATCATCATCAAACTATTCTTGAATTGACCTGGAAGAATGCTTGTGAATAATTGTTATACAGATAAATTAAATTGATAAACTAAATGGTTCAAACAACAACTCCAGCCTGTAAAAAAGCTGAAAAAAGGGAATCTTTACAATGTGAATCCCCCACGGTCTTCTACTCAGTAAGCAAAAGCGGCAACCACCAGGCTAGTCGAGCTGCTCAATTTAAATATTGAAACCTTATTTTGTGAAGTTCTTAAGAATACCAATTGAAACACAATGTAAACAAATAAAAGTTAAGAGTCTCATCCGAATCAAATGATTCCAAACGATACGCATTCATAGAAATTAAGTTTAAATAGACAAAAGTAGAAAAATGGAACAATCTCACCAAATCAGTCCAACTGAATCCCTTGCAAGCAGCTATGTAACGCTTGGTGTAGTAGCTCCGATCATAGACCCGCCCTACGGGAATCAATCCTCTGGTCGAATGCAGTCGATTGCTCCATGACGCGAACACGAAGCGACCGCTCACAAAATCATACAACGCGTAAACAAACTGAAATCAAAAACTATCACACGCGACGCCACAAATTTCTGTACCGGGAGCACAAGCGAAGAAAAAAACAAACAACGCAGATAGCGACACTTCTTCTGATGATTTTTTCCAAGTATGTAGGTATCTTAAAAATCTGAAGGAAACTAAATTATATCCTGATTTTTCATGATTTTCTATGATTGAGATTCGAAATTTTAAAATCCAAATGTTGTCATACTTTATTATCTCGAAGAATTTTTATCTCTTAATCAATTCAGGTAAGTTTTCCAAAGTCATTAATTTCGATTTTATTTTTAAGTTCTAAAGATTAAAAGCTGGTCAGCAAGATGACCGCCAGGATGAACGCCGAATCAAGACGAAACGATGCATCAAAGGGAACGAGCCAAACACCATCCAAGAAGACAAACAAGAATTAGTGAAACCAATTTATTGTAACTAGTGTATAAAGACCCGAATAAACCCAAAAAGGGTCTGTAATACATAAAAAAGCTGGTCCATGAGCATGAAACAATTGGTTATTTGGTATTTTTCTATATTGAAAAACCTTTGGTCGATTTTTTTTAATTACTGACATAACTAGGTGAAACATAGATAAAGTGTAAAATTCTCAATTATTTTTTTTCTGACGTAGCACTACGTCTTTAATTTCTATATGGGGGTACACTTTTTGAAAACCGAAAATCGAACATGTAACAAAATTATGAAAGATTTTGAACGTTAACAACTCATCTGCCCCTGGTCCAATTTCAATAATTTTATCACCAATCGATCAGAAATATGACTACGCATCGATATCAATGCTTTCGAATGTTGATTTTCAACAAGAAACTATTGAAAAACTGGAAAATGTCCAGCATTGTCCAAAAGCGTCGAATTAACTAATTACTTACATGTATATTAGACTGATGCAAAATTTGAACGGTTCTTTTCAGGATCACCATAAATTATTGTTGTTTAAGAGTTAATTTTCATTGCTCGTTCGCTCGCCTTGCTTTCTGACAAATATCCCTCAAAGCTCTTTGATAATTTACCCAACAACCAAATGTTTGTGGTCAAAAGCATAATAGTATTGAAGTGGTACATAAACATTCTAATAATGACCGTCGGAGATAAACCAGCCTACGGCTGAAAATCTCCTAAAAAAAAAAACAAAAAAAATATAATAATGGTCGAATTTCACATGGCCTTATCAATTAACTAGAAAAACTTCGAATTAAGGTAAGGCTTTCTCCAGCACGCTAGAAAAACGCAAACAAAATCTCGAATTTATATGTGAATGTCTCGCAATTGGAAAATTTTAGCAGGAAATTCCGACAATAAATTTTTGCTTATTTTTTCATTATCTATTGAATAAACTAAAAATTCCGTGCGTTTTGTGTACGAAAATGCGTAATTTTGCCATCAGAAAAAGAGGCGTTTCCGTGATGGAAAAAAAAATGTTTCCCTAACACAGTCGCTGAATATTGATACCGAGCACGTAATACTACGTCAAATCCACGGTCGTATCTTGGATACAAACTCTTACTTTTTCTGTGTTAGATTAGGTATTTCTGGTTTGGTCACCAACCCAACGTAATCCAAACGGACGTATTCCAAAAGAACGTAAAAAAGCAGTCATACCAATAAATAATGGATTTGGGCGAATTCGAATTTTTTAAAGAAGATATAAATACACGGGAAAAAAGTTCATAAGAGATGCAAAATACGGAGTTTTTTTTTCGAACTATTTCATAAAAATATACTGTCTGTATAAAGAAAGAGAAAAAGATTAGTAATTTCCATTTAATTCCACTACCTAATTTGCGCGTATTTAGTCTACAATGTGCAGACTGCTTTTTGTACTAATACTCGACTGAAGAAGTCATCGCAGCGTACTGTATATAATATACTATATATATTAACCTTGTCAAATCGAACCGAATATAGGGGATTTGATCTAATTTCCATCCTACTAAGCACAACCTACACGCTACCTCTTTTTCTTGAACGGGTTTTAACGATAAATGAAATGTTTCTATCAAATATGACTTCTAAATTGATGCCCCTTTTCATCAATATCGTTGAATTTGATAGAGCCACACATTGTTGAGATATTGTTTAAAATCTAATACTGCTTCTTGATTCTAAATTCGTCCTACGAGTTTCAATTCCGTCCAAACGTATTGAAACGCCATTAGATTTTCTTCGTCTTACGGATAAACGGAGAAAAAGGGGAGTGCTTCTTTTGTTTTGAGAAGCTTTAGACTAAAAGTCTCTTCTACAAAGTTGTTCCTTATAGTTAGGCCCTCATTTTTATAACAATGAATTCTAGGGTGGTTCTTATTATCATTAAAATAAAAAATCTAACTTTTTTGTTTGAATAAATTAATGTATACATTTTCCGGCAAAATTAAAGCTGAGATAATTTCAAACAACTTTGTTGGAATTTTTTTTGTATTTCTTAAATTGACTGATTTAGAGCTATTTTTTTTAATTGAGTTAGGGTGTCTCTAAAAAAAAAACATATGTTTTGCTCTAGTTTTCTTATTTCAAATTTTTGCTCCACAAAGCTTGTTGATATCTTTCGCTGATCAATAGTTATTGAAGTTTTCCTACTAAAAATATGTCCTTTTCAAATGTTAATATCTCGAGTCAAGGCAAACAAAAAAAAAGTGTTTTTACGGAATTTGAAAGGGCGTATGTTATTCTCAATAATATTAAAAATATAGTGTTACGTTATTTTTTAAACTCGCATTAAATCAATTTGAACTTTTTCATATTTTTTACTATATTTGGGTATATCTTTTTTATTAGAAGAGATACAGGCCACAACTTTAAATACAAAACGTTTCTCTTAAAGAGCTTTAAAAGTCTCTAGAAAATGAATTTCATGAGAAATTGTGTATACCTTAATTTATTCAAACAAAAAATTTAGATTTTTAATTTTAATAATAATAAAAACCATCGTAGAATTCATTGTCATAAAAATGAGGGCCTAACAATAAGGAGCAAATTTGTAGAAGAAACTTTTTGTCTAAAGTTTCAATTTCAGGCTCAAAACATATCATTCCTCCTAAATCTGCATTCTGGACCACTGTGCAATGAGCGTAAATATTCATACAATGCGCTCTAATAGGATTTATGTTGTAGCTAATGAACTAACGCATCGGAACGCACGGTGAAATCATTGATATTATTGATCTTTTCTGATCGAAAGAACGGAAATGGGCGATTACGACGAAGTAGCGCTCTACCCTATATATTTTTTCCTTGATTTCTTGTTCTTTTTTTTTCCTTGGATACAAATTTGTTCAAGCTTTTATAAAAATAAACCAAACCATTCACTCGATTTCAGCACTTGATTCAATGTGCTCTTTCAAGTAATTTCATTCCAACTGGTCTGGTAAATTTCCTCTGCCCTGAACATACACGACAATAAATTTACATGTAGAACATTGTCGTAGCAATAAATAATTGAATTAAGATTATCTCTTTTTATTGCACTTTTTCTCTCGCTGGATACCACTTTCCCTCTCGTATTCCGCACGAGTCATGGGTGATTTGCTCGATTTTCCTGTACGCTGGTTTGCAATATTTATGCTACACAGAAACTTCTTCCGTTCCACGACCCTCCTCGCAACGACACAATTGGCAATTGGTGAGTTTACTTATTGTCCCCAAAGTAAGCTTCAAGCTCATGCTCATAGGAATATGCACTTTCGTCCATCCGCGTGTGTAACCCCATCAACGGGGGAGTACAGAGGTGGTCTAAGAAAACAATGTTTCTTCTTTATGGCTTGCTAAAACAAACGCATGACAACCACGAGGTCACGCAACATCTCGTCGCTGGAGATCCCGTGGAACTCACCATCACCATACGACGTACAATACGAGCTCAAACGCGTGCAGACGCGCGGGGAGAACAGAGTGAAAATATTCATAAAACGTGATATAGAATTTATATTTGAAATTTATTCCTTGTTCAACATCATTGGCCAGCAGCAGCAGCAGATCACTTTCGGCTCGACTGCTTGGCCACGCAGCAGGAGATTGTGCGAATGAGAGACCGTGTTGTTTGCCGAACGAGTGAACGAACGAGTATCGCAATGTCACGCAATCTCCCGAATTGGATAGTTTTATCTGATTGCGTTGCTTCGGCCCTGGTGGTGGGTACTCAGGAGCAATTTAAGGACCAGAAGGAAATTGAAAGTCTTCCTTTATCCGGCGATTTGTAGCAGACAACATCTCTAGAAAATTGGATTTGGAGGATTATCATTCTCAGACGCACCGGGCAAGCGGGGAGAAGAAATTATTTACTAATCGGATGCGGGAGGTATATGGTACAGCAAAATAAAGCTAAATGTTTCGTTCAATTGCAAGTTGCAGAAATCCTTAATTATAGAGGAGACAGTACTGGTGATCAAGGGTTCGGTATTGTATGTAAGACCTGTATGAAGTTAGATTTATTTTAGTGAAACGCTCGATTTTCAACTTTTTACCTGGTGAACGAATTTTAGTAAAATTAGTGGCACACGAATGATCCTTACTACGACTAAAACTGAGCAAAATTTCAAGATGTTATGATCATTTTTTTTCAACAAATTAAAAGACGTTTTCCTTGAATTGCTCTAACTTTTTGTAAAATCAACCAAATGTGCCTAATACTGAGACAATAATTGATAAATGTATGCTGAGTCAGCTGCCAAAAATTCAGAAACGTATCTTTTTAACATTTGCTAAAAGAGCCGTTTATCTAAAATTTAAATACAGCTGTACGATCAATTTTGGGATACACTGTATATGTATGTAAAGGATACCAAGGACTTGATCAAGTACGATATCTGGCTGTATTCAATTTACCATTGTAGGAAGGGTTGGCGTCTAAGCAGAGACACTTACGCGTGATCCACGGGAGCAAGAAGAATCTCCATCCAACGATAAAAATGTTCCAACCAGATACAGAACAAGCCATCATACGAGAGGATGACCCAATAAGTGGGGAGAAGTGCCGACCTTCAATTCACGAAATGTTAACAACAAGTTGGCAATTCCAGTCTCCCCATCGGTTTAATTAAATATATTGCCTTGTTCATACTGCAAGCCTTGTTATATGTTATTCAGAATATGGCCAAAGAACATGTTTCCAAGTGACATTGAAAAACATTGCAAGCAAAACGAAACATTGAGCAATAAAGTTGATAAGTTTGACAATGTTTTGTAATAGAAGTTCTATTGTACACTATTATTGAATACACCATCAATTTCATAATACTCATGCTCTAGAATGCAAATTGTTTCGGATTGAAATGAAGAATTGTCGCTTCTCTCATTTGACTTCATTTATTGTTTAAAAGCAAAACTAATCAAATTCAATGGATGAAAACAGTGGTGCCAATTCAAATAAAAATCATCTTGATTTAAAGGTGTTACACAGTACATATTTTTCAACGACAATTCATTTTGTCTCTAAACGCAAATCACTTGAAAATCAATGATAAATCGCTTCGATTCGTAGTACCGCATGACAGACTAAGTCAAGTGCAAGAGCATTTGGATTAGATATGACAAATTTTTTACCGTAAATTTATTGTACAAAAACTGAAACAAATCAGGATCGCGTGAAACGGATGAAAAATTAGTGGACATTTCCTATGGGTAATAATACTTCGACGATGCGGTAATGAGAATCTTCAGTATCAATATTGGAGGTGGACAAATTCCTAGAGCTTACAATCCTATTGGATGGTAAGAATTCAGCACAGCACACCTGCTGCTGCCAATATGAACCACTTTCAATAATTTGGTTCCCTTTTTTCAATAATTAAGCCTTAGAATGGCGGTTTTGCATCATTTTTTAATTCAATATACAAAAAAAAATAGAAGCATTGGTAATGTTGATTTGCGGCTATTATGTTTCCTTAATGCTGAGTTCAGACAGCGAAAATTTCTATTGATTTTTGCATTCACAGCTATACATTTGAAATGCTCATAAACGGCAAGAAGCATCTGCAATTTAATTATGAGGTTGCCTGGGAAGCAGGCATGTATAAACACAACACTATACTGCGTACTTTCTTTTTTACACACAATCAAGGCATTACATTTTACCAAAGACATCATATCAAGAAGACTAGCAACTCTTCCATTTTCTCAAACGACCGGTATGAGACAGGCAAAATCGCGTCATCTGCCGCTCAAAGGTAAATGCTCCGAACGAATTGGATAGCAAAGGTTCCATCCTCAGACGAAAGGTTTGTGTATTTGCTTATTTGTTTATGCGTTGCTTTCATCTTCGCTCGAGAACAGCGCTGCTGTGTCTGTCGCTCGGATTCAGGCCAAGTTACCAGTCTTCTTGATATGTTGTCTTCGATTTTACGCTTCGTGCCAGTGCTCGACAGCAAAAACAAAACGTAGCAAACAAGGCACCAGTGGCGGTACTTACCTTCCCAATCAGGCTAAAGACTTGTTATCCTCTGCTGTCCGAAGAAGTTGTCTCCACTCTACTTGATCCATGGCCACACTTCGCCAGACTCGTAGTCTGCGAAGGGTCCGCAGGTCGCCTTCTACTTGGTCGATCCACCTTGCCCGCTGCGCGCTTCTTCTTCTTGTTCCTGTTGGGTCGCTTTCTAGAACCATTTTCACTGGGTCGTCGTGCGGCATTCTTACGGCATTTTATTCGACCGGAGCGTCCTCCGGAGTCCAAAGTAGGCACGATTCCCTGCCATAATGCGTCTTTGAATTTCTCTGCTGCCCAAATACACGAACTCATCCACCACCTTGATTTCGTCTGAACTCGGGGTGGAAGGCTAACATTGTCTTCCCTAGAATCTCTTCCTTTCAGGTATTTTGTCTTTGATGCGTTGATGGCAAGTCCAATGCGCCTAGCTTCAGCCTTCAGTCTGATGTACGGCTCCGCCATCGTTTCAAAGTTCCGTGCCATGATGTCGATGTCATCGGCAAAGCCAAGAAGCTGGATAGACTTCCTAAAGATCGTGCCACTCGTGTCTATCCCTGCTCTTCTGATCACACCTTCATACGCGATGTTGAATAGCAGACACGGAAGTCCATCACCTTGCCGTAACCCCCTTCGAGATTCAAAGGGACTCGAGAGTGTCCCCGATACTCGAACAAAGCACATCACTCGATCTATCGTCACGTTGAACAATCGCATCAGTTTATCCGAAAATCCGTAATCGTGCATAATCTGCCATAGCTGATCTCGATCGATTGTATCGTATGCGGATTTGAAATCTACGAACAAACGATGTGTGGGCACGTTGTATTCGCGGCATTTCTGCAGAACCTTCCGAATCGCGAAAATTTGGTCCGTGGTAGCGCGAGCACCCATGAATCCCGCCTGGTATTGCCCCACGAACTCTCTTGCAAATGATGACAGGCGGTGGCATAGAATTTGGGAGAGTACCTTGCAGGCGGCGCTCAGCAGTGTGATCGCGCGGTAGTTGCAGCAATCCAACTTGTCGCCCTTTTTCTAGATTGGGCATACAACACCTTCCATCCACTCCTCCGGTAATATCTCCTCCTCCCAAATCTTGGCAATTACCCAGTGCAGCGCTCTAGCCAGTGCTTCACCACCGTATTTTAATAGTTCACTTGATAGTTGATCTACACCAGTTGCTTTGTTGTTCTTCAGCCGACGATCTCCTCCTCAACTTCTTGAAGATCAACGGCCGGTTGCCGGTCGTCTTCTGCACGTGCTCCAAGGTCTGTTGCCGTGCCACCTTCGTTTTCTACTGCATCACCGTTGAGTTGCTCGTAATATTACTGCTTTCACCTCTCAATCACCTCACCTCGCTTCAACACAGAACAGAAGGGGAATGCAAACAAATCGGTGAATCAAAAAGTTCCACATGGGCTTTCTAGGTGCGCTAGTGTTTTCCAATGATCCAAAGTTCCCCTTCTGTTCTGTGGTAGAAACTTAGTGGAAAATTCCATACGAATTGCTCACAAGCAAATGAAAACTACTTTGATTCGCTTAACCTACTTTTGGAATCCTGCACTATAGTGCCGTGATGAGTGAAAAGAACTTGTACCGTGTAGGATTTTCCGTGAAAGATTATCTTCTTACACGAGGTAGCTCTTGTACGCCTTTAGCATCATCCACATTCTAAGCGTTGAGCGACGAGTGGTCAAAGCATTGGTCTCATAATCAGCGAATCCAAACACGTAAAGCAACAAGCGATACAGACAAAACTGTTGCTACGACTACCATGACAAACTCGCTCTGTAATACCCCGTACAGACTATGGCTTATCTCGATGAACATTTCAAAAGGTCCTATCTGCTTTGATCGATTCTCTTCATCGACTTTCTCTTTTGATAACCACGCCTACGCAAACATATTTCGTGCTCTTTTTGCCACACAGTTTGGTAGCAGAAGTTATTGTCTTGCGCTTAGAACTTTGAACACAGCAAGAATGCTTTTGAAATTGAGTTATAAACGAAAGAGATAGTCGATGAAGAGAATCGATGAATGCAGATAGGACCTTTTGAAATGTTTATCTAGTTATATCATGTAATTTAGACTGTCTTGCAATGAGCACTCATACATCTAGTTTTCACTGGAAATCCTATGCATGAGTGCTCATTGCAAGGCAGCCTAAATTACATGATATAACCCGGAAAAAAATAACCATACAATTACCATAAAATAAAATACAGTTACAAGTAAATCTATTGCCAACAATCGATCTTATTGTGTGTATATAGTACACGAAGTTTTAGCATATTGTTATTACAATATATGTACAATACGTCCCATATAGTAAGAGTTTTCAACAATAGAACAACAATACAATTAATGGTAAATGGTTCAAGTTTGTTCGGGAAAAAGTGATTTTTCGTATGGTTAAGATACATAACGACCCCCTTAATCTATTGTATATTCCCCAATTTACCATAGATTCTATTGTAGAAACAATACATTCTATTGTTATTTTATCGTTGTGGATAATACGATTTATTGTAAATACCATAAACTCTATTGTATGGTTACAATACATTTCATTGTACCTCTACGGTTATTTTTTTTACGGGAAGCCATAGTCTGTACGGGGTATAACATAGCTCGATCGGAGTGGTAGAAGGATAATGATATACAGTCACCCCAGTATTATGGGTCACCCACAATTATTGGCCACTTCCATTTGATTAACTCACAGAACTGATTGACCCATAATATTGACTAGCTGGCCCATACTACTAAGGTGACTGTACTGCTTGCCTGCTTTGTTGCAATATACACCGATGAGGACATAGCTTGATCTGAATCGAGAAAAGACATCACAAAAAATTCCCATTAACACACGCGTATCATCTTCGGCTTAACTTCGTAAAGCAGCTTGCCAACTATTTGCTTGTTTCCTTCTACCGACCCTAGTGAGCTGTGTCGCACGGGCTGCTTGTCATAAAAAAGAAGGAAGAAGAGAACATCATTATTGCTTTCCACGTCTGACATAGCGTTATCATTCGGTTTGTTGATCGCTTGTTATTTTGTCATTTGGAGATATTTTTGATTCCTTGCTCATACTACTTACGTCCATGGTTCGAGGTAGACCACACCTGCTCTGCCCACCTTCATCATTGTTTGCCATCATTATTTATCATAAGGTAAATCTTTTAAATTTGGTTTCTTATGGCTAAAAATCATAACGCTACCTTACGAAGCTTTTGAGCCCAAGGGACCATCTACCATGATTAATCAAAAATATACAAATCACCAAATAGGGTTAACAAACATAAATTCAAAATGGGTGAAATTGCACCCATTATTGCGTATTTTCCAGTTCCAGTGTTAATTATGTTACCAAGCTTTTGCGTTAATTTTCCTTCAGATGTCACTGCTGCTCTTAATGGTGACATCTATCAGAAATTACGCATACTCTTAGTTCCGTTAGTTGTTAACAGAGGACAGTGCGGTCAAAACTTGTATGGTATCTCGATTGTAACAAGTTTTTTTTTTTTTGCGATTTTGGGAAACTAGGAAATTCTGTAAAATACCCCACAATTAGGGTATTTTTGGAATCGGAGTGACGTGAAGGGACCGAAGATCCGTGTCTGACGCCATTTTGATATCCAAGATGGCAGCTTGCGGTTTCAGAAAAACTGGAAAATACTGGCAAATACCCCACAATATGGGTAGTTTTAGAATCGAGGTGACGTGTAGGAACCGGAAATCGATATCTGTTGCCATTTTGAAATCCAAGATGGCAGCTTCCGGTAACAGTAAAACTTGGAAATTCAGTGAGATACGCCACAGTATGCGTATTTTTGGAAGCAATGTGACGTGCAGGAAGCAGAAATCGATGCCAGACGCTATTTTGAAATGCAAGATAGCGACTGGCGGTTACAGAAAAAATTGGACCTTCCGTCAAATACCCCACAATATGAGTATTTTTGGAATCGAAGTGACTTGTAGGGACCGAAAATTGATGTATTATGCCATTTTGAAATCTAAGGCTTCCGGTTAAAGCAAAGCTTGGAAATTCTGCCAAATACCCCACAATATACGTATTTTTGGAATCGGCGTAACATGTAGGGACCAGAAATCGATTCCTGACGCAATTTTTAAAATCCAAGACGGTGGTTTCCGGTTATAGAAAAACTTGGAAATTCGATCATTTACCCCACAATATGGGCATTTTTAATATCGCAGCGACATGTAGGAACCGGGAATCCGTGTCTGACGCCATTTTTAAATCTAAGAGGGTGGCTTCCGCTTACAGAAAAACTGGAAAATATTGTCAAATACCCCACAATATGGATCGTTTTGGAATCGGGGTGACGTATAGGAACCGGAAATCGATGTCAGGTGCTATTTTTATATCCAAGATGCCAGCTTCCGGTTGCAGAAAAATTTCAAAATTCTGTGAAATACTCCACAATATGGATATTTTTGAAATCGGAGTGACATATATGGACAGGTAATCGATGTCTGGTGCCATTTTTTAATCCAAGATGGTGGGTTCCGGTTACAGAAATACTTGAAAATTCAATCAAATACCCCACAACATGCGTATTCTTGGAATCGGCGTGACGTGAAGAGATCAGAAATCGATGCCTGACGCCATTTTTAAATCCAAGATGGACTCTCGGTTAGAGAACGCTTGGAAATTCTGTCGAATACCCCACAATATAAGTAGTTTTGGAATCGGGGTGACTTATAGGCACCAGAAATCGATGTCTGACGCCATTTTGATCCAAGATGTTGGCTGGATGCCCTCATGGCGTCAGACATGTATTTCCGGTCCCTACACGTCACCCAGAATCCAAAAATACCCATATTGTGGGGTATTTGACAGTATTTTCTAGTTTTTTCGAACCAGACTCCACCATATTGGATTTAAAAATGAAGTAAGATATGCATTATCGGTTCTTACAAGTCACCTTGATTCCAAAAATATCCATATTGTTGGGTATTTGACAGAATTTTTCTGTTTTTTTCTGTAACCGGTTGCCATGTTGAATTTCGAAATGGGTTCAGACATGAGTTTTCAGTCCTTATACGTCGTCTCCATTCCAAAAATTCTCATATTGTGGGGTATTTGACAGTTTATCCAATTTTTTCTGTAACTGGATGCCGCCATCTTAGATTCAAAAATGGCGTTAGACATCGATTTCCGGTTCCTATACGTCACCCAGATTCCCAAAAATACCCATATTGTTGGGGTATTTGGCAGCATTTTTCTGCTTTAAAAAAACCGGAAGCAACCATGTTGAATTTCAAAATGGCATCAGATATAGATTTCCGATCCGTACATCCCAAGTAGCATTTCTTGTTTTATTTCACTCTATTAGTGGTTTTTGAGATCAATTTTATAAAACCGTCAATAAAATTAATAGCTCCAGCACAACCTTCTGATAACCGCTATAAGATCGTCTTCCAGCTTAGTGGACCACTCTTGATAAGGTTTATAAAGCATGTTTGAGAATCACAATAAAGCTGTCTTAAAACCTTTTGAGGTTATCATAGCCTCTTTAAGAGTAATATTGTATCCAAGCAGTTTTATTACGCTTTGGTGAAAATCAGTTATAAATCCAATTTAATTTTAATTGCATCAAAGCAACCGCCATAAATTAGCTTGTTGTTGTTCTGTTCTGCTGAAACTTTTTTTTCCATATGGTAATCTTTAGCTGTAAAAATAGGTTTGAGTGTTGGTGACAAGATCACCATGCAATCAATTTTGTTTTATGGCGACATAAGTGAAAATTTTAAAGAAAATAGATGCCTTTTTAGAAGTTCCAAAACATATGCGCTTGAAATTGTATCGTGCATAATGGGATAATATGAGCGTTAAATAAATGCGCCTCCAAAATAATTCAAGTTTACAAAAAAAGTTGTTTTAGAAATAAAAATAATTTGATGGAACCATCTTAATTTAAAAAAATGAATAAAAAAAAAATAGATCTCAATAAATAAATTCATACCAATGCACGCTGGAAATCAGTTCAGATCTCTAATTCAGCCATTATTTTATTGAAATTTCTTGGATTTTATTCAAAGGCTAATGGGATTTTCATAATGACAGTATGGCGACAGAGGACAGCAGGCAAGAAAAACACCAAGCGCAATTTCTTAAAATGTCTAATGCTTACTTTTTTTTTGCTTTATTAGAGAGATTTTCCCTAATGCTTACATTGGATGGAAGCAGAACAAAAAAGCATAATGCATGATTTTATTTCGAGCACTATTTTCTTTTTACAAGTTCCTATTTTTTTATTTGAGGGTTAAGGTATATTCCTATTCTAAGGGTGCAATCGCTAAATTTTACAAACATTTGGAAAAGTTTTGAATGGTACATTAAACTTTATGAAAAGTTATGCGTGATTTCAACTTTTTTGACCTAGAGCTGTCACCATTCCATGTATTTCGACCAAGATGAAAAAAAAGGAAAGAAAATTTTCAATGCTGATTGTTTAATTGTTGTGACCATCCACGACTGTAAATCTGATAACTCCAGATAACTATATATTTCCTCTTCATGAGTCATTTTTGGTGTAGCAATGCGTCCTGTCGAAGTGTAGATGGTACAGAATGGTGAGGAGGCACACTCTTTACAGCTTCCTTTGTGACATCCGCAGAAAATGCAGCGGCATTTTTTTTTTCTTAGTTGGAGTTATTCACGAAGGTTTGCGGCTGACTGTAGCAAATAAACGGACTCATGCTGAAAATTTTGTTGATTTTCTATGCGCTCCGCTTGGAAGTCCTACCTGAAAATTTTGATTTTTTCTATGTTGTAAAAATAAACCGCCCATTTATACTTTTGACAAGTTGCCACTGAATGCTCATAAATAATTGTTTTTAAATAACTGTTTCATGGCCAACAAGTTTTATTGCGCTTACTTTTATAAAAATAGAAGGATTTATTTTTAGGTTTTATAAGGGCAATTCATAATGTTTTTTTTTTTTATACTTCAAGGCAATCATAAAATCTTTCATAAGTGAAAATAGCATAAGCATCAGTTGGTTTTTTTATTAGCTTTATAGGGGTTTTGTAGATAGCTATGAGAATGTTTCATGACTTGCATTGTATATGACCTCATAAAGCTGTAGGTAATGGTTGCAGCTGCAATAAAACCTTTATACATTTTGAATATAGCCAAGCAGCTCTAGATTTGTTACTTGGGATGTCTCCCCGATTTTAAAGTTACCCATATTGTGGGGTCTTTGACAGTATTTCCCAGTTGTTGTGTAACCGGATGCCGCTATCTTGGATTTCAAAATGTGGCAGACATGAATTTCCGGCTCCACAATGTCAATCCGATTCCAAAAATTCCAATATTGTGGGGGTATTGATAATATTTTTACGAAGTAAATCCCAAATAACGAGGTTTGTTTTACGCACTTACGGTTTGGTTCGTAAATGGAGGTTCCAGTGTATATGCAGTTAGATTTAGATCCGAAGTCCTTCCTTTTTTACATATTCTGCCTAAAAATTACTTTCAAAGCCCCGCCCCTGACGAAAATTCCCGCATTATTTCAAGAATGAGGCGGGGCAGAAAGTATATATTGTACAGAATATGTAAAAAAAGGAGGGAATGTAAATCTATATTCATATATAGAGGTACCAGACATGTTTTGCATTTTTTAGTTTGTGAGAGGGAAATCATAACTAGAGTGTGATCAAAATACATGGCATTTTGAGAAATTGATCTCGTGAGAGCAAATTTTCTCTCTCATATTTTAATTTTTTGGTACTCTGGGGACTAGCAGTAAAGCGGGTAAAACCATAGAGGTAACTCTAAGATAAGAAGGTCCCGAAATAACGTGCTCAACTTTTTGGTTCAGCTCTGGTACTCTCTTCGGTCCCAAGCTATTCGATTCACCCCTCGAAACATAGGAAAAACCAATAACCCCTCATTTTATCTGTCAAACTTTCATAGCGAATCAAAACAAACATTGCGTAGTACTAGAATTTTGACTAGAATGGGGTACATTAATCGTTTGCTTGGGACCAATAGGCTAGTCAAGTAGTGAGCCAATTTAAAATTGTTTTTTTTTTCCCGTGTTGGGGACATAATACCACCGTGACCATAACTTTGATCTATTGTGGTGTATGCTCTTTTGATTTTGCCGTAACGCAATGCCAAGATGCTATTTATATGAGCAACCACCACTACTGTTGTTGGCAATTATCCCAAACAGGTAATGCATTCCTTATGAAATGTATAACTTGATTGGGAGAAGCAGCCCAGATTTCCCAGGGTTCCATAAGCCCGTCGTTTGTGAAATAGTGCAACGCAGTCACACAGCAAATGTTTATAGCTCTCACTCTCTAGTTTACAAAAACGGCATCTGTCTTCATCAACTTTTCCGGTAAGTTTAAGGTAATATTTACTAGGACAGTGTCCTGTAATCAAACCAGTATATGTACTCAAATCGTGTTTCGATAAGGTCAGCAGTTTTAGTGTGTGCAAAGCGTTGGGCTCTATGAAACGTTTTGATTGCCGGGCATTTAAGGTATTATTCCAGTTGCACTGTATCTTTATTCTTTCCCAGTTATTGAACTCCATTTTAAGAGCACAAAAAGATAATCCTAAAAATGGTTCAGGTCCAATAAATTGCATTGATGATCCCACTTTAGCCAATTGATCAGTTTTTTCGTTCCCTTCGATTCCGCAATGACCAGAAACCCAGTATAGGTTAACCTTATTGCAGTAGGACAAATGCTGCAATAGCTTAGTGCATTCCCAAACCAGTTTTGGAGTGCAAGTTTTGGACTTTAGAGCATTCAACGCCGCTTGGCTATCTGAACAAATACCTATGTTTGCATTTTAATAATTTCTTTTTAAGCAAATCGTGGCACATTCTAGGATGGCATATATTTCAGCTTGAAATACTGTTAGCCATTTTCCCATCGGCACCGATAGGCTGATCCTAGGACCACTTATTTCAGCCCCAACCATATTATCTTGTTTCGATCCATCCGTATAAAATACTATTGACCCAGGACGAAAAGATGGCTCTCCTGTATTCCAATCATAACGAGTCACTTCAGGAACTTTGAATTGGTGATTGAAGTTGTTACGCTTTAACATCCAGTCTTCATTCATTAAAATTAGTGGACTTATTTGAAACTCTTTTAAAATCTGTCCAATAAGATCTCCATCAAAGAAATTCATGGACCGTTTGAGCCTCAGAGCCCTTTTCATTGCATCCATTTGAATAAATTGATGTAAAGGAAGAATATTGAGTAGAGCATCTAATGCCTTCGAAGGAGTGCTACGCATTGCTCCAAAATCGTTAGTTTCGTATTGATTGTTGGTAAAACTCTATGGGAAAAATAATTTTTATTTAGTTGTAGCTTGTTTAACAATAATTTCTAGCGGCGCCGGTGGTGTAGTGGTAAGCGTGATTACCTCTCACTCCAGCAGGCCTGGATCCAATCCCCGTCGGTGCCCCCGGGATGTTCTGAGGTATAACATCTCTGATCTGAGTTAAGTAAAGCCGTTGGTCCCAGGTGTGGAAGCTGACTCCCTGGCGGTAGCATTGGTGCCCAGCACGGAAAACAAGATCGAAGGAAAACAAAAAGGAAAAGGATTTCTTTCACTTTTTTTACCTGAATATGCAGCGAATGCGAATTATTCCCGCTTCTCTCAAAATGGAGATCAGCGGGACAGCGCCGTCTCTGTGGAAAATGGCCTGACGATATGATTAAATGAAGCGATTTGGATGGAATGAGTGAAATTATCAACACCATGTTGTCAACATTTCGTGGATAAAGGGCGGGCTCTTCTCCAAACACATTGGGGGATTCTTCTGTTTGACGGCTTGTTTTATGATCAATTGTATGATCATGATTCTGGAAGGATTTTTTTTTAACTTTCTCGTGGAGGCGTATAGGTGAATTTGCCTATCGATTCACTCAATCCGTTTTTGGCCGTGTGACTTATTTAGAACAATCAGAGGTTATAAAGCTTGATCAAATCAAATAGTGAGGAGAGCCCATTGCTATCGACTTAGTTTCCGTGCTACAATTAGTGGTAGACAATTATGATCATCATCATCATAATCGTAATAATTGGTAGTAGCTTATCTGTTTTATAAGAAACTCACTTAATGTTCTTAAGACTCAAAAAATAATCGGCCTCAACTCATTGGAAATGATAAAAGACTGCATCAATTTAATTTCCATTAACAGTACTTACACGTGCTGACTGACTGGCAACAGTGATGAAAGGGGTGTCAAATTCAGTTTCTCGTGCCAAAGATCTGGTTGACCTTTCATCGCAATCTTAAACAGAGATCCGTAAATTACTTTTTAATATTTCAATTTGATCGCTAAATGAAGGAGAAAATTGATGCTCTTCCATTGTCGTTGCCTACGGTTCTTTCCAGTTTTTTTTTCTCTTCCCGTTCATCGGCAGCTTTCCCTCGATTAGTTCTCCATCAATAAATAGATGGGAAGACGAACGGCTTTCTGAAATTGATACTGGCTGATAGGTTGTTTTTTCTCCTCGTCCCCAGTTTCTTCTCAGCTCAACTCGGATCTTGGTCCTTAAAAAACAAAAGAAGGCAAATTTACATCTCACTGCATTCTGAAAGGAGCCTTGAAGTAGAAAAAAAAAAAGAAATGAAGAGTAGATCATTAATTACAAATTTACGCCTCTGCTCCGTCGAAGAGGATTATGCTTTCTTGTAAAAGATTGAAAAGAGCTCCCACACGGATGAAATGCCACCGAGAGACGAAAAAAAAACTTGATGGTTTCTAATGACTCATGATGGCTCTCGATTGAGAGGAAATTCGCCCCGGGAGAAGGAATACAAAAAGCATTTCCCTTTTTCACGGATAATGTAAGTGCACGTTAAATGGATATTTAATTCAATTATCACCTATCATTCCTGGAATGCCGTGCTTCGTTCTGAGTGAGGGAGGAGCTAGGCGTCTTACTCATCCTGTTCGGGACTATTAATATCAATTTTTTAAATGAACCATGTGTTGACAGAGCGAGCACGGTGACGGCTCATTGGGCTGCCGTAATGTGCGCCAAAATGAGCTCATGATTAAAACAGTCAAATGATTCGATTACGGCATCCCGGCTGGATCCATGCCTAGTGCGACAGATTCCAACGTGTGTCGATAATCAAATTAAGCCGAATGTGTATCGTCACTAGCTTTGATTGGATTTTCCTCGGAAGTCAGCTAACTGTCCCCCTATCCTAAGTTCCTAGGCGCACGTCAGTTGACAGTTGTAAACACAAGCAGTTCACAGGACTTCACCCTTTATATCGGAATCTCCCATCTCGGGCTGGTGAAGCGAAAGAGAATATTTATTCATTAAATGACTTACTTTTGTGGCTTCCATTCGCCCCGGCTCTTGAAGGAAATGTGATTCGCGTACTTGTCGTTACGGGAGGAAAAACTCCGCAGCGAGGATGGAACAATCCATGTGTGTGGCGAAGAATCACAGCAGCAGTGGATCTATCCAATCAAGGGAAAACGTTTCACGGTTATTCTCTTCGGGAGCGTTCATTAAGGACGTCACGCTAAATTTAGGAAAAATCACCCACCTTTTGTCACGTTTTTCCTATACCTAATACATTGCTTGTCACACATTAGTAAACCCCCCTCCCCCACTTAGAGCGTGACGTACTCAATGGACGATCCCTTAGGGAAATGAGAGGGAGAAACTCTACGAATAAAAGCGAAACAACAACAACGACAACGAAACACCAAAGAAGAAAAAATATCCATGATAGTGTAATAGTTTTCCTAGCTTCGCATCCCATCCCTTCAGTTATATCCGACATGAATGCCAAAGCATTGCTACTTCACGATTACCGCTGTGTACGGTATACTAAAATAGACATACACATGGGTTCATTATGCTAGTAAAACTTATGTAGAACGGTATGGAGAGCATGCAAAAACGTAAATGTTCTTTTATCCTGAATCTTTCGGATAATGATAACTAGAGTATACATTTTTTATTCCTTTGCACTGCTGCCACTCAGGAGAAGCCGAATGGGCTAGTGTAACAGTGCACAGTGGTCCAGAATGCAGATTTAGGTGGAATGATATGTTTTGAGCCTGAAATTGAAGCTTTAGACTAAAAGTCTCTTCTAAAAATTTTCTGCCATTTTAGGAAACCAAAACGCCCGGTTTATCATCTGCATTACTTTATCTTTACCAACCATGAGAAGACGCGTCAGTGTGCAACTGCATCTAGGTTGTTGGAGAATAAATGCAAAAAACAAGGTTGGACACGAGTAAGGACCTCAACGTTCCAAAGGCTTCGAGATGCTGCAGACTGAAATTGTAAACTGAATCTTTTTTATTTTGTTTTGAAGACTATAGAGCGGACTTGCAATGGCGGAAAACCCGTTAATAACCTTTCGGATGTAACTTAGCAGTCCCATAAACCGTTGTAGACTTTGTGCGTTTTGTAGAATTGGTAAATCCCGAACAGCCTAACATGACGATCACATGGGCGGATCCGATTTGAGTGGATATCATATCCGAGAAACTCTACTTGAGTAACTAAAAATCGACTTTTGTCCGAATTTAATTCTAAACCGTTATCTTTGAGACCTGAGAAGATACGACGAAGAAGCTCTAGATGCTCATCTATACACAAAAGAATATCATCGATAAAAACAACGAACTCCCCTGACCTGCTGAACTTATTCAAAATTTTCGCCTCGTAGCGGCAGAAGATGGACGATTGGTGTTTACGAATAGAGTTTGTAAAATTCGAATTGTCCGATTTCGGTAACGTCTTCGGTAACGGTAAAGCCTTCCATCAACTTGACATGGAAAAATCCATTCATCATATCTATTTTGAAGAAATAAGTTCATACCCTCTAGCTTAGCAACCTGGTCCTTAATTACCGGAAGGGGAAAACGATCTCACTCGACCAACTTATTTAATATCATGAAAGTTACGCACAAACGATAACGACCGTTCCTTTTCTTGACAAGAACCACTCTACTCGAGTATGGTGACTTACTTTCACGTATCGTACCATCAGCTAACCACCCTCCCACTATCTCATCAACAACATCTCGCTCAAATTTACTCAATCTTTCTGGGGAAACATTGAAGTATTTATCCTTCTTTAAACGAATCGCAGTCATATATTCAACTGCCTTTCCAACGTCCGGTTGCTTATGTCTGTAAAAAGTTTCGAAATCTGCATTAACTAGCATTCTGTGCCGAGTAGTTTCATTATTATCGTCCACCACCTGTCAAGCAGTCATCGAACGCTACTTTCATCAGGTTTTGATCGAATGCATCAACCTCCGACTCATTCCTTCTTCGTCAGTGCCGATCGCCTCCTTGTATACTGGACCTCGAGACGTCTCTCTTTCGTTGGCTGCACTCATCGCTACCTTCATCCTGGGTTCCACTGTTTTGCCTTCATCCGATTTCTTGCAAACACAAACTACAGCGTGGACGACGTTGGCTGGTCTTACTGCTATTCCGTTTGCTCCAATCTTAACACCAAATCTGGAATGACGTGCTAGCTGGCGTGTTGTATATGAACATCCATCTTCACCCGTTTCAACAAGCTCTACACGGTGCTGTATTCGTTCGCTGCAATTTGATCAATTCAATCCACTAATGATGTACTTGACCACCAAAGTTTCCGAAATTTTTCCGTTACTGGCGATGTTCTGAACCCGGAGTAACATAAGTTACGAAGTTTTCCTGTGGCACCACCATCAGCTCCCTGTGGATATCTGCTTCATCGTAGTAACTCGGGAAAGCCGTCAGTAACATAAACCCATGGAAGCCGAAAATTCTCTCTTCTACTGAACTGTACCACAACTTTGCCGGACCAGTCAACCTTGTGGATGCGTACAAAAGCGTGGCGTTATCCGTCCATCCGTACAATGTCTGGTAATGCTTCACTTTCGGAATCCAATTAGCTGCATCGTTCGTTCCATCGAACTAGCTAATTATGGCTTTCACTTCTTCCGGATGCAGCTTAAGCCTCCTGCTGTCCTTGAGGAATAGAATTCATTGACACGTCAACGTTATTCGCTTCCCGCTTTCCGTTCGTCCGTAACGTTTTATCGTCGCTTGATTCATGGCATCCGTTCCAAGATGGCGCGTCTAATTTTCACCAGGCAAATAGCATGATCCGGTGATTTCGTTTTTCGTTCCAAGCCTCGTACCGTCCGACGTCAGCCTCGCTCGGCCGCCGTGGATGAACCTTTATCGTTTAAAATCCGTCTTCAGCACGATTAAATTTCTTTATCCCAATTCTGATATTTGTGTAGATTTTATTCCGAATCCTTTTACCAAGCTGGCTGTACATGAATGAATGCAGGCGACAGCGAGTGTGGAAAACCAGCATGCTGGAAATTAGCCAAAGTGATTCCAATACACAAGCCTGGCAAAGATCTTACCAGTGCCAAAAGCTATCGCCCAATCAGCCTCTTGTCCCCTCGAAGCTATTCGAAAAGTTGATACTCAGCCGTTTGCTGGTGTTTTCAAATGATAATAACATCTTTCTCAAAGAGATATTCGGGTTTAGGAAAGGTCACTCTACCATCCACCAACTCGCATGGGCTACTAACATCATCAAGCAGAATAAGTCCGTTTCCAATACAACTTTCAACTTTCCGATCTACCTCGTGAAGATCACCAAAAACTACTTGTCGGGCAGATCATTCCAGGTCTACTTGAACAATGTCCCCTCTGATACGTTCAACGTTGATGCAGAGGTCCCTCAGGGTAGCCTGCTTGGGCCTATCCTATTCAACATTTTCACGTTAGACGTTCCTCTCCTGCCGGGTGGTGGTATCCTGTCTATGTTCGCAGATGACACCTTCATCATCTATAAGGGTCGAGTGATCCGTGCTCTGGCGAGTAAACTACAATCAGGCCTGGATGTTCTGTCCGACTATTTCAAGAGCAGGAAGATTTGTATCAATGCAGCTAAAACACAAACCATTCTGTTTCCACACTCGAATTCACCTCGGCTTGTTCCGCCTGCTAACGTCAAGATCCATCTTGATAGCACTCCCATTGAATGGTCGAGTGAAGTAGTCTACCTTGGTCTCACCCTCGATAGCAAATTGCTATTCCGATCCCATGTGGACAAGACATCCACCAAGTGTAACATCTTGATCAGGTCGCTCTACCCTCTGATAAACATGAAGTCCACCCTGTCCCTCAAAAACAAGCTTGCTGTCCACAAGCAAATCATTCTGCCGGCTATTGAGTATGGTATGCCAATCTGGGAGAGTTGTGCAAAGTGCCACCACTTAAAGCTTCAGAGGATCCAAAACAAGATCCTCAGAATGATCCTTAACAGTCCACCGCGAACTCGTAATTCTGAGATTCACCACCGGGCCGGTCTTCAAACACTCGAGGAGCGGAAGACTTCCACGCTGGAAAGGTTCAGAGTCGCCTGTCTGCGATCAAACCACCAGATCATTCGTGATTTGGCAACCTAGTATAAGTAGTTAGGTGCTCAAGTAGGTAGGTTATCAAATTTTTAAATTCAAACTAAAACAATCCCACAAAGGGTATCCTGTAAATTAGCGCTAAACGCAATCATCACATTAGAATAACCAATTAACTAGAACAAAGATGAAGAGCCAAAGGCTAACCAATTGAAATGTTAAATCAAATGTTGAAACATAAAACCCAGAAAATAAACGTAAATTTTACTACTACCAGCGAGAAAAAAATATAGCGGCTTTAGTAAAACATTATATCAGTGATTTAGTCAAATTATCTTAACCAAAAATAGTAGAAATTCTCATAAGTGATCATTACCAAACGTATCCCATGACAATTTATTGCTCACTGCGTGTTTATGATCATTTCTTCGATTATATTTTATATTTTATTGCAATACCTTTCGTGGATCTTTCATAGCATCGTAATGTTTGTGTACTTTGCGCGATAGGTAGCCGGTTTGACAGTTCAATAGGTAGACTTGGCGTGACTCATTATACACCGACTCTAGGGTGCTCATATTGCCCCGTATGGTTGTTGATCGGAGCAAAAACTGAAATTTTTCAAACATAATCATTTATTCAGTCTATCATTCCAAAACCACAACCAAAACGGCCCTTTTCAGGGCCACCAATAATTCGACAAAGAGTTAGTTTTGAAGACAATTTCTATCCAGAATATCACAGTTACACTTAAATTTGGGGACTATACTGGGGTGTGGGAACACTGGAAGGGGAGATGCTGTCTGTCTTCGAACTACCAACATCATTCCAAAGCTCCTCCAGGGCGACAGAGTAGAGCAAACCCAACAACATCAGCCCAACAAAACGGCCCTTTTCAGGGCCACCAAACTTTCGCAAAAGAGTTATTAAGGAATATTCCTAAAATATAATATACACAATTAAATACAACACATAACAGACGTTATCCAACGCTAACCCTGCGGTCGTATCTAGTATACAACCCTTCCAACTTTTTGTATCTTACCAATACAAAACAAGCTCATAACATCTAATTATTGCATAATACAGAAAAAAAAAACATTGTTTTAGCTGAAATGAGTATTTGCAACCTTGCCTGATAGTGGGATTAGTATGCGTGGGTGAGCTACCAGTTACGTCAGTTTCAATGCATCGACGATCAAATGCATTGTTTACAAAAGCTGATAAGTCCCTTCGAAAAAAAATAATCGAGAAATGTTCCATCACGTTGCTTTGCGATAGGCTTATTAATTCTTCCGAAGCAAATTTTCAAAGTGACCCTTCATCCGAGCTCCTTTTAGCGTAGCCCATTGCATGTGTGCCAACATCCTATCCACTTCTTTCCGGAAGATCTGTTTCAATTCATCTTACTTAACGTGATGCGAATGGGGATGTGTACATCTCCGTTTGCCAACAGTCCGTGGGTGCTAGCCGTTACTTCTGCTACCGATACCCGTGTGTCGCATGTAAGTGAATTCAGTCAGAGCATAGTTCGCAATGTCTCAACTGCTCCCTGTACTTGTGTACATGTAATATCTTATTTATACAAATCGTTGACATAAAAGCAAGTACCCCTGCTATAGCAGAAAAAAAGTAGAGAAGCAGAAGAAAAGCGGGTTTTCACAGTTAATGCTACGCCTTTGCAGAGCATCTGATATGATGGAAAGTCCATAACAAATTGTAAAGAAAATAGTGGAAGCAAGGGACAGCGCTTTCTTTTTTATTTGGCGAATGTTTGAAGGCATTCATTGCTTTTAAAACGACTATTTTCCCATTCAGTGTGGATAACCAGTTCAGTTCATTAGCTTTTAAGTTAAGAGTCGAAGTTCAACAAACATTGAATGAATCCACATTCTACAGAAGGCGTACAGCCCTAGGATATTCCCATTAAAATATGTCCTTTCAGGATTGAATTTTTGATGTCCACTGAAAATGTAGTCACGTAATTAGCTAGTTAGGTCGTAAATTATCATTCGACAAGCATTTTTATGTTGGTTCCCAAAACTTTCCCTCGGGAAAGAGTGAAATATTCATCAGCGAAAGGAAAGCTGTCAGAGGCTGATGCAAACGTTGCATAACCTTCGAAATGGGAAGCTGAATTTCAACGTTCCATAAACTCATCACGAAGATAGTAAAACTGTCAAACACAAGCGGAACCATCGATATACCCTTTGAATCGAAACGTACGAACATTAATTGATTAGTAGTGCCTAACCATTTTCTTAAGTCATTTTACGACCTCCCGCTACCAATATCATTATCGAAACTGGTTTCCCAAAAGGAGCATAGTTAAAAATGCAATCTCGAACCGCCACAGTGGAACAGATTTCCTACACGCCGCGCTATAAAAATGATTGATTATCTCCAGTGTGACAGTTTGTCAGAGAGGGTCCAAAAGTTCGGATAAACCGAAGCATGTCAATAAAAATCGCGCTTACACAGGCGGAATGTTTCTCGAATTTACTAGTTTGATGTTTGCATCGCATCCGATTCTGAACTCGCTGGAATGTCACATGTCACCTACTGGTTGATGGTGCACTGCTCTTCGAGAACAGCGAGGCAGAAGGAGGAAAACAAAATAAAATTAATGCAATTTCGTCATGCACTTAATCCGACCAACAAATCAATTACGAAACAAACAAATGAGGGTAAAATAGTTTCTCATGCATTTTCCATTTGTTGTCGCCTGCAAGCACTTGGTTGGTGTGGTTTTTGCTTGGTGCTCGACTCAAGTGCATATGTGTGGAAAGTTGCTGCGTCTGGTGTTGGTGGAACTTGGTATTGCTTATGACGAAAGGAAGTTTGAAGAGTACATCTCATTTGAAGCATTTATCATTTATTATAGAGAGACCTACTGAGTTGAGGCTGCATGATGAGTGATGTAGAAGTGACGGAGAGAATGTAAGTCTATTTGAGAATTTTAATTCCATACACTTGTTACGGAGGATGACAAAAAAGAAAACTGCATGATATATTATGAGTGTACCTCTGCTCATGTTCCAATTACCACCACTTACTACAAACACAAATGTTTCACATTATATTAGTCTTA
This sequence comes from Ochlerotatus camptorhynchus, assembly GCF_037179485.1. Classification (NCBI taxonomy): domain Eukaryota; kingdom Metazoa; phylum Arthropoda; class Insecta; order Diptera; family Culicidae; genus Ochlerotatus; species Ochlerotatus camptorhynchus. The sequence goes on from NW_027041105.1 coordinate 778,914, forward strand.
TGTGGATGGTTTTAGATTTTCTGTATCCCTCAGGTTATGATAAAGCCAATAACAATTATATTTGGGGGAATATTTATTTAAAAAAACCGCAGTTTTTAGTGGTAATTGCAATAAGAGCAGTAATTTGTACACGTGCCATTGTACCATGAAGGTTTTTTTTTTTTTATTCTGTATTAAATAAATTGTTATCCTTCGGCTAGTTCATCCCTACCATGAAAAGTAAATGTAATTGTAAATTAAATTAATATCTGTACTTACAGAACATTTCTCAGTTTTTCTAGTTTTCTAACAAGACAATGTTCTTATGTGGGTTGATTGTTTTATTTTTAAATTTTTATTCAACCCTCAAAGTCAGTATCCTTATTAACCCATGGGTCTGCAGACTCCTTCAAGTCAGTGTCACTTTTGAAATATTGCACGTAGGAGTGATAAATTTCCCTAAGGTATAGCTGGGAGTCATTGATGAAAAAGACTATGATTGGTGTTTACATTCCATGTTTAGCATTCAAGATGGCGGCGAATGAAAAACACGTGCGCGAGCGGATTTTTTCGGACGTAATACAAATCCTGACTTGTCAATACGGGAACTAGCAAAAAATTGATTAAACTAAATCCTCTGTTCATGGTGTGCTCAAATCATTTTCGGAACGTTTGACGGTCGAGCGGAAACCAAAAAACATTGGACGTGTTAATCCTGTCATGGACCGAAAGATGAAGAGGATATTGAAGGAAACCCCAAATCTCTCTGTTCGAACTGTGGCTCGTAAAATAGGAATGTCACCTGGTTTTGTCCAAAAATCAAACAGCGTTTTGGTCGTATGAAGTAAAAACAATTCCCAATCGCAACGACAAACATAATTTGATAGCAAAATCACGGACTCGACGTTTGTACAGCGAATATTTGACGAAGTTTTCATGCGTTGTTGTGGACGATGAAGCTTATGTCCTAGAGGATTTCAAGCAGCTTCCAGGGCTGGCTTTCTATTCTGCTATGACCAAAAATGCTACAGCCGAGTATTTCAGGACCAAGAAGGCATCGAATTTCCCAAAAATACCTTATTTTGGTAAGTAATTTGCACGTGTGCCCGAAAGAGTAAATCTTTCGTCACTACAGGCACAATCAACACGGAGATTTACCAGAAAGAGTGCCTGCAGAAGCGATTTCTACCCTTCATCAAAGGCCACAACGAAATCCCTTTGTTCAGGCCCGATTTGGCATCATGCCAGTATGCAAATACTGTGATGGAGTGGTACGAAGCAAATTATGTGATTATTGTACCAAAACCGCAAATTCGCCAAATTGTCCGGAGTTACGTCCAATCGAGAGATATTGGGCTCAAATGAAGCGGAATCAAATATATCAAACACTTCCAACAAACACGGCCACCACGGTATCTGAGGAGTCTGTACAAACCCTAATGGATGGAGTTAAGTGATATGTTCGAAATATACATATACAGAATAACTTTGTTTTTGCATCGTGAATTTTTAAATCATACCTCATGAATCTGAGATAAACAAATACAATTGAAATATAATGCGAAATTTGGGTTTTACTTAAGTGTTTATGAGCCGATTGAAATTTCTGATTGCAACATAATCTCGCATGACTAATTTGTTGAGAATATCGTGAACATGTCATTAGAGACCATGCCAACTGAAAAGAGTGACAAAGGCCACCGATAGCCCAGGAAAAGGTTCCGTCAACTAGTCATGCAGCATATCCAAATTTTCAGAATTTCATGGAAATGTCATTAGAGACCATGTCAAACGACAAAAGTGACAAAGGATACCCGATGACCCTGAAACAGGTTCCTGAAACCTCGGGGAAGTGACCAGTCTCTTGTTGCAGTCGTACGACATATCGAAATTTTCAGAATTTCATAGACTATACTTTAGAGACCATACCAACTAAGCAGATTGACAATGGCCCCCGGTGAGGTGGCCAATGTCTGATTGAAACATAAACTAATAATGCGACATTTCAAAATGTTCAGAATGTCATAGACATGCCATTAGATACCATGTCAACTAACAAGAGTGACAAAGACTTCCCCATGGCCCTGGAACAGGTTCCGGAACCCCCAAGAGAGAGGTCAATCTCTGTTTTTAACATAAACTAGTCATGCAGCATATCCATATTTTCATAAATTCATGGACATGTCATAAGAGACCATGTCATCTGACAAGAGTGACACAAAACCATCCGGTTGTCCTGGAACAGATTCTGGATGCCCCGGAGAAGAGGCCAGTCTCTTATTGTAAAAGAAATCAGCCGTGTGACATATCAAAATTTTCATAATGTCATAGAAAATTCATTAAAGACCATATTAACTAAGCAGAACACAATGGCATCGCGATGACCACAGAGCAGCTCCAGAAGCTCCCGGGGAAGTTGAAGTTGCGACTTTTAATTTTTTTTTATAATGTCATGAACATGTCATTTGAGATCATTTTTTTTTTTTCTTGATTTGTTTTCCGTCGATCTTGTTTTCCGTGCTGAGCACCAATGCTACCGACGTGCCAGGAAGGCAGCTCCCACACCTGGACCCTACTTATCGACCCATCAACTCATGAACCGGGGACCAACGGCTTTACTTCCCTGCGAAGGAAGGCTTGATCAGAGATATTATGCCTCACCCAACTAACAATTTGAGCTGCAGATACGCCTTTTTAATGCACCACCAACGTAGAGTGCGCCACGCGAGTTCAAGAAGAAATGTCAACCAAACCGTTTGTTTACATCAAAATAGGTTTTTTTCCCACGCAAATAACAGCATTTTTCATTCAAAATCTTGCCAATTTCCATCGGTAATCGTCTTATTGTACAATTTTCCACAAATCTGAACTGATTTGCACCTAACTATTCACACACAAAAAATCCGGAAGATCATAACCACTAAGGCACTTTTCTAATTTTCCATTTTTCTCAACAAAAATATTCCTGGACACCAGCAGGATCTTTTCAAAAACGTTACAGAATTAAATTTTTCAACTGTAGATTAAGTTTTGCAGCATCTCAGATGAATCAATTTATCAGGAAAAGTAAAAAAGTGTTCCGCTTCCTATGTCTCAAGGCAAAAATGTATGCTCACAACACTCTTTTTGACGTTCTCCTATTCACCACCAGAGGTTGAGTCGATCGTTTAGTTTCTATTAAAAAGGCCTATTAGATTATACAGCAAATTTTTGTCTGTATAAGCTAGTCTGCAGCTAAAATTGTTTGTTGGGCAGAACATCCCGACGGCGTCGACTGTGATTGTTGTTAAACACGCTTACCACTACACCAACGCCGCCGCTATTATTAGAGATCATCTCTACTGACAAGAGTGACAAAGGCCGGAACAGATTCCTGCAGAAGGGGTCAGTCTCAGCACCACAATACGCCTTTTTAATAGAAACTAAGCGATTGATTCAGCCTCTGGTGGTGAATAGGAGAACGCCAAAAAGAGTGTTGTGAGCAGACATTTTTACCGTGGAACATAGGAAGCGGAACACTTTTTCACTTATCCTGATAAATTTATTCATCTGAGATGCTCCAAAACTTGATCTTTAGATGAAAAATTGTGGTTTTTAGGAGTATTTTTGATGAGAAAATTTAAAAATTAGCTTAGTGCCTTAGTGGTTATCATCTTGCAGAAATCTTGTGTGTTAATAGTTGAGGTACAAATAAGTTCAGATCTGTGGAATATCGTAAAATAGGACAATTACTTCCAACCAAGTGCGAAACCGAACTTTTTGTCAGTGCGAACCTAAACCTGAGCTAGGTTTTAAAAACAAACGAGCAAACTAATGTTTGTCAGAAAACAAGCAGACCCAATCTCGATACCCGATCCAGGTTGGAACTGAATAATAAACGAATTCGCTATTAGTTTCTGCTCAACTTTACTCAATTGTAACCAGTTGGTTACAATCCGTGGATTTTCGTCTGTATGAGTTGTTATTGTTTGGAAAATTCACGTATTTTAAGAACAAACCCAGAATAAACACACAGTAGCGAGAGGGTTAGTACCGCTGCAAAAACACTCGAACGATTGGCAAATCAAAGTTGGCACTCGTGGAGAATAGATGAACTATGAAAGTGATGATGGTTTCAAAATTTTACACGGTGAGGTATACGAGTTCAATCTTAAAATGCCTTTATTTTGCAAATGGAGCATTTTATTTAAATCTGGTTAGTGCTACGTTAGTAGAAAACTTAAGGACTACTCAATAGATATATAATATAGAAACAATATTTTCTTTTCAGATTTTTAGGTGTATGCATAGATTTCAGCTTTTCTACAACTGTTGCAACAACCAGATTTAAATTCAATGCTCAGTTTTCAAAATAGAAGCATTTTAAGATTGCACTCGTATATCTGTCCGTGGAAAATTTTGAAACCATCATCACTTTCATAGTTCGTCTATTCTCCACGAGTGGCAACTTTGATTTGCCAATACTAAAAGGAGGAAAATCGTAGCCTTAAGCTAAAAATGGAGAATGATTGGCAAAAGACATGCGAGTGGCCATCTTCTTAAAAAAAAACCTTCTAATGAGGAGAAGTAGTTAGGCGTCCTTGTAGACCAGTTGAATGTGGGGTTTGGGTTGGAAAGCCTGTCTCCGTTCAGGACCTCAAACTGTAAATAAAGATGGCTTCCGAGCCTAATCACAAATGATCCCCGATCGCCCGTCAGCGACGATTCCCTCAGGCCGGTGGGCTTAATTACCAAGGAGGGTCCCGTCTCGGCTCGACCAAGGTGGCCATGCCACGGTCAGCCGATGCCATCAACGACAGAAGATGCCTTCCAGCCAATCGAGCCAGCAACGCCTGCTGAGCCATACATATGTGGCTGATGAACGGCACCAGATCCGCCATTCTCCAAATTCAGCAACGAAACACTGTCTGCAGCCCGCGCCGCAAGTTTCCGGCCACACGGTAGTGCAGGAGCAGCCGTGTGGGCCAACGTCAGCGTCGCGATGCCGTAGGAGATCCAGCTGCAGCAGTGAGTGCAGTACTAAATTTTCTAAACCCTCGCATATCCGGGTGTGTTTGGTCATGCCATAGTCACACAATTTTGATAAACAACACCAACACCACCACTCGGTTGATTCAAACTCTCATGTAAGTTTTAAAAATAATAAAATGGTTTATCAAGACACTAAAGGATAAACAAATCAGCTGTAAATTCAATAATGGAGTATATTCGCAGCATGCAGTTACGGGGTACCCCGTCACCCGTTTAAGCGGTACAAATAGTACATGGCCCCTGATATGCTCTTCCTTCAGTCACATTTCTTGAAAGTTCTCCCGATCGTTTGTGTAAGCATTTTACAAGATGTTAGAAAGCTTCATAGCGGTAAACATCATCAACATCGTACATAATTTTATTTTAATTCAAACATGAAAATGCGTATCCGTCACCACAATAAGGGCTAAAAGACTTTCAGCCGTATGCTGGTTCATCTCATTCTGCACTATGTCCGCAAAGCTGGAACCACTGATTTCGTCGTTAGATATCCACTAAGCACAGCAAAACGGAAATCGAAAAGATGAGGAAAAACATGTTGCTCAATGAAGAAAAATAACAGTCTGCGACAATCTCAACCTGTAACAAACAATTTCGCCGGACTACTTTGTCTGTCAAAGTGTCTAGACGAAGAGAAGCATCTCACGTCGTGTGACAACATGTTTTGTCATTCAGCATTTCAATAGGAGTTACGTCAGTGAGCATCGAGAAATGTAGCTCGTCTGTTGTCACGTTATATTGATGAAATGATGCAGCACTGCTCTGGGAGCCCCAGAAAGGGACTTCTCAAGTTGCAGAGGTTTTTTAAGCGGTTTGGGAGCCCGGAATGGACTTCCCCTGTGATATTTACTCCCTTCCAGAAGAGAGTGCCCTAAACTGTCTTTGCTGTCTATAGTCGTTTGGTATTCGTCGATATTACAGGGTCGTCTACCTTGGGGTGTCCTTTTCGTTGCGTTTGTCAGTTGTACGTGTTTTTGTTTTGTCGTGGTATATTTGAATGTTTGGTTCGTAGTCAGTGATCGTGGTTTGTGGTTCTTTGCAGATTGTATATATAAAACATCGAAAGCAGGCTTCGTGAGGGGTCCCCTGTCAGCAATAACGTTTGCATTAAAAAAATGGACTTTTTTCGGATGGTGAGAGTGGAATAAGAAGTAATAATCTATTTTCTTAAATTGTAGTTTCAAAATTTAAATAAACATTTATTTTTTGATAGAAAACAAAAATGAAATCGCTCATTGCTATGTACGATCGCCCATTGCTCCATAATCCGAACGGCTGCTGAGCGCCTGCTGTTACGAAAGAAAAAAACTACAAGGGACAGCCCTATGGGGTTGTACGCAATGGTGACGTAGGACTCCGTGGTCTTATATAATAAATGTTATATCTAGATAAACATTTCAAAAGGTCCTATCTGCATTGATCGATTCTCTTCATCGACTTTCTCTTTCGTCAATAGCTCAGCTGCAAAACTTTCCCCTGTTGTATTTGACATTTTGGACGCTAGATAAGTACCTTCTTTATCAAACTATGTGGTAGAATTAGCGCGAAATCTGTTTGCATAGCAGTGGTTACGAAAAGAGAAAGTCGATGAAGAGAATCGATCAAAGCAGATAGGACCATTTGAAATGTTCATCGAGATATATGTTAACTGCAGCAGGAGCTTGTATTTTGTGTAGGAATAGGAATTTGAGCGGGGTTCACTCTGTTTACACTCTTTAGTATGACGCGCTTGACATAGATGGCCCACAGCTACTCACGAAGATCTATTGATTCCGATCAATAGCGGTACGGCTTCTTCCTTCTTCTATGGATGCTCATGTGGGCAGCGTTTCGTTGTGTACTGGAGAACACCACAACTCACCACGCGGTGATTGAATAAACACCGTTTGGTGAGACCGGATGGAATTCAACTTTGGAATCTGTGTTAGAGTAATCGCTTTTCGCAGGCAATCGGTAATAATTTTAATAATCATATGAACAGTTGGACATTCGTGCAATTTTCAATAGTGACATTTTGAAAAATGATAATGTCTTAAATTTTAAAGATGCGTAGAAATATTTCTGATCGATTGGTGATAAAGTTATTGAAATTGGTCCATTGGCAGCTGAGTTATTAACGTTCAAAATCTTTCATAATTTTGTTACATGTTCCATATTCGGTTTTCACAAAGTGTACCCCTATATAGAAATCACAGACGTAGTCCTACGTCAAAAGAAAATAAGAAGAAGCATATGTGCCTATATAAGCTCATGCAAAACAGAGAAACGAGGACAAACCAATCCCACCAAGGTGGTCATTCTTAAAACAGGCCTGATAGGACTAGGAACTGTAATTAATAATAATTGAAATTTCAAAATAACTAAAGTTGAAAAGACGCATCTGTGTCACTTGAAAAGTAATACATGTTAACCACACAAATACAAGAAATAAAGATCATTTAAAGTAAAAAAAAAAAGAGAAACGAGGAGAATTACGGCAGACTTGGAAGCGGCAACACCAAGAACCAGCAGCAGCGAGCCTCCATCACGAGCAACAACATCCGGGTCGAGGCTACTCACCAGTAGCGCCCATCCAGCAACAACAACATCCGGGCCGAGGCTACTCAACAGTAGTGCCCATCCAGCAACCACAGCTTCTGAGGCATCCACAGTGAGGGCTTTTGAAGAGTTTCCCTCACTGCGGCTTCCAAGATCTAATCATCAGTCACAGGGTGATACCCTGACCGGGACTGCTCAACAGTAGCGCCCATCAATCAAGCCAGTATCAAACCTTCTATATGGAGGGAAAAATAATGGACGGTAGAAAAAGCTAAGACAGATAATTTCTTTTGATAAATTTTCCATGGAAGGTAATTATTTAAGCTTACTTGCAAAAAAAATCTAAGCCCTTGCGAGCGGCCTTCCGGAAGTTAACCGGAACATTCGCCATGGCGGACGAAAACATGCGTGTAGGCATTTTTATGAGTTCTTTCTTCGTTTTATTTGTCAATTCCTCCTCAGTGTTTCGCGACAAAATCGCTTCAGGTTGGCCCAGAAATTCTCGATGGGACGCAGCTGGGGGACGTTGGGCGGGTTCACCGACTTGGGTACCACATCGATATTCAGCCGCTCCATCTCCTCCAACGATCGCTTCAAGTAGTGGGCCGACGCCAGATCCGGCCAGAACACCACGTCTTCGCCCTTATGGTATTTCTTGATGAACGACGCAACTTTCGGCAGGCATTTCGTACTATAAATTTCCCCGTTCACGGCCAGTCCGGAGGGAAAGAAGAGCGGCTTTGACATCCCCTTCTCGCTGATTGTCAGCCACAGCAGCACCTTCTTGGGGAACTTGATGTGTGAAATGAACTTCACATCGGAGCTCACTTCCTTCGTGAGGGAAGTAAAATACGAAGTGCCCTGCCAGTCGTTGCCATCCAGGGTGAGATAGGTCTCGTCGTCCATCACCAACGCCACATCGCGATTCGCCGTGACAAACGAGTTGACCATCTTATTCAGCCGCTGCCGCTGCGTCATTGCCTGCAGCTCCGAAACCAGTGGACGTGACTTCCGCTTCCTGACAAGTATGTTCATGTTCGCCAGGTACTTTTTCACTGTTTGGCCGGTTGCACCGACCTCCCAGTCTTCCTCTTCAACATCCTTTGGTGCTTCTTGTCGCTCAGGGTCGTCGGTCGTCCGGAACCGGGCTTTCTTTCAATTCTCTGATTATTGTCTAATAGTGCCAAGATGTTGTAGATGCCGGACGATGTCCGTTTTCGACGCGGCGGGGTGCCGTTCTTTGAACGCGCACACTTCTGAACGGAGTTGCTTCACTGTTTTTGCCATCACGGTTAGAGTTCGACTGATAGAGCTGTCAAATTTTGTTTGCTGACTCATGGGTTACTATGATTGATGCTGTATGGGTAGTTTCGTCAGTGCGGGTGAAGGTAAACCCATGAAAAATCGACAATTTTTGTCCATTTTTTAAATGCAAACGTTAGTGTCATGCTCAGTCCAATTAAATTGCATCGAAAAGATCGACTTCTCACAGGAAACCTTCGAGGGCGGCAGTTCTGGCCGGGTTATCCGCTAAAGCATCCCTGATGCTTCCGGCAATGCCATATAGCATGCGTGGGCCCTCGTATTGAAGGCAGTGGCAGATGGCATGTTCGACGGAGTGATGTACTGGCATGTTCGACGGAGTGATGCCAGACCTCGTATATCTTTAGAAATGGGCCGAATCCAGAGAAATTGTGCGATAGGCGGGCATGTCCCGTTCTCAATCTTGAGAGTTTCACCTGCATTCGATGGTTCTTAGGAAGCTACCATCGGACGATATCTCCTTTAAACTTCCGGATGAATGATTCTCTAGCGTCGTTCCATGCGGACACCCAGGAGTCGTTAAAAGCTTTGTAGCACCATTTCCCGCCCCGTTGCCACAAACCCCACAATGACCCGGGATCCAAATAAAGCTATTGCTGGGTAGGGCATACCTTTGGATGCCTAGATCCACGGGCATTTGGATATGTCTGAATCGAAGGCTTCCACTACACTAGCCGAGTCGGTAAACACGGCGATCGGGTTGTCGAAGGAGGTTGTTGCAGCAATAAAGGCGGTAGCAGCTTCGGCCGAGAAGATGGAGCATTGTATCGGAAGGTTATAGCAGACTACTAGCTGCGGTCCTGTTACGCTTATACCAACACCCATTCGGGTGACTGAGCCATCGAAGTATGGTATGTATGATACATGGTATGATGGTATGATGTTTATATCTTTCGTTTTGAAGCTGGGTTACCGATTGAGAGACAGCTAGAGGGTTGGAACCGGCCCTGAACTTGTTCTTGATGTTTGTTTTCCTTGGTTTGTTTTCCGTCGATCTTGTTTTCCGTGCTGAGCACCAATGCTACCGATGCCAGGGAGGCAGCTCCCACACCTGGACCCTACCTATCGACCCATCAACTCATGAACCGGAGACTAACGGCTTTACTTCCCATCCGAAGGAAGGCGTGATAAGAGATGCTATGCCTCAGAACATCCCGGCGGCGCCGACTGGGATTGAAGCCAGGCCTGCTGGGGTGAGAGGCAATTACGCTTACCACTACACCACCGGCGCCGCTAAAGTTCTTTATATTGTAATAGGTCCAAGTTTTTGGTAGATTCCAACCTGTAGCTCCGACCCAGTGAACACAGCTCACTGTGGGGGATCTTGGTTGGTCCACTTTATCAGGAGTTGGTTGGAGGAACCCTCCTTGCCTGTGGTCTTCTCGTCCAGGTCGATTGCTCTACGGCAGATCGTGGTTCGCAATTAATCTTTCGAAAGGTGGGGAGCTGCTTCCGACACAAGCAGCAATGCTGTGATTTAGTTGGCAGGACTTGTGATTTCAATGCCTTATGTCAGCTTTGAGTTTATAATGGCCTTGACCACATGGAGTCAAGTGGGCCGATTGCTGTCTGGGTGCCAGCCTTGCAAGGTGCGTAGGATGTTAATCCTGGTTTTGCAATTGGCCTTTGTCTCGTCGAATTGTTTCGAGAAGGATAAAGTCCTATTAAAGTAGATGCCCAGCATGCGCACTGTCCTCTGGTACTGGTTAAATTCTTGGTTGATCTGAAGCGGGATGCTGATTGATTGGTGTGAATGATGGCAGATGTGGGTAATGGCACTCTTTTCCGCTGAGATGCGAAATCCGGCGGAGGAGGCCCAGCGGAAGGCGGCCTTTACCGCTGCACCAAGGGCGATTCGTAGTACTTTGGTCGTGCTCCTGGCTATGGTCAGGAGTGTATCGTCCGCATACACGAAAATGTATATTCCTTTCGGGAGGTTGCTGAACATTCTGTTCATTCGGATGAGAAACAGGGTGACCACGATAACGGAGCCCTGCGGTCATCCGTTTCTTTCCGGAAGACCCTTGATCGATGGTTACCCAGGATGACCTGGAAGGTCCACCCAAGAAGAAAGTGCTTAAGGAAGTGAAGGATGTGTCCGCGAAAGCCCTCTCATCCTCTCCCATAAATTTGGTGGTGCAACATGTGAGGGAGATGGGTTGGTAGTCATCTGCTTGCTTGCAGGTTTTCCTGATTTGGGGATGGGGACCACGAGGCTATGTGTCCATCCATGAGGGATGAAATATTCGGACCAAATTTGGTTGAATACCTCGAGGAGCTTTAGTTTGCCTGCCCTCCTCCCGGCAAATGAGGGGGTTTTCTCAATCGATGATAGTTACAGAATTTTTGTATTAGTCTTTATTGACGAGATGTTTAGCCATAGGCTAGTTCATCTCGGTGAAATCTACAGAAGTATTTCTTTTCGTGAGATCTTTCATTGAAAATTACATTTATCATACTCACGATACCCACATCATGTTGTTGAGGTTGCCACCTTAGGTTTAGCTGATGTGATACAGCATTTCTTATTTAACCGCTTGCTACGAAACAGACGCTGATTGAGCCGGAACTTCATGGTTAACACACGCTCAGCAGTCGCACCTCCTCAGTTTCGGGTCCATGTGTTTATTGGGTGCTACCAGCTTCTCATACTGGTGGTATTTGTAATCTTGTTTTCGTTCGAACCGTACCTTTCATATTTTTTTTATATGGAAAAACGGTTTAAACGGTCCTTCCATGTTGTCTGTTCACCATTTGTAACTGGTGTAAAGGATGTTTTGGTTTATAGTCAGTTAATCGATAGATATTTTTTCTTAGAATGACATATTTTCAACCCACGTCTTGCACCATTAGAATTGACTCCTTTACCGAACTTTAGGTATCATAATTATGATAAATGCATCCAACTTCCGCCAACAAAAGACACGTTCAGGCCTAACCGACGAGGGTGCAAGACAATTCATTTTCGCTAAGTGAATTCAATAAATTTACATCGTCATGTTGTCGTCGTCGTCGTCGTCATCATCATCATCATCGTCCTGCGTTATGACAGCGGAAAGAAGCCAAAATAGGGAACCGCAAGGGTTCGAACCGATGGATGGCAGGCTAGGTTCGTGTGTCACTGTCAGCGTGCCAGGAAAAGTAGGATGGCATATCGACGACAATACCCACATATGACAGCTCAACATCAAAACCAGAACCATAGAGCGCGCGTGGATAGTGATTTCGGCAATCAAATCAATTTCCACCGGATTTTGGCACGACCAGGCAACGTGCGGCCAATGATGATGGAAGGGAAAGCAGTGAGGTATTAAAATCTTGTGACTCCTTCATGGCACATAGGTTTATCGGTGGCTGGAAGTGAGCAAAGTTTGACGTATACACATTTCGAGAGAGGGTGAAGGAGATTGAAGTGAATGTCATTCAACCGGTGCTTCGACGAGGGGTCGGTCAATGGTGCTCTGGAATTTAGTAAAATTTTGAAATCTCAAGCAATGTTGCCAAAGTGAGTCTATTAATGGAAATTGTCCACGGTTTTTTATCGTTCCCATCCGTTAGCCCCTCTCCCAACAACTAGTACAGGACAATAAAAGAATGTTACCCGTACCGAAAATCTCAGCGTTTCATGCAGTACCACCGCCTCCCCACCATCATCATCTTCAGCAGGAGCAACATCATTGTCGTCGTTGTCGTCTCGTGAAAAACGATAAATGTGTATACTTGGGATTATTACTAATATGCCAAAGTGGCATGCGGGGCTAATAGAGTTGAAGTTAACCTTAAGTGAGCAGCTCAATCTCACGGAAATGGATTATGATGATAGGAACGACGCCGACGAAGCAAGGTTGAGCATGAATCGTAGAGCTCAGGGAGGAACGAAGGCAATATCAACCCGCGCCGGGAACGGTGGAACTTTGCAGGGGTAAGTAAGATTTATGGAAAGTAATAATTTTATGACACCACACATGTGCGATGTGGGTTTTTGGGAACCAGCGGGAAAATCGGTGAGTAACATGGTTGAAAGGCGAAAAAAATGTAAAGGAGTTCGTAGGCCCCTGGCAAATCTCTACTCGTATGCATTTAGTAAATTAAAAGATTAGAAAAATTGAATGATCGCTGTTGGCTCGCAGATCGTCCCGGTTGTTCACCACGTGCGGAAGTTTATTTTTCTCCCTTCTTCGCTGGCTTGTTTGGCTTGCTTTCTTTTTGCCCACCAGGATTTGCACAGGAACGCATTTACTTAGGTCCTCCGTAAACTGCTTGTTGGATGTCGGATTTATGCAAATATCTACATTAGGATGATAAATTTGTTGCAGAAACGATACAAAGACATGCAAACAAAACAACAGACCTTCGTTTGGCGGATGTAGGACGAACCGGATGGTTCAATTCGATGAAGCTGGGAAGGAAAACGGTTTACCGGTTGACAGGGAACAATGATTTTGTAGCATGTGTGCTTATTTGACAGGAAGGGCTTTCGATTTGTCGAACTGAAAGGCAATATAAATGATGATGCATCCGATCGTTGGTTGATACTGTTAAGTTTCCCAGAATGCAACAATTTGAACTTTGTAGCGTTTAGAAACACCATGTGAAAAAACGAACGGTGGTCAACTAGTTCTTGCCCATCAATGAGGCGCACTACCGAAAGATTGAAAGATCTCAACTTCCCGTGGCATGTTACAGGAACAAAAAATACTTCCTTTTGATGAGTGGTAATGTACACCGGGGCAAGTTGAAATGCGAGGTAAGTTGAAACGTAAGCTGTAACTATTAGCGGAAGTGGATAATCTATACGATTATTTTCAACATTATAATACATACCTAAACGTGCCTCAGACTGTCAAAACGTATAGTTTTTAACTGTTCAACGCACTCCTAAAATTTGTTAATTTTTGCTTAGTTCGCAGGTTTCAATCCACATTTTTTCTTCGCTGCACATAAATAGTTCAAAAACATAAAAAACTGATTATTTTGACCCGATACAAGGTAAGCATATCGTGACTAGTCATTGTGGTTGTGTAGCAAATTCCGAACACAAATGTGTATTTAAAGTAAATCAAAACTTGCCCCAGGTTTTTCCCCCATGGGGTTAACTGAAACGGTACAAAGGGGCAAGTTGAAACGATACAAATCTCTTTAAGATTGCTTACTGAAACAGAAATTTCGTTTTATTCTTCAAGATGGTACGAAGCGACCACTGCATATGCACCGCAAAACCTTACACAACGCAGTAGCCGCAAAAACAATGACGTTGGCTGAATCGGCAAGGTTGCACGGAATTCCAAAACCAACGCTTTATCGGCATGTGAGTGGATTGAGTGGCGTTAAGAGCAGATCCTGAGGAAGATCTATTGCCATTCCCTTCGAGTTCGAAGGAAGAATGGCAGAACTTATTAAGACTATGGAGAAATGGGGCTATGGCCAGAGCAAAAAGGATGTCATCTTGGCTATGGGACAATACCTGAAGCAAAAGCATATCGAGACATCATGCAAAGACAACACGCCTGGAAACGATTACTTTGTAAGCTTTGAAAGACTCCTCGGACTCACTCAGAATAAAAAACACAGGCTGTGGAAGTAACTCCTTCCGGATCGCGGAGTATTTTGGGCTAATGCGAAAAGCAACTTGCAATGTTCCTCCGGAGAATCGACGCGAGTCAAAGTTGTAGAAGAAAAAGGAAGAGTCGCTCATAGAGTCACCGCCGGACCAGGAAGGGAAAATTTCACAGTGATTGGTTGATGTGGTGCTGGGGACAAACTTCCACCTCTTATGATTTTTATAGGGAAGCGCATGTGGAACAGTTCGATAGCTTAAGATGGTGTTTAGTTTCCAGAAGTGACGTATACTGCTACAGCAAATGGTTGAATGGACAATATTTGCTAACTATTTTGAGGAAAACTTCATTTTTGCGGTTAGCGCACTTCGAGCAGGGAAGCAGGGAACAATTGTATTTTTGCACCAACAAATGCAATGCCGCAGCTCTTACTTCATGTTTTTTTTTATCAATAGGATTTCTATAGATTTGAAAGTTCATTGACCACATTGGCTGCTCTCTAAACCACACCGTATGAAAAATTCATGTAAATTTCTGCGATACATAGCACACACGTTATTAATGCTAGATTTGGCGAAAATTTTACAATTGCAGAGAAACTTGCCGTGCGATAGCTCTTTCTCCATGACTTTTTATCAATAGGCTCTCTATAGACTTGAAAGATGATTGACATTGGCTGCTCTCCGAAGCACGGGATGCTTCCGGACGAACCTGTAGTAGGTAACAATTTCGGAACCATAGAGATACCCCTGGTTGAACCTGTAGCAGGGTATGATTGCTATTTTACACCAAAACATGCCATTCGACAGCCATCTCTTCGTGGGTTTTTCATTAATAGGCTTTTGATAGGATAGATTTGAAGTGGATATTGACCACATTAGTCGCTCTTTGAACCACCAGGATGAATCTGTAGCAGGGAAAAAATGCATTGTTATACCAAAACATGCCGTGAGACAGCTCTTTCTTATTGGTTTCAAAGCTGAGGCATTCCACGAAGGTTCGCAAATCGATCCTGACCGATCATTTCCAATTACGCTGAAACTTTGCACAGTTGTTCCTTTTTGTTTGTTGTTTTTTTTCATATTGAATTACGACTACTTTTTGAAAAGGACCTGTGTAAAAATAGTACTAATGAGTTTAAAAATATATATTGCCGAAACGCTTTGTTCGATTGATTTGGGGTCTAGAGTAAAGTTGTAGATATTATTTTGGCAAATGTGTAAAAAATATACACTGTAAAAAATTTCGTTTGTATCAATGAAAAAAATTATATTTATTATTAAAAAAGTTAATTTCTCAAAAAGTACATTTTTCGTTTTAAGCCTCATTGAAGCTCATAATGTTTGCTACTAACTGGCAAAGTTTGGTGATGGTAAACTCAAAAACAAAAAAGTTATGGTTTTTTGAATATTTCACG
This sequence comes from Ochlerotatus camptorhynchus, assembly GCF_037179485.1. Lineage (NCBI taxonomy): Eukaryota > Metazoa > Arthropoda > Insecta > Diptera > Culicidae > Ochlerotatus > Ochlerotatus camptorhynchus. The sequence goes on from NW_027041105.1 coordinate 794,760, forward strand.
ATTTTTACATTTTCATTAAAAACACATTTTTTTTACCGTGTATATTTTTTTCAAGAATTGCATTTTAATTTTGCACAACTTTTCCGAAGCATATCAAGCAATCAAGCAAGCCGTTTTTGCAATGTATTAAAATGTTTATTTTATAAGCGCTTTTCTACACAGGCCCTATCGGAAAAGTAGTCGGGGTTCGCTATTACAATTTGTAATAGCGAATCCCGACTACTTTTTTATTTTAAAATCTCAACTTAAATCCATTTATCTGCTCTTTTTTACTTTTCTTTTATTCGAAAACCTTATGGACAAATGATACATAATTTATTTTCATTGTAATACACTTACTTTCTATTTTTATTTACATAACTTCTTAAATAGATCGAATATTTTGGCATCATTATCATTACAGTTTGAGTATCGTTTGGCTTTAATTTTATTTTCTGATACAGGAATGAAAGAATGAAACTTTTGAGTTCCTTGAATTATTTTTGCATTATTATATTGCTCGTTGAGGTGTGAAGCCATACATTCGTATTCCTCTGTTGTGGCAAAACTAAATGATAATTTTGTTAATTCTTCTTCTTTTCGATTATTTGCCCAATTATAAAGCTCTCTTGCATTTTTTATTGGATGTTGGATGTAGTTGGCATCTTTGAGCTTCCGGCAACATGCTGTTCCTCGTTTGAGATGAAAAGAGCTTGTTTATCAACACGAAGACGACAGGACGTGCAAATGCGAAAACCAGTATTCAATCCTGATGCTTCAGAATATCCAATCGATTTTAATTTCTGGATGGTAATATTCGAAATATTCCTCAGCTCTTTCGAGCACTTGACTTCCTCGAACGGCCGAATGCACCTGATAAAACATGCTCGTTCACTCATGTTGCTTCCTGTATTAAATATAATAATCTTTAAAAATGATTTCATTGAAATACAACTGAAGCTTATGCTTACCTTTTAACCAAATGGTGTTACACTTATTTCCAATGATAACTTTTTAAGATGTATGCGGTAAAAAGCAATCTTTGTGGTCAACTGCTTGTTTTCACCATTCAAACTCATTTCAGTATCAGATCGATAGGTATAATTTCTACATTAGGTACAGACAGATGTTTTTGGTGTTCACTACTACAGTGTTGAGTATTTGACTTATTACCGTTAAGATCACTGATACAACTATGCAAAATTGAAGACAATGAACAAAAAAGAAAATTAATCGCTAGTTTGAGCATCATTTCACTTTTATTTAGTTCTAGCTCAATATTCATCAAATGAATTTTTTAGTTTTGTTAGTAACGATACCTTTTCATGGTATCAGATGTAATTAATCCTAACTTTTCATCAATAGGGCCTGTGTAGAAAAACACTAATGAAATAAACATATCTATATTGCAAAAACGGCTTGCTTGATTGCATTGGTGTCTTCGAGAAAATTGTGCAAAATTAAAATGCAATTCTTGAAAAAATATACACGGTTGAAAAACATGTGTTTTTAATGTAAATGTAAAAATCGTGAAATTTTCAAAAAATCATAACTTTTTTGTTTTTGAGTTTACCATCACCAAACTTTGCCAGTGTACTTTTTGAGAAATTAAATTTTTTAATAAGAAATATATTTTTTTTCATTGAAACAAACGAATTTTTTTACAGTGTATATTTTTAACATTATTGCCAAAATAATATCTACAACTTTGCTCAAGACACCAAATTAATCGAACAAAGCGTTTCAGCAATATAAATTTTTTAACTCATTAGTACTATTTTTACACAGGCCCTGTTAGAAAAGTAGTCGTGATTCAATTTGAAGAACTGATAACACAAATTGGCATCTTTACTAAAAAAGAACAACTGTGCAAATTTTCATCAAAATCGGAGCCGACAAATAAAAAAAAAATAAAAAATTCGTTAATCTGTAGAGAATTGCTCAGCTTAGGCTTTCGATAAGCTTTAATATCGAAAGCCTATTCATGAAAATCCAGAAATATTGTGCTGCCGCAAGACATTTTTTGGTATAAAAATGCAATTGGGTTCTTTAATTTTGAAAAATGTATCGGTTTGTATACATCATCTGAAAGAGCTTCGTTTTCTGAGCACAGCGATATTTTTTTCGAACCCACACACTTTCATCTGTATTTTTAAATCAATAATATACAGTGACACCGAGGGGAGCTAATAAGTTGATTTTTGCAAATGTAATTTAAAATATTTCCTGTTTACCAAAATTGATGAAATTTAGTTCCACTTTTAATGCAGATTACAAATGTGCATTTACCTCAATACAATTGAAGAACCCAATTTTACCCTGCTACATGTTCCCCAGGGGGTTATAAGCTTTTGACGTCTATTTGTTGACAACAACAATAACAATACCAGTGTATTTTTTCAGTTCATAAAAAAACTCTTGTTTTGGAGACAGTCAGTTGGCCGGCGCCGGTGGTGTTGTGGTAAGCGTGACTGCTTTCTCACACCCCAATGATGGGTCTGGGTTCAATCCCAGCCGAGGTCGGTGGGATTTTTCTGAGGCATAAAAATCTCTGGTCACGTCTTTCTTCGGAAGGGAAGTAAAGCCGTTGGTCCCGGCCCATGTGTGTTGAATGGGTGCGATATCATACGCAGGTGTGGAAGCTGCCTTCCTGCACATTCGATTGCCGTCAATGGATGGCAATCGATGTCCGTCGGTGATTGGCACTAGATTGCGGAACAGAGACCGACGTTAAAGAAGAAGAAGAATAAGGAAGAGAAGAAGACAGTCACCATGCAGAGGAGCGTAGAAAAAAAAACGTACACAGTCCCCTGGAAAATCCATAGCGGGTCACGTCCAAGTTGGCTAAAGTGTTGAATTTTCCTAGAAACACCGTATGGCAAGTGCTCAAAACGTTCATAGAAACCTTGACGACGAGTCGGAAGCTTCAAAGTAAACGCCTGAGTGGAAGTGCCAACCGTCAGCTCAATGAAAAGGTCGTGAGGTCTATCAGAAGCAACCCAGTAAAAAAGTATTATGCCGCCCGTAGTACAATGCAGCGAATTCGCTACCGCGAAGGCTTACAGGCATACCGAACCTATGATGAAACCTATGTAAAGGCCGACTTCGCACAGCTTCCAGGACCAATATTTTACAATGCGAAGGCTCAAGGAGGTGTCCCTGGTAGATTCAAATTTATCACTCTGGCAGCGAATTTGCAGCTGCGGTCAGAAGACAAAGTTTACAATTTGCTCTAAAACCGCATTTTTCCACCCCGCGACCTCCTCGCCTATATAGTGACAAAGCTGTATTACCATTTATATACCCACCAGCCGGGAAGTGCAACAATGGTACAATGACAACGGAGTTCAGTTTGTTCCGAAAACCCTCAAACATTCAGGATTTCGAGATCTTCAAATGGATTAATCCTCCGGAGATGAACCAGCGTCTGGCTGAAAATCTCCTTCATAGATACAACCAACCACATACATTAATTCTTTAGAAAGCAAACTTAAACCATTTTTCAAGATTCTAAACTTTGAACAAACTCTTCAGGGTTTTGAATGAACTCAAAGGAGATTTACGAAGATCCGCACTAAGATCATGATCAAGGTGAGTACATATACGTGTTCTAATGTGTCACATTTTTGATTCAGCCATGTTGGATTTTTATAAGGAGGGACCGAGTTTGTTTACAGTTTGCTTTAAAACCGCACTTTTCCCCCCACGATAGTGACAAAGCTGCATCATACCCACGATGATCATAATGAAGAAATTATAAAGATTTTTGTCAGCCAAACACAGATTAAAAAGATGTTTTACGATGAAAATACAGATTGAAATTGAAAAATATGTGACAACACTGTGTACGATCGGGATCAGAGCTGGTAAATATTACGGCCGTCATGTGACCTTGAAAAAACAGGTCCTCTCACTATCATGAGACGAAATTACCTATTATTAAACAAAAAACCCGAATTTATCCACCTATGGTGTGATCAGACCCTTCTTACTTATTCAAGTTTATTTATTTTATTGTCATTATCAGTGACCAAGCCCCCCACCCCCGTGTCATCCAGTGACGCTACGCCACTGCCTGAGGGTACCCGGAATATATCCGGGTGTAGTCTATTTGGTGAGGCTACCAATCACCTTATCATCGTATTTTAATGTGATTTAATGGGTTTTAATTCAATTCATATTCAAGCAACTTCCCCGGGGTACCCGGAACATGTCCAAGTGTGTCCAATGTGGTCTGGAGCACTTAACACGACTTGCATTGATCTTATTTTTGAATTCTGTAGTAATTTGATGTGTCGCATGATGGTTTTGATACGTTTTCCGTTAAATCCAGCGTGAAGGCCCATATTCACCGGATCTTATTCCGGCCATATCTCCGGAACCGGTTCACCGATTCCAAAACCGTTCAATAGCGTTCAATGGGACCTATCATTTGGCGCCGAGTTTGTCCAAATCGGTTGAGCGGTTGCTGAGAAACGTGAGCGCATTAATTTCGTTACATACACACACACATACACACATACACACACACACACACACACACACACACACACACACACACACACACACACACACACACACACACACACACACACACACACACACACACACACACACACACACACACACACACACACACACACACACACACACACACACACACACAGACATGTTCCGATCTCGTCGAGCTGAGTCGAATGGTATATGACACTCGGCCCTCCGGGCCTCGGATCGATAGTCGGTTTTTCAAGTGATATCTATACCCTTCTTTGTAAGAAGGGTAAAAACTATCATTTGCCTTCTTGTCATTTTCCAATGATCAAGCAGTCATGAGAATAATTCTTATGTGGTTTTGACATCAACATTTCTAACAGATTTAGATGAATTTAAGCAAGCAATCGTATATAATCGATAGGTTGAATATATTATTAATATATGCTCGGTAAAAGTAACTTTAATAACAATAAATGAGCTAGTAATTACGATGATCACAACACTGTCACTTTCTGTCATGACAAAAAAAATCGATGAGATTTTAAAGTAAATCTCTTTCATCGTTTTCTTATCCGATGATAGTGACAGAAGTAACTCTGTAAATATCGCGTGAGATCTTTCATTGAAAATTACATTTGCCAGCCCTGATCGGGATCGAGTAGTATGATCGTGATCGTGAGATAAATGACAAAATCGCTTATTGCGACTCTCATGGAGCAAAATTGGTTGGTATTATGTGTAAAACACAAACTTCACAATATTTTCTTGATGTTTACACAAACAAAATATTATCATAATATCTCATTGTTCCATAATTTCATAAAATATTTTTTTAGCCAAAATGAATGGAAGGCACCCTGCACTCAAGCTAATGAATAAGTGGTGCCAATAGGCCTGGGTTCAATCCCAGTCGGCGCCGCCGCCGCCGGGATTTTCTGAGGGAAGTAAAGCCGTTGGTCCCCGGTCCATGAGTTGATGGGTCGATAGGTGTAGGGTCCAGGTGTGAGAGCTACGCCTCTCTGGCGTCGGTAGCATTGGTACTCAGTACGGAAAACAAACCAAAGAAAAAAAGCTAATGAATAATCTCAATACCGAACAATCATCTTTGTGATGCAATGCGCTCAGTGGTCTAGTGGTAACCGTTTTGGCAGAGTTAGAGAAGATCATGCGTTCATTCCTAGGTAAACTAGGTTTCTGGTAAGGCGTGGTACACAAATGACGTAAAGCGAAAACTCTGGATTAATCTACCCCTCCCGCCATATGTAACAATAAGTTACACTTGACAAGACCCCCCTCCATAAGATAACGTAACTCTAACTCGCTCGTCTGACCCCCTCCCCTTATTAACTGTTTCAGAAGTTGTTATAATTATTTTTTTTGTTTTAACTTTTTTTTCAATTTGGTCAATCTGTTAGGTAACATTTACCACTACCCCCTCCAATGTAACAGCGTTACGTAATTTGTACATAAAGCGATGGTCAAACTAACATTTCTTCCGTTTCTCAAAGATCGCAGGGACGTGGCTAGAATAAAGTAATGAGTTTCCAAAACTAGTACCGTGAGAATGGTTAGCTGAACCCAAGCTGTTTAGCTGAAACTACCCAAAAATGAGTAAACTCTACCCAGTTCGGTCAAAACTGAACCTACCCAAATTTGGGTAAACCACACAGATAAAAAATTTGAATTTTAATAGTGAAGTAAAGATTCATTCACGTAAACTTGTATTTCATTTCACGCAACCGAGCAACTTGCAAACAATGTTGTTTACAACAATGGGCTTTTGTATACAATATTTGCTACATTGCATGAAATGTCCCAGAACTTTTCATGATATATAATGTAAACTTGTATGATATGTGATGCTCCATTTATGTGCATCAAACTAAACAGAAATTTACAATACTTTTTCGAACTGTGCAGTACTTACCCGGATTCGGGTAAACGTGCTTGCGAAGAAATCTGGGTGAAGTTTTCCGAAGTGTTGCTATTTTTTATCTGTGTAGACTTTACCCATTTTCATAGAAAGATTAGGTAGAAACAAGGAATCAAAAATATCTCCAAAATTAAATTTTATGACAAGCGATCAACGAACCGAATGATTACGCTGTCAGAAGTGGAAAGCAATAATGATATAATCTTCTTTTTTCTTTTTCATGACAAGTAGCCCGTGCGACACAGCTCACTCGCCGGTAGAAGGAAACGAGCAAATTGTTGGCAAGCTGCTTCACGAAGTAAAGTCGAAGATGAAACACGTGTGGTAATGGGAATTTTTTGTTAATGTCTTTTCTCGATTCAGATCAAGCTATGTCCTCATTCGTGTGTATTGCAACAAGGCAATTATATCATTATTCTTCTACCACTCCGATCGAGCTATGTTACAGAGCGAGTTTGTCATGGTAGTCGCAGCAACCGTTTTGTCTGTATCGTTGGTTGCTTTATGTGTTTGGATTCGCTGGGTAGAAACCATGCTTACAAATATTTTCAAAGAAGAAGAATGAAGCAATTTACGGGTATATTAGTAGTTAATTATTGAAATCAGCTTAAAGCGAACCCCACACGTATCAACACATTGAAGCGAAGGGGAATTATTGAAAATAATATTGATGATGTGAACTCAGAAATATTGTCAATACGGATGTATTGACGTCAGAATAGAATATATTGACAATAAATTTTTTTTTTTTCAAGTCAATTAAATTATTTGATAAGGCTCAACCGAATTAACTTTACAGAGCCGAAGATTCTTGGTCACTATACAATACATCTTAAAACTATAGTCAAAAGGTACAACACAATAAACACTTTATCTTCCGCTATCCAAAAAGGCTTCTCCATCAGAACTGGAGCCGCTTCCAGTGGTTTAATTGTATGGCAGTTACGCCATCGTGGGGCAAAACGCTTCCATTGCAGCAATGGACGCAAAACGTGGTCAACACTCACACACTCATCACGAAACGGTTGCTTTCCAAAGTCGACGACACATCGACCGAAATAACTGCTGATGAAGAACAATGAGCAGGACCACACAATGGTTGCTGCCGAGAAAACAGACCATCGCGTGGCACACATCGAGAGTGGCCTGCTTTTGTCGACAGCCAAGTGAACACTGTTTAAATTTAAATGTTGAATTAACAACAAATACCCTCCTTCAAAATCGAGCAAACGTTTTGTAAATCAAAATTGAGAAAACGTCATGATACATTTGGAGCTTCATGGGGACCCTTTCACCGAAGACATTTCCAAAACAAGTCGAGCGTATCGATGAAAGATTCGCTGGTGGAAAGCACCACCTTGTCAAATACAATGCTGTACGATGCAGGTTTGAATATAGGTGCTTCACACACGATGTGTGGCTCCTCATACGCGTTGTTCACGTGATGTTTGAGATCCTTAAAATTTATAATGTTTTAAATTGTGGTTGTTATTTATAACTTAAAAATGTAACATTAATTACCTGTGGCTATTGAACGAATGCCCCAACAAGTATTTCATCTGCCAGCATTTCATTACTGAGGCCTGCTTCTCCTGATGAACTTTTCACACCTTTTCTATGCAAAATAACTTTATGCATCTTTTTTATAAGACGCAATTACCCAGAATATGGGCAGATTCTACTCATCTATATAAAACTGGTGTGCCCAGATTTTGACAACTCCATTTGTCATGCGAGAATGGGTGCAATCTACCCAGCCACTGGGTAGCCTAAGAAGCGTGCATACATTGATTTGGCTCATTGTATAATTCTGCTTAAGGGAAAGTGGGGCAAGATGGCCATATGGGGTAAGACGGTCACCCTGGTCTATGGCCATCAACCCGCTTTACAAAAAGTATCCCTAGTGTGGGGGATCATTAATAACATTGTAAAACACAAACAATCCCACAGAGCACATCAAGAATATTAAAATCAATTAGTAAAATTTTACTATGTAATTGAAAGCTTTTTATTTAAAATAATTTAGAAGATTTACAAAGCTTCACAATCAAGAAGATACTTTTAATGCTCCAGATTTAAGTTATTTTTTAAAGCCCGAGACATCAAAAACTTTCACTCATAGGCTGCAACGTGTCAGACTGGTTTACAAATTATCCATCGCCGTTATTCGTGATCTAGTTCAAGTAGAAGGTTCCTATCTTCGACGAAGTTGTTTGTATGGAAATGCATGCATTGATGGAGATATCCAGAAATCCTCCTGAATTCGATCACGCAACCATCCATGGGGTGGTTCATAGAATCTATTTTTTTATTAATTTATTTGTACAGGCTCAATCTAATAAACTTTACAGAGCCAAGTTATCATTTGCGTTGTACAAAATTAATGTCTTAAATCTAGAGTTAAAGGAATTGAACCGATTGGAATCTAATTATCGCACGCGAAAAAATCTTGCAGCAGCATCAGGTAATATCTTTTTTATTTCAATTTGCTGCAACGTTCTTTGAGCATCATTTAAACACTAACCCATTCCTGTAGCATAAAAATCTCAACCCCATATGGTCACACATTCTACCCTGCCCGCACTTCTGGCATAATTTAAATGCAAAGCCGTAAATTAAGACACACGTCCCCTATTTTCCATTTGGGTGTCCATTCGACGAAATGTGTGACAATGTGCCAAGGATAACCGCATGGTGGCTGTAAGCAAGGCGGCTTTATTGTCAAGAATAGGACCGAGAAAAAACGGAAAACTAAAAAGAGGTGGACCTTTCTGCAGAAACTAGGAGTAAATTTATGCACATAAATAAGTAAATTAAATTTAAGGTAAATTACTGACATCCCTTTTCATTTAGGGACAATTTTGGCAATCCTCCGCGTTGCAAGGATTCGAAAACGGTAGCATGCTCATTTTCGTTTAGAGTGCTCAACAGCAACTGAGAACTATTGTGCTTCCCGCGTCATCATGGAACATTTTGCAACCGATTCATCACACTTGTAAATCATCAATAAAACCATTAACTTTATCAACAGGGATCTCTACGCGTTCAAGTCTAATGTAAAAATCGTCTAGCCATACGAAAACGCTTGCAAAACAGCCTCTGTCCTCGTGTGCCGTGTGTCGATCCGGATGTCCTGTAATCGAAAGCAGTCGGAATTGAAAATCACTCGTGTCAGCGAAAACCATATCTTCATCCAACAGCTTCTACCTTCAAAGTGGGAGCATTCGGCTGAGATTGGTCGTTCCAGATAGCGGGTAAATATTTATATTAATATTTCAGTCAACCGTGTACAGTGGAGGATTCCATTTTTACCATAACCTTCTCCAACAACGGGCCACGTGCCAACATCAATTTTGGTGTGTTGTCGCTTGCCCTTTCGATTGATTCTGATCTTGTCCAACTTAATGGGTCTAGCTGTCTTCGGTGTTACGTTGGGAAGCTGCATTAGACAGGAATTGCCGGAAGGAAATCGCAATTGTGCCGTTCAATTTTCACGCTCGTGCTGGTGAGTAACAGATAATCAATTACTCGGAGACGCCGTGAAATATTATGGCAGGAGTTTCCCAACTTTAGATTAAGAACTCATTTTATGATTTTCTGAACATGCTCTGAACCTGCAGAATTGAAGTGTAACGTTCAATGAGTATTTCCTTATAACAATCGCTCCTATCTTTTCGTATTCAATATCCCTCATACTCATCGGAAAACGTCTCCCCAATACAAACGTCAACAATAAAACTGTCATCGGAGCATAGCGCAGCGACCTCACTTCCCAATCCCGTAGACTTAATGCGTGACTTGTAGTTCGTTCCGTTACCTCATCGCATACCGACAGCAACGCACTGACTATGACAACAAGTCACGGTAAAAGTTACAAAATCCAATTGAATCCTCCCCGTCAGCACCAACAACAGTCCTGGCTTTCTCCCTCCTCTAACCTATCCCAGCCTGACTCGAATTTATCCATCCACATCTCTCGGCTAATGATACTTTATGGGAAACTTTTCAAAGCGTTCACGCTTTTTCCTTTTCCTGTGTACCGTGATGCTCACCAATGAGATAATTTATGAATCCGTGTACGCACTGAAAATAAATCAAAACCTGCATATTTTCTCCCGGATTTGTTCTACAGAGCACCCTTCGTGAATCCAACGAAACGTTCGATTCTCGGGTACTCCGAAAACCATCTCCTGTACTGTATGTGTCACTCGAAGCCAACCAACTGGTGAAACGCAGAAGCGAACCAACTCACCGGATCATTTTCCACCGCGGCTCACGTTTTGGACTTGTTCCTCCACGGAAGCCATCGTCGTGAGGGGGCGAAGCTAGATTTGATCAAGTCCGTCCGAATTTTGCTTCGCCTTTGTCTTCTCTCTGGCTCAAGCATATTTCATAATGGTTTGACATGTTAATCTGGTTGATATCCCTCCTGGGTCGTGGAACCAAAACGATTCCGTGGTGTGTGGAACTCTTTTTTTTATGTTGGCTGCCAGCATGGTTGACTTTCCGTGGCAGGCATTATGTCGTGCTAAAATGGCAATTTATCTACCGATGATTTAACTTTTAACCTAATTTTGCCATAAATCTCAACCGACGCTGGCAGCAACCTGATACGGTGCGGCTCCATCAACGGAAGCTGCAGTCAATTAAAATAGTTGAATGGTAAATCTCTGGGAGCTGCCTGTAGGAATGAATTATTTGATTTGGTGGGGAAGATTTTTTTTGTTCGAGATCAGATCCAAGGTGACCTAAAATGCATTTTTCAGTAGCCATGATTGAAAAAAATTAACCTTTTGTTTTACTCTTTATTAGTTCCAAATTCCAAATTAAATTACATTTCATTTTAATCTAGGTGCTCCAGCTACTACAGAGACTTACCAGCCTTAATTGTTATGATGTAAGTTATATCTAAGTGTGTTTACATTGTTCCTACTTTGGAAATTCAGTATTTCAAACAGGTTTTCTAAACTTGCATGTCAGTATAGCAATTGTCATCTTAAAACTACAAACTAAATCTAAATCTTATCTAAGCATAAAGAGAATCAATCGTTGCAATAGAGGATTGTGACGATTTTTGCCTGAAATTATTAATTATGCTGTAGGGCATTTGTTCAAAAGTCTCAACATTCTACTTTATATGTACCTCGGTAGTACTATGCTAGGGAGGCAACTTCAAAATTATTTTCAGAACTTTGTTCTGAATTCTTTAAAGTTCTTTTTTCCTGGTAGTGCAACAACTAGACTATATTGACACAGCGTAAAGCATGGCCGGTCTAAAACCTTGTTTATATATTAGAAGTTTATTCGTCAGGCAAAGTTTGGAGTTCCTGTTTATAAGAGGATACAACATTTTATATATTTGTTACATTTGGCTTGAATGCCCTCACTGTGATCTTTAAAACTTAATTTTTGGTCAAGTACTATTCCAAGATATTTCACTTGGTTTGACCAGGAAATTTGAGCTCCGTTTTAAGTGACTACTACTAGGTTTCAAAAAGGAAGCCCTAGGCTTATGTGGAAATATTATAAGTTGAGTTTTGGAAGCGTTGGGAGAAATCTTCCATTTTTGTGAATAAGAAGAGAAAATATCTAAACTTTTCTGCAGTCTGCTGCAAATAACACGAAGACTTCTTCCTTTAGTGGAAATGCCTGTGTCATCGGCATACATAGATTTGTGGCAACCCTGAGGCAAATTAGGGAGATCTGAAGTGAAAATTTTATACAACATAGGTCCAAGAATGCTACCCTGAGGAACTCAAGCTCTAACAGGTAGTCGTTCATATTTGGAATTATGATAATTTACCTGCAGAGTTCTGTCAGTTAAATAATTTTGAACTAATTTCATAATATAGAGTTGAAAATTAAACTTTTTCTATTTAGCAATCAAACCTTCATACCAAACACTGTCGAATGCTTTTTCTATGTCTAGAAGAGCAACTTTAGTTGAGCAGCCTTCAAATTTGTTTGAACGAATTAAATTCGTAACTCTTAAGAGTTGATGAGTAGTTGAATGCCCATGGCAAAATCCAAACTGCTCATCTGCAAAAATTGAGTTCGGATTAAAGTGAAGCATCATTCTATTTAAAATTATCATTTCAAAAAGATAACTTACTGGACGGTAGTTAGAAGCTTCAGCTGAATTTTTATCCGGCTTAAAAATAGGAACAGCTTTTGCATTTTTCCATTTATCAGGAAAATATGCCAAATGGAAACATCTGTTAAATTACTTTACCAAGAAAGACAAGGCACTCTCTGGGAGTTTTTTGATGAGCATATAGAAAATACTATCATCACTTTTTTAGTTATATATCTTACTTCGTCCTAATCAACCCCCAGGAATCATCAGACATATTTTCCCGAGAGAAGATGATTTTCAATTGCTTAACAAGTTTCAGGCATTTGAGGTTTTTTCAAAAATTTTGAGAGTTTTTAAAAGGATTTTGAACTTGGTTCTAATTTTGAAACATTATTTTTAAAAGTTTTGTTCATCATAGCTTTTTAATTTGGTTTAGCAAATCCCACCAGATAATATTCATGGCAGCATTTCGTGTTCTTTTATATTGCCGCCTACGGACATTTTTCAGACGAATCAAGAGCTAAAATCATACTTGGGTTATGCGACCAATTCTGGAAAACGCTTCTTTGGAATGGTTTATTATCAGCTATGAAACTTCTCTTGGCTCTGGACTTTCGAGCTACACCAAGGATATATCGCTTCTACAACCCCGCTATCATCGTTCTGTATTCGGTTTCTATGAGTCGATAACCGGTATGGTTTGCACTTTTACGACTGTGGAAGAATTACACGAGTTTGTTTTAAGTTTCAGCTCATGGAGACAATTTGTCAGACGAATGAGTACAATCATTTAAAATCACCATCTTTGGCATTCGAGCTGTCGACTATCGAGACTGAATTCTATTCTTAAAAACTAGTTTACTAATATTAAAATCAAAAGCATCACACACATCATTGAACAGTCTGCAATATTTTTTAAGTGTATTGTAATAACCATAAGCAGGACGGTGTCCACGAGTCCAAAAAAGGGGAGTGGAAGTAGATATTCTGGAGCACACTACTGCAGTGAATATGATTACTAACCATGTCAATGAACAGCACACCGAGTATGACACTGTATGCTCTACTTTATCTACTTTCGTTGCATCAATTTATCCAAATAGAAGCTGAAAGGAGCGCTTTAAGGGTTCAACGAAAAAAATATTTTATTGAAAGACAGGACACATTAGTATTTAAAAAAAAGTTGATATTGATTCTCTTGCATTAAAAAATGAAGACTGGATAGAGACAAATTTAATTTTGATCGTTTATACAATGCAGTAGAATAAAATCGTAATGTTTGGAAAGTGGGCGACCAAACATCAGTCCAGGTTAAAATGTTTTTTATACAGTCGATTCAAGATTGAACAATCGTGTGGGAGCTATACACGGGCCTCATCAGAACTTGCAAACACTGGTATAGCCGTTGTTCAGCTGGGGTACACGACGTTAGGCATACGGACGTTAGGCATACGGACGTTAGGCATAATGTACGATAGGCATAATGGACGTTGGGCATAAAGGACATTAGGCATAATGGACGCTAGGCATAATCTACCCGATGAATTCCAGAAGGGTGATAATGGGGACCGTCTATTGATTGCTGACATCGGTGACAAAATGAAAGAGCCTTAATGTTTGGGACTCATGAAAACTTGCGACGTCTTGGACATGCAAAGTATTGGGTTGCAGATGGTACGTTTGCCACAGTTCCTTGTTTGTTTCGGCAACTCGTCACTGTTCATGGAAGTATCTCTCCCTCACATCAGCAGACGGTTCCGCTAGTATTGATTCTAATGACAACAAAAACGTAGTCGTTGTATCGAAAAGTATGGAAGGTAATCCTGGAAGCAGCAGGTACATATGTTTTTTGTTATTGAATGAAAAACCTCAGAATTTACCATTCTTCGTTTCATGAGCTGTTCTTTGGCATTATCTTTTGTTCAACCTTAGCTGTTTTTTTGTAATTGAATAAAAAATCACAAAATTCACCATTCTTTATTTCATGAGGTGTTCTTTGAGGAAAACCTTTTCTTCTTTGGCAATTGCAATATGTGTGAAAGAATATATTACAACAAATGTGTGTTTTTTTTTTTTCATTTCTGGATGCGATTGATTTCAAGATATAGTACAAACCTATGCTGAGTTTTTATTGCCAGATTACTTAACCGGTATCGCTACTAATCTTGGATCTAAGTAAATATGTAGCTACGTCACATATGATATGATAAATAATGGATTCCAAACTATGCTTATTAAATAAACTATGTTTGTATAACTTGCATCATCTTTTATTCAACGGTTAGCATTGTCTACCATACTCGAAACAGGTTTCTATAGTTCCACAGCAGCAATGTATTTTATGCCTAACGTCCATTATGCCTAACGTCCATTATGCCTAACGTCCATTATGCCTAACGTATATTATGCCTTATGGCTTTATGTCTAACGTCCATTATGCCTAACGTCCGTATGCCTAACTTCCGTATGCCTAATATATTTATGCCTAATGGGGTACACGCATTCAGCTGTATATAGTAGAAAAGGCGAAATAACGTGCCTATGGTTACTTGGGCAGTCCAGGGACAGATATCTCAATATATATGGGTTATTAGCCAACCGTGTTCCAAGCAGAAATTCAAGCAATTCTTCTGTAATGTGCTTGCGCAGAAATTATAAACATTCGAATATCTGCATTATTTCTGATAGTCAAGCAGCATTAAATGCTTTAAAATCGGCAACAAGCAATTCCAAACTGGGAATGGGAATGTGCAATGTCACTTCAGAAATTGGCCTCTCAAAACCAAGTAAACCTATATTGGGCTCCTGGCCACTGTGGAATTAAAGGGATTGAAAAATCCGACATGTTAGCCAGGCTAGGATCATCTCAACAATTCATAGGACCAGAACCATTCTGTGGAGTTTCTACTTGTTTTCATAAAATGTTGATAAAGAAATGGACAAAAAAATGAAAGTAGAGACCAATTGGAACAACACTTCAATTGCTAGGCAATCGAAATGTTTCATATTTTTTAATATTTCAATGACTAGCAAAATTCTTAAATTATCAAAGAAAGATCTCAGTGTCTATATTTAATGGTTTGATAACAGGACTTTGTCCATGTAAATATCATTTGAAGTTAATGGGAAAACTTCAAGAGGGTATGAACACCTGAACACCTGCTATGCTCTTGTGCAGCAATCTTCAATAAAAGGCGTATTTTTCTGGATAAGGGGCTGACAGAACCCTTTGATATTTGGAATGCAGGTCCCAGTCAAATAGTACATTTCATTCGAAATGTAATAATTGACTGAGAAAATGCTTTTGGTCATCCTATGTCGGTCACTTCACAAATTAGTGATACGACATACTGATAAAGCAATATAAAAACGGGAAATATATCACAATAGATCAAAGTAATGGTCGCAGTGATGAATATACCCAACACGAAAAAAAATAATAATAATGAAAAAAATAAATGGCCTTTAGCAGGAAGATTCGGTTACTCGATAGTGTTTGCATTCCAATAAGTGCACATCTGTGGTAGGTTATCGGGATTGGTCCATGGAAGCTGTCGTAAGGCGAATCTGGCAAAACGTTTCTGGATTCTTTCGAGGCGCGATATGTGTACAGCATGTTTAGCTAGAGCCTAGATTTGTACCCCATTTCTAGATAGAGCTGGAATTTGGGCGCAACAGCTTTGGTAAACAATGACTTCTATCGACGATTTCTAGGAACTCAAGGCACGCCCACGCAAACCAACATAAGTCTTACCCTACCTGATGGTGTTGTTGATTTGCGTTGGCGAGCTTAAACTTTCTAGAAATTATCAAAAGAAGTCATTGTTTACAAAACCTGTTACGCCCCAATTCCAGCTCTATCTAGATATTCAAGAAGACCAAGGAGCAGTACAATGTTTTCAAAGCGTGCACATCATCGAATTCCGCAGCGTTGCGACGCACGAATACAAGCAAGGAATTGGCTTTTGCAATTGACATAGGTATGCACTCGATGAATCTAAGTTTGCTATCGAAGATAAGTCCAAGATCTTTAATAGAATCAACTCGTTCAAGTGGCAATTGTCAGTTTGTAGAGCACAATAATCCAGGATCGATTTGATCACACGGTAGACTTTCAAATCATCAGCATAAAGGGTGATACGGTCAAAATTTGGTCAAGGGAAAACGCGTGTAAATCGGTGAAATCGTTTATTTAAAAAATCAAATTAAATTTCTTTTTCAAGTTCAATTAGTATAAAATTCAGGAAAAATATTCAGTTAGGCTTCCGCTTTTCCAAATCCGAATTTCCGGGCCTTACGCTTGACCCCTGCCATCAGATTTTGTACAGCCACCTTGTCCACCTTCTTCGCCGCAGAAAGCCAGTTTGCCTTGAACTGCTGCTCGCCCTTAGCAGTTTTTTTGGTCTTCTTTAGGTTCCGCTTGACAATAGCCCAGTATTTCTCAATTGGGCGGAGCTCTGGCGTGTTGGGAGGGTTCTTGTCCTTGGGAACCACCTGCACGTTGTTGGCGGCGTACCACTCCATGGCCTTTTTACCGTAATGGCAAGATGCCAAATCCGGCCAAAACAGTACGGAACAACCGTGTTTCTTCAGGAAAGGCAGCAGACGTTTATTCAAACACTCTTTCACGTAAATTTTTTGGTTGACAGTCCCGGAAGCTATGGAAATGCTGCTTTTCAAGCCACAGGTACAGATGGCTTGCCAAACCAGATATTTCTTTGCGAACTTTGACAGTTTCATGTGCTTGAAAACATCTGCTACCTTTCCCCTTCCTTTTACCGTATAAAACTCCTGTCCCGAAAGCTGCTTGTAGTCGGCTTTGACGTAGGTTTCGTCGTCCATTACCACGCAGTCAAACTTAGTCAGCATCGTCGTGTACAGCCTGCGGGATCGCGCTTTGGCCGTCGTATTTTGTTTATCATCGCGATTTGGAGTCACTACCTTCTTGTAAGTCGATAGTCCGGCTCGTTTTTTGGCTCGATGCACGGTTGTAGACGATTTGCGGCATCTCGGAGAGAGAGGTTAGGGTTTCGCTTGAAACTACCGGCAACTCTCTTTGTCGTCTCAGCGGCTTCCGGTTTTCGATTTCCCCCCGATCCAGACTTCCTGGCTGTCGACAAACGTTCCCCAAACACTTTAATTACATTTGTAACGGTTGATTTGGCAACTTTTAGCGATTTTGCCAACTTTGCGTGCGAGTAGCTCGGATTTTCGCGATGCGCGAGCAAAATTTTGATACGCTGCTCTTCTTGCTTGGACGGCATTTTGACAACTGAAGAGTGAATTCCAAAATCAAAATAGGAGCAACATTCTACACACACACACCTTCAAAATGAGGGGTGTTCAGGTTTTTTAAATGCAAAATTGAAAGAAATACGTCAAGTTGATATTGACCAAATTTTGACCGTATCACCCTTTACATGCTGAATTACGCGCGCATCTAGGTTTACGCTGTGACTATTCAATGGGTAAATGAGCAATGCTTGCTTTTTAGAAAAATTCCGCTATAAGTGACGGATTGAATGGTTCAGATTTGTAATTACAGTGAGCTGATGAGCTGCGGTTCCTAAAAAAAAGAACCGCGGGTCATCAGCTCACTTTAGTGAATCAGGTCTTTAGAACAGCTCGGGAGCGGATCGACCATCTCTACTTCACATGACTTAGTAGGTCCATAATTGGCCATATAAATTTTTTCACCGAAACGCTACACAATTTCCAGAATCGTGATTGGGCGTCACCTTGGTAACAATAATGATGATATTTACTTGAAAAGTGCAAAAATTTGGGATTTAATATTTTACTTACTTCAAACAATCATTATTCGTGTATACACAATTGATCCTTCGAGACGGCAGATTGGAAGACCATGTAGCTAAACACAACAGTCGAGAACAATTCAAGAGCAAATTTTCATTATGTCGTAAGTAACATTCGCACCAATCCGAGAAAAATAAAGTTTTGTTTTGATGACCGAAAAGTTATTCCTATTTCCAAGTAAACACATATAATCTCATAGTGATAGCAATGTTTAACATATTTAGCAGGGTTTTAATCATACAAATGCAAATCGCTAGCTTTCATGCTAAAAAATACTGGTTTTTGAGTCAAAAGTTATTATACGTCGTTTGGTGTCCCCTATTGTTTCTTAAGTCAAAGTGTATTTACCAGGATATTCGGGAGAATTATCAATTACGTGCAGCCCATTCATCATTTTAGGAGTACCGAAATCATCTTAGCAACAAACAGTTCGATTTATTCACTTTAATAATGAGAAAGCGAAACGACGAACGTACACTTTTCACGGGTTTCTCAGCGCTGTTACTTAAGTCAAACGGCATCTCCATAGAAATTGGGTGACTTAAGTAACATCGAAAACTATTTTGATCGGAAGGTGATTACGTCAAAAAGCAATTTGACTGGCAAATAAATTTAAAAATGGGATTTGATCCTATATTCGGACAGTATATAATGTAATAGCAGGAGAATCGATTGACACTGATAGCTCGACTTTGTTTACCTTTGTTATATTCGACGTAATGAAAATTTGCTCTTGAATTGTATTATATGTTGTACGAATTGAACGTAATTTTGCTATTGTACCGAATGCTAGGCAATACGAATGTTTCTCACAATTAACGAACACAATGTTATATCTGCGAAACTGAGTTTTTATGTTTGTAAGAGAATTAACGAAAAATATGTTCAGTGTAAAAAGTAAATAAAACGTAGACATTGTTTAAATGAAATACCAAAATGCCCTCAAAAGTGTTGAAAATGGTCTTGAATCACCATAATGGCCTTGAAAACATAAGAAATGGTCTTAATGGATATTTTAAATATCGTTTAAGGTGATTCATTAAAAAGTCCACAAATGGACGCCAAGTAGTATTTAAATGCACTTATACTTCGAATTTACAAATACACAAATCACCTGAAATTGCTACTTTATGTATGCTGCAGTAACGGCGACTTCCCCACTTAAAAACCCTCTTTGACAACATGATGGTGCTGGCGTTGCAAAACTTACACTAGACACTAAGTGCTGGTAGCTCCAAGTGGCAATTTTCAGCAGATAATTTATCAATACTAGCGCCAAATTGGTCGAAAGTGATAAATTTATAGAGGAAATCAGGAGATGCTAGCGCTACGTAACGGCAACGTTTCCACTTAACTTTACACAAGTTTCTGACCGAACTTGGCCGTTTGGTCTCTGTGAGATAGCTTAATACAATTAAATAGAAATGCCAAAAACCCACTGAGTAGTTTAGCTGTTCTGATTTCGGTACAGTTTGTTGTGATTGAGTGTCGGAGATTGTGAGTAAGCTGAAGGATGTCTCGCTGGATACGCCTAAGACTGAACGGGCGGTAGCTGGTGGCCGTGAACGGTTCCTATGGAAATAACTAGATGCGACCCTCATCCCAGATGACCATGGCAATACAGGAAGTATTACAACAAAGGTAATTGCTATTAGATATTTTGAAAACAGTGACAAATAGCGGACATGAAGAACCAGTGGAGGTGCCGGGCAAAGGTGTTTATCCTAGACAAATGGTAAGTTACAAATTCGCTGTTGTCGTTGTCGTAGGCACCGTCGTAGTCGCTGTCGTAATCGCCGTCGTAGTCGTAGGCAGTACCGTTAGTATATTTAAAATTAACCATCAACCGCTGAAAATATGGATTATCGCGTATTTCTGTTGTTCATTACATGCCAAGTGAAATTCGAGAACGTAATTTCATTTGAATAGCTTGTTTAACCAGGTCTTAAACAATCTTCACGTCGGTCATGGCTTGTTATGATTGTCTGAACCATGCGCAAAGAGAAAATCGAAACATTGAACGTCGCGTGAAAGTGGATCTTAATAAAGGCCTAAGTACTCTTTCGTAGTTTTTAGTTTTAGGATTTCAAAGATCGTCGGTTGCAGTGGCTTTCTTACTTAGCAGAAAACCGCGATCCCAGGTCCTTTCATGTTAAAAATGTATGGTAAGATCGCATGTTTATCGTGTATTTTGTAAAACTTTTCGTTGTCGTCGGTGCCGGGTTTGAATAGTTATAAAACTTGAGTAACGCTATAATGTGATATGAGGGGCTCGGTGGCCTTAGAGCAACCGGTTTTGCTTACTGAGCAGAACATCATGAGTCTAATCTCAAGCCCAGCCACATTCAAGATTCGTCAATCGTTTTATTTGTTAACATGACTACATGGTAATAACAGCAACTCGATGATTAAAAAGGAGCTCGTCTGCCTAGTGGCAAACGTTTTTGCTTACTGAGCAGAAGACCGTGGGTTCAATCCCAAGCTCCTTCACATTATATGATTGTTAGGACATCAATTCAGCTTATCGTTTACCAAAACGAACCCTGCTGCAAACCCAACCCTATTACCCAATATCCCAGTGATTCCTCGTGGAAGTGCAGAGGTGTTCTCGGCTTCCATCAAAGCGAGTGTCACGTCAACACATTCCTACCCCTTCTTTTCTTGACCTGTGTTCGGGCGCGGCCGGCGCTGGTATTGCCTAGTTTTAGATAACCAGTTTTTACACATTGAGGATGATTGCTAGTCCCAAGCATCGTCTATTGGTTCTCTGTGTAATTTCAGCTGGTCTGGCAATAACAGAGCAGCAACCGTGGGCGGTCAATGATACTCATGCTCATGCTGCAGTACAGCAAACGTGCAGTAATAATTTCATTTTGGTACGTGTCGTGCAAGCTGATATTTGCGAAATGGGTACACGGCGAATGAGAACGACCCAAATTTGAGTTTAGTTCACTCATAATCGCCAAAAGTGCAGGAACTCAGCGATGGGTAAATTAGCCTAATGTTTTCCCAGGTTTTTCCAGGATTTTCCAGGGAAAAAATCCCGAATTTGAGAAAAGTAAAGATTGCATTCACTCAGTCTATTGGTACTACTCCGAGACTGAATAAAATTTTCGTCAATTTCCTCATTTTCCGGCAGATTTTTTAGGTTTTCCACAGGAAACCATGAGGCAAATTTTACTCATCGCTGAGTTCCTGCACTTTTGGCGATTATGAGTGAACTAAACTCAAATTTTGGTCGTTCTCATTCGCCGTGTAACCACCTCGTAAGAGAATAAGGATCCCACAACGAAACACACTACAAGTCCTTAGAATCGCCGCAAAAATCCTTAAGTACGGAATGAATCACGGCAAAAAAGGTATTTGTTCCTCCCCGACGGGGAATTGAACCCCGGTCTCCCGCGTGACAGGCGGGGATACTGACCACTATACTATCGAGGACCACATGGGAAAACATCAACTATCAGCAAACAAGTTTTATTACCCAATAATTGAATT
Source organism: Ochlerotatus camptorhynchus (assembly GCF_037179485.1). NCBI lineage: Eukaryota > Metazoa > Arthropoda > Insecta > Diptera > Culicidae > Ochlerotatus > Ochlerotatus camptorhynchus. The sequence goes on from NW_027041105.1 coordinate 816,557, forward strand.
TTAAGCTCTTATTTGTAGTTTAATAAAAAAAAAGATGAGGTGATACTTAAAGCCATCAGACGTTGTGGATGGGCAATCAGCAGAGTTTCTAGCCTTATCAGCTACTTAAGGTAGCTTATCATTCGTCGATTCAAAATCACACTAGCATGAAGCCGTTCGTCACAACACAACCGATAATATTATCTCGAGCGACACCACTTACCGTTTCTCCTGTATCTACAATCTACGACATGCATCGCGTAAAACTACGTGCTACTCCAATTGCTACAGAATTCTCAATGTGCATATCCCCTGGCGAGTTCGTGGCACCGCAACAGTGTGTTCTCTTATTTTCTTGTTGTAAGACTTTTCAAGTTGCGGTTTTCTTCTCTACATCTACACACACACACGTCATGCAATGAAGACAAGAAACTTTCTTCCTCGATTCTCAACCACCGACTTTCGACTCTACTATCGTAAATTGAAAATCGATGTGGTTACGGCCTTCGGCAAAAATTTCAAACTAAGAGTGAAACTATTTCCGAATGGAAATTTATTTTCCAAAAAGAATTACCGCCCCCGGGTGGACTCGAACCACCAACCTTTCGGTTAACAGCCGAACGCGCTAACCAGTTGCGCCACGAAGGCCATATATTTCGCAAAAACAGACTCTCATCTTACCTTCACCTTATCATCCGGTCGAGTGATTCTGCTCCCATCACAAGTAAAGCCACTTTTCCCTCGGTGAGTTTCTCGCCCTTGTCGGGTAAATTGAATTAATCACCAATAATTAGCTTCACGGGGAAAACGTGCTCTTCATCACATGCCATGCTTGAAATTGTCCCCTGTGGTGAGATTTTTTTTTCATACCGATTTCCTCTTCGTTGCTTCCGTGCCACCCAGAACCTTTCGTTGAGGTAGCAACCGTCCGTCGTCATCGTCGTCGTCGCGTCGAAAGATGGGAAATGTCTGCGTTGCGGTTTTTATGTGCTTTGATAACTTCTGGGACTCTGGGAGATCTCGGTGTTTGTATGTGCTTGATACATGATCTTTTCCTTCGAATTCATCTCCCGTGTCGTAGGTACTTTTTCCCTCGTTGTTCGTACGGCAAACGTGCTCGAGACGAAAGGTTAATTTTGGTTGATGCTTCGTTGTGAGCTTAGGAGCAGAAGTATGATTCTTCCTCTACCGGTGCAGTCACATGAGAGCACATTTTCATCTACGGCCGGCGTAGCGTGGAACATCAAATTGCTGCCGGGCAGATGGAGACATGCACCTTTGGGAAATTTGTTCTAACTTGTCCTTTGAATCTTTGCAATCAGGGAAAACGGGAGGTCAGATTGATCTGAGTATGAATATTCTGATAATCATACATTTCTAAATCTTATTGAAAAAAATGTGGCAAATCTACTATTTCACTGTCTCTTTTAACTAGTTGATTACCTTCTCGATGCTGGAATTTTGAAACGCTGAGCGATAAATATTAGTGGCAGAGCAATAGTTGCCATACCGTTAGTACCAAGACTGAAACTGAATGCTCATGTAAGAATTCTAGATACGTGACCAGACTGAATTTCAATTTAAATACAAATTCGCAGCTCACTTCCTGCGAAACCAAATCTAGATTTTCAACACGCGAAATGACGAAATCTGGATGTGCGATATATGAGGATCCGACCAAAGGAGATTTCCGTGATTTGAATGATTTTTTTGAAAACTATCGCCCTGTCGCTTGAACATCAGAAAATCAAACAATTGAACGGCAAACCTGCTGAACAATAAGAAAAACTAAATTCTCGACACCGTTGCAGAACATTACATCATTACAGTTTGAAAATATTCTAGCCCGGAATCAAGCTTTGCCTGAGTCATTCAAGTAGGCTGCGCTGAAAATCTGACGTGTTGTTTTTTCAGCTGCGTTTCTTCCTTCCGGAAATTGAACAATTATAGTTTCAAAATATTTTAAAGTTTGTGCCAAAACTTATATCCAATCATCCAAGAAGTGATCAGTGTCAATTTTGCGTCGGTCGTTGTGTTTTTTTCCCTTTATTTGGTTGATGATCCGGTCAAAATCTTTGTGAGACAACTGGCTCTGATCATCGCTTACGTGCAATCTGAAAATGCACAATTGAAGGATCGTTGCTGGTCTTTTTCACGATGCGTGCACAGAATGTCATGAAGAAGAAAAGTGATAGGGGAATTTACGTATTCTCGGCAACCTAAGCAGCGACCTTCTTTCTATAGCCTTTTTCTCTAAGGAACGCACACATATGCAGTATTGGTTTGTTTGCAATCTTTTACTGCCAGCTGCTCTAACAATTTCAGTCGAAAGAATTGTCAAAAACTGTTTTGAAACGCTTTTACAAAGCTCCAATCTTCTCTAGTGAGAGCGAGTATTGTCGGCAACCAGTTTTTCTTCGGCAACCGTTCCATTTGAACTGCATGTAAATCTGCTGTTCTATTATCGGCAACTCGAAATCAGCTACAATTTGTAGTGCGTGTGTTTCATTTCAAGAAAACCTTGCTAGATTGCTTTTTCTCAGTGGTAAAAATATAGTCAAATTGAAGCTGAAAGCATAAAGAATCGTTTGCATGCATTCAGTGAAGTGTTTTCGCAAGAAAATCCAGTGAAAATAGTGTTTCAATTTGGGTTGCCGAAAATAGTCTGGCATGCCGAAGCCGTCATTTCCCCTATTTAGTTATTGTGTGGTTGGATTCGCTCGAGGAGGAATTGTTTAAAAATGACTAGAGAAAATTAAGCATCGGGAATGCGCTCCCTGATATATTGATTTGGGGAGTACGTTCCAGTTGAAGATTGTTCGCTCTAAATAACCCTTTTTTGAATACATTTCATTAATCAAACATTATTATATGCTGGGTTGGGGGGAGGGGGGGGGGGGGTAGCCTAAGGGTTTCAAAGGATTTGTAGACTGGACAAGGGTTCGTGGTTTTGCCAGTCCCTTGTCACGTGTTGATAGACGTACATCTTGTCGATTGTCTTCCAAAGGTCTTCAATGAAGTTGATTCACCCTGCTGCAACAAACCATCAGGCAGAACTTTACAACCAGTGAAGTATCTGCAGTCATAGGTAATCCTTGCACTGATGATGGGTTCTATTCACATCACATTACATCACGTTGACCAGATTGAATTTCAATTCAAATGCAAATTTTTTCAAATAAGTGTGATTAAACCCTCAAATGACAAAGTGGTGAAAATGATACAATGGTAAATATTCACCTTTAACCATATTCAAGTTCTACAGTTCTAAATAATACTCAAACAAATTAGTCACTTATGCTGCGTAAGTATCCGGGAATCTTGGTACACAAAGAAAGATTCAACAAACTGCGTGTAGAAGCACCGACTTATGATGTGGCAAATAAAATTGCTGATCACGAGTTGTTTAGTGTTGAGTACAACATCTACATCCCTTCTCGAGATGTGGAGATAGAAGGCGTGGTCTCCGACGCGAGTCTGACTGTCGAGGACTTGAAACATGCCTCGGGAACTTTTAAAAACTCGACATTCGCTACCGCGCTAGTGAAGATACTGGATGTAAGGCAACTGCATTCAGCATCTTTGCTAGACGGTAAAAAAGTTTATAAACATTCAGACTCGTTCCGGGTGACTTTCGCAGGTTCAGTTCTCCCAAACTTTGTTAAAATTGATGGTGCTTTTTTTCCGGTGCGACTGTTTGTACAGAGGGTATATAATTGTACCAACTGCAAAAGGCTGGGACACTCGGCCAGCCATTGCGGCAACAAAACTCGTTGTGGCAAATGTGGTGAAAACCACAAAGAGGATTCTTGCCACAAAGAATCAGTAAAATGCGCTTACTGTGGCGAGAATCCTCACCCCTTGCAGGAGTGCCCGATGTACAAACAGCACTCCGATAAAGTGCAGCGTTCAATCTCTGGACGCTCCAAGCAGACATATGCTCAAATGTTGAAGGCTGCATCAGCCGTCCAAGATGCAAACCAATTTTCGGTTTTGTCAGTTGAAGAATCGGACTCTGACTCATCCGATGAAGGTGATTCTACGGTGGTACACGCACCTTCAAAAATAGACGGTTCCTCAAAAAGAAAATGCCCCTCCCCGAAAGTGCGCCGTAAGAAAACTAAAGTCACCTCCAGACGATTGCCAAATTCCCAGGGTAATGGGGATGAAAAAACAAAACCGAAGGCTCCTGTTGATCCAATCCCTGGATGCAGCAAGAATTTTCCGCCATTGCCCAACAAAGATAAAAAAAAATAAAAAAGCTGCTCCTCAAACTTCTCAAAAGAAATCCAAGTCCGAACGAGGTTTGCTAGCTTTTTCGGACATTGTGGAATTCATATTAAACATGTTCAACATACAAGACCCTCTAAGAAGCTTAGTTTCTGCCTTGCTTCCAACGTTAGAATCATATCTTAAGCAATTGACTGTTTCATGGCCCCTCCTTGCATCAATCATATCTTTCGATGGATAATTCGTCGAACGAGGTTGAAGATATGATCACTGTGCTACAGTGGAACTGCCGTAGTCTAGTGCCTAAACTAGACTCGTTCAAATTTTTACTTCACAATTCTGATTGTGATATATTTGCTCTCTGTGAAACATGGCTTTCTTCCGATAAAGAACTCAACTTCCACGATTTTAACATTATACGCCTGGATAGAGACGATTCTTATGGAGGAGTACTTTTAGGGATCAAAAAGTGCTACCCTTTCTACAAAATTTCCCTTCCTGCTCTATCCGGCGTCGAAATCGTTGCTTGCCAAATAAATGTGAAGAACAAAGATCTTTGCATAGCTTCAGTATACGTTCCACCAAGAACCTCCATTAGCCGTAGTCAACTCTGGAATCTAGTTTCGATTCTTCCATCCCCAGTATTAATTCTGGGTGATATGAACTCCCATGGTACTGGGTGGGGCGATCTATATGACGACAATAGAGCGGCTATTTTTTACGATTTATGTGACGATTTCAATTTGACTATTTTGAACACTGGTGAAGCGACACGTATAGCAAAACCTCCGGCTCGAGAAAGCCGACTCGACATATCTTTGTGTTCAAGATCGCTATCATTGGATTGTCAGTGGAAGGTTATCAATGATCCCCATGGTAGCGATCATTTGCCAATCATCATTTCAATAAAGTGTGGCCCTCACTCTGCAGAACCATCTCGGGTTCCATTTGATCTTACAAGGAACATCGACTGGCAGAAATATGCAACGGCGGTGACAATCGGTGTCGAATCAATAGATGCGCTTCCACCATTGGAAGAATATCGATTCCTAGCCGATTTGATTTACAAAAGCTCACTGGAAGCACAAAAAAGAAAAGTTCCAAGTGCACCCTTTAAAAGGAGACCAGCCACACCTGGTTGGGACGAAGAATGCACAAAATTGTATGTAGAAAAATCTGATGCTTTCAAAGCTTTTCGTAGACACAAAACCTCCACTTACTTCGAGGAATATTCAAAGCTTGAGACAAAGCTGAAACAATTAATCAAAGCAAAAAAACGCGGTTATTGGCGCAATTTCGTCGAGGGACTCTCACGAGAAACCTCAATGAACACCTTGTGGAGGGTGGCTCGCAACATGCGTAACCGCTCATCTTTCAATGAGAGTGAAGAATACTCCAACCGATGGATATTCGATTTCGCTAAAAAGGTCTGTCCGGACTCAGTTCCAGCACAAAATATTCTTCGAGAAGCGTCTCCTAGCGGCGGCTCTCTGGATAGACCATTCTCAATGCTGGATTTCTCTATGGCTCTTCTTTCATCGAACAACTCCTCACCGGGAAGCGATATGATTAAATTCAATCTTCTGAAAAATCTCCCAGATATCGCTAAAAGACGCTTGCTAGATTTATTCAATTCCTTGCTAGAAAACAACATTGTACCGCCTGAATGGAGACAGGTCAAAGTAATAGCCATTAAAAAACCTGGCAAATCAGCGTCTGACCATAACTCATACCGTCCGATTGCTATGCTTTCGTGCATTAGGAAATTGTTGGAGAAAATGATCCTTCGGAGACTCGATCACTGGGTCGAATCAAATAACTTGCTATCAAATACACAGTTTGGGTTCCGCAAGAGCAAAGGAACAAACGATTGTCTAGCGCTGCTTTCCACAGATATTCAACTGGCCTTTGCACACAAGGAGCAATTGGCTTCAGTATTCTTGGACATTAAGGGGGCTTTTGATTCAGTTTCCATTGAAATTCTGTCAGACAATCTGCACAGATGTGGACTTTCTGGAATTTTAAATAATTTCTTGTACAATTTGTTGTCAGAAAAGCAAATGAACTTTTCTCTTGGAAAACTGACAACTTCCAGAATTAGTTACATGGGCCTGCCCCAAGGCTCATGTCTCAGCCCTCTTCTTTATAACTTTTATGTCAAAGATATCGACAACTGTTTGGCAGAACAATGCACGCTAAGACAACTTGCAGATGACGGTGTGGTTTCCGTAAGAGGTCCACATGCCGTGGACTTGCAAGGACCATTGCAAAATTCCTTAGATAACTTGTCTTCTTGGGCTAGGAATCTAGGGATCGAATTCTCGCCGCAGAAAACTGAACTGGTAGTGTTTACTCGAAAGCGGTACCCAGCCCAAATGCAGCTTAATCTTTTGGGCAGAAACATTACCCAATCATTGTCTTTCAAGTACCTTGGGGTCTGGTTTGATTCAAAGTGCACTTGGAATACCCATATTACGTATTTGAAGCAAAAATGTCAGCAGAGGATCAACTTTCTCCGTTCAATTTGCGGCACATGGTGGGGTGCTCATCCGGGAGACCTAATAACGCTTTATAAAACAACTATTCTCTCTGTTCTAGAGTACGGCTCTTTCTGCTTTCTCTCGGCAAGAAAAAGTCACCTAATAAAATTGGAACGAATTCAATATCGTTGTCTGCGTATTGCCCTTGGCTGTATGCACTCAACGCATAACATGAGTCTCGAGGTTCTGGCAGGAGTAACACCCCTCCAGAACCGTTTCTGGGAGCTCTCTCTCAGAATACTAATCAAATGCGGAGTGACGAACACACTTATAATTGCTAATTTTGAAGAAATTCTTGGGCTGAACACACAATCTCGATTTATGAGAATCTAAAACCACTACATATCATCAGATATGTGTCTTCCTTGTTATACTCCAGACCGTGTTCACTTCACCAATCGCAGTTCCTCAATTGAATATGATCTGACCATGAAACAAGCAACTCATGGGATTCCCGATCAACTTCGACCTATTATTATCCCACGTATTTTTACTGAAAAGTACCAACAAGTCAATTGCATGAAAAGATATTTTACAGACGGGTCCCGTCTCAATGGATCCACTGGCTTCGGTGTCTTCAATTAAAACTCTAGCGCCTTCCGCAAACTTCAGGAACCTTGTTCCGTTTTTGTTGCTGAGCTGGCAGCAATCAACTTCGCATTGGGGATGATTTCCAACATGCCCGCAGACCATTACTTCATCTTCACGGATAGTCTCAGTTCGATTGAGGCTATTCGGTCGATGAAACAAGGTAGGCACTCATCTTATTTCCTTTCAAAGGTAAGGGAGCAGATGTGTGTGCTGGTCGAAAGATCATATATGATTACCTTTGTATGGGTCCCCTCACATTGCTCAATCCCAGGCAATGAGAAGGCGGACTCTCTCGCAAAGGTGGGCGCGCAGGAAGGCGAATTGTATGACAGGCAAATTTCACACGATGAATTTTACCATTTAGTGCGTCAGAGTACCTTTTCGAGTTGGCAAACCGATTGGGACACTGGAAATCTTGGACGGTGGTTACATTCAATTATTCCTAATGTTTCTTCGAGAGCGTGGTTTAAAGGCTTGGGCTTAAGTCGTGACTTCATTCGCATGATGAGTAGACTTATGTCCAACCACTACTCGCTAGATGCTCATCTCAATAGAATAAACCTCGTGGACAGCAACATCTGTCGGTGTGGAAACGGTTACGATGACATCGAACACGCAGTTTGGCAATGTACGGATAATGACGCCGCCAGAGAGCGACTTTTGAATACCCTCGAGGCCCAAGGAAGACAACCCTATGTTCCTATCAGAGACGTGTTGGCAACCCGTGATCTCTGCTATATGCAGTCCGTTTATGTTTTTCTTCAAATGTCTAGTATAAGAATTTAATTCCTTTTGTCTTTTGTCTCTCTTTATTAGTTTTTGTTTGTCTTGTCCCCCCGTCTCGATGAGTCTCATCGTCGCCCACTGGTCACCCACCATAGCCGGTCGAACTCCGGACGAAGCTAGAACAGCACTACCGTTCATACTGGCGACAACGCTCTGATGAGACAACGAAACCCTACCCCAAGCTCCTCCCCTGATCCTATCCTTCAAAAATGTACCCTTCTAACCTCGAGTAAGCCGCGAGTAATCGGCCCAACTCCTACTAGACATAGAATTAAGTGAATTTTGTTACACACAGTGAACAATGAATTATCGGCTCCGTAAAGCTAACGCGATTGAGCCTCCCAAATAAACGAACTAGATAAAAAAAAAAAAAATTAGTCACTTAATAAAAAAATATTTTTTTGCAATACGTATTCGGAGAAACTGTAAAATTAGAAGCTGTTTAAAACATCAAGGTTCATATTTTTAGTTTTCTTTTATACATATTCAACAGTTCAATCAATGAAAATGCAAATTTTTGTTGTGTTTGCGATATTAAATACAAATATGGGTCATTCCAGCTCAAGTGTGTGCAGAGTTGTGGTCAATGTCACCGATTTCAACCAAACTTTGCCCAGATGCTTTTTTCGACATTCTAAGAAAACGCCTTTTTGGATTTTGCTCTAAAGTACTCGGAACCCTCTAGGCTACAACCATGGGTTTTTGAGATCTTTGAAAATTATATTTTTGAATAAGGATTACTCCACAGCCAAACAAGTAATTTGTGTCCTTGACCCACCAATTTGAAGGTTTTTTTTTTCATGTGGAATTCAGTACATGTACACACATTTGATTCGTGGTATTTAAACTACAGTATAGGAGCAGGTTATCGGAAAGAATCCAAATTATCAAAAAATGGCTTCAAATTAGTTGATCAAGATCAAACATAGCTTGTTTGGCTGCGGAGTTATGTCAATTCAAAGGTATGATGAAATGATTTTTCGACTGAAATACTGAAAAAAAAACCTGTACTCACTCATTTAATAATATTTGAATGAGTGAGTACCTGTTTTTTCAGTAGGGTAAATTATGGCTTCGGCACCCATTGACTGTTTTCGGCAACCGAAATTGAAAAGTTAATTTCACTGTATTTTCCCATCAAAACTTTTCGCTGAATGTATTAAGCCGATTCCTTACCTTTTCAGCTTCAATCTTATTACATTTTTACGACTGTGCAATCCTGTTATGCCATATTTTTCTTTAAGTGAAATAAACACATCATAAAATACGGCTGATTTCGAGTTGCCGATAATAGAACAGCTGGTTAACACGCAGTTCAAATGGAAAGGGGGCCGAAGCAAAAGAGACTGCTGACAATAGTCACACTCACCTGAGAATTTTGGAGCGTTGTAAAAACATGTTCAACCCGTTTTGATCAATTCTGTCGATTGGAATTGGTAGAACAGCAAGCAGCAGATAAATGTCAACAAACAAACCTGTCATGTATGTGACGCTGAGAAATCGCTAACAGAAATTCGTACGCTGCTTAGATTGACGAGAATACGTAAATTCCCCTATTTTAATCAAAAAATCATTTCATCATACTTTGAATTGACATTACTCCGCAGCCAAACAAGTTATGTTTGATCTTGATCAACCAATTTGAAGAGTTTCTAATGTTAAATTTAATAAATATACACATATTTTATTTTTGTTATTGTAACAACAGTATAGGAGCAGAATACCGGAAGGTATCCAAATTATCAAACAATCGCTATTTTTCATACCGCTCGGCTTTTGTTGTTTTCAAGATATTGACTTGATTTTGCCAGTTATTAGAAAAACCATTCACTGGATGTGTCCCAAAAATGAAATGATTTGGAAATATGGGTCAAGATATATAATAAAATAAGTGACAACAAGAATATAAATGTTGCTTGATATTTTCAAAGTGCATTTATTTTCAAAATACTCAGAAAAAAACAGAAATAGGACAAAATTGCATAAGTCTCATACATTTCTGTGCAATCTCTATAAATAGTTTTTGCTTTTTTCGATTTTCTACCACTACGTAAACATTATAGCGAATACAATACCTGTGTTTTAATATACGTTGGTTGATGAGTCGATTATTTCAGCGCTCCCAACGTTGAAAAAAAAAACTCTCATTGTTCCACCAAGCGAGCGTACGTATCTGTCCGCATTATATCGTGGTGTAACTAAAATTAAAAGTGCCTGCTAAAGTGAATGATTGTATTGATTGAAAAAGTGACTCTGAATATTATGCAAACAACTGATCTTCCCCTGTGTGGTAGGTACTCAAGAGAATATTCTCTTTGATAATAATCCACAGCGAATACTTTTGCATTGATAAAATTCATTAAAATCCTTTTTCTTGAAACATAACTGTGTTTTTATTTTAATATCAAACGCTTATTATACTTTTAAAATATGTGTTTTTCGAGTTTTTACTTCAAAAGCACCAAGATGTGTTCGATTGGCAAGTAAATAAACTAAAATGTTCGAAAGACAGACAGACAGTGACTTTTGATTAACCTGCGCTCTGGGGTAAAAAAACGTACAGACTATATGCTCCGCTCATGATTCTAAATTTCTGAAATGCTACGAAAAAGGTAAAAAAATATGCTGTGATATGCTAGGTAATTGAATTAAGTTTCCTAATAATTTAAACTCATACGATTATTTGCCCTTAAAGTAGTCACAGAACTGTACGTCGCCTAAATGTATGGACGATAAATACAAAATATCACGACAACTACCATCTTTTTCAGTCCGCATCGTGCTCTCTTGCCGTGCGGATCTATTTGCTTTTTGCTGAAGGAAGTGTTACTACTACCTAAAGCTACAACAAATTTAAACAGCACTTTTCAGTGCTCAACCTGTAAAATTTCTACCTTTTTCAACTCCTCTTATTCCTCTTCGATCCTTGTTTGGACCCTACCCGAGGTAATCCTTCTTGGATATCGATTTGGAAAATTCCTCTTCGATCCTTCAGATTCTTATAGTAATCTGCTTGGAAGTCGATTTGGATAAAAATTTACTGCCGCCATGGCGCCTAAACGCAAAAGAAAGGGGCAAACTCTTGACCCCCCTTCTGAAGAAATTAATTTGAGTAATCAATTTGATTTGCTCACGGATGATGAGAATGATCCATCATCCAAGAAAAATTCTAGTAAACTTTCCCGGCTTAATGCCAAGAAGGAAAAGATTCCCCCTATTGTGATAACCACTACCGATTTCCATGCTCTTCGCATGGAACTATTGAATTTCGTGAAAGTTAAGTTTTCACTACAAATTGGACGTCGGGGTGAATGCCGTGTATTGGCTGAAACCTTGGACGGATTTAAATGTCTTCTCAAGTATCTTACTGAGAAGAAGCACAAGTTTTTTACTTACGACACCAAAACTGAACGTGTGTTCAAGGTTGTCATGAAAGGACTGCCCAGTGGTGAATCCCTGGATCAGATCAAAGATGAACTGGCAAAATTACTTGGAGTTGTGCCACTCCAAGTAATCAAAATGAAAATGAAATCCCGTCCTGGCGATTCGCGCAACGGGATTTCTAATGATTTTTATTTAGTTCACTTCAAGTCTAGTGAACTAAACAACCTTAAGGCCTTAGAAAAAGCTAGCCTTATGCTCCATGTCCGAGTGAAGTGGGAACACTTCAGGAAGACTGGAGGAAATTTCCAAAACCTCACCCAGTGCCGTAAGTGCCAGGGATGGGGTCACGGAACTAAAAATTGCTACATGCCAGCTAAATGCATGAATTGCGGTGATTCCTCTCACGCAAAGGACGACTGTCCTGTGAAGGAAGATCCTAAGAAATTTAAATGTTCAAATTGTGGTGAAAACCACAAATCTAATTTTTGGGAATGTAAGACTCGCAAAGCGATCCTACAATCTCGTTCTAACCGTCAGGTAGGAAACGCTCCACGTTTCCGACCAGGTACAAATTCCTCTGCTGTTAACACCGGTCAGCGAGGAACAAATTCTACATTCGTACCCGTAGGTACAAATATCTCCCCTGCTTCAAATGTTTCATCTGTACCTACTCCCCTCGCTGCTAACAATGTTCAGCGAGTTAATGGAGCTACCTATGCTGCTATTGCAGCGGGTAGAAATCAAAATACTAACCAACGTTCTAACGGAAATTTTGACAATTTTGACTTAGGAAGCATTACTGCCCCCAAAATGGAATTTTTACAGAATTCATTAATTGACATGATTTCTGATATGCTTAAATCTAACTCCATGTTTGATGCTATTCAAACTGGAGTAAAATTTGCAAATAATATTGTCATGACTTTAAAATTCAGTAATGGATTTTAAAGCATTAAATATTGTAAATTGGAATGCTCGATCTCTTAAAGATAATGAAGACGAGCTATTTAACTTTTTGAGAGTTCATAACGTGCATATTGCCGTTATAACTGAAACGTTCCTTAAACCTGACCATAAGGTTAAGAAGGACGCAAATTACTTGATTTATAGAAATGATCGTCTTGATGGACCCTGTGGTGGCGTTGCCATCATTATTCATAGGCGAATCAAACATAAAATTCTTTCTTCATTTGAAACCAAAGTTTTTGAAACTTTGGGAGTTTCTGTTGAAACAAAATTTGGACAACTTACGTTTATAGCTGCCTATTTGCCATTCCAATGCGTAGGCCAGAAAAAGAATTTTCTCAAGGGTGACCTCCAGAAACTTACCCGTCATAGGTCTAAATTCTTCATTATTGGTGATTTTAATGCAAAACACCGCTCATGGAATAATGCTCAAAGCAATTCCAATGGTAATATTCTGTTTGATGATTGTTCTGCAGGTTATTACACTATTCAATATCCAAACAGCCCAACATGCTTTTCTTCTGCAAGAAATCCCTCCACTATTGATTTGGTCTTAACTGATTCATGTCAACTTTGTAGCCAATTGGTTACCCATGCTGACTTCGGTTCTGATCACCTTCCAGTAACTTTTGAAATATCCCAAGAAATAATTTCTAATCCCAACAGCTCTACTTTCAATTACCATAGAGCTGATTGGGAGCAGTATCGAACATTTATGGAATATAACTTCGATCCAAACATTCCTTTGCAAACCAAAGATGAAATTAATTATGCTCTTGAATCTCTGACTACTTCTATAGTTGAAGCAAGAGCTGCCTCAGTACCAAAATGCGAGGTTAAATTCGATTCAATTATAATAGACGATGATCTTCAGCTCTTGATCCGTCTTAAAAATGTCCGTAGGAGACAATATCAAAGAACACGCGATCCTGCCATGAAAGTTATCTGGCGGGATTTGCAAAAACAAATTAAAAAGCGATTCTCTGCCCTGAGGAACAAAACTTTTGAAAATAATATTTCTAAATTAGACCCGAGTTCCAAACCCTTTTGGAAACTCACAAAAATTTTGAAAAAACCTCAAAAGCCTATTCCAGCGCTTAAAGAAGGTGGTAAAATTTTGATCACAAATTTGGAAAAAGCTCAGAAACTTGCTAAGCAATTCGAGAGTTCCCATAATTTCAGTTTGGGTCTTACTAGTCCTATTGAGAATCAGGTTGCTCGAGATTTTCTGAATATTTTCTCTCGGGAAAATATTTTTGATGATTCCTGGGGGACTGATTTGGACGAAGTAAGGTCTATAACTAAAAATTTTCAAAATATGAAAGCTCCAGGTGATGATGGAATTTTCTATATCCTCATCAAAAAACTCCCAGAGAGTACCTTGTCTTTCTTGGTAAAATTATTTAACAGATGTTTCCATTTGGCATACTTTCCTGATAAATGGAAAAATGCAAAAGTTGTTCCAATTTTGAAGCCGGATAAAAATCCAGCTGAAGCTTCTAGCTACCGTCCAATAAGTTTGCTTTCTTCAATAAGTAAACTTTTTGAAAAGATAATTTTGAATAGAATGATGCTTCACATCAATACGAACTCAATTTTTGCAGATGAGCAGTTTGGATTTCGCCATGGGCATTCAACTACTCATCAACTCTTAAGAGTTAACAATTTAATTCGTTCAAACAAATCTGAAGGCCACTCAACTGGAGTTGCTCTTCTAGACATAGAAAAAGCATTCGACAGTGTTTGGCATGAAGGTTTGATTGCTAAATTAAAAAAGTTTAATTTTCCACTTTATATTATGAAATTAGTTCAAAATTATTTAACTGACAGAACTCTTCAAGTAAATTATCAAAATTCCAAATCTAATCGACTACCTGTTAGGGCAGGAGTTCCTCAGGGTAGCATTCTTGGGCCTATATTGTATAACATTTTCACTTCGGACCTCCCTGATTTGCCTCAGGGTTGCCACAAATCTTTGTTCGCTGATGACACAGGCATTTCCGCTAAAGGAAGAAGTCTTCGTGTTATTTGCAGCAGACTGCAGAAAAGTTTAGATATTTTCTCTTCTTATTTACAAAAATGGAAGATTTCTCCCAACGCTTCCAAAACTCAACTTATAATATTTCCACACAAGCCCAGAGCTTCGTTTTTGAAACCTAGTAGTAGTCACATAGTCACTATGAACGGAGTTCCAATTTCCTGGTCAAACCAAGTGAAATATCTTGGATTAATACTTGACCAAAAATTAACTTTTAAAGATCACATTGAGGGCATTCAAGCCAAATGTAACAAATATATAAAATGTTTGTATCCTCTTATAAACAGGAAATCCAAACTTTGCCTGACGAATAAACTTCTAATATTTAAACAAGTTTTTAGACCGGCCATGCTTTACGCTGTGCCAATATGGTCTAGTTGCTGCACTACCAGGAAAAAAGCACTTCAAAGGATTCAGAACAAAATTCTGAAGATGATTTTGAAGTTGCCTCCCTGGTACAGTACAACCGAAGTACATAGAATTTCGAATGTTGAGACTTTAGCACAAATGTCCAACAAAATAATTAATAATTTCAGGCAAAAATCGTTGCAATCCTCAATTGCAACGATTAATTCCCTTTTTACTTAGATAAGATTTAGTTTTAGTTTTTAGTTTTAAGATATCAATTGTTATACTGACATGCAGGTTTAAAAACCTGTTTAAAATACTGAATTGCCAAGACATGAACAATGTAAAAACACTTAGATATATATCATAACAATTAAGGCTGGTACGTTACTGCAGTAACTGGAGCACCTAGGTTAAAATGAAATGTAATTTATTTTGAATTTGGAACAAATAAAGAGTTAAAAAAAAAAAAAAAAAAAAAAAAAAAAAAAAAACGACAACTACCATCATTTTAACCCAAATATTGTTGAAGGGCGCAAGCTTTGTGTATCCTGCAAACTTGCCGTCAAAAAGACAGTTTTGAGTTTTGAGTAGGAATATGAATTTGAGCGGGGTTTTCTCTGTTTATACTCTTAAGTATAACGCGCTTGACATAGATGGCCCACAGCGACTCACGAAGAGCTACTGATTCCGATCAATAGCGGTGCGGCTTTTTCCTCCTTCTATGGTTGCTCATGTGGGATGCAGATTTTCTACCACTACGTAAACATTATAGCGAATACTATACCTGTGTTTTAATATACGTTGTTGATGAGTCGATTATTTCAGCGCTGCCAACGTTGAAAAAAAACTACAAGGGACCGCCCTATGGGGTTGTACGCAATGGTGACGCAGGACTATGTGGTCTTATATAATAAATCTTATTTTGTTAACTGCAGCAGAAGCTTGTGTTTTGTGTAGGAATAGGAATTTGAGTGGGGTTCTCTCTGTTTATACTCTTTAGTATGACGAGCTTGATAAATATGGCCCACAGCAACTCATGAAGAGCTACTGATTCCGATCAATAGCGGTGCAACTTCTTCCTCTTTCTATGTATGCTCATGCAGTTCGCTGCTTGCAGGTAGCCTTTCGTTGTGTACTGGAAAACACCAGCACTCACCACACGGTGATTGAATAACCGTTTGGTGAGACCGGATGGAATTTAACTTTGAAATATGTGTTAGAGAAATCGCTTTTTGCAGGCAATCGTTGATAATTTTAATTATCATAGCAAAAGTTGCACATTCGTGCAATTTTCAATAGTGACAATTTTAAAAATGATAAGGTCTTAAATTTAACAAAAACATAGAAATATTTCTGATCGATTGGTGGTAAAAATATTGAAATTGGTCCAGGGGCAGCTGATTTATTAACGTCCGAAATCTTTCATAATTGTGTTACATGTTCCATTTTCGGTTTTCACAAAGCGTACCCCCATACAGAAATCACAGAAGTAATCCTACGTTAAAAAATTCAAATTATGTCTGTTTTACCAAAATCTTGGAGTATCCGTCGATTTCAGAAAGAATTCGACTGTTCCAGACGGCTTGTCCAGGTAGTTAAAACAATGTTGCTGAAAATGGCGTATTGTGCACCGCAAATACAAAAAAAGGCAAGCCACTTCCATCAGAGACGGCTGAAGCAGTAGTTGCTTTCTACCATGAACAGGATATAAGCAAAGAACAACCAGGCAAGAATTGAAGTAGGTAGGAGTAACAAGAGAACATCGACAAAAAATTAATTCTGGGAAATTCGAAAGACATTTACGATGCTCGCTGGCGCTCCAGGTTTGTATGCTAGGTCTGTCTATTATGGGTTGGTTCACCTTTTATCATTTTTACACGTTTAGGAAAACATACTGTTTGTGTATGCATGATTCATCAGAATTTCAAGCTGCAGATAAGTGGAGCTAGACTTGAACGAATAGTTGTTGATGAGAATAAATTTTTTGAAAACTATAGGAAATGCATTAGGATGACCCTTTGTTCCACTTCCAGTTGAGCGAGTCACCCCTCATCTTCGGCCCTTTAGCTCCGTGGGCATTTACTACCTGGGTCCAGTCGAAGTTACGTTGAGACGACGTAAGGAGAAGCGTTGGGTGGCAGTCTTCACTTGTTTGGCCGTGCGGGTGGTACACCTATAGGGCGTGCATAGTCTCACAACAGAGTCGTTTCGAATGGCCATCGCTCGTTTCCGTAGTAAGTTCGGTAAGCCAAATCAAATCTTCTCCGATAATGCTACGTGATTCCAGCGAGCAAACAACGAGATGGTCAAGATGGAGAAAATCAAAAAAGAGTGTGCCGAGATAGCAAGCAGTTCCACAACCACTTGGCACTTCATCCCACCTAGAACCCCACACATGGAAGGAGTCTAGGAGCGGATGGTTCGGTCGGTGAAATAAGCAATGCGCGCGCTGGACGACGGGAGAAAGCTGACTGATGAGATCCTGGTGACAACACTTGCGGAAGTGGTGACAACACTTGCCACAGGATTCGGACGAGACTGAAGCACTAACTCCAAACCATTTCCTACGGGGAACGGTGTCTGGTGCAGACTTGAAGGTGGACCAAACGGATACCGCAGAAGCGCTGCGAAACCTATACTCGCAGTTTCTTGCAGACCGAATGTGGGAAAGATGGAGTAAGGAGTACCTTCCGACGATCAACTGACGGTAGAAATGGTTCGACGATCAACAGCCGTTGAAGGAAGGTGACCTAGTGTTCGTAGTCGACGGGAAGAATCGGAAGGTATGGAGACGAGGTATCGTTGAGGCGGTGATGAAGGGCTCGGATGGGCGAGTTCGACAGGCGGACGTGAGGACCGCTGATGCAAAGGTGTAGAGACGAAGCGTGGTGAACCTAGCGGCGCTAGAGGTAAGGTAAATCCGGGAATGCCGGGGTGTTGCAACGCCGCTTGGACACCCCTAGTTGCCGAGCATAGCTGCAACCTGGCATCTCGCGCGCTACAGTGGTAGTGGTAGGAACATAGTAGTAGCGTAGTAGTATAAAGAAGGTGGTAGATGATGATAAATAGAATTCGCCATCGCTTATAATCACAATCGGTTAATAAACAAAGAGTAGTTTAGCAATTCGGTTAAAATAAATCGTAATTTATTGGTTGTTTGAGTGGTTTTGATTAATTGCAGAAGAAATCAAAACGGTTTCAAATCATTCGCCATACCTGTAAGTAGAAGAGAAGTAAAGAATATTAGTTTATTTAGAGAAGAAAACTGAATGTAAATACTTACCCTCATTCACTTCTGCAGCGACGGTGAATCACGGTGGATACAAAGGTGAAATGTAAATTTGGGAACATTTCTCAAAAATAAGTGGCACACGCGAAGTGTCCAAGAGAGGGTGCGGACCTGCCCAACGATGGCTTTCGATACCGAATCCGAGAAGGACCAAACCGTCCTAAACGTAACGGAGACTCCGTGTAGAATTTGCGGTCCGTCAACATACGACGAACAAATGGTCGGTTGTGACGGATGTTCCGGTCGGTTACACCCGCGGCGTGGGAATCGCGGAAGGTCAACTGCCGAAAAGATGGTACTGCCAAAGTAAGGCCTGCATAGAGAAGGCCCAGGAATACCAGAAGCAGAAGAACGCCAAGAAGCGAAACCGGAAACAAACTGACGAGTCCGATATACCCAGCGTTAGTTCTCGCAAAGGTCCGTCTACCGTGGAAGCTAGGGTGAAAGCACTGGAGGAAAAGCAGATGAGGTAGTGCGAAGAGCTGGAGGCGCTGATGCAGTTGCGGAGAAAAGAAAAAGAACTTCAGCGTGCGTATGAAAGAAAGAAGCTGGAAATGGAGCTGAAAATTCGAAAAGAAGAAGAAGGAAAGGCTCTGCAAATGGAGATGCTCCAGAAGAAGAAGGAGCAGATCAAGCGGATGAAGGCAAGTAAGGAAACGTTCGAAAAACAGATGGTGGTTTTGGATAAGGAGTTGGCAGGGCTTTCGGTCGTCAAGGTTCCCAACACAATCAGGGAAAACGTAACCAAAGCAGGGCCCTCTGACAAAGGGAACAAAACAACCCTGAAGCTGACCGAGGAGAACTTGAAGAAGCATACCGAAGGCAACGAGGACACCGATGACGAGGATGAAGATGATAACGAAGAGGATGACGAACATTCGGAAAGTTCGAATGCAACGAGCAGACATTCCGAGCCGTCCGTCAAAAGCATGTCGCAGAAAGGAACGGTTGATGAAAGGAGCCAAAACCGTACCTACAAGGGACAGCTGGCCGCTAGAAAGGGATTAACATTCAAGCTTCCCAAATTCTCGGGGAAACCAGCGCAATGGCCTTTATTTTACGTGGCTTACAAAACGTCCAACGATGCCTATAGCTACATGAACCACGAGAACCTGATGCGACTGCAGGAGTCCCTTGAAGGCGACGCACTCGAACTGGTATTGGGTCAGCTGCTTCTTCCAGAATCCATTCCGAGGGTCATAGAAAAACTTCGCCGGCATTACTGCTGTCCGGAACAACTGCTCCATAGTCTTCTAGATAAAGTCAACCAGCTGGAGCCGCCAAAACCTGCGGAGTTTAGTCCCATTTGAAAACGCGGTGGAGCAACTCTGCGGATATCTGGAAGCTGCGGAACTTCGGCACCAACTCGTGAACCCGCTGTTGATAAAATCCTTGGTAGCCAAACTGCCCGACCGCGAGAAGCGCGAATGGGTACACTATCAGAGAGGTAAGAAGGAGCGAACGCTACGAACGCTGACAGACTTCCTGATGGATATCGTGGAGGATGCTTGCGAGGCCTACCAATTCGGATGCTTGCGAGGCGCACCAATTCGGAAAGAAGTTGAAAGGGAAAGGTGCTGTGTACTGCCACAGTGAAGTCAGTAGTCCGGGCCCTAGTTCATCCAGTGACAAGAAGCTGAGACCGTGCAAGTTATGTCAGTGCACGGAACATCGTCTTCGACACTGCGCAGAGTTTAAGAAGTTGTCGTATGCGGCCCGGCTGAAGTTAGATACCCGCAAAAAACTGTGCAACGTGTGCCTCAACGAATCCGGTCGAACTGTACAATCATGTTTCGGATCGATCCGGTACAGCTACAATGTGGAGGAAAATCGGCTACGGTGTTGGCATTCTTGGATGAAGGAGCTTCCGTGACGCTTGTGGAGGAAGCGTTAGCGGACCGTCTAGGTGCCGTCGGCGTACCAGAGCGGCTGACGCTAACATGGTCGGGTAATGTATCGAAGGTGGAAGAATCTCGACGAATGAGCATGTGGGTGTCTGGTGTTGCCGCCGATGCTGGTGAGACGACGCTGCTGCACACTGTTAACACAGTTGGGAAGCTGATGCTGCAGCATTAAAAGTTGAACTAACAGGATCTTGCCGCACAATATAAACATATGCGAGGGTTGCTTATCGAGTACGTATAACGGACAGCCACAATTGCTCATCGAAGCAAACAATATTCATTCGTTCTTTCCAATGGAAGTGAAGGTCGGCGCAACTATGGAACCGATTGCTGTTCGAACCAATCTTAGATGGACGGTGTATGGGCCAAATAAATCTGCTACGGTGACGGCCGGTGGATATCAAAAGATCACAAACGAAGACTTGCATATGCTACTGAAAAACCACTACGCACTGGAGGAGTCGGTGGTAGCAGTACCACAAGAATCAGCGGAAGAGAAACGTGCACGGGAAATTCTCGAGCAGACCACCAAACGCATCGGCGATCGCTTTGAAACCGGGTTGCTGTGGAAAACAGAAGATCCGGAGTTTCCTGACAGTTTTCCTATGGCCCTGCGAAAGATGAAGCAGCTGAAGAGGCGTCTAGAAAAGAATCCGGAGCGTGTGAGCTAGCGCAAGCAGATCGAGGAGTTACAATAGAAGGGGTACGCACATCTTGCTACCGCTGATGAATTGGCCAACACTGCTCCCAGTCAAGTCTGGTATCTTCCGCTCAACGTCGTCCAGAATCTGAAGAAGCCCGAAAGAGTTCACCTCGTCTGGAATGCCGCTGCAACAGTACACGGAGTGTCCCTGAATTAACTGCTGCTGAAAGGACCCGACATGCTGGTTCCGTTGATCAATGTTCTCTTCGGTTTTCGCGAATGGCGAATTGCTTTCGGCGGAGATTTGAAGGAGATGTTCCACCAATTGAAAATTCGTGCCGAGGACAAACAGAAGCAGCGGTTCATCTTTAGGATGTCTCCGGAAGAACCACTAAGCATCTACGTCATGGACGTGGCTACGTTCGGCTCGACAAGCTCTCCTTGCTCGGCACAGGTTGTCAAGAACCGGAACGCTGAAGAATTCGCCGCTCAGTATCCTGAAGCAGTTGCTGCCACACCCGATGCCACTCCAATTCGACTGTCTACGCGCAGGACCTTCCTCTCGTCGGTAAACGGTGACAGCTTGTAGATCTTGCTTGATTTATCCATATCCTTGATCGCCGAGTTCTTGCTGATCAGCACGGCGACTTCATCCGGCTTGTACTAGACGCCAAATAGCTGCTTCCGACCGCTGGATTCGACTTTCCTTGGGTTGTTCCAATCTGTGACGGCGGGCATTATCCAGGACTCGAATAACGTATGCAACAGTTCTTAACAGACGCTCCCACTTTGAGAAGCGACTGAAATCAATCAACTGTTCCATTACGACCTCTCGATGAACAAGGCAAGCACGTAACTATTCAGTGGTATTTGACGGTTCTGCTGCATTCTTCTTCGGCAACTCTGCTTCCGGGCGACGTAGAACCTCGGGACCTTGGACCCATCTGACATCGGAGCTGAGGCAGGGACCTTTTCCCCACTTGGTCGCTTCATCGCGCATGTTTTTTTTTCGAGGGGATTCAGCGTCAGTCTTCACCATTCGTTTTGTCCACTCGGCAAGCGACGATAACGTCTATGGTCGGATCTTATCCAGGCGAGCACAGTTTCCAAATCGGTCCACAGTACTCGGCGAACGATGGGTAGTGTATTTGTTGGATTGTTGAGTGTTGAGAGGATCCCTCCTCAGAAAAAGACGTTGTTTGGCCTTTTTTAAGCTGCATAGCATATTTATTTAAATTAGTTTATATTATGATTATTTGAGTTATTTACGTTAAAGTATCCAAATTATTTTCGATCCAACATAAACAATTTTCGCAACAAGTTCCTTCGGTCTTGCGCGTCAGGATTTGAAAGCTCTCTGCCTAGCAGCGCATGTCGTTTCGTGCCCAGTGGATCAAGTGATCTGGTAATCTGGTGATCCAACATTTTAAGCAATCTTAGTCTAAAAAATTTCAAACATATTGCCAAAGTAAATGTTTTATGTTATTTAGAAATCATGATAAAGTGTAGTAGTGATTTATGTTATCAAAAAAAAAAGTTAGTGCGTTGTTATTTGAATTCTACAGAAACTATAGAAACCAATTTATTTTCTTATCAATAAATCGCGACCATCTGACATACTTTTAGTTTAAATATATAGTTCAACTATTGCAGCAATCTTCAAACATGTGTAATATAATAACAAGGCCGTGGAGCTTCTTCTATTTATTTTTTTAAATAATTTCGTTGCATTGTGTTGCGATACGAATCTCGCTAATTTGTGAATCACATGTGCTACCAAATGAGAAAGAGAGGCTTACCCGAGCAAAGTTGGTTAACAAAATGAAAGCAAATCTATATTAAAGTTTGTAGTTCCTATCATAATGAAAACTCATTTTGATTTCAATTGTCGCGACAGAAGTCTGATATCATATTATGCTTTCATTATGCAGTCAAGACTTTTTAAATCAAAGCAACTTAACTCGAAGTTCTGCTGTTAATTTCTCGTTTAAAATTTGATTTAAGTTCATCGGTCGTTGAACTAACGATTTTTGTTTATTTGTTTTGTTTAACACATATTAGGTCATTCGTGACTAGCCCGAGGTGAGATTTGAGCTTAAGTGTTTCAGCGTGAGAAGCATGGATGCTAACCATTTACGCCAGGCCCGTATTCAGTTAAACATTATGAATGCAAAATCAGTAATCACATTGATATAATTGAAAGCAGGATTAGTTTTCCGTTTGATTCAATAGTGTAAAATGTTGCTCTCATTTTTGCTGTGTTAACCGTTAAGTCAACCAAAATGAGATCTAATGGTGTATTCAGAATAAGTTACATCATAACAGCAAATTCTGATTTCAATTTGATCTCTAACTTTGTTCGGGTAGCCTGCAGAACTATCGTAAGGTACATTCCATGTTCCAATTCTTGTTCGTTGTTTTGCGCTAATAGTCGATGCCGTTTAACACAAGTCCCCGGCAGGATGACAGATAACCTTAGTTTCACGTACCCACTTGCAAATAGTAGATGTCGCCACACAACGTAAACAAAGGGTTTGTCCTTCACCACCGCAACGGTGTTTCTGTATGGGAAACAAAATTTTTGTTTCACCATGTCTGGATGTCAAACAACAGGCAAGAATGCCATATGAAAAGAGCGAATTCATGAATTTCGTGGTGAAATTCAATAAATCCATACAAATTGAACCGATTGAATGAGTTTCATCTTATATCATCGAATGGCAATCAAAATACTTTGATTTCTTCAGTTCTATTTTGCTCTTGAATTTGATCAGCCTTCAGAATATTGCTTTGAACATAGTTGTGCAATGAAGGTTTACTTTCCCGTGTTTCTCCTAAGGGATAAGTAAAGTAAACGGCTGAAATTGACCTTCGACAGACGTACAAACTACACCGTTGTACTATCGTTGTACTCTTTTAAGCTAGTAACTCAAATTGTACATTATGCAGTACTAGCTGCACAAGTTTGTCGGATTAGCCAGAGGATACTGTAATAAGTACGCTCTTACTTGCTGAAAAACCATTCTTTCTTTGTTCATCAACTTTTTTTCCGTTTTTTTGGTGACAGTCGTCCATATTTTTACTAGAGTACTATAGTCGAAATCGCCGAAAGTATTATCGCTCAATTCTCATTTGATCCGATTAATTCGATGACAACCACATATTTTCGATTTACAAATCATATGTTTAAGCTTTTGGTTCTGCTCTGCTCAAAGACATACGAGATTACATAAAAAAAATCATAAACTGATTATGAATTGTGCATACGACTGAATATCAAAATGACTGGACTTCCTATGTCGCTGATGTTAATTTTGACGTCGGACTTCACGTGTACCACACGCGCGTTCTGGTTTGGTGGGCGCGCGACAATAAGGTGAATTTTAAACTTGCATTTCATTTACGATACATAATTTCCGCACTCGTCCTATTCAGATAACACTTCTGAAAACTTGTGAGTTTGACAGAACCACCAGAACCAAATTATCTCGGTACACTGGAAATATACTGGAGTTGTCAAGTTGCCCCCGGGTTGGTTAAACAGTTCGTGGTGGTTTGCACACACAAAGAGTATTTCACAGATTTATGTGAAATAAAAAAAAGTAGAAGGGTCTGTGCCCAGGGGCACAAACGGAAGCTTGACGTAGGACCGCAAGTGGACGGAATAAATGTGAAGAGCATTAAGTTCTTTTAATTGATCAAATCAGGCATAACATTTGATAACGGCACAAAAGCATTTGTAAACAAACATTCTAAGGCCCTTTACACGCGAACTAAAGTACGCCCACGCAAACCAATACCACTTACAGAAAGGTGATAGTTGCCCCTATGCGATGATGTTGTTGGTTTGCGTGGGCGTACTTTGGTTCGCGTGTAAAGGGCCTAAGAAGGTTTGTTTACAAATGCTTTTGTGCCGTTATCAAATGTTATGCCTGGAATATCTATTATCTCAACTCTTTCCGATTTTGAATTGTAGGCGATCCAAATTTTTAGTAATTTTTTTCGAAAAGAAAGTTGATTACGAGAATCAACAGGGTGGCCAGTGAATTTTCATTTTGAAAATCCTGGTTTTTTCCCGGTTTTCCCGGTTCAAATCTTAAAAATTCCCGGTTGTTAATACGCAACAAAAAAAAAAAAATTTACTGATAGGATAAAAAAAATGTGATTTAAGAAGATTCCCAAGATTCTGCAGCTTTGAAATTTGTGTAGAGTCTGAAACTAGAACTTTTCTTCAAAATTTGTGATTAATAACATACTTCGTGATGCAAGATTTGGAGAAACAATAATTAAAATGTGAAATTTTGAATTTTTTTCAAGATCACAGATTTATAAAAAAAACATCATACTTATGAGTCGTGGAGTCATAATTGTCACGCTCTGAGACTTGGAAACATTTTAAGGGTAATAACAAATTACATAGCAATCTGTAAACTCTGGCGGACAAACCCTGGAATTTTTAGTAAAATTTAAAAGAATTCAAAGTGTTGATTAAAAACAAATATTGAGAAGGATTCCCACACAGTTTTCGAAGGAAAAGAGCAGATTTCCAGAATTATTCTTAGAATTATTTATGAAATCCATAGAAATTGTTAGATGAATTTGGAAGGATTTCTTTGGAGAAGAATGCAAGTTCTAAATTAAACTGTTAGGTAATTTTAGTAGATTTAAAAAAGAATTGTGAAAATAAAAATAAAACATTGCAGAAAATTCCTACGTGGTTCTGATGAGATTTGTATGGGCATCGTGAGGAACATGACAGAAGAATTTTAAGAAGAATTCCAAGAGAATTATGATCGGAATTCAACAAGAAACAGAGTTCTTAAAATGTTCTGGCATTAATTTTAACCCTAGTGCGAATGATTCATCACATAACCCAAACAAAATTGATTCCAAAAAATTTGCTGATAATTAGAAAGAAATTCTTTAAAATACTACAAGGGGTTTATAAATTAATTTTCGAAAGATTTCTTTTGTTTTGAATAGCGTTAAAAGAAATGTTTGAAAAGATTTTTAAAGGAATCAAAGTCTCCGGATAGGCGGGAACGGGAATTATATGAAGGATTCCAATAAATTCTTAGAAGGGGTTGGAAGAAAATTCCTAAAAGAATTCAACGGTAATTATTACGCGGAGTGTTTTCTGGTTTATTTCAGAACAATTTCAAGATAATTCAGAGCAGAATTCCAAGTTTATTCTGGAATTCATCATGAGAATTTTGAACAACGAAAAATTAAAACCCTGGAAAAGAATAATTCAGTTTCGCTTTTTACAAATATTTGTTTCCAAACTCCAGCATCTTCAATATTTTCTTTAGAGGACCATGCACTTTACATCTGAAATTGAAACGACAAAAATCAATTTGCAATATTGCTGAGTGATTAAATTCTAAAAACAATAAGACGGTATACTGAAGAAAATTATGCAACAAATAGAGCAAGACATTCATTTGCTAAAGGATCACTCTGTTTTAATGGTTTATTCTGAAATTCTGATGTAAAAATTTGTTCCTATGATATGGGTAATTTATTTTCCCGGTTCTCTTGCAGAATTCACGGGGTTTTCCCGGTTTTCCCGGTTACTTTCCAAATTCCCGGATATTTCCCGGTATTCCCGGATTTCCCGGTTTGCTGGCCACCCTGAATCAATCAAAATCACTTGCACCCCTGCTTCCAAGTTTGTGTGGTCGTTGGGGGCTTGTGGTTCTGAATATGGACAAACAAGCATATATAAATTCTATTCCAACTCTTTACTGATGTAAGCTTGATGGCCCTGAAAAGGGCCGTTTTATTGAAGAGGACATCCATGGCCACTTACGCTTGGCGTGTTTAGTGTAGGTGACAGCATCACGGACCTCATTTTCCACGAACATCTTCACCACACCTCGTAGATCAGACCGGAGATACGTCAGACACTGCGACGGCGAGCCAGACGACGGATGGTGGTTATCTCGAAGAATTTGCGATGACGATTGGCACCTCCTTTGCCACGACCTACTGCTACTATTGCTCACCACGCCGTCCGAAGCGAAAATGAGCTGATACCAGTTTTAGTTTAGTTTAAATGATCTTTATTTTAGTTTAACTTGGACGATTACCATATAAATTTTTTTTACTAAGTGATTTAATTGCTTTCTTCATCTTTAGGTATGGGCAAAATTTAAAATTTGTTTTACAGGATTAGTCCTAGACTTAGTACACGGTCGACCACCTTGGTGGGATTGGTTTGTTTTGTTTTTAGAAGTTGAAGAGAAACTACTTAATACTACTATTTACAGCTTAAAACTAACCTACTCTACTATATACACTTAACCTACTATGCACAAATTGCTAATTAAAGCATGTTCAGAAAGATTGCATTTTTGAATAAATTTAGTTGTCATATCATCAATTTTGGAATCTACTTTGGGAATTTCTGCCTCTTGATGGAGGTCTGCTATTCTTGTGTCGAATGGACGATCTAGGATCATCCTCAACACTCTATTCTGTGCAACCTGGATTTTGTTCCTGTGAGTCTGAGCGCACGATTCCCACACCGGGGCGGCATATAAGATCGCGGGGGCTATGATCTGTTTGTAAACAGCCAGTTTGTTTTGCCTTGAGAGGCGGGATCTGCGGCAAATGAGCGGATACAAACACCTAACCAAGGCGGAGCACTTAACTAGGGTTTTCTCTATGTGCGAGCGGAACAGGAGCTTCTCATCGAACAACATCCCGAGATAAGTAACATCAGTGGACCACTCGACCCTTGTACCATCCATTATTACGGTACAGGAGGGAGACGGTTTAAGTTTTGGTGATTGTCTGTGAAGGAACATGATCGCTTGGGTTTTCGAGGCGTTGATTTTGATTTTCCACGAGGTGGCATAATCAGTAAAGGTGTCAAGGCATCGTTGCAGCTTGTTCGTAATTTCACGAGGCATCCTACCCTTGACGGCTATCGCGGTGTCATCTGCGAACAGAAAGAACACGCAACCGTCTCCTAGAGGAGGGATGTCCGACGTGTAGATGCTGTAAAGCAGTGGTCCCAGCAGACTCCCTTGCGGAACACCTGCTGGGATCGGAAATTGTCCCGAAAGGGAACTATTCAACGACACCCTGAACGACCTTTGCTGGAGATAGTTACGGGTGATTTTCACAAGGTATGGTGGAAAGTTGGAGTTACAAAGCTTGTATATAAGTCCGTCGTGCCAGACATTGTCAAACGCCTTTTCGACGTCTAACAAGGCCATGGCTGTGGACTTGGATACAGCTTTGTTACTTCGGATGTTATTCATCACCCGCACTAGCTGATGATTGGTGGAATGCCCCTTGCGGAACCCGAACTGTTCCGGAAGAAGAATTTCATGTTCCTCCACAAACTTGTTTAGTCGGCTGAGGATCAATTTTTCGAACAGCTTGCTCAGCGCTGAGAGCAGGCTGATCGGTCTGTAGCTTGACGGTAGTGAAGGGTCTTTCCCAGGTTTGCGGATCGGGATGATTTTTGCCACCTTCCAGATGCTTGGAAAGTAGTGCAGCTCCAAGCATCTGTTGAGGATGGCAGCCAGCAGCGAGTGGACCCTCGGGCTGATATTTTTCAACGCTAGGTTGAATATTCCGTCAAACCCGGGAGCCTTCATGTTTTTACTATATTTCAGCGCTGAGCAAATTTGTTCCTCTGTAATCCGTTCTTCTGGAGGGACGGCACAAGGGGAGGTATCTAACGTCTGGACGCACTGCACAACCTGGTTCTCGAGTGGACTTGGGATTGTAGAGCCAAGCAAATGCGATTGGGCAATGTGCTCCCCAATTGCATTGGCCTTCTCTTCGTTGGTGATAAGCCGTTCGTCATTGACTCTAAGTGGTGGAATGGGCTTGGGGTGAGACTTCAGCACCTTGGCAACCTTCCAGAATGGTCTGGAACGGTCGTCCAGGTTCTGAACGAGCCGCCCGAAACTCTCGTTCCGGATTGAGACCATTCTGGAAGCGATCTGCCGATTCAGATCGACCATTTCGTATTTACGCTGCAGATCCCCAGTCCGCTGAAACTGGCGTCTACGAACATTTCTGAGCCGAATCAAGAGTTTGGTGTGGGAATCAATTGCTTGAAACTTACCCCTCACAGGAACTCGTCGAACGCACTCTTCGTCAGCCACGGATATGGCTTGATGGAGACCCTCCAGAGCCCGGTCGATGTCCTCCACTGCGTCGAGTGGTGGGTTGTCGTCGATGTGGCGGTCGACCACGCGTCGAAACTGGACCCAGTTGACTCGATGGTAGTCCTTCCGCTGGCACGGTGCAGGGGCCACGTTGTAGCCCAGCTCGGTCAGCACCGGTTGGTGGTCCGAACTCAGGTCGTTGACGGCAACCGGCTTGGCTAATCTGGTGTTTGCCAAGAACAGGTCCAGCGTCGATGGGTTGCCCGCCGGTGATGTGAAGGTTGGTTCGTCCGGAAACCAGACGGAATAGAGACCATGCTGGGAATGGTCGAATAGCAGGCGGCCGTTTTGGTTCTGCTGGTAGTTCCGCCAGGCCTCGTGCCGGGCGTTCAGGTCCCCTCCGATTACGAAGCGGGCATTGGTGCGGGTTATGATGGCAAGGTCGTTCTTGAACTGCTGTGCTGTACCATTGCTAACGGTACATTGCCGGGGGCAGTAGACAACGATGAACCGGACGTTTCCGGTCGATGTTTCCACCTCAACGCCGACGGCCTCGATGATGGAAGTGCGGTAGTGGGGTAGGGTGCAGTACTTGATGCCTTTCTTGATGATGACCGCGACACCGCCCCCCCTGGAGCTGGTGCGATCAAGCCGGACAATGCTGTGGTCGGGCAGCCAGAAGCTGTCACCGGTCTTGAGGTGGGTCTCGGTGAGAAGGCCCACGTCGATGTCGTGCTTGCGGAGGAAGTCTGCAAGCTCAATGTTTTTCGCCCCTACGGAGCGAGCGTTCCAGTTGGCGATCTTTATGGGTTCACGGTCCATAATTAGCGACGAAGGAGATGATAGCTTGGAGCTGTTGTGTTCTTGTTGCGCAGGTGCGCTTGATGATGATGGCCTGGGCCAACAGTGTGACGATCTCATCCGTTGACAGCGGAGAATCGTCTGTAGCTTCACCGGTTGTACCGGCCAATCCCGGAGCAGGGGGATCCGTCGATGGGCCGGAGGCTTGACTGGGTACTGCAGCGGCAGCCGACTGGGCAGCAGCCAACTGTTGGTTGAGCGGGAGCGGCGCCAACACTGGAATTGGCCGTGGTTGGACCGGTGATAACGGAGGAAAGTTCTGCGCGTTGTTTTCCGGGACCTTCTTGCGACCGGGCTGGTTGTTGGACGAGGCCTTCTTCCGGATCTCGGCGTATTCGGCCCGCTTCGGACAGGCCTTACTCGTGGCCTTGTGGGCAGCACCGCAGTTGGCGCATGTGGGAGCGGCTTCCTCGATGCTGTCGCAGTCGTCGATCTTGTGGTTTTTGCCGCATTTGATGCAGCGGCTGGCCATGCGGCAGTTCCTGGTGCCGTGCCCGAACAATAGGCAGTTCGAGCACTGAGTGACGCCACGGTGGGTTGGCTTATACCGCTCCCACTTCACTACGATGTGGAACAGTGTGCGTGTCGTATGGAGATCCTTCACGGTTGTGGAGTTCTTCTGCAGATGGACCAAGTAGAGCTGGTCACGATACTTGATGGCCTTGCTGCGGGTCATCTTGTGGATTTCGACCGGCTTGAGGCCGTTCGCCTTAATCTCGTCCATTAAGGTGGTGGTGTCCATGTCGTGGAGCCCGCGCAGCACCACTTTCAGCGGCTTGGTGGCCTCGACGTCGTGGGAGAAGTACTCCAGCTTCATCCTGTCCAAGAGGGCCTGGACTGCGTTGTAGTGATTTTCGGCCGAGACCATCAGTTTGTAGCCTTCCGTGCACCGTTGAATGGTGCAGCGAAGGCCCTGCTTAATGTAGAAATCCAGCTGCTCCCATAGCCCGGGAGGGAAGCCCTTCACATAGAAGGGTGGCAACTTAACTTTTTTAGGCACCGTCTCAGGGTCCGACTGCGGCTGGGCTCCGTTCTGCAGGGCGGAGAACGGATTGTTGCTCAGCAGCTTTTTTGCTGCCGATGCGGTGGCGCTGATGTCTTCAGTTCCGGGAGGCCCCGGCCCCGGTCGTTTAGTTCCGGGAGGCCCCGGCTGCGGGTCCGCAACGCCTGTCGGGACGGGCAATGGGGTTTTCTTCTGCTTCTTCTGAGCTGGCTCGGTGGTCGCGCCGTCTCCTGGGAGAGTCTGTTTTCCCGGTAAGCCGGCACTCGCGTTACCGCGCGATTTCTTACCCATGGCTGGGTCAGCGAGAGCGTCACTATACAACGCGGAGCTAATTCGACTTGCGAACGTACGAACGAAACTAGAGAATTCAAATCGACTGAACTGCTCAACAGTCTGGCAGCGAATGTTGACTGAGCTGATACCAGACAGCAGCGCTGCTTTATATCTTTTTAGGTTAAAGCAGAATGATGTGCAACCAAGTGGTATAAAAGCTACAAAGACTCCTCCCATTATGAGTAGTTTGCTATCAAGTAGCGACACTGGCTATTTTCTTTTTGCGTACACGGCGAATGAGAACACCCCAAATTTGAGTTTAGTTCACTCATAATCGCCAAAAGTGTAGAAACTCAGCGATGAGTAAATTTGTCTCATGATTTCCTGTGGAAAACCTAAAAAATCTGCCAGAAAATGAGGAAATTGACGAAAATTTTTATTCAGTCTCGGAGTAGTACCAATAGACTGAGTGAATCCAATCTTTACTTTTCTCAAATTCGGGAATTTTTCCCTGGAAAATCCTGGAAAAACCTGGGAAAACATGAGGAATATTTACTCATCGCTGAGTTCCTGCACTTATTTCTGAGATAACTAAACTCAAATTTTTTGTCGTTCTCATTCGCCGTGATAGATATCGGCGCCGGTGGTTAGCGCAATTACCTCTCACCCCAGCAGGCCTGGGTACAATCTCAGTCGGCGCCATAGGCATGTTCTAAGGCATAACATCTCTGGGAGCTGCCTCCCTGGCGTCGGTAGCATTGGAGCTCAGTACGGAAAACAAATCTCGCGTCACTTTTCAATAGGTCCTATCTACATTGATCGATTCTCTTCATCGACACTCTCTTTCGTAAATAACTCGGCTTCACAAATCTGGATCAACAATAGAAAAGAGCCCATCAGCATTTGTAAACAAACCGTTCTAAAGCCCTTTACTCACATAGCGAAGGCCACCCACACAAACCAACACCATCATCAGATAGGGGAAACTTCTACCTACAAGATGTTGGTGTTGGTTTGTGTGAGCGGCCTTCGATTTGTGAGGCTTTGGAACGGTTTGTTTACAAATGCTGATTGGCCCTATTCTATTGTTGATCCAGAAATTTTTCCTGCCGTCTTCGTCGAATTAGATGCTAGATTGTTGCTTCTTCCATCGAAAATATCCGGCCGTGGCGATTCAAAGTTGATCAAGGTTGATCAAAATAATTTGTATGCATGCTTCCAGTTTGATCACATGAGCATTTTGTGTGGTCGGTGGTTCTGAATATGGACAAACAGGCAGATGAATTCTATTCCTACTCTTTACTGTAATAAACTTGGTGGCCCTGAAAAGAGCCGTTTTGTTTCCAATGTTGGTGATGATTTAACCTCTGAAACCAAACATAGTGCGTCTCTGTCACTTCAAAAACGTAGATGACATCCATGGCCGCTTACGCTTGGCGTGTTTAGTGTAGGTGACAGCATCACAGATCTCATTTTTCATGAACACCTTCAGCACACCTCGTAAATCAAACCGGAGATACGTCAGACACCGCCACGGCGAGCCAGACGACGGATGGTGGTTATCTCGAAGAATTTGCGTTTGGTTCTGAACATGGCGATGAGTGTGTAAAATATTACGCAATTCCATCCTCCCTATTCACACGCGCCCGAGGGTCGGAGGCGAATGCCACTTCGACTTGTTTCGTCTACTTACTACTCTCTGACGACTGTGCTGGGGAAGCAGCATATGCATGTAGGTAATTGGTGGAATTGTTAGTTAATTCGACGCTTTTGGACAATGCTGAACATTTACCAGTTTTTCAATAGTTTCTTGTTGAAAATCAACATTCGGAAGCATTGTTATCGATGCGTAGCCATATTTCTGATCGATTGGTGATAAAATTATTGAAATTGGACCAGGGGTAGCTGAGATATTAACGTTCAAAATCTTTCTTAATTTGTTACATGTTCCATTTTCGGTTTTCACAAAGTGTACCCCCATATAGAAATCAAAGACGTAGTCCTACGTCAAAAAAAAACAACCAAACCGAACGTTGAGATTTCGATAAAATTCCAAAGAAACCTGTGCAGCCGATCAGTATTATTTTTCCCTTGATTCGATTTCCGTCGATCATGCTTTCCGTACTGAGTACCAATGTTATCGATGCCAGGGAGGCAGCTTCCACATTTGGATGCTTCCTATCGAGTGACTTCCTAACTCATGGACCGGGACCAACGGTTTAACTTCCCTTCCGAAGGAAGGCGTGTATTAAGCAAGTTACCCATTTTTTGAATGTTAAGATTATTCAATGAAGTGTACCAGGTTAGTTTGATTATGCATTAGTAAGATATGTTAGGATCAGTTAAACTTCGCTATTCTATATATCAGTAATCATGTTTTACTCTGCTCATCGTAGGTTTTTAAAAATGCCCTCCAGTTCTGTGGCATCTTCAGGAAAACCACATATATTTCAAAAGGCTATCGCTGCAAAAAAAAACCTCCTTCCCAGGGAAACCTTAACTCAAATTACCCACCAAAGAAGGAAACCTTCCCTGATAAGCATAATAACGTAATCATTAGTTACTAATTTGAACCTCTTTTCGTCAGATTTTTTTTTTTCGACTTCACACTTTTCAAACTCAGCCAAAGTTGCAGGTCCGTCAGGTCCAAAACAGTGATTAAGCCGATGAAATTTGCGGCAACACGAATAGGAAAACGAAAAAAAAAACGAGACAAGGACAAGGAAACGTGCTCATGGCAATGAGCAGGGAAAAAACCAACCAACCCAACCATCAGAAAATCGCGGTAATCAGAATCAGAACACTTCCCGCTGCCCAACTTCTCGGGAAGGTTCTTGTCGAAAGCAAACGCAAGCTGCAAACGACAGGGGAAGGTACAATTATTTATACAAATTGAGTTATTTGTCACGATTTTTTTATTCCTATCCTCTAGCTAGCAGGATCAGGCACCCCAGGACGGGACAGGATCTTAGATATTGCCCCAAGACGATGACGACGAAAAGGACGTCATTCAAGCGATAAGGATTTTCTTCTTCAAGGCTTAGAAAAACCCAACGAAACCAGAGGAAAAAGGCAATTTAATCCAATTTTCTGTTTCTTAAAATTATTTTATTATTTAATTTGTTTTTATACTTCCGCTCCTTTGCCAGGGAAGGTTTTTTCCCACTCAGTCGAATGGAACAACAGGAGTGGCAAAAGGGTTGAATGGAGGCGTTCATCATAGGAAGGAAGGAAAGGGGGTGGGAAAAGGCGGTGGTTGTGTTTCTGCTTCCGATTTGAGACCAACTAACTGGACAACAACGGTAAATGGAGTAGGAGTTGGAGGAGGATAAGCAGGAGGGGCGAGAAAGAGACTGATGGTGATGATGTGATAAAAGAAGGAATTAATTTCGCTTTTCTTGACTGGACTCGTAAACAGTGACAATAATCACTGCCCAATAGAACGAAAGGAGCCGGATTTAATTGGAGGAAATATTTCGTTGCCTTTTATTGCCGGTCGAAGATGATGACTGCTCAGGAGAAACGATAAAGGAAGGCACAGATCTTCGGGGAAACGCTGGATACCGTACGACTCTAATCTTTGATAGGAATTTGAAAAGCTGTTTCATGTATCGCTGTATCGTCCCACATTAGTTTCACACTTTGATGCAAACCTTCACACATACGGTTTGAGCCCGAAGGGTGAAAAGAGGTTTTAATTTCACAAATTAGAATGAAATACTTTGATATACACCCGAAGCAGTTTTGACCAATACGAGGAATCTTTTATGAGCCAAAAATGGGATACAATTGTTTTTCCCACCATCGAACCGTCAGCGGCTACCAAATGACAACACACACACATATCTTCTTCGCTCTTTATGCCACAAGCCATGTCCTGGAATGGGCGCAAACATTCTCATATTAAAATCTACCTCCCATTCTCCTGTTACTTCTACTTCTCAAACGTCTATTGTCCGAAAAGAGAAAAGGAATTTTAATCAAAATATGTTACTATTAAAATTTTCTTCCTTCGGAAAAGGAAACGGTCCGAGCGTTAAGACGTTGTTCACTTTCTATCGGTCATTTTAGAATCCTCCCACGTTAGGACGTACAGAACACACCCCGGTCGGTCATCATCGTCGTAAAATCTTATTAGAAGTAGTATCATCACCGTAGCGCCCAATCGAGGAGGCGTCGTTCATCGGCTTCTTGTGTTTTAATTTTCCTATTCCACTGGACAGTACCGCCTGGAAAGATGATAATCAGTTCACTACTTGGACTACTTGGTTGTACCCAGAGTTGACTTGCCCTGGGGCCCAGTTGGCAGGACATAATGAAATTCTTCAAAGAGATTCGATATTGAAATTTTGTCTAATGGAAAGCAGTTGGAAGTAAAATTACGAAAAGGACACATTACATTTAACTTTTTTGTCCGCAAATTATTGAGCCATAGGCAAGACAGTGAAAGGGGAAATTTATAATTCTTTTCTCCCAATCAAGTGTTCGACATGTCAGATGGTGTGTATGGTAGTGTGTTGGTAGTGTGTTTGTGATTACAATCTCCCACAATTGTGTTGGATGCACGATGAAGATATCAACTCTTTATTGCCGGTAAATGCTTCGTCTGAGCAAGAGATAGCCCTAATAGAGTCCGTTGTAGGCTGCGGACTTTATCAAGTTAATTTTTTGACGAACGTAAATGGGAGGCTTCTCGATCTGGCTTTCATCAATGAGGATAAGTGTGTTGAGGTACTGGAACCACCGTTGCCATTGCTGAAAATTGATCATCATCACAAACCCTTCGTGTTAAAATTTGAAACCACCAGAAAGTGCGATAGCATGAACGCATCGGATCCCTTCAACTTTGATTTCAACCAATGTGATTTCGCATCGCTTAACGCATTAATTTCGGCCGTTCATTGGGATTGGGTGCCTTAATGGGTGCAACATCACCGAAGCTGTTTCCAACTTTTATCAACAAGTGTTCTCAATTGTTCGGGATGTAGTACCGATGAAGCAAAGACGCCGCTTTTTCGGGAGAAGACAGCCTTGGTGGAACAACGAGCTGCAGCATCTACGTAATCGTCTTCGCACGGCCAGGAAACGTTATTTTCGTTCGAGGGACGAACAGCACAAAACTGAACTGCGTGTATTGGAGAGCGATTATAACTCTTTGCTTGCGCGATGCTTCAGCAGCTACATTCATCGCACGGAAGAAAACATCAAAAACGATCCTAAATCGTTTTGGTCGTTCATGAGAAGTCGAAAGCAGACGGATGCAATTCCTCAGCATGTTTTTTTATAACGAGTTTACGGCCGAAACCCCGCTTGATTCGGCAAATTTGTTCTCGTCATTCTTTCGGGGTGTGCTAAGTAATATCACCTCCGTCTGAAGTTTACATGGACAGTTTGCCTCGGTATGATTTGAACGTAGCGCTTTTCGACTTTTCTCCGGAAAATGTGCTGAGCAAACTCCAAGGGATAGACGAATCCAAAGGCGCAGGACCAGATCGTCTTTCACCACTGTTTATCAAGAACTGCGCCGTTTCGCTTTCCGTTCCCGCCACAATTCTTTTTAATCGTTTCATGGCGGAAGGCGTTTTTCCGAGTGCTTGGAAAACTGCTGCCATTACTCCCATACATAAAGCTGGGAGTATCCACAACGTAGAGAATAACCGTGGCATATCAATTTTGAGCTGCTTGCCAAAGATTTTTGAAAGCCGCGTCTTCGATTCGTTTTATCCACACGTTCATCATATTATTTCCGAATTCCAGCACGGATTCGTGAAAAAACGCTCTACCAGTACCAACCTGATGGCATATGTTTCCTCGTTGGTCAATGCACTGGTAATGAGACAACAAATCGATGCCATCTATATCGACTTCTCAAAAGCGTTCGATAGAGTGCCGTATTCTTTGGCGGTGGAAAAATTGGACAGAATAGGCCTACCCGTCTGGTTGACTCGCTGGATATTTTCCTACCTAACTGAGCGCAGTGCCTACGTTTGCCTTGATGGAACGAGCTCTGACCCATTCGATATCACATCTGGTGTGCCTCAAGGGAGCCATTTGGGCCCACTTCTTTTTGTACTATTCGTCAACGATCTTTGCGAAACGATTAAATCTCCGAAGGTAATGTTTGTCGATGATTTGAAGTCCTTTCGGGTAGTTTCATCGTTAGTTGATTGCTGTGCCATACAAGCTGACATCGACGCGTTACTACACTGGTGCAGGCTACTTTTTTTTTTTGGGCTGAATGATCTATATTTCTTGAATTTGTATGGTTTACATGTATAACTTATCAAGTGACACAGATGCGTCTTTTCAACTTTAGTTCCTGTGAAATTTCAATTATTATTAATTACAGTTCCTAGTCCTATCAGGCCTGTTTTAGAGAATGACCACCTTGGTGGGATTGGTTTGTTTTAAAATTTGAAAAAGGAGACTACTTATAACTACTATTTACAACTACAACTAACCTACAACTACTATATACAAATTGCTTATC
The DNA here is from genome assembly GCF_037179485.1 of Ochlerotatus camptorhynchus. NCBI lineage: Eukaryota > Metazoa > Arthropoda > Insecta > Diptera > Culicidae > Ochlerotatus > Ochlerotatus camptorhynchus. The sequence goes on from NW_027041105.1 coordinate 854,017, forward strand.
AAAGCATGTTCTGATAAATAAAATTTTTGTGTAAATTTAGTATTAATTTCGTTAATTCTGAAATCTATTTTGGCAATGCCTGCCTCTTCGTGTAAATTTGTTATTCTAGTGTCAAAAGGACGATCAAGTACCATCCTCAGCACTCTATTCTGAGCGACCTGGATTTTGTTCCTGTGAGTCTGTGCACATGATTCCCACACCGGCGCTGCGTAGAGGATCGCAGGTGCTATGATTTGTTTGTAGACGGCCAGTTTGTTCACCCTTGAGAGGCGGGATCTGCGGCAAATCAGCGGAAACAGACACCTAACCAAGGCAGAACACTTGACTACTGTTTTCTCTACATGCGAACGGAAGAGGAGCTTTTCATCAAACAACATCCCGAGATAGGTTACTTCGGCAGACCACTCAACCTTTGTGCCATCCATGATTACAGTACAAGATGGAGCTGGTTTTAGTTTGGGCGATTGCCGATGGAGGAACATGATCGCTTGTGTTTTGGAGGCATTGATTTTGATTTTCCACGTGGTGGCATAATCAGCAAAGGCGTTAAGGCATCGTTGAAGTTTGTTCGTTATTTCACGAGGCATCCTTCCTTTGACGGCTATTGCGGTATCATCTGCGAACAGGAAAAACACGCAACCGGCACCGAGGGGAGGAATGTCGGAAGTATAAATGCTGTAAAGCAAGGGGCCCAGCAGACTGCCTTGCGGGACTCCTGCTGGGATGGAAAACGTGTCGGAAAGACAACCATTCAACGATACCTTAAACGACCTTTGCTGAAGGTAGTTACGGGTGATTTTAACCAGATGTAATGGGAAGTTGAAGTTACAAAGCTTGTACACAAGTCCGTCATGCCAAACATTGTCAAACGCCTTTTCAACGTCTAACAAGGCCATGGCTGTGGACTTGGATACAGCTTTGTTACTTCGGATGTTATTCATCACCCGTACTAGCTGGTGATTGGTGGAGTGCCCCTTTCTGAACCCAAACTGTTCCGGAAGGAGAATGTTATTTTCCTCGAAAAACTTGAGCAAACGATTGAGAATGAGTTTCTCGAACAATTTGCTCAGCGCTGAGAGGAGGCTGATTGGTCTGTAGCTTGAAGACAATGTTGGATCCTTACCGGGTTTGCGGATTGGTATGATTTTTGCTATTTTCCAGATGCTTGGAAAGTAGTGCAGTTCCAAACATCTGTTGAAGATAGCGGTTAGAAGAGACTGCACTTTCATGCTGAGTCTCTTCAAGATCAAGTTAAATATACCTTCAAACCCGGGAGCCCTCATGTTCTTGGTGCATTTCAGCGCTGAGCAAATTTGTTGTACTGTAATCATATCCGCCGGAGGCACGACACAAGGGGAGACATCTAGGTTTTGAACGCATTGCGCAACCTGATCATCGAGCGGACTTTGGATAGTCGAGCCAAGCAAATGCAATGAAGCGACATGCTCGCCGATCGCATTTGCTTTCTCCTGTGGGGTGATTAGAAGCCGATCGTCATCATTTTCGACTTTGAGAGGTGGAACGGGTTTGGAATGATTTTTCAGGACCTTGGCTACCTTCCAGAATGGTCTGGAGCGGTCATCCAGATTCTGTACAACACGCCCGAAACTTTCATTTCGGAGTGAGTCCATTCTGGAAGCAATCTGCCTATTCAGATCGGCCATTTCACGTTTTTTGCCCAGATCTCCAGTCCTCTGAAACTGGCGTCAACGAACATTTCTCAACCGAATCAGTAATTGGGTGTGGGAATCAATAGCAACAAACTTACCCCTCACAGGAACTTGTCGAACGTATGCCTCGTCAGCCATGGATATGGCCTGTTGGAGCCCTTCCAACGTCCGGTCGATGTCATCTACGGTGTTGAGTAGTGGATTTTCATCGATGTTGCTGTCCACCATTCGTCCGTTCTGCACCCAGTTGACATGGTGGTAGTCTTTACGCAGGCAGCTTCTAGCAGGAACCACATTGACACCGACTTCAGTCACCACCGGTTGGTGGTCGGAGCTGAGATCGTTGTGCGCCTCTGGCTTGGATAGTCCGATGTTTGACAGGAAAAAGTCCAGCGTGGAGGGATTTCCCGCCGGAGAGATGAAAGTTGGTTCGTCCGGAAATTGCACAGTGTACAGACCATGTTGTGCGTGGTCGAACAATAGACATCCGTTCCGGTTCCGCTTTTAGTTTCGCCAAGCTTCATGGCGGGCGTTCAGGTCACCCCCAACGATGAATCGGGAGCTAGTACGAGTGATGGCGGTCAGGTCGTTCTTGAATTGGATGTCTAGGCCGTTGCTTGTGGTACACTGACGTGGGCAGTAAACTGCTATAAACCGGACGTTTCCAGTTGGTGATTCCACCTCCACACTAATGGCCTCGATGATAGAAGTGCGGATGTGGGGCAGAGTGCAAAACTTGATTCCCTTTCTGACGATGACCGCTACACCACCCCCCCTGGAGCTGGTGCGATCAAGCCGGATAATGTTGTGGTCAGGCAACCAGAAGCTGTAACCGGACTTTAGGTGGGTCTCGGTTAGAAGAACCACGTCGATGCTATGCTTGCGGAGGAAGTCGGCAAGCTCAATCTGTTTTGTTCTTACAGAGCAAGCGTTCCAAGTAGCGATGGTTAGCGGTTTAGACACCATACTGGATGATGAACTTACCGAGCACTTGGATCTGTTCGGGCTTATTGCGGCACTTACGTAGAGCACCGGTCATGTTGACGAAAATTTCCACCAGCTCATCCGCTGAAAACAGATCGGGGTTGTTGTTTTGCGCTGGTGGTTGTCTCCAGAATCCAGGGGGGGATGGAGAGCTTTGGCCAGCAGAATCACCAGAAGTTGCTTGAGCGGAATGCACCCGCGAATTTGCTTGCCTTTGCTGAGGAGCACGAAGAGGCGGGAAATCCTCCGTCCGAAATGCCGGGACTTTGTCCTTCTAGCGTCCTGGTTGGTTGTTAGCTGCCGCCTGTTTTCGGATGCTTTAGAAGTCCTCGCGTTTGGAGCACTGTCTGTCGGAACCTTGGTGAGCACCACCACAGTTGGCGCATTTTAACGCCACGGCTTCATCCGCAGGGCAGTCGGAAGTGGCGTGGTCTTGAGCGCAATTGCCGCAGCGTGGCTTAATGTTACAGTTGCGGGTGCCGTGTCCAATGTTCAGACACCGTTGGCACTGAGTCACATCGCGATGGCCGCCACGGTATGGCTCCCAGCGGACGATGATGCAATTGATGGAGCGGATGGCTTTCAGCGCGTTGAGCGTCACCGTTCCCTTCTGGAAGTGTACCAGGAAAAGGCAATCCGGATACGCCTTCACATTCTCGTCTCTTCTTGTCATCCGATAGACGGCACTTGGGGCCAGCTTGTACCGGTCCCTGATTTCAGCTTCGATAAACTTCGGGTCGAAGTTTGGTAGGCCCCTGATGACGACCTTGAATGGTTTCTCACCGGGAATGTCGTGGGTGAAGAATTCCACCTTGGAAGTCCTCAGGTGGGCGACGACCAAGTCATACTCCGCTTTGGTACGGAGCACCACATTGGTGCCGACTCTGCCCAACTTGTATTCGGCTTTAACGCTCAGCGTCGCTAGATCCGCAATGAGCTCATTAAGATGAGCATTTTTTACTACCAATGGAGGTAGCTTCACTTTTGCCGCACTCGGGCCTGCAGAATTTTCGTTGTCGATGGTGTCGCCGAAATCACCGATGTCGCTGGCGTTCGTTGCTGTGACGTCATCTCGTCCACTCGCACCATCGGACTAACCTTGGTTTATCCATAGAGGTTACTCTAAGACCACTGGGTCCCGAAGAAAATCATTATTATTTTTGGCTCACTCAGTATCAGAACAACGGTCCCAAGCAGTCCCAAGCTATTTCACTCACCCCTGCATGTTCTGCATGAATCCACACACCCCTGATGTTATCTGTCAAACTTTCATAGCGAATCAAAACAAACATAGTGTAGTAATAGAATTTCAACTAGAATAGGGTACGTTAATCGTTTGCTTGGGACCAATAGGCTACTAAAGTGGTGAGCCAATTTAAAATCGTTAGTTTCGTATTGATTGTTGGTTTATCTTCCTCTTCTTGGATCGCTTCACCGTGGCGGAGGTGGTATTCCCAACATCGGTGGGGAGAGTAGCGTACCTATTTGAAATAGGTACACTCGTGCTACACTCACCACTGCTCTTTTCCGCTTTCTCACGGAGCCTGCTCCGGGAGCGCTGTCTTCCCATCACACGATGCGACCGACACTACTGACGACGCGAATAAACGTTTGGAATAACTATCGAACAACTCGACAGAGCGAGCAAATACCGGACTGTACTGCTTGACGAACAAGCAGAGAATCCCCTGGTGCAGGCTAAACGGAATGGATGTATATGCCCGAAAATGTAATGTAATTTCTTTCTATCGAACAAGGATGGCGACCATTTTAGATTATAGAATGTCGACAACTAGTATCGTCAGAGTAAGCACTGTTAAAGATCTGGGTGTACTACTTGACAGTAAGCTGAGGTTTACCCAACACATAGCTGCAAGGCGTACGCAGTGCTTGGATTCATCAAACGAAACACGCAGCAGTTTGAAGACATTCATTGCTTGAAAAGTCTCTACTGCGCGTTGGTACGCAGCATACCTGAATATGGATTGCTGGTGTGGGCGCCATACCATGTCGTTCAGATTAACCGGATCGAGCGTATTCAAAGGAACTTTCTTCGATTTGCTCTTCGTTTACTTCCGTGGAACTGATCCGGTTCGATTACCACCCTACGAGCATCGCTGCGCCTTGATACATCTACCGACCTTGGCTAGTAGGAGGATCCTGTTGCAGCGGCTTTTTATATTCGACATCCTGAAGAGCAACGTTGACTGCTCAGTACTGCTGAGCAATATAAATGTAAATATTCCGGCCAGAACTATCCGGCGTGCAGATTTTCTCCGCCTTCTTGTGCACCGCACTCATTATGGACAGATTCATCCGTTTGATGTTTGTTGTCGTCGTTTTAATGAAGTATTTGTCCTTTTTGATTTTAATATATCTAAGACAATGTTTAGAAATAGGATTAGTGAATAGTCTGTACGATCAGTTCGAAGACTAGTAAAATAAATAAATAAATATTATAACTTTAAAAGAAGCATCGTTAAACCCATCACTATTTTAAAATAGACATTTATTTAACTTTCATTTGAGACCTGTTTGTAAATAATCCACCGTGGGATCCCTAACAAGCTTTTTTTTTATATTTGTCGACTATTTTTTATAATGTTCACATAGGGCATCAACCAAAAAATAAAAGCAGAAATTCCTTGAGCTTTTTATTTTTCTCCAGGTTCAAATTTTATGCAGGTTTTAGATTTCACTCACCCAGTCCTGCGCTTCGGTCAGAGAGCGTAAAGGGCGTCTGTGTCAATTTGGTCGTGGCACATTTCGAGTATGAGAGAGTAATTGCAGTTAGATCAAAAGTGCCTGAGAAAAATGCAAGTACTTTCGCAGATTACCCGAAGTTGCGATAGTGACGGTATGATCACAGACAAGCAGACATAACACTCTTAAAACGTTCATCAAAATAATTTTTAACGGACAATTTAAATGTTTTTTAGTTGGTAGTACTGCCACTTGTGGTGCATATAATCAATTCCCTAGCGTTTGACGTTACACACTACAACCATGTATTGAGTGTATTGCCCATCATAGTGTATACCATAGATGGCGGTAGGGTTTACAATGATAAATGTTCAATGTGTTGTGTCTGCTTGTCTGTGAAATAACATTGAGGTAACATTAGGATAAAATCAAAACGTTGAGAAATATTACGCATCACTTTCAGAAATACTTCACTTCTCAACCGATGAACCATGATGATAGCTTGTATATTCTTACTTTGCTTGAGTATGGTTAGTTGGGGAATCTGATGAAACTGCCACTTCTTGAAACTGATCCCTTTCGTATTTCTTTCATTCTCCTTTCGCACACACACGGAGCGCTCGGTGGACCAGCGACTTTGGACGTCAGCCTCGTCCCAGATCTTCATGGCAATTCAATAGCATATGGTGGACATCAAACCGACCAAATAAGGCGGAATCATATTAGAAACAACCAACCAACCAAGGACGATCTACGGAAGGAAATGAAGCACGGAATGAAATACGAAGCGTTAGAGAAAAGTCCAAGGGATTTCAAAGGAAGCAATTAACGGCGGCGGAAGAGCAGAATATGGTGAGAGCTGTAAAAAAATTTGTTTGCATTCAAGAAATGTTCCCATTCATTTCCAAGAATCATCTCTGCGGCAAATGCAGCGTAGTAGGCCTGGTCGTATTGATGTTTCTATCATATCTCAGATATGCTGTAAACATCAACTAGACAAGAAAAATATTTAGACCTCATCTAACCCAGTCATTTTCCAGGATGCTTTCTGGTACTGGCTGCGTTTGTATTAGATTAGATTAGATTAGATTAGATTTCACTCACCCAGGAGAATCTACTATCGATAATAAGTTTTTAAAATTCCTGTAACAGTCTCCCCTTTTTGTAAATCTGTACAAATGTCAAACTTATTAAAACATATGGTTTATTAAATAATTACTATAGAATATCACATGGAGATGGATAAACAACATAAGGTAATGGATTTTGACACTGCGTCTAAATGAGTGTCATGTATTTTCTATGAATACAAGTTATAATAGTTTCTAATAATACTGAAGAAAGAAATCTGGACCTATTATATAAAGTGTATGTGCATGTGTACGCTTGGGAAACCTGCAGGGCCGAGTGCCATAAACTCAATTTGATGACATCGGAAAGTGTCTAGGTATCCGCGTGTATATGTGTGTGGTGTATGCGTTTTTTGACGTAAGACTACGTCTGTGATTTCTATATGGGGGTACACTTTGTGAAAACCGAAAATGGAACATGTTACAAAATTATGAAAGATTTTGAACGTTATTAACTCAGCTGTCCCTGGACCAATTTCAATAATTTTATCACCAATCGATCAGAAATATTTTTACGCATCTGTTAAACTTAAGACTTAAGACCATTTTTCAAAATGCCACCATTGAAAATTGCACGAATGTGTAACTGTTGCTATGATAATTAAAATTATCACCGATTGCCTGCGAAAAGCGATTTCCCTAACACAGATTTCAAAGTTGTATTCCATCTCTTCGGACATTCAGTGTTTATTAAATAACCGCGTTATGAGTGGTGGTGTTATCCAGCACACAACGCAGCTAATTATCAAGGCTGGCCTCAACCGCTGATCGGTTTCAGTTCCAATTACGGTGTGTGGTGGTGTCCGGTCGTCGGCATCAGCAGCAGCAGCAGTGCTTTCGGCGCGTGGCGTTGAACATTGCTCTTCAGTACACAACGAAAGGCTGCCTGCAAGCAGCGAGTTGCAGCACACAATGAGCATTCATAGAAGGAGGAAGAAGCCGCACCGCTATTGATCGGAATCAGTAGCTCTTCGTGAGTCACTGTGGGCCATCTATGTCAAGCGCGTCATACTAAAGAATATAAACAGAGAGAACCCCGCTCAAATTCATATTTCTACACAAAACACAAGCACAGTTAACAAATAAGATTTATTATATAAGCCCACGTAGTCCTACGTCACCATTGCGTACAACCCCATAAGGTTGTCCCTTGTAGTTTGTTTTGCAGAAAGAAACCTTCAAAAAGGCCGTCATGCCACCGCTTGCTTATTGGCTGACCCTGCGCACGGTTGAGGTGACAGGGTGTGTGGGATTCATACGGCACAAAAATCTCCTTGGACGCCTTGCCCTTTTCCCAGGAACCACATTACATCGGAGGGGGCTGTGCATTACGCACCTCACTTTACCTCAGCTAACTGGCGCTTCCAGTCCGCTGATCGTCTCTCCAATTCGTGAGCCATTTAGCTCCCAGCGTCACGGTCTACTCAGCTAACCCTCGGCGGTGGATTCAGCCTGCTCCGAAGGAGAGTTCCGTTTGAGAGCCATTTAGCTCACAGCGTAGTCGTTTTCTACTCAGCTAACCCCCGGCGATGGATTCATCCTTCTCCGACGGAGAGTTCTCCCGGCTCACTTCGCGCTTGTTTGAGCACATTACTACTTTCTAGCTGGTCTTCTCGCCATTTTCGCTGCAGCGCTGGCATGATCTGCGTTACTGCTCTGCTGATGGCGTTAAAAGTGCCCTCCTCTCGACACATTTCTTCGATGACATTCTCCGCGCTAAGGGCGAGCATATCCTCTCGCACAACATCAAATCTAGGACATTCCAAGACCACTTGCTCTGGTGATTCTTCCACATTCCCACACTCCGGACAGAAGGGTGACGTTGTGTGTCCGAACTGATGTAGGTACTTCCTGAAGCAGCCATGACCAGACAATAACTGCGTCAAGTGGAAGTTGACTTCTCCATGCTTCCTGTTCACCCAGGTCGAAATAATCGGCATTAGCCTGTGTGTCCATCTACCGTACTCTGTTGCATCCCACTCCTGCTGCCACTTATTGGTGTGTGTATGTGTGTGTATGTGTGTGCTACAAAATATTTATTAAGACATGTTTATCGGCAACCACTAGACCGAATTGGACGCAACAGCCGCCAAATGAAAGGTATTATGGTCCCATACAATATTTTTTAAATTGGTTAACCGGTTCCGGAAATATGGCCAGACCATGCACTGGTGTATATGGGGCATGAGGCTAATTCTGATCTCAAACGAATAAAACTCGTCATGTGACACCTAAAATCACATTAGAATTCAAAAACTAGTTAAATGGTAGTCAGTTGGAGGCCCAGGGCCACATTGGCCAAACCTAGCCATGTTTCGATACCCCTGGAGAAGTGGCCAGTATATGACTATGGTGGTTTATGACCATCATGATACCTTGTATCACATTAAATTTAACAACCAGTTCAATAGCAGTTATTAGGAATAGCCAGGATCCCACTGGTCACATCCAGTCATTTTCCGGGAACCCCCAGGGAAGTGGCCACTTTCAAACTTGGATTAAAATCCATCATGCGATGCCTCAAATCACATGAGAATTCATCTATGCCATATGTTTAAGAAAGTTGCGACTTGGAAAGTAAACAGAAAATCATGTTTGTTTTCATCTAACGGCTAAGGTGGCGGTTAGGGTAGACGCGACACGCGACGCGATGCGATGCGACTCACGCAAGGAATAATAATAAAAAATAAGATAAGATAAGGTTCTTTTGAATTGGTCGCGTCGCGTCGCGAATCGCGTCGCGAATCGCGTCTACCATGGCCGTACCCTAAGGTGGCGGCCAGGGTAGAAGCTATTCGCGATGCGACGCGACGCAACGCGAAGCGATCGATGCGGAAGCGATTTTTAACGCGACTTGGTAGCCAGAGTGAACGCGATCAGAAGCGATGTCGTGCAATGAGATGCAAACAGGAGTGGCCCAGAGAATTTGTCGTTACTTCCCTTCTCCCACTGTTCACATGGGTGATGGAGCTTGACGTCACATTCCGTCAACGATCAATAGAGTGAAAGAACGAGCGAGACGACGAATTCACATGGCTTTACCGCTCATTGGATGTCTTCATAAGTCAATGTCATTGCCAACGCACTTCAGTTTACAAGTTAATTGAAATTGTACAGAAATGGATTTGTATCAGGATTCTGATGAAGAATATTTTGCTTCTGATGCTGTGCAACGATATTTTTTTGAAGATGATCGAGAGTTTGGGGTACACCCAATCCACCGGAAACGGCAAATAAACGAGGAATATCATCATTTATATCCAGACTTGATGAAACACCCGGATAAATTTCGGAACTATACCCGGATGAAGATTGAAACGTTCCACTACGTACTGGAACTCATTGAAGAACGTCTTACTAAGCAGTGGACAAACTTTGTGTGACAACCGATACTTCCTCGAGAAAAAATGATTGTCACATTCAGGTAAACAAGAAAATATTGGTATCCTTCCAATCTTTTGCATCTTGATTATACTTGTAGGTTCTTTGATACAGGTATATCGTTTTATGCCTTGTCGTATTCATTTCGCATCTGTCAATCGACGGCTGCGGAAATTGTGAAAGAAACTTGGACTATTGGGAATAGTGGAACTTTCCCAGTTGTATTGGGAGTATCGATGGAAAACACATTCTAACTCGGGGACGATGTTCTACAACTACAAACATTATTTTTCGATTGTGCTTCCAGGCGTAGCTGATGCTAACTGCAAGTTCATTTCAGTAGAAATGGGCGGATAATCGCCCTTTTTTCGATATAAGGTAAATAAAGGGGTTTCCGAACTTTATATCAATCGTATAGCAGCCTTATATATAAAAAAGGGCGATTAACGGGCTTATTGGTTACTTGGGTTTGGAAACGGATTGAAACGGATCCAGAAATTGCGGAAATCGTAGTAAAGGCCATATGCGTTTAGCATAATGTAATTATTGATAAGGAAGCATGTCAGAGTATTCAGGCAGAGGGAGAAGATTTCCTTGAAAATAACAAAAAACAAAAAACATTCAACAATAGCTTCCGATGAACAGGAAAGCAGATTAGGGACACTTTCTGTGATTTTGTGTGCAGTACGAAGGAATTGGAATAGAAACCGAAATAAAAAATATACACGATTATTTCACGTTTTGTTATTTCGTCCATTGTACCAGTGTCTCCATTTAAACACATTTTACACCAAACTTCCTGGAAGAATTTCCCAGAAATTCCCAGATCTTTCTGGAAGAACTTGCAGGAACTTCATAGAAATTCCTGGAAGCATGTAGAATTTATGGGGGATTCGTAGAAGTACTTCCTGAATATTGGAGGTTTTGTTTATATTTGTGTCATGGATTGAAAATTAAAAAAACATAACATTATCCATTCTCGTTTATAATATATTCTAGAACATCTGACTACACTCAAAAAGAAGCTGAAAAACTTTTATAACTAAAAAATATCACCCTCACTTTCAGTGTGCGAGCATTGGGCCTTTCTATATACAAAATCAAGCCGAACTTGTTGAATTTTAATCCTAAGTTCCAGCTTGTGGTCACCCTCCAGTTTTCTGGCTGGCGGCAAACTTTCAAAGAAAACAACATCTTCATCGCGATTGTTCTCAGCCTTTTTCTCAAGCAGTTCAAGCTTCCTCCCTTAGATTTCCAGCAGCAGCGCAGCGTGCTGGCTTCTCTCCGAAGATTGTTTGATTTTTTTGGCCGGAGGTAGCAAGGGTGAGCCCGAAGATCCAGCGATAGAAGGGTCGGCTACTTCAAACCACCCTTCTGTTTCCTCCAATGGCTCCACTTCGCCATAATCGATTTCATCGTCCTGATCATTGGCTGTTGGTGTGGGTTGGAATCGTAAGGTTTCCGGTTGATTTTCGGGGTTTCAACTGCTGCCTCAAGAACGGCATGTAGGTAAAATATGGACAAGTGCTGTGGCAGCTTTAATCTCCTGCATCTCCGGATTTAGGTACCGGCAGCTTGCTGAAAATACAATATCAATTAAGAACTACAAAAAGAGTCGAATCAGTCATGAAAATACGTGCTGCTATAAACAAGGCGAATGCACCAAATTTGTGAAGTTTGTTCCCCAGTACAGCGAAAATAAAATATCAAACTTACCGGGAATCGAAAACTCCTTCTCGAGATCCTTCCACCCTTTCTCCAGCAGAACACGGTTCCGGTATTTTCGGGATGTTTGATCCCACAATTTTTTCCGCAAGAAAATAGCCCCAACAAAATATTTTGGATCGATTCCGGTGGTAGCAGGTTCTGTTTCCACCATCGTGAATTCAAAATTGATTTTTTTTTTTTTATTTTAAATTACGAGAAAAAAAAACTGACTGACCCGAAATCTGTTTGCAGAGAAAACAAAAACATAAACGAATTTTCGCGCGGAAATCGAGCGACAAACTAGTGTACATGGTAAGAAAAAACTACCCAAAATTAAGTTACTTTCACTCAACACGTGGCTTCAGTGGGGATAGGTAAAATTAAGTTAAACAAGAAAACTCAATTTTGAGTAATCCTGATGAAGAATCAATTGAGTAAAAAGTACCTAACGATCAATCGAATGGAATAGGTGAAAAATACCCAACGTACCAGCAACCAACCGGTTTTCGTTGCACTCACTACCCCCTACGGATACCATACACAAACGATATCATAGATGGTTCGACCATACCGCATAGAGTTGGGATGATATCCTGAATTGGTGGTTAGGCGTTGCTTATTTTTATGCGGGATATGTACCAAACACTAAAAACCGGCGCACAATGCATACGTTTTCGGGGTTTTTTGACAGATAATGCATGGGCTAACTGTCAAAAAACCTGAAAACGTATCTACACTCAAAAATATTACTAATCTAAGAATGATTAAAATTTATACATTTTATGATTAATCACTACATATACATTGATTCAAATATTATTTTTTTTTTCATAATTATACTAAGTCTGAATACCGGCAAAAAATTCATTCAGTATATACCGCTGACAGCAAAGCAGTGGAAGATAATTCGAAGATTTCATTGCTTTCATCGGACGGATGAGTCCATCAATCCCCTCGCGTGCGGAAAGTGCTGAGTGATTGGAATTCGGAGATATCACCCGACTAAGAGACCGTTGATGCTCGTGTCTGGATCATCAGTGATAATTGTTACTGGGGAACACCGATTCCACTGTGGATTTCTTCCGATGACTAGAATGTTGTGTGCTTCAGGATCATCGAAAAGGTTATTGTCAGGTTGTTCGCGGAGACTTGATGAGAGGTCGTTTACTGATCTCGACAACTATCACTATTATAAATCACCGGATACTCGATAACGGCATCATCAATCGACAGATACCGGATTGTGTGCAGCAGTTACTAGTGATAGTCTGATGACAAAACTCCAGAGGTAATAAAGTATTCCGGAGCTTAAAAAATAAAGGAAAGAGATTTATCCCAGCGAACTAAAATCAGTGAAAATTAAAGTAGCACCAGTAAGTAACCAAAACAAATAAAACCATTCACCTATTCACTCCACTTCTAAATCCAGGTCAGGCCAATTTGAATGTCGAGTTGAAAGTGCTCATCAATTGTTCCCTCAACCATAACAGACGAAATTGCGAACCTGTTCTGTTGGAACCACTGAAAGGAAATCATATACTCTTGATGGCCGGTGCGGAAATCATTTACCTCTGAGGCCGATGCACGACTATGATGCAATCGGTTCAAAAATATGCTGCTTGCAGGTTCTGGATTGGTGATATGAAGTTCGTTTTGTCTTGGCTACTAAAATTAATTTGACTTGTATTAATATTTTATTCTATGTCCATGAAAAACACCACTGATAAGAACTGACAGCATCTAAATACATTCTCCCGAATATTCCAACATTATACATTCAACCAATAATCCCAAATTATACTATACTATGTATTAACGATTTTTATGCTAAATAAGTTCGTATTCTCTCTCTTTATACTGACCTATGCGTTGGTCAGGAGAGATGCGATTTAGCGTAGCTTTTATACTATTTTGATTTGAATATTTTTTGATTGTATTGTGCGCCGGCCTTAACGAAGACTAAAGCGAATCCCACACGTATCAATATATTGACACGAAGGGGAATTATTGACAATAATATTGATGATGTGAATACAGAAATATTGTCAATATCGATGTATTGACGTCAATATAGAATGTATTGACAATACGATTATTGTCAATAAAAGCAGCCGTGTAGGGTCCACTTAATGCGAGGACTAATTGAGCAGGAACGGAGGCGATGGAGCACAAACAAATGACAGCGTTGATGGCAGTGCAGGTTGCTATGATTTTCATCCAAAATTAAGTTAAAAGTATCAACGGTGAAAACATAACGGTTGAGTACTATCAACTGAAAATTGAGTTCTTTTTTACTTTGAATCGCAGCGTGTTTTAGTTAAACGGAATGTATCGATAAATATTTCAGGATATTTTTGATAAATTACTTTACGCAATACAATTTACTAACATGTACATTTTAAACAACTACGGAAAGTACTAATTCAATCAATAATGACAAATACTACGTTTTGAGCTAAACGATGATTAACAGAAAAATAACTTATATTTGAGTTCATCTATTATTACTCAATAGATGAGTAAATTTGACCCATCGCCGCTTTTCTGATTCACTCAACGGTACACTGAAACAAATCGACATGTACCGTTTATTGGATCCATCTTATAACATAGCAATGTCAGCAGATTTATTCATTCTTGATAGATTCCATTGGCTTATCACTTAAAAACTATGACTGCGATATGGAATGATTTCCTTCGTATCTTCACATACTTAGTACTTGATTATACTTTGCTTCAAACGGTTAGCGATAGGTAAGAAGTATATGAATATTGTCTGATATATTTCATGGTGAAAAACTGTTGATATGTCATGGGTGGGAACAGACATCTAGAAACTAGTGGAAAATCATATAAGTTTGCACTATGAGAAAATTCAGTAAAATATACCTGTTTTCATGATGAATATTGCTTACTAAAAAATAAATCTTATTAGATAATCATGTATATTTTATTGGAGTTGCTCTTAATGATTTTTGACGTTTGTTGATATGTCGCGCATAAACAGACATGTAGAAACTATTGAACTGTCATTTAACTTTGCAGTATAGGAAAACATGTATATCTCATTGGAATAGCTTCCTTTAATTTTTGAGGTTTAAAGATTGTAAACAGATCTAACCCAATCATTTAATAGTCATATAGATTTGCCTTTTAAGAAATCCAACAGCAAACATTTGTTTTGGCATGTTTTTCTGGGATGAATATCGCTCCCAATAAAATACATCTTACATGATTGTTTTTTTTATAAATTATTGAAACAATTTTCAACGATGTTATCGTACACTTTTTAAAATGATTAGTTGAACTAAATACTGCTAACAACAATGATACTGTATTGAATAATCTTTGTTTGTTATTGTTTTATAAGATAAGGGGTTCCGAAAAGAATGTATTGAGAATGAAAAAATTAAAGGGTTGTGTCCTAGACACGACCGCAGTATGACGTAAAACCACACAAAATTGATGTTTTTCATGCATTTTTAACTATTATACTTTATCTTAAACTTTTCAAGTATGGTTGACTCAAAACAATTTACACATTTTTCTTAACAAATATCCATGTGAAATTCCACATGATTTTTATTTAACCACACATAAACAGAATCCACTCAGAAGTACACATGAAATGTATACGCAAATGAATAGTCAGGAGAGGTTGTTGAGGGGGAGGGGGGGAGAGATTGTTGTGAAGGGGGGAGGGGGAGAGGTTGTTGTGAAAGGGGGAGGGTGTTTATATACATTGCACCGTGATCCACCTTTAGCCGCTGATTTGGTCCTGCTTACTGCAGGACCAAGTGCCACGCCGTCCGAAGCGACAATGAGCAAAAGCATGACAGCAGCGCTGTTTTATATCTTTTCAGGTTCAGAACCTGATAGGATTTCCCGCCATTTTTTATGAATGGGGCGGAGCAAAAAGATTCTTTTGTGCAGAATATATAAAAAAGGATGGACTTTGGATGTTAATATGATCATTCTCTGCTTGTACGTCAAGCAGTACAGTTCGGTCTTTGCTCGCTCTGTCGAGTTGTTCTAAGGTTTCTAGTTTGTTCCAAACATTCGCAGTTTAATCGCGTCGTCAGTAGTGTCGGTCGCTTCGTGTGATGGGAAGACAGCGCTCCCGGAGCAGGCTCCGTGAGAAAACGGAGAAGAAGAACAGCGGTGAGGGTAGCTTGAGTGTACCTATTTCGAATAGGTACGCTACTCTTCCCACCGATGTAGGGAATACCACCTCAGCCACGGTGAAGCGGTCAAAGAAGAGGAAGAAAAATCAAGGCCAGTCCGATGGTGCGAGTGGACGTGATGACGTCACAGCAACGAACGTCAGCGTCATTGGTGATTTCGGTGACGCCGTCGACAACGAAACTGCTGCCACCCCGAGTGCAGCAAAAATGAAGCTTCCTCCACTGGTGGTGAAGCAAGTCCCACTCAACACGCTGATTGGCGATCTTTCATCGCTGGGCGTTGCAGCTGAGTTTAAGCTCGGCAGGATCGGCACCAAGGTGATGCTCCGAACAAAAGCGGAGTACGAAGTGGCCGTGAAATATCTGAAGGATACCAAGGCGGAATTCTTCACGCACGACATCCCCGGTGAGAAGCCCTTCAAGGTAGTCATCAGAGGTCTACCAAACTTCGACCCCAAGATGATCGAAGCTGAAATCAACCGGTACAAGCTTGCCCCAATCGCTGTCTTCCGAATGACAAGGAGAGACGAAAACGTGAAGACGTACCCGGATTGTCTTTTCCTGGTGCACTTCCAGAAAGGGACGGTGACGCTCAATGCGCTACAAGCCATCCGATCAATCTGCTCCATCATCGTACGGTGGGAGCCATACCGTGGCGGCCATCGTGACGTAACGCAGTGTATGAGGTGCCTCAATTTTGGACACGGTACCCGCAACTGCAACATCAAGCCACGCTGCAGCAACTGCGCTCAAGAACACGCCACTTCCAACTGCCCTGCGGATGGAGCCGTGGCGATAAAATGCGCTAACTGTGGTGGTGCACATCAAGGTTCCGACAGACAGTGCTCCAAACGCGAGGACTTCAAACGCATCCGAAAGCAGGCGTCAAGCAACAATCAACCAGGACGCAAGAAGGACAAAACCCCAGCATTCAGGACGGAGGATTTTCCGCCTCTTCGTGCTCCCCAGCAAAGGCAAGCGAATTCGCGGGTTCAACCCGCCCCCCCTCAAGAAGCTTCCGGTGATTTTGCTGGCCAAAGCTCTCCATCCCCCCCTGGATTCTGGAGACAACCAACAGCGCAAAACAACAACCCCGATCTGTTCTCAGCGGATGAACTGATGGAAATTTTCGTCAACATGTCCGGTGCTCTTCGTAAGTGCCGCAATAAGCCCGAACAGATCCAGGTGCTCGGTAAGTTCATCATCCAGTATGGCGTCTAAACCGCTAACTATCGTCACCTGGAATGCTTGCTCTTTAAGAGCAAAAGAGATTGAGCTTGCCGACTTCCTCCGCAAGCACAGCATCGACGTGGGCCTTCTAACCGAGACCCATCTAAAGTCCGGCGACAGATTCTGGTTGCCTGACCACAACATTATCCGGCTTGATCGCACCAGCTCCAGGGGGGGTGGTGTTGCGGTCGTCGTCAAGAAAGGAATAAAATACCACACTCTGTCCCATATCCACACCTCTATCATCGAGGCCCTTGGTGTGGAGGTGGAGTCGTCGACTGGATACGTCCAGTTCATCGCCGTCTACTGCCCTCGACAGTGTGCCGCCAGCAGTGGACTAGCGGCTAAATTCAAGAAGGACCTGTCCACCATCACCCGTACCGGTTCCCGCTTCGTTGTTGGAGGAGATCTGAATGCTCGTCATGAGGCATGGCGGAACTACCAGCAGAACCAGAACGGTCGTCTGCTGTTCGACCATTCGCAGCATGGGCTGTACTCCGTTTGGTGCTCGGACGAGCCAACATTCATCTCACCGGCAGGCAACCCATCGACGCTAGACCTGTTTCTTTCAAATACCGGCTTGTCCAAGCCGGTAGCCTTAAACGAACTCAGCTCCGACCATCAACCGGTGGTGGCTGAACTGGGATACAACGTAGCTGCTGCTCCAAGCCTGCGCAAGGACTACCATCGCGTAAACTGGGCCCAGTTTGGACGCGTGGTAGACAGGCACATCATCGACAACCCGCCGCTTGACTCCGTGGAGGACATCGACCGAGCGTTGGAAGTACTCCACCAAGCCATAACCGTGGCTGACGAGGCGTGCGTCCGACGAGTTCCTGTGAGGGGTAAGTTTATTGCCATTGATTCCCACACCCAACTCTTAATTCGCCTGAGAAATGTTCGTAGACGCCAGTTTCAGAGGACTGGAGATCTAGCGAGGAAACGTGAAATGGCCAATCTGAACAAGGAGATTGCTTCCAGAATGGTCTCACTCCGGAACGAAAGTTTCGGGCGGCTTGTCCAGAATCTGGACGACCGCTCCAGACCATTCTGGAAAGTTGCCAAGGTCTTAAAGACGCACCCTAAACCCATTCCGCCACTAAAAGATGAAAATGATGACGATCGGCTCATAATCACCCCTCAGGAGAAAGCAAATGCGATTGGTGAGCATATTGCCAAATCGCACTTGCTTGGCTCCAACATCCAAAGTCCGCTCGAAGTTCAGGTTGAGCAATGCTTACTCAACCTTGATTCCTCCCCTTGTGCCATCCCTCCGGAAGATAGAATCACAGTGGAACAGATTTGCTCAGCGCTGAAATGCACCAAAAACATGAAGGCCCCCGGGTTTGATGGAATATTCAACCTAGTATTGAAAAATCTCAGCATGAAGGTTCACTCTCTGCTGGCTGCTGTCTTCAACAGATGCTTGGAACTGCACTACTTTCCAAGTATCTGGAAGACAGCGAAAATCATACCTATCCGCAAACCCGGGAAGGACCCAACGCTAGCTTCAAGCTACAGACCAATCAGCCTCCTTTCAGCGCTGAGCAAATTGTTCGAGAAACTCATTCTCAATTGTTTGCTCAAGTTTGTCGAGGAAAATAACATTCTCCTTCCGGAACAGTTTGGGTTCAGAAAGGGGCACTCCACCAATCACCAGCTAGTGCGTGTGATGAATAACATCCGAAGTAACAAAGCTGTATCCAAGTCCACAGCCATGGCCTTGTTAGACGTTGAGAAAGCGTTTGATAATGTCTGGCACAATGGGCTTGTATACAAGCTCTGTAACTTCAACTTTCCATTACATCTGGTTAAAATCACCCGTAGCTACCTCCAGCAAAGGTCGTTTAAGGTATCGTTGAATGGTTGTCTTTCCGACACGTTTTCCATCCCAGCAGGAGTCCCGCAAGGCAGTCTGCTGGGACCCTTGCTTTACAGCATTTACACTTCCGACATTCCTCCCCTTGGAGACGGTTGCGTGTTTTTCCTGTTCGCAGATGATACCGCAATAGCCGTCAAAGGAAGGATGCCTCGCGAAATAACGAACAAACTTCAACGATGCCTTAACGCCTTTGCTGATTATGCCACCACGTGGAAAATCAAAATCAATGCTTCCAAAACACAAACAATCATGTTCCTCCATCGGCAATCACCCAAACTAAAACCGGCTCCCTCTTGTACTGTAATCATGGATGGCACAAGGGTTGAGTGGTCCGCCGAAGTAACCTTTCTCGGGATGTTGTTTGACGAAAAGCTCCTATTCCGCTCGCATGTGGAGAAAACCGTAGTCAAGTGTTCCGCCTTGGTTAGGAGTCTGTATCCGCTGATTTGCCGCAGATCCCGCCTCTCAAGGGTGAACAAACTGGCCGTCTACAAACAAATCGTAGCACCTGCGATCCTCTACGCAGCTCCGGTGTGGGAATCATGTGCACAGACTCACAGGAACAAAATTCAGGTAGCTCAGAATAGAGTGCTGAGGATGGTTCTTGATCGTCCTTTCGACACTAGAATAACAAATTTACATGAAGAGGCAGGCATTGCCAAAATAGATTCCAAAATTAACGAAATTAAGACTAAATTTACACAAAAATGTAATTTATCAGAACATGCTTTGATAAGCAATTTGTATATAGTAGGTTAGGTGTATATAGTAGTTGTAGGTTAGTTGTAGTTGTAAATAGTAGTTATAAGTAGTCTCCTTTTTCCAATTCAAATCAAACCAATCCCACCAAGGTGGTCATACTTTAAAATAGGCCTGATAGGACTAGGAACTGTAAATAATAATTAAAATCTCAAATGTACCAAAGTTGAAAAGACGCATCTGTGTCACTTAACAAATTCATACATGTAAACCACACAATCACAAGAAATAAAGATCATTTAAATGGCAAATGGATGTTAATATAATTACATATATAGAGGTACCAGATATGTTTTACAGTCAGTTGTTGGTAATTCATCGAGTGTATGTCTCCTATTAAGCAATATTTTTTTTGAAAATGTTAGCCTGCATGTAAAAAATTAATTGTTCATACATTATTAGGGTTTGCTTAAAATTTATTGCCCGAAAAAAAATGATCGTCAAAGTCCATGTCTTTTTCGGGTTATTGTTAAGGGGGAGGGGGTTTTACATGCACGTTTTTTCAAGTCTCATTCCTCATTGTGGTGGACACGCCGTGATCCACCTTCAGCCGCTGACCTAGTCCTGCTTGATGCAGGACCTAGTGCAACGCCGTCCGAAGCGGTAATGAGCAGAGGCATGAGAGCAGCGTTGATTTATATCTTTTCAGGTTCAAGCAGAATGATGTGCAACCAAGTGGTATTCATTTATGATGACTGGGTTTGGGAAAAATGCTTATTTCATGAAATCAGTGATAAAATTATCATTTGTACATTTTCAAAAGTTTAATTACAGAAAAATTGGAAAAATATTTATTTCAACAGGTTCGTAATGTAATATCCTATCGATTGGCGTATTTGGATTTTAATTTCATCTATAAATGACAAAGTTACAAGCGTTCAAAACCTAACACTCCTTCACCACACATATTTTTTGATTTGCACCCCAGTATAGTCGACAAAGACGTAGTTCTACGTCAAAAAAAATAATTCTACTGCAATATTTACTTTGCTATGATTCTATATGTAAGCCTTATATACGGCAAATTCAGATTCCAGCCCTAGTACTCGAACTTCATGAACCAGTTCCATCAACTCATATCATTTAGTCGTTGTTTATTGCACACAGGTGCATTAAGAAAGATTTGAACAAACGACACCACCGAAACGGAACATAAATTTGTCAGTACTATTTGTCTTCACTCTAGCAAAACGAGCATAAAGTTGCACTAAATTCCATGTTGGGAGAGCTGTTCTTACTTCATGCTATTTGAACGAGCTCAATCTTGAAGTCAGCCGTGGCCCAGTGGAATCGAGCGCAGACACCGACAGCATCACACCTCAACAGTTCTTGATTGAATCCCAAATCAGCTACAATAAAAAAAGACACAACTGTGATAGCTCCCACTCCATGATGTATATTTTTCGATTTATTTTTAGATATCGATTAAATATATGGGTTAAAAGAAGATGTAAATTTCATGTGATTTTCACATAAACTTTACTTCGATTGATTTATGACACATATATTATATTGTGGTGAAAAGTAGAGCTTATGCTTATGGGTTTCAAATCCATTTCTGTTAATTATTATAATTTGACCGATTTTCATTTATCATATGACGATCATATAAAAGTTACCAAATTATCAGCATTGTAAATGTATCAGATATTCACTTCCACATAACAGGAATATGTCAAATTGGTTCAGTGTAGACCTCAAGTGATAGAACCCAACGGTGAGTTTTTTAAACTTAATTGTGAGCACTTCTTTCTTACCGTGCATGCAGTGTTTGGTCGCATGGTAATCGCTCATCGCGTCGCATTCGTTCGCGTTCACCGTGGCATGTCAGGCTTGCTCTTGCTTTGTTCAAATGTGCGAAGGCCGGCCGCGCGACTTCTGAAAAATTCTTATAAAATATATGATAATCATTAATAAAGCTCTTTTCTTTATAGTTATGAGCTTTAAGAAGAAGTTTCTTAGAACATATGGACTAAATTAGCGCTAGTAAAAATTGAAGAATCAAAGTGACGATTAACTCACAGATGGCGAGTAGGTGACGGTGGTGACGCTTTGATACAGTATGCAAAAAAAGTTTATCCACCCCCCTACCAATTCACATTTTTGTTTTGTTTTTCTGGTGAAAATTAGTTTAACTTTATGAGTGTTCCTCCATGATTTATCAATTTATGTTTATTTATCACATTGCCATTGAAAATACGGCGTTTATATCTTTTCTTGAGATTTCATGTGATAAATTATGAAAAATGGTAAAAAATTACGCAAAAAAAGTTTATCCACCCCCAAACGGATTCTATGATTTAAGTGTGTTTTACAGAGTTTTAGTGTGTATTCTGCAACTTTATCGAATGTAAACATCTTGTCTATCTGTCATTTAGTGCTCTTGAAGTTTTCGTGCTCAAAATTTCAGTTTTGTGTTCAAAATTGGAAGTTATTTGTTTCAAAATGCCTAAAAAAGATCAAATTTCAATCAGAATCCGAAATTTGATTATTGAACATCACAAAACTGGCAAAAGCTACCGTGATATTGCCGATATTTTCCAGTTTCACAAAGATACGGTCACTAGAATTGTGCAGATGTACAAAAAGCGTGGTTCTATCTCACCAGCTAAGCGATCGGGGCGTCCTTCAAAGACAACTGGCCGAATTGACCGAGTTATCGTGAAGAAGGCGGAGCTGGACCGGGGACTATCAGCTCCGAAAATTGCTAAACAGATTGAAAGCGAGTTTTCCACTCAACTGACATCACAATCCGTACGAAATCGTATTCATAAGAAAAGTCTTAAGGGCAGAGTAGCTCTTAAGAAGCCATGGTTGTCCGCAAAAAAGTTTAAAAAAAGATTGAAGTGGCCCAGGACCACAATTTTGAACACAAAACTGAAATTTTGATCACGAAAACTTCAAGAGCACTAAATGACAGATAGACACAATGTTTACATTCGGTAAAATTGCAGAATACACACTAAAACTCTGTAAAACACACTTAAATCATAGAATCCGTTTGGGGGTGGATAAACTTTTTTTGCGTAATTTTTTACCATTTTTCATAATTTATCGCATGAAATCTCAAGAAAAGATATAAACGCCGTATTTTCAATGGCAATGTGATAAATAAACATAAATTGATAAATCATGGAGGAACACTCATAACATTAAACTGATTTTCACCAGAAAAATAAAAAAAAAATGTTAATTGGTAGGGGGGTGGATAAACTTTTTTTGCATACTGTATTTGTCAAATTGCATTTTTTTTAGTGCATCATCATTTTTGTAATTACGGATCTTAAAACTAGGTGTCACATGACTAGTTTTGGCTTTGCTTTGATTCGCCAATAGGTCCAACCATTATTCATTTTTGGATAGGTTCAACCAAAATGCATTACTCTACTCTCTTTGTTATTACGAACATTTTAGTAACGATGAGCGATGAGCATTTCAAACACTTGTTCCGCTGTAAAGAAGTATAAGTGCGCTCGTTGAAGTACTATCCCGTTTTTCCCGGGATCTGGATTAAAGCCGAAGGTCAAATTCATAGGACGGCCCTGAGAAATGGGGTGGGGACTGTGAAGGTCGTCTTGACGAGTACTGATGCGAGCGAGAGGTAGCAGTCCGAAAGATGACTTGAAACCCCCATCACTTTGCCTGGACGTTTCAGAAGCGTAGTAACACCCGTTTACTGTTGTGAAATAGGTATTAGGAGCATCAGAATGTATGGAAGTCGTGCGTGGGGAGGTAGCGTTTCTATTTGAACCTTTCGTCGAACAACGGCCTAATTTTCCAGGTTGAGTTGCCGTCAACATTCCGCCCTGTCCGGAGAGAATCATCCTTCGGTGAAGCATCCGCATCCGACCACGTGACCGGAATCGTTACCGTTCGAGAGTCAGGTGACCAAACGCGCTCTAGTAGTTGGATTCACCATCAGACTGTCGAACACAAGGTTGAACCACCAAGCCAAGCCAAGCAATTTAACAAAGCACACCACCCAGCAATAGCGAGCTAGCTATTCGATGGTAAACCGTTTAGCTCAGAATTTACCCATCAGTTAGCACTGTTGCTTCACGTTGCAACAAGATGTTTGAATTTAAAAGAGTGATAACCTACTTAACTACGAGTATAACTTAACCTAACGTGTGCTAGATCACGTATGATCTGATGAGTTGATCTCAGACAGGTGTCTCCGAACCTTTTCAAGATAAAAACTCTCCGTTCTTCTAATGTCTGAATTCCAACCCGGAGGTGGATCTTAGTATTTCTAGTCCGTGGGGGACTGTTAAGGATCATCCTAAGGATCTTGTTCTGGATCCTTTGGAGTTTGAGGTGATGGCATTTGGTACTCGGTTACGGGAAGAATGATTTGTTTGTAAACAGCAAGCTTATTTTTCAGGGACAGGGTAGACCTCCTGTTGATGAGTTGATTCTTTTATCTTACTAAGATGTTACACTTGGTTTTCGTTTTGTCAACGGGCTCTCTGAAATTCAGCTTGCTGTCTAGTATTAAGCCGAGGTAGACTACATCTTTCGACCATTCCACCCCTGTGCCGTTTAGGCAGATCTTATTATTCTTCGACGGAACAAGTCTGGGTGATTTAGAGTGTGGAAAGATGATGACCTGGGTCTTTCCAACGTTGATACGGATCTTCCAGCTGTCGAAATATTCAGACAGGACGTCCAGGCCTCTCTGAAGTTTGGCAGTCAGAGCTCCAATGGCCCTACCCTTGTAGACGATGGATGTGTCATCTGCGAACAGCGACAACGATCCACCATCAGGGAGATCCGGCATATGGGAGGTTAACATGTTGAATAGAATGGGTCCAAAGATGCTTCCTTGTGGAAGCACTGCTGCTGCTATCTTGGTCGGAATTATTCATATCTTCTTATATAAAGAATTCGCCCCTTGTCTACCAAACGATGGTAAGGTTTCTGTATTGCTGGAAATAATCAAACTGGAAATGACAGCTGGAGCTCTGTTGGTGATCCAATTTTACGGTTACAGGAGTGAAATCACGATTATTTATTTTAAGTCATCAGATTTTTTGTTCATGAATATCAGAACGTTTTTTGTGTGTGTATGTGAGCACTATTTTCGTTTTTTGGACTTTTTTTAAATTTATATTTATTACAAGCTATTGGACAAGGTTGCTAGAATCCACAAATGGCCGCTCAATTATTATTTTGATAGCACAAATGTCAGAAATTACAAAGATTTCGTAAACGAAATTATATCAATACTTTCGCTGCACTGCACCACACGTGTTGATATCATTTTGTACACGAATTTTTCGTAGTTTCAGAGATTCGTGCCATCAAAAATTCAAAATGATAATACAATACAACAATAGTAACAGCTACTTCGGAGATGAACCAGCGTCTGGCTGAAAATCTCCTTAATAAAGACAACTAACCAACCAACCAACAGCTATTTGAGAATTCTATCAACCTTGTCATTAAGTGAAAGTTTAAAACTGTAGCCTTACCACAATTTTAACCATCGAACAGCATAAAACACGATAATGATGTATGATTGACCTTTTCCCTTAAAATCGCAAAACCATTAAATACCTGCATTTTATTCTGAAGATCAACTTATTTGACATAGCACCCATTTGAAAAGCAACAGGAAATTCGGACAATTACATATTTATCCTATCTGGATCTGAACATTATTAACTTTATTATCACTGCACAAAACCAAAAAAGCAGAGCAGAAAACTCTTCCACCTCGGCTGCTCTCGGGGTTTGGGAATCAACCGAAAAGCCCAACTTTTCCCAAGCTCTAATTTTGCTTATTTTATCAGTCCAGAGCTGAGGTTGGCAGTTTTCGGATTCGGATGCTTCTCACCTCACCCCTCTGGACCCGATCCGTTTCCTGCGGAGTTGACTTTCTGCTCTCCGTCGAAAACGATAATGACGACGATGTGACGAATGCAATAAAAATATGCTTCTTATTTATATAATAAACTCCTGGAATAATTTTCAACCATGATGATAACCACCACTTTTGGCTAACGGACCCTCGGTAATGTGGCTCAGCTCCGGGTGCCGGTGCCGTCGTTTGAGACCTCTACCACGGAGCAGGATAAAGCTAGGGGAGCAAGCTGTCCATCCGGTTCCCCCTTCCACCTCGTCCAAATTGACTGCGACTGGTACCGGGCACAAGAACAGGGGGGCGAGTACAAAATGTAAAATTCATTGATGCGAAAAATGAAATTGTCCTTTTCAACACAAACTTTCTGACATGTTTTGTTTCGAGTTGACTCGATGGTGGTGGTGGTAACTACTGGATATAGACAACGAGTGTGCGCCTCCATCTATATTTAATTTGTGTCGAAAACTGTAATTTTCATCTCCGGATTGTGGGTGCAACGCAGTTCTCAGCAAGTGGAGTGGGAGAGAAGGAAAAGGAACAGCTTCCAGCTGCAGGTTCCGCAAAATTTGCACTGAACTTTAACTCTCTGATAATAGCATTTAACTTTTGGCTCCTCCTTCCGCTTGGGATTCTCGTCGCTTCGAAAGAGCACCGTATTATTGTGCACGACGTTGTCGGGCAGGTTGCATGGTTGAGGTTATGGTCATCGTCAGGCGCATCAACGAGAAGTTTGTCACTCTATAAATCCCTACATGCCGGGCAATGACGACAGTACAAGTCGACTATGGCACTGCAGTCAGGATTTCTGGGGAAGCGGAGATGCAAAAGACATACACACACACAGTTACGGAAGATGCTCCTTCAGGAAGACATCAGCAGATGTCTTTCTGGAGACTATGTTCTGTAGGCTCTAATGACTTTCGGACTCGATAGGAAGACTGTAAAGTTCACCGGAGCAAAAGTAAAAGTTGTTGCATACCGGATACTGGACTGCTGGTACTTGGTAGTGCATGGGGGGTGTAAATATGGTATGTAACAGTCAAATACAGAAGTTTTTTGTTATTTTTTTATTCCAGGCGGAGATTGACAAAATGTTCAACTGATTCCATCAAATATTCACACCTTGCAGAAATGAAAACCTTGATCGTTCTGTGCTTTTTTCGTTTCATTCATGTGGAAGATATACAATTATAAATGTTACATCAATGCTACTCCTGCATAATTCCTTGTCTTCTTAGAGGCAGGCAATTGTCTACCTCTTCACACCTTCGTACATGTTCGGTAAAGTGATCGAAAAGGCAGCAGTGTCATTCTGACAGTGACAATCTGTCTGGCAACGGAGCATTCCCACGGCAACTGACGAATAGATTGCCTATAAAAAAAACGAACATTACAGAAATTTTAAAAATTTACCAAAATTGTCAATGATCAACTAATACTAACAATTTAAAACTTTTTCTATTCACAATGTGTATGTACCAAAATTTTAAAACAATTGAGCAAAATAATGTTTAAATTTAAAAAAAAATTAGATGTTCTACGGTTATTATCAATTTTTAACATTCAGGTCTACAGTTATTGACTGTAGGTCATGTAATTAATTTATTTTGGAAATATTTAGAAGATTCTGAGAAGAAAACCCCGTATGATCGGAAAAATAAGCGTGTATGTGAAAATTTGTGAAAAAATCTACGGCAACCGCTGGGATTTTAACTCACTGGAATTTGTACACGGGTTCATTACCAATTGCTGAGCGATAAGTTAGGGTCCCAAGAACACAGGGTGGGTCTATTTTGTATGGTGAATATCTGGACTTCAATAGAAGAATTTTAGTTTTTTATGAGAAAATTTCGGAAATAGATTGGGAAAACTATGCAAGAAAAAAGTTGTTAATGTATTAATTATTATCTATTGCTCCGCGCAAACCCACAGGCAAAATGAGCTTGTAGGCCAAAATTGAAAGGTTAGTAACTTTTTATACAAAGATCAAATCGATTTGAAAAAATCTTGAACTTCCTTAAGCGAAAAAATCCGGTAATCCTGTTCATCGACGAGAGCATGTTTACCGTCGATCCCGTATCAAATTCCAGAACCGACCGGTATATTAGTTCTCTTCCGGTAAAAGACGTGGCCGACGAGCACAAGAACGTGTATCTGACCAAGCATCCTGCTAGCGTTATGGTGTTTGGATTGGAAAAAAAAATGGACCCGGTGTTCATTCCAGAAGGCGACAAGGTCAACACGGAGGTCTACTTCGGGATTTTAAGTAAGTATGTTCTTCCGTGGATCAAAGAACAGTACGGTCCGAAGCCAAATGTTGTATTTCAACAAGATGGGGCTCCGTGCCACACCTCGAACCGCACTCAGAAGTGGTTGCAGAAACATCTTCCGTTCTGGGCGAAGAGTATGTGGCCGCCGATCTTAATCCGCTGGATTACTCAATATGGCGCATCATGAAGGCCAAGGCCTGTTCTAAACGCCACCCGAGTACAGCAAGCCTCAGACAAACATTGACCCGTACCTGGAGAGAAATGGATCCAGACTACATGTCGTGCATTCCGAAAGCGTGTGGAGGCCGTAATTGCAGCAAATGGAAACTCGATCGATGATTAACATAGTTTAAGACTTTGAGAAACATCCACCTTTGAATAAAGAAAAAACTCGCAAACGAAATTTTTGAGAATTTTTTTAATTTTGAAATTGCTCAATGGTGCAAACATTATCACGGTATTTGAATTTTTGGAAAGTAAATGAATAAGATCGTTCCGTTTCCCATACATTTGACCAAACAAAACAAAACTTAAAATTGTAACCATTTGATCACAAGTCCAAAGGTTTTTGTTTTATATTAGTTGTGTTCGAAACCATCACGTTTCTTGTGTAAATACAGTAACACAATACCACAGAAGCGATAGGATTCCGTACAGCTGTAAGAGAAGTTGTATCCGTTACATTTTACGTTCACCATAGCAGAAAAAGCTGCAGAGACCAAAATACAGGATGGCCAAACATGACATGACGGAATGAGGGATATTGGAAGAGATCGGCCATAGTCCAAAATCGGCCTCTTTTCATATCAGGCGTCCGTTTGCTAAAGACGTGGGTTTATGAGTGCAGTGGTTAAAGTGAACACAGAACACCCCATATATTCCTAGCAGGAGCTGTTCAGGTAATTAATTACCCTGACCTGCAATGTCAATGCAATTTGTTAATACGCATTCCTCCAATACATATCGCAAAAGAAAGGAACGAATTCACTTTTCATATATATATTATATCTTTTACTTCATGAATCAAAGTTTAACATTCTATTGAGAGCTTATTTCTGATGTAACATAAAGGAATAATCATTTAAAATACCTCATGCCTTATGGTTTGTCTATCCAATGTTGTGGTGCATATTGCACCATGAATCAGACGTTTTGCCCCGCTATCATTTTAGAACCAATTTATAAAATACCTTGAAAATCATGAAAAACCATCGTTTTGTAGTTCGAAATCACTCGATCTTCGTAGAAAACATGGTAATGAACCAAACACCATTACTTTCTCCTTGACTTTAGCTTCCATAATGCAGCAATTGACGATTTGCGTTACCCTGTGTGCCGGTACAGTGATATTAGACTACCTGACACACATTACATGAAATTATTGAGACAGAACAACACGCATACGATACAGAAAATGACGATTAAACGCATTTAAAGAAGAAGAATGAAGTAGCTACCCGACCCTGGGTGTTCCAGAGCATGCTCTTGTCGTTTGAGTCGACCAACTACTGTATGTTTAATCTCCGAGTTGGCGAGAGAAAAAAAAAATCTCCCGCAAATCGAGAACCAAATTTGTTCCAATTTTGAACACTTATTGGGGACTTCAATACGCATTGAAAGAACACTGGAGAACAGGGGGTTGGGACCCACCCTTATAGCTCATGACTACCGTACAATTTGTAGTTGCCATTCAAGCAACCCAATCGAATGGGGCAGTTTAAATTCCAGTGAATCAATATTTTCAAGATCAATTGAGTAACAGTTCTCCAGTGATTTAAATCCGACAAATGTCGTGTGAAATATGTGAAAATGAAAATAAAACAATACGAATGGTGAATCAATATTTTCAAGATCAATAACTGTTAAGTTCCCACCATCAAATCCGACAGATGTGTGGCAAATGTGTGAAAATAAAAATGAAAATAAAAATAAAATAAAAATATAAATTTAAGTAAAATTTAAATTAAAATTAAATTCATTGCCAAAAAAATCATTTTCATTTTCATTTTCATTTTCATTTTCATTTTCATTTTCATTTTCATTTTCATTTTCATTTTCATTTTCATTTTCATTTTCATTTTCATTTTCATTTTCATTTTCATTTTCATTTTCATTTTCATTTTCATTTTCATTTTCATTTTCATTTTCATTTTCATTTTCATTTTCATTTTCATTTTCATTTTCATTTTCATTATCATTTTCATTTTCATTTTCATTTTCATTTTCATTTTCATTTTCATTTTCATTTTCATTTTCATTTTCATTTTCATTTTCATTTTCATTTTCATTTTCATTTTCATTTTCATTTTCATTTTCATTTTCATTTTCATTTTCATTTTCATTTTCATTTTCATTTTCATTTTCATTTTCATTTTCATTTTCATTTTCATTTTCATTTTCATTTTCATTTTCATTTTCATTTTCATTTTCATTTTCATTTTCATTTTCATTTTCATTTTCATTTTCATTTTCATTTTCATTTTCATTTTCATTTTCATTTTCATTTTCATTTTCATTTTCATTTTCATTTTCATTTTCATTTTCATTATTTTTATATAGAGGAAATGACGGCTTCGGCAACCCAAATTGAAACACTATTTTCACTGGATTTTCTTACGAAAACATTTCGCTGAATACATGCAAACGATTCTTTATGCTTTCGCTTCAATTTGACTATATTTTTACCACTGAGAAAAAGCAATCTAGCAAGGTTTTCTTGAAATGAATCACACGCACTACAAATTGTAGCTGATTTCGAGTTGCAGATTAACATGCAGTTCAAATGGAACGGTTGCCGAAGAAAAACTGGTTGCCGACAATACTCGCTCTCACTAGAGAAGATTGGAGCTTTGTAAAAGCGTTTCAAAACAGTTTTTGACAATTCTTTCGACTGAAATTGTTAGAGCAGCTGGCAGCAAAAGATTGTAAACATACCAATACTGCATATGTGTGCGTTCCTTAGAGAAAAAGGCTATAGAAAGAAGGTCGCTGCTTAGGTTGCCGAGAATACGTAAATTTCCCTATGTCGTGTGAATTGTATGAAAATGAAAATGAAATTTATGGGGACACAGTGAATCAATATTTTTAAGAGGACGGAAGTAGGCTGTGCCGGCGAACGGACGCGTTCGTTTTTGCTGTCAAGATGTTTTCTCGTGATTCACCGTTCTGAAGTGCATTTAATGAAGAACAATCCCCAGTTTAGTTTTCGAGAAGTGGTAACGGAAATAACGGTTATGGCTCAGGTAAGGCCGGTACTTTTCCGAGACCTCTTCCATCCCGACAATTTGTGACGTTGCGAACAATTTCGGCCTGAGAACCCTTTCACATCGGGAAGCAGCCGACCAACGGAAACATGGATGCCATCTCGAGAGCGGCAGAAGAACCCAGTTTACGGACAGTCAACTAAATTGGTGAGTTCGTTCCAGTTTGATATTTTTTTCCATATACTTAGGTAGGGTAGGATGGTCTAGGACCCGCCCTGGGGTGAATTCTGCCACGTGGAATCCCGGAACTGGTAGTGAGAGTGCGGCGAGGAGCCACGTGGGGCCGTTTTGGTCTCGCCTATGTATTTATAAACATTACTTACATTGGCTTTCCTTCGAGTACGGGCAAGGTAATCGACGAGCAAAGACCTATCTCTAAATGTTTTAATGTTTGCAAATTTACAGAATTTTTAGTTTCGTGTTTCGCGATCGCGAAGCAAAATGGGTATCGTCCAGTAAAAGTTCGAATGGTGTTGGAATATTGGTTCTTCGAAATTGCAAAGAGTATTATTTTCTCGCTTTCCAAGCGGCAGTACAGGCAAAGGTGTTATATCCTAGACAAAAAGTGAGATCCAAAATCACTGTTGTCGTCATCGCCGTCGTCTTCGTGATAGTGTAGGTTTTTTTTTCCTTGATTGCGTCGATCTTGTTTTCCGTGCTGAGAACCAATGCTACCGACGCCAGGGAGGCAGCTACCACGCCTGGATCCTACCTATCGATCCATCAACTCATGAACCGGGGACCAACGGCTTTACTTCCCTTCCGAAGGAAGGCGTGATCAGAGACATCCTCAGAACATCCCGGCGGCGCCGACTGGGATTGAACCCAGGCCTTCTGGGGTGAGAGGTAATCACGCTTACCACTACACCACGGCGCCGCTGATAGTGTTGGTTGAACCATACGTATATTTCAAATAATCAACCGTTATTTCAATATCCGTTTATTCAAAAACGATTGTCGTTCATAGTGATTTTACTCTGCTTACTGAGCAGAAAATCATGGGTTCAAAATTTTAATTTAATTAAATGCCAAAAAAAGTCCTTGATTCATTTTCATTTTCATTTTCATTTTCATTTTCATTTTCATTTTCATTTTCATTTTCATTTTCATTTTCATTTTCATTTTCATTTTCATTTTCATTTTCATTTTCATTTTCATTTTCATTTTCATTTTCATTTTCATTTTCATTTTCATTTTCATTTTCATTTTCATTTTCATTTTCATTTTCATTTTCATTTTCATTTTCATTTTCATTTTCATTTTCATTTTCATTTTCATTTTCATTTTCATTTTCATTTTCATTTTCATTTTCATTTTCATTTTCATTTTCATTTTCATTTTCATTTTCATTTTCATTTTCATTTTCATTTTCATTTTCATTTTCATTTTCATTTTCATTTTCATTTTCATTTTCATTTTCATTTTCATTTTCATTTTCATTTTCATTTTCATTTTCATTTTCATTTTCATTTTCATTTTCATTTTCATTTTCATTTTCATTTTCATTTTCATTTTCATTTTCATTTTCATTTTCATTTTCATTTTCATTTCATGTTTTTTGAAAATGGAAATTAAAATTGAAACTAAAATTGAAATGAAAATTAAAATTAAATTAAATGCCAAAAAATCTCCTTGAATTAATTTTCATTTTCATTTTCATTTTCATTTTTTGCGGTGATACGTTATTGAAATTATTGATACCTTGCAAGAAAATTGCGCGTTACCGCCGCTGCACGAAGTGGACGTAAAATTTCAATTTCAATATTGAAATCAATTTTGATATTGATTTCAATATCAAATTCAATATCAATATCAATATCAATATCAATATCAATATCAATATCAATATCAATATCAATATCACATTCAAACTCAATTTCAAATTCAAGTTTATATAAATATAAATTTCAATTTCAATTTCAAACTCAAATTGAATTTTAATTTTAATATAATTTTAATTTGATTTTTTTTATTTTCGTTTTCATTTTCATTAATTTTTATATTATTTCTTTAATTTTAATTTTAATATTTTCAATATCAATATCAATATCAATATCAATGTCAATATCAAATTCAATATCAATTTCAATTTCAATTTCAATATTAATTTCAATTTCAAATTCAAACTCAATTTCAAATTCAAATTGAAATAAATTTCAATTTCAATTTCAATTTCAAATTCAAACTCAAATTCAAGCTCAAATTGAAATTGAAATCGAAATTTTAATTTTAATTTTAATATTATTTTAATTTTAATTTTTTTATTTTCGTTTTCATTTTCATTAATTTTAATATTATTTTTTAATTTTAATTTTGATATTAATTTTAATTTTAATTTTAATTTTAATTTAAAATTTCATATTAATTTTTTCATTTTCATTTTTACGGTGAGACGTTATTGAAATCATTGGTACCTTGCAAGAAAATCGCGCGTTACCGCCGCTGCACGATGTGGACGCCAAATAAACGCGGAGTGCATTTTATTCGGCGGCATGACCTTGACCACACTTGCATTCATACCGCCACACATCCATACTGGGAACCGATAGATCCACAGACACGATCGGGTTCTATGTTTATTTTTGTTAGAATCGCCGAAAAAAAATTTACTATGGAAAATTTGGCCTAATGCCATTTCCCCTAAAGCCTTTGTGTTGCTGAGTTTAGGGGGAGGCAGTCTGGGACTGAGCCCTCAATTTTCTGCTCAACACTAGGTGAATAGTAAAAATAAATAAAAAGTAAAAAAAAGTAATGTATCCAAGACTCGACCGTAGATTTGACGTAGGATTACGTGCTCGGTATCAATATTTGGCGACTATGTTAGGGAAACCACTTTTTGCAGGAAATCGGTGATAATTTTGATAACCATTTCCACAGTTGGACATTTGTGTAATTTTGGTTGATTTTGGTTTTTTTGAAATTGCACCCCCAATATGTTGCCGAAAGACGTAATCCTACGTCAAAAACGAATCGTGCAAAGCGGAATGAAAGCTGAGAGAAAAACGGATTAATCATTTTGTCGAGCTTCTGCTTTCATGTTCCATCAGATGTCACTGCTGTTGTTGGCGGTGGCATCGATCGGAAACTACACATAATTTGTTTTCCAATAACTGTTCACAGAGGACAGTGCAGTGCAAAACATTTTAGTTTTTTTTAGTTTAAATGATCTTTATTTCAGTTTAACTTGGACGATTACCATATAAATTTTTTTTTACTAAGTGATTTAATTGCTTTCTTCATCTTTAGGTATGGGCAAAATTCAAAATTTGTTATACAGAATTAGTCCTAGACTTAGTACACGGTCGACCACCTTGGTTGGATTGGTTTGTTTTGTTTTTAGAATTTGAAGAGAAACTACTTAATACTACTATTTACAGCTTAAAACTAACCTACTCTACTATATACACTTAACCTACTATGTACAAATTGCTTATTAAAGCATGTTCAGAAAGATTGCATTTTTGAATAAATTTGGTTGTCATATCATCAATTTTGGAATCTACTTTGGGAATTTCTGCCTCTTGATAGAGGTCTGCTATTCTTGTGTCGAATGGACGATCTAGGATCATCCTCAACACTCTATTCTGTGCAACCTGGATTTTGTTCCTGTGGGTCTGAGCGCACGATTCCCACACCGGGGCGGCATAGAAGATCGCGGGGGCTATGATCTGTTTGTAAACAGCCAGTTTGTTTTGCCTTGAGAGGCGGGATCTGCGGCAAATGAGCGGATACAAACACCTAACCAAGGCGGAGCACTTAACTAGGGTTTTCTCTATGTGCGAGCGGAACAGGAGCTTCTCATCGAACAACATCCCGAGATAAGTAACATCAGTGGACCACTCGACCCTTGTACCATCCATTATTACGGTACAGGAGGGAGACGGTTTAAGTTTTGGTGATTGTCTGTGAAGGAACATGATCGCTTGGGTTTTCGAGGCGTTGATTTTGATTTTCCACGTGGTGGCATAATCAGTAAAGGTGTCAAGGCATCGTTGGAGCTTGTTCGTAATTTCACGAGGCATCCTACCCTTGACGGCTATCGCGGTGTCATCTGCGAACAGAAAGAACACGCAACCGTCTCCTAGAGGAGGGATGTCCGACGTGTAGATGCTGTAAAGCAGTGGTCCCAGCAGACTCCCTTGCGGAACACCTGCTGGGATCGGAAATTGTCCCGAAAGGGAACTATTCAACGACACCCTGAACGACCTTTGCTGGAGATAGTTACGGGTGATTTTCACAAGGTATGGTGGAAAGTTGGAGTTACAAAGCTTGTATATAAGTCCGTCGTGCCAGACATTGTCAAACGCCTTTTCGACGTCTAACAAGGCCATGGCTGTGGACTTGGATACAGCTTTGTTACTTCGGATGTTATTCATCACCCGCACTAGCTGATGATTGGTGGAATGCCCCTTGCGGAACCCGAACTGTTCCGGAAGAAGAATGTCATGTTCCTCCACAAACTTGTTTAGTCGGCTGAGGATCAATTTTTCGAACAGCTTGCTCAGCGCTGAGAGCAGGCTAATCGGTCTGTAGCTTGACGGTAGTGAAGGGTCTTTCCCAGGTTTGCGGATCGGGATGATTTTTGCCACCTTCCAGATGCTTGGAAAGTAGTGCAGCTCCAAGCATCTGTTGAGGATGGCAGCCAGCAGCGAGTGGACCCTCGGGCTGAGATTTTTCAACGCTAGGTTGAATATTCCGTCAAACCCGGGAGCCTTCATGTTTTTACTATATTTCAGCGCTGAGCAAATTTGTTCCTCTATAATCCGTTCTTCTGGAGGTACGGCACAAGGGGAGGTATCTAACGTCTGGACGCACTGCACAACCTGGTTCTCGAGTGGACTTGGGATTGTAGAGCCAAGCAAATGCGACTGGGCAATGTGCTCCCCAATTGCATTGGCCTTCTCTTCGTTGGTGATAAGCCGTTCGTCATTGACTCTAAGTGGTGGAATGGGCTTGGGGTGAGACTTCAGCACCTTAGCAACCTTCCAGAATGGTCTGGAACGGTCATCCAGGTTCTGAACGAGCCGCCCGAAACTCTCGTTCCGGATTGAGATCATTCTGGAAGCGATCTGCCGATTCAGATCGACCATTTCGCATTTACACTGCAGATCCCCAGTCCGCTGAAACTGGCGTCTACGAACATTTCTGAGCCGAATCAAGAGTTTGGTGTGGGAATCAATTGCTTGAAACTTACCCCTCACAGGAACTCGTCGAACGCACTCTTCGTCAGCCATGGATATGGCTTGATGGAGACCCTCCAGGGCCCGGTCGATGTCCTCCACTGTGTCGAGCGGTGGGTTGTCGTCGATGTGGCGGTCGACCACGCGTCGAAACTGGACCCAGTTGAGTTGATGGTAGTCCTTCCGCTGGCTATCGCAGTGCAAAACATGTCTGGTACCTCTATATATGCATTTAGATTAACAACTGAAGTCCCTCCTTCTTTACACATTCTGCACTCAAAATAGCTCACCCCTCTCAGGATTTCCTTCCGAATTGTATGAATGGGGCGGGGCAGAAAGTAGCGTTTGAGCAGAATATGTAAAAAAGGAGGGACTTAGAATGTTAATCTAAATGTGGTACCAGACATGTTTTGTACTGCCAGATAGGGTTCACTACCTTATTTCCGGCTTATTAAGCACAACCCGCACTTAGTCTTTCTTAATCTAGCGCAGTTTAGCACCAAACGGAATTTTATTATTACTGATGGCTTCCAAATTTATTTACGTTTATGTAGGAACCGTAAAATTTGATATAGAGAAACAAATTGTTTAGATATTGTTATAAGTCTAACACTCCTTATTGACGCCAAACTCGGCCTACGGATTCTAAACTCGGCCTTACGCATTGAAACGCCAATGAATTCACTTCGGACTATCTGATAAAGAAAAAAAATTGATTCGGTCGGAGAACTTCTTTTGTTTGTGGGAATTATGGGTGCAAACCTTCATATCACGCGTTTTCATTGACTTTATTCGGTAGCTTATTAACTAAATTATCGTACAAAACGCCCAATTGACTTGTTAACTCTGAAATCATGGATTTATTTGAAGTTTTCTGCTCGATAGGCCCAAAATCGGCTATTAGACCGAAGTAGTTCTCTACCCTACTCTATTTTGTAATCTATGAAAGGAAATCACAAATTGGGTTTCATAAAAATATGGCAATTGAGAGATTGAGCTCGTGAGAGCTAATTTACTCACAAATTTGATTATTTTTTGGCTTTCTGAGGATTGGTAGTAAAGCAGGTAAAACTGTATGAAGAAAAATCATTTATATTAAACAGTATTTTCCGGGAAAACAAATGATTGTCCCTGACTAATAAATTTAACTTGTCGTTCACTTTTTACCTGAATATGTACCTAAAGCGAATTATTTCCACTTCTTTCAAATTCTATATGTGGATTTTTATAACTTCCTACCAGCGGAACAGCTCCGTCTCTGGCAAATGGCCGGACGATATGATTAATCTCACCAATACAATCAGGCCTACAATTCCACACCTTATATAGACAGGTTGAGCCTTGATAGCTAGCTGGTTGCGGGAACTGATGACCTCGACAAATGTCCAAATAATACTCTTTAACAATTTTGTGCTAGTCCTGAAAAGGACCGTTTAGTCGTGATGGTTGAGTAATGCTGAGCTATTAAGGTGTTCAACACGGATGAGGCTGGCGATCTCTTAATTGTTTGGAGCAAGGTTGACGGCGCTAGGCATTGATGACCCACAGCTTCTCACGAGGAAACTGATTTCGATCGCGGTGCGGCTTCGTCTTCCTTCTATGGATGCTCGCTGCTTTCAGGATGCCTTTCGTGGTGTACAGGATAACGATGTTCAACGCCACACGCCGAAAGCACTGCTGCTACTGATGGTGCTGCTGCGGACACCGCCGACCGGACACCACCACACACGGTGATTAAATGAGCACCGTTTAGTGAGGCAGGATCGAATTCGATTTTTAAATCTGTGTTAAGGAATGCGCTGTTTGCAGGTAATCGGTGATAATTTTTATCACCATTGCAACAGGTGGACATTGTGTATTTTTGAATAGTGACTTATTGAAAATTAATAATGTGTCCATTGTAGCAATTTGCCAGCTAAATTTCCAATCGTTTGGCTTGTTTAGAATTTAAATCCATCTGCTATTGACAAAGTTATATGTATGTAATCAACACCTGACCTCTTTTCGTAATGCGGTCGAATTTGATTTTCTGAAATTGGACCCCCAATATGTTGCCCAAAGACGTAATCCTACGTAAAAAAAATACTCTTTACCATATTTATGATGGTCCTGAAAAGGACCGTTTTCTCGTGATGGTTGAGTAATGC
The DNA here is from genome assembly GCF_037179485.1 of Ochlerotatus camptorhynchus. NCBI lineage: Eukaryota > Metazoa > Arthropoda > Insecta > Diptera > Culicidae > Ochlerotatus > Ochlerotatus camptorhynchus. Next base: position 892,373 of record NW_027041105.1, read on the forward strand.
TGATATATTAGGATGTTCAACACGGATAAGGCTGGCGAGCTGTATGTTATATGGAACTCACAAACAGACTGCTTTTTTATGGTATACACAGTGTGATATTCAATAATCTATTAATTATCTCAACATTTAGTGGCAGACCATTCAAACATTTTGGTAACATACACAAATTCTATAATTCATATTAATTTCCTATGCCGATCGAAACAAACATTATGACGCCACTACAAGGGTGACTGAGTAAACGAATCGTGCGAATCGAAATGAAAACCTAGTGAAAAACGAATTGCACCAATACATTCAGGCCTACAATTCCACACATTCTATAGACCAGGTTGAGCTTTGATAGTTAGCTGCTTGCGGGAACTGACATCCGATTGATAATCTTTACAATATCCAAAACATACTCTTTAACAAATTTGTGGTGGTCCTGAAAAGGACCGTTTAGTCGTGATGGTTGAGTAATGCTGAGCTATTGGGGTGTGGTTGGCGAGCTGTTAACTGTTTGTAATATTGTCACGAGGAAACTGATTTCGATCCAGCGGCTTCTTCCTCCTTCTATGGGTGCTCATGTGGGCTCTGCAGCTCACTGCTTGCAGGCTGCCTTTCGTGGGGTACGCCACACGCTAATCACTGCTGCTGCTGCTGCTGCTGACGTTGACGACCGGACACCACCACACACGGTGATTAAATGAGCACCGTTTAGTGAGGCAGGATCGAATTCGATTTTTAAATCTGTGTTAGGGAATGCGCTGTTTGCAGGTAACCGGTGATAATTTTGATCACCATTCCAACAGTTGGACATTTGTGTATTTTTCAATAGTGTAATTAATAAAGTGTTCAATTTAGCAGATTGGTAGATAAATTCCCAATTCTTTGGCTTGTTTAGAATTAAAATTCATCTGCTATTGATAGTGGTATATGTGGTCAAAACCTGACCTATTTTCGTCCCGCGGTCGATTTTGGTTTTTTTTGAAATTGCACCCCCAATATGTTGCCGAAAGACGTAATCCTACGTCAAAATAAATAAATGTCGGGATTGTACTGAAAAACTATAGAAAAGTAGGTAATATTAAATCTAACAACAACTTTTTAAATAGTAATGTTTTCATGTACTCAGTGTATAGCTCCATGCTCTTCATGAATAAAGGTGTGAACATGTCGTTGAAAATCCATTTCCTCTACTCACATTTGGATTTCTTCCCACCGAATCTTGGTGACGAAAGTGATGAGCACGGTGAACGATTCCACCAACAAATAAAGCAAATAGAAGGACTTTATCAGGGCTTTTGGGACGACTCAATGCTGGATGATTACTGTTGGTTTCGGCGCATAAACAACGAAACCTAAATTTGAAACATTTTTAAGTTTTTTAATAAAATTTCTTCAAACCAGCAATACTTCCTCATTTTTCAACCGATTTTTACAATTAAGTGCGTATTTTCTTCGTTTCTTCATTGTCTTCTAGCTCAATGTTTGAAATTATTTTTTGTTTATTTTATTTTGGTATTAATCATATGTTAAGTATGATATTTTTAAATGGATTTGAAAAATAAAATAAAAAATAATTTATTTATAGCGTCGGAACTATTTCTCCTACAATGTCTTAATGTTTATAAAATTTAATATTGTTTCATTTTATGAATAAAATATATTGAAATTGGAGCACACAAGCCATAGATATTTTACGCTGATTCCAAAAATGCAGTCAGGAAAAATAAAAGTAGAACAGTTTTTGCAAAAAAATGTGTTAAACTTAAAATGTGTTTTTGTTAATTTATAACAAAATCAACTTTAAGCCATATCTCGAAAACAGTTCTACTTTTATTTTTTCTGACTGCATTTTTGGAATCAACGTCAAATTTCACATTGGAACAATAGTCGAGTAATAAAGTTCATCACTTTTGATTTATTTTGTAAACTAGTGAATTTTTTGTTTAACGACTATCGAAACCAAGTTTTCGGCTAGCTGTGCCCCCTTCTGGGTAATAGTAATGCCAAACTAGTTTACGCCTTTTGAATTTTTTTTTTATAAAAATTAAATTGTTCTCTCAACTATTTTAAAACAGACTTTTTGAACATTCTGCATTTTACAGACAAGCATGCCATGCAACGAAAATGGATTACCAAATTTATTTAACTGCTGAGCTTTTGAGCATAAATGTCACATGCTGAAATACACGTTCACAACTCTTTCTTTATTTAAATATATAAAAAAAACTAGCAGATCAAAGCATCCAAAATCAACCGAATCAAGCCAACCGTAGCAAAAAAGATTGAATTAAACGGCTTTTGTACAGTTGCCAACTCGTTTCTCACTCTGTCACTTTAGGTACTTTTGCACTCCCTCCGATTTCCACCGATTGTCCCTCGGATTTCCGCGCCAAGTAGAGAAAAGCGCACCCACCAGCACTGGCAGCAGCGCGCGGTGACAATTCGAGGTAAAGAGGTGAGACACCGATGAAAATAATTCACATTCCTTATGGTGCGCTATCTCTCTACCATTTCATCCTTCCGTCCGACGACGACGACGACCACGACGACTGGCGCAGATTCGATGGTAGGTCTTTTGCCAAAACACATTTCACCGTCTCGTAAATAGCAGATGTGAGAGACAAAAACTCAGCGAATCGAGATTAAGGTGAAACGGTTTCGAATACGCATGAGACAAGCGGCGCCACCTGTGTGCTACAAATTCTTTCACATTGTTTTGATGCTGTGTGGACGAGGTTATTGGAAAATTGGAACGGTGAAAAAAAAATCTTTCGCAGTCGGTAGGATTCGAACCTACGCTCCCAGAGGGAATCTGATTTCTAGTCAGACGCCTTAACCGCTCGGCCACGACTGCTTGGATACATTGGTGATGTTTCAAACAAGTCAAAAATTTCCCATACGCTGCCATTCATTTCTACTAGGGACTAGAGAGGGTCTAGGATAAGAGAGGAGCGGATTCAAATCAAACTACCTGCCAATGCAATCAAGATACACCCTATTTCTAAACAACCAAAATTTGAGTAGGATCCACTCATATCGGTCAAAAGCGAAGCTACTCAAAAATGAGTAAACTAAGTTGGAAGTGACTAGTTGACAAATGGACAACATCGATTGAACTCAGGTCGATTTATTCAATCTGCTCAATTGACCCTGGTATTGGCAGCTCATTTGGTTCAAAACCAGCTAGTCCGCTCCTCTCTTATCATAGCCCCTCTTTAATTTCTACTATACTTTCACTATTTTATTTTCAACATGAAACTTGGACCGTACACTGGCGTCGACTTTGAACTAAAATGTTAATTGTTGCGCCACTCTGCACAAGGTACACCACCAGCAAGAAGAAAGCCAAGACGCCCATCGTTGAGAACTGTTCAAATCTTTCGAGATGAAAGGCAATGAGAGAGGAGTGGAAAAAATTCACTTTCTCCTTTGACCGACGCCACGTCTGCTGGCTGTTGGCCGGTATCGCGACGACGTGTTTTTGGCGATGCTTCCAATTCTTGGGATAGCTGAATTAATCGTCGCTCATGTGCTGCTCTGCTGTTGGTCGGTCGCTAGTGAATGGCAGCGCTCGGTGGACATTTGGATGGCGCCGGATTTTCTCAGGTCGAAGTTCAGTGATAGTGTTCTAGTTTGCAGCCGGTAAATTGGATCATTGTAGGAAGAAATGCTTTCATGTCCCCTGATAGCCGTGATCGTCTAGTGGTTAGGACCCTACGTTGTGGCCGTAGTAACCCAGGTTCGAATCCTGGTCACGGCAATGCACTCAAGTGGTGCATTGTCACGGAAGGGGCTATTTTTTATGACTTCTCATAGCAGAAACTTACACGACAAATTGGTTTGGCTTATTAAATTTAATTCTCACACAACAGCAAACAGGAAATCACCACCTTTACCAAAAGTCACGTTCTCGACCAGCTAGTTCGCAGTATTTATCAACTTTATGTGATGATTCAATCTCATGGAACGGTGTAGACTAAGCAACAAAAAACTTCTTTTACCAGTCGGTCGACGCGACGGTGTTGCTTTACACTCTCGATCTTCAGTTGTTTATTTTGATTTGGACTTCCATATTCCGCTTCTCAACAAATATTAAAAATCAACGGTAAACGAACGATTCGCTCTTTGGTTTCATTGTTTCATGCATTTATAACAATAAATCTGAGGTGGCGATCGAACATCAAATTTCACCCTTCACTCAGCAGGCAGCAGTCCGTCAGACAGGCGGTATGATTTCGACCATTCAAGTAGGCGAGCAACCACGTGCTGTCATGTACACGTCACGTTCGAGAAGTTGCGGTTGTGTTGTTTGTTTACATCAAGCGGCGATGTTGGTGGCATGGTGGCGGCACAGGTTTAATCGCAACGTGGACTTTGGAAATGGCATGGGAATAAATAAGCAAAGTAAGACAAGAGATCGATCATGCACCCAAGATGTGCCGAGTAAAGCGATATCGCTGGCTGGTCGAAGGTTCGTTTATCATACCTGTTCCTATATAGAGCATCTGTCAGTGTAAATCAACTTTATTATGGCGTCCGTTTCGCTGAGCGTTATTCCATTGTGGCGCAAAGTTTGATGGGATCTCGGGGCTGATATTTACATGGTATGGTACGATTGAATTATTTTGTTTGGGTATCATCAACACGACGTGATCTACAGGGAAGTATTGTTGCAAATGGCGAGAGTTGATTCACAGAAAGTAAGATGCTTACATAATTTAGCACATGAGAGAGGTGCTCAACGAATAGCAGTCTGAGTAATTTAAGTTTCAAAACTTATTCAAACATCATAAGTATTGATAATCTATCAAGTAATTAGCCATAAATTAAAATTCCCCCACGCAAACCAGTAATATTAAAAGATAAAGAAATACATCCTCCATCAGAGCTGGTCAAGAGCAGAGACGATGTTAAATAATAGACTCGCGATGACTGAAACCAAAACTCCAATCAAACCGTCAAACAAATCCACAACAATTACTAAAACATAGTACAAATATGGTAGATCACTTACGCTTCATAATAGAGAGTTTTCCGTCATGTTTTCATCCGGAGGAAGCCGACAGAATTGAACCCACTTTTCTCTGACGATGCTGTCTTTGGGTAACCAGAAGAAGCTGACATTTTGTAACGTTTTATTAGGTGTATTTTTACAGAAGTATGCCGTGCATTTCAATGGCAATTTTCAAATAATCACTGCCCGATACGGTAAAAAAGCTTTCGTATTGCTGGTAGTACCAAATTGATCATCAACTTTCACAAGTTGTTTCACAAGTATTTGAAAATATATTTTTCAAAAATGTCAGACTTTTTGATGAAGGTATTCTGATATATCTTGAAATTTTTAAAGATATTAGTTAAATTGAACTATATCTTCAACTATTGAAGGAATCATCCACCTTTGCCATTGATAAATAAAATAGTTTTTAAACCAAATTGATCCTCATGTTTCACAAGTATATGAGGGTATTCAGTGAAAATTTCAGCCTATTTGATGGAGGTATTGGGATATATCTGGAAATTTTATTAGTTAATAGTGGAATTATCAAAACTATACAACAATAAAGGGTGTCCCTCATCAAATTGCATCAAGGAAAATAAGCTGTAGAAAATCACATTTTGTTTTTTTTTCTCTTGAAAATTTGAGTAGAAGTAGTTTAGAGTGTATTGTTTACACTGTTTTTTTATCGCTGTCAGTTTTTCGAAAGTTGGAGAAAATGGCGTCACCCGAAAAGCAACGTCACGAATTGATTTTGCGCAAGCACCTGGAAAATCCTCAAACTCTCTCATCGAGACATCGGAAAACAACTCGGAATCGTGCAGTCAACGGTGAGTCGTGTGATTAAACGTTACTACGAACCTCTGAGCATCGAACGGAAGGAGAAATGCGGTTAGATGTTTTATTAGTGATCAGGATCACAAGCGTGTCGTGAAAGCGTTTAAGCGGAATCCCAATGCTTCGGACAAGGTTGTTGAATCTGTCCGAGTCTTTCGTTCAGAGAGCCAAGGACCGGGAGGGACTACATACGTACAAAGTGCAAAAGGCTCCAAATCGTGACGAATGACAAAATGCGGTGGGAAAGGAAATTGTACACTTAGATGCTGACGAGGCCTCATTGTCTCATCATGGATGATGAAACTTACGTCAAGGCGAACTTCCGGCAGCTTCCGGGGCTACTGTTCTTCACCGCCCATCACAAGTTTGATGTTCCGGAGGAAGTAAGGAAGCAAAAACTTTCAAAGTTTGCCAAGAAATACATGATTTGGCAAGCGATCTGCTCATGTGGCAAACGGAGTGCACCGTTTGTGACTACCAGGACTGTAAACGGGGAGATCTACGTCAAGGAGTGTCTACAGAAGCGTCTGCTTGCTCTGTTGAAACAACACGAGGGCCCTACGATCTTCTGGCCAGATCTAACTTCGTTCCACTATTCAAATGTTGTCCTGGAGTGGTACAACGTCAACGGGGTCACTTTCGTACTTTCGAAAAATGCTGGGCTATTATGAAGCAGGCACTGCGGAAACATCCCAAGGAGGTCGAATATGAGGAAGACATGAAAAAAAAAGTGGGTTTCCGTACAGAAGAAGCTGCAGCCAGATGTTGTACAGAACCTAATGAGTGGAGTTAAGCGTAAGGTGCGAGCGTACGGTTATGGTATTGAAGTTGAAGGAAATAAAAATTTAAAAAACTAACTAATGGGTTATATTTTATTGTCTGAAAGTTTGAAAAGCGTTTTTTCCCTGATACAATTTGATGTGAGACACCCTTTATTACACTTAGGATGATCAACTTTTTCATGAAAGACCCGACATCTTTAAACCACTGTTTTGAAATCCATCCACCTTTTTGGATACACCATTATTTTAATTAACCGTCAATTTGAAATTCATCCTCTATCTTGAAATTTTAATTGTTAGAAAACGTTTTCTAATGCTCTACGAAACTCATGCGATTTTCAGTCGTCTTATTGTACCAAAGCATACCTTAAATATCCATTTTGAAGATGAATGAGAAAGATTAGGAATTGCGGTTACGTCGAATTATTGAGAAATAAACGTCTGAAGGACGGAGGGGCTGACAAAAGCAGGTCATTACTGTATACTATAATATTGGAAGACCGACTATTTCTCGAAGACCCACCATCGTTAATACAACATTTGAAAATTATTCCACAGCTTGAAATTAAAATTTCCCATTACAACTGCATTATATTTAGAAAGATCGAACATTTTATCAAATACTTACCGATTTAAATCCACCATTTTGAAAATCATACGCCATCTTGGATCTACTAGTGGAAAATAAACCAACATCCAAGAATTAAACTGGCAGGATTTTCCTGAACTTCGGTAGAACTTCTCTGAACTTCAGCAGGACTTCCCTGAACTTCGGCAATACTTCCCTGAACTTTGGCAGACCTTCCCTGAACATCGGCAGGACTTGCCTGAACTTTGACAGGACTTTCCTTAACTTTGGAAAAACTTTCCTGAACTTCGGCACGACTTCCCTGAACTTTGGCAGGACATCTCTGAAGATTAGAAGGACTTCCCTGAAATTCAGCAAAACTTCCCTGAACTTCAGCGGAACTTTCTTGAACTTCGGCAAGACTTCTATAAACTTCAGCAGGACTTCCCTGAATTTCGGCAATACTTTCCTGAACTTTGGCAGGCTTTCCCTGAACATTGGCAGGACTTCCCTGAAATTCAGCAAAAGTTCCCTGAACTTCAGCAGGACTTCCATGAACTTTGGCAGGACTTCCCTGAACTTCGGAAGGACTCCCCTTAACTTTGGAAGGACTTTCTTGAATTTCGGCAGGGCTTGCCTGAACTTCGGCAGGACATCCCTGAATATTGGCAGGACTTTCCTGAAATACAGCAAAACTTCCCTGAACTTCAGCAGAACTTCCCTGAACTTCGGCAGGACTTCTCTGAAGCTCAGCACGACTTCGGAAATACTTCCATGAACTTTGGTAGGACTTCCCTGAACTTCGGAAAGACTTTCCTGAACTTCGGAAGGACTTTCCTGAACTTCAGCAGGACATCCCTGAATATTGGCAGGACATCCCTGAAATTCAACAAAACTTCCCAGAACTTCAACAGAACTTCCCTGAACTTCGGCAGAACTTCTCTGAAGTTCATCAGGACTTCCCTGAACTTCGGAAATACTTCCATGAACTTTGGCAGGACTTCCCTGAACTTCAGAAGGACTTTCCTGAACTTCGGAAGGACTTTCCTGAACTTCGGCAGGACTTGCCTAAAGTTTGGCAGGACATCCCTGAATATTGGCAGGACTTCCCTGAAATTCTACAAAACTTCCCTGAACTTCAACAGATCTTCCCTGAACTTCGGCAGGACTTCCCTGAACTTCGGAAATACTTCCATAAACTTTGGAAGGACATCTCTGAACTTCGGAAGGACTTTCCTGAACTTTGGAAGGACTTTCCTGAACTTTGGAAGGGCTTTCCTGAACTTTGGCAGGACTTCCCTGAGCTTTGGCAGAACTTCAGCAGGACTTCCCTGAACTTCGGCAATACTTACCTGAACTTTGGCAGGCCTTCCTTGAACATTGACAGGACTTCCCTGAAATTCAGCAAAACTTCCCTGAACTTCAGCAGTACTTCCCTGAACTTCGGCAGGACTTCTCTGAACTTCAGCAGGACTTTCCTGAACTTCGACAATAATATTGCATATTCGTATTGTATACATCATACTATCATCTATCATCTTGTTTACTTATCTCCATTCCTATTTGTCAACATTTAACGGCAGCACTCAATTTGCAGTACCGTTATGCAGTGTTGCCAGATTCACCTCTGCGGTGTTGCAACACCCCAGCCCGTAACATCCGGTAATGCTTGAAATCCGAATTTACTGAATCTCCAACACCGCTAGATTCACTACCCCACGTCTTTGAACTTTGCCATCAGCGGTCCTCACGTTCACCTGTCGGATTCTTCCATCCGAACCCTTGGTTACCGCTTCCACGATCGGAGGCACCTTCATCCAGGAACGCCAGGACCGTGATCGATTTTCCACCACAGTGAAGCTGTACCGGTACCATACGGAACATGGCAGTACAGTTTGAACGAATATGTGCACTCATTCCGAAAGTGTGCCGCACAGGATGCATCAGCGGATTGTGGTGCTCCTTATAATCGCCGATGTTGCAGAAAATTCTGAACCTACATGAACCACCATGCTCGTTGAGGCTCACGTGACATAGTTTATCGCGGGTCGTTAGCTTCAGTCGGTTCGTGTACGACAGCTTCTTAAAGTCCGCACAGTGCCGAAGACGATGTTCCATGCTTTGACATAGATTACACGGTTTTAATCTCTTCCGGTCGCTCGAACTTGCACCTGGACTATTTTCTCCACTATGGCAGTACAACGCACCCTTTTCCTTCGGTTTCTTCTTTCCGGACGATGGCCCACCTTTGGGCTGATACGCCGGCTTGAAATCCACGTCGACGTTTGCCTCACAGGCGTCCTCGACTATCTGCATGAGAAAATCCGTCAGCGTTCGCAGCGTTTGTTCTCCTTTGTTTCTCCGGTAATGAACCCATTCACGCTTTTCACGGTCCGGAAGCTTGGCAACCAGAGATTTAATCAACAGTGGATTGACGAGCTGTTGCCGTAGTTCTGCGGCCTCCAAATGTCCGCAGAGTTGTTCTACGGTATTTCCGAAAGGAACGAAACTCCTCAGGTTGTCTGGCATTGGAGGCTCCAAATGATTAACTTTGTCCAGTAGATTCTGGAGCAGTTGTTCCGGACGACCATAGTGCCGACGCAGCTTCTCGATGACCCTCGGAATCGACTCGGGAAGAAGCAGTTGACCGGACACCAGCTCAAGAGCATCGCCTTCGAGGGATTCCTGCGCATTAAGTTCTCGTGGTCCATGTAGCCACAGGCTTCGTTCGAAGTTTTGTAGGCCGCGTAGAACAATGGCCATTGTGCTGGTTTTCCAGAGAACTTGGGGAGTTTGAATGTCAACCCCTTTCTCGCGGCCAGCTGTGCCTTTGTCTGTCCGACCTGCTTATGCCCTAGCCCGTTTTGGCTTCTTTCCTCCACCTTCTTAACTTTCTGCGAAATACTTTTCACGGATGGTTCGGTATGTTTGGAAGCTACCTTCGAATCTTCCGACCGTGTATCATCCTCTTTGCTATCGTCCTCATCGTCATCGTCTTCGGTATTCTCGTTGTCTCCGGCGAGCTTCTTCAAATTTTCTTTAGTTAGCTTCAGCGGTTTTTTGCTCTCTTTGCCAGAGGGTCCTGCTTTGATCCCGTCTTCATCTTTTTTATGCACCGTCTTGGGAACCTTGACGACTGATAGCTCTGCCAACTCCTGATCCAGGTCCGCCATCTCTTATTCGAATGACTTCTGATTCGCTTTAATCCGCGCAATCTGTGCCTTCTTCTTCTGCAGAATCTCTTCCTGCAAAGCTCTTTGTTCTTCTTCTTCTTCTTCTTCTTCTTCAGCGCGCATCTCTCTCTCCATTTCCAACCTTTTTCTTTCAAATGCGCGCTGCATCTCTTTTTCCTTCTTCCGCAGCTGCATCTCCGCCTCTAGCTCTTCATACTGCCGCTTTTGCCTTTCCTCCAACGCCTTCACTTTTTGCTCCACGATGGAAAAGCCTTTGCGAGAGTTGACGCTAGACTTGTCAGACTCGTCGGTAGGCTTCCGAAGACGAGCCTGCTTCTTGGCTTCTTTGAGCTGCTTTTGGTACTCCTGAGCCTGGAGCTAACAGGCTTCGTTTTGGCAGTACCATTTCTTCGGCTTCAGTCCCTCCGTTAGACCTACACAGCGAGAATGAAACCAGCTTGCGCAACCGTCGCAACCTACCATTTCTTCGTCGCATGTTCACGGCCCGCAGATTCCACACGGAGTTGCTGTCAGGTCCATTACTGTTTTGTCCGCCGTTTCGGAATCGGAAGCCATTTCTTTGGGAAGGTCCGAACTTCTCACTTGGACACCGCTTGTGTCACTTTATTTTTGAGAAATTGTTCCCGTAGGGAAACCAAATTTTCAACAGCAGCTGACTAGTTTTCAGCAACGCTCAAACTGTAAACATTTATTATCATTAGCTTACAATTTTTATTAATATTAGATGTTACTTACAATAAAGTGGTTTCCTTTCCCACTGTATAAAGCTTCCTTTTCTTCCTCCTATTAATTTAATTAATTTTAATTAATGATCACTCATCACTAACGCTACGAAACTTACGATTTGCTGTATAATTTGCGCTTGATCCGAACTTCGGTCCAACTACCCTAACGTTGTTGTGCTATATGCTCGACCTATTTGCAGGTGCTATCAAAAACATTCTAGTTACTAAAAATATGTGTATTATACTTTATTTTACTTACAATCTAAATCCAACGAGGAATGGTAGATACTTTTTGGGTGAATGTATCCTTTACAGGTATCCACCACGATCGACCGTCGCTGCAGGTAAGTAAACGAGGGTAAATATTTACATTCAATTTCATACACTAACTTAACTAAATGTCATTCTTTTTCGTTTACTAATAGGATTTAGCGATAAATTAGGAACGTTTTTTGTACCTCCTGCGACCAATCTAGCACTATTTATATAAAGTCGATATATCGATTTATAAACTTTAACCGCGGAACTGAATTTTTTATATTCTAATAATACATCGAGATTTTATTTGCGATGGCGAATTATGTTTACCACTCACTATTATCTATATTACTACTACTACCACTACTACTACATACTATCATCTTGTTTACTTATCTCCATTCCTATTTGTCAACATTAAACGGCAGCACTCAATCTGCAGTACCGTTATGCAGTGTTGCCAGATTCACCTCTGCGGTGTTGCAACAGGAATCGTTTAAGTCAGATCTGACTCCACGATGCACAGAGATTGCTGTCGTTCCGTTCCGTGAACTTTTTCTAAGTTCCATAAACTCCTCCCAACTTCTGTAAACTTCTCTCAAATTCCGTTATTTCGGAAGAATTCCACGGTAAAGAAGTTCCGTGAACTTCTAGCAAATTTTTATGATCTTTTCCGAAGATCCGTGACCTTAACAGAATTTCCGCGAACCTCTCCAATTTCCCATAAAGTTCTTCCAAGATCCGTGAACTGCTACCAAGTTTTGGTAACTTTTTACAAGTTCTGTTAGCTGCTGCAAATTTCTGCGAACTTTTCCGAACCTATCCCATATTTAGTAAACTACTTGGGAGAGGTTAGGAAAAGTTCACATACCTTTAGATAATCTAACAGAACTTGGAAGAAATTAACGAAACTTTGTAGAAGTTCACGGAACTTAGAAGAAGTTCATGGGAGAAGTTTTCACAACTTCGAAGAAGTTAACTAAACTTAGGAAAAGATCACTGGACTTGAGTGAAGTTTACGGAACTAGAGAGATGTTAACAGAATTGCAATTGAAGCCGTCTTCAACCAGAGTTTGCACAGACTAAACTCTTTACACTAGACAACGGATAACACTCAACACCCAGTAGACATGCAGTCCAATTTCCAGTTAGAAAAAGTTTCACCGAGCTCTCGTAGACACCGCTACCCACATGAAGACGAAGTCCAGAAATTTAGGTGGTGTTCTTATAAAGTTGGATTTTCCCCAGTATTTATCGCATTAAAAGTAGCAGTATCGTAGGATCAGGATAAAAATTAATGTGGCCTGTTTCGAAACCTCTATGTAAGCTCTGAAGGAACTGCTGGGAAGTTCCTGCCAGAGAAAATCCGAGGGAACTTCCCTAAAATTCCTGTTGGAAATATCCCCTGGAAAGTTTGGAGAGATTTTTTGAGCCGTTTTGGGTGAACTTCTGGAATATTTCTCGGCAGCTTTTGGAATAGTTTCGGGGAAACTTCTGAGGATTTTTCTAGGGTATTTCAGGTAAATTCCAAGTGGACTTCAAAGAAATTCAGAAAATCTGAGCGACCGTTAGGTATGTTCCGAAAGCTCTACGGAACTGAGAGAACTAAGCAGAAGTTTCGAGGGAACTAAAAACAAGTTCCGAGAGAGTTTCAATGAATTTCTCAGGCAACCTCAGAGAAGTTCTAATGGAACTTCACAATCACGGATCCTTATAAACATATCAAAAGATCAGTGAGCACTTAAGAAATGTTACGAGAGAACTTTAAGAAAGCTTCGATGAAACTTCTGACAAGTTTCAAGGGAACTTCATGGATGTTCCGAAGGAACTTCAGGGAAATTCTAAGTGAACTTTGGAGTAACTCAGAGAAGTTCTGAGGGATCTTTAGGTATTTTCTGTGATCTTTAATTCTGAGAGAACTTCACATAGCAACCCGAAAGAACTTCAGGCTTTTGCAACACACGGTTGAAAATGGACATGTTTTTGTTGGAGTCGCAACATTAAAAAGCTATAATAGCAACCTAGAAGGAGCTTTACGATAGCGATAGCGATAGCGACTTTCGCGGTGGCATGTTAAATTTAGCAGTACTGATTAATGGCATAGCAGTACTACAGGGTTGACCTGATGGTTGTTGATCAAAATGTCGTCATCAATGATTATCGATTAACAACCCTGGTTGGCTCCCAACATACTATTTCAAAACGACTCATAAATGAGTAGCGAAATGTGACACTCAAAACTGACCCGAGCTAAGTTTCGAGCTAAAAATCTGCTATTTATAAATTTTATCTAGATGAACGCGTCATTGGGATGGTACTAATGGATATTTTTGGCCGCTATTGAATATTTAGTCTAGTATGGGCCCAAATTAGGGGCATTTAGGCCGACATTACATCCATTTCCCCTATAATGAATAACAACGTGCTGAATCTGAACAAACATTTTCTGGACTTCACTAAAGAAATTTGACCAGCCTTTTCGCTGGATGCGAATCCATTAGAACTTTTTTAGATTTGAGTAATTATGGATGATATATTTAAGAACCTTAAACCAATGGGGACCCACAAATGAAAGTAAACTTTGAAAAAATATAGAACAAAGTTCCTAAACATCAGGAGCGTGCCACTAACAATTCCAAAGAGATAGAAAGACTCAAAGCAATCATAAAAGCTAGAGGTGAACGAATTGAGTCATAAGTGTATCCTGTTAAAGTTTAGTTTGTTAGTAACGGAATTGTTGGCTCAATAATAATAATTTCGATTCACAGTTATTCCCAAAATTCCAAGTAACCATAAGACCAAAGGCGACAAAATTCCATAAAAGTGAGAATTAAATTAGCCACAAAACATGCTCGTTTCTGGTACCATGCTTCACAGTGGGACAAATTCAGTCAAATACAGTGTCAATAGATTTTAATGCACTCAAGTCTTTTCTTAACGGTTTTTTACACGTACCTATTATTACACGCAGTTTACACGGTACGTTTATAATGATTTCTCGATAACGATACAACCAATCGACTTGATTCGAATCACATTATCCTTTTCAAGTAATAAGTAATCGAATAGCATACTTAGGAAAATCACATTTTTTGGTGTAAATACAGAACTTTTTATTTCTGCATAGACCATAGTATGCTGTAATTTTGATCGGCATAATAATATTTAAACATTTTTGCATGTGGAAAGTCAAAATCTCGGTAGGTTTTTTACACGGTGCATACCCTTGTGCAACAAAAGACCTGAGTATTCTGGATTGCTGACAGCAGACAATTTAATAGAACAATTGTCAATCAAAATGCCTAACTTATACTGAAATTTGTGCACGCATTTACTTTTGAAAACAACCGAATCCTAATGAAAAACCATCCGTTCCTGATTCAACGGCAACAATGTTGCCCTCGGAGAACCTACTTTTGCAACCGGGGCCAAAAAACCATTAATCCGGCTCACAACGACAACCAGTCGTAAAATCGCTGCCCTGGATGATCGCGGTTTCGGAGAGGAAAATCCATTTCACCCCGCATCATTACGCCGAATGGCCACGTTGAGGCACTTTTGTTGACCACCAAAGTTATGTACTTTGCTAATTGAACATTTGGGAGCATTTTCCGTGCGGTAATTCCCTCGTTAAAAGATTGCGTACGCACAGCAACCGGTTGGACGAAAATAGGTTGCAAGAGGATCCGCGACCCGCCCCGTCATCTTCGTCTCCGTGACAGTGTGGTTCACCAGAAATAGCTTGTCAAACACGCGCGGCTCCACGCCATCCGAGTGGCAGCGCATCCATGGAGTTTATAGGTAAGAACAACGGATGGTAAACGTGTGCGCCGCACGCCCATCGTACTGACCAGATTGCGCGAAAATCACGTTCGAGTCACACGTAAACGTCGATTCCGGCTAATTTACTGCTCAGTTCCGTATACTTCTGCTGCTGCCGCCAGGGGTTTGAAGTCCGAAATATTCATGCCAACAAAGTAATTATTCGTTCCCAAGCAGGTCAATGAATCACCGACCAACGGTTGAGCTGATTGTGAACGATCGCACTCTACAAAGCGATCTTTTGTAACGGTGTACCGTGAGTCATTGTGAACGTTTCATTGTCTGTGCGATTTATCGTAGCTTTATTCAAGCTTGAAATTGTATTTACTTTTTTTGCTGGATTTCTAAGTTTTAAGGTAGAACTCAATGGATTTAATTATCAAGCGTAAGCCTGTCAGCCTTACGTGTTTCCCGTTTTCAGTAAAAATGGTTTAGTCGAGGGAAACTACACATGGAACTTATTTATTTGATAGTTAATTGCATGAAATGAAGTGATTGAATTTAACCCAGTTGTGAGAGCGTTATGCTCTCACTAAATTCATGACATCTGCCCCATCATCCATCATCAAATTTTTTGAAAATTTGTTGGGTACCTTCTTGAAACGGAAAATATTTTTTTTTAATTAAAAAAGAATTTTACTCATCGAAAGTTTATTTATTTATTTATTTGGAAAAGGAAACCCGTGGGAGTGAAACATCCCTACAGCTCTTCTCTCACAGGCACATATCACCACACAAACAATCACACAAATATCACAAGCCATCATCACCACGAAAATCACTCGTGATTTTTGACCAATATCAGCTGTGATTTTCGATTCCCAAAATCAACCAGCATCAATATCAGTCAAGATCCACCCCAGCAGGCCTGGATTCAATCCCAGTCGGCGCCGCCGGAATGTTCTGAGGCATAACATCTCTGATCACACCTTCCTTCGAAAGAGAAGTAAAGCCGTTGGTCCCCGGTTCATGAGCTGATGGGTCGATAGGTAGGGTCCAGGTGTGGGAGCTTCCTCCCTGGCGTCGGCTCAGCACGGAAAACTAAATCGACGGAAAACAAATCAATGAAAAAAAAATCAGCCAAGATCAAAATCATCGAAAATCATAGGATTGGATGATATGTTAAATTCTAGAGTCTGGGACATTCCGAAATTCAAGTCAGCATTCCGGATGAAATTAAAATGGTGGATTTCAACCCAAGATCGCTTCCACAAATCAAAGATGGCGGACCAAAATCCTCCGGACAGCGTACATGCATCTAAACCCATGCAGTATAGATATCTACGAAATGGGCTCGATGAGTAGAAGTGAAAAATTGACATCCACCGCCATTTTGGAATTCAAGATGGTGGACCGAAATCCAATATAGTGGCCTCTAAACAGCGGTAGTGAGGATATATTAACAAAAGTAAATTTAAAAAAAATCAGGGCTGGAAAACCTTAGTTAAAGTTTCCGATTTTCTCGGACACCATAAATTTTTTAAAAATCATAACTTTTGAACCAAGTACTGCACAGTCATGCTTGTTCTTAATGTCTTAATGTCGGCAATTTTAAAATCTAATTTAGGAACGTTCACCTCTAGATGGAGATCGGAAATTCTCAGCACTCTATTCTGAGCGACCTGGATTTGCTGGTGAGTCTTTGCACATGATTCCCACACCGGAGCTGCATAGAGGATCGCAGGTGCTATGATTTGTTTGTAGCCAGCCAGTTTGTTCACCCTTCAAATTCCGTCCGTACGCGTAGCAGCTCAAATACCTACCTACTAGATCAAATTAAATTACATTAAAATCAAGGGGTCGGCCGAGTTGAAACGTCTAGGTCAAGCAATCTGGTCAACATTATGAAACAGATCGTTCGGTTGATCGTCGCCACTATCTATACCTAATAACGCCGTTAAAACCGTTTTTAGGTAAATATAGATATGTGTTGAAGATATTATCTTCATCTTCATCTTCTTCTTCCTCACATTTCAAGCTTATTGCGTATCGCATATTAGCTTATTGCATGCTCTCAACTAAGTGCTCTATATGCACTTCCACAGTTATTAATTGAGAGCTTTCGATGCCTGTACCATTTTTGCATTAGTATAATTGAGTGGCAAGTACAATCATACTCTATGTCCAAGGAGTCGAGAAATTTTCCAACCCGAAAAATTTCTAGCATGGTCTTGCTTTGTAGCTGTGCCGTTACCGACTGAACTAAGGGAGAAGATATTATACCTGATTTAAAAACGGGAGTTGGTAAAGCTCGTTGAAGTATCAGTCAGTAACTGTTGGTTATAGTAATGCATCATCAAATTCATCAATTAGTTTGTTAAAAATCGGACGCAAGTGAATTCGCCTTATTTATTCTGGAGGAATCCAAAATAACCTATGTTCTTAATTATTCAAAAAGTTCAATTAATCACTTCCAAGACCTTTAACAATAAAACAAATTTTAAACTTCCACAGGACTATTCATGAATAAGGTAGCGTAGGTTAACGGATGTATTTTGGCCCACCTGCCTATATTTTGCACATTTTACCGTATTGAAATTAAAACATTTTAGAATATTGTGAAAGTTACATGAAATTTATTGCAATATCTTCCGTTTTTGTTTTCAGTAAAAGCTACCATTTAATGTTAGTAAATTGAAAATAAACTCACGCATTTTCACGCTCTTGCTGAATTGATCCACAATCAATAGGAGGCGGCATAATTGAACCCAACTATTGAGATTTATTATTTTTAAAACGTATATATTTTGAACATGTGAATGTGATTATTGCGTCAATTAAATCCCACTGCATCCGTTTCTTAGCTCGAAGAAGCGATAAAATGTGTTAAAATAGTGCCATTATCTAGAAAACATATTTTCGCCATACCTGCTAACCAATTCTGACAGCTCTTTGTTTATCATTCGTCTACTCCTCCCCAAGCAGAGCAGCAGTGCTGAATTAATTACAGGTTATATTTCCATTAATATTTAGGACTGATAAGCTAGTGAAAGCTCTACGAAAATGCTAACAAAACCTTCATGGAACTGTAAACTTTATTTCCAGATGACGAAAGTTTCGAAAACTCCACGGCAGAAGCCGTATTCAGAGGGTGACGTAAGCAGATATTTGCGTGAAATTCAGCAAGGAATGTCCATCCGCAAAGCTTGTTTCCGCAACAGGGTTCCTCGTTCTACGATTAAATTCCGCTTAGGGAAAAAGTGCAAGAATCAGGGAAGAACCGGACCACCCACTGCCCTTGAAGGTACGGAGGAAAAGGAACTGGTAAATTGGATTGAAAAAATGGCCTGCAAAGGGTTCCCGGCTACCAGATACCGTGTGCTAAACACCATAATGAGTTTCATCGAGAAGAATCCCGAAAGAGGCTTTTCAGAACCGGCAAGCCAACTATGAAAATTCAATCTAACCATGTATTTCGTTCAATATGTTTGATCCAATAAAATGAATGAAATAAACGTTCAACTTCTCTTTATTTTTCTTTTTATAGCCAATGAAGATGAAAAATATTAAAATATGCATTTTTTTGTTAATTTTAAAGCAAAGATTTACTATATAAAAACTCAAAAATTAAGTAAAATTATGAGCACATTCATGTGGTCCAAAATATGTTCCAAACTTGGTCCAAAATATGTTTTCACAAGCAGCCTGAAGTAGAAAAGTTGGGCCAAAATATGTTTTGTTAGCGGTCCAAAATGAAATTAAAAGCTGCTTAAGTATTTGTGATATTTCCTGCTTATTTGTTTGTCAGATTGCGTTGTACAACGATTTGTTTTGACAAACACATTCAGCCCTTTGTAATGACCTAATGAATTAACTATTTATTGTAACAAAATCATACTTTTTTCAAGAAATTGTATAACGACTTCCTAAAGCGGTCCAAAATACCTCCATTACCCTACTACAACGATCAAGAATATTGCTGGAATCCCTTCGAAATAGGGTAGAGAACTACTTCGGCCTAAGCGCCAATTTTGGGTCTATCAAGCAGAAAACATCACATAAATCCATGATTTCGGCGTAAACAGGTAAATGATACGTTCGGTACGATACTTTAGATCAAATGCTATTGAATGAAGTCAATAAGAACGCGTGATATGAATGTTTGCACCCAATATTCTCAAATACAAATGAAGCACTCCGACCGAATCAATCTTAATCTTCATTCGATAGGCCGAAGTGAATGCATTGGCGTTTCAATGGCGTTTCAAAGCGTTAGGCCGAGTTTAGAATTCGTAGGCCAAGTTTGGCGTCAAGAAACAGTGTTAGACTTTTGACAATATCTCAACGATTGGTTTCTCTTTATCAAATCTTACGGTACATACGGAAAGGTAAATAAATTTGAAAGCCATCAGTAATAATAACATTCCGTTTGGAGCTAAACTACCCTAGATTAAGAAAGACTAAGTGCGGGTTGTGCTTAATAGGCCGGAAATGGGGTAGTTCACCCTAGATGGCCACAAAGGAGTGAGGAAATCTTTGCGGTGTGTTACTCAGAACAATATGTTTGAGATACATTCGAAAGGCGTGCAATGGGTAACGGATAAAATGAAACTGTGTACAAATTGTCAGCTAAAGCTGTCACACAGGAACGAGCATGAGGATTTAGTGACCGCTCCTTCGTAGATAGTAGATACAGGTTAGCACGTTTCTCCAATGTTCTCACCAGCTGCAACAAGAGACGCTCCTTCGTCGGTAGGATCCGGCAAACATGCTTCACCAGCTTCAATGGTGGAAGCTTCACCACTATTTGCACCAGCTATATCCTTCAAGCAGTAATTACCGTGGAAGCTTCACCACTATTTGCACCAGCTATATCCTTCAAGCAGTAATTACCGTGGTTCGACAGTTGGCGAAATGTATTAAAAATTTTTGGGCACAATAAGGAAATGGTTTCCCGATTAGGTTACTGATGCGAACGAAGATTTCGAATCTGTTTTATTGAATATAAAATCCTCTTTTCAAATAGCGGATACAGTACAACTACAAAATTAAATCCTCAAATTGTTGCCAAAAAGCTGGTCGTTTACCAAAATACAATCACATTTTGAAGCAGCCACTCGTCATATGATTTTTTTTTTTTTTATAATGCGTTTATTTTTCTAGGCTCATTTGCTATAGCTTTGCGGAGCCAATATTCATTGATTAGATTACAAAATTACTTAAAACTAACGTTAGTAAAGCGGGGGCCGATTACTCGCGGCTATCTCGAGGTTAGAGGTGACAAATTGTAACAAATGGATGGCAGGGTAGGGATTGTGAACACAAGGTTTGGAGAGCAATGTGCTCTTGATCTCGAACTAAGCGACACTCTGATGAAAAAGACAAACATGGGGGTACACCGATGGGCAGCTAACAACTTGAGAGAACACAAGATGACACTAACTACTAAATCCTCAGATCTATCCGTTTTAAAAACACATAAATTAAATTCAAATAGTCGAGATCTCGGCTCGCCAAGACATCTCTAACGGGTATCGCGGGTTGTTTTCCTCGGGCCCTGAGGGATGTGGATAAATCAGATCTGGCAACACGGTGTAGGGTACACGACCAAACAACATGCTCGATATCGTGATAACCACTGCCACACGCACATAAATTTCTGCCTGAGAGCCCAATTCGATAGAAGTGCGAGTCTAACGAGCAGTGATTGGACATAAGCCTTGATATAACGCGTATAAAGTCGCGGCTCATGTCCAACCCTTTGAACCATGGTTTGTTCGACACCTGTGGGAGAATAGAATGTAACCATCTTCCCAAATCACCATCATTCCATTGTTGTTGCCAACTGATGAGGACTTGCTGACGAGCAATGGAGAAAAATTCGTTGAAGGCAATATGTCGCTCAAAAATATCGCCTTCCATAGCGCCCACCTTAGCCAACGAGTCCGCTTTCTCATTACCCGGAATTGAGCAATGAGATGGGACCCAAGCTAAGGTGATAGTATAGGAGCAGTTAGATAAAGCACTCAGTTTAGATCGTATTTCAGGCAGGAAATACGAGGAGTGCTTCATCGGCCTCATTGAACGAATAGCCTCCAATGAGCTAAGACTATTCGTAAAAATAAAATAATGGTCAGACGGTAGTGAGGCAATTCGCTCTACTGCGTAAAATATAGCTGCGAGTTCCGCAACGTATACTGAGCATGGTTTCTGCAGTTTAAAAGAGGCGCTATGAAATTGATTAAATACACCAAATCCAGTGGAAGCATTTATGGTTGACCCATCTGTGAAAAATCTT
Source organism: Ochlerotatus camptorhynchus (assembly GCF_037179485.1). Taxonomy (NCBI): domain Eukaryota; kingdom Metazoa; phylum Arthropoda; class Insecta; order Diptera; family Culicidae; genus Ochlerotatus; species Ochlerotatus camptorhynchus. Next base: position 913,787 of record NW_027041105.1, read on the forward strand.
TTATCGTTACTTACATGGTGGTACTTGATTGCAAAAATTGAGGGAACAACCATCGACCGATGGTGATCTGGTATTCCATGGATTTCTTGCATCATGGTCAGATCAAAATTTACAGAGGAACTATAGAAGGCTTGAAAGCAATCACGATTGGAGATTAATGAAGAAGGGCCAACCTCCAGCGTCATGTACTCATAGTACAAACTCATGAATCTTGTTTGAGGATTTCGGTCGAGCAGCTTCTCAAAGTTTTCTATTATCAATGGGTTCATTACTTCACAACGGATAAGAAACCGGAAGGACAGTTCCGCGAAACGATCTGTCAGTGGGAGAACACCCGCGAGTACTTCGAGGCTCATCGTATGCGTCGAGTGCATACAGCCAAGCGCGATTCGGAGGCAACGGTATTGAACCCGTTGTAGCTTCAGGATGTGTGTTTTTGCCGCGGATTGAAAGCAGAAGCTACCGTACTCTAGGACCGACAAGATGGTTGTTCGATACAACCTGATCAGATCTTCCGGGTGTGCTCCCCACCAAGTTCCAGTAATTGTACGAAGAAAATTGATACTTTGTTGGCATTTTTGTTTCACATACGCAACATGCTTTCCCCACGTGCTTTTGGAATCGAACCAGACACCTAAATACTTGAGAGATATACTTTGAGTGATTGTTCTACCCTTTAGTTGAAGCTGTAACTGTGCAGGATGATGCTTCCTAGAAAAAACAACCAACTCAGTTTTCTCCGGAGAGAATTCGATACCCAGCTTCGTAGCCCAAGTAGACAAATTGTCTAAGGTATCTTGCAATGGTCCTTGCAGGTCCGGTGCACTTGGTCCTATAACGGACACAACGCCGTCATCTGCAAGCTGCCTTAGCGAGCAATTTTCATCAAGACAACCATCAATGTCTTTTACATAAAAATTATAAAGAAGGGGGCTTAAACATGAGCCCTGGGGGAGACCCATGTAACTAATTCGTGAAGTTGTCGAGTTTCCATGAGAAAAGCTCATATATTTCTCAGACAACAAGTTGCTCAAATAGTTGTTCATAATTGGTGAGAGCCCACTATCGTGGAGCTTATCCGAAAGGACATCGATACAAACAGAATCAAAAGCCCCCTTAATGTCCAAGAAAACTGAACCCATTTGCTGTTTTTGCGCATTTTTTGCGAATTTCAGTTGAAAGCAACGCAAGACAGTCGCTCGTTCCTTTGCCTCTCCGAAATCCAAATTGCGTATCTGAAAGTAAACCATTCGACTCGACCCATTTGTCTAGACGAAAATGAATCATTTTCTCCAACAATTTCCGTATACAGGACAGCATCGCGATGGGACGGTACGAGTTATAATCCGATGCGGGTTTACCGGGTTTTCGAATGGCGATAACTCTTACTTGCCTCCAGTCATCCGGAACAATGTTGTGCTCCAGAAATTGATTGAATAAGTTCAACAAGCGTCTCTTCGCGACGTCTGGGAGATTTTTAAGCAAGTTGAACTTGATTCTATCCATTCCTGGAGCTGAGTTGTTACATGAGAGGAGAGCAAGTGAGAATTCCACCATCGAAAACGGGGAATCTATTTCGTTACTACCCGACGGACGATCACGAACGTTGGTTTGAACCGACACCGAATCCGGGCAAACTTTCCGCGCGAAGCTGAATATCCAACTGTCTGAGTACTCCTTGTCTTCGTTGACCGGTGATGACGCGTTTCGCATTCTCCTGCCACTCGTCATATGATAACTGAATCAAAAACTAATGAAACGCTGCACTCTCATCAATAGCAGAACGACCTTCATATAGTGTAGATGTGCTATTGTTGTTTGTGAAGTAAAGGGTGTATTCTATAAAAATGGCACACCAAAAATCTTCTTTAACTTTTGAACCGTATGGGTAAAAACCTGAAAATTTGAGGAAATCTTATTCATAGTGATTCAAACAGTAGTTTCAGTCATGTCATCGAAACAAGAAATTGTCCGTGAAAAAAGGTTGTGCACTTACAATCAAAATCCACAGGCGTCCCACCGATACATCGCTAAAAGCTTAGAATTGCAAATACAATTGTGTCTCGTGTGATAAGAATCTTCAAGGAACGTCTGAGTGCCCGAAGGAAGAAAGGGAGTGGTCGTCAAAGTGGTCCAATGGTCAGTAAAATGGCCAGGAAAGTGGTGCAACTGTTAGAGAACCGTCCAAACATGTTTACAAGGAACAAAAGCCCCAAACCGGAATTAAATAGCAAAACATCACTGCGAAAACCCGCGCCCGGAAACTGTACACGAAGTTGCGCACCAAATCGTGTTGCATCGTGATGGATGATGAAACTTACGTCAAGGCTGACTTTCGTCAACTTACTGGGCAAGAATATTTCATTGCCAAGTCTAAGTTCGATGTTCCGGAAGATGTTCAAAAGAAGAAATTATCGAAATTTGCAAAGAAATTCTTGATTTGGCAGGTGATTTGCGGATGTGGTGAAATAAGCGCTCCCTTCATCACTTCCGGAACAATCAACGGTGCGATTTACACGGAAGAGTGCCTTAAGAAGCGTCTCTTGCCATTCATAAGGAAGCAAAAAGGAACAACTCTGTTTTGGCCTGATCTAGCATCCTGCCACTACGCTCGAAGCGTCAATTTTGTGCGCTGGAACTACGCCCTATTGAAAAATTCTGGGTAATATGAAGACGGAACTTCGCAAACATCCCAAAACTATTAAAACGGAGCTGTATTGAAGAAAATTTGAAAACAACAAAACCACTGGGAAAATCGGTTGTACAAAATGGTGTGAGCATTCGGGATCTCGCATGATCATCACTTCATGATCGCTACGTCATCTTCGCTGTCGTGATCGCGATCTGTCATCCGTTGATGATTTGCCAAACGTATATAGAAGACAAAAGTAGCTCGATAGATAAGAAAGTCAAAGTGAAAATTATTCTATGCTTAATATCTCAAAGTTTCCTTAAAATCTAGTATCTAAACCTAAAGGGCGAACACGAAATTATTGCGACACCGAAAATGTCATGCCAATTTTCTTATAATTTTTAAAATCAAACCAAAATTTTAGGGTAGTTTTATCCATATATTTACTTCAAAAATCAAAAGAAAGGTTAATCGATGGAGATTTGAGTGTAAAATTGAACGCATTTTTGCTTGATGCCCTCCATCAAAGTCTTTACAGTGTCATCCGGTACCAGTTTCTCAGTTTTTTTTTCCATTTTCTTAACATGTCCGTCTCGTCTTTGACTGTCTTCTTGCTCTTCCGAAGTTCCCGCTTCATTATTGCCCAGTACTGCTCCACCGGGCGCAGCTCCAGACAGTTTGGCGGATTCATGTCCTTTGGAACAAAATGGACAGAATTGGCCTCATACCACTCCAGGACACTTTTAGAATAGTGGCATGATGCCAAATCTGGCCAAAATAGCGGAGCTTCGTCGTGCTGCTGCAAGAACGGCAAAAGGCGCTTCTCGAGGCACTCAGATTTGTAGATCTCGCCATTTACTGTGCCCTTTGTAACGAAAGGCTCACTCCTCAGTCCGCAAGAGCAGATGGCCTGCCAAATGAGATATTTGGAGGCGAACTTCGACATTTTCTTCTTCTTAAATTTGTCGTCCACATCGAACTTGCTCTTGCCGGTGAAAAACTCCAATCCCGGAATTTGCTTAAAATCGGCTTTTATATACGTTTCGTCGTCCATCACACAGCAGCCATATTTTGTCAGCATCTTCTCGTAGAGCTTCCGTGCCCGAGTTTTAGCCGTCGATTGTTGCCGCTCATCGCGGTTTGGGAAGTTCTGTACCTTGTATGTATGTAGTCCAGCTCTCTTCTTTGCATTCTGGACGTAGCTCTGCGACATGCCGATCTTTTTAGCCAAATCACGGCTTGAGACGTTGGGATTTGCTTTAATCATCCGCTTCACCTTTCCCTCCGTCTTTTTGTTCTCCGGTCCCGGTTTTCTTCCAGCTCATTTGCCGTGGTCCAACGTCAACCGCTCCTGGAACCGCTTCAACACTCTGGAGACGGTTAAATGGTGAATGTTCAACATTTTTCCCAACTGCCGGTGCGACAGGTCAGGAAATTCCAGGTGTTTGGAGAGAATTTGTTCTCTCAATTCGCGTTGGTTCACCTCCATTTTTGTTGAATCGAAAAACACGACTTCGAGTTTGACAGCATGTACACAATACACATCAATGAGAAAGTGTGCAAAATTTGGTTGATTTTTACCCAATGGTAAAAAAGTTATGCCCTGTTGAATGTGTCGCAATAATTTCGTGTTCGCCCTTTAAGCTAACCTATCTAGTGCTTAAACATAGTTGTTTTCCTACAGTTAATACTGAAATCAACATAAGGTGAGAAGACCAAATTACAAATACCGAATCAAATTACAGACTAGTGTTTGTGAGATGAACTGAAAATTGCATGATTTAGATTTAGCGTGTAATTCGGTATACTAGGGAAAACCCCATTTGCGATGAATCCAACATCTGTCAAAATCAGATATGCGATGTTTAGTGTTAAAGTTAAGGTGAATAAATGTGTTCTGATGATTAGTTTCTGGACAGCAACCCAAGTTAAAAGTGTTTTTTATTATTTCCACAAGAAAGTGTCTTTTTATAGTGTTCTTAAATAATAGGTTACATCTATAAATATAAATTTTGGAGAAACTGCTAGATTTTTCTACAAACTGCAATTAAGTCTTTATTACCGAACTAAAAGGAAAGGGAAAATTAATTAATTTGAAGATTATAAGCACCCGTTTGCTAATCAACATTTAAAATGCAACAGCTGAAACTGCGCAAACTAGAGATGCCTACGACGCAATCGGATTTATGTTTGAAGAGGTGTTGAATTAGCAAAAGTATGTCGTATTTGATATCCGGTAATTTATGCAAAATTTAACATATTGAAATCCTATTAGGAACTGATAACATCGTTTACTCTCGGAATAAATGTTCATGAATTCAGTAAATTCTGGCGACGTCCGCAACTTTTCTTCGAAGACCGATTATAGGTTAAATTTTGGTGGGTAAATATGTGTGTGCCATTTTTATCGAATACACCCTTTATTCAACCTTTCTGTCAGGCAATTATTATTATGAAGTTATAATTTGGTATTGCATGACTTCATTACCTGTTTATAACACCTTTATAACTGATTGTATTTGGTGAAAACTCGCTAGTCTTATATACAACATGTTTTCATGTTTCAGTTTTTTTAAACATGAGCAAACATGAATATATCTTAAATATATCTTATTTATAGCATGTTCCAAAGGAAAAGGAAAAGAAAATTGACTACTTGGTTTTTAGAAATCATTCTGAATCCATAGAATTCGGACACATGCCAGATTTTGATTCCGTCAGAAAGGTCGGAATTCTCCATATTATTCAGCTCACTGACCCAACAACACAACGTATGCATAAAAAATAAAGCCATAATCTATGTAGTTTCATACAGCCAAGTATTGCAATAACGTCATGCAATAAAACCGCGCTCACGGGGTTAGTTACTCGACTCCGGGAGCATAGTTTTTCACATTTGATCTCTATAGCCATAATTTACTGCGACATTCATAAACAATAGCACATTTTATTACGCCGCCCATACTCACGGCTCCACCCAGCGGCAAATCACCTGGGCACAATGAATTACCCATTTCTTGACAGGTCAGGCGAGGCAGAAACTTTCGTTCCGTAGACGCAACTTTTACGCTTTGGCCTATATGGGACGACTTCATAAGATGCTGCGACGAGAAACGCGTCTTGTTGCGGCCAATGTCTCACGGAAGCCACACGTACCCAGCCGACATTAGTCAAATTTAATTATCACTTAATTATAATTTATTCACTGCCACTTGGCCAGGGTCGGCGCTGGCCGTTTCACGGCTTCGGGTGGTGGCAGTTGGAGGGGATGAAAATATACCTGATGCGTTCGTACGGAACTAGACGCGCTAAAGTGTACTGATATGTATGGCTGTTTCTGCGCTTGTAGAGGAAGTAGAAGAAGTGCTTGTTTAACAACCCTTATACGACTTATCATAAATCGTGGTTTATGAGCTAGATCTGCCGCACACTGGCGACGACGGTGGAGGTAACGACTCGGACTGGCCAGTGTATTTCCCAAGTAATACAGCACGTCACCTTAAGGTACGAGGATGGCCGCAGAGGAAGAGGAAACGAAGTTCGCCGCTTGTTGGTTTGGGCTATGAATTTATTGTCGCTTCATGACCAGCTTTTCTTGCCATGGCGCTGTTGTTCCCTTTTATCATCTGCCTGAGGTTGTTGTTGTTTTTTTTTTTTTTTTTTTTTCATTTATAGGTGCCCACAATTTTTTTTTCGGCTGTCGTGTCTCTTATGACTCTGGCAGAACGTGTCGTCGCGATGCCACGAATTGAGACAACGAAAATGTCAAGAGGTGTTTTACATGATCAGATTTATTGCTGTCGTCCCTTTTCCACTATCACCGGCTAGCGCGGTTTTCAGAAAGCGTGCCTTGCATGACGAATTTTCGTGCCACACCTCCACATTCCTAAAACAACAGTATGGGACGCGATTTGTTTGGATACATCAGCAAATTCGGCATCACGAACGGAAGGATAACAAATTTTTTTTTTCATCACATTCAATAGTTACGTAATCATTTAGGGGGGGGGGGGGGGGGGTGTTTGAAATTCGCTTACGTTTTCTTACGTGGGAGAGAGGAGATCTCATAAATATCTTAAGTAAGTATCTCCTTCTTCCACTAAGAGAATAACCAGACCAAGGCTGGAAACGTCTCTAATAAAGCAAAAAAAAAGTTAAGGGTTGTGTCCAAGGCACGACCGCAGTGTTGACGTAGAATTACGGGATTATTTTTGCTGCTCCATTCAATAAAATAAATAAATATATTAATAATTAATAACAAAATAAATGGTTAAGAAATTTATCTTCAAAATTAACAGTTTTTTAATATTTATACTAAACAAATCTTAATAATAAATAAAATGGTGTAGTTAAAATTAAATTTTATTCATAAATGACCGTTCAAAACCTGATACTATTTCGTCAACATTTTTTTTTGGTTTGCACCCCATTATACTGCCCTGTGTTTCTCAAGATGAATGGAAATAAGTTCATGTTTTAGGATTAATTAAATATTTGTATCGTAAATCACATTTCTAACCTCCTTCTCCCTTTTCCCATCCAAAATATTGTAAAACTCCACTAACCTCGAGACAGCCTCGAGTATTCGGTTCAGTACCTTTAACTTTAAATATAAGACAGTAAAAATGTATAACGAAGATGATAACTCTGCTCTGTAAAGTTTATTCGATTGAGCCTATCAAATAAAGTAAATATTTAAAAAATACTGCCCTGTGCGGCATAACAGTCCCATTAGCATTTTTGACGGAAATGAGTTATACAATTGTCAATCAATCAATTGTCAAGTACCATGAATTTATAATGTACACGAAAAGTTTCCTTCTTTGTTCAGAAAATGTCTCAAAAATACACAATATTGTCTCATGCATAAGAGCCCATGTAGAAAAAAATCTTCAACAGCGTTTTTCACAGCTAGCTGATTTGACGAATAGGACAACAATGCTGAAAAGTCCACGGAATTAAACTTTATTTATACTTTATTGAAGTTTGTTTAACAATAATTTCCAGTCAATAAGCTAGGGGCAAGACAGCTTTTAATCATGAGTAATATTGGAGTTAATTTTGAATAACTCTGAGTAACTCGAGTTGCTCATTATTGAATGCACGGTAACACAGCAACCTGTTTTTGTACGTGTTTGTTTTCCAAATGTTACCGTCAGATCAAGACCAACAATTGAAAAGGCCTTAACTCCATTTTTGTAAACAAACCTTGTAAGGCCATTTTTTCATGAACCGAAACCTCTGGTTCGCGATAAAACGGCCTTACAAGGTTTGTTTACAAAATGGAGTTGAGGCCTTTTCAATTGTTGATCTTGAAATGTTTGACGAAGCAAACATTTCAGAAGTCTCAAACCCACCATCATTCATTGACGTATCATACTGGATCACTATCATAAAATTCCATAATCTTCGTACCTTTTCTGCTTAACCTTACTAAGGCTCTGAACCATTTGGTGGATTATTTTAACTTTTGGTTAAAATTTGACAGATGGAAAGTTATCGATTAACTCTGCTATTCGAGTGTGGTTACTTCTGACAGACAAGAAGTTACATTTTGACAACTGTGGCTAAGTTCTTCTCGAAAACCGGTCGATCAACAGCACAGGGATTTTCAAACAAAGAAAATAGCTTTCGAAACGTCACTTTAAACCACGAGTTAAATTTAAGTCGGCAAATGGTTCACAGCCTAAGCAGTTTTTACCTGAATTGAATGCAGACAATCATCATTCAATGATCACCATCAGCATGGAAAACATTGCATTCGTAATAGAAATCTAAGTGTTTTGTCGTCTCTGAGAAGAGTAAATTAAATTATCATAATATCTTTAACAGAGTAATATAAAAAAATCCTAGTGTTATTCTAGGTAATGCTCCTGGTTATATTTCTTTTACATAGGTTCAGCCTTTCCATTGAAAATCGATTAAAAAATATTGTAGGCAACCCGCTACTTCTCTAGTATAACATGTGGCATCATCACGACTATAGTTTAATGGTACTAAGAAAATAACCTTTGTATTTTTTTAGGAATGCCTGATTCACATAGTTTTCTGGAATATTAATTAAAAGAAATTCCATTTTCTAGTAAGTATGTCACGGAATCAATGAAAAAGAAGCTTTTCGTCGTCTAGTCAAATTTGTTTATTAAAAATATTATGCTCGGTCAATTCGAATAAAGCTCGTAACCTTCTTGAATTTGCTTCTTCATTTTTATTTTCCTTTGGTTTGTTTTTTTCCGTCGATCTTGTTTTCCGTGCTTCTTCATAAATTCAATCCATGTAATTTGAATTACTGTAGTTTACAGTTACAATTGTAGACCCCAAATTTGCTTAAAACGTCCATCATAATGCACACCTTTCTGGATGTTACGACAACGAGTTCACTGTTGATGGCATCTTCTGTAGAGCTATGGCTCTTCTTACGGGTGTCACTTCACGGTGAAAACGAATCTAAGTGACAAATTGTCATTCACAGCACATAACATATGTGGAACACGGTCATACCCGTACTGGTTATACCAGCTGTAAATTGTGAAAAGAGATCAAGGGGGTAGTCAATTCTATTAAAATATTTCTAATGTAGTTTATAATTCTATATCTTCTTAGCGCTCTAGAACTCATGTCTTTGTATGGCCATAATAATTTACGTTCTTTATTTTTAATTATATAGCTTAATTTATAATTATAAATTATCGTTTGCATAAAAAAGGAGCCAATTTTTGAAAATGTTTTAAGCGATGACTTGCCACCTAAAAAAACCTAATTTTAAGCTGCCATGGGTTAACTGTTTACAATTCAATTATGAAAGCGATGCATATTGCTTTTCTGTAATTATTACCAAAAATTTGAGAAACACCAAGCGAATACTTGTTTATTTCTTTAAATTTGCATGGGTTTTTTTTTAATTGTCTTTCTCTATGATAAATTTAGAAAATAAATGTATGCTCCATTTTTTTCCATTATCATTTTTTGTTGGAACCAATTGCATCAAACTTTGATTTCATTTCATAATGTATGAAGGGAAAAAACGACCGCCCAAATTTGGAGTCAGTATAAAGAAGAGCTAAATATTGAAAAAAAAACATAGTGTGCGTTGAGAAATTGAAGTATATTTGCTGGTGATTCTTTGAAGCCTTGTTCATTTGATAGCTGTATCGGAACTTCTTCTTCTTGGAATTAATACGTAAAACAGACATATGCAGTGTTTTGAGCTACCCTTGCATCTTTTCATTCACAAGAATTTTGCAAGAAGGATGACAAATGAAATCGAGCGCTTAACGATACCTGTATTACCCAAAGTTTCAACCCTCTCTCTGTTTCTCAATAGCGTAAAATTGAATGTTTCTGCTCAAATCCCAACACAAAGATCTACTGACTGGTTATCTACAGTATGACTGGTTAACAATACGCTTGATTCACTTCTGACCGACTTGAAAACACGCGTTATAAATCCTTTGAAAGGCCCCCTGTGCCCCAGAGCAAGTGTAAAAAAGAATGGCCGCATTACCTTGACAGTTAGCCTTTTCGGTCACTCTGTAACTCTTTACTCCTATGGTAAAATCCCATAAGCAAACGTCACTCTGTGCGAGAAACATGTTAGACATTACCTTACCTTAAGAGATAAGACAAAATCCGCTAGCCTTCGGGATTTTACCATAGAGATTGCTGACGTTTATCGTACGCACACAACGTCACGTATAGGTATACGCAAAATGTTTTCATCAGGAAAAAAAAACTTCAAAGCGGATTTTTTTCAAGATGAAAACAAATCACTGAAACAATCACACTTTAGCAATCTCTATAGGAGTAAAGAGCTAGAAAGCCACCGTCAACGTCAATACTTACACGTTATTTCAAAACTACTCCAATTTGAGTAGAATCCTCCCAGATCGGTCACAACTGAACCTACTCAAAAATGGGTACACTATGTTGGGAGTGACAAGCTGACACACTATACAACATTGGCATGGATCCGACCGACGCACAGTGGAGTATTTATTTATTGTAGCTGGCCAAAAATATTTAACCACTCTAACTTGTCACATACATCTTATTATGCAAGGATAATAAAATTGTTTGGTCAAAAAAGGGTGGAGTCATGTTTTGGAGGGGGTGGGAGGGTCATGTTATAAAGATGTTTTTTTAACTTGTAATTTGTTAAGTATTCTTCGAATTTAGTTACCGTGAAAGGATGAAATGTTGGGAAATAATAATACTTTAAATAAAAAATATATAAATACACTTACATCTGCGGTCAATTAAAAAGCACGAAAGGCCGAACTTTGTTTACAAACTTGCCGAATTTAACATGTTGTAACTTTGTTCTGTTATGATCAATTGAGCTGAAATTTTGACACAGAACCACAATATGCTGCATTTTCCGTGAACAAACGGCCAAACTTTTTGAAACTCCTGGAAAAATTGACGTTATAAATGTTGAAAATAATAGCGTTTTTGATATTCGAAATATTTCAAGATACTTATATTAAATAATTTTTTGTACACGCAAAATTCACCATAGTTTGGATCTGCATAACAATATAAGCTTAATTGAATATAACAGAACAAAATTACGCAACAGTTGGCTAATTTTCATGAAAATCTGCATATGATGCTGATTTTTTTGGCTGCAGGTGTAAACACGGCATTTGTGACCAGCATACACCTTCCGGTCGTATGAAGCAGGTCAAAAACTGTCCAAATCCGCCCATATATTTTTTTTTTGTTTTGCATTTCTGTATGGCAAAATAGTGAACTTTTCGTGAACATTAACGGCAAAGAACTCACCAACACTGGGAGACCATGAGTTCCTGCCCACCTGTTATTTTCCATCTCGGCCATGGCTGTGGATTTGGATACAGCCTTGTTACTTTGGATTTTATTGATCACCCATAATAACCAGGCTTGATGGAGCCTCACTCGCGAGTTTGAAATGAGCCGAGCGTAGCATTTTTCTGAGGAGTAGAATGCCTACTGCCAAATCACTTCACTGAGTTTCAGAGCGTGTGAGCGAAGGGGGATAAAATGAGAGTGAGGTTTGCTGCCATTCATGTTCATGTTTTCTATAACACGCTCTTACTCTCACTCTGGGTGAACTCTGACCTTCTTGCGTCGAACAAAAAAGTCATCCGGAGTCTCGAAAAGCGTCCCTCACGTCAAATCATCCTCTCGCTGAAGTTCACTCTCCCTCTCTCTCGAGGATTTTTTGTATACTTCTCCCAAATTCCTGACACCACTCACTCGAGGTGAGGGCTGGTTAAACTCCCAGGACATGAGTGTTTTAAAACCTCCAGTAAGTTTGAAGATATTCAGCAAGCCTGGTAATAACTGATGATTTATGGAGTGTCCTTTCCTGAACCCAAACTGTTCCGGAAAGAGTATGTTGTGTTCTTCCACAAACTTATTCAGGCGGTTGAGGATCAGTTTCTCAAACAGCTTGCTCAGCGCTAAAAGGATGCTGATCGGTTTGTAGATTGAAGCTAATGTTGGGCCCTTCCCGGGTTTGCGGATTGGTATGACTTTCGCTGTCTTCCAGATGCAGTAGTGCAGTTTCAAGCATCTGTTGAAGACAGTGACCAGCAGAGAGTGAGCCTTCATGCTGAGTTTTTTCAACCCTAGGTTGAATATACCGTCGAACCCGAGGGCCTTCATGTTTTTGGTGGCTTTCAGCGCTGAGCAAATCTATTCCACTGAGATCCTATCTTCCGGAGGGATAGCACAAAGGGAAGAATAAAGGTTGAGTACGCATTGCGCAACCTGATATTTGAGCGGACTTTGGATGTTGGCTCCAAGCAAGTGCGAATTGGCAATATGCACCACCTATATTATGAGCCGATTGTCATCATATTCATCTTTGAGTGATGGAATGGGTTTGGGGTCCAGAAACCAGAAATCCAGAATGGTCTGGATCGATCGTCCAGATTCTAGACGAGCCGCCCGAAACTTTCGTTCCTGAGTAAGACCATTCTGGAAGTAATCTCCTTGTTCAGATCGGCCATTTCACGTTTCCTCGCTGGAACTCGTCGGACGAACGCCTCGTCAGCTACGGTTATGGCTTGGTGGAGTCCCTCCAAAGCTCAGTGGATGTCCTCCACGGTGTCAAGCGGCCTGTCTACCTCGCGTCCAAATTGGGCCTAGTTTACGCGGTGGTAGTCCTTGCGCATGCTTGGAGCAGGGGCCACGTTGCAGCCCAGTTCAGCCACCACCGGTTGGTGGTCGGGGCTGAGTTCGTTCAAGGCTACAGACTTGGACAAGCCGTTATTTGTCAAGAACAGGTCTAGCGTTGATTGGTTGCCCACCGGGGAGATGAATGTTGGCTCGTCCGAGAACCAAACGGAGTACAGCCCATGCTGCGAGTGGTCGAACAGCAGACGGCCGTTCTGGTTCTGCTGGTAGTTCCACCAGGCCTCATGGTGAACATTCAGATCTCCTCCAACAACGAAGCGGGAACCGTTACGGTTGATGGTGGACAGGCGCTAGTCCACTGCTGGTGACACACTGTTGAAGTAATAGACGGTGATGAACTGGACGTATCCAGTCGACGACTCCACCTCCACACCAATGACCTCGATGTTAGAGGTGCGGATATGGGACTGCGGTATTTTATTTCTTTCCTGACGATGATGGCAACACCCCCTATGGAGCTGGTAGAATCAAGCCGAGTGATGTTGTAGTCCGCAACTGTTACCGAACTTGAGGTGGCTCTTAAGGAGCAAGCGTTCCAGGTGACTATAGTTAGCGGTTTAGACGCCATACTGGATGGTAAACTTACCGAGTACTTGGATCTGCTCGGGCTTACTGCAGCACTTACGAAGAGCGGGGTTGTTTTTTGCATTGTTGGTTTTCTCCAGAATCCATGGAGGAGAGGGATGAACAGAGGTACGACAGCAGAGCTCTTTAAATACGCCCACCATGTTCAACACGACGGCAAAGAGAGAGAGGGATAAAATCCACCTTTAATCACTGACTTGCTCCTGCTTGCTGCTTTCCACGCCGTCCGAAGCGGAAATAAGCAGAGGCACGACAGCAGCGCCTCCCTTAGCTCAGTCGGTAAAGGCGCAGCTACAAAGCAAGACCACCATACTGGAGGTGGCTGGGTTCAATTCCCGGTTCGGTCTAGGAATTTTTCGGATTGGAAAATTTCTCGACTTCCCTGGGCATAGAAGTATGATTGGACTTGCCACACAATTATACCAATGCAAAAATGGAACAGGCATCGAAAGCTCTCAATTAATAACTGTGGAAGTGCATCTAGAACACTAAGTTGAGAGCACGCAATAAGCTAAATATGCGATCTGCAATAAGCTTGAAATGCGAAGAAGAAGAAGAAGACGACAGCAGCGCTATTTTACAACTTTCCAGGTTCAAGAAAAACGATGTGCTACCAAATGGTACTCGATTATGGCGACTGGGTTTGGGGAAAACGATTATTTCATAAAAAAAAAGATATAAAAACTATAATTTGTAGGTTATTCGTAAGATTTTTATGGAAATTTGGTAGTATTTACTTTAGCAGATTTGTAGAGTTATTTCTTATCGATTGGTATATGTGGATTTGAATTTTATCTATGAATGACAAAGTTACAAGCGTTCAAAACTTAACACTATATCGTCACACTTTATTTTGCACCCCAGTATAGCCCACAAAGACGTTCAACTTCAGAAAAAAAAACTTCTTCTACCTGGCATTGACGCTCTTAAATGAGCTTTCGCCTACTTAGAGCTCTTGAAGCACGTTCACAGTTATTGATTGACGGCTTTCTATGTCAACCAGTGCATGAATTTGCATACTGTGTGTGCCCAGATAAGTCCAGAAAATATTCAAACAGTCGGTAAAGACGCAGCTACAAAGCAAGACCATGCTGTAATGTGGCTGGATTCGATTCCCAGTCCGGTCTAGGAATTTTTTGGGTTGGAACATTTCTCGACTACCCTGGGCATAGAGAAAATATTCAAACAGTCGGTAAAGACGCAGCTACAAAGCAAGACCATGCTGTTATGTGGCTGGATTCGATTCCCAGTCCGGTCTAGGAATTTTTTGGGTTGGAACATTTCTCGAAGTGTATCTACACAGCAAAAAAATAATTTTGATATCACGTCAAAGTGGATGCACTACAATCATGTCGAAAATATGGTGTAATATTACTTGCTAAAAAGGACAAAATTATCATTAATACAATGCATGAACTGACATTACGCTGCTTTTACTGCATTTGTTTATTTATGTGGTCATAAAAATTACATGAAATTTTCGACATGATTGTAGTGCATCCACTTTGATGTGATATCAAAATTATTTTTTTGCTGTGTAGACCACTCAGGTTTGAGCACGCAATAAGCTAAAATGCAATAAGCAATAAGCTTGAAATGCTATCTCCTGCGATACTGATTTCAAGAATACTGGTGGCAATCCATCTGGTCTTGCACCCTTTAATGCATCCAATGTATGTAGAGAATATAAGATTTCGTTGAGGGTAACATTATTTACTACAATATCTCTAATTGGCTCAGGAAGGTATGAGAAATACTGGTAGTCCCCGTCTTGGTTATCATTTTTTTTCCTTCATTTGTTTTCCGTCGATCTTGTTTTCCGAACTGAGCACCAATGCTACCGACGCTAGAGAGGCAGCTCCCACACCTGGACCGGTATCGACCCATCAACTCATGAACCGGGGACCAACGGCTTTACTTCCCTTCCGAAGGAAGGCATGATCAGAGATGTTATGCCTCAGAACATCCCGGCGGCGCCGACTGGGATTGAACCCAGGCCTGCTGGGGTGAGAAGTAATCACGCTTACCACTACACCACTGGCGTCGCTAATCTTGGTTATCATGATTTGTGTAAATATCCTGAAACACCTCAGCATTTTTTAAGGATAATTAATTGACATTTGTTTGTCTGTTTGTTTTTCAAAGCTGAAAAACGATTTCGGGTCTGATTTAATGTTGTCTTCAACCAGAGTGTTATACCGTTCGTATGGGTTTTTTATTTCCCATTTCAAATGATAACATATGTTCAAATAAATTGTGAGGTTACTATTTATTATTTTGTTCTCTGTAATAGGTTTTTTGAGCCATTTTTTTTTCTATTTTTGATTTTCTATATTTATATTATCTACTTTATTTATTTTATACGGACATGTTAAAGATCGCTTACACCAAAAACGTATCAAAAGAAGCCCCGTCCGACGGTCCTTGCCGGATTAAAAAATGCATAGCATTGTTATACAAAAAGAGTACCTTAAAAACTCTTCCGTCCGATTGATATAGCGAACACTAGAACTTTAATATTCCGAGAACCCAGCACTTGTCGGGATGAATTTCCGTGCTAGTTTGATTACACTCCTCATATATTTTACGAGTCTTTGAGCATTTATCCAGCCAACGAACTCATAACTTCACGTACTCCCGAACTCGCAGCAGCCGATTATGAACGGTTAATGATTTTGCTTCATAAATACGTTAATTAAAGAATCCCATCGTTTCCAAAAACATTATCGCTCTGGTTCAATCTCTTTTTCGCTGCGCTGACTGCTGGCTTGGGCTGGAGTCACCGCGCGCGCAATATTCTTCGTCACGGAGCTCTGGATTGATTTATGAATTCGTTTCTTGGAAGTGTTTCCTACCCCGCTCAATGAGCGGCCAAAAATGATGGGACTCGCTCCGGGATGAAATCACATAACCCATCAACTTCTAACCTTCTAGCATGGAGGCATACGTGAGGGATTGGGGTGCGGGGAAGCGATACGTAGCAGAACCATTTTGGGGCCCCAGTTTTTCGAGGTCTGACACATACAATAACATACACTGAGCTCTTTGGCTTCGCTCGGTACGCCATTCAATTAAGCCTTAGTGGAAATTAACGAAACCAAATAAAAGTAAATTAAAACCCGACATCTTTCCCTGCTGTTGCTGCTGCTGCTGCTGCTTTTGCCAAGCACCATACCCAGAAGCGGCATCAAACGTGGAACGACTTTTTGGCTCCATCGACTCGTCCAATGAATGAAAAAAAAAAACAACACCGAGATATGCGGGAGTCAGGAGTAAAACGATATATTTATGTGATCGCGATCGTAAATTAGAACGGCTCTTAGCATTTAGGCACGGTGTGATAGTGGCCTGGTTGGAAGACATTGTTCATCGGTTTCAGATGAAGGATTCTAAGTATGTGAAAAATCCGGCAACACTGCCACGTATGAGTCAATAGCGTGCCATGCAAACACTTGAGTTCGGTTTTTACTTCGAAAAAAAAAATAATAACAACATAAATGCGAGAGGCTTATCCTCGAGAAAAAAAATAATAAAAGATTAAATTACACTTCATTCCATCACCATCACCGAAAAATAGAACAGGGTTAAAAAGAGCCGGTGAGGAAGTGCGGTTTCTTCTTCTCACGAAGCGAGCGAAGCATTTAATTGACACCATCGGAGCAACTCGATTGGAGATCCCCGAAACATTAGAAATTTAGGAAACATTCACCAAACATGATTGCGGCAATGTATTTTTCACATGTTTTCAATTAATGTCAGACGGATTTGACGCGTACTGTGATGGTTGGGGATGGATTAAACATGACTGCCTGTATTATTCAACGGTTTGAATACAGTCAATGCTCGAATTTAAAATTTAGTTAATCACGTTATGTGTTCCAGATAGTAAAGTATTGCGATTATGAAGGATACTGGAGATTGCAGCTTTAATTGCCGTTTCAGAAAGGACAATACGTACTGTTGCTTCGGCAACAGAAGGAAAACTCAATCCGATTTTTAACGCGTTTATTCTTGGAGGAACGGTTAAAACTCTCTTGCGAACGTGATTACAAATTATTAATGGCCATATAATTAATCTTACTACTTTTGTGCTGGTTTCCGGATCGTCATAGCGGTATACGACAGCTAACAATTTCTGTGTATATGTTTAGCTAAATAAGGAAAATTATGTTTAACTATAAGAAACAAATGAATTTTAACTCGACTACTTTGAAGATTATCGAACTTCCATGGACAATTATGTAAATATAACCTCTTAGGGTTAACTACCCCATTTCCGGCCTATTGAGCACAACCCGTACGTAGTCTTTCTTAATTTAGCGCAGTTTAGCACAAAACGGAATGTTATTATTATTGATGGCTTCCAAATTTATTTACCTTTCCGTATGTACCGTAAGATTTGATAAAGAGAAACCAATCGTTGAGATATTGTCAAAAGTCTAACACTACTTCTTGACGCCAAACTCAGCCTACGGATTCTAAACTCGGCCTAACGCATTGAAACCATAGAGGTAACTCTAAGACCAGAAGGTCCCGAAGAAACGTACACAACTTTTTGGCTAAGCTCTGGTACTCTCTTCGGTCCCTAGCTAATCGATGCACCCCTCGAAACATAGGAAAATCCACAAGCCCCTCATTTAATCTGTCAAATTTTCATAGCGAATCAAAACAAACATTGTGTAGTACTAGAATTTCAACTAGAATGGGGTAGGTTAATCGATTTGCTTGGGACCAATAGGCTAGTCAAGTAGTGAGCCAATTTAAAATCGTTAGTTTCTACCAGTTGTAGAAACGCCATTGAAACGTCAATGAATTCACTTCGGCCTATTGGATGAAGATAAAAATTGATTCGGTCGGAGCGCTTCTTTTGTTTTTGGGAATAATGGGTGCAAACGTTCATATCACGCCTTCTCATTGACTTCGTTCCATAGCTTATTTACGAAAGTATCGTACCAAACGCATAATCGACTTGTTAATTCTGAAATCATGGATTTATTTGATGTTTTCTGCTCGATAGGCCCAAAGTTGGCGATTAGTCCGAAGTAGTTCTCTACCCTACATAACCTTCCTTCAAACCGAACTGCTTCAAAATTTCGTTAATATTATAGGGATATTCATTTTTTTTACGTAGGACTGCGTCTTTGATTTCTATATGGGGGTACACTTTGTGAAAACCGAAAATGGAACATGTAACAAATTAAGAAAGATTTTGAACGTTAATAACTCAGCTGCCCCTGGTCCATTTTCAATAATTTTATCACCAAAGCAGTGGGGGAGGGAGGATTTACATTTGAATTCCCTCCCATTTTGCATATTCTGCATAAAAAATACATAAAAACTCCCTCCCTTTTAACAAGAAAGCCTGCAAGAAAATACTATTTATCGAAAATTTCTAGGAAAAAACTGAACGATAATGAATGTTTTTTTTTTTGACTTATTTTGACCATAATATGCATCCAAAGCGTTCCATCCACTTTTCCAAATTTCTAACCTACTATCAATGGAACAGCGCCATCAATGAGAAGAAAAAAAACCTTGACTTAATGGTGAAAACTATTTTTGTAGTTCTTTAAAAATTCTACTCTAACTCTTTTCTGAAATGAACTCAAAAAGAGTTAATTTTCTGAACATGTCCCAACTAAAATTCGTATCAAAAGATTCTTTTCAGGGCAATCATAGTCATACTAAAGAGTATAAACAGAGAGAACCCCGCTAAAATTCCTATTCCTACACAAAACACAAGCTCCTGCTGCAGTTAACAAAAATATTTATTATATCATACCACGTAGTCCTACGTCATCATTGCGTACAACCCCATTGGGCTGTCCCTTGTAGTTTTTTTGATGCCAAATGTCTTTAAAATGTATGAAACGTCGAGATTTGGTGTTATATCGAAAAAAAAATTATGTTGAGTAAACTGCTATACAACAAAAATTAGTCATATAAAGGTTATATAAACTGTTTTAGTACATGTGTGTTGCTTGGGGCTGTGCCTTGTAGTTTTTTTTTATCGTTTAACCTTCTACCTTACGCTAAGTCACTAGTTTAGGTAATTTACTGTTATTTTATGGTATTTTAAGGAAATTCACTAGTTTTTTAAGTATTTATTTAAGAGAAAACTTTGCACGATTTAATCTAATTGACGTTTTGACCGGTTTTTAACTTTTTTCTTACATTTCTCCGTCCTGGCCCGGTGCCGATGATTTGACAGCTCCGCTTGTCGGTTGAATATCGCAGGGCAACTTCACACTCCTGCGCAAGGTATCGATGCAGCACCGCTACAGCAGTGTGGTAAATGAGTAGGTGTGGTGTCACACGAAGAGAATACGCAACACGTACAATAAAAATGCAAAATGATGCATGAATAAGTTGAGGACATACGTAAAGGACATAGTGTAAGATGAGGTAAGATGTACCTCCGAGGCAAAATGTATTGTTGGCGTTTTTAATACTTTTTTTTTTTAATCTTTTTCAAGTATAATGTCTGAACTAGCAATGCTGCAAAATAAATTCACGAAAATATATTGAAAAGGTATTCAAAATTTGCAAAAAGTAATCTTGTCCCGGGGGTGCTTCTTACCCCATCTTACCCTAATACAGTGATATTCAGATAAATTTTGCCCGAAATTTAAAAAAAAAATTATTAAGTTATCTGAATTTCTGTGACCCACCTGAAAGCAGTCCACAACCCATCGGTACACACCAAATTTAAATCGCTGAAAATCAGCAAAATTTTACTGATTTTAGACTTTTGTTTTCACTATATGAGCTTCCAGCTTCTGTAAAAGATCATTGATACAAATATACGAATAATAAAGATAAAATCGCCAGACTCTTTTCCGAGTACCATTTAATAAATATAACCAGTGTCCGAGCCAGTGTCCTTACCTTCATAATTTTATTTATTTGTAGTTCTTTTTACCTCTTCCTCCTCCTGCGGTTTGACCGGTGGTGTACGAATGCAAAAATACTTGCGACTGTGATGCTAACAGTTTGACAGCTCTTTGACTGGGTGTTAGTTTATGTGAGCTGATTTTTTCGGTAAAAATATCGTTTGCTGTTTTTCAGTAAAGCATTGGATTGCTGATCATGATTCATGATTTTTGGAACATTTTCATTACTTTTTATAATAGAATGCATACGTTAAATCCAGTTAAGTTTTCAGTCCCATCGTAAAATTGGAAAATTGAGAGCACAACGTTGCGGAAATTTTGCAATTTGAAAGGAAGATTAATAGCATTAAACCATCTTTTTTACGATGGATTAACTGAAAATTCAACTGGATTTTACGTTAGAAAAAATGCAATGAATAAGCCGCAAAAGGCCCATCCATCTCTGCTTCAAAATTTGTTAAATTTAAAACAACTTATCAGCCAAATTAAAAGAATCTTAAATATATTGCCGTGTCAAAATCATTTAGCTATTTAAAGCAATTTTTTAGTATAATGGGTTATTTGGGCATGGGAGCAAGTTAAATCTGCGAAATGAGAAAATGGCTCATGATTTCGTTTCATGTTGTGAAAATACACCATTAATAATATTCATATTATCATGACCTATCATGCGTAATGTAACCAACCATTATGATTTTTTCTGATGTCTAAAGTCTAAACTACAGGAAGATTCGGAATAACTGTCACTTTTTTAAATGATCATAACAGTTGAACGCTTGCATGATTATTTGATATCAGCATATTCCAGATATACTGCATATATGGACTGTTCATTAAAGAAAATGGACACCTGTTTATCAATGGCTTAGGGTTAAAACGCAACGAAAAATTGTGAATTTTCGCTCAGTATGTAAAAACATTGTTTATTTTGGAAACACACCTGAAAAATAAAAAATAAAGTGAGAAATTTTTGATTAATTCTGCACAAATGGTTTTCCGAAAAGTTGTCGTTTCGAGAATTGGCAAAAAGCGTGAAGTTTAGTAAATGTACAGTGTTTAAGATTGTTAAGAAGTTTAGAGAAACGTGTTCTCTTGAAGATTTACCGAAATTTGGTCGCAAAAAGGGCGCATCGCACCAGAAAAAGGAGCTGGCAGCAGTACGCCTTTTGAAATCACATAAACGTGAAATTGCAAAAAAATTGGACATAAGCGTTTGAACTGTGCAGAATATCAAAAAACGTAACAATATCAGAACCTACAAGAAGCACAACGGGCACAATCAATGATGAAAATTACAGAAAAGAATGCATCAACAAACGGCTTCTACCCATCTACCTGATCTGGCATCTGCTCACTATGCTTCTGATACGTTGGAGATGCTCAAGAAGGAAAAAGTTGATAATGTTGAAAAATTCCAAAATCTCCAAAATTGCCCTGAACTGCGTCCTATCGAAAGATACTGGGAAATAATTAAACGGCATCTTAGGAAAGATGGAACAGAAGTAAGCTCTGTTGACTGCAGCACAACGAAAAGTTAAGAAGTAAGTTGTGCAGAATCTAATGGGCGATATCAAGAGAAAAGTCCGCACGTTCTTCAGAAATGAGAAGTAAACATTCAAACTCACGTGAAATCGGTCATATGTATGTTGATTTTCATTTGTATTAAGTAAACTTATGAATTTGTTCGAAAATAAATATTGTGTCTACTTTCATTAATGAACAATCCTTATAACCTTCAACTTAGCATACTTTAATTCAAATCTTTTACCTCTAATTACCAACAACATTTGTCACGAAAATGAACCACAGCTACCACGTTTTAGTTCCAGCTTTTTTTGGAGTCCTGGCGATGCGTCTAAGTCCTGATATTGAACGGATTTTCCACAAATTGTTCCTTTTTACCTCAATAACGATGCGAAAAATAAATGTTTCATTCTTTCGAGGGGATTTCAGTTTCTAAAGGTAATACACGTCCATGGCTGCTTGAAATCCAAACCGAATGAGATTTCAAATCCTACTATCAAAACAAGCTGATATTTATTCACACCTTTATACAAAAAAACCTGAACATACACCCATATGAAATCGGTGATAGTTATTCTGAAACACCCTGTAGATTCCCGAAATACTATTGACATCGGTTGAGGTCGGAATACGAAAGGCGTATAAGAGCTACTTATGTAGTGCGTTTTGTGAGCAATGTTTGACAGGTGCGTGTAATGCTTGTGCTACATGATAAATGTTCATGGGAGCGTTTCCCAAGAAACAATGTTGTATCATGGTTTTTTAGAGGTTTTAAGGCCTGTATCCACATTAATCAAAGCACTGTAATATTTGAAATATTGCTCGTAGGAGTGAAACATTTCACTGAGGCATGGCTGGTAAGATTGTACTCGATGCAACACTTTCTTTTGTGTATAACTTTTTAATGCATGGGTAAAAATTGATGAAATTTTAATTACAACAAGTTTAGAGTGTAATGTTTACATGTGAAAATATCATCACAATCTGTCAAGTGGTTATCGAGATGGCTTCCAAGCAAGAAGTGCTTCGACAAAAAAAATATGCGAAGGGTTGTGGCAAATCCAGGATCGCGAAACAGTTTGGAATAGACAATTCGACCATTCCCCGTGAGGTAAAATCATTCAAGCAGACCCAGACAACCCAGCGGCGAGCTGGCAGTAGAAGAAAAGCGAAGACAGCCGATCCCGTGAACGAAAGGAAGGTGAGGGATTACTTCAAGCGCAATCCGAACCTTTCGATTCGGGACATGGCCAAGAAGGTCAATTCTTCCGTCTGGTTCATCCAGTAGACAATGAAACGGGCCGGACTTCATGTCTTCAAGGTAAGGAAGGCAACTAACCGAACCGATAAACAGAATACGGTGGCCAAATCCCGCGCCAATAAGCTGTACCACGAGGGGTTGATGCAGCCGAAATGCATCGTAATGGACGACGATACGTACATTAAAGCGGACGCCAAGTAAATCCCCGGCCTGGGGTTTTTCGTCGGCAAGTCCCGCCTGGATGTTCCGGAAAAGTTCCAGAAGAAGAAGGTCGACAAATTTGCCAAGAAGTACTTAGTGTGGCAGGCGATCTGTGGATGCGGACAATTGAGCAAGCCGTACATAACGACGTGCGGTACGAAGCTAACGATGTTGTTTTTGTGCCGAAGGAGACGAATCCGCCAAACTCGCCAATAGAAAAATTCTGGGCGATTATGAAGGGCAAGCTCCGGAAAACAGGGAAGGTCTTCAGAAACGACAAGGATTTGAAGAAAGAGTGGATGAAAGTGTGTAAGAAAGATGGCGCAAGTTTATGGGTAACGTTAAGTCCAAGGTGAGGGCATTTAGCCTAGGAGAGGAGGTTGAATAAACTAAGCTTGCAAAAACATAGCTAATGGCCCTTATTATGAGTGTCACTTCACGGTGAATACGAAGTGAAGTGACAAATTATCATTCACGGTGAAGTAATTCCCGGGCAAATCAAATGGTAATCACTTCACAGTGAATGACAACTTGTCATTTCACTTCGTATTCACCGTGAAGTGAGACCCGTAATAAGGCTCAATATGTGTTTATATATTCCCTGAGAGTTTCAAAAATATCCGACTTAAAATGAATTGTTGGTGAACATTTTTTTTTCGAGAACTGTCTTTAGTCATTGATGAAAAAGACTATGATTGGTAAACACCATTCCATATTTAGTGTTCAAGATGGCTACTAATGATAGACACGTACGCGAGCGAATTTTTTACGGACGTCATACACATCTCATGTTGACAACATGAGAACTTGCAAAAAATATGATTTACCTAAATCCACTGTTCACGGTGTGCTTAAATCATTTTTGGAACGTTTGACGATCGAGAAGTAATAAAAATATTGGTCGTGCTGATCCTGTCATGGACCGAAAGGTGAAAAGGTCACTGAAGGAAAATCCGAATCGCAACGACAAACAGAATTTGACAGAACAATCACGGGCTCAACGTTTGTAATGTGAATATTTGACGAAGTTTTCATGCGTTATTATGGACGATGAATCTTATGTACTGGAGGATTTTAAGCAGAAGCCACAATCAACCAGGAGATTTACCAGAAAGAGTGCCTGCAGAAGCGATTGCTACACTTCATCAAAAGCCACAAAGAAAACCCTTTGTTCTGGCCCGATTTGGCTTCATGTCATTATGCTAATACTGTGATGGAGTGGTACGAAGCAAATCAAGTGATTATTGTACCAAAAATCGCAAAGCCACCAAATTGTCCGGAGTTACGTCCAATCGAGAGTTAATGAGCTCTGATGATGCGGAAGCTTTCTGGAAAGAAACAAGGAATCAAATATATCAAACACCTCCAACAAATTTGGACATAGACGGCCACCACGGTGTCTGAGGAGTCTGTACAAACCCTAATTGAGGGAGTTAAGTGCAAAGTTCGAAAATTTTATGCAAATACCGACGTCGAAAATTTTCAAATCATTACCCAAGAATCTTAAATAAACAACTACAATTGAAATATAATGCGAAATTTGTGTTTTACTTAAGTTTTGATATGTCCGGATTATTGTGGATACAGACCTTAAAGACTTAGAATGGACTTGAAAACCATAATAATGCTTGGGTTATAGACCTGCGCACGGGTCAACTGGAGTTCACTCACTGAACAAAATTTGACACAACAGCGGAGCCCCTGTTTACTACAAATGAAAACGCGTAACATTTGAAAAAAGCCTATCAACTTTTGCAAACAAAACTTGTTAGACCCTTTTCATGCCATATGCCTATCGTCAAGTCCGGTTTCAATCAAGATGATAACGTCATACTCGCAGTCAGCAACAGCCAGGAATAAATCGTAACGGACGAATCT
This sequence comes from Ochlerotatus camptorhynchus, assembly GCF_037179485.1. Taxonomy (NCBI): domain Eukaryota; kingdom Metazoa; phylum Arthropoda; class Insecta; order Diptera; family Culicidae; genus Ochlerotatus; species Ochlerotatus camptorhynchus. The sequence goes on from NW_027041105.1 coordinate 938,943, forward strand.
GGAGTGGAACTGGTAATGACACGAACATACTAGCCTTGAAATGCGGATATGAAGACCTCTACTCCAAGCACAAACACACAGGTCCGGGACGACTGCAGGACGATGACTGGATTAACTCGATTGTGGCGGGAGAAGAAGGGGCTTCCGTGGATGGTTGATGAATGACAAATTAATTTAGAATTATATCACTACGTGGTGCTAGTGTACATGTGAATTTCATGATTATGCTATAACTTGAGATTCTAGCCATCTATGAAGCTGCTATCATCGGTATAGTTGATAAGGCGTTGGTAGTTACTGAAAATTGTGTCAGGCGCCATTAAAATCCAAGTTCGCAGTTTATAATTTCCAAAAAAATTATATGATACTGTACATTATGAGTATTTTAGGGACAGAAATGACGTGTAAAGGTCAGAAATAACAATAACAACTATCAGAATGACGGCATCTCATTGAATTTTGCTGATTTAAGTTTTCAACATCAACAAATACAGTCAACTCTCCGTATACTCTGTCAACAAATACTCGATATTAAATTAATTATTCATCAGGAATTTTCATCAGGTTTCCCTAATCAATATCCCTTTAATCTCCCACAAACAATGTATTCTGGCCCTATCCTCGGAGCACCCGGTGCATCATGAATCACCAATGCGTAAATTGAAAATCACGTTTCTTCAAAACTTTCTTCAGTTTCCCCAATCCATTCTCCATGCTCGTAATGCGTAATGCATCTATTCTGGGCCGTTAATTCACGATATAGTCATGCTGATTCGTACCGTTCATCACTTTGGTGGTCTACCCATTAGCTCACTTGTACGTACAACGCATTTACGTATGTTACTACTATATACCTAACCTACCAGACACGTTCGGTGCTACGTATTTATTCGTGTAAATTCGTCTGCGCAATGTGGATTTTATAAAAGACGTTCACTGGGTGATCTGGGTGAAATTTCTAATTGACATTGCTGGTGCAGGAGCCAAACCGAAATACGCAGAAGGTGTTGAGGTAGAACTGCCGCTAGGGATGTCATCCTAGACTACAACGCGTGTGGTAAAAGCACCAATAAAAGATGAATTGCAAAATGTGAGCATCCCTAAGGCATCGTGCAATCCCACACACTCTTTATCGCTAAAACGCATTAATATTTATTACCCCATTCTCATGTCTACGGTTTAGCAGCGCACAGTCTCACGCGGTGGATTAGCTAATATCTGCTATACTACCGTTGAACTCCTGTGTATAATAACTCGGCACGTAAGTTGCGGCGATAGACCAGAGGCAGTAGTAATGTACTATAGGTAGTGCCTCAACGGAGGTACAAGGTACATGATACCTACGACCGGTGATGGATCATGACGGAACAGAGACCGGCCGATGTGGTTGTTCGGCATGTTACTGTCGGTTGTCACATCGGGCGCTGTGTAAGTGGGATAATTTTTAACAACATAATTAAACGCGCTGAATCTCCATGACAGAAATGATAAACTAGTATGACAAATCGAGTAGTTCCAACGGATTACGGGTAGCTATTCGTATATGGGGAATTGTTTATTATGCGCTCTCAACGTAAATATTTTGGTTTAAATTGAGAATATAATTCAGTAACAAAATATTTCTTTTAGTGCCACTTTTCGGCACTGTTTTGTATAACATAATGGCCTACCCAAGTAACCGCCAAGCCCGCTAGTAGCACGCAAATCGCTATTTTTTCAATATAAGGTTATAGGGCTTTCAAGGGGCTGTTCATAAACTACGTAGACAGTTGAGGGGGGGGGGGGTTGTCAATCATCCACGGTCCATACAAATTTTAAAAATTTCGTATGGACAATTGTCTAGAATCTCAAAAAACTGTCTACGTAGTTAATGAACAGCCCCCAAGCTTTATATCAGTCGTACACACTTAAATTTTTTCGCCGAGATTTCAACAGCCGAGTAATTCTGCAATTTATTTTGTTTAGATGCAGTCAAACAATTGCCGAGACTCAGCTAACAAATAACATTTTGTTGAGATAGGGGTAAGAGGGGCATAGTGAACAGGTGGGGCATAGTGAGCATCCCGTGCACCAGCTTGGACTTCCGGCCGTTCGGAACAAATTTATTGGTGGTAGGGTCAATATCATAATGATATTGAACCAGTTGATTTGTTTCATGCAGCTAGAGATCCAGGGCCAAACTGCGGGATGCTCACTATGCCCCACCTGTTCAGTATGTCCCTCCTCTACCTATCAGCTAACAAACAGAAATTTTGCAGAGATATCAGCAAAAGTGAATGCTGAAGTAATTGGCTGTTGGAGATTTTACCGAGCTAGATTAAGTGTGTATATCAGCATTAAATTGATAAAAGGGTGATTAGCGGGCTTGTTGCTTACTTGGGTACTTTTCACAATTAAAATAACAGTGTCGAAAGAACTACTTTTTAGCATCCCGTGCCGAAAAGTTCTACTTTTTGACACTGTTTTGAGTGCAAAAATGTTTGAATGCAACTCGTTGCAAAATTCTGTTTTGTCAACACTCGTCGTAATTATCCAACTCGACAAGCCTCGTTGCATAAACTACGACTCTTGTTGAAAAAATCTTCTTTTTGCAACTTGTTCCATAAAAAGCAATTTTTTTAGTTATCAATCAGAATCATTAAAAAAAATAGCATTTTTTTTTTAAATAAACTATCAGAATAACACTTATTTTTTTGAAATCAGCCCTGAAATTTTGATTTTGTTTAGAGTTACAGGATCATTAATGCTATTCGCGAAACCTTCTCCAAAATGACAGGAAAAGCCCACTCATTCGAATGGTGAAGTTTCGTGAATGCCGAATTTATTGTGTTGTAGTTATTTTTACAAAGACATCGTGCGTGGATTTTGAATTTGAACACTGAGGCTCCAATGCCATCTCCAATGTTTTCAAAAATATGAATTTTAGGCCAAAATAGTTAATTTTGAAATATGATTGCAGTTATTACCCGTCTAACAAATAAGGATACACATACCGCTTGGAAAACCGACTTTTGAAACGAGTGCTGGATACAGGGCCGCATTTTCAAAGAAGGAAATATCTGTGCGTTTTCTTTCTACTAAATCAAACAATTTTTATTTTACGTTCAATAATAAAGCTTAATTCTGAACTTCTGAATTAGTTTTATACGTTGGTGTGCCAATATAGCTGATATTTTTGGAATCCGGTTAGTTTCATTGAGATATTCGCTTTTTAATGTATATTAGAATTTTGTATATGCAAATTTCAAACAAATCCCTTATACAAACATAATACCAAAAGTACCAGTCCGTGCTACGTCAAAAACAGCGGAAACATTCAGAGAGTGGTTATTTCACCTACCGACATGAGTCTGGATGTTGACCTGTGGAAAATATGAACTTTTAGTTTTTTAGTGGCAATCTAGTTGATACGTTACATAAGCTGCTTGATTTTGTTGCAATATGTGTGTGTGTATGTGTGGATAGAATCCTCCTGCAACCATCTTTCATATAAATAATTGCAAGAAGCTTAAATCGGGGAGTTAGAAGTTGACAGCTCTATCGCAACTCCAAAAGCCCATTTCAAGAACGCAAGCATTCCGGAAGCAAGAACGCAAGCAATCCCTGCTACAACACATTTCAACCTGAGTACTGCGAACTAACTCAAAATGCTTGTCATCTGGGAGCCGAGTCAAACTGTCAAACGGGAGCCAAACATTGAAAAGAGCTCAGAAGTCACGTAGGTAGTTACTGTTTGAACCACAAGTAAAGGTGTTGCCACCTACTGAAAACAAATTAATAATTATCATTATGAAACTGTGGAAACATTAACCTTAGTTGGTGGATAATGTAAATCATCGAGCGGAATGCTCGAAAAAGTATTTTTATTTGATATTAATAATGCCAAAACTGGGTTGCTGAAACAAGAATGTAATCAAACTTTATAAGAGTCATGTAAGCTTTGTGCGCAGGTGCACTCCCATCACCATTTATATGTTATTTCTGGAGCAGAGGAGGAGGAGCCAAGAGTTCATTTGACAGCATGTATATACAATTTCGTGAGCTGTTTCAGCAAAACAATTTGAAACTTCGGAAGATTTTCAAGATGTTTTCTAGCTCACTTGAAAAATAAAATCGGCTGAGTTCGCAGTACTCAGATTTCAACGTGGGAATCATTAATAATGTACTGAAACTTTCAATCATTTTTTGCTTGATTGACACGGATTTTATGAGTTGGACATGTTTGTAGTATCACTAGTACTAGTACTAGTACTCGGAAATTAAGTATGAAAATATTATAAAAGACAAAATGGAACGAACTCACCAAATCACTTCGCTTCACGGTTAAAAAAAATCCGGAACAACACAAGACATTTTTTCGCTTCCATCTACAAGCACAGCACTCTTCGATCTCTGACTGTGTTTTGTTACAATATACGAGCAAAATTCATATAATAATTCAAAAAATAATATCTCCATGATACCAACTTGAACCGTGATGCTGTCTTCAGCAAAGTTTTTTTTTTAAATGCGTTTATTTTTCCAGGCTCATTTGCCGTAGCTTTGCGGAGCCGATATTCATTGTTTAGGTTACAAAATTTCATAAAACTAACGTTAGTAAAGCGGGGGCCGATTACTCGCGGCTATCTCGAGGTTAGGGGTAACAAATTGTAACGAATGGATGGCAGGGTAGGGATTGAGAACACAAGGTTTGGAGAGCAATGTGCTCTTGATCTCGAACTAAGCGACCAACTGATGAAAAAGACAAACATGGGGGTACACCGATGGGCAGCTAACAACTTGGGAGAACACCAGATGACACTAACTACTAAATCCTCAGATCTATCCGTTTTAAATACACATAAATTAAACTAAAATAATCGAGATCTCGGCTCGCCAAGATGTCTCTAACGGGCCGCAAAGGTTGTTTTCCTCAGGCCCTGAGGGATGCGGATAACTCGGATATAGCAACACAATGTAGGGTGCATGACTAAAGCACGTGGTCGATATCGTGGTAGCCACTACCACAAGCGCACAAATTGCTGCCTGCGAGCCCGATTCGAAAGAAATGCGAGTCTAACGAGCAGTGTATAAAGTCACGGCTCATGTCCAATCCTTTGAACCATGGCTTGTCGACACTTGTGGGAGAAAAGAATGTAACCATCTTCCCAGATCACTCGCATTCCATTTTTGTTGTCAGTTGGTGAGGATTTGCTGACGGGTAATTGAGAAAAAATCCGCAACGACGATTTGTCGATCAAAAATATCGCCTTCCATAGCGCCCACTTTAGCCAACGAGTCCGCTTTCTCGTTACCCAGAATAGAGCAATGAGATGAGACCCAGACTAAAGTGATGGTATAGGAGCAGTTAGATAAAGTACTCAGCTTAGCTCGGATTTCGGTCAGGAAATACGAGGAGTGCTTTATCGGCCTCATTGATCAAATAGCCTCCAACGAGCTAAGGCTATCTGTAAAAATAAAATAGTGATCAGATGGTAGTGAGGAAATTTGCTCTACTGCGTAAAATATGGCTGCTAGCTCCGCAACGTATACGGAACAGGGTTTTTTCAGTTGATATGAGGCGCTATGAAATTCGTTGAATACTCCAAATCCAGTGGAAGCGTTTGTAGTTGACCCATCTTTGAAAAAACTCTTATTGTTACTGACACTGTGGTACTTGTTTGCAAAAATTAAGGGAGCAACCATCGACCGATGGTGATCTGGTATTCCACAGATTTCTTGCAACATGGTCAGATCAAAATTTACAGAGGAACTATAAAAGTTTTGGAGGCAAACACGTGAGGAATTGAATGAAGAAGGGCCAATCTCCAGCGTCATGTACTCGTAATAGAGACTTTCACAATGATGAAGATTCAATGTTCTCTTCTTATTGCTTATGATGTTTCTGATTATAAACTTATTCAATGTTTCATATTTAATGAACTAAATTGTTTGAGATTCATGAATGTTAGTCTACATTCATCGAGTATTATCAAAGTAACCTCAAAACAAAAAACTTTTTTGCGGTAACAAGACAAAAAAATAGTGCAAATACACTCAGGTCTTTTTTTACACGGGGGATATGTACCGTGTAAAAAAAACCTACCGAGATTTTGATTTTTCACATACTTAAATGTTTAAAAAAAAATCGGATTTTGATGCCATTTGTAATTATAGCATGCAATGGTCCATATAGAGATATTTTAAAAATTTCTGTATTTACACCAAAAATTGTGATTTTTTTAAAAGTACCTATGCCATTCGATTAATTATAGCTTGAAACGGATAATGTGATTGGAATCAAATCGATAGATTGTATCGTTGTCGAGAAACCGTGTAAAAAACCGTGTAAAAAAGACTCAGTGTACAATAATTTCCGTCAAACATATAACTAACAGATTGACTCTAGGATCCTCAGTACCTGTTTAAAAAAAAAATATTTGAAAAACATTAATTGTTGAAAAAAACATTTAGAATATTTTTCAAAAAAAAAACTATCAAAGCTACTCCGTTTTACGGTACCTATTTCCGTGTCTTTAGTAGTTTTTGTCACTAATTGTTCTTTAAATCTTGTGTCCTAAGTTCTTTTTGTCTGCCCTATGTATATTTTGTCACACTGGGAAAAAGATATTTTGAAAACTCCTGCTTTTTCTAAATCGTTAATTTAAAGACCCTAATCTCGTCTTAAGTTGGTTGTTTCTGCTGGGGAAAACAATGTCAATGCCAATGTTTTTCAATTTAGTTCGTAATGGTCTGGTTAAGCTATGGTCGCAATCTACAGACACTCGTCGTAGGCTTTCTGTTATTGGTGTTAAAGTAGTCAATGATCTTTTGTTTTCGTTGTTTCTGTGATTTTCCTGTATGTTTTTACCCTGGACTGGATGTTTTTTTTACCCTGGACTGGATGTTTTTTTTTACCCTGGACTGGATGTTTTTTTCTTGGGTATCCGTTTAGCCTAGCTGTCTCAAATATATAGTCTAACTCTGTTTTCTTTCCTGTTACACTAAATGGTACAGTCTTTAGTCTATGGATCATGTGGTGGAAAGCAGCCGCTTTATGTTCGTGAGAATGGTTGGAAGTGTTTGGTATAACTCGTCTCATATTTGTCGGTTTTCTGTAGATTTCAAATGTCAGTGAAGTAGAGTCCCCAATAATTAGAACATCCAAGAACGGTAACAATTCATCACTTTCTTGTTCATAAGTAAACTTGATATCCCTAATTGCATCTAGGATGATTGGCAAAGATTCTCGCTAAATGATGATGATGATGATGCTGATGGTCCCACCTCATACCCCTACAAAGGTATGAGCTGGACGATTTATCTTTAAGATAATTAAGTATGACATTTTATCCAGGTTAGCAAACAAAAACGAATTGATTAAAATTACATATATAAATTCCCTCAAGAGTTTACAGTTGCTTCACAGTGACATAAATGTAAAAAAAAAACGTTCGCCTTTTTGTCCACCTAAAAATATGCATAAGTATTACAAGCGTTAATGAACAATCAACAAAGCGCGTGTCTAGTATTATATCTATAGAAATCACTTACCTTCCAATTTGATCACATAAATATCGATCGTTAACTGCTTTAAAAATTTACAGCATAGTCGAATATACAATTCTTTGCTTCACCGACAACCATTTTAAAGCGTCTAGCATCAAAGATGAGGAAGTGAATCTACTACATCTCAAAATCAAACGCATTATGTTCATCTGCAAGCGCGTTAATCTCAATATTTGTGTTGCATTGGCCAAAAATGAAATGGAATGGCAAAATTCTAGATAAGGAGAGATTTGTAGAGCTGTATTTTACTGGCAATAGTTAAATCGTTTTTCAATCTACATAGAATTCCATACTTTTTGGCAATGTTTTGATGACATTTTCAATTTGGGAGTTGAACTTAAGTTTGTCATCAATACTCACGCCAAGATATTGAATCTCCCGAACGCGATCAATTACAACGGAGACGTTCTCATTACCATGAATTTAGTTTTACCAATATTCAATCTCAATTGCTTATACTTCAACTTAGATAATGCAAATCTTCATTCAAGGGTAAAACGGTATCATCTAAATCCTTAGCTGCAATGAATAACACAGTTGATCTGCAAAATGATTATTGTCGCAAAATCATAAATCACGGCGCAAGTCATTAATATACATAATAAATAAAAAGATGCCCTAATACACTTCCCTGGGGCACTCCAAGGTTATTCTCCTCGGGCTGGAAACAGAATCATTAAAAACAGTCTGTTTAGTCCTGTCACACAAATAGCTTTCAAACCATTTATATGCAGTACTCGTAATCCCAACACGCATGATTGATCGTAACAATAAGGGCCTAAAACTTGTTTCAAAAGCACGTTTTAGATCCATAAAAACAGCAACAACCAAGTTATCTTTCCACTTCACTAATACCAAATTCAACGCGGTTTCAAAAGGATTACCTTCCCGATATCTCGATTGTTCTAGTATCAACAAACTATTACTATTGAAATACTCCAACAGCTGGCCTTTTACAAAAAGTTCTCAAATTTTCTCAAATGTGTGCAACCAGTTGATGGAACGAAACTCTGCGGCTTTAATCGTTCCAGCAACTTTTTGAATAGGAACCACTAAGGATTCCTTCTAAATTTATGGCACATGTCCGGTTTGCAATGATTCATTAATAAGATCCAGCAAGATGTGGCCAATGACATTATAGCAATCTTGAATAACTCCAGCATTAACATTGTCTACGCCAGCCGATTTGCCTAATGGAAAACAAATATTTCTTAGTTCATCTAATGTAATTAATCTTCAACTACTATTAACTGGCTGTTTTATTTTGTCAGGTTCATCGACCAATTCAATTGATTGATTAATCAATGAAACACTGTCTACAAAAAAAAATCATTAAACTTAGATGCAATTACTTGTTCTTGCTGTTGTAATGTGCCATTACAAGTTATGGACCGCGGTTTGCAATTACTAAATTAAAAAAAAAGATTTCAACATTTTCCATGCCTCTTTGGTGTTGTTTCGATGCTGATAAATCTTCTTCTGGACATATTCACAACGGGTTTTTTTTTATCGATTGTGAATATTTATTACAAGTGATTGTATACCTTTCCACATTCCAATGATTGTCACTATTTGTTGGAGGCGAACCAGCCCAAGGCTGAAAGCCTCCTTAATAAAGTTAAATAATAATAATAATAATTGTCACTATTTGATCTACAAACTTTTTAAACCATTTGTCGCTTTTCTGTTTTAGATGCAAAAGATTCAAATTGCTCAACTAATTGATTGGTACACTTTTTCAAAGCATTAGTTAGAACAGCTGTAGATTCGTCTAAATTGCCGGTCGCAAATGAAAAATTCACGCTTCTCTCCAGAATATTCGAAACAGCCTGTTTCGATTATTTCTTCCAGCACATCATTTTTACAAAATCCTCGTCGTTATTGGTATCATCTAATATTTTAATCACTAAGGTCTCATAATTGGTTACATTCAAAGCATCTCATATTTACTACGTATCTACATCTACTTCAATCACAACACTAAACTTATTGTAAGTGGATTTTCAAACATATTGACAACTTTTACATCATTTATAACGATGTCTTCATTTTGACTTTTTAAGTAGTTAACGAAGACATCGAAGGAATACTGATCGCTAATGTCCACTATTTTCATTCTTGGCACCGAAGTGGGAAGAACAGCATTATATTTTTCACCCAGATTGCTTTCAATACAATTTTTCACATCATTTAGATTAGCTCCTGTTGCACACTCAACAATAATAGAGCCATCCTTACCATTTGTATGTTGATTGTTTACAAGCTGCGCATCTCAGAACCTGCTCAGATGCTGAGTGGTTGGTGCCGAAACCCGGGATTTGTGTCGGAAAGTTAGAAGGTTTCGGGGTCGTTGATTGTGCAGCATCTAAACTGCGTCAGCAAGAAGATCTTTTGTTCCGCTAGTGCATATCAAGTTCTTTGTTCGCCGTGAGACGTCGTGCATCGAGAATCGGGATAATAATTTCTGCTCGCGGTCGTCGGTGGCAACTGCGTACGTTGTCTGAGAGTGAACATTTTCGTACCGTCGGTCGGTTTCAATTTCGTCATCGCTGACTGAAATTCGCGATTGGGACAATCCCAGTTCTTGTGACAAAATAATCAGCCGGACGTGAAAAGTGTTCAACACCACCATTTTGAAGAAGTGCTTCCTTTTCGAGCTTCTCACAATAACAGCACGCGCAGTGGTTTGCCCTGTTATCGACTACTGTAAGCTGCTTCCTTGGTGCCGCTGAGGATAACGGAAGACTTGTCGTTCCTGCAGACCGCATCAGCGCTTGGATAACGGAAGGCTTTGTTAAACCAAAAACCAACTTGGAGGTTGAGTACGCCGTGAGCAGGTGGGTGCACATTTTCTTTCTTTACTTTTTTGAGTAAAATGGCTACCGCGACTCGAAACAAAAAAGCCAAGCAAATCAAATAACTGCACGCCAAGCGTTCCTATATTTTGGGATCACTTGATTTGATCCGTGATTTCGACGATAATTATGACGAAACAAAATCGCTTGAAATTCTCTTTCGTCTCGAGCGGCTGGACAAGCTTATGGAGGAGCTTGAATATGTGGAGACTGAGCTAGACACACATCGTTCTGGCGATCCAGTCTTTTCGGATACTCGTGCAGAACATCAGACGATTTATTTCCGTTTAAAGGGTTCTTTGTCAAGCAAACGACCTACTCCTCCACCAGCTAATCCTCCTGCTCCCGTACATGAAATTCCGGCAGTTTCTTCTGGTGTGCGTCTTCCGGAATTAAGACTTCCCGAATTTGATGGGAGTCCGGAACATTGGTCAGGATTTCACGATTTGTTTAAGACAATGATCAATGACAACGCGTCACTCTCCAGCATCCATAAATTGCATTATCTCCTTAAGATTCTCTCAAAGGAGATGCGGCGCGCATTATTTGCTCTCTTCCAATGGCTGCGACCAGCTACGTCATCGCTTGGAAAATGGTATGTGATCGCTTCGAAGACAAAAATCTGCTCATCAAGCAGCATATTTCTGCCCTGTTCTCGATTACACCTTTACGGAAGGAGTCAGCAAGTGAGTTGTTAGATCTTGCTGATGAATTTGAGAAGCATGTGCAAATTTTGGATTCCCTGGAGACGAAGGCGCAACATTGGGATTCTGTGTTGGTGGAACTCTTGTTTAGCCGGATGGACACCGACTCACAGAAACTATGGGAAAACCAGCGGGACAAAACAATACGCCCTTCGTACGAAGAATTAATGCAGTTTACACACGAGCATTCTCGTACTCTGCAGTCACTTAAGCTCTCCCAAAACGCTATTTCCTTCATGGAGGCCAAGCCTTCAAAATCTCGCTCGGTAACCAACCACTCAGCATCTGAGCAGGTTCTGAGATGCGTAGCTTGTAAACAATCACACTTTTTATTCCAGTGTGAGTCTTTCCGGGCCCAGACAGCCCAGCAACGCTTCGACCTGGTCAAACGGAGCAATCTTTGCCGCAATTGCTTGAAAGCCACGCATCAAGCGAAGAATTGCAGTGGCGGAGCCTGCAAATATTGCCAGAGAAAGCATCACACACTGCTTCACCTCTCACCTAGTTCCACATTAATTGCAACAGCAGCTCCACCACACACCCAACCTACCAACACCCAAATGCTCCAGCAGCAAAGGGGCTGTCCATAAACTACGTAGACGGTTGGGGGGGAGGGAGGGGTTCCAAAAATGTCTACGTTTGTCTACGGGGGGGGGGGGAGGGGTGAAGGTCCTGTCTACGTTGTTTTATTAGAACAGTTTTTTTTATGCATTTAGCCGCTTACTATTGTGATGCTTCCATCTACAAATTTATTCCGAATAGAACATTTTCATTGAGAGATCAAGAACAAAACCACAAAATATCCCAATCATTGAACATTATGAGGAAACATCACCACAGGAATAAACAGTTGAATTGCATAAAATTTGGTGTGCCTCAATTCAGTTTTGGATAAATCAGGATGCGACGCTGACCGAATTATTGGCCTTTTTGGATTATTGATTAGTTGTTAAGTCTATGAAATTCAAATGACCACTATCTGGAGTATTATGCAGTTAGAATAAAATATAAGGTCAGCAGCGAAATGCTGTTCCAATTCATCTAAAAGGATTCCATTTCGCTAAGTGCAAACGGTTGAAGGCCGGCGCACAATGCATAAAGTGTCACGCACATTTGATCCGGTTGTTATACGTTCCTGCAAAATAAAAGCTCAATCTATTGTCTAACTATCAAATTTGCATCAACGCTTCGCAAACGAAACAAATGTGCGTGAGCTTTAAGTAAGATTTGACAAATTAGCTGGATATTCAAATTATTTTGCAGTATCATTTAAGGAGAGACCCAGGAAGAGTTGGAGATAAGTGGAAATAGGTTGTGGATACCAACGCTATTCGCAGTTCCATGTATATAGGAAATCCTTAGGACATAGTAATACGAATAGATATTCTCTCTTTTTTACACAAAATTTAAAAAATCAGCGATGTTATCAGTTATCAAGTTTTGGGTTTTTACTCAATACTCCTTAGCGACTAGACTACCATACGTCTCCATTGATACATAGCTAACATAAATCAAAAAAGACAAGTAGAGTATTATCATCATATTTCTCCTAAGAAGCATTTTTAATTACCTTTCATTTTATATTTTGATCTTTGGAATCGGCCGTGCGGTTCAAAAATTGACTTAAAAAAAACCGTTTTTGAAGAAAAAAAAATCCATTGGTAATCTTGGTCAGGATTACTAGTTTATGCTAAGTGCTCATAATTATTATACAAATAATGCTTATGCTCATAGATTCTCATACAAGTGTATCCGTGGCATAAGTAAATCATCTCAGCAATCCACGAAAAACCCGCATGGAAAATCCGGAAAACCTTTGCCAGGGTGAAACATTTTTTCTTATAATTTTTTATGCTTGAATAAGGTACACCGGGGTAAGTTGAAAAGAAAGGCGTAACTATTAGCAGAAGTGTGATATCACTGTGATTGAACAGAGTAGTTCCAGGCCAAATAGCAAAAAAATGATTTTCAGACTCGACCTTCTCCGATTTGCATAAAACTTTATATAAATAGTTGCCTTGTATGGTAAATCATTCACATTTCAGCTGAAATTAAGCCATTTTGAATCATGCAAAAAGTTTCAAAATGGCGTATTTAAAATATTTCAATAAATCCACGAAAACGCCACAACAAATCGAAATGACATCTGAGACAATGTTGTAGGAAGAAATAAATGCTTTTCAGAAAAAAATATAAATGGTACAAAAATTAACGAAATTTTTGGTAAAAAATCTAAAAAGTGTTAAAAACATTAATAACAGAAATGACCCTCTTTAATATTTTCAAACCATTTTTATTAAAAAGCATACTCAAAGTTCTATTTTTTGTGAAATTTTCAAGTTGGACACTTAAAAATTGACAAAAATCATGGAAAAACTTTAAAACTTTTTGTTTATACAACTTTTTGCAAGTTTTCTCACAGAAAACAATTTATTAGGTCCAAAGAATTAAATTGTGTTCAACTATATACCAAAAAATCGTCTAAACAAAAAGCTAAAATATTTGATCAACAGTTGTTGTTTTATGATTTTTATCAATTTTTAAGTGTCCAACATGAAAATTTCACAAAAAATAGAATTTTTCATAATGGACACTTAAAAATTGATAAATATCATAGAACAAGAACTTCTAGTCAAATGTTTTAACTTTTTGTTAAAACGATTTGTTGGTATGTTGTTGCACACAATTTGATTGCTTAGACCTAATAAATTGTTTTCTGTGAAAAAACTTACAAAAACTAATACATATAAACAACAAGTCTTAAATTTATGCCATGATTTTTGTCAATTTTTAAGTGTTCAACTTGAAAATTTCACAATACAAAAGAACTTTGAGTATGCTTTTTAATAAAAATGGTTCAAAAATATTGAAGAGGGTCATTTTCTGTTATTAAAGTTTTTAACACTTTTATGGATTTGTACCAAAAGTTACATTAATTTGGTGAATCTTTTATATTTTTTCTGAAAAGCATTATTTTTCCTACAATTTTGTCTCAGACGTCATTTTGATTGGAAATAACGATTTCGTGTTATGGTTTATTGCAAAGTTTTGAATACGCCATTTTGAAGTTTTTTTACAAGATTCAAAATCGCCAAATTCAAGCTCAAATGTACATGATTGACCATAACAAACAATTATGAAAAGTTTCATTCAAATCGGAGAAGGTCGCGTCTGATCGATTCGTCATTTGGCGTGGAACTACGCAGTGTAATAAGCACCTATATGCATTTTTTTTTACTGTTAAAACAAGTAGTTGGAAGTAGTTATCTTCCCCAAAAAGATGAATTTTGTATAATTTAATCCAGTGATGTACATATGAAGGCCAGTTAGAGTGATTGCACAAAAAATTTCGGTCACACTAATTTTCCGAAATATTTAAAGCATTTCAACTTGCCCCATATTTTTGCACCCCATAGGATAAAATGAAATGAGTACAGGAGCATGTTAAAATGGATGATGATTGTCACAATCTCATTACAAAAAAACAGTGCAGTTGGTTGGAGGACAAACCAGAAATAGTAGTGATAGATGACGAGTAATTGATTGTTGCTCTATCCGATCATTTAAAATGTTTTTCATTGTTACAAATTATTATAACGCATAAATGTATTATGCATTTACAGACAGACTGGGGTCAACTTATTGTAGTAACACTAAATATGTTCATATTGCTAATAAATTACATTTATATTGCGAGTAGTTGTCAACAATTGAAAGTATTTTGTTAAATGTTTATTTCATTGTACTACACTACCAACCGTACACTACAGTACAGAAACTTCGTAAAAAAACCCGGAAGCTTTTCAATAGGGCTAAACGAACACAACAGTGGGAACAATATAAGAAATCCCTCACCACTTATAATAAGGAAATATGGAGATCAAAGAGGATACACTGGAGGCATACATGTGAGAACATTGAAAATACTCCAGCAACTGCTAGGTTGCAGAAAATACTCGCTAAAGATCATTCCAATGGTCTGAGCACTTTGAAAAAAGAGGATGGCTCTTTTACTACTTTTACAAATGAAACGTTAGAGTTGATGATGAGAACGCATTTTCTATGTTCTATTATTAATTCAAACGAAGACCAAAACGTAACGACAACAGCAATTGGTATCATTTGTACAATTATCATCAATTATCACAATTGTATCATGGTACAATTAGAAGCCGAAAAGTGTGCTCTAAGGATTACAAGGTCAGTGAAACTCTTTGAAGGAGACCTTAGACGAGATCTTAGGATTCTAAAAACTGTTAGTATCAACTCTCTACACACTTAGAATTTTTTACAGAAATCTGTAAAATTTTACCGAAATCTCAACAGCTGAACGTTCGGTAAACAGTTTCGCAAATTTTCTGTAATTTTTCACAAATATCTGTGAACTTTTCACAGATATCTGTAAATAATTACAGAAAATCTGTAAAATTGTTTACCGAACGTTCAGCTGTTGAGATTTCGGTAAAATTTTACAGAAATCTGTAAAATAATCTTAGTGTGTAGTAAGGAACAACGAAGACTGGATGGAGAAAAGATACAATTTCAATCGACTTTTTCAAGTAGTTGACCATGGGCGGTAATTCATGGCAATTTGGTGGCCCGGTTCTTTGTCCAGGATCGATTTTCTTTATACAGATGGTTCAAGATTGAACAATCAAGTGGGAGCAGGAGTAACTGGCCCAGGGATAGAAATATCGGTTCCTATGGGCAGATGGCCAAGCCATGTTCCAAGCTAAAATCCATGCAATTTTAGAGTGTTCCGTTATATGTTTGCGTAGAAACTGTAAGAGTTCAAATATATGCGTCATGTCCGACAGTCAAGCTGCTCTAAATGCTTTAAAGTCGGCGACATGTACATCAAAGCTTGTCTGGGAGTGTGTTCAATCACTTCAAAAATTGTCTTGTCATAATCAAGTCAACTTATAGTGGGTTCCTGGTCATTGCGGGATTGAGGGAAATGAAAGATCCGATGCACTAGCAAGACTCGGATCTTCTCATAAGTTCATCGAGCCAGAGCCCTTTTGTGGCTTATCGGCTGCATCTTTTAGAATGGGGCTAAAAGCGTGGGAATCTTCAAAAGTGGAGGAAAACTGGAAGAACACTTCTATTACTAGGCATTCGAAGCAATTCATTAATCCAAACATTTATGTGACCCACAAAATCCTGGAACTTTCTAAGAAAAGATCTTAGTATATATGCAGGTCTTACAACAGGTCATTGTCCGAGCCGTTATCACTTGAAGCTGATTGGTAAACTTCAAGATGATGTATATCACTTCTGTGGCATAGAAAAGGAAGGCTCGGAACATTTGCTATGCCACTGTCCGGCAATTTTCAATAAAAGGTGTCAGTTCTTCGACAAGGGGCTGATAAAACCCTTTGACATTTGGAGAACAACTCCCAGTACAGCAGTGCACTTTATTCGAAGTATAATGGCGTGCTGGGATAATGCTATTGGTCAAGCGATGGCGGCATATTTATATAGCTAAAAAAAAATGGGGAATATATCACAATAGATCAGAAAAATTGTTGCAGTGATGGAAATACCCGACAAGGAAAAAAAATAAACCGTACACTTTGGGAGATACTTTTAATCCCGCCAGGCCGCCAGGGGTTTATAATATCCACAAAGGGTAATTTATACATGAGTAAACGTGTTTTACATCATCGTTCAACTGCTGTATAATAAGTGTTTCAACTAACCCCACTATATGGGGTAACATGAAATAATACACACTTTTATCATAGAGGTAACTCTAAGACCAGTAGGTCCCGAAGAAATGTGCTCAACTTTTTGGCTCAGCTCTGGTACTATCTTCGGTCCCAAGCTAATCGATTCACCCCTCGAAACATAGGAAAATCCACTAACCCCTCATTTTATCTGTCAAACTTTCATAGCGAATCAAAACAAACATTGCGTAGTACTAGAATTTCGACTAGAATGGGGTACGTTAATCGTTTGCTTGGGACCAATAGGCTAGTCAAGTAGTGAGCCAATTTAAAATCGTTAGTTTCGTATTGATTGTTGCTATTATTGTATGCTTAACAAATATGCTTCTGTGGTCTTATGTGTAATTTTATATTTTTTATAATGGAAAACTCTTTCATGAAACTGTTGGTGTAAAAACATCTGGTGTCTCTAAATTAATTACTGTTCCAGAGAGCCTTAAAGTTCAAGTTTCAAAATACAGTTTCAACTTGCCCCGGTGTACATTACTTCTTATCTTTTACTGGTGCAAATTTCGGACTGGGTATCTTTTACCGTTTTAAAGTAATTATCGGAAAAATGAATGGACGATTATGGGCCATTTTAAGAAAATCATTAAACAAGAAAATGATAGTTTTCTTAGAGAATTTATGGCCGGTCACCACTGAAAGATAAGAAGTATTCAAGGATGTATTAAGCCATAAGAAAATTTTCATAAACCTGGCAAAGGTTTTTCCTGATTTTTCTTTCGATTTTCCTCCACTGTGATAAATGCCGTTGAAAACATTTTTCAGATAAATAGATTGCTATTTGAATGTAATTTATGAGATAATTTTCTTATCATTTCTCTGTACAACGTCATTTCTACAATGAGTTATAAATTATCAAAGTACGAGGTTTTCAGTTTTTTAGGGTGACTCCAAACTTGTGAGCGATGACATAATTAACTATTTTAATTATTTAAAATATTTTCAAAATAAAAAAAAAATCATGAACGGTGCTTGATGGGTATACAATAAGGGTGCTACTACCACTTTAATTTCAAAATTTGGCCAACCAAATTCTGAGAAAATCAGTCATGATTGTTCAATTTGAATTTGGGAAAATGTAACTTTAGGTGAAGTTTTATTTTACAAAACTTATGGATCCAAATACTTACGAAGTAAATTTAATTCAATATCTTTCAAATTTCACACAGAAAATGGAAATTTTACGTTAAATGGTATGTTGTCTCGGGGGTGCCCCCAATTTTTTTATCGGGAGTGTTAATGATTTCCCATAGTGAACAATTTGCAAAGTTTCACGGTAATCTGAAAGGGTCGAGTCTGAAATTCCGATTTTAGCTCATTGGTCTGGATTTGCCCAAACGACAATCGGTATCGATTATTTTTTTAATGTTTACCTTTTTCCAGGACGCGTGTGCACTGTATATGGCCTATACTTTGCATCAAAGAGCAATGTGGCAGCTCACATTAAAAACTTCCACAAACTGACTGGCAGTCAATTCAAGGCACGGCCACTTAAAATATTGAAGCAGTGATCGGAGGAAGTGCTTTGTGTGGTTGACGGCCCAGCAGATGTCATGGAAGTTGTCTGGCTGGATAACGTTTCTGTTGAGTTGCCTCCTGATGAGATGTTGTTCAATAATTCAGACATGGAGTTCCCGGTGATTGACAATTTCAACGTTTGGTGTTGAGCAACCTTTTGAAGACTATATGGAGAGTCACTATTAAGGTTTTTTATTGTTTTTATTTTTTTTATTTTTCCTTACTTCTTACTTTACTCTTGAGTTTTTTTTTCTTAGTTATATCTACGTATACAAATAAAAATTTGAATTTGTTGTTTTTCAGAAGAATTCTATTTTTTTGGTTTTCAGCGTATTTAGGAGCATTGGAAAAAAACCACGTAGACAGGTAGGGGGGGGGGGAGTTGCTAAATATCTACGGTTGTCTACGAGGGGGGAGGGGGGGTGTTGGAAATAGAGAAAAATCTGTCTACGTAGTTTATGGACAGCCCCAAATGCACTCTGTCAACACTCAACATATGTCGCATTCTCCTATCGTGCCGCAATTATGAGACACCGCAGTCGCTTCGGTCGATCGTTCGGTCTCGTTGTTGCCGCCGCCGGTTTCCGCGTCCTTTCTCGCACCGTCCGGTACAGTCTCACCTCCCTCCAATGCCTGTCCAACAACCTCATCTAATGTTGTAAGTGATTCCACAGTGATGTTGTTCACAGCACTTGTCAAGATCCGGGACAACCGTGGACAATACCAACTCGCTCGTGCACTCTTGGACAGCGGGTCACAATCAAGTTTCGTGTCCGAAGCGTTATGCCAACGGCTTGCGTTAAATCGCAGAAAAGTGAACGTGCCGGTGAGTGGCATCGGACAAGCTCTAGTAAACGTTCGCTATATAGTGACAGTACAATTCTCCTCTCGTTTCGGATCACATGATCATAATTTAGAATGCTTGGTGCTACCCAAGTTAACCGTTTGTCTACCAACAAAGACGGTTGATATTAGCACCTGGAAGATCCCTAAGCATCTACCGTTGGCAGATCCTCAATTCAACGTGAGTCACGGCATTGACCTCATCGTTGGTGCCGAGCTGTTCTCGATCCTACTGCAAGCAGAGCAAATTTCGTTCAATGACCACCTCCCGGTTCTACAGAAAACCAGCCTTGGATACATCTTTTCTGGCAAAGTTCCTACGAGCACACCCGCTCAAATTACGTGTCTGGTGTCTACTCTTGACAGCCTAGACGCTCAAGTGAAGAGATTCTGGGAAGTGGAAGACTTCGACCACGGCAAGACTTTCACGGCCGAAGAACAACGATGTGAAACTCACTTTGCCAAAACTCACACCCGCAACGCTGAGGGACACTATGTGGTCCGTCTACCAGTTCGCCAAGAGATGTTACCTCTCATCGGGGAGACATGGCCAATGGCCGCTCGACGATTCACCGCTGTGGAGAAACGCTTTCGGACCGATGATGCTCTTCGTACAAGCTACGTGCAGTTCATGGACGAGTACCAACAACTCGGCCATATGGAGGAGGTGAAGACGCGCGTCGCGTTGCCCCAGTTTTTCTTGCCCCATCACGCAATTCATCGTCCCGATTCGTCTACAACCAAGATAAGAGTCGTGTTCTATGGCTCGGCCAAAAGCAGCAATCAGCTCTCCTTGAACGACCTTCTGTTAACAGGACCAACAGTTCAGCCTTCAATGTTGTGCATCGTCATCAACTCTCGTTTCCACCGATTTGTCATGAAAGCAGACGTGGAGAAAATGTATCGTCAGGCTTTGGTTCATCCGGACGATCGACTACTACAGCAAGTTGCTTGGCGCAGAAAGGAGTCAGAGCCACTGAAAACCTACTGTTTGAACACCGTCACCTACGGCACATCTTGTGCTCCATATCTGGCAACCTGGGTCCTAAATCAGTTAGCTGACGATGAAGGGCATGACTTTCCACTGGCTGCCTCCATTGTCAAGAAGGACTTTTATGTTGATGATGTCTTGACCGGAGCCGACAGCATCGAAACACTAGTCGACACAAGCACCCAACTGGACGGCCTCCTAAAGAGAGGTGGTTTCAATCTGCGCAAGTGGAGCGCGAACCATCCTAGTATCCTGGAACACTTCCCAGACGACCTCAAGGAGAATCAACCGTCTCTAGAGCTTGATCGCACCTCATCCATCAAAACACTTGGTCTCTTATGGTCCCCGGAAAACGACGATTTTGCGTTCAAAGTTCCTGATCTTCCACAACTACAACGAGTTACAAAACGCATTGTCCTGTCGGAGATGTCGCAGCTTTTCGACCCTTTGGGTCTCATCGGTCCAGTAGTCGCCAGTGCGAAGATGTTCGTTCAGCGGCTATGGCAGGAGCAACTGAATTGGGACGATGGACTTCCGGAGACTCTTCAATCTTGGTGGCTGTCCTTTCGAGAATCGGTTGGTGTCATCCGAGATCTTCGTATACCACGATGGGTATTCAGAGATGATGCAGTAAGGTACGAGCTGCACTGCTTTGTCGACGCTTCTTCGAAAGGATACGGAGCATGTATCTACGTAGTATCGGCAGGGCCGACTGCCACGCGAACAAGCAATCTCCTCATAGCGAAATCCCGGGTTTCGGCACCAAATAATGTAGTGGATCTTGCCGAGTTTGGTGGCCAACGACTAAACCGGCGAACGGAACAGAAGACAAATCGGTGGTCTGGGTGTAATAGACACTTTTCGGGCAGTCGATGAAAAAATGCGTGTGGTTTGCTTGATGTACTTTTCAATTGTTCAACTGTGTTTAATTTCAAATGCAAAGAATTCTAATTACATGATCAAGTGAGTATCAAGATCCGCAACACCATTCCTAAAATTACTGATTTTGTGTGTTTTTGTTGGATCCAACTGTGTTTTCATAAACTTACGAGTATCTTCGCAAGCTTGTTTGGACTCTTTTGGTTTAATCACAATGACCGGATGAGTTTTACGATTATCCGGTTTGTTACTGTTATACCGCGGATACACTAGTATGACAAACTATGAACATGAGCATTATTTGTATAATAAATTATGAGCACATCCATGGTCACTCTTGTATAGTTTTTTGTGTAGTTGTTGTATAGTGCTCATAATTATTATACAAATAATGCTCATGCTCATAGTTTATTATCCAAGTGTTTTTATAACATTCGCAAAACTTGCTTATTCTTGAAAAACATCATTATCACTACTACGTAAACGTATACTTCCATTACACTCCAATGAACCCTGGTATTTTTACGATAATGTATATTAAGCTGAACATTGCATTACGTCCCAAGTAACATTGCTCGATTCTCTTCATCGAATTTCTCTTTCTTAATAACTTGGGTATAGAACCATTTCTTGTCATGTTTGTCGTTTTAGAAGATAGATAATAGCTTCTTTCATCGATCTATGAGCTGAAATAGCTGGGAATGTCTCAACATGGCCGTGAGGATGCAAAGAGAAAGTTGACGAAGAGAATCTGTCAATGTTACTTAGGACCTAATGCAATGTTCAGCTTGATATGTTGACGATGCGCATAGTGAATACCTCTACTATTTTGGAATTTCCTATTTTTGCGCATGGTATTTTGGTCCAATTCTGACTGAATTGTCCTAGATCCACTGCACTGATCGTTCTTTACAGGTAATTTGTTTTCCACATTGTTTTTTAAAAATGAACTATTCATACTCTCCAATTTCTCACAAATGGGGAAAAATATTAAAAGTATATAACCCGAATTGTAAGAGATGTGGTCAAATATGTGTATTCACGTACCATGATTTCCTCGAAACTATGGAGACTTCGCTTGACAACCTGACTTCTATTCAAGCTGAACATTCCATTAGGTCCTAAGTAACATTGACAGATTCTCTTCGTCGACTTTCTCTTCGCATCCCCACGGTCATGTAAAGACATTCCCAGGTATATTCAGCACATAAATCGATAAAAGAAGCTTTTATCTAGCATCCAATACGACAAACACATCAAGAAACGGTTCTGTGAATAAGTTATTAATGAAAGAGAAAGTTGACGAAGAGAATCGATCAATGTTACTTACGACCTAATGCAAAGTTCAGCTTGTATTCTATTCTAACGAACAGGTATTATCCACCCAGCAATATTTGAGATAATTCTATGAAATCAAAAGGAATCTTACAGATGTTTTGCGTTTCACATTGCGACCACGGTGTGCTGTTCAATGGTAGTGTACTTAGAAGTGAAATAACCGTGTGATTAAATCACGAAAACTGTGCAACATATTAACTGCAGTAATCTTCCTTCGGATCAAGCTACAACATGTATCAGAAATGATGTGTCTGGTTTGTATTTAATGAACGAAACACTGCACCGTTCCGACACAAGTGAAATACGCCCAGGGGTTTTTCGATTCCCACGATCAACCGACACCACCATCGCCTATCTTACTTCCCCCGCACCGAGCAATACTATACTGACACTTGCCGTGGTTGGGCGCGTTGACAAGGCATTAGCCGCATACAAGTAGGTACAAGTGAACCCGCGCTCCCCAACAATGTCAACACTCGTCAGTTTGTGTTTTTACTACTCCCAATCCCAAGATGCCCAGCGCTCAAGACAAGACCAGAGCTATCACACGCATCTAGAACGCAAGAAAACGATCCTAATAATCATTAAATGTTAAAAGCGAAAGTAACTCACCATATTGTACGCCGCGAAAGTTGGCGATGTCGCGAGGGAGGGGAGATTTTTAATGATCACAATTCTCAAGCAATCGTCACGAGATATCTTCCTCTCTTGGGTGAGAAATGCGTCCGTCACAAAAAGAAAGGGGTGACACTTCGATACTGCCTCACTGCTAGTTGTCAAGTCAAGTATCCTACTTTGATCTCGTTGCCAGAACGCCAGTGATCGTGTGAAAGTGAAAATTGTTTCAATTTTTCCGGCTTCCTTTGATCTGTTCGGAAACACACCCGGAACAATGTGTCTGCCGGTACTTGCCAGAAGGGTGGCAGGAATCAAAGAGCAATGTTCCCCTGCGCTCGTCATAATCGATTCAGTTGGATTGTAGGCGTATTCCCAAAAACCGTTGCAACTGCTGATTGACAGCTATCGATTGCTGGCTGTTTTCACCATTCAGGAAACACCTGCACCAGAGGAAACCAATACCGATGTAGGGTTCGCTTTGCGTTTGCTAGGGGGTGGAGTTATCGTGTTCACACGGTTGAAGGTAAACCATATTTTAACACGCTGCTGTTCTCTGTCGTTTACGCTCGTTTCCAGTTGTGTGGTGTCTGGAAAATCCGGTTTGCCGGGAAGGTGTGTGTGCAAACAGGTGAGAAAACGTTGGACACAGGTGTATTAGTGGTTACCGACTGCGTTGATTGGCTGTTGCTTTGCTTATGTACGAGCGGACAAGGAATGAGGAAAAACACATTCGAAGAGATACAATTTGTTTGTGTTTTTTTTTACTCGAAGCCATAACCGAACAGAGGGCAGCTACTGCAGGAACCGGCGATGAGAATAAGCCAAACCTCTCAAATTACATCATCACGGTTAACACGGCCATCACTCGAGCTGAGAGCACACATGAACCCGGCATTTAACTACGACTTCTTAATGATACACTGCCATTCATCAACGTTTAAACTCATCAACTGTCATAAAATTTTCATTTCATATTTTCCTCCTCGCCCTGTTCCTGTTTGGATGTTGTTTTTATTTCACTTTTAGAGCCCACCCCTCATCCTCCGTGTTCCGACAGTCGTCGTCATCGTCGTCGCAGTCGGGTCCGGTGCAAATGAGCATATGTAGACACAAGGAAATTTAGATCTCTCAACAACCAGACGATATGAAACACTTAATCCCTTGGAACAATAACAAATGAGAGAGATCAGACAGCCCAGGGTTTGGAGAATTAGATTGTTGTTTCTACTGTACCAGGACTTTGCTGGGACAAACACATGGAACTGGATGCATGCTGGATAGAGTCAATCATATTTCATCATTTTTCTGTGTGCCCGACATACCTCTATCATTCGTTTGGTATTTTTCAGGAGACGATGTATTAGATTTGAAAAATAAGAGATTTTACATTTGTCAATATTCTATAAATCTCACAGCGATCACTAATTTTAAATCTTCCCATTATGTGATGCATCATTACATGTGTTGTCAAAATTTAAACGCGAGGTAATTATGTTTGATTAGTAATATAGTCAACAAATTATTAACTAGACCATTTGCATGCATTCAAGACACTTTAGGAAAAGAAGAAAATGTGAATGCTTCTTGAGTCTCTAAATCTTCAAATGAAACTAAGTCGAAATGACATCATAGAAGATACAGCCAAATACCGGCTGAAGGAGATTTTTGGAATGATGCGCTCTGCATTGTCCGATCCGGCTAATCGAAGCAAATCTGCTGCACCGTATGAAAAATTCATGTGAATTTCTGCGCACACGTTGTAAACGCTCACCCAACCGGGGGATTTACGATTTGCTTACAATTATAAGGGATTCTAGTGGAGACTGCATGAACGGAGGATGAGATGTACACACAAAAATATTGAAATCTAAATAGCATAAAAGCTACACTAAATCGCAACGCTCCTTACCGACGCATGACCAGGTATAAAGAGAGGTAATATGCACTTAGTATGAAAATGGTTATGGTTATTACATTCGACCCCACCATAAATAGTTGCAGTTTTGCATGAACTAAACAGCGAAACTTAACGCTTTCAATTTGACCCCAAGGAACTTTGAAAGGCTGTAACTTTTTTATTTGTCGATGGATTTTTCTAATTCATTCATGACTAGGTGCGTCCACCAGAGTTCTGTAATATTAGATGAAGTCTGCTCCAAAAAAAACTTGAAAACAATAGAAATTGAAATACTTACACACTTAATCTAGCTAGGTAAAATCTCCAACAGCCAATTACTTTTGCTGATATCTCTGCAAAATATCTGTTTGTTAGATGATATCTACACTACACACATCTACACATCTAATGTTATTTGTTAGCTGAATCTCGGCAATTGTTTTACTGAATCTCAGCAAAATAAATTTCAGAACTGCTCGGCTGTTGGAATCTCGGCGAAATTTTTTTTAGTGTGTACGTTGTATGTACCCTGAGGTCAATTTGACCCTAAATTCAAATTGCCGTATCTTGACGAAATGTCAATGGATTTCTGAAATTTCTAATGATGACTTTTTAGAGGGGCGGTTCTATCATAGGGAGGAGTGATTGTGAAAATATACCCATAAAGAGGCATGGTGTAAGAGATGTTAATATCAGGAGGTCTTCCTCCTGCAAAGATATTAAAACTATGGACAGTACCTTAGTAGGCGGAAATCATCGAGAGTGATGCTCGAAAAAGTGTTATTATTTTATATTAATAATGCCAAAACTGGGTTGCTGAAACAAGAATGTAATCAAACTTTATAAGAGTCATGTGAGCTTTGTGGGCAGGCGCACTCCCATCACCATGTAAACGTTATTTCTGGACCAGAGGAGGAGGAGCCAAGAGTTCATTTGACAGCATGTATATACAGTTTCGTGAGCTGTTTCAGCAAAACCATTTGAAACTTCGGAAGATTTTCAAGATGTTTTCTAGCTCACTTGAAAAATAAAATCGGCTGAGTTCGCAGTACTCAGGACTGTATATGACAGAGTTAACTCACTAGATATCGCTAACACGAAAATGATCAAGATGTGCCATCTTAAATACATATTATGTAACGCTATCTACAGTTCCTGTAAGGGGTGGTCACTCTACACACTTGTTTTGCGCCAACTTTTTTCTCAGTGTACCTCAGTGTGCCGCAGCTGTACCAACAATCAATACGAAACTAACGATTTCAAATTGGCTCACTGCTTGACTAGCCCATTGGTCGTAAGCAAACGATTAACGTACCCCATTCTAGTCAAAATTCTAGTACTACACAAGGTTTGTTTTGATTTGCTATGAAAGTTTGACTGATAAAATGAGGGGCTAGTGGATTTTCCTATGTTTCGAGGGGTGAATCGATTAGCTTGGGACCGAAGATAGGACCAAAGCTGAGCCAAAAAGGTGAGCACGTTTCTTCGGAACCTGCTAGTCTTAGAGTTACCTCTATGGCTGTACCGTCAGTGCCAAGAAGTCATTGAACTGACTTTTGATTGCTTGTGAATAATGCCTTGTTTGGCAACCCGGTATTTTAACAGCTCTTGTTTTTGTTTTGTTTTTCAATGTTTTCAAAAACGACACGGACTCCAGCTGGGACTACACACTGCATGCATGATGTATCCGTCTCCAAGGATGCCTGCAACGGACGAGCTCCGTTGTTACACGATCCTTCCATCTCCGTCGGAAGGTCGACTCAACGAACGTCAATCATTAGTCAACGTCAAACTGATGAAGGACGCACCGCTGACCCGAAACGGACCAGTCAATTTTCCAAGCAGAACTACTTGTTAGAGTCCACCGGGTACACCCTGCCGGACAATTCGATCAGCTTCAAGGTCTACAGCGCTTCCAAGAACAATCGCTTCCCAGACCAGCAAAAATTGCATTCTCCACTTCTTCAATACCTCACCCGTATGCCGTCCGAGGATCTGCTGCTGACTGCATTCACCTCCAAGGACTGCCACCCGTCGCAAGTGCGAATGTTCCCACTGAAATCGGAAAGTTCCTCCTCCGGATTGGTCGAGTTCCCGAGCGTAGCCCTGGCGGTGAACGTCATCATGAAGTGCAACCACAGCACGATCGATCACAAATGCACAAAATTCCCGTTCATTATGAAGTTGTGCTTCTCCTCCAAGAAGATGAACGGTGCGTGGAGCAACGAGAACAAAGGATTTTCCTTTTTCTGTGTAGTCAATGTTATGATTCGTTATTATAATTTCTTATTGTGTTAGTTGGAAGTGCAAAAAGGAAGGATAGTAAAAATTATTTGAACTTTTTGAGATTTTGCCAAGACGGTCCTCCAACATTATATGTTGGAAAATGGAATGGTTGGTGTAGCAGCCACCGCCATGGATGTATTCGAGCAGTTTCTGCTGCTGCTGTTCCTTCTGCTGGGCCGTCTCCTCTAAAATTCGTCCAAAAAGACGGACCAGCAGCAGCATTGGAAGCAGCCGCAGCCGTGGGAGCTGCATCGCTAGTTCGTGTAGCCATGGCCGCAAACCTCGGTCAGGTCAAGATACCGCTGTCAGCTGTTCTTCGTCTGGGAGGAAATGTAGATGGGACTGCCATCACGGGTGTAACGATTTTGAGAATCCATGGCGAGACTTGGTGGAGATTCACGGTTGTTTTGATAATAATTTGGCTAGGAGTGGCAACATCAATAGCAAATTTTGACACATGCACACTGTGCAGGCGCAGAAAAAGTTCAGTGTTGCCAGTAACTTTAAAGATCATAAAAATTTTAAAAATGGGTGCCAGCCGGGAAACAGATGAAAACATCAACAGGATCTGGTCCAGATGGCATTCCCTCATTAGTACTGAAACGTTGCTTAGACACTCTTTCAGAGCCCTTAGCTAAGGTCTTCAACTTGTCAATGACCTCCGGAGTTTTTCCAGAATGTTGGAAGGATTCGTTTGTTTTCCCTGTTCACAAAAAAGGATGCAAGCAGACTGTCGCCAATTACCGCGGAATAGCAGCATTGAGTGCTATCTCCAAACTATTCGAGCTAATTGTCCTGGAAAAGTTGGTTCAAGACTGCTCGTACAGTATTTCTCAGGATCAACACGGCTTCATGCCTAAGCGCTCGACGACGACTAATCTAACTGTTTTTACATCGTTCATTATTCGTGAGATTGAACGTGGCCATCAAGTTGACGCCATATACACCGACCTCTCTGCAGCTTTTGATAGAGTGAACCATGAAATTACCATCTCTAAATATGACAAAATGGGTGTTCATGGGAGTCTACTTACCTGGCTTCGCTCCTATCTGACTGGCAGATCTATGTCTGTTAAGATCGGTGACTACGCTTCTCCATCCTTCATTGTTACATCTGGTGTTCCTCAAGGCAGCCACCTGGGGCCATTGCTTTTCCTGTTGTATATGATCGACGTGAACTTGATCCTCAAATGCCTTAAACTCTCGTACGCCGACGACATGAAGCTCTACTACGTAATAAAAGGGCCTCAAGACGCTCATTTCCTCCACCAAGAGCTTGAAGTCTTTGATGATTGGTGCCGGATAAACAGGATGTCTTTAAATGTGTCCAAGTGCTCGATCATCTCCTTTGGCCGTAAACGGGCGATGCATTTCCACGATTACACCTTAAGAGGAATAAGCTTGAAACGCGAATCGACTGTCAAGGACTTGGGAGTCATGCTCGATTGCAAATTAACGTTCAAGGATCACATTGCTTATGTTGTATCTAAAGCTTCATCGCAGCTAGGATTTTTATTCCGTTTCGCCAAAAGCTTCAAGGACGTGTAGGGGAAACGCTCCTATAGTTGCGGTACGTTAGAAGCGTTAGGTTCCTATAGTTGTGTATGGAGTCTCCATACACAACTATAGGAACCTAACGCTTCTAACGTACCGCAACTATAGGAGCGTTTACCCTATTGCCTAAAGGCTTTATACTATTCCCTGGTTCGACCTATACTGGAATACTCTGCCGTTGTTTGGTCGCCATTCTATCAGAATGCCATCCATAGAATTGAAGCTGTTCAGCGAAAATTTATTCGCTTTGCGTTGCGACACCTTCGTTGGCACGACCCGCGTAACTTGCCGACCTATGAAAGTCGCTGTAACCTCATCGACCTGGAGCTCTTGGAAGGAAGGCGTAATGTGGCGAAGGCTTGTTTCGTTGCGGATCTTCTGCAAGGGAACGTCGACTGCTCCACACTTCTCAGTCTTCTTGACATCAACACTCAACGACGGGACCTCCGGCTGCATGCGTTTTTCAACAACCGGCGTTCGAGGACCAACTATGGCGTACACGAACCAATGTTGAGTATGTGCCGCGTTTTCAATAGTTGTTATTATGTGTTCGATTTTAATGTGTCCCGCGAGAAAAATAAGCGTAGCTTTAAGAGATGTTTGCGTTAATTTTGTGTTTGAAGCAGTTTTGATGTTTAGATATAGAAAATTGTCATTAGGGTAACTATTTTATCTGTTGACAAGTAGAAATAAATAAATAAATATGTTCAAACAACGCCAATGACTGCACCCGGGTGTGCCCAAGTTTGATTTTGGCACACTGTGTAGAGTGACCAACCCCTTGAGTTCCTGCTAATATGGATGGTTCCCTTCTTGAGCAAAGTTGTTCAGAAGGGCAAGACTTATCTCAGAATTCACTCACCAGGAGGCGCTAGTGTGACAACAACTTATCATCTTGACTAAATGGTGTCCCTAGTCAAATCGCATCACGGAAAAAAAACGATGTAGAAAATTACCCATTGGGTATTTTCTCTTGAAAATTTGGGTAGAAGTAGTGTAGAGTGTATTGTTTACACTGTATTTTATCACTGTCAGTTTTTTGAAAGTTGGGAAAAATTTCGTCATCCGAAAAGCAACGTCGCGAATTGATTTTACGCAAGCATCTGGAAAATCCTCAATTCTCTCATCGGAACATCGGAAAACAACTCGGAATTGTGCAGTCAACGGTGAGTCGTGAGATTAAACGTTACTATGAAACTCTGAGCATCGAACGGAAGGAGAAATGCGGTCAGAATGGATGTTCTATTAGTGATCAGGATCACAAGCGTGTCGTGAAAGCGTTTAAGCGGAATCCAAGTTTTTCGTTCAGAGAGTCAAGGACCGGGAGGGACTGCAAACGTACAAAGTGCAGAAGGCTCCAAATCGTGACGAATGGCAAAATACGGTGGGAAAGTCATGGATCTGGAAACTGTACACCCAGATGCTGACGAAGCCTCATTGTCTCATCATGGATGATGAGACTTACGTCAAGGCGGACTTCTGGCAGCTCCCGGGGCTACTGTTCTTCACCGCCCAGCACAAGTTTGGTGTTTGATGTTCCGGAAGAAGTAAGGAAGCAGAAACTTTCAAAGTTTGCCAAGAAATACATGATTTGGCAAGCGATCTGCTCATGTGGCAAACGGAGTGCGCCGTTCGTGACTACCAGGACTGTAAACGGGGAGATCTACCTCAAGGAGTGTTTACAGAAGCGCCTGCTTCCTCTGTTGAAGCAACACGAGGGCCGTACGATCTTCTGGCTGGATCTAGCTTCGTGCCACTATTCAAATGTTGTCCTGGAGTAGTACGAAGCCAACGGGGTCACTTTCGTACCCGAGGACATGAACCCCCCTCCCAACGCACCGGAAGTATCCCAAGGAGGTCAAAAGGAGGTTTCTCTGCTGTTTAAATACTTGACAGAGTTTGACGTGTGGGCATTCTTTTTCGACTAGCTCGACAGGGGGCTTTTCGAAGGATTTTTTAACTAGCATTTTCAGTCAGTCAGAAGCTAATAAAGAGCGTTGTTAATCAGTATTGCCTATTTATAGATGTAATATTTCTTCGGCTCTTTGATCTAATTGCATTGGATTGATTACGGAAATTATGTTAATTGAATGGAATTTAATGCAAATTACTCGAAGATTTGATGATTACATTGAATAGATGTAAAACTACTATTTTGTCTGTGGTATGTTGAAATATTGTTAACTGTGCTTTTAATGAGTCAACTTATGATTACATCACGTAACAACTGTTGATGCATAAAGGGCGAACACGAAATTATTGCGACACCGAAAATGTCATGCCAATTTTCTGATAATGTTTAGAATCAAACCAAAATTTTAGGGTAGTTTTATACATATATTTACTTCAAAAATCAAAAGAAAAGTTAATCGATGGAGCCTTGAGTGTAAAATTGAACGCATT
Organism: Ochlerotatus camptorhynchus; assembly: GCF_037179485.1. Taxonomy (NCBI): domain Eukaryota; kingdom Metazoa; phylum Arthropoda; class Insecta; order Diptera; family Culicidae; genus Ochlerotatus; species Ochlerotatus camptorhynchus. The sequence continues at coordinate 970,112 of NW_027041105.1, forward strand.
TTCGCTTGATGCCCTCCATCAAAGTCTTTACAGTGTCATCCGGTACCAGTTTCTCAGTTTTTTTTTCTCCATTTTCTTAACATGTCCTTCTCGTCTTTGACTGTCTTCTTGCTCTTCCGAAGTTCCCGCTTCATTATTGCCCAGTACTGCTCCACCGGGCGCAGCTCCGGACAGTTTGGCGGATTCATGTCCTTTGGAACAAAATGGACAGAATTGGCCTCATACCACTCCAGGACACTGGCATGATGCCAAATCTGGCCAAAATAGCGGAGCTTCGTCGTGCTGCTGCAAGAACGGCAAAAGGCGCTTCTCGAGGCACTCAGATTTGTAGATCTCGCCATTTACTGTGCCCTTTGTCACGAAAGGATCACTCCTCAGTCCGCAAGAGCAGATGGCCTGCCAAATGAGATATTTGGAGGCGAACTTCGACATTTTCTTCTTCTTAAATTTGTCGTCCACATCGAACTTGCTCTTGTCGGTGAAAAACTCCAACCCCGGAATTTGCTTAAAATCGGCTTTTATATACGTTTCGTCGTCCATCACACAGCAGCCATATTTTGTCAGCATCTTCTCGTAGAGCTTCCGTGCCTGAGTTTTAGCCGTCGATTGTTGCCGCTCATCGCGGTTTGGGAAGTTCTGTACCTTGTATGTATGTAGTCCAGCTCTCTTCTTTACATTCTGGACGTAGCTCTGCGACATGCCGATCTTTTTAGCCAAATCACGGCTTGAGACGTTGGGATTTGCTTAAATCATCCGCTTCACCTTTCCCTCCATCTTTTTGTTCTCCGGTCCCGGTTTTCTTCCTTTGCCGTGGTCCAACGTCAACCGCTTCTGGAACCGCTTCACACTCTGGAGACGGTTGAATGGTCAATGTTCAACATTTTTCCCAACTGCCGGTGCGACAGGTCAGGAAATTCCAGGTGTTTGGAAAGAATTTGTTCTCTCAACTCGCGTTGGTTCACCTCCATTTTCGTTGAATCGAAAAACACGACTTCGAGTTTGACAGCATGTACACAATACACATCAATGAGAAAGTGTGCAAAATTTGGTTGATTTTTACCCAATGGTAAAAAAGTTATGTTAAGTTATACACATAGAATTATAAAACACGTTAGAATTATTTTAAAATAATTGACTAACCCCTTGATCGCCCTTCTCATTTTACAGCTAGTATAATCAATTTGACAGATCGATGTGCTTCGGTACCACTTAAAACCACTGAAATGGGGTCCATTTTTGAAGATCGAGTTCCACATATGTTATGTGGCTGTATGCAACACACCTATTTCACTGACCAGGCATATTTTATATATGATTCTAATGAGTGAGTCATTTAATGTTTTAACTTTGAGTTTTCTCGTGCAATTGCTTAATTTTTGTTACACTATCAAATGCTCAACTTTAAATTCGAATAAAATGAAGTTGAATGAACATAATTTAAAATTTCGTATTTATTTTGATTATACATATTTTACTGACCAGCAATGTATGTTACACTCACAACATTCACTGCGTACGTACTACACAGTTTATTTCTAAATGATATCAATCATCACACTAAATGACTATTATAGGTGAAATGTTATAACAAGATAGCTTATGTAACGTAATATCAACTCTAGACTGAACTTGGCTTAGTTTGCCCCAACTTTCCTATGATCCGTTATATTTGAAACATTTTTGTGCCATTTTGAAAAATGAATCGATTAATAAGATCGATTCAAAAAGATCGATTCAAAATTATTGATTAAATCAGTGAATCGATTATTTTCAAATAATGAATCGATTCACTAAGATCGATTTTTGCCTCAAGATCGCCCAATGCTACTTTAAACCCCGAGCTTGAAAACCTTCTTAACGAACGGCTGACCTAGAGCAAATATTATAAATTAACAATATGGTTCACTTCCAGAATTCCCATATATTTCTAAAACGACGCATAAGTAATACCATAGAGGAAACTCTAAGACCACTGGGTCCCGAAGAAAATCATTATTATTTTTGGCTCACTCAGTACCAGAACAACGGTCCCAAGCAGTCCCAAGCTATTTCACTCACCCCTGCATGTTCTGCATGAATCCACACACCCCTGATGTTATCTGTCAAACTTTCATAGCGAATCAAAACAAACATAGTGTAGTAATAGAATTTCAACTAGAATAGGGTACGTTAATCGTTTGCTTGGGACCAATAGGCTACTAAAGTGGTGAGCCAATTTAAAATCGTTAGTTTCGTATTGATTGTTGGTAATACCCTCTCCCGGTGAGAAAGGTGACTAAAAACATTCGTGGCCTTATTATTTAAGCGTGTAATCAATTCATACGTTTAGTCAAATAAAAGGTGTGGCAAACAGTATTAGCTTTCTCATGCATGTTACACGCCTACCCTGATGTCATGACATTGTACTACGTTCAGACTATAGTTGATATTAATAACGTAATAGCGTTATCAAAAGTGCCTAAATAACGTGATATCCGCTAAAGTTTGAATGTACAATAAGCTTAGAGGTAATCCAAACAAATAAAAGAAAATGCAGATTATATCTGCCATCCCTCTTTACATACCACATTGGCAACTGACAGGAGGAAAATTCTCAACACGTTATTAATCGTTAACCCAATTTTGGGTAATAGATTAACAAACACGGTAAGAAAAAAACACTCAAAAACACTTGAATTTCAAAAAAAGCTCAAAAACCAAAAAAATAAAAATGAATTTGATTTTAAGTTAAAAGTACTCAACCGTCATGTTTTCAACATTGGAAAATTTTAACTTTTTTTTTTGATGAAAATCATAGCAACCTGCACTGCCTTTGATACTGTCATTTTTGTGTGCTTCATCGCCTTCGTTCGTGCTCCATTTTTGGCGTTGACGGCACCGTCGAAAAATGGTCTCTGCTAGAAATGATTGACAGTTTCTTATGGGATTTTTTGAAGTGAAAGGATTGTACCATAGAGGTAACTCTAAGACCAGAAGGTCCCGAAAAAATGTGCTCATCTTCTTGGCTCAGTTCTGGTACTATCTTCGGTCCCAAGCTAATCGATGCACCCCTCGAAACATAGGAAAATCCATGAGCCCCTCATTTTATCTGTCAAACTTCCATACAGAATCAAAACAAACATAGTGTAGTACTAGAATTTCGACTAGAATAGGGTACTTTAATCGATTTGCTTGGGACCAATAGGCTGGCAAAAGTAGTGAATCAATTTAAAATCGTTAGTTTCCACCGGTTGATAGTACGAAGTCCGCCATGTTTCACGCACAATCTGAAGTTTACTTATGGATTTTAACATAGGAGTAAAGAGCTACAGAGGCGCTGTCAACGCCAATTGCATTCAATTGATGGTTAGGTAATTTTCACTCAATGGATTAATGATGAGGATTTCTCAAAATTTAGTTTTCATAATTTATTTAATTTTACCTAGCCTCATGGAAGCCACATGATGAGTGAAAGTGAACTCAATTTTTAACTAACTTTAAAGTACCCATTATTGGGTAAAAAATATAAATTTTAAAGATAAGTGAATTACCTTTAAATTAGCAATGTTTACCCATTCATTAGTATCTGTTACCCATTAATGGATAACAGTTACTTATTAATGGGTTAGAAACTACTAATACTAGTTTAGTCACGTTTCTTCAAAATGGACCTTTTTTTTTACTTATAAATGGGTACTTTCAAGTTAGCGTGTTGGGTACCTCGATCTCCATATAGCAACATGTGCAAAGGCATACAAGCCACATGTATGCAATGCATTTAAACGTCAGTTGTTCCCGAATTGCAACATGCCCACTCAAACTAACTATATCATCTGATAGAGCAAATTATCTCTCAGATGTTGGTGTCAGTTTGCCAGATTGAGTCAATACTCATGAGAAATCGTTCAAAGTCATTGTTTACATTTGGTAAATAGGTTTTTTTTACATGTTTCTCTACTTACTAGCTTTCTGTATCATACGTCAAAACCATCATAGCTCAAAACAAAAATGATAAAGTTGAGTGTTGTGGACTGGACTATGGAGAGTGTTTATGTGCAATCGTTGGAAATTTATAGTGGTCGTAAGTACTAAATAGCCGGCGCCGGTGGTGTAGTGGTAAGCGTGACTGCTTTTTAACACCCCAATGGGTCTGGGTTCAATCCCAGCCGAGGTCGGTGGGATTTTTCTGAGGCATAAAAATCTCTGGTCACGTCTTCCTTCGGAAGGGAAGTAAAGCCAGTCTTGTAAGCGGTCACGGTAGCCGACACATTTTCTATGATAATCGACTGCCTTTGCCTCCGACACTTGCAAAACAAGCTATCATAGTAAAGTACCAAACTGAAATGTCATATGACAGGTTCTGTCATACGACACTGTTGCCGAAGACCGTCACGAATGTATGTATTTTTGTTTTTCTCATAATAAGAGCTGCTGTTGTTGTGTTTGAGTGAATTCTGAAAATAGCAAGCAATGATGTATTAGTAAAAACATTTCTGATCAGAAATGGTTTAATTTACACCAAATTGAGGAATTACATCGAAATCACACATGTTATACGATAGTTATTTGATAATTTTCTTTTAACTCGAATGTTATTCTACCGTTCGTGTTGTGTGAGATAGACGACAGTAGAGCATGAGTGTACGAATATAAACGGACTGTCGCGCACAACAACGAAGCGATTGTCGTTAAAAACGTCAACCGTTTCAACCCCTGAGTAAAGCCGTTGGTCCCGGCCCAGGTGTGTTGTTGTGAATGGGTGCGATATCCTACGCAGGTGTGGAAGCTGCCTTCCTGCACATTCGATTGTCGTCAATGGATGGCAATCGATGTCCGTCGGTGATTGGCACTAGATTGCGGAACAGAGACCGACGTTAAATAAAGGAAAGAAGAAGAAGAAGTAAGTACTAAATACTATAGACGAGTGCACGGATGAATTTGAGTTCACTCACTCGACAAAAAGTGACACAACAGCGGGGCCCTGTTTACTAAAAATGAACACATGAATAATGCTCGCATAACATTTGAAAATGGATTATAAATTTTTCTAAACAACTTGCAAGGTTCTGTTCACGAGAACCGAAGTATGCTTACGTAAACCAAGAGCACTATTGGGAAGGGGAGAATTTCTCCTACCCGATGGTGTTGTTAGTTTGCGTGGGCGTATTCGGTTCGCGCGAAAAGGGCTTAACAAGTTTTGTGTACAAAAGTCGATAGGCCCGTTTCAAATGTTACGCGAGTATTATTCATGTGTTCATTTTTAGTAAACAGGACCCCGCTGTTGTGTCACTTTTTGTCGAGCGAGTGAACTCAAATCCATCCGTGCACTCGTCTATAGAGATTTTTTTTTTCTTGATTTGTTTTCGGTCGATCGTGTTTTCCGTGCTGAGTTTACTGTGGTTTTACTTAAATTTGAGTTGTTTAAACTCAAGCTTTGGGTAAGTTTCATTTTCTGTGTACCCTGAGACTGGGTAGACGGTACTCATTCTTATGTGCAGTAGGAGTTGGCAGAATCTGAGTAAACCAGTTTTATTACGATGAGTAAAATGTACCCAAATTCTGGGGAAATGGTTATAATCGCATATATAGAATGCTGCAGGTATAAAAGGGAGATTTTTGCGGTGTCCAAATATCCTACAATACTGTGGACCCCCACTAATCTGAATGACATTTCGTGCATATTAACGGGGTTTATTTCTATTTTGAACTTCTTGTAACCCTATGACCATTAGAAATTTGAGTTTCTGGTAGCCTTATTTGCGGTTTTGTTTTGGTTCCGCTTGCCATTTTGCATCGTTTCATTCCGCTTTATTATTTATTACGCAATTAAGGCCCAAGCGCAATGACAGCGGAAGCGGAACGGCAGCGGAAGCAGAAAAGCCCGATCTGAGTAAGCTTACTTGTCGAATTGAAAACTAGTTAGAATCTAATCGACTTCGGTTAGGCATCTTGATGTCATTTGTCACAACTGTCAAACTTTCCGTTTCCGTTCCGCTTCCGCCCACATTCCGTTTGGGCCTTTACAGCGGAAGCGGAACGGCAGCGCGAAAAGCGGAAAAGCCCAATCTGAGTAAGCCTACTTGTCGGATTGAAAACAATTTAGAACAAAATTGACTCCGGCTAGGCATCTTGACGTCATTTGTGACAACTGCCAAACTGCTCATAAAGACTATAATGAAAAAAAAACTGAAAATGTTCATGCATTTCCAAATGGTGTCCTACCATTCCCACACGCAAACCAAAAATCTATTACAATGAATGTTAGTTCAGTTTCCTATCATCCTCTGTTCATGAACATCGCAGCGAATGTTAGAAGTTGACCTTACAGGCGATGTAATGGTTTTTTGTCTTTTTCATTTCGTGTTCTATCTACGCTTTCGACTATACCAGTAAGCTTGTAGAACGACGCACATTGTAGAACATTGTAGAACAACGCACACACTTGCCTCGAATCTCTCCAGCAGAAAAAGCATACGAAGTCGAGTATGCGAGAAAATGAGCGCTTCATGTTTGCTTTTAGGCTATCCATATTCAGGAGCATAGAGAGAGCAGTGGAGAAAGCACAGGTCTGATAATCGAAGCGTTCTTGGTTCGAATCCAGTCGGCAATCAGATTAATATTTTTTTCGACATAACTAATTTACCTCACTAATACACTCTACATTTTTAGGTCTCCAATTTTCTTGCATTGGACCGCAGCCAGGTATATCGCATCCTCGTTCATGCGGTCTCCACTAACATCCTCTGATGATGAATCCCACATAATTGTAAGCGAATCTTACATCCCTCGGTTGGGTGCATATATTCAAAAGTGACTGGCCCTCTGGATGTGGATGATGTCAAAAACAACAAAACATGATTAATTGAGTACATGGGACTTTACTTACTTTTGGCTTCCCACATAGTACCTAGTTGGGTGAAATAAACTTTTTTTCCTTGATTTGTTTTCCGTACTGAATACCAATGCTACCGACGCCCAAGAAGCAGCTTCCACACCCACCCTTCGTGATCAGAGATTTTGTACCTCAGAAAATCCGGGCGGCGCTTGAGCTATAAACTTAATTTTGACTATTTTTTTCATACCGTGTGGTTAAATTTTACGCTCAATTTACAGTGTACTAGTCACCTTTCGCGTCACTAGAGCCGCTAGTGTCGGGAAAAATCGTGTCTTGGGTATAATAGAAGAGTGAACCATATTGTTAATTTATAATATTTGCCTAGAGGTTGGAAATGGTCCTTTGTGGTTAGACGTAGCAAACCGAGGTCTACGCCGGATCGTGTGCACCTGGGCGAGATTCTGACCAGACAAAATGGCGACTTTCAGCTGAATTAACAGTATTATACCAAAGGTCCTGTGAGGGTAATGGGAGGTATTAGAGACGCCGTACTAATTTTCTAGTCATTAGTAGTGAGCTAGATTTAGTTAGATTTCAAGCGTAGGATAGGTCATTAACGTACCTGACGAATCCGTCGCCCTCTCCCTTTTTAGCTGGATACCACTCAATTAAAATTCAGTTTATAATTTGGCTCTTGTGCAGACGAATGCCTGTAACTTTATGAGCAATGGCGCTCCTCCTTATTCTCTTCAACCCCGTTGAAACTTCTTTGTTGCTGCCTGTGAGGTTTGGGTGGAGAGGGGGGGGGGCTGCTGGTCTACTCTATCATTTAGTTGCTGTACCCACTGGATTGCATGCGATTCACCCCACTTGTTTTGTACAAAATTGAAATTCTATTAACCTATAACATTTTTTTTTTAATAGACAATAGGTACATTTTTACAAACATTTTACTAAACCTACTACTAACTCTCATTTCAATCTAACACCACTTAACTCTATAAATGTGACTGTACACAAAATAAAAGCACGAATTGAAAAAATTCTAACAATTTGTAACAGTCGGTTACACACGAGAAAACATACAGACAAGCAAAAATTATGGATTTATGTGGGTTCTGTAGACCATCATTTAGACTTGTACTAGAATGATTTAAAACCTCGGCAATATTATCTGGGATAGTATATTTTTTGGTTTATTCTGAAGCTATGCGTTTGATTGTCATTAATTTAAGCAATGCATAATTTTGTATGGATCCTAATATGTACATTAGAGTGATGCAAAATTTGAAATTTTTGCTCCACAATACTTAAACGATTCTAAATCGGATCCTGACTAACCTCTCAAAATTTGAACCCATTTGGTGAGAAACTGAGATGGCACAAACCATCTGAAGTTTGTATGGGAATTACTATGGTAAAACCAAGATTTTTGTTCATGTCTATCTAATAATTCACCATATCGGTCTGCTTCAAAAACTTTCAACTTTACTTGTAGAAAATTTTCCCAGCTACAACTTTGCCTAAAACCACTTTTTGATTTAATGTAAGGATCGAAAGTTATCAATGGTTCAATGCGCTAATGTCTTATGATCATGCTCAATCAACTGCTCAGCAGGCAACATTGGTGTTTCTGGGGCGTTGAATAGAACACAAAATCATGGCTACTATGTCACACTGCAAAATACAGTGTTGCCTACAGAGCAGCTGCTTGATCATGTCATAAGTTTACCAATCTCTTAAATAATTAATAACTTTTTCCTGTCTCGTTTTACATAGAAACTATCTTGAACAAAGTTGTAGCTGAGAAAATTTTCTATAAGAATGGTTATCGAACTCTTTCGCAGCTCAATATGGAAAAAGACTAGATGCCAATGAACAAAAATTTGAGACTTCCCATAGTAATTTACATGTAAACTTCAAATGGCTTGTGCTAAGTCTGTTTCTAACCAAATTAGTTGTAACTTTGGGAGGCTAATCAGGATCCGATTTGAACCCATTTAAGCACTGTGAAGCGAAAAAGTCAAATTTTGCATCAGTCTAATGTATATATCCCGAATATGCATTATGGATACAATGTATAGTGAGAAAGGAACAATAATAGGTTTGTGTCCGTTTTATAAAAAGTCCTTGGAAAATTAACTAGATAATATCAAAATATTTTCTTATAGTCCGTGTCAGCCATGCCAAGCTGATATTCAACGTGAAGGCCATGAATAGCAGGTCAAATATATAAATTTGATTAGTTTTCTATGCAAACCTTGAACAATTTTGCGCATAGCTCACCAAGCGATCAACAAACTGCCAACGCGTTATTCAACATATTCGATCATTCATCACTTGTTCCTTCGACAAATCACAAAATACCGTGAGACACGACACGATCACTTGAGAAAACATCATCGCTTCTAAACTGTTTCGAATCGCTATTCAAATAAATCGTTTCGTCGGGCCCCTTTCAAGTGCCTGGTAAACACATTAGTTCTCACAACCGTGTGTACATCTACTAGACATGGGGACCACTTGACCACCCGAGAAATGTCCAAACCCTCAAGTGTAAGGTACTACCTACTACGCTGCAAGCCGAATCCGGCATCAAAGAGCAAATGCAGCTCGCCTCTTGTTCCAATAAATACTTTCGAGCCGCACAGGATCGGGACGACCGATGAGTGCGAATATGCACCAACAAGAGTAATGTGCAGGTATAGGTAACACATTGCTCTGTTTCACGCTTCACCACTCTCGGACATGTGCCTACCGTCGGGTCCTCGGAGTTGCGCGCGAATAAATTCCCATTCTGATGGCTTTTATTGGTCCATTAAATCTAAGCAAAATTTCTGGGCGGCTTTGATCTTGCAGCTGGCCTACGGTGTCCGTGTGTGCTGAGTACCCTCACACACCGCAGTTGATTCTCCCCGGTGCATCGCACAGCGGGACGAAATAAAAAAAATAGTGGGACATGGCTATTGCGACGAAACTATTGAGTGGAGCATTTTGATGCCTTCTGGAATGTTTCTTCATTTTTTTAGTACTTGAATTGAGTAGAGAAAATTTTTGCTTAAAGGGGTATATACTCAGATAAAAAAAAAATTATGTCTTGTTAAAATGGATTTACATCCTTGGAAACAGATAGATCAAGCCATTTTAAGAAAATTTGTCCAGTACGAAAATATTCTATCTCTCAATTGAACGAAGTTATAGGGTGAAAATGAAGTACAAACGGTGCTACCCCCTTGAAAAGCGTTTTTACCTTAACTTTTTTGTTTGAATTTTACCATTTATTCAATGTTCTACAAAGTTGTAATACCTTGAAAAATGCATAATTTTGTACAGTGAAGCAAATCCCAATCTCTTCGTTTTAAGGATTAACGTCCGTTTTTATATTTTCTTAACAATATCTTTAAGGGGGTGTATCTTGCAGTTTAGCAGGTATTAGCAGCTAATCTCAATGCCATTTCGTTTAGAAATTTATACCCTACACACTTAAAAATAACTAATTTTACACGTGACGGAATCCGTCTTTGACATAAAAGATGAGACGTAAACAAACAAAGTTCATTGCTCGACGAAAAGTGCGTTTGATTGGACTATATTTCGCGTCTGTCATGACTCAAATTTATGTCAAAATTGACGCTCGTATATGTCACTCTCAGAGCACCTAAATTTACATGATTTTTTCTAAGTGTGTACAGATACATATACAATTCAAACCGACATCGAAGCGGGCCCTAATGAATTTTCAAATAAAGCACTTCAATGTTTTGTTACGTTTTGCTGTTTTCATGACCATTTTGACGTAGGATTACGTCTTTCGGCAACATATTGGGGGTGCAATTTCAAAAAAACCAAAATCGACCGCGGGACGAAAATAGGTCAGGTTTTGACCACATATACCTCTGTCAATAGCAGATGAATTTTAATTCTAAACAAGCCAAAGAATTGGGAATTTATCTACCAATCTGCTAAATTGAACACTTTATTAATTTTCAATAGGTCACTATTGAAAAATACACAAATGTCCAACTGTTGCAATGGTGATCAAAATTATCACCGATTACCTGCAAACAGCGCATTCCCTAACACAGATTTAAAAATCGAATTCCATCCTGTCTCACTGAACGGTGCTCATTCAATCACCGTGTGTGGTGGTGTCCGGTCGTCAACGTCAGCAGCAGCAGCATCAGCAACAGCATTGCTTTCAGCGTGTGGCGTTTACATTGTTCTCCAGTACACCACGGGCTGCTCTGCCTGTGAGCTGCAGAGCCCACATGAGCACCCATAGAAGGAGGAAGAACCCGCTGGATCGAAATCAGTTTCCTCGTGAGTAGCTGTGGGTCATCTATGCCAAGCGTGTCAACCTTGCTCCAAACAATTAACAGCTCCCCAGCCTCACCCTAATAGCTCAGCATTACTCAACCATCACGACTAAACGGTCCTTTTCAGGACCACCACAAATTTGTTAAAGAGTATGTTTTGGACATTTGTAAAGGTCATCAATCGGATGTCAGTTCCCGCAAGCAGCTAATTATCAAAGCTCAACCTGGTCTATAGAAGGTGTGGAATTGTAGGCCTGAATGTATTAGTGCAATTCGTTTTCACTCGATGTTCATTCCGCTTCGCACGATTAGTTTCATTCGTTTACTCAATCACCCTTGTAGTGACGTCAAAAAGTTTGTTTCGATCGACGCTTTCATAGGAAATTTAATATGGATTATTGAATTTCTTGTATGTTACCGAAATTTATGAATGGTTAGTGGCAGATGTTGAGATAATTAATTGAGATTAATTGATTACTTAATTATCACACTGTATACCATGAAAAGAAGCCTGTTTGTGAGTTTTTGCCTGTTTTCTAGTAAGGAGATATCATAAAAAAAACAAATCACCAGCTGGTATTTCCCGGCGGCTTTACAAAATAATACAATCAAACAAAATCATCATGCAGAGCTAGCTAGGATTTGTTTTACTTTCACAAATCCAGCTGAACATTGCATTAGGTCCTAAGTAACATTTATCGATTCTCTTCGTCGACTTTCTCTTTCTCTTTAATAACTTGAGCATAGAACCGTTTCTTGATGTGTTTGTCGTATAAGATGCTAGATAAAAGCTTCTTTTATCGATCTGTGTGCTGAAAATACCTGGATATATCTTTACATAGCCGTGGGGATGCAAAGAGAAAGTGGACGAAGAGAATCTGTCAATGTTACTTAGGACCTACTTGAAATTACATACGTCAGGGCTAGATAGATCTCCACAGGATTTACAAAAAAAAAGCCAAAATCGACCGCTTTCGAAAATTCAGGCATAACATTTGATAACGGCACAAAAGCATTTGTAAACAAACTTTCTAAGGCCCTTTACACGCGAACCAAAGTACGCCCACGCAAACCAATACCACTTTCGGAAAGGTGATAGTTGCCCCTATCCGATGATGTTGTTGGTTTGCGCGGGCATACTTTGGTTTGCGTGTAAAAGGCCTTAGAAAGTTTGTTTACAAATGCTTTTGTGCCGTTATCAAATTAATGTAAGGCCTGAATTGGTCAGGTTTCTACCAATAGCAGATGGATTTTAATTCTAAACAAACCAAACGATTGGAAATTTATCTACCAATCTGCTAAAATGAACACTATTAATTTTCAATAGGTCACTATTGAAAAATACACAAATGCCCGACTGTTGCAATGGTGATCAAAATTATCACCGATTGCCTGAAATCAGCGCATTCCCTAACACAGATTTAAAAATCGAATTCAATCCTGTCTCACTGAATGGTGCTCATTCAATCACCGTGTGCGGTGGGACACGGTCGACGGTGTCTACAGCAGCAGCAGCAGTAGCAGCAGTAGCAGCAGCAGCAGCAATGCTTTCGGCGCGTTTTCTCCCGTACGCTACGAAAGGTTGCCTGCAAACAGCGAGCTGCAGAGCCCACATAAGCAACTATAGGAAGAAGAAGCACCACCGCTTGGAATCAGAATCAGAATCAATAGCTCTTCGTGAGTCGCTCCGTGCGGGGGTCGGTCATCTATGCCAAGCGAGTCACCCTCGCTTCAAACAACATACAGCTCGACAGCCTCATCAGTGATAAACACCCAGCTCAGCATTACTCAACCATCACGACAAAACGGCCCTTCTCAGGGCCACCTTAAATTTTTTAAAGAGTATTATTTGAACATTTGTCGAGGTATCCCATCTTTGATTCCTACAATCAATTTTCGCATATTTTTCATTTATGGAAAAAGCCAAAAAATCCGTGCGTTTTGTGCACGGAAATGCGTAATTACGTCATCATAAAACGAAGCTTTTCCATGATACCGTGATAGCATGCTAGACGGTACCTATCTTTATGCCTTTTGATGCAAATTTGAAGCCCCTCCTATTAAGAGAATTATGCCAAAATCTAATCGTGCCGAATTCTCTTAGTAGGAGGGGCTAAAAATTTGCATCTAAAAGCATAAAGGTAAGTACCGTCCGGTATGCAGATTTCATTTTCGAATACCAAAATTGATGAGCAGTTCAATCTATTCAAATTTCTACAATTGTACGAAATCAATTTAATATTTACTATACTTTTGCTATACTACCTTTCGTAATCCTACGTCAAATCTATGGTCGTGTCTTGGATACAACCTCTTACTTTTTTTTTTCAAATATGTAAATGTATGTCTTCGAATAAGTTGTATTTTATAGTATTATCAACCTAAGTCCGAGGTTTGGTGAAATTTAAGCAGTGTTTGGAGTTTTGGTACGCAAATGAATAGGATCGTTCCGCTTCCCATACAAAATTTAAAATTCTCCCTTACATCGAGATTATAACCAAATTCGATCAAATTTTGCACAGCTGTTGGGGACTACAATACACAATGAAATAGAAGTGGGGAACAGGGGGTTGTTAAATAGACTCACCCTAATGCACATTCTTGGAAAAAATGGTCATGAAAACAGCAAAACATAACAAAACATTGATGTGCTCTATTTGAAAATTCATTAAGCATTCCCTTGGATCCCCCTATGAGTTGTATATTGAGCATAAGGGTATACATTGTTGAACAAAATGACGAGATTAGCCACCTTAAAGATAATGTTAAAAAAAATATTCAAACAGGCGTAGATCTTTAAAAAAGTAATAACGATTATCTTCTTTCTACAACAATGTGCATATGCTTTAAATTTACAACTTCGTAAAACATTGATAAAATAGTAAAATTCAAACAAAAAGTCATGATACAAAATATTTTTAAGAGGGTACTACCGGTTGCACTTCATTTTCACGCTATAGCTTCGTCCACTGGAGAGATCCAAATTTTTAGTCTTCAATAAAGTTTCTTAAAATTATTTCTTCTACAATGTTTCCATAGATGTACATCAATTTTAACAAGACATAAAAAAGTTTTTTTTTATCTGAGTGTATACCTCCCTTAAGCAAAAATTTTTACTATTAAATTAAAGTACTCAAAAAATGAAAAAAAAAGTTTCGTCGCACTAACCATGTCCCACTAATTTTGATTTCGTCCCACCGTGCATCGGTGTGATTATTTATTCGACCATGATGTCTTTGCTAACAGTGAGTTATACGGTATTACGGAATGCTTCTCTACGTGAGCATTCGCTATTGGTACCGGGGGAATTCTCTTATTTGGGCAGATGATTTCAACATTTATAGCCACGTAAATATATGAAGTCTCCAAGGGAGTGAGCCCCCAGAGATGTTACTACAGTGGAAAATCCGTTTGATTGCCCTTTCCCATCGAACAAGCGGATATGATGTACACACACTAATCCAGTCAGTAAGGTTTTACTGGGTTATTAAATTACAGAACAGTTCGGTAAAAGTTTAAAAATCTATGGAGAATTCAACAATGTCTAAACGATAACAATGTATAATTTTTTTCAATATTTTGTGACTCCATTAAGCAAAGCAAAATGATAAATTCACCTCCGACCTGCTATTGAAGTTTGCTAATAATTTTAATGAAACTCTCCTCAGAAAACTCCTGAAAATTTGCTCACAACTTTGTTAAATTCTTCTTAGAACGTTGCAAGAGTTTATTGTTTATCAGTCAACAGGTAAAATGTTTACCCCAATGACAACTGTTCTACAACTAAATACAAAACTAACGAATAACATAAATTAACATAAAACTTGTTTAAAACTACGCTTGTTTGTTTCTCGTGACACGTTGAAATCGTACACATAATAACACCGGTTGAATACACGGGACATGCTTCGCAAAGGTTCGTGAAAGCCATAATTAGTTCTTGCCGGAGAGATGGTGATAAACGAGTGCGACCGAAGATTGCGACGACGTGTGTTGATGTTCTTCTTAAAATTTTCTAATATTTATTAAGAACCCATTGAAATTATCTCTCGAGCTGCAAATTTCATAAGAATTCTTATTGTCAATCTTTGAAGTGCCAGACTGTTGAAAAACAAGCTAATTATAAGAACTTTGAAAATATTTCAAAATGACAGATTATTGGAAAAGTTTTAGAATCATTGAAGTTTCATGGAAGAGAAAAAAATCAAAGTTACAAGTTGTATTTAAAGAACAATATATTCTAAAATTTTAAAATCTGTTCTTAGTCCTTAAACAAAAACCAAGAATCATGAGGATTTTCGTAGTCTGTAATTATCAAGAAAAAAAATTTTTAGCTTTTTTTTTCGAGTTTATTGAAATAATGAATCTAACTTCAATCTGATTCGGAAACTCAAACAAATGTGGAAGATAAACAACCACCCCCTCCCCCCCTTGGTTATGCCTATGTCAGTATCTGATCATCCAGCATCGCCGGAATCGTTCTGGAATTTCAGCGAGTGCTCGCTGGGCTGCATTCGTCGTAAAGAAAGCCTGCGTAAATGGAACGACAATTTCATATTCTGCACTTTTGAAATATTAGAATAATATCTGAATTTTTAAACATAGTACGAATAACACCGGTCTTATGTTGTGTAGTTTTATAATTAGAATAGATTATTAGTTTCCTATTTTAGTTGACACTTACATCGAGGTTCATCATTGAAAACTGGAAAGCACGTCAACTTACTTTGCTTGACAGCATCGGTTTCAACATTGTTTTCAATATAACAATCAGGTTGCTATGTGTATAAGATATTGAGTAACGTGAGTTACACAGAGCTACTCAAAATTAGCTCCGATTTTACTCATGCTCGAAAGCTGTCTTACCCCCAGGTTTCGATGAAGATTCCCCGTGTTCACGGTGGGGATGCTTCCGCACTATTTCTGTGCTGCCAACGGAAGCTCCAGGAAATTTATACGTTTTTTTGGTGGAAAAGCTTCCGGAAGATTCCGGTGGAGGTTTTTTTATGCTGCCAACGGAGGTTCCACGGAATTTGAACGCAGGTTTCTCGCGTTTTTGGTGGTTTTGCGCTATTTTGGTGAAGGTTTTCGATGTTAAAAGCGGGAGTTCCGTTGGGAGCTTCTGCACGATTTCATTGGAGATTTTCATTGCTGCTGGAGTTAGTTGCAGGGCGGGACCGTCAAGCAGTACAGTTCGGTTTTTTCTCGCTCTGTCGAGTTGTTCGATAAGGGTGATGGCGTAGAGTTTGTGGAGTTTTGTGTCAAGGGCGGGATGGTTTGATTTGGAGGGGTTCGTGCTGATGTTTTCCCCCTGTTGCTTAGGTGTTTGGTTAGTTCTCGCTTCTCTTTGATGCCGGTGCGACTTGACCGCGCTGATCTATTGTTAAGTTTTTGCAATGTGCATTGCTTTTGTGCACAGTGAGAATTGAAAAAAAAGTGATATCTCGTTATTGTGTGGTTGGAATCGCTGGAGGAGGAATTGCTTAAAAATGACTGTAGGAAAATATGCGTGGATTGCGCTACCGGAGATATTGATTTGGTGACTACGATCCAGTTCAAGATTGTTCTTGTACATTTCTCGATTACATTTTTGAGGGGACGTGTCTGCTTTTGTGGGCAGTGCGTTTGATCGTCGGTTTGGTGTGGCTGGTGACTCGCGCGCAAGTGCTAGCGCCGCTATCAGGTAGGATAAAATTTTCCCTATTTAGTGGTGGTGTTGGCATGCGTGGGCGGGATGCCGGTTGCGCCGGATTGCGAATCAGTCGTAGTGTACTTTATGAAGTAAGGGGCACGGTAGCCCACATAGTTTCACCGGTTACCTTCGTTCGTGTTGTACGGTTTCGGTGGGTTGTTGACACAAGTTTATGATTGTTTCTGGAGCTATTGTTCTAAATAGTGTGACTACAGTGGACATTCGGATTATCACGCGTAAATATTCCGTTGATTAGTTTGTGATTAATCGATTTTAGAGGTTAGAGGTGCGAACTTTTTTGGATCGGTTTCCGGATCGGTTAAAATTGTCACTGTTTATAATGTGTTGTGATTCAAAAAGTTCGATTAAGGTTTTATGGTGGTGGTTTTTGCATTAAGAAGAGTGCCATATTCCCTATTTATGTCCTTTTATGTGGTTATGTGTATTTCTTATTTTCTTTTTTTTTTTAAATTTTCCAAAATTTATTTAAGGTTGTGTTGGTGCTACCATGGTGATTGTATTTGGTGTGCTTGTTCCAGTTAAAAACAATCCGTTTCTTTCCTGGCGGGATGACCTCGATCGCGATATATTTTGCAGTTTTAGATAGAACATAAGAAAAGCGATACTGTTGGCAATACATCACGATTTATCCCAAGCCACTATTGTAGAAAATTGTTGCTCAGTTGCTCAGGTGACCAAGTCCTTTTCCTTCCTTAGTATGACTGGTGGTCATACTAGTTCAGAACTCTCACTACGCGGTGCTAGTGTACATATGAACTTCCTATATAAGCTGTATCTCGAGATCATGGCCATATAAAAGGTTGCTGACTTCAGCAAAATTGTTTAGATGACCAAGTCTTTTCGGATGGCGTTCATAATAAATCAGAACTCTCTCACAACGAGGCGCTAGTGTGCATGCGAACTTCCTGTATAATCTATATTTCGAAATCCTGGCATATAGAAGGCTTCTGTCTTTAGATAATTTATTTACATGACCACGGTCTTCTGGATGGGAGTCATATTAGCTCAGAACTCTCTCACTACGTGGCGCTGGCTTCCTGAATATGCCATGTCTTGAAGCTTACCCCGTATGGTATCTTGCTGTTAAATGTGAGTATTTTTGGAACAGGATTGACGTTTAGATAGCTAAAAATGGATGCTGGACGCCATTTTGGAAACAGATGTCCGCCATATCTGTTTTAGAACAACTGTCATATGTGTATTTCCGGAACCGGGACGACGTGTAAAAGTCGAAAATCGATATTGGACGCCATGTTGGAGCCCAAGATGACGTCCACTGGTTTTAGAAATACTGTCAAATACCCAACAATATGGGTATTTTCGGAATGAGAACAACGTGTAGATATTTATCTTCAAAATCGATGTGCACCACTATGCTAAAATTTAACTTAAAAATCGATGTCCACCATCATTTTGAAATCCAAGATCGTGGCCATCGGTTTAAAAAAAAACATCAGATCCTACAATATGGCTATGTTTCGAAGTGGGGAGACGTGTAGAGGTATAAAATATTGCTGATTGCATCTGAAACTAGACTGCTTATCACGCAAGAAATAAGTACTGCAAAGATACCAAAATATGTGCAATAAAAGATCGCAACAAAATGAGCTCAAATTGTGGGATGATCATTTCCTGATTTAGAATCGATTGAGCTTGATGGAGCAAAATCTATATTTTGAACCACCCTACTAGGTAAACAATTCATAACTGGGCTTCTAGTACGTCAACTATCGCTTACTTCGCAAAACACACTGGGAGTCGCTTTTTACATGGTACGTTTTTAACGATTTCTTTGAAAACGGAACAACTTCACAACATATTTTCAATCATATTATCTGTTTTGAGTAAAAAGTAATCAAATGAAGTATATTAAAAAATATAAATTTTTGATGTAAATCCAGAAATTAAAAAAAAAAAACTTTAAATCCCTAGCTTGCTAAAATTTCATGAGCTAACATAATCCAAACATTTGAAAATGTCTGCGCATGTGATTTATCAATCTCGATAGTGAATGATGAATATTAATATTTTTTATGTGTAGTACAACAATGTAAATAACTGCACACCTCTTTCAAATCGCACGTCGGTCTGAACCTCCTTACCATGAAACAATTAACAACGCCCGAGTGCGTGTGAGGCCACGGTATACGCACATCCAACCGTCATAAATTATAATATAAAATTGCACTTAATCATAAATAATTATGCGTGCAAAATGCGTCTGTTCGGGAGCAGCACGAATCAAATTGCGTTTAATTCGACAATTACGCCAACAACATTGCCAGTCAATGGCTGTACACACTCTCGCACACCGAAAACCGTCCATCAAACCGGCGTCGATCATTCGTGAAACTATTTGGCAAGCACGGCTGCGGCAGAACACGTTTCTCGTCTGTAGGCAGAATCGTAAATCATCGAGAGGATAAATTTTAAGAAAAGGAAATGAAACACGTTTGAGTTTTATGTTTCTCAACCTCTCTCGATCTCTGCCATCTTGTTCATTCTGGCTGCTGGGATGATGACCGACCTCCTGGAAGAAGTTCGTCCCTGTACCTACCGGCAAACGAATGGGAACAAAAAACGGAATTCTTTGGCCAGAGGTATCACACATCGGAGAGTAGTTCTTGGAATTGAGATGATGCCAAGCAAAAATGTACCTACCTCTCTGGTTGGTGCACCGTTCGTTGGTATGGTGTCTGTATTTATTTTTTTCGAAAAGCGGCATGAACACAGACGGATATGAACTTCAACCACATGTTGGATTGAGTTTTTCTTGATACTGTTCGTTAGATGGGGTTTCGAATGGATATTTTTTATTGCAAAATAGGGTTTTGATCTAATTTCCGACCTACTCAGCACAACCTGCTATTTACCGCTCTATTTCGAATGGATTTGAACAAAAAATTTAATGAAGACTTCTAAATGTATTAACCTTTCAATGCGTACCGGATTTGAGATTGTTGAGATATTGTTAAAAATCTAACGCTGCTTCTTGATTCCAATTCCGTCGTACGAGTTTCAAGTCCGTCCAACCTAGTGGGGTGCAAAGTTCAACATTTGTATCTGTTCTTTGTCCCACCGCCTAGAACGATATCGATTTAAATTTTTTATAGAGCGTCCTAGGGAGAGGGTTTCTTGGGTAAAGTTGTAAATTTCATAATATTGAGAAATGCTACCCAATTGATGATCTTTGATTTACAAGAAGTAGGCCTTCCGTTTAAAAAGTACCGTATATATAAAGATACTTTGTTGTTGGGATAAGATGGAGCATTCCGTTTCTTGCATGCAGATCTTGAATCACGAACCTCTTACGTTGGTGAAGATTGTGATGTATATTGAACTGTTTTCTGTAATGTTTACGTGCGGTGAATTGTGTAAAAATGTGTGAAGCAATTCAGTGCTTTTTTAATTGTTTCCGATTTTTCTGTGAAGCGATTAAGGACTTTCTGAAATGATTGAAAATTTGTCTGAAATGATTCAGTTCTTTTAGAAGTGATTCAGTTTTCAAACTTTTATGAACTGATTTAGTACTTTCCGGAGCAATTACGAAATTGTATGAAATGATTCAGTACCTTCTGAAGTGATACCGAACTTTTCTGAAGTTATTCATTTCATTTTGAAGTGATTCCAAACTCTTCTTAAATTATTCAGTACTTTCCAAAGTGATGCAATTTCACTATTTCTTAAACATGAACTTAATTCTATTCAACTTGATATCAGCTGTGCAATTTTACTATTATTACAAAACAAACATTCAACAAAACTGCACACACACAAAATACAAACTAAACACAAGGTTAATCAAACTTACAATCTAAGGTTAATATTCTTCCAGAAAAATAAAACATTGATGTTATTATTGTTTTCTACTCGATAGAACGGAGGTAGGCAATTGCGACGAAGTAGAGTGCTACCCTATATATAAAAAATACTCTAAGAAGAGGAGGTGATGGATGGTAAACAGACACCTTATGAAGGCGACTCATGTCAGGCCATTGGTTGCTTGTGTGTGCCTCTTGGTATTGGCGGGAATGGTTTGATAACCCCTTAGTGATGCATAGTTCACGGAGCTGCAAACTGCAATACATACTCTATAAAAATCACATGATTCTGCCGACTCCTACAGGATATTGTCAGATTTGCTTCAGCTACCGTCCTGATTCCGCCATTATTATCATCCAACGTAGCAAACAGCCATCGCTGGTAAACTAGCCCCTCAGATGATATGCCGACTCCCTGCAGGAAACGTCCATATAGTGATGCTGTGCAAACATCAGCACAGCTAAGAAGAGAAATGACTATCAACGCCTCTTTTCGCAAATACGTATGCATAGAAAGTGACGTTGATAGTGCCGTAATTTAATTTCCCATCGATGACTGTTTTACATGCTGCCACATGGACCGCGAGTCGACAGGAACCGCTTCTCCATCTTCCGGCCGTAACTCGTTCCACTCTATTTTGACAGCCACAGTCCGCACGTTTTCTGCCGAGATAACCTTTTTTAAAACAGCATCATCCATCAAAGTAGGCGTTGCCCAGCAAAAGCCATATATTTTTTACGCCAGAATTCCTTCCTATCTGGTTTGCACGAAGCGAGCCTCTTGATTAGGCAGAAATTCCGGAAACTATGTCTTCCTGTACCGGGCGGAACTGTCCGTCCGAAAACCAAGAAGGGAGGTATAAAAGTGAGAATAGCGCAGCAAAAATTCTACATCTTTGCGGCACCAAGCAACAACAAAAAAACCAAGCGGAAAGTAAATGGAAATTTTTTTGACAACGAAAACATTAGTCACTGTACCACCACCGTAGAGTCGTTGCTGCCTAACCGGGAATGTACGTACATACCCATCCAACGTAAGGGTATTCGGGGTAAGACGGACAGCTGATTGTTTGATTGCTTAACTATTGACTAATAGGTTTTTGCCACGTCCACTCTTAATTTACGATGTTCAATGCATTCCACGGGAAATGTCAAATTTTGAAAGTATAAACAAAATGAAAAAGTAATTATTCTAGCGGCGAAGTATTGTATATCTTGGCGTGCAATTCCTAAGGTTGTAAACTGCCTATAATCGCATATAGACGAGTGCACAGATGAACTTTTGTTCATCTTCTGAAAAAAAATTGACACAACAGCGGGGCCCTGTTTACTAAAAATGAACACATGAATAATGCTCAAGTAACATTTGAAAAGGGCCTATCAACTTTTGTAAATAATTTGCTAGGTCCTTTTCACGAGAACCGAAGTCCGCCCACGCAAACCAAGAGCACTATCGGGAAGGGGAGAATTTCCTCTGCTCGATGGTGTTGTTAGTGCGCGTGAGCGTATTCGGTTCGCGCGAAAAAGGCTTAACAAGTTTTGTGTACATAAGTTGATAGACCCGTTTCAAATTTTACGTGAGTATTATTCATGTGTTCATTTTTAGTAAACAGGGCCCCGCTATTGTGTCACTTTTTGTCGAGTGAGTGAACTCAAATCCATCCGTGCACTCGTCAATAAGTCCCATATGGAAAAAGTAGGCACTGAGAAAATGGTAGTCAAAGTAAAGAACAGCAATTTCCACGTAAATATTTGATAAATCATAGTAAATTTATTGATGTTTTTTATTTGCAAATTAAAATCAGTTGCAATGGAGCTTGTATGTTTTGTTATATCAGTGAAAAAGACACACAAAGAACAACAATTGTTGCAGTAAAATTATTGCCATTTTAAATTAAAAGTTTCCAAAATTTAGTAATTGTGGTTCAAAACACTATTGTAAATAAAAGATAGATTTTTTTTTGTTTTGAAAGTGTTTCCTTTCACCCGGAACTAATAATTTTAAAAGTGCATTAATTTTAAACAACTCAACTCTCCACTGTCAAATATGCAATTTTTCAGCAGCAGAGGAAAAATCATCCAAGAACTCCGAGGTCCCAGCTATGGAAACTCCAAAAACCGGGTAGACCTAGGGTAACTCTCAGGGTAGACATAATACAAATATTTTATTAATCAAGTAATAATTTAAAAATATAATATCCTGAATAAAAACATCACAAAATATATAAAAAAAGCCTGCTATTAAAGTGAAAACATTGGTTTTATCAATTAAAAATGGCACATGTCATTTCAGCTATACCAATCCTTCATATCAACAGTTTGTTTTGAACTAAAACAATCAACTTTTAATTTGAACTCTGTCATGATATGTATATGACAGTTCTACAATTCGATTTAAAAGTTTCAATTTAAAAAAAAAAACAGGTAGCGTGAAACTTTTGAATTGACAGGTATTAGTTTAGAAAGCCAACAAATTGATAGGACTTTAGTTAAGAAAGCCAACCGCTTTCCACCAAAACGTTCCAATGCTAATTTTTAATTCTACCAATTGTTTCTTTAATTTCGCCAACGATTATTTGTTGTGTGTATGTGCAATTCAAAAAGCAAAATGATTAGATTAGATAACGTCTAATCATTTTGCTTATCACCATTGAAGCTTAGCGGTGCCAAGTGTGTAGTGGTAAGCGTGATAGCCTTTCACTCCAAAGGGACTGGGATCCGTCGGCGCAGTCGGGATTTTCGGACGCATAAAATCTCTGATCACGCCTTTGGGATGGTCACTCTACACACTCATTTTGCGCCAATATTTTTCTCAGTGTGCCTCAAGTGTGTCACGCTGTGCCGAGAGTGCCATGTCATCGAACTGTTTTTTTTTTTTTAGAATAATTGTATGTTTGGCAACCCGGTATTTTGAAAATTCAAATGTTTTATTTTTGTGTATTAAACCGTACGAGCTGTCGAAGACAATGGTCACGTCAACGCCAGATCAACAGAATGGGAAACCCATCAAGAATACTACAGCACTCGGATCGGCCCAGTTCCGTTTCCTGTATGTCGGAGTGCGATGAAGATTTGATCCACGGAGAGTAAAGCAAACATTACACGCTGGTGAGGAGCATAGGAAATGCACTCATTAAACATTCTTCACCGGGACATCAAAGATAAGGACGTTATCATCGATCACCATTTCCATATCAAGCTGATTGACTTCGGATCGGCGACTTTCGTACAGGAAGGGCAACTTTTTTCTACATTCTACGGCCCGACCGAGTACTGCAGTCCGGAAGTGTTGGTAGGCAACCGCTACTGCTGCCCTGAACTGTAAATGTGGGCTCTCTGTGTGACACTGTACGTGTTGTTGGTCTTAGAGAACCCATTCGTGGACGTTGAGGAAATCCGTTGACAAGAATCCCAAAACTTGGATCACCATCCAGGAGCTACTGGAGGCGGAATGGATGACGCAGGAAATCAACTCGTCACAGTTCAATTTTCCCAAAACCGTCCCCAGCCAACTGTACGAAATCAATCCGTAGAAGCGCTACGTAGATGCAAATATCTGCTACAGCCAGACGGGACTGTCCTCGTCGCCGCACAGCATTTCGATATTGGATGATGTCGATGGTGAATATGAGAATGAGCATGTCCAATGTCGAATAAATTATTAAATTTATAAAAAAAAATAATGATTTACTGCTATTTAATTAATATATTTTGGGATTCATTTTTAATGTCTAGTGGCGGAGTAGCAATGATTCTACTTTAATCAATCCAGAACTAGTCCAGGTTGAGCTTTAAATGCTTCCTGGCGATTTGGCCGGTTGGTGGTTTTGTCGGTGTGCCGGATAGCGTATCTATCTCTGGAGCTTTACAACAGTTAGTGAATGTTTTTGCTTCAAAATCCGTGAAACATCTAGAGGTCAATACAGAAGTGCATAAACGTGCAGTTTCTGCACCCCTGCGTTGGCGTCGTCGTGATGTCAGCATCTTCCGTTGCTCCGGTTGTGGATCACAGTAAGGCTGAGTTGGAAAATTGTTTGTGTCAACAATCAAATTTTGATACATTCCCACTGCGTATGCACAGACATAATGCAGTGATGCCAGCTACTTTAGAGATCACAAAAAATATGTACCATGGGTGCCAAACAGTACCACTGAGTGAGCCATGGTGTGCCCTACTGTGTTTATGGCACACTGTGCTGAGTAACCTACCCCTTGGGTCCAGGTCAATCCTTTGCCAAGAAGGAGGGTTACTGACGCCACCACCATTGGTGGTATCAGCACAGTAGCCTTCAGTTTTTATGTTTTGTTTATACGTGCTTTAAAGACATGTTTGCGTTAAAATATCATAGATGAATAATCATTAATAAAAACTTATATTTTTCCGGGATTAACAAGCTTAATCTAGAAATATTAATACAATAAACATTTAATTCCTACATGTACGTGTTTTGTTCAACATTTCTCATAATTATCTTGTTGCGCAACATATTTAAAATTTATGTGAACTGAGCTTAATTGCACAATGTTTGCATCAGCTGACATTGATTAACAGATTATCGAAACAAAGAACCAAAAACTTTGACTTCAAGTTAAATGTTGGTGGATGACGTTTCTGCCACCGAATTGGTCCAGGTGTGAGAACTGCCTCCCTGGTGTCAGTGGCATTGGTACTAAGTACGGAAAATAATATCGACGGTAAACAAATCAAGGAAAAAAACATTGAAAATGATTCTGGAAAATGCTTCGAATTTAAATAATTACATTCAAACCACGAGACATTTCCTAGTTATGTAGATGTGAATGTAATAAAAATGTATAATCACAGACAAACAGACATAACCCTCCCAATCACATTCATCGCAAATAATGTTTTAGTTGGGAGTGTGCTTGCATTTGTCATGGTGGCGCCACTGAAGCATTGAGCAAGCCTCCACATTTCGAACTTATCAGTGATGCCAGTTCTTTTTCACGTCTAGTTAGTAGATTTTTTTCCTTTGGTTTGTTTTTTCCGTCGATCTTGTTTTCCGTGCTGAGCACCAATGCTACCGACGTGCCAGGAAGGCAGCTCCCACACCTGGACCCTACCTATCGACCCATCAACTCATGAACCGGGGACCAACGGCTTTACTTCCCATCCGAAGGAAGGCGTGTTCAGAGATGTTAGTTAGTAGATGTCAGCTCTTGAAAATGATAAGTGGTCAAGGCATCCCACTGGTCTCCAGTGTGTGTCTCACATACCACATCTGATGAATACAGAAAAAAACTGCTGCACATTCCGTTCCTAATATTACGTTGTACGATGTACACAGAATTTTAGAACAAATCATGTTGATGACTGTTATATTCTATCAACTTGATATTCAATACTTCACCATCAATATCATTGATCAATATCATTGATAAGTATCATTGATAAGTATCATTGATAAGTATCATTGATACATATAATTTTTTTTTTCTTCTGTGTACACATTGAAGTGATGAGCGGTGGTAGAAAGGGCACTAATAAGTGATGCATTACCTCGTTTAAAAAACTTGTTTACAGAAAAAGAAAAAGCACACTAAGCAAACAAAACACATCCCTAAAACAAGTCTTAGCTTATGAGAATTTTTCCTATCCGTATTTCTGAAAAATTCAATCAATTATATAGATCTTCTGAAAATTTCATAGAACCGACATCACTGACATCCATCTGTTTTGTTTTTATTCAACACTGACGCGTTGACAGAACGAGGGAAAACTAACTAGTGAAAAAATTACATGCACGAGGGATGCTCCGGTTGCAAAACATTGCTTGGGAATGTTGATGATAGATGGTGCTAGTGCGCATGCAAAATACACTTGTCGATATTTTTTGAAGAATTTTCTTTTAAGAGTTATGTCTGTTTGTTTGTGGTATAATGTAATGAATGGCACATAAAATATTAAATGAATTATTATGAAAAAAATAATGGTAGCATCTCACCGTAAGACTCAAATGTCTACCGAAGTGTTGTCTTATTGCAATGATTATCTCAAGAAATATATGTAGTCACTTGAAACAAAAAAATATTATAAAATATAACAAATTAATGATCAAATGGAGAGAAAATGTTGTTGCAACAATTGCATACTATCAAATTAAGAGATATTGGGGTTTACTTTTACCTTAAATATAAAATACGTTTGTGTATAAAGCAATATAACGTACAACATACAGGAATTTAATAAAATAAAATAATCCAACCTGCAAAATGTATTGAAGTTCATGACATTGATATGATGTCAAAAAAATCGATTTTTGACATTTTAACCTGCTCACTATTAATGGCTTATTAGGCTGTTAGTAGCAACCAGAGATGGTAAATATCACGGTCGCCATTTGACAATGAGAAAACAGGTCCTCTCACTATCACGAGACGCAATTGCCTATCATTAGCTTTCTAGTAATTTTCCAATGATCAAGCACTTATGAGAATAATTCTTATGCGGTTTTGGCATCAACATTTCTAACTGATTAAGATGAATTTAAGCAAGCAACCTTATATAATCGGTAAATTGAATACGTTATTAAGATTTCCTCGGTACAAGTAACTTTAATAACAATAAATAAGCGATGATCTTAACACTGTTACGATCTTTCATGACAAAAAAATCGATGAGATTTTGAAGAAAATCTCCATCATCGTTTTATGATCCGATGATAGTGACTAAAGTATCTTTTTAAATATCGCGTGAGATCTTTCATCTGGGGCCTCCCTTAGCTCAGTCGGTAAAGGCGCAGCTACAAAGCAAGACCATGCTGGAGGTGGCTGGGTTCAATTCCCGGTCCGGTCTAGGAATTTTTCGGGTTGGAAAATTTCTCGACTTCCCTGGGCATAGAAGTATGATTGGACTTGCCACACAATTATACCAATGCAAAAATGGTACAGGCATCGAAAGCTCTCAATTAATAACTGTGGAAGTGCATCTAGAACACTAAGTTGAGAGCACGCAATAAGCTAATATGCGATATGCAATAAGCTTGAAATGCGAAGAAGAAGAAGAAGAAGTGAGATCTTTCATGGAAAATTACATTTACCAGTCCTGGTAACAACAGCCATATACCAAGGGATATTCAACTCTGCAAACCTTAATCCGTGATTGAGCTGTGCCGAAAGCTGTGCCGAAAGCTGTGCCGAAAGCTGTTCCGAAAGCTGTGCCAAAATCTAGGCTAAAAGCTGTGCCGACAGCTGTGTCAAGCACTGTGTCGAACAGGCCTATCAAGTTTTTAATCAAGGTGTGCCCATATTATTACTTTTGTAATTGTGTTTACATTCTCAATTTTTTGATCCCGGCAAGCATTCCGCTTCCTTTAAAGCTCATTAGAGCGTTACCGGATCGGGAGGTGGAAGAGGAAGTGGAAGCCATCAAAACTATACGGTGTTCAAGCACCAAAGTCCGGCTCGATGTCCCTTTGAACATGCTGATTTCTTGCAGATGTACAGAAACGAAGGCGTAAACCGATCGATGATGGATGAAATTGCCTCCTGCTGCCTTTCCAATACTTTCCGACTAAAGTAACATAGAACTAGAACAGGACAGTAGAGTTCAATCCCAACCTAGGAGCAACATCCTCACGCCACTTTTCATTAAAACGTCGAATCATATATTCAATAATGATCGAGGCCTTACGGTTTACCGATCGGTAGGGTACCCATCGCACTGGAGTCCCTTGATACGAGCGAATACAACAGAAGGATGATCACAGAGATGCAATTGGAAAATGTCCGAATCTGATGACGAGGATGTGCTTGATGATTCGTGAAATAGAATAAAATTGAATTTCTAACTTCAATGATCCGTTCCTATAAATCCTGTACTATTGTGCAAATCGTACACCGATCCAGGTCTGATGGAATATGTGGGGTCAATATAGTACGTATCAACATCCCCCAGCAGGTTCACTCGGCTGTCGACAGAACCAGACCACTCTCAATGTGTGCCACGCGATCGTCTGTTTACTCGGCTGCATGCATTGTGTGGTCCTCCTCATTGTTCTTCATCAGCAGTTCTTTCGGTCGATGCGTCGTCGACTTTGAAAAGCAACCGTTTCGCGATGAATGTGTGAGTGCTGACCACGTGCGTCCATGCTGCAATGGAAGCGGCCCCGTTGGCGAATTTGCCGTACAATGAAACCACTGGAAGCAGCTCCACCAGAACGGAGAAGGCTTATTGGATAGTGGAAGATAAAATGTTTATTATGTTGTAACTTTTGACTATAGTTTTAAGATGTATTGTACAGTGAACAAGAATCCTCGGCTCTGTGAAGTTAATTCGGTTGAGCCTTATCAAATAAATTAATAAACAAAACCAAAAAAAACATCCCCCCAGCAGTACTGAGACTTCTTTCGAAAAGAGATGGACATCCCTATAAAGTCCTGTGGATATCCCATCGAAGTCGAAGACTGGCTAGAATATCCGAGGAAACACGCAGGGGAAAATTAAAATTTACATCCGGTATGATCCTCGGCAACACCAATATTCGAATCTGGTCAGTGGCCGCCCCCTATAATAAGATTTTTATCTTTCGCGTTTATTCTGCATAACAAACTTGTAAATGTAGCTCAACTCTCGCAGAAGATTCTGCTCTAATCCTTTGTTGTTCACTTGGAGATCGGATACCCACGACAGTACAAAATATTTAGTCCTAAAATAAGAAGCGTATTCTGGAATAAAGCCTCTAGTGGCTGAACTGAGGGTTCATCACCGGCATATAGAGTAGATGTGCCAGCTATGGCCATACGGTCCTATTATGGTGTTTTCCGATTATGACCTATGAAATTCCCATAGTCCTTAATTGGATCACACCATAATTGGAACGTATAGCCATAACTGGTACATCTACCCTAGTCGGGATTAATTTACTTGATATTGATGGGATTGTTTGTGTGACCTACCAACTGCACCTGCTAGCTTGTTCACTATCATTCCATACTCAATCGAAATCGTGTCAATCGGTAAGCCCTAGTTCTACCACCTTCTAGTTTTAATTCTAAAAGCGTAGTAAAAATTTGTCGGATGAACAAACAATTTCCCTTTTAATTCCTCGATGATACGATAACAGACTTCTTCAAAATTTCCTCCGTATCCGGTTTAATTTTGATTTGCGTTCTAACAAGCATACGTACCGTAAAACGGGGTAGCTTTGATAATGCGGGTAATTTTGATAGTATAATGTAAAGATTAAATTTACTCGCTGCGCTTTTTCTAAATTAAAAATATTAGTTCCATATTGTAACTGAGGGTATTTCCGTTAATATCGTATATGGTTTTTGTATAGTATGTGTTACATATTTTACAAACATATTAAAAAACCATTTTCGTATTTTTCGCCTGTTTGAAAAAGCACTCAAACCATCATTTATGAAATGTATTTCCTATATAGCCATCAAAAATTCAATGTTGTATTATTATTGCCTATGATGTTTTCTGATTATATACTCATTCAAAGTTTCATATTTAAAGAACGATTTTTTTCTATATTCATCGAGCATTATCAAAGTAACCCCAAATCAACATACTGATGTTCGGTCACACAACTTAAAAAATAATGCAAATGCTTTAATTTCCGTTAAACAAATAACTTACGAATTAACTCCTGGATCCTCAGTACTTGTTTTAAAAATATAAAATTTAAAAAATATTAATTGCTGCAAAAAATATTTAGAATATACTCTAAAAAATTATCAATGGTACCCTGTTTTACGGTACTACGTACTGTGAACGTGCATAAGCTGACGTTCAATGTCTCCAGACTTGGTTCTCTATTCTAACGTCCATGTCAACCATGTGTTCACAATTTAAAACAAAAATACTTGAACATATATTTTCATTTTACCTAATGATA
The DNA here is from genome assembly GCF_037179485.1 of Ochlerotatus camptorhynchus. Taxonomy (NCBI): domain Eukaryota; kingdom Metazoa; phylum Arthropoda; class Insecta; order Diptera; family Culicidae; genus Ochlerotatus; species Ochlerotatus camptorhynchus. The sequence continues at coordinate 1,000,645 of NW_027041105.1, forward strand.
ATTGCATACATGTTAATTCAGTGACAGGTAATCTACGTCACCCTGCAAAATAAATTGGTGTTGTTCTAATTTCCTTTGCATGTGTTTAACTGACAAAATAATGATATTATATACAAAATGCTGTATTTATTGACCACACCCTTAGAAATAACTAATTTTACACAAACATGTCATGTAAAAAGTGCTCCGAGACTGAAAAGTTCGTTTCTCGACGAAAAGTACGTTTGATTGAGCTGAATTTCTCGTCTATTATGACTCTATTTTATGTCAAAATTGACGCTCGTATATGTCAGTCTCAGAGCACCTAAATGTACATGATTTTTTCCAAGTGTGCATGAAACAATAACAATCCTGAAGGCGTCCGTCTTACCCTGATTTCCCCTACATGAAGGTGGGGTTTCCTTCCCTAGCACATGTGCCCCGTGGCGGAACAAGAAGAATAGTTTTGCATCTTTGGAAATTATTTGCACAACCGTTCGCCGTTCCGGACGTTGAAAATGTATTACCGTTGCCTGCTTCATCTCTATGGAAACTGCTGCTCTATAACCTTACAATGGATGCTTCTTGTCGAGCTGGTAAAATCTCCCTGCTAGTGATGGGCGCGTGTGTACGTACACAGCAACTTTCGCAGCACTTCCGAATCCCATTTCCGGATGTACCGTTGAAGTTGTGCTACGGTGTACGGTTCTCTGCAAGACAACACTGCCGAAATCTCAGGGAGCTGACAGGTTCGATGATGAAGATATCAATCAATGTGTGGCACTGTGGTTGGTGGTTGGAGGGGAGTGACTCATTCAGTTTCAATACAAGCATCGACGTACCCGTGTAAGGATGGTATTTTGAAAAAAAAAATAGTGTTCGGGTGTAAGGATGGTATTTTGAAAAAAAAATAGTGTTCGAGACAATGAAACAATAAATTCAAATCAAAGTGTTTAGTAAGTACCGTAAAACGGGGTAGCATTGCTAGTTTTTAAAGGGTATTCAAAATAATTTTTACGGCAATGAATGTTTTTCAAATTTTCAAATATTATTATATGAATAGGGGAAATGGATGCAATGTCGGCCTAAATGCTCCTAATTTGGGCCCATACATAAATTCAGCAATCGACTAAATTTTCAATAGCGACCAAAAATATCGATTAGTACCGTCCCAATGACGCGTACATCTAGATAAAATTGTTAAATAGCAGATTTCAGCGATGGACCCAATCCATAGGTCAACATTAGAGCCATTTCCCCTATATAATCAAAAAACATCATAAGCAATAAGAATACAACATTGAATTTGTGATGGCTATATACGTTTCGATGGTTTGAGTGCTTTTTTAAACAGGCGAAAATCACGAAAATTGTTTTTTTTTTAATGCTTGTAAAGTATGTAACACATACTAAATAAAAACTATATACGATATCAACGCATATACTCTAAGCTACAACATGGAACCAATGTTTCTAATTTGGAAAAAGCGGAGCGAGCAAATTTAATCTTAACATTACACTATCAAAGTTACCCGCATTATCAAAGAAACATGATTTTACGGTACCTATATGTTTGTATTTATTCATTATTATTTTTCATAATTCAATCATAATATAAATAACATCATATTTCACGAGATATTGTCAGGAACACTTTTGACAATATCACTGGAAGAATTGACAATTGCATAATCACCTTCGTAGAGGCTTCAGATAGTCTATAGTCAGTAAGGGCACGCTACTAAAGACTGTACTTGAAAAAACATCAACTGACAAAAATGATCACAAAAAATTCATTTTAAGTCAGATATTTTTTAAGCTCTCAGGGAATGAATAAACACATATTAGCTATATTTTTACAAAGTTGGTTTATTCAACCTCCTCTCCTAGGCTAAATTCCCGCACCTTGGACCTAAATCCTGTGCAACACTTGCGCTATCTTTCTTAAACACTTTCATTCACTCATTCTTCAAATCCTTGTCGTTTTTGAAGACCTTTCCTTTTTTCCCGGAGTTTGCCCTTGAAAATCGCCCAGAATTTTTCTATTGGGCGAAGTTCTGGCGAGGTTGGCGGATTAGCCTCCTTCGGCACAAAATCAACATCGTTGGCTTCGTACCACTCTATCACCGGTTTTGCGTAATGGCACGATGCCCGATCCGACCAAAACAGAGTGTCACCTTCGTGGAACCGGAGGAAGGATAGCAGGCGCTTCTGGAGGCATTCTTCTTTATATATTTGGTGATTGATGGTGCCGGTCGTTATGTACGGCTTGCTGAATTTGCCGCACAAACAGATCACCTGCCACACGAAGTACTTCTTGACCCATTTGTCTACCTTGTTCTTCCGGAACTTCTGCGGAACATCCTGGCGGGACTTGCCAACGAAAAACTCCAGGCCGGGGATCTGCTTGGCGTCCGCTTTAAAGTAAGTCTCGTCGTTCATTACGATGCATTTCGGCAGCTCCAAACACTCGCGGTACAGCTTCCTGGCGCGGAATTTGGCTCCGTATTATGTTTATCGGTTCGGTTAGGCGCCTTGAAGACATGAAGTGCGACCCACTTCATTGTCTGCTAGACGAACCAGACGGAAGAATTGACCACGTCCCGAATCCAAAGGTTCGGATTGCGCTTGAAGTAATCCCTCACCTTCCTTGCGTTCACGGGGTCGGTCGTCTTCGCTTTTCTTCCGCTGCCAGCTAGCCACTGGGTCGGCTGGCTCTCCTTGTACGATTTAACCACACGGTCGAATTGTCGATTCCAAACTGTTTCGCGATCCACCTGTGGGCAAGGTTGCAAATACTCATTTCAGCTAAAACAATGTTTTTTTTTGACGTAGACTACGTCTTACGGGAAGGTATTGGGGGTAAATAGAAAATCTAAAATTGCGACCGTCACGAAAAGGTGTAATTTTTTGAACGCTATAAGCTTTGTCATATATAGATGAAATTAAAATCCGAATACACCAATCAATAGACAATAACTTTCGTAAGCTGTTGCAATAAACCTTTTTTGCATTTTTTTTTCATAAAAAACTGGTTTAAAAATTGACAAATAAAAAGTGATAATTTTATCACTGTTTTCATGAAATAAACGTTCTCCCCAAACCCAGTCCTCATAATCAAGTACAATTTGGTTGCACATTGTGCTGCTTGAATCAGAAATGTACTGCTAATGTGCCTCAACTCATTTTCGCTTCGGACGACGGGTAAGCAGGTAGCATCAGCAGTAGCAGCAGTAGGAAGGCGGTTCCTGTCAAGCGCGCAGAGTTCAAGTTTTGCACCTCGAACTTTGCGCGTCGTTCCCGTCGAAAGCATTGACTACTGGTAGCGGCGTCACCTCGATGGCGCAAGCGCTCCTTGCCTGAATGATAACTACAAATCTCGATTACTTTTCGGAAGGACATATCAGCTTTTGTAAACTACGCATTTTATCGTCGGTTTGGCATAACTAATAGCTGCTGCAATTTGAACACCAGGCCATCATGCCAGACATTGTCGAACGCTTTTTCAACGTCCAACAACGCCATGGCAGATGTTTTCGAAACAGACTTGTTCCGTCTGAGAATGTTTGTTACTCGAGTCAGCTGGTGGACGGTCGAACGACCTTTCCGAAAACCAAAATGTTTCTCGAGTAACAAGTTGTTTTCATCGGCAGATGTTAGGAGCCGGCTCTTTCGAACAGTTTTGATAACCCTGAGAGAAGGCTGATTGGTTGATAACTTGAAGGAGAGGACGGATCCCTCCCAGGTTTCCGGATGGGTATGACTTTAGCTGACTTCCAACACGAGGGGAAGTAGCCAAGCCTGAGGCACTGATTAAAAATCAGTGCCAGATAGTTGTAGAATCTGGAACTCAAGTGTTTGAGTTCCAGATTCAGGATGTTGTCGAAACCTGGGGCCTTCACGTTTTTAGATGATATGATATATCGGATTCCTCTGGAAAAATGTAAGGAATCTGAAGAAGATTGGTTGCATTTTCAGCAACCTCAGATTCATGAGGGCTGACGATGTTTTGTCCGAGATGATGGGAGCTGACGAAGTGTTGACCTATCGCGGTAGCCTTCTCTTCCGGAGTTAAGTGGTGGAATGGGCCTTGGCTTGTTTTTAAGAATTTTTGTAAGTTTCCAGAAGGGCTTAGCACAATCTGGGAGAGAGCGGATCTTACTAGCAAAATCGTTATTTCTGAGATCCACCATTCTGGCCTGAATGATCTTTGTTAATCGATTACAATTGGTCTTCAAGTTAGGCAGGCCAGTACGCTGGTACTGCCTACGAATGGTGTTACGGAGTCTAATGAGATCTTTGGTAGGGCTGTCAAGGTTCAGAGTGTTACTCACCTGCCTGGATACTGGCACGTGTTGTTCCCTGGCCCGGGAAATCGCCTCCTCGATGGTTTCACACTGGTCAACATCTTCGGACGTCCCCGGTTGGACATCGTAGTCGATGGTTGTGTCGACGCAGTGTTGATATTGCGCCCAGTTGACTCGATGGTAGTTGCGCCGGGAAGCTTCGAATCGGTTTACCGAGAATCCAACTTCGGCCACCACCGGGTAGTGGTCCGAGCTCAGCTCCTGGAATGCCACAGGTTACGAGATGTTGTGTCCCATGTTGCTTACGAAGATGTCGATGATCGCATGGACCCCAGACCGACTCAACAGGGTGCATGGGAGAGTCCGGGGCCAAGATAGTATAGTGGTCCTCTTGCAGGTCTTCATTGAGGATGATGCCATTTCTATTGTTCCGACCGTTGCCCCAAGCTTGATGTTTTGCGTTCAGATCGCCAGCGATGATAAAGTTCCCGCTCCTCCGGGTGAGTTTGATGATGTCTTTGCGGAGGGCCACTGACGACCCGTCCCTGATGTTGGTTTGCTTGGGGCAGTAGGCCGCGATGATGGTGATTGGGCCAAGTGATGTGCTCACCTCCACTCCGATGGCTTCAATTGTTTTCAGCTGGAAGTTTGGTTGCAGCCGGCAACTGATGTTCCGTCTTGCAGCGATGGCCACTCCTCCACTTCCAGAGCAGGTGCGATCAAGTCTGACGAGCCGGAAGTCGGGAAGGAATACGTTCAGTTCGGGCTTCAGATGCGTCTCGGTGATGATAGCAATGTAGACCTCCTTGGTGTTGAGGAAATCGAGTAGCTCTCTATGCTTGTTCGTCAGTGAGCAAGCGTTCCAATTTCCAATTTTCAAAGCTTCACGGTCCATACTTGGTGACGAGTGGCAAGGCAGGATGAAGCTGTTCAGATCGAGTCTTGCAGGTGCGCATGATGATGATGACCTCGGCCACGAGCGTCACAAGTTCCTCCGAGGTGAACGGAGAATCATCGACAGATTCATCTAAGGCAGCACCAGCGTATGATAAACCAGGGGCGGTGGATGAACCTGGAATTGGCTGGGTCGCAGCAGCAGCGAGACGATGCTGAACTGTCCGACTGTTGGGAACCATTTGGATACTCGCAGGATTGGCTTGTTATTTGTTGAGCGGAAGCGGGGCTAGCTTCGGAACATGTCGACGGGGCTGGAGAGCTGGGTACTGGACTTCCGTGAGTACAGGAGGCGAACGATGATTACGGAGGCAACAGAGCTGGTTGTTGATTCTGGCCTTCCGACGGATATTAATGAACTCCACTCGCTTGGGACATCCGCGATTGGAGGCTTGGTGGTTTCCACCGCAGTTGACACACGTTGGCTCGATGTCATCGACTTGCTCGCAGGACGCAGTTGAGTGAGTTCCAGCACACTTGCCACAGTTTGCCTTCATGAGGCAGTTTTTGGTGCCATGGCCGTATGAGAGGCAGTTCATACACTGCGTTACATCACGATGTTGGGGTTTATAATGCTCCCAACTGATGATGACCTGAAACAGGTCCCGGATTTTGGATCTCAGAGCCGCAAGACTGGTGGATCCCTTCGTGAAATGCACCAGGAACAACTGATCACGGAAGCTGGTGTTGTGGTTGGGACGCCGGTTCATCGAGTACACTGCCTCAGGCTTGAGCCCAAACCGCTCCAGCTCGGATTTCACCGCAGTCGCCTCGAACGAAGGTAATCCACGCAAAACCACCTTCAGTGGCTTGCTCGATGGCAGATCATGCGTCAAGAAGTCCACGTTGTTGTCCTTCAGGAAACATCTTATTTGTTTGTACTCCTCCAGGCTGGAGCACATGATTTTGGAACCGATGCTGCAAAGCTTGAAGCGAGGCAGCAGCTTGTGTTTTGTCAGTTCGGCACCCAGCTTGGCAACATCCTTCATCGGCGTGAAAAGCGGGGGAATCCGCTCTCTTCTTGCAATGGGAGCGGCGTCACCATCGCCATTTTCTTCCGGGAGTACTGCATACTGGTTGGCTTGCAGTACTCGTTTTCCGGCGTCATCCTGCGTCGCACTGGGCTTGATTAGCACCTTCTTTGAAGGGCCCACTGATGACTCATTGACACGTTTACGCACCATTTGTTTCGTGTTTGGAGTTCAAGTAAACTTGCCAGAACGCGAGAAGGTGGCGACACTTCCACGGCGCAACGCGACAGCACAAAACGGAACAAAATTGAATCGAGAACTCGAGCGAATATACGGACTGAACAGCTCGACAGTCGAGCAAAGAATGATGAACTGAAATTATCACCTCTATTTATGCTTTAAGATTAGCTATGAAAGTCTCTCCTACTTGAAAAATTATGCTATAGAACGGTTTATACAACCCCAGTTTTTTTTTCGCATAATTCTTCAAGTAGGAGGGACTTACAATGCTCATCTCTTAGCATAAATAGAGGTACCTTCGAGTTTTTTTTTCAGTGCTAGATTCTGAAATTTGACAGTGAGCGTTCAAAAGGGTCTACTTGTAATGTTCGATTCTCTTCATCGATTTTCTGTTTACAGCTAAGCGAATCAATTAATCATTTTGTCAAGCTTCTGCATTCATGTTCCATCAGATGTCACTGCTGTTATTTTCAGTGACATGTATCGGAAACTGCACACAATCTGTTTTCCGTTATTTGTTCACAGAGGACACTGCAGTGCAAAACATGTCTGGTACCTCTATATATCCATTTAGATTAATATTCGAAGTCCCTCCTTTTTACAAAATCTGCACACAAAATAGCTCACCCCTCACAGAATTTCCCGCCAATTTTTATGAATGGGGTGGAGCAAAAAGTATATTTTGCGGAGAATATGTAAAAAAGGAGGGACTTCAAATGTTAAAGTAAATGCGTATATAGAAGTACCAGACATGTTTTGTAGTGTCAGGTACTCTATTTTGTAATCTGTGAAAGGGAAATGACAAATCGAGTGTCATCAAATTACCTGGCATGTTGAGAGATTAAGGTCGTGAGAGCAAATTTTCTCTCTCAAATTTGAATTTGTTGGCTCTCTGGGGACTGATAGTAACGCAGGTAAAACTGTATGGGGAAAAACCGTTTTTTTAGTTGTAGCTTGTTTAACTATAATTTCCGGGAAAAAAGTGAACGACAAAGTCCCTGACTAATTTCTTTAGATTGTCGTTTACTTTTTTTGAACTGAATATGCACCGAAAGCGAATTATTCCCACTGCTCTCAATGTCTATATGGGGATTTTTATCACTTCCTACCAGCGGAACAGCGCCATCTCTGTGGAAAGTGGTCGGACGAAATGATTGATTCAAGTTGAACATTGTATTAGGTCCTAAGTAACACTGACAAGATTCTCTTCGTCGACTTTCTCCTCGAATTTACTCGGCCCAGGTACTTTCAGTACACGTATCGATAAAAGAAGTTTTTATCTAGCATCTAATACGACAAACACAACAAGAAACGATTCTGTGAATTTTTACTTAAATTTGACAGATGGAAAATTTTCAAATAAATCTGCTATTCCAGCAGACTTATTTCTGACAGACAAGGAATCAATTTGACAGACGCTTTCTCAAAAATTGGCCGATCTACAACAGAGGGATTTTCGAACATCTTAATTTATTTTCTAACTGTCAAATCTAAGTGAAAATTTTCCAAATGGAACATAGACTTAGTATGTTTTTATTTGTTCAATCGGTAGATAAAAGATGTACCGAGAACTTATTGGAGGGATTCATGGCTAATTGATATCATCTTGATCAACTTTGAAATGTTGCATAACATTGGAACAAAATTGTGCACTCCGTTTTTGTGTGTGCATTTATTTTTGGCGTTTTGAAGTTGAATCGCTGAGTACAGATATCAGCTCTCACAAAACTTATAACAAAGAAACTGGAACATCACGTTTGTTGCAGTCCAGTACACAAGGAGTTTCAGTTTCATGAGTGATGTCACAACCGTCCAAGATTTGTGTCCTAGAAATCTTGAAGTGCTAGGGAATATCAGTCATCATGACGGTCATTGTTGGACACTTCAATGAATCACTTGAAGAAAGCCTCATATCTGATTGTAATTTAGGAACCAAATGAAATAGAATATGTATTCACATTTTTATGAGGTCCTGAAATTAACCAAGTTTTACTAAGTACGAAATCCAAAATATGTACATAGGACCGAAATCATAGGTTACTTCTACAGTATTTTAAATCAATATCTAGAAAAAATGCACGAGAATTTCACTACACAGCTTAACGTAGTCTACGTCAACCCTGCGGTCGTGCCTTGTACATAGCCCCACCCATATGATCATATTTTGAACTGGTAAGATACAAGAGGAGGTTGCAAAGAATGTGTTTGACATATTAAACCTGTTTATTTCACTTCATGAGAGTCACAATCAGCGATTTTTCACACACTCACTCACTCACTCACTCAGCGATCAGAAAATCGCTGATTGTGACTCATAGAAAGCAAAATTTACAGGTTTTATGTTTCAAACACATACTTTGTAACCTCTTCTTGTAATTTACAAGTAAACCATGTCATCATACCATATTTTGGTTTTATTATTCCGAAACACATCATTTTAGCTGAAATGAGTATTTACAACCTTGCCTGAGGAACTGGCCTGGATTTTCCACGACCGCTTCCATAATTTTTTTGTCGAAGCACTTCTTGCTTGGAAGCCATCTCGATAACTACTTGACAGATTGTGGCGAGATTTTACACATGTAAACGTTACACTATAAACTAGTTTTACTCAAAATTTCATCAACTTTTGCGCATGCAAAAGAAAGTGCTGCATTTTTTTTTTCGAGTACAATCTTTACCAAGCTGGAGGCGGCAAGTTCGAATCCCGGCGAGAAGGTGGGGAGGGGTTAGACAGTGAAAAATTTAGAGCAATCTATAGTTACTCTAGGAAACTCTCTTACTCTCTAAGCGAATCTTTCTCTCATTGCTAGTGGATTTTTGCAAAAGGTCTTATTTATTTCTTGACAACAATTCGAGTTTAAGGATCGTTTAAGGTTTTTTTAAATCTTCAGCTGGATATTTAACCTAGTTTGTTTTGAAAGTGATGAAAAGCGCAAAAGGCGCAAGCTAACATCATCTTCTGTCGAACTGTGCTGCGAGCTTAGAGAGAAATTCGTTTATGTTGCCGTGGTAAACCAAAGAGAAAGTCGATGAAGAGAATCGATCAACGAGGATAGGGTCTTTTCAAATGTTATGCGAGATTTCACTGTTGTTGATTTGTCAAGTGGTTATCGAGATGGCTCCCAAGCAAGAAATGCTTCGACAAAAAAAACAGGAAAGGTCTTCAAAAACGGGAAGTGGAGTAAAGCCGTTGGTTCCCGGTCCATGAATTGATGGGTTGATAGGTAGGGCCCAGGTGTCGGAGCTGCCTCCCTGGCGTCGGTAGCATTGGTACTCAGTAGTACGAAAAACAAGATCGACGGAAAACAAATCAAGGGAAAAAAATGCCAAATTTTTCCGAACAGTTCAGCTGTTGAAAGTATCGGTAAAAATTGCCGAAGTCGGTCATCATTCTAAGTGTGTTAGTATGACTGCCATTGATCCAGTTTTGAATTTACATGTTTGGGCATTTCTCCAGAATCAGTCGACGGATTCCAAAATATGTAATACCTTTTTTGGGACCATGATACCTTTCATTTGGTGCTCGTTGCGTACAATTTCTTTATTTCATCACAATTATGTTTTGTTTTCTTTGTTAAGTACTGCTGCAATCAACTTCAATGCAATGCATCATTAGCTTGCTACACAGTTTGGTTTGAATAGGATTGTATTCGTCACAGGTTTTCGATCGATTACATTTTCTTCACTTTATGAGCCATGTCCGTGCACGGATCCGGATATTGAAAGCCCCCACATCTAGAAATGTAAGCCTAGCATGACGTGAAGGGAAAAAGTCTTCTGAAGTCAGCGAGCCATAAAGTGTTTACTGTCACCGGGAAAAACAGTTCCATTGTGTACCGTTTCGCGTCGATTATCATAATCGGTCGCGAAAAGTCGACAAAAATTATGCATGTTTACATTCTGCACGGTAGTAGAAACAGCAGCAGCGGCAGCAGAGGTTGCGCACATTTTTCCTCCTTTTCTCCCGGAATTGAATTTTTATTCATGAGGTAAAAAGGGGACATCCTCTCTTACAACATCGAGGTCAAAGTGTATGGAGAACGAAAGCGAGTCCTAATTGCGTCCCTTTCTGCTATACTTGGAACGAAACATCCTACTTATCCGTCCTCTCATGCAGGGAGGTTTTATTGCACCGAGGCCATTTAGAAATACGAAAATTGGAGTATTTTTTCCATTCAAATTTTCACAAATCTCAGCGTCAGCAGATCATGGCGCGAAACGAAATTGAAACATAGGACGAATGGAAGATTTTCATGCAAATTCATTCTTAATCCGATGACAAGGCACTCTTGTAGTAGCAGCAGCAGTATTAGTTCCAATTTACATATGCTAGTGCATATTTCTTTCGCAGCAAATTGAATTACATTTGCCTCTCCAACACGCACTTTTGAACCTATCGACCTCCGACGATTCTGCGTTCCAACCAATTTAATCAGAAAAACTACTTTTCCCGACAAGTTTTATGTTCACTACGGCTTACTCGCATGCCAAGAGTCACGGCAAAAAAAAAGTTGCTAAAACAAATTTACTTCTCGATTGCCTGCCATTGAAGCGACGAAGTACAACAGTGACAATACACTTGATAGTTTGGTGGAACTGGTTGGAAATTGCCTCCCCTGGCATCAGTTCTACCGCGCAATCTGTTGACAAATACGCAGGCATTAGATTAGAAGGAGGGATTTGTGTATATGAACTTGACTCGAAAATAGCCAGCACCCACCCAAAACGAGGTCCTACGCTTTGGCTTCCCTGAGTGCAATCGCAAATTGTTGGCGAAGGAGTTGAGTAAATTGAAAATAAAATTTGAATAACAAACATTCCGCACGAGATTGGAATGGTAATGGAATGAAATTGGCTAAGATGAGGCACATTTTGAGTCGGTATCGGTTGGTATCGAAAAATATTTTTAATTAGCGGCATGGATGTTTGGAATTTGAATTGCAGTTCATACTTTAAGCATTGAAAAGTAAATAAATATCTATTGTTTTGTTTACTATTTACTAATTTGTTACCTCCTCGATCGTGGCATAATTTCTGTGACCAACACATTGATCTTGTGTGACCTAGCACCACCAGTCCAAGTCGTGAGTGAGCTGCAGTGAGAAGTTATATTTGCGAAGCACGAGAAAAATTACCAGCCCAAACCTTACATCGGATTTATAACGAAACGAAACATTTCGTGAATAGAGGGTAGGCTCTTCTCCCCACTCATTGGGGCATGCTCCTGTTGGATGGTCTGTTTTTTTAACGGTTGTATGATCTGTTGTTGGAAGGTGATTCGCGAATAATGTTGAGGTGTAAGGAAAATTAGTAATTGTAGTAACAATTCTAGGGGGCTATATTAATCATAGTGGGCAGTAGCCCCACCCTACCTCGTAGTTACACCAATTCATAGATATGAATATGTTTTACTACAACACATTTCCTGTTCATTACTGTTTAGTATACATTGCGTTTTCAACAAAAAAACAACACATTTCCATATATTTCCTCCGATATTTATTAAACCGTTCTTTTGTGAGCTCGGAAAGCAGGAAATATCCAAGAATGATGCTCATGATTGAAGTGAATACAAACGAATTTGCTGCCGCATAGTGATGGATAGCACAAACTCATTGTTTTAACTCGTTTGCGCTACTAGTACCTCTTCAGGAAAACATTTTCAGTGAGTAGAGTCAACGTATTATATTTTCAAAAGAAAACTTTTTCCTCTTTTACTATTTTTTTTTAATATGTATATTTTGTTCAGTGAATTTATGCTTATAGTTATATTTTGTAGTGAAGATCAAGCATAACCATTAGCAGCAACTTAAAGCCATTAAACTTTGACGAAATGCCTTGAAGTTGAAGGTCCCGGAACTTTTATGAAATTTCTTTAAATCAAACCATGTTCCCTTAACATGAACGAAGTACCGCAAACTCGTAAAAAGTTCCTACTTCTTCGAAGATTTTTGAAATGCCTATAAAGCTCCCTGAATTTCTACAAAGCTCTCTGAAGTTTAAAGAAGTTGTATCAAGCACGATGAAGTTCCCCGAGTTTTTATTAAATTGCCAGAATTCCTACGACGACCCCTATAAAGTAAATGAAGTCCTTTATAATTTAGTAAGTTCAAAAAAGTTGAAGAAAAATCTCTGAGCTTCAATGAAGCTCACAGAATTTCCTCAAAATTTGGTTAATCTTTCTGAAGTTCGCTAAATTTCTACTTAGTTTGATGAAAATCTATCAAAGTTCTCTGAATTTTTACAAATTCTCAGCACTTCTTCTAAGTCTACTGGAGTTCTTTGAAGTTTGCTGACCTTCTAATAAGTTCGTTGAACTTTTAAAAGTTAGCTGAACCCCTGTAAAAGTTGCTACATTTCTAGAAAGTTTTCAGAACTTTACTGCCCCTCATCGAAAGTCGGTCCCATTTGCGTTTTTGTCAAAACTGTGTTTTTAAATGGAAACGGTAGTTAATCACCCATATTTTCATGATAATGGATGAACTTTTAAAACAGTTTGGAAAAACAGCAAAACTGGTTGTTCCATCTTCTAAAAAGAAGTGTTACGAAGTAAACTTAAAACGCGTTTTTCTCGGCTTGCTGATTTGTGCTATGGAACGGACTTTCCATGAGGGGCAGTATAACCAACAATCAATATGAAACTAACGATTTTAAATTGGCTCACTACTTGACTAGCCTATTGGTCCCAAGCAAATCGACTAGCGTACCCCATTCTAGTATAAATTCCAGTACTACACTATGTTTGTTTTGATTAGCTATGAAAGTTTGGCAGATAAAATGAGGGGTTAATGGATTTTCCTATGTTTCGAGGGGTGAATCGATTAGCTTGGGACCGAATATAGTACCAACAATCAATACGAAACTAACGATTTTAAATTGGCTCACTACTTGATTAGCCTATTGGTCCCAAGCAAACGATTAACGTACCCCATTCTAGTCGAAATTCTACTACTACACAATATTTGTTTTACTTCGCTATGAAAGTTTGACAGGTTAAATGAGGGGTTAGTGGATTTCCGAGGGGTGAATCGATTAGCTTGGGACCGAAGAGAGTACCAGAGCTGAGCCAAAAAGTTGAGCACGTTATTTCGGGACCTTCAAGTCTTAGAGTTACCTCTATGATAGTACCAGAGATGAGCCAAAAAGTTGAGCTCGTTTCTTCGGGACCTTCTGGTCTTAGAGTTACCTCTATGGTATAACGCAGTTATATGAACTTCTACGAAGATTTCTGAAGATAAAGTTCTTCAACGATCCCGAAACTTTCTCGAAGTTCTCTGAACTGCTACGAAGTTCTTTGAATTAAAATGATGTTCTCTAAACTTTTACGAATTACAATCAGAAGATCCCTTAACTTCTGTAAAGACTTTGTTTCATGAATAAGGTTTATTGGTCGCCTTCCCCCGCCCGCTAGTTTTAAAAGTAACGATAAAGACATGTGAAGACATTTCGCAAATCACGTTGAAGATTTTGTCTAAATACACCTAGCATCTCTGCTCATTACTAACTTGCTTTTGCTGGTCTGAAGTCTCTTAAGATTTGCCCTGCATTACAATACAACTAACTCGGTTCTAGGCTGGTTGTCTACATTTTCTTGAGCGTCCCATACTTCCTTGACCAAGATCTTGCTTCACATGGTCTAACCATCTAAGGCCTGTACTCGAAAAAATGCACCAGACAAAAGTGTTCGCCAAAAATGTATTTTAAGTCGGATTTTCTTGAAACTTTCAGGGAATGAACTAATACATATGGATTATGTTTCGGCATTACTTTATTCAATTTTTTTCCATAACTGAAAGCCCGCACCTTTCCCTTAAGACCCCTCATTACATTTTGTGCAATGGTGGAGCCGACCTTTTTGGTAACTTTCATCCATTATTTCTTCAACTCCAGCTCGTTCTTAAACACCTTGGATGATTTTCGAGCTTTGGCCTTCATTATGGCCCAAAATCTTTCCACCGGACGAATCTCTGGTGAATTTGGGGGGTTGGCGGTTTTTGGTACAAAAACAACGTTATTGTATCTGTACCAATCCAACGTCGATCGCGCGTAATGGTATGATGCCAGGTCCGGCCAAAATAATGTCTCGTCTCCGTGGGACCGCAGGAAGGGCAACAGACGCTTCTGGAGGCACTCGGTGCGGTAAATTTCGCTGTTGATGGTACCCATTGTGATGTACGGTTTACTCAGTTTACCGCGTTGGCATATGGCCTGTCAGAGCAAGTATTTTTTGGCGATTTGTCCACTTTCTTCTTCCTTATGTCTTCCGGAACATCAAACCGTGATTTGGAAACGTAGAACTCCAGCCCCGGTATCTGCTTTGCGTCTGCCTTGATGTAGGTTTCGTCATCCATAACCACACACATCGGTTTCGTTAACCACTCTCGATACAGCTTCCTTGCGCGGGATTTGGCCGCCGTGTTTTGTTGATCACGCCGGTTCGGTGCCTTCCGGACCTTGAATACACGAGGCCCAGCTCGTTTCATGGTTTGCTGAACGAACCAGGCGGAACACTTTGCCTTCAGAGCCACGTCGCGAATCGAAAGGTTCGGATTACGCTTGAAATAATCCAACACCTTCCAAGCCTTCACAGGGTCAGCTGTCTTCGATTTTCTTCCACTCCCAGCCCGCCGCTTGGTCGTCTGGGACTCCTTAAACGATTTTACCACCCAAGACACAGTTGTATGGGTGATTCCCAGTTGTCTTCCGATTCATCTCATCGTCGCAGTCGGATTTTCCATGACGGCGCGCAAAATTCTCCGGCGATTTTATTCTTGTTTCGATTACATCTCAATAACCACTGAACCGATTGTTATGAAATTTTGCACATGTAAACAATTCACTCCAAACTAGTTATACCCAGATTTTCATCAATTTTTACCCACGGATAAAAAAGTTACACACGGATAAAAATGGTGCATTTTTTCGAGTACAAGCCTTAGTTCACTGCGCTTGTACCAACCACATTCGAGGCAAACACCAGTTTTGCGGGATTTTTGTCCGGCATTCCTACAACGTGCCATAGACGTATCAAACATCAAATCCTTTGTTCTTTAGAAATCAAAGGTTTTTAATCTTTTTTTTTTTTCTTTGATTTGTTTTCCGTACTGAGTATCAATGCTATCGGCGCCAGGGCGGCAGCTCCCACACCTGCACCCTACCTATCGACCCATCAACTCATGGGACCAATTGCTTTACTTCCTTTCCGATGGAAGGCGTGGTGAGAGATTTTATTACTCAGAAAATCCCAGCTACGCCGACTGGGATTGCACCCAGGCCCTTTGGAGTGAGAGGCAATCACGCTTATTACTACACCACCGGCACCGCTTTTGGGAGTTTCTGTCGAAACAAAATTTGGACAACTTACGTTTATAGCTGCCTATTTGCCATTCCACTGGGTCGGTCAGCAACATAATTTTCTTAAAGGTGACCCGCCAGAGGTCTAAATTCTTCAGCATTGGTGATTTTAATGCTCAAAGCAATTCCAATTGTAATATTCTGTTTGATGATTGTTCAGCAGGTTATTACACTATTCAATATCCAAACAGCCCGACATGTTTTTCTTCAACAAGAAATTCCTCGACTATTGATTTGGTCTTAACTGATTCATGTCAACTTTGTAGTCAATTGGATGAGGCTGGCGAGCTGTATGTTGTTTGGAACGAGGGTGACGCGCTTGGCATAGATGGCCCAAAGCGACTCACGAAGAGCTACTGAATCCGATCAGTAGCGGTGCAGCTTCTTCCTCCTTCTTCGGTAAATGGACGCTCATGTGGGCTGCAGTGTGGGAGTTTTTCTTTGTGTACTGGAGAACAATGTTCAACGCCACGCGCCGAAAGCACTGCTGCACGACCGACCGGACACCACCACATTGAATAAGCACCAGTGTTAGGGAAAGTGCTTTTTGCAAGCAATCGGTGATAATTTTGATCACCATTGCAACAGTTAGACACGTGTGTAATTTTCAGTAGTGACCTGTTGAAAATTGATGAAGTATTAATTTTAGCAGATTTGTAAATAAATTTCCAACCGATTGGCTTGTTTAAAATAAAAATCCGTTTGCTATTGACAGAGTTATAAGTGGTCAAAACCTGATCACTTTTCGTAACGCGGTAGGTTTTAGTTTTTTTTTTTTAATTGCATCCCCAATATTTTGCCAAAAGACGTATTCCTACGTTGAAGAATCAAGATTCAGGAATAGATTAATTCTCGCGTCACTTTTCAAATAGACCAATCTATCATATCCACCATTTAGAGAAAATCGAAGTTGAAATTCAACAGATTAATATTTTAACTGTTTAGAAGCAATATATTTTGCAAAACTATTTTTAATGTAGTCAGTGAATAATGACGTTGAAAATTCAGTAGAAACGGTGAAATCACAATTTTACTTTGAATTTAATGCTACAACATAGAAAAAAAACCACATTGGAAATTTTGACTAATCAAGTTGTACATCGGACATGTAACATTGCACGATTTTTCTCAATGACATAATCAATGAGTGTTACATTGGACGTTTTGTTCTACATTATACTAGATTCCCTTTCACAGATTTCAGAGTAGAGTACCTAACCTCAGATTGGCCTCGCCTTTGGAAAATGAGCACCGATCATGTTAGGCAGTCCAAATGACTGAAGTAACAATCATGTACCAATTTTGACCTATGATTATCTTAAATAAACAAAAGTAAATTAGGATGGGTATTTTTGTATCACATACAATGATAGAAGAGCAATAGTTTGTATCGCTTAACTCGATTTGTTCACATTTGGCACTTAGGACCTTTTGAAAAGTGACGCGAGAATTCTTTAGAAAGCCAGCTTTAGCCATTCTTCAAGATTCTAAACTATAAAGAAACTATTTCTGAACTTCAAATGAACTCAAAGTATATCCGACGAATGGATAAAGATTTTTGTCAGCCAGAAACAGATTTAAAGATTGTTTACGGTGAAAATACAGATTCAAATTGGAAATGATGTGGCAACACTGCTTCGTCTTTGTATTGGTGCGATGCGTGCTGTTCCACACATGCGTCGTGTCCGACGCTTATCCGCATGATGCTCGAAAGCAAATGACGAAGATAGGTTTGGGCGATCTTGGATCGATCTTTGGAAAATCGATCTTTGGAAAATCGATCTTTTTCGTCCCGATTTCCGATTTTTCGGATCCATTCTTTGTCCACGAAAAGATCAAAAATATCGATCTCTTCTTTCGATCTTTCGAATCTTAAAAAAATACGTGTTTCTCTGAAGATCGCTCAATCCTTCACTAATAAAACGATATGGCAAGCGTTTTTATTATCACTGCTTTTCTCCTCCCTTCCTTTCATTGGTGAAATGGTGAGCGGTCAACCGAGCATTGAGCTCGCTCATGTGAGCATGCGCCATGTGTCGTGTGTTCGATATGCGCTATATCGTTGCGTCCGTGTTTGGGATTTTTCGTTGCATGTCTGAGTTTTGATTTTTTTTATGTGACCCCCAGTATAGAAATCAAAGACGTAGCACAACGTCAAAAAAAAAATCTCAGAAACTTCGATCTTTTAAATTTGTCGAACCTCGCGAGAACTTTATCTGTGCCGAAAACTGTGGCAAGCGTTGGGTCGAGTGTGCCGAAGTGTGGCAATCAAGCTGTCGATCTCAGTATCCCATGAGTTTGACAACCCTGCAGTTATGTCTTTTGAGATTGTTTGTTTACATCGCCAAGTTCTCATGGATGGTTAAACGAGATATAGCTGTGTATTTTCCATAGTATATACGAGGGTAATCACTGTGCCTGTCCTGTTAATTAGTAAAACGTGCATCAAGTAACACGAATGTGAGTTTTTCTTTGTACAACATTCATTCCTCTTGCTCGATGATAAGATTGGTAAGCGCGAGGTCGTCGGCCACTGCTGGAACTGTTAGCCAGTATACGCTGACCGTTGCCAACCATTAAGTTCAACTCCTCCACGAGAAGGAGAAGGGTGAGTGATGGCAGAAGCTGTCCATCCAGGACAAGAAATTTCTTTACCGTGTCTCATTCTGGTAGACGTTTGCCGAAACCTGTACTTATGACCCACCCGGCAAGTGGAAAATGTACCTCTACATTATCATCATGGTTCTCGGACAATGTTTCAACCTAGAAATCAAGAAGGATTCGTCCTAAAATTCCAACTGGCGATAGTAGAAGCAGCAATAGACCTTCAGTTACTCCCTATTGTTAGCCTTAACTTTTGGGTACTGAATTCATCTATGTTTGCTAAACATGTTTTGGTGGGAGAGTCAATCGATTGGACGCATGGTTTTGAACTTTTGAACAGCCTAATAAATAAACAGAACAGCGGTGCCGGTGGTGTAGTGGTAAGCGTGATTACCTCTCACCCCAGCAGGCCTGGGTTCAATCCCAGTCGGCGCCGCCGGGATGTTCTGAGGCATAACATCTCTGATCACGCCTTCCTTCGGAAGGGAAGTAAAGCCGTTGGTCCCCGGTTCATGAGTTGATGGGTCGATAGGTAGGGTCCAGGTGTGGGAGCTGCCTTCCTGGCGTCGGTAGCATTGGTGCTCAGCACGGAAAACAAGATCGACGGAAAACAAATCAAGGAAAAAAAAAAAAATAAATAAACAGAAGATCCTGAAAATCACTGAGATTGTCTAATAACAACACAAAAATAAATAGTGCTGCTCTTCTTCATTCTCATGGTTCTCAACTATTTACTTTTAATCCGTTTATCCTCATCGTCCATCAAATAATTTCCAGCAGCATGCAAATGCGTATCTAGGATCTAGATACCGGTTTTCAACGTTTGATTACTACCTTCTCTCTACCTCCTACTCTTGCTTGTTGTTCCTTCATGACTTTCATCCTTACTTGGTTTTGCCGGAATTGCATACTTATCCCCTGCTGGCGGTTCCGATCGCGTTTATAAATACGTTACCTCCGGTGTGGTTACCTTCACAATTCTGTTAGCAGCATTAAGAAGGACTCACACATTTTCTCAGAACGGCCGTCCCGGTCGCGTTCTCTCCTGTGGCTTTTCTACGGCGAGGAGACGATTTTTCCAAATCCGTCCTCACTTGCATTCAGAACGGCCGTCCCGGTCGCGTTCTTATCCTGTGGCAGTGTCACTACTAGGAGGCGATTCTTTTTTCCAAATCCGTCCTCACTCGTATTCTCAGAACGGCCGTCCCGGTCGCGTTCTCTCCTGTGGCTTTGCCACGGCGAGAAGACGATTTTTTTCAAATCCGTCCTCACTCGTTTTGTCAGAACGGCCGTCCCGGTCGCGTTCTCTCCTGTGGCTTTGCCAAGGCGAAGAGACGATTTTTGCAAATCCGTCCTCACTCGCATTCAGAAGTCGCGTTCTTATCCTATTTTCCTAGCAAGTGGGTGATTTTCCCTTTTATTACCTATCGGGGGTCTCCAAGATTTCAGCTTCGTCTCCTGGCAGGATCGCCAGAAATGTGAAAATCCGCCAATATTAATTATGGGCAAATCACCCACGACGCAGCTTATCAATGTTCAACTTACCCGTACAGCAGCTTGAATCCAAATGACCTTTCACCAACTGTCAGGAAATGTGTATGAAAGGTCATGACCTACCTAGTTATTATCAATCTCATAACAACTTAGAAACTTGCTAAGCAATTTGAGAGTTCCCATAATTTCAGTTTAGGTCTTCCTGGTCCAATTGAGAATCAGGTTGCTTGGGATTATCTGAATATTCCCTCTCGGGAAAATATTTTATGATTCCGGGGGGACTTAATTGGACGAAATTAGATCAATAACTAAAAAGTTTCATAATATACACAGCAAAAAAATAATTTTGATATCACGTCAAAGTGGATGCACTACAATCATGTCGAAAATATGGTGTAATATTACTTGCTAAAAAGGACAAAATTATCATTAATACAATGCATGAACTGACATTATGCTGCTTTTACTGCATTTGTTTATTTATGTGGTCATAAAAATTACATGAAATTTTCGACATGATTGTAGTGCATCCACTTTGATGTGATATCAAAATTATTTTTTTGCTGTGTAAAAGCTCTAAGTGATGATGGAATTTTCTTTATCCTCACCAAAACTCCCAGAGATAACCTTATCAAAAGCCTAAAGGGAAGTAAAGCCATTGGTTGATCCCCGGTTCATGAGTTGATGAGTCGATAGGTGGGGTCAGGGTGAGGGAGCTGCCAAAGCTCATAGGATATAATCATTTATCTATTCATAGAAAACTTCAAATCACAGTTCAGCTTTCTTGAATACTTCACTTAGTCCTCACACGTTTCTCCAACCCCAAATGGTCTCGACACAATATTTAAGTGCTCAAAATCTTGAGAATCACTATGTCTGGATGCTATCGAGAAATGCTTAGTGTCAGCCTACGGCTGAAAGTCTCTCAACTAAAGGGAAAAAAGGAAATAATGCTGAGAATTCTCAAAAATTTGTTCAAGTTCGAGTATCCAAAATGTCAAATAGGGTAGAGCGCTACTTCGTCGTAATCGCCCATTTCCGTTCTATCGATCAGAAAAGATCAATAATATCAATGATTTCACCGTACACAAAACAATACCTCCACAATTTGTGGCTCTTTATCAAATCCAACGGTACGTATGGAAAGGTGAATAAATTTAGAAGTCATCTTTGACAGAAAAATTCCATTTTTAGTTTAAACTCGTTCAGAAAAGAGAGGTAAAGTGCAAGTTGTGCTTAGTAGGACGGAAATTAGATAAAAAACCCCTATGTGTGAATACAATTTTTGGCCAAACATCCATTTGGCCAAATTTCAAATTTTACTCAATGTCAAACATCCTGGTACGGTGTACTAGCCGTGTCCTGAATGGAAAAGTAAGGTAAGTAACCTCTTTTGAAAGTGGAAGGGCAATTTTTATTGAATTTACTACACACTAAGATTTTGTTTCCGTGTTCGGTAAATTTTACCGAAATCAGAACAGCTGAACGTTCGGTAAAACTTTGACCTTCATTTTAAGGGCTATTGAATTTGAAAATAATTTCAAAACATGTTCAACCTTGTTTAAATGATCAATTCTTGTCATTTTAGTGGAGATTTAGTTTCAAAGTAGCTGAAAAGCAATTGAATTGAATTGCAAAAAAATTACCGAACAGTTCAGTTGTTCAGATTTCGGTAAAAATTACCGAAGTCGGCGATAACTTCTAAGTGTGTAAGTCTTACAGTCTTGATGGGTCGATAGGTAGAGTAGGTAGGCGTAGGCGTCGGTAGCATTGGTGCTCAGCACGGAAAACAAGACTGACGGAAAAAAAAATCTTGCAATCATCTGCATACCTAATTATAGCATGACCTCTTACTTATTCATTATTATGAACATATCCGTAATAGTAAAACATAACATGTTTTAAACTTCTTAAATTCACCCAGCAACTTACAGGATGTGGTGAGTTGTGTAACAATTGTGTAATTACAATGCATTCATCTGTATCCTATGCATAGAACTCGAAATGTATCTTTGCGATCATTGCATGGATACCAAGTAGCGTCCTATCGTGTTAACTGCTGTATTCTAATTTTCCGCTAGAAGTGATTGCGAAAGACAACCTGACATCTCCAGCAGGTCTAGTAAACATGTCCTGGTCGTCGTCGTCGTCGCTTGCCTTTTGGCTTCTGTCAACGACGTGTCATTGTCAGTTTTTACCATTATTGAACTTATACCGTGTGGAAGCATTCGGTTGGCTTGGTTGGGGCCTTGTCTCCTAAAACGCATCCACTTTAACCAGACGCCGGTGATGACGACAAGGAAAACGACGACGGCGACGGTGTGCTTTAGTTTTGTTGACAGTAGCGGAACCGTCATCTGTCACGTCCGATTAGGGCTGCCACGTGACAAGGTGGTGGTGTTTTGCACTCGAGCGGCTAAAGTTGCAACATTTTTTTTTCTCTGCTTCCTTCCCACAAAAACTAAATAATGTATACACCAGGGAAAATTCCCCGTCCTATTTTGCGCCCTCTTGGTGACAGACAGGACGCGCATCTTTATCCCGTGCACTCTGGTACGTCCTTTTCGCTGTAAGGGTAACTGATGGCGACGACGACGATGGCAACAACGGCAAAAAGTAACAGTTAGCGAGAATAGTCAGTGATGCGTTTCCTCTAATTCGAAGATTTACACCGAAAAACTCGCGTGCCTGGATTCCCAACACCCATGGAAAGCTACGGAAAGAACAACAGGGAATCCCGGTCGTTTCACTTATTTGTGTGGCGCTAATTGAATTAGTGAAAATACGCCGAGTTTCCATCCAAAACAGAGTGTGCTATACAGCCTGTTATACAGGCATAGGCACTATTTAAGTTTGTGCCAGCAAATGAAAACACACAAATGCAAGCAGGGGGAAAATCCCCGAAGTTGATTTTCGCACTTTCACACGCCCCGTGTGCCGTCGAAAACCCTCCCTACTGGCTGGGTTCGGTGAGGTGTGGCACAAGTGTACTAACGAATATAAATAATTCAGCTTTATGATGCATTAAGCTCGCATTTATAATAATTACAATAATTTACTGAAATTAAACTGTTGCGATGATTTCTGGGACAATAAATTTCATCCAACGGCGGCGCGTTGGCCCATACGAACGCTGCGGCATGCTTTCCTCAAGTGGTTTGTGGGAGTTTGCACCGTTTCCCGCGGGATTTAGCAAGTTGTCGTTGAGTTTTATCAAATTGATCGTGGGAGACTTTTTTATTTGGAAGGATTTTTGTGGATAAGCTAGGGTTAACAGCAAGAGCCAGAGTATGTTTGAGAAGGATGTTTTGTTTTGACCACATTAAAAGGCCATAGTATATCCAGGAGTCTGCATAGCTTCCAGTGACTAAAGGCTTCCGTAGAAATCGTTGAAATCCGCTAAAATCTACAGCGTTGCATAACGTCAGTCGCACAGGGTCCAAAATAAAGCAATTTTCTTTTCTATCCTTCCATGACTTGATTTCCGTTCTGAGTACCAACGCTACCGATGCCAGGGAGGCAGCTCCCTCACCTGAAAGCAATTTTCTTGATCAAGGAACTTTTTCTGGTGCATGGATTTCAAATATAATTTCATTACAATCGATTGCACCTTCCTAATACCAATTTTGGTTTTATCGTGGTTTTGAAGAGGTTGAAGGTTCAGAATGGACTTGAAGACCATAATAAAATCGGAAATGTTGCATGTGCTTGGACAAATAGTATTTGAGTTGTTTACTGCCATCTGGATTGGAAAATCATTTAAAAAGTTTTATTTTAAACACGATGAGTCATTTTTCCGTGTGCTTATTTTCACGAAACTTTGCATGAATGTTCGCTATGGAGCATGTCCAGCCCAAAACGCTAAAAAATATGCCAATTTTTTTTTCTCGACCCCTTCTGATTTGAATAAAACATTGCTCACTTGTTCGCTGCTATCAATGGTTGCATTTTTCATTTAAATATGATTTTTTTCAACTTTAAAAAATGATTATACTTTTTCAAAAAATCATAACATGATAACTATTGATCTGATCAAAATGACATTTGAAAAGAAGTTGTAGATAGTTAAATTATCTCTAAGAAAAAAATTAAATTTATTTTTTCCTTAAGGATAATTACTAAAAAAAACATAGTAAATTATTATTATTTTTATTTGAAAAATTTATGGAATTGCATATTTTTTAAGAAAATTATAATTTATTTGAGTTTTGCGCCTAATTTTCAATAAATTTGCACATGATAACTTTTTCCTAAGCCCAGTCGTTCTCAAGTAAATGCGAATTAATAATAATAGTAATAATAATTTTAACATTTAATACCATTTTCAAATGTTAGTCGTGATGTTCAGCACCGAAATGTTTTTTTTTTCCATGAAAAGAAATAGTTTTTTTTTTTCAACTCATATTATTTGAATAAATTGAATATTTTGGGTGTATCGTTAGAACTAGAGAATATTTTTACTGCAATTTGGTTGTTTGAAACTAGAATATAGCAATGAATTGGTTTCACTTTCTTAAAAATCGGATCAAATTCCTTGTCAGCCTTTTTGTTTGTTTGATTCAGTCTCGATATCTACGGGTGCTATTGAGCGTACACCACTGGTAGAAGGATGTTCCACATCTTGCTGCATTCCGTCATTCGAAGGCGTTTTGTTTGATGGCAAACGAAAAACTTGAAGACGGCATCTACTACAAATTTTCAAAGAATTATCCAGAGGTATTTTACAACCAAAACATTTTAATTTTTCTATAACTCCATCTGACAAGTTTCTTGTTTCTGAACAACACTTCTTTGATTTAGGTAAAGGTTTACAACACTTGAAATTATTATTCATGGTCAAAAAATAACTTGATTTTTAACTTGAAACGCTAAGAGAGATGAACTGAATGGAACAGGTGAAGGATTTCCCAATATATATATGTAGCAGAATAATTACAATGTTGACATTAAACCTATCTTTATTAGGTACAATTTACTACAGCAAACTTTTTTAAGTGTGAGTGTAAGAAGCCTCCACGGAGTGCCTTTTTAAGTAGTTGTGATATCGCGGGATACCTGTCGTGGTCTTCTTATTATTTTATCACGTTGGACTTTAGTGTTGGTGAGATTGAACCAGGAGATCTCTATGGGATGAGCTCCTTAGGCACAATATGGTAAACGTCAGAGAAGTACCTAGAGAATTTATCTCAAATACAAGTTTTTTCGGAGACGAGCCAGCCAACGGCTGAAAGTCTCCTTAATAAAGATATAAAAAAAAAATACAAGTTTAATGTAGTATTAGTTTACCTGTTTATATTTTTTACCTATGTTATGAAATACACAATTCTACCCAGGTAAACAACTAATAGAGGACTGAAAATAGGCACGTTAGGGGGTTTGTTGATTATTTGGGTGTATTGGGGAGTATTCACTTATAAACTTCTTTTTTTCCGCTGCGTCTAAATAGAAATGGGTAAGTCTGACAGCTACGATATCTGAGAATGAATTGTTTGTTTTGTAATATACAATCATGGAAAACACAACTAGCTGCTGGACATCACGGCTAACATTTGAAAATCTTTTAAATTTGTCGAACCTCTTAACGGAATCCCTTTATGAAGAGCTTTGAGTGTGTTGGTTTTTTTCTTTTTAATAACGTTATCAATGCTTATCTTTTTTCAGATAAACGTATTTCGTCTACTACTTCCAGACTTCATCAGTGCCAAGTACTCTACACCACAGTACTTGGCACGGATGAAGTCTGCAAGTAGTAGACGAAATACACTTATCTGAAAAAAAGATGAGCAATTATAACGGAATTAAAAGGAAATAAATCAACACACTCAAAGCTCTGGTATACAATGTTGAAAATTATTATTACTATTATTATTAAATCGGATTAACTTGAGTAAGGCTGGACTTAGGAAAAACAATATTATATAAAAATTTATTGAAAATTATGCTTTAAAATTCAAATGAATTATTATCCTATTACTAAAAGGGGGGTGTTTTGAGATAATCAACGTTTTACGTTTTTTAATATTAATTTACTTAGTTTTTTTTATTGCAATGTATTTTTTCCTTAAAGATAATTTAACTACCTACAACTTCTTTTCAGATGTCATCTTGGTCAGATCAATAGTTTTCGTGTTATGATTTTTTGAAAAAATATAATCAATTTTTTTAATACACCCTTTTCAAAAGTTACTGCGAAGAAAAAATTACAAACATATGAGTAATGTTTCATTCAAATGGGAAACACTCATGTCCAACCAGTTTGCGTTTTGGGCTGGAAATGCTCTATGGGTTATCATTCAAATTTGTGAGCGAATTTGGCCATTTTTACTCTAGCCTAATTTTTCTAAATGGTGCCTCTAATTAAAATGACATGTACGACAATAGAGTTGGAAAAACCTGAAATTATCCACCTAAGGAGAGATCTGACCATTCTTGCACTCAATATGATAACTTAGTACCTCTTGATAAAGCTAAATCTAGGTGAGATGTCACGTAATGAGAGATGAGAGGGAAAATTATATGCTATATTCTACTTTGTCTGGACGAAAACGTGGAGGAAAACCTCTGAGAACAGTCCACGTTAATGGAATGTCGTACTGTTAAAAGTAAAACTACAGGCCGATATATAGAATAAGTAGGACATTAGAACAATTGTTTTTTTTTTAACTAGTTCGTTTATTTGGGAGGCTCAATCGCGTTAGCTTTACGGAGCCGATAGTTCATTGTTCTTTGTTTGTAACAAAATTCACTTAATTCTATGTCTAGTAGGAGTTGGGCCGAATACTCGCGGCTTACTCGAGGGTAGAGAGGTACATTGTCGAAGGATATGATCAGGGGAGGAGTTTGGGGGTAAGGTTTCGTTGTCTCATCAGAACGTTGTCGCCAGTATGAATGGTAGTGCGGTTCTAGTTTCGTCTGGAGTTCGACCGGCTATGGTGACCAGTGGGCGACGATGAGACTCATCGAGACGGGGGGACAAGACAAAAAAAAACTATTAAAGAGAGACAAAAGACAAAGGAATTAAATTCTTATACTAGACATTTGAAGAAACACATAAACCGACTGCATATAGCAGATATCGCGAGTTCCCAACACGTCTCTGATAGGAACATAGGGTTGTCTTCCTTGGGCCTCAAGGGTATTCAAAAGTCGCTTTCTGGCGGCGTCATTATCCGTACATTGCCAAACTGCGTGATCGATGTCATCGTAACCGTTTCCACACCGACAGATGTTGCTGTCTACGAGGTTTATTCTATTGAGATGAGTATCTAGCGAGTAGTGGTTGGACATAAGTCTACTCATCACGCGAATGAAGTCACGACTTAAGTTCAAGCCTTTAAACCACGCTCTCGAAGAAACATTAGGAATAATTGAATGTAACCACCGTCCAAGATTTCCATTGTCCCAATCGGTTTGCCAACTCGAAAGGGTACTCTGACGCACTAAATGGTAAAATTCATCGTGTGAAATTTGCCTGTCATACATTTCGCCTTCCTGCGCGCCCACCTTTGCGAGAGAGTCCGCCTTCTCATTGCCTGGGATTGAGCAATGTGAGAGGACCCATACAAAGGTAATCATATATGATCTTTCGACCAGCACACACATCTGCTCCCTTACCTTTGAAAGGAAATAAGATGGGTGCCTACTTTGTTTCATCGATCGAATAGCTTCAATCGAACTGAGACTATCCGAGAAGATGAAGTAATGGTCTGCGGGCATGTTGGAAATCATCCCCAATGCGAAGTTGATTGCTGCCAGCTCAGCAACAAAAACGGAACAAGGTTCCTGGAGTTTGCGGAAGGCGCTAGAGTTTTCATTGAAGACACCGAAGCCAGTGGATCCACTGAGACGAGACCCGTCTGTAAAATATCTGTTTACGCAATTGACGTGTTGGTACTTTTCAGTAAAAATACGCGGGATAATAATAGTTCGAAGTTGATCTGGAATCCCGTTAATCACTTGTTTCATGGTCAGATCATATTCAATTGAGGAACTGCGATTGGTGAAGTGAGAACGGTCTGGAGTGTAACAAGGAAGTCACATATCTGACGATATGTAGTGGTGGTATATTTTCATAAATCGAGATTGTGTGTTCAGTCCAAGAATTTCTTCAAAATTTGCAATTATAAGTGTGTTTATCACTCCGCATTTGATTAGTATTCTGAGAAAAAGCTCCCTGAAACGGTTCTGGAGGGGTGTTACTCCTGCTAGAACCTCGAGACTCATGTTATGCGTTGAGTGCATACAGCCAAGAGCAATACGCAGACATCGATATTGAATTCGTTCCAATTTTATTAGGTGACTTTTTCTTGCCGAGAGAAAGCAGAAAGAGTCGTACTCTAGAACAGAGAGAATAGTTGTTTTATAAAGCGTTATGAGGTCTCCCGGATGAGGACCCCACCATGTTCCGCAAATTGAACGGAGAAAGTTGATCCTCTGCTGACATTTTTGCTTCAAATACGTAATATGGGTATTCCAAGTGCACTTTGAATCAAACCAGACCCCAAGGTACTTGAAAAACAATGATTGAGTAATGTTTCTGCCCAAAAGATTAAGATACATTTGGGCTGGGTACCGCTTTCGAGTAAACACTACCAGTTCAGTTTTCTGCGGCGAGAATTCGATCCCTAGATTCCTAGCCCAAGAAGACAAGTTGTCTAAGGAACTTTGCAATGGTCCTTGCAAGTCCACGGCATGTGGACCTCTTATGGAAACCACACCGTCATCTGCAAGTTGTCTTAGCGTGCATTGTTCTGCCAAACAGTTGTCGATATCTTTGACATAAAAGTTATAAAGAAGAGGGCTGAGACATGAGCCTTGGGGCAGACCCATGTAGCTAATTCTGGAAGTTGTCAGTTGTCCAAGGGAAAAGTTCATTTGCTTTTCTGACAACAAATTGTACAAGAAATTATTTAAAATTCCAGAAAGTCCACATCTGTGCAGATTGTCTGACAGAATTTCAATGGAAACTGAATCAAAAGCCCCCTTAATGTCCAAGAATACTGAAGCCAATTGCTCCTTGTGCGCAAAGGCCAGTTGAATATCTGTGGAAAGCAGCGCTAGACAATCGTTTGTTCCTTTACTCTTGCGGAACCCAAACTGTGTATTTGATAGCAAGTTATTTGTTTCGACCCACTGATCGAGTCTCCGAAGGATCATTTTCTCCAACAATTTCCTAATGCACGAAAGCATCGCAATCGGGCGGTATGAGTTATGGTCAGACGCTGGTTTTCCAGGTTTTCGAATGGCTATTACTTTGACCTGTCTCCATTCAGGCGGTACAATGTTGTTTTCTAGCAAGGAATTGAATAAATCTAGCAAGCGTCTTTTTGCGATATCTGGGAGATTTTTCAGAAGATTGAATTTCATCATATCGCTTCCCGGTGAGGAGTTGTTCGATGAAAGAAGAGCCATAGAGAATTCCAGCATTGTGAATGGTCTATCCAGAGAGCTGCTGCTCGGAGACGCTTCTCGAAGAATGTGTTGTGCTGGAGCTGAGTCCGGACAGACCTTTTTAGCGAAATCGAATATCCATCGGTTGGAGTATTCTTCACTCTCATTAGAAGATGAGCGGTTACGCATGTTCCGAGCCACCCTCCACAAGGTGTTCATTGAGGTTTCTCGTGAGAGTCCCTCGACGAAATTGCGCCAATAACTGCGTTTCTTTTCTTTGACTAATTGTTTCAGCTTTGTCTCAAGCTTTGAATATTCCTCGAAGTATGTGGAGGTTTTGTGTCTACGAAAAGCTTTGAAAGCATCAGATTTTTCTACATACAATTTTGTGCATTCTTCCTCCCATCCAGGTGTGGCTGGTCTCCTTTTGACGTGCGCACTTGTAACTTTTCTTTTTTGTGCTGCCAGTGAGCTTTTGTAAATCAAATCGGCGAGGAATCGATTCTTCCAATGGTGGAAGCGTATCTATTGATTCGGCACCGATTGTCACCGCCGTTGCATATTTATGCCAATCTATGTTGCTTGTAAGATCAAATGGAACTCGAGATGGTTCTGCAGAGTGAGGGGCACACTTAATTGAAATGATGATTGGCAAATGATCGCTACCATGGGGATCATTGATAACCTTCCACTGACAATCCAATGATAGCGATCTTGAACACAAAGATAGGTCGAGTCGGCTTTCTCGAGCCGGAGGTTTTGCTATACGTGTCGCTTCACCAGTGTTCAAAATAGTCAAGTTGAAATCGTCGCATAAATCGTAAAAAATAGCCGCTCTATTGTCATCATATAGATCGCCCCACCCAGTACCATGGGAGTTCATATCACCCAGAATTAATACTGGGGATGGAAGAATTGAAACTAGATTCCAGAGTTGACTACGGCTAATGGAGGTTCTTGGTGGAACATAAACTGAAGCTATGCAAAGGTCTTTGTTCTTCACATTTATTTGGCAAGCGACGATTTCGACGCCTGATAGAGCAGGAAGGGAAATTTTGTAGAAAGGGTAGCACTTTTTGATCCCTAAAAGTACTCCTCCATAAGAATCGTCTCTATCCCGACGTATAATGTTAAAATCGTGGAAGTTGAGTTCTTCATCGAAAGAAAGCCATGTTTCACAGAGAGCAAATATATCACAATCAGAATTGTGAAGTAAAAATTTGAACGAGTCTAGTTTAGGCACTAGACTACGGCAGTTCCACTGTAGCACAGTGATCATATCTTCAACCTCGTTCGACGAATTATCCATCGAAAGATATGATTGATGCAAGGAGAGGCCATGAAACAGTCAATTGCTTAAGATATGATTCTAATGTTGGAAGCAAGGCAGAAACTAAGCTTCTAAGAGCGTCTTGTATGTTGAACATATTTAATATGAATTCCACAATGTCCGAAAAAGCTAGCAAACCTCGTTCGGACTTGGATTTCTTTTGAGAAGTTTGAGGAGCAGCTTTATTATTTTTCTTATCTTTTTTGGGCAATGGTGGAAAATTCCTGCTGCATCCAGGGATTGGTTCAGCAGGAGCCTTCGGTTTCGTTTTTTCATCCCCATTACCCTGGGAATTTGCCAATCTTCTGGAGGTGACTTTAGTTTTCTTACGGCGCACTTTCGGGGAGGGGCATTTTCTTTTTGAGGATCCGTCCATTTTTGAAAGTGCGTGTACCACCGTAGAATCACCTTCATCGGATGAGTCAGAGTTCGATTCTTCAGCTGACAAAATCGAAAATTGGTTTGCATCTTGGACGGCTGATGCAGCCTTCACCATTTGAGCATATGTCTGCTTGGAGCGTCCTGAGATTGAACGCTGCACTTTATCGGAGTGCTGCTTGTACATCGGGCACTCCTGCAAGGGGTGAGGATTCTCGCCACAGTACGCGCATTTTACTGATTCTTTGTGGCAAGAATCCTCTTTGTGGTTTTCACCACATTTGCCACAACGAGTTTTGTTGCCGCAATGGCTGGCCGAGTGTCCTAGCCTTTTGCAGTTGGTACAGTTATAAACCCTCTGTACAAACAACCGCACCGGAAAAAAATCACCATCAACTTTGACAAAGTTAGGGAGAACTGAACCAGCGAAAGTCACCCGAAACGAGTCTGAATGCTGATAGACTTTCTTGCCATCTTGTAAAGACACTGAATGCAGTTGCCTTACATCCAGTATCTTTACAAGCTCGCTTGTGACTTTTCTGTTTTTAAAACAACCCGAGGCACGTTTCAAGTCCTCGACAGACAGACTTGCGTCGGAGACCACGCCTTCTATCTCCACATCTCGAGAAGGGATGTAGATGTTGTACTCAACACTAAACAACTCGTGATCAGCAATTTTATTTGCTACATCATAATTCGGTGCTTCTACACGCAGTTTGTTAAATCTCTCCTTATGTACCAAGATTCCCGGATACTTACGCAGCATCGAAATATCGAGAGTTTTCAAGGGTTTATTTTTAGGCCGAAAAAAGATAACCCATGGTCCTTTCGAAAGTGGTTGGTAATACCTGGTTCGCGCAACGTTGGCATCGGAAGATGCCATAAGTGTTGCGCAAAAGCGGTGCGCAATCGCTTAAGAAGGAAAAAAAAAATAAAAACCTTCTCCAATTTATTAATTTTAATTACTAGTAATTAAATTTTTTGCACGGCGTACAAGCAAATTAAGGCGAAAAAAAATCGAAAAAAAAACTTTTATCTAGTTGCAACAAGTTGTCTTACTATGAACCATACTCCCTTACCAGGGGATAGAGACAGAACCACGCGCCACGAGGCAAAACAAAACTACAATAGGGAGGCAATGGACTTGCAAAATGTATTGTACTATACTTATGCCGGTTGTGTAAACAACCTATCAGCCGGTGCAGCTAGGTATTCCGTTTGCTGCTGCTACTATTGCTGCTATTGACGGAGATGGTGCGATGATGATGGTGATGATTTGATGATGATCGATCACTGGGGTAAAGGTGAACAGTCTATACGTAAGACTCAGCTTACGATAGCTGCTTCCGAAAACCGTGCGCGATTCACCTGAACACTTTTTTTCAACAACGATAGCGATGGAAACGCGGTAAAAACGAGTGTCGTATGAAGAGATCAGGATGCTGTTAACTGGCTCAGCGCTCGATACGGAATGGGTACAAGAACAATTGTTGCACGAGAAAACTACGAGACTAGAAACGCTGATAGTGAGGCAAAAATGACAAAAAGGGGAAATTTATGTAATGTCGGCCTAAGTGTCCCTAATTTGGGCCCATACAAAAATTCAGCAATCG
Organism: Ochlerotatus camptorhynchus; assembly: GCF_037179485.1. Lineage (NCBI taxonomy): Eukaryota > Metazoa > Arthropoda > Insecta > Diptera > Culicidae > Ochlerotatus > Ochlerotatus camptorhynchus. Next base: position 1,033,262 of record NW_027041105.1, read on the forward strand.
ACTAAATTTTCAATAGCAACCAAAAAATATCCATTAGTACCGTCCCAATGACGCGTTCATCTAGATAAAATTGATCAATAGCAGATTTTAAGTGGGCCCAATGTAAGATTCATAGGCCAACATTAGAGCCATTTCCCCTATGTTTAAATTGTTTATAAGAGTTCCTTTCGCAGGAATTTTATAATTTTTTCCAACAATACGGAATATATTCATAAAATTTGGTGTCGAGTTTCGCCGTCTTCCCAACACTACCGATGATCTTAGTTGTTTATTCTCCTGTGACTTTATCTGTCGCATGATTAGTCCAAGTCAGATTCTGGCCAGTTTCCCGGGGGAAACCACCGAATTATTGGAAGAGGCAAACGTAATCCTGAACACTCACCATTGATCTTATTTTAGAATTATCATGTTATTTGAGGTGTCGCATGATGAATCTTAGTTCAGGTCAGATTCTGGCCACTTCTCCTGGGATACCCGAAACATTCCCGGATGGAGCAAATATGGTCCTGGACGCTCAATTAGACTAGACTATATCATATTTTTTAAATCTCATATGATTTGAGGGGTTGCATGATGGGTTTTAGATCACGTTAGATCACGGTTAAGGGCCTTTTTTTCAACTACAGCATCATCAACGTACACTGCCCACACGAAGGGAGATCCGACGATGAGAAAGAAGCGTTTAATGCACAGCTGGAGTAGGTGTTCGACGGCTTTTCGCAACGGGACGTCAAAATCGTCATCGGCGACATGAACGCTCAGGCAATGTACCGACCAAATAGAGGCAATGGCCAACGATGCGTGAACTTTTCAGCCTCCCGTGGTATGGTAGTCCAATGTACCTTTTTCCCCGCAAGGATATCCACAAAGCCACCTGGATATCACCTGACCAACACTGAGAAAACCAAATCGATCACATTCTAATCAACGGGAAATTCTTCTCCAACGTTATCAACGTCCGCACGTACCACAGTGCGACCATAGATTCGGACCACTACTTAGTTGCAATATGCATGCGCTCAAAACTATCGACGGTGCATAACACCCGTTGTAGTCGAACGCCACCACCCAAACTTGAGCAATTATGGGACGCTGGAGATGCGCTGGATTACGTGCAGCAGCCTGAAGCTGCACTACCCCACGTTCTTCCGCTTGGCGCAGCTACTCTTGAAGATGGCTGGAGAGACATCCGTTCCACTATAGGTAGTACTGCTGTAGCGGCACTAGGTACTGCGATCCTGGACCGAAAAAATCACTGGATTGACAGCGAACGCAAACTGTTAGGAGATAAGAAGAATGCAGCACGGGCCAGAATACTGCAACACCGCACGAGATTGAATGTAGAGCGATATAAACAAGCGCGGAATAGACTAAACTCGAAGGCAGAAGCGTCAGCAGGAAGGCCGAAATCGCGAGGCGATGGAAAATCTGTACCGCGTAAACGACACACGAAAATTCCATGAGAAGCTAAATAGTTCGCGCAAAGTCTACGTGCCGCTTCTTCTTCTTCTTCTTCTTCTTATTTCCTTTATTTATCGTCGGTCTCTGTTCCGCAATCTAGTGCCCCGACGGACATCGATTGCCATCCATTGACGACAATCGAATGTGCAGGAAGATAGCTTCCACACCTGCGTAGGATATCGCACCCATTCAATACACATAGGTCGGAACCAATGGTGACCAGAGATTTTTATGCCTCAGAAAAATCCCACCGACCTCGACTGGGATTGAAAGCAGTCACGCTTACCGCAAGCCGATATGTGCAAGGACTTGGACGGTAACCTCCTCACAAACGAGCAAGGGCGTAGCCAGGTTTCAAGCTAGGGAGGGGTGAAAAAATAATTTGCTATGAAAAATTTGGCCGAATGCCATTTAACCGAAAGCCTTTGTGTTGCTGAGTTTAGGGGGCAGTTTCCCCCCATGCCTCCCTCCGGCTACGCCTATGCGAACGAGTGTGATGTATAGTCGCTATATTCAAAGTCTGGCGGATAGAATCTCGGAAACCAATTGAGCTGTCCAATAGCGGAACCAATCGAGCAAATCACGACCAACAACAGAAAAGAGCACATTAGCTATTGTGAACAAAACTTCGGAAAACCTTTTCTCGTGACTCAAGGCTCATCTACGCTAAAGGCTCACGCACATTAGATCCGGATCGGACGCGTTGCGGCAAAGTGACAGCTAAATCTATTGTCTAACTGTCAAATTTACGTCAACGCAACGCAAACGTATCTAACTAACACCATCTTTGCGTTGGGAAAAGTTTCCCCTATCCGATGATGCTGGTAATTTGCGATCGATTTGCGAGGAAAGAATAATCAACGTTTTGTTGATACATGGTACCTTTTAAATTGTTGGTCTACAATTGTACTGGTTCCGATTTTTGATAGATCGAAATTCTATCCACCAGAATGTGTGTGATTGAGAGGTGGAAGCAGTAGGGTAGGATGGTGCAAAACGCACCGTTTAAGCAAAACCGTCACTTGGGTTCTTTAAGGGTATTGAGGTAAATGCATATTCGTAATCTGCATTAAAAATGGAACACAAATCCAAAATTTCATCACTTTTGGTACACTGGAACTATTTTTAATAAGTACGATTACATTTGCAAAAATCGCCTCATAAGCGCCCCTCGGTGTCACTTTGTATGGGAGCGAGCTGTCAGTGTGTCAGTTTAGTGTCAAACAGTGAAGTTATTATTTTGCTTTAAATCTTGATTTAAAAATCGAGATGAAAGTGTGTGGTTTCGAAAAAAATATCGCTGTGCTCAGAAAATGAAGCTCTTTCAGATGATATATAAAAACCGATATTTTTTTTCAAAATTAAAGAACCCAATTGCTGGCGCATGGAAGCTAAACTAAAGGAGAAAGTAATGATGCATGGTGCATTAGTATGTTTTCTACGAATATTGAGTGATTTCAAACTACAAAACGATGATTTTTTATGATTTTCAAGGTATTTTATAAATCAGTTCCAAAATGATAGCGGCGCAAATGCCTGATTCATGGGCATTGGGGCAAGACGCACGACAACAATCGCCAAAACGCACCACAACATTGCGGTAAAATGCACCACATGATAGACAAACCATAACTCCTGCAAGTACAGAATACAAAGGCATGAGGTATTGCAAATAATTATTCCTTCAAGTTACATCAGAAATAAGGTCTCCATAGAGTGTTAAACTGTGATTCATTAAGTAAAACATCTCAAAAATATACGAAAAGTGAATTCATTCCATTGTTTTGCGATTTATGCTTCTGGCTAGCGTATCTTCGTCGATACTTAGGTACGGAGGCCCAGCTTGGGTTGCAGCGCTAGAAACCAAGGTCTAGTAGCTCGGACCACAGATACATTCTCAAGTATGACCGCTTACTACCTTATGTTTAAAACTTGAGTGACTCATCAAAACTTGCAGATGACACCAACCTCTCGGATTTGTCACTGAATCACCCATGAAAATAAAAAGTTATACTTTCTTTCTTATCTCGCATCTCAAATGACACCGCAGCGCTGCATAGTTGCTTATACACCGATGGCGTGGGGAAATTTCCTGAGGTTACGTTTATTTTTAATGTCAACCACGATAAGCGTAAATTGGAAAGCTACGATTGCTGCTCTTACCGCACGTGGAACGACCAAGAATCTCCTGCCTTTGACCTACGTAAGTACGTATAGACCCTCTGTGCATTCCGGTTGATGGTTAATTACAAGATAAGCCCATATGGGTGATTGCACATAAAATCGTCTTCATCGTTGTTGCCAGTTGCCAGGAAATTAATTAAATTGGATCTCTGCTTGGTTCGGTTGTTGGCTATTTTTGCTAAAAATGTGCAACAGCAGTAGTAGATGACGACAGAATCATACAACAGAACCGAGAAGAGCGAGGACGACATTTGTGCGCGCCTCAATTCGATTGCAATAAATTTCCCCTCCCTTTCCTTCTCCCTGCTTCCACCAGAGCCAATGGCAATCTTCGCGATGATGGATCAAATCCTAAAGCGGTACCACCCAGTGCAAACATATACATTTTGGCACTTTATGGACCATCATAACAATAATAATAATAGTTAAATACAAGTTTCTTTTCGGCGAAGAAACATGGCAAACCCCATCGCTTCTGATGGTGCAGATATTGCCATCGGAGACTGGTCCGCGGGCGCGTTGGAAGGGGTGCCTTAGAAATGAAAACGTCTTTTGCGGGGTGTCATCGCATGTACGAGATGGCAATTTTGTTTTGTTATGAGCATTATTAAAAATTATAAGATTAACCCGTGCCGCTTCCTCGAGGATATTCTTGGCACTCCCACTTACAATCGCAGTCCGTTTTGTTCTATTTAGTGGGCAACATATCGTTGTCTCACTTGGCTGCGAATGATCATTTGGAAGTAATGTCCAAGGAACGTTGCCAAAAGTGCTTCCACCGGGAGGAATAAGACGGCACATTTTCGAAGAAATATGCGAGTGCGATTTTTTTTTCGGGGTGCCACGAATGTAAATAGAAAGTTTCGCCTTTAAATGGCCGAAATTATATTTTGATATCGCTAATCACTATCGAATAAATCATGACCCATTAAAATATAAAACAGCGACAATCATGTGTATTCCGGATTTCACTGCACAAATTAAAAAAAAACTGTTTGTTTGCATAGCATAGCATAGCATATCATATGCGATTGTACAAATCGTGGGTGGCTATGTAATGGTCAACTAATACGTTTTGCAGAAAATATCGTGTGTTGACGCAGAAAAAAACACTTGGGATTAGTGACATTCCCTACACAAAAATAAAATCTTCTTAACAAGCATCGCATTACACACCTGGCCACATCCTTGCAACCGCAGGGGAAGGGATGAAAAGTTAATCCATCATCTATGTACTTAAGAATGTGCAGGGAACCCATACTACCTTCATAGATGTCACAGGAAGGGACGATTTGTGTTATTTTTGTTTTGTTTATTAATTTAGTTGATAAGGCTCAACCGAATTAACTTTACAGAGCCGAAGATTCTTGTTCACTATACAATACATCTTAAAACTATAGTCAAAAGGTACTCCACCAGAACGAGAGCCGCTTCCAGTAGTTTCATTGTATGGCAGATTCGTCAACGGAGGTCAGAGCGCTTCCATTGCAGCAATGGACGCAAAACATGGTCACACTCATCACGAAACGGTTGCTTTCCAAAGTCGACGACGCATAGAATGAAAAAAACTGCTGATGAAGAACAATGAGGAGGACAACACAATGGTTGCTCCCGACCCAAGCAACACACATCCATCAAAATAGGTTGCTGCAACTTGATTGTGACTGAAATAAGGTGCAAACAAGTAACAACTACTATTAAGTGACATGTGTGCTGCTAGGGGAGTAAACAGACGATCGCGTGACACACATAAGGAGTGGTCTGCTTCTGTCAACAGCCGAGTGAACACTGAAGAGTTGTGTGGAAGGGTGAATGATTAGGAAACTCTAGTCGTCAATAAAGAGCATTTGATAAATCATTAATAAAAATGGAATATAACATACATACATTTATTTGTACATCACATTTAATATAAGACATAATCAACAAAAGTACGCCACAATACTCGGTTTGCGGCTGCCGCTCTCCATCCTCGGTCATGCCCATTGCTCGCTAGATCACGCTCTTCCTGGTCCGCCCATCGTGCTCTCTGCGCTCCACCCCTTCTTGTGCCAACCGGATCAGTAGCGAACACCAACTTTGCAGGGTTGTTGTCCGGCATTCTTGCAACATGCCCTGCCCACCGCATCCTTCCGGCTTTGGCCACCTTCTGGATGCTGGGTTCACCGTAGAGTGCAGTGAGCTCGTGGTTCATTCTTCGCCGCCAATCACCGTTCTCCTGCACACCGCCGAAGATCGTCCTTAGCACACGTCGTTCGAAAACTCCGAGTGCTTGCAGGTCCTCTTCGAGAATAGTCCATGCCTCGTGGCCATAGAGAACCACCGGTCTTATTAACGTTCTTTACATGGTACATTTGGTGCGGGGGTGAATCTTTTTTGACCGTAGTTTCTTCTGGAGCCCGTAGTAGGCACGACTTCCACTGATGATGCGCCTTCGTATTTCAGCCGTCATTAAGGATCCAAGGTAAACGAATTCCTCCACTACCTCGAAAGTTTATCGTGACATTACTTCCTAGACGAATCCTGTCATGTTCGGTTCCGCCACCAGTCCGACCTTTGCTGCTTCGTGTTTCAGACGGGTGTATAGTTCTACCACCGTTCCAAACGTTCTTGCGATAATGTCCATGTCGTCCGCAAAGCACACAAATTGACCGGATTTCGTGAAAATCGTACCCCGGCTGTTGAGCCCGGCTCGTCACATTACACCTTCTAGAGCGATGTTGAAGAGTAGGCATGACAGTCCGTCACCTTGTTGCAGGCCCCGGCGACATTCGAATGCACTGGATAGTTCACCGGAAACCCTTACGCAGTTTTGCACACCGTCCATCGTTGCTTTGATCAGTCTGATCAGCTTCCCAGGAAAGCCGTTCTCGTCCATGATTTTCCATAGCTCTGTGCGGTCGATACTGTCGTATGCCGCCTTAAAGTCGATGAACAAATGATGCGTTGGGACCTGGCATTCGCGGCATTTCTGGAGGATTTGCCGTACGGTGAAGATCTGGTCCGTTGTTGATCGGCCGTCGATGAAGCCGGCTTGATAACTTCCCACGAACTGGGTCATTTTAGGTGATAGACGACAGAAGATGATCTGGGATAGCACTTGGTAGGCGGCATTCAAAATGGTGATCGCTCTGAAGTTCTTACATTCCAAATGGTCACCTTTCTTGTGAATGGGGCAGATTATCCCTCTCCTTCCACTCCTCCGGTAGCTGTGCTGTTTCCCAGATCCTGACTATCATCCGGTGCAGGCAGGTGGCCAACTTTTCTGGGCCCATCTTGATGAGTTCGGCTGCGATACCATCCTTACCAGCTGCTTTGTTGTTTTTGAGCTGCTGAATGGCATCCTTAACTTCCTTCAGCGTGGGAGTTGAGTCAGTTCCGTACTCTGCTGCACAGCGCCACGATAGGTCCTGACGTTGATAATGTCGGAGAAGTGCCGTCCATCAATCAGAACGTGGTCGATTTGCGATTCCGTCTGCTGTGGTTATCTCCAGGTAGGTGTAACGAGGAGGCTGTGTTGGAAAAAGGAGCTACGTATGGTCATGTTCTTAGAGGCGGCGAAATCGATGAGTCGTAGGACGTTCCCGTTCAGCTGGTGGGCACTGAACTTTTTTTTTTTTCCTTTGGTTTGTTTTTTCGTCGATCTTGTTTTCCGTGCTGAGCACCAATGCTTCCGACGTGTCAGGAAGGCAGCTCCCACACCTGGACCCTACCTATCGACCCATCAACTCATGAACCGGGGACCAACGGCTTTGCTTCCCATCCGAAGGAAGACGTGATCAGAGATGTTATGCCTCAAAACATCCCGGCGGCGCCGACTGGGATTGAACCCAGGTCTGCTGGGGTGAGAGGTAATCACGCTTACCACTACACCACCGGCGCCGTTAGGGCACTGAACTTTCCAATCGTCGGTCTGAATTCCTCCTCCTGGTCTACCTGAGCGTTTAGGTCTCCTATGATGATCTTGACGTCGTGGCTTGGGCAGCGATTGTACTCGCGGTCGAACTGCGCGTAAAATGCGTTCTTGTCATCATCAGTGCTTCTGGACCAAAGGCTGTGCACGTTGATTATGCTAAAGTTAAAGAATCGGCCCTTGATCCTCAACCTGCACGTTCTTTCGTCGATCGGCCACCAACCGATCACGCACTTCTGCATTTCGCCCATCACGATGAAAGCAGTGCCCTGCTCGCGTGTGTTGCCGCAGCTCTGGTAGATGGTATGATTACCTCTAAACGTTCGCACCATGGATCCTGTCCAACACACCACCTGCAGCGCTACGATGCCGAATCCGCGGTCCTTCAGTATTCGGGTGCTCCCGATGAAATTGAGAGATTGACAGTTCCACGTGCCGAGTTTCCAATTACGACTGGCTCGCAGGGCCTGACACCAACCCCCTAACTTTCCGGAGGACCAGGGTGCACAGTTGTATTAGAGTCCTTCACTGGCACTCGGACGTAGATCATGGGGAACAGACGCTGTGGTGAGCCGCTCCTCCTGAAGAACAGACGCTCAGGCTTGCCGAAGCAAACCCCCCGATGGTTACCCGATCTTCCCTAAGATTGCTCACAGTTTCCAGCCGGTACCACGGGGAGGTAGGGATAGGAGTTGTTGGGAAGAGGCTAGTGATCTCGATGGGATCTGTATTGCGCATTACCCAGCATTTACCGACCAAAAAATGTAATATAAATAGTTAAATGACAAGATCTTACCCGAATGGCCTAGTCAATTTGTAGCGTCATGTTTTCGGAAATGCTTTATTTAGTTTTCCTTGAACCACCGCAATCACTGATAACGCTCTTCTAGCTTATCCCTTTGTTTTACTGGTACTCACAAAAGATCGCACTCCACGCGAACGCATAATCAAGGTCATACATAAATGAACCAAAAGGTGCAAATCTAGACACTCGATTCCAATCATGTTTGTTTGCATACAGAAATTATTATTCCGTAGACAATTCTGAACTTGTCTGGGACTCCGGTTCATTCATTCTGTGTCCATCGTTTTGGTAAGGGAAAACAGGGTATCGCGGCCATAGGGTAATTCGGCCACCCCCCTCTGGATTGCATCGAATCTTGGAAGAATTAGTGATCTACAGTTCTTTTTTTATTTAATGGGTGTTCAATAAAAAATTAGAATGATTTCAATACCGTCCAGCGCTCTTGAGAGCATCGCGACTAAGTTGGGCCCCTTCTCCAATATTCATTGACGTTTTTTTGAAGAATAAACATAATGTTTTTAATAAAAAAAATACTGAACTCGTTGAAAAAAAATTTTTTTACTAGCTTCATTTTTTGACTTAAAAAATTCTCATTTTTTATTTGGGAGGCTCAATTGCTTTAGCTTTATGGAGCCGATAATTCATTGTTCATTATTTGTAACAAAATTCTCTTATTTCTTTGTCTACTATGTCTATGTAATTGTTGAATGTTAGGATCAGGGGAGGAGCTTGTTGTGGGGTTTCCTTGTTTCATCAGAACGTTTTCGCCTGTATGAACGGTAATGCGGTTCTAGATTCGTCTGGAGTTCGACCGGCTATGGGCGACGATAAGACTCATCGAATCGGGAGGACAAGACAAACAAAAACTAATAAAGAGAGACAAAGTCTACAGTTCTTTGTTATTTTATTATTGATAATGTTGTGAAACAAATTTTAGCTTGTCAACATTTGAAACATCGAAATAAATAACATAAACAAATATTGTGTATGGGATGGTGAGATCTGACCTATCTTACTAATAGAAATTCCAGAATTGCTCATAGGATGTGAGGTGAAAGATGAATTCTCATGTGATTTGAGGTAAATCATGCACCAGGATCGCTGTTATAACCGTTTGTTTCATTTCGAAATAGTTCATGCTTTCATATATAAGTTACCAACGGCCCCATCATATAACCCAACATACCAGCCACCATACAGATAGAAGGAAAAAGGCGTACAAGAGAAACCTATGTAGTGCGGTGAACACGGTTTTCCAGGTAACGTTTGAAGCGGTCATGATTCCACTGCATTATGAAATCATGAATTTCCATAACGAAATCATGAATCATTGTTATGATTTTATGGGATGGCAAGTTTTTTTATTCCATGATTTTTTATTCATGAAAAAATAGAATCGGATTTTTTCCCGTGTACGCATGTGGTCCAATGACTGTTCGCTATCATTTCCGGGAGTTTCATGAAAAAAAATATGTTGTCGCAATAATAAGAAAGATATATGATAAAGATTGAAAAACACCCCCGTACCAGCACATTCTAGAATATATAACAAAGAGGGATAGGCCGGGGGGAGTACCACCCAACAGTTGATGTTAAAAAAAATCAATTTTATCAGCCATGGCATATCTGGGACCCAAACTTTTGAAAATAAAAAGTTCGTCCCGGGCTCTTACGGATTACCAGGTAGAAACATTTTTATAATTGCCAAAATTGAATAAAGCTCACTTGATGTTTAGCGTTAGTTGTGAACAGTTTTTTTTTCAAAACCTTAATCCGAAGCATCCGAACGTAATTTATGTGTGAGTGTTTTTTTTTATTTGGAATAGATCTGAGTTTTCACATTGTTTTGATTTCATAATGAAATATATTTTATGATTTGATCCCAAACATTGAAAACTGGTTTATTTATAAACTAAATAATGTAAACAAACCCTCAAATGGCCTTGTTCCGCTCGAAAGTCATATGTAAGTATCTTTAAAAATATGAAACATATGTTTCATGTGCTCGTAGCTTCGTTTGGACCTCCCGATGTGACCACTGGCTTTGCTCCTAGCAAACCAAGAAGGTCAGCTATACATATAGGTAGAGAATCGCCTTGCATCGTATACTTTTAAATTATGCACAGTTCATCAGAGAAAAAGTGAGCTGTATACCGGCACCGAAGCAGAAGTGGAAGAAGCAATCCCATCAGCAGCACAACAAAGAGGTATGTAGGTAGAGCCAAAATCTGCTCGCAAGATGTTTTTCTTTAATTTATTTCAGATAATTAGATTTTCGGAAGGAAACTTTGTGACTCCGTGCACCAGAACCGCCGTGCAACAGGAAGAATAGGCAAGCGAGAAGTTCCTTCAAATTCCTAATGAGATGAGGGTGAGAAATCGGCACAAAGTAGGAAAACCCTTTGATTGTTTTTCTACTTTGGCGGAAAGTTGGTTTTTTCGTCTTCAGAATGCAACCCACGCTGGCTGCTGGCAGAACTTGAGGATCGCTGGTAGGTGAGTTGTTGAATTGTTTGTTGCTGTTTTTGCTACTCTGTTTTTCTGGCGCTGATGATGTGCCCAAAAAATGGAAATTTTGTTACAGCCAGTGTTGATTTTACCGTAATTAGATTGGGAAACGTGTTGTGCGACCAGAGAAGTTCGTTAGGCGCCACCATCAGTAATTTGCACGTCACCCCTTCCATAAACCATGGCAGAAAAATATGAAGAAGGTAAAAGGATAATAGATGGAAGGGTTGCTAAACTAATTATCAAGTAATAGAAATTCAAATTTTTGAATCATGACAATGATTCGCATCAAAACCCTTTTATTATTAAATGAAATATGGCAACAATAATTAAATTTTCTAAAAACACGAGCATGATGACAAAAATAAGGGATGTGCCGTCAAAATGGCAATATACGCTACTCTACAGCAATTCCCGATAGCGCGATTCGTGCATCATGTGATCGTAGGTAGGGTAGGGTGATGATTATCCGATTTTGAATCTGCGCCCACTGAGCTATATAAGCCCAGTTTCCTCAAGGTTCGAGCCTCAGTAGGTAGGTTATCAATTTTTTTAATTCAAACTAAAACATTAGCGCTAAACGCAATCATCTTATTAGAATAACCAATTAACTAGAACGAAGATGAAGAGCCAAAGGCTAATCAATTGAACTGTTAAACCAAATGTTGAAACATAAAAAACAGAAAATAAACGTAAATTTTACTACTACTAGGATCGAGTCTCTTTTTTTCCTGGGAAAGCAACAAGTGAAGTTCGGTTATTTGTACCAAAAGTTTTTCTAAAAAGTATTGCTAAAAGTTAAGGAGATAGTCTCGCAGTGGTATAGTGCTAATCGTATAGGAGTTTCGACTCGCACGTTAGCAGGACGGGCTAGTGGTTGATTTCAAAGGAGCTTCGTGCTCACTAGATCTAAGTGTTCAGTGATAAGTGCTTCCCAGAGATCCGAAAAGGGTCCGTCCGTCACCATACGGCCCTCTTTCACGCTTCACCAATTACAGCGTAGAATCAGACATACGGAGTCTCTGGTTCCTTCCACGGGTCTGTCTATGATACCCATCATTTCTGGCAAGCAGTGCTAGAACACCCGTTTCGGCAAAAGGTACTGAAATTCCCGTCCGGCATTGGAGCTGGAATCCGCCGAAGTAAAGGTCAAAGAATTTGGCCTCGGTTCATCGAGAGCAGCAGCGACAGCAGAAGAGTGAGTCAAAGTTTTACCTTCTTTCGGAAACCCTTCTGGTTAGAATAAAACCCACTTGAATTCAACCTAGACCTTTAAATTTTGAGTCGCGTTCATTACTTGCATGCACTGAACTTGATTACAGGTTGAGAACAAAAGGTAAAAAAAAGTGAGTTTTCCCTAGCTACGGTGTGCCGACCTTGAGAGGCGTGAAAAGAGGTGTGCTAGCTAGCCGTTAGTTACAATATTCTTATGAATTTCTGAAGAATTTTGTTTTATGCCATCTTTAAGTAACATGTTTTTTAGAATAAAATCAAAATAATCGTCGTTTTATCCGTTTGGTCAGATTTATTCCGATGAAAATCGACTAAAAAATGATCACTTTTCCTACGACTCTCTAGTTAATCGTCTTATTTGGGCTGAGCTGGCCTAGTGGCAGATCATTCCAGGTCTTCATGAACAATTCACCTTCCGAAACGTTCAACGTTGATGCTGGGGTTACCCAGGGTAGCCTCCTTGGTCCTATCCTTTTCAACGTCTTCAAGTCTGATGTTCCTCCCTTCCGGGTGGTGGTATTTTGTCAATGTTTGCGGACGATACGGCCATCATCTATAAGGGTCGAATGATCCGTACTCTGACGAGAAAACTCCAAGTAGGCCTGGATGTTCTGTCAAAAGCTTGAAGATGAATGGTTGAGTGAAGACGTCTACCTTGGTCTCACCTACCTTGATAGCAAGTTACTGTTCCGTTCCCATGTGGACAAAACATCCACCAAGTGCAACATCTTGATTAGGTTGCTCTTTCCTCTTATCAACAGATAGTCCACCCTTTCCGTTAAAAACAAGCTTGCCGTCCACAAGCAAATCATCCTCACCGCCATTGAGTACAGAACGCAAATCCGGGAGAGCTCAGTCTTGCTTCCACTCACTTCCTAAAAAAATGTTTTTCAGAATTATGAAACGATTAGATGTTATAATGAAATGTGGTACTTGTAATTTACAAGAAAAGGTTGTAAAGTATGCATTTGATACATAAAACCTGTCAATATTTTTTTAAGTGTCGCAATAAGCGATTTTATGATTCGTGAGCGCTCACTCTGAGTGAACGTTTACGAATCGGAAAATTGCTGATTGTGACACTCAGAAACCAAAAATTTGAGGCAAATCCAAAGAACATTCCAGGGGAATTGAGTTCTGAATTCCGAGGATAGTTTCAACTAAATTTTGAGGAAAATTTCAAAACAATTGTGAGGAGTATTCCAAGGATATTTTGGTGATATTTTGGTTTGAAAATTCAAAAGAAAGTTTCAAGGAAATTATAAGGAGCATTTCGAAGAATTAATGGGAACTCTGAGCAGAACGACCAACGAATTCCTATGATTATTCCGTGTGAAATTCAGAAGAATATTAAGTGCTGAGGAGAACTCCAAGTGATTTTATTCAGAAGTATATTTCGGCGAAATCCTGTGTGAACTTAAAGAGTGTTCTGCATAAGATTTTCAAGAGTACCATGGAGGAAATTATAAGCAAATTTATTTTTGTCATATACAATTTGGAGATCCTGAAAAATGAAAATTCTGAGGCTTAGATTTTGATAGATTAATGCTTAGAAAATTGTATGATCTTGGATTAAGATAAATCTTCAAGATTCAGGGTGTTTTATTTAAAATTAAATATTCTGGTTATAAAGGGGGGATTACGGGAAATATTAGGGAACGTGAGAAGTTTTCCAGTTCCAAAACTAGCAAAAATATTTGAAATGCCATACTTTGAAATTTGAGGTTGTGAATTTGAAATTAATCAAATGGCTGAGACTTCATTCTTCTAGTTCTGAGAACCCATGTCAATATTCCAATTGGGGGAGAGGTGAAGGAAGAGAACCGTCATCACGCAGCTGCAGACAGAGCAAGACGAAACAGTATCAGAGTCATGAGCGATCGAGACGCACATGACGGACTACTTCTCGACGCTGTACTCGGAGGAGGCAATTTTAATATAGCTATTTATTTATTTATTTAATTTATTTTTCTTCATCGGACTTAACGTGTCTAAATGAAACCTGATGGGGAAAAGCCTAGAAAAGGCGTAAAAACCCCATATCTTTTCGAAATACATGAATCACAATAATACAATACAATTACAACGAACATTAATCAAGTCTATAGCATAAAAAAAGTTATCCTCCTATGGCATAGAGTTGTCTGTGAAACAGGTAGAAGTCCTCGTCAGGCAGTTGAACCGGAAACAAAAAATAAACAGGTGGCACAATCCTTCACGTGTAAATTAAATGGACAGCTACTCACCTTCTCAGGAGTCTGCGTTGAATACGGTGACGAAAGGTTTCCGCTGCACAGTTAAAGTCGAAAAAGCCGAAAAACTCGTAAAACTCGTTGAAACGCTCACACATGAACCGTATTGGGTCATGGAAGCTGTAGTTCGCAGCACGAGGTCCAAGATGCAGGAAACTCCTCGACCGAAGAACTCGTTCGGGTGCGTAGATTTGGAATTCAGCCAAGATTCCTGGAGAGTCGATATCACCAATAAGTACTTTCGCTGCGAACACGGCCTGAGTAATCGTCCGCCTATGTTTTAGTGTTTCAAGACCCAGGAGTTGACAACGATCTTGGTACGGCGGAAGGTTCACAGGGTCATTCCAAGGAAGGTGACGAAAGGCATACCGTACAAATTTCCTTTGAACAGATTCAATCCTCGCTATCCAAACTGCTTGATACGGGCACCATACTACCGAGCTGAATTCCAAGATCGATCGCACTAGAGAGCAGTATAGAGCTTTTAGACAGGCAGGATCGCGAAACTCGTCAGCAATCTTGAAAATGAACCCGAGTTGCCTGTTAGCTTTCGCAACGATGCCCGAGTAATGAAGCTTGAATGTTAAGGCGCAGTCCAGCGTGATTCCTAGGTCACGAACATTGTCCACACGTTGCAGAAGTTGGTGATTTATCGTATAGTTGAATGCCACTGGTTTCAGCTTGCGATGAAATGAGATAATATTACATTTTGTACATTCAACGTGAGATAGTTTCTTGAGCACTACTCTTCGAAAGTATCGATTAGGTGCTGAAGCCGCAAGCAATCGGCGAAGCTACGAACAATCACATAGATCTTCACATCAGTCTCGTAGAAGGATCGGCAACCAGTTGGGACGCTCCGGCCTCATTCACAAAAATCAAGAATAGCAATGGTCCCAAGTTGCTACCTTGAGGAATACCGGAGCTGTTTGTAAAATAGTCCGATTGCTCTGATCCGATTCTAACACAAAGTTCCCGATTGGTCAGATAGGACTTGAACCAACGAGTTAAACCCGAGAATAGACCGAGTTTTTCAAGTTTAGCTAGCAGTATGGAGTGGTCAACCCGGTCGAATGCAGCCTTAGGATCTGTATATACAACGTCCACCTGCGCTCCAGCTTCCATACTCCGAAGACATAAAGAAATGAACGGAGCTAGATTTGTTGAAACTGATCTCTTAGGATAAATAGAAGAGAATGAGAACAGTTTCGTCTGCAATAGTGTTATCCCACCCAACGACCCATCAAATGAAGCCTGCACGGACGACATCACGACGGCAGAAATCTGGTCTGCCATAACAGCGAGTGCCCCACGCAAATCTCCCGGCTGCGATGGTATTCCGAGAGAGTTCTACCATCGCATGTTCGACGTCATCCACCGAGAGTTGAATCTGTTGCTGAATGAGGCACTCAGCGGTAATCTTCCTCCAGCGTTTGTCGATGGCATCATCGTGCTGGTTAAGAAGTCGCTGCTCAACAGTGACTACAAGGTCTTCTCCCGCATTCTCAAACCAGACTCGAGCAAGTGATGAGGGAGCACCACGTCTTAAGCGATGGGCAGAAATGCTCCAACTCAGAGCACAATATCTTTCAAGCCACTCTTGCTCTCAAGGATCGGATAGCACATCTCCGCCACCACCGCCGTGCCGGGAAGCTAATCAGCTATGATCTCGCTCACGCTTTCGATCGGGTCGGCACACTTTTCTCTTCGAAACCATGGGCTCGCTCGGCTTCAACTAGGATCTCATCGCTCTACTCTCGCGAATCGCCAGCCGGTCCACTTCTCGGCTGTTGATCAATGGGCACCTTTCTCGTCCGTTCGAAATTCAACGCTCTGTACGGCAAGGGGATCCGCTATCCATGCGCCTCTTCGTTCTCTACCTACATCCACTAGTGTGCAGACTCGAAAGAGTGTGCGGGAAGATCTGCTGGTGGCGTATGCGGACGACATCAGTGGGATCGTCACATCGACCAGGTAAATCGATGAAATAAATAGGCTGTCCACTCGTTTCGAGAGAGCTGCTGGGGCAAAATTAAATTTGCGGAAAACTGTTGCCGTCGATGTTGGGCTTTGCGAAGGCAACACAATCAACACTCAGTAGCTACAAACAGTCAATGTAGTTAACATTCTGGGTGTTGTTTTCGCAAATTCAATACGACTGATGACAACGATGAACTGGAATGCGCTAGCGGGGAAGTTCGCGCAACAAATGTGGCTGCATTCTCTGCGCACGCTGACGCTGCACCAAAGGTTCATCATGCTCAACACGTTCGGAACGTCCAGGATATGGTACCTCACGTCCATACTACCGCCGTTGGGAGTGCATACGGCAAAAATAACATCAGCAATGGGTACGTTCCTCTGGAGAGGGACTGTCGCCCGTGTCCCAATGATGCAGCTGGCACGCAGTAGGGAGAATGGAGGCCTGAAGCTGCAACTACCAGCTCTGAAATGTAAGTCACTCGCAATCAACCGACACCTACAAGAGATCGAATCCCTTCCGTTTTATAGATCCCTTATTTTCCACGATAATCCCCTCCCAGCCGAAGATCTTCCGGACCTTAGACAAATCCTATCAAACTTATCCCAAATTCCCCACCAAATTCACCAGCACTTCGTCCAGCAAACTGAGCTACCAAGGGTGGAACGTAGCAGTCCCGCAAGTGACTGGTCACGCACATGGCGAAACATTGCATCGAGGCAGCTTACTTCAGCGTAGAGAACGAAGCTTTACTTGTTGGTGAACGAGAAGATAGAGCACCGCAAACTGCTTTTCGTGATGCGGCGAGTAGATGACGAAAACTGTACGCATTGTGGCAACCGTACAGCAGAAACTCTCTCCCACAAATTTTGCGCTTGTGCTCGCGTCGGCCCGGCTTGGACGGTTCTTCAGCAGAGAATAGCAGTCATCTTGGGTGGATGGAGGCGACTCGAGTTCGAAGACTTGCTAAGACCTGCCCTATTAGGAATAAACGACAGACAGAGAGTGGCAGTTCTGAATATGTTTATTACATATAACTGCTTCGTTAACGATTGTAACGGTAGAATTGATATAGCTGAATTGAACTTTCATCTTGATCAAATTGACGGGTAAAACAAAAAAAACTTTGACGGTAAACTTTTACATCAAAAAATATAAAAAAAAAAGATTTTCACACTTGGAAAAGTTTCTAGATCTTGGAGTTGGAATTCAAACTTTTTATATTTTATGAGATCTTAGACTCAAATAAATGTTAAACTTGTAATAGTTATGATTGTAAAGCGGATATCTTAAAACTGATTGCCATGTCTTGAAATCCTTTGTGAAAATACAGTTGTTGTTTTGCCAAAAATAACATATTTATCAACAGTTTTCTTATAAACATGGAGTATCCGAAAATTTCTGCAAAAATCTAGACAACTCAGGAAATTTTATTTAGAGAAATGCAGGGCTGTTACAAGATTTTCTAAATTTGATCCGTGAAATCCGCAATTTCTCCGATGAAATGCGCGACTTCAATATTAAACACCAACAAAAAACTGTTTTCCTTGCCTAAAAATACCATTTGTATACTACTACATGGCATTTCAAGCTTATTGCTTATAGCATATTAGATTTTTGCCTGTTCTCAACTAAGTGTTCTTTGAAGTACTTTCACATTTTAATTGAGAGCTTTCTATGCCTGTACCATTAGAGTGATGCAAAATTTGAAATTTTCGCTCTACAATACTTAAACGATTCCAAATCGGATCCTGACTGACCTCTCAAAATTTGAACCCATTTGGTGAGAAACTGAGATGGCACAAACGATTTGAAGTTTGTATGGGAATTACTATGGTAAAACCAAGCTTTTTGTTCATGTCTATCTAATAATTCACCATATCGGTCTGCTTTAAAAGCTTTCAACTGTACTTGTTCGAAATTTTCCCAGCTACAACTTTGCTCAAGACCACTTTTTGATTAAATGCAAGGATCGACAGTTATTAATGGTTCAATGCGCTGATGGCTTCTGATCATGCTCAATCAACTGTTAAGCAGGCAACATTGGTGTTTCTGGGGCGTTGAATGGACACAAAAATCGTGGCTATAGTAGCAAAATACAGTGTTGCCTACAGAGCAACTGCTTGATCATGTCATAAGTTTACCAATCTCTTAAATAATTAATAACTTCTTCTGTCTCGTTTTACATAGAAACGCAAGCAAAGTTGTAACTAGAAAACTTTCTATAAGAATGGCTATCGAACTGTTTCGCAGCGCAATATGGAAAATGACTAGAAAGCAATGAACAAAAAGTTGAGATTTCCCATAGTAATTTACATGTAAACTTCAAATGGCTTGTGCGAAGTCTGTTTCTAACCAAATGAGTTGTTGCTTTGGGAGGCTAATCAGGACCCAATTTGAAACCATTTAAGCACTGAGGAGCAAAAAAGTCAAATTTTGCATCAGTCTACTGTACCATCCTATGCCCAAGGAAGTAGAGAACTTTTCCAACCCGAAAAATTAATAGTCCGGACGGTAAACGAACTCAGTCGCCTCCAGCATGGACTTGCGTTGTAGTTGCGCCTTTACCGACTGAGCTAAGGGAGTATCGTTTGTAACCTTTGAAAAAATAAAATAAAAAAATTACAATGTATCATCTTCAGTTATTTATGTATAGTATAAATTCTGAACATAATATAACACCCTTACATTTTCAGATTCTATTGAATAATTCCGGCTTAGAGTTGATGAAACATTATTTAAAAAAAATAATGCATTTTAATTTGAAATGCAAATTTTCTTGAAAATTAACCTGACGTATTTTGCTGTCCTAAATGTTATGGTTACTTTGACTCTAGTTTTCTCAATTTTTTACCGATTCAAACCAAAAATCCTGCACATAATCGAGAAATTACCAGGGTTTCATAAGTCACACTTGTTGGTCGCGGTTCTGTATTTACACAGATACCGAATCGTATATATGTGACTTTGTGGATCATGCACGATACATTACTGTGTGTACCGTAAATTATAGGTTTTCCAAATCGTCCAGGACATCAGTTGATTTGTTCTACTAGATCAACCAAGACTGCAATAATGTCTGTAGTATCGAAAAATGTCCAATCAGATTCAAAGTGTCTATGTGGATAATGCATGATCTATTTCCGAGTAATCCAGATGTTCTAGGTTCTTCAAATCGTCCTGGAGTTCAGATAATTTGATCTACTAAATCAACCGAGATTGGGACAATGTCTTTAGTATCGAAATATTTCCAGACAGATGCACAGTGTCTATGTGGATCATGCATGAACTATTGTCATGTATACCAGATGTTTTAAGTTCTTCAAATCGTTCTGGAGTTCAGATGATTTATTCTACTAGATCAACCATGACTGGGATCAAGTCTGTAGGATCGAAATATGTCCAAACAGATTCATATTGTTTATATGGATAATTTTTAATTATTTCCACATTTACCAGATTATCCAGATTCTCCAAATCGTCCTGCAGTTCAGATGATTTGTTTCACTAGATCAACAAATACTAGGATAATATCTGCAGTATCGAAATATCGATTTGTAAATCCTAGAACTTTTGGCATACACGGAAGTAGGTTGGCATGATCTACATAGACACTGCAAATTTGTTTGGACATATTTCGATACTACAGATATTGATTTAGTCTTGGCTGATCTAGTAGAAAAATAATCTGATCTCCAGAATGATTTCAGAACCTATAACATCTTGTATACCTAGCAATAGGTCGGGTACAATCCACATAAACACTTTGAATCTATTTGGACGTATTGCGGTCTTGGTTGATATAGTAAAACAAATCAACTGAACTCCAGGACGATTTGGAGAACCTAGAATATCCGGTATACATGGCAATTACTCGCATATATACGATTTGTTTATGATGAGCATTTCCAGCCCAAAACGCAAACCGGTTGGACATGAGTGTTTCCGATTTGAATGAAACATTTCTCACGTGTTCGCTGCTACTAATGGTTGCATTTTTCATTTAAATATGATTTTTTCCTCCAGAGTAACTTTTGAAAAGGGCGTATAAAAAATGGATTATTTTTTTTAAATCATAACTTGAAAACTATTGATCTGATCAAAATGCCATATGAAAAGAAGTTTTAGGTAGTTAAATTATCTTTGCGGAAAAAATACACTGAAAGAAAAACTTAGTAAATTAGTATTTAAAAAACGTAAAACGATGATTATCTCAAAACACCCCCCATTCGATCTTTATAATTTTTTTTTCAAGAAAACTGAAAAAATGCCCTAATATTTGGTGAAGAATGTATGCTGGTAACTTTCTTAAAAAAAATCTATAATTTTTGAAATTTTTGTTGGTTTTTACAAGTTGGTGAAATTGCATATTTTTTAGTAAAATAATAATTTATTTGAATTCTACGCGTAATTTTCAAAAACTATGCATATAAAAACTTTTTTCCTAAGTCCAGTCGTTCTCAAGTTAATGCAATTTAAAAAAAAGAATTATAATAATTTTCTACATTTTGGGCCATTTTCAAATGTTAGTCGTGATGTCCAGCAACGAGATGTTTTTCCATGAATATATATTAAAAAACAAACAGTTCATTCTCAAATATGGTAGCTGTCAGACTTACCCGTTTCTATTTAGACGCAGCGGAAAAGAAACAAGTTTATAAGTAAATACTCTAAAATATACCCAAATAATCAACAAATCCACTCATGTGCCTTTTTTCTGTCCTCTATTAGTTGTACACCTGGATAGAATTGTGTATGTCATAACCAGAGCGTCACAATATCAACTTCAATCGACCAAATCGATGCGACGAAGAGACTGCTGGCTTTCTTTTTCTGTTAAAGTCGAACAGGTTCGCAGCATTCTAGAACCTCAGTCGGCGTTCACAAACAAATGTTCAATCGCTTGTCTCTCTTTCTCCCGTCGCTCCATTGGTCTTCCTTTCAAGCTTCGGTGAAACGGATGAGCGAAAGAGCGCTCGACTTTGATAGTTTTCTCTTCCATGAAATACATCAACAGAGGTTTCATGACGTATATGACGGAAAATGAAATTACATATTTAAAGCATTTCTCACGTGAAACCACTTGAAGATTACACGCAATATGTTTGATTTATCTTCCATCCACATATTTATCAAAAAAAAATTAACGAAAACGGGACATAACGCATTTTAAACAAATTGAAAGAGCGGTGATAGAGTGTTCGTGAAAGGGGATTGAAAGCCATAATGAGGTTTCGTTTAACTAGAAAATCGACGTTACTTACATTGAAAGCGATGAGCAAAGCAACGACGAGAAGATCCACAGCCAGCGTTTCCTTCTAAGCATGCTTCTTTTTCATTATCATTTCTTGCTGATAGTCTAGCTAGGCGTTATGGAAGTGAAGCGTTGAACCTGTTTGTATGAGAGAAACAAAACTCGAGTTCATTTTAGAGCTTCGAAAATGTAGAGCCCTGGTCATAACAGAGGCTCAAAACATAAACAGGTAAACAAATATGTTATTAAACCTGTAATTGAGATAAATTCTCTAGGTACTTCTCTTACGTATACCATATTGTGCCTTAAGAGCTCATCCCGCGATATCACAACTACATAAAAAGGCACCCCGTGGAGGCTTCTTACACTCACACTTAAAAAAGTTTGCTATAATCAATTGTACCTAATGAAGATAGGTATAATGTCAACATTGTAATTATTCTGCTACATATATATATATATTGGGACGTTCTTCACCTGTTCCATTCAGTTCATCTCTCTTAGCGTTTCAAGTTAAAAAGCAAGTAGTTTTTTACTATGGATAACAATTTCAAGTGTTTTAAACCTCTACCTAAATCAAAAAAGTGTTGTTCAGATACAAGAAACTAGTCAGATGGAGTAATAGAAAAATTAAAATGTTTTGGCTGTAAAATACCTCTGGATAGTTCTTTGAAAATTTGTAGTAGATGTCGTCTTCAAGTTTACCGTTTGCCATCAAACAAAACGCCTTCGAATGACGGAATGCAGCAAGATCTGGAACAACCTTCTACCAGTTGTGTACGCTCAACAGCACCCATAGATATCGAGAGTGAATCCATTGTGAATATCATCCCATCGGTTACGTATCTGGCTTCATCGACTTCAGCAGATTCTGTTGTTAATAGAATCAGTTTGTCCCATAATATTGAGACATTCAACCAAGGCATCGTGGGTATCCATGTATCACCGATTACGACAAAGAGGCTGAGAAGCGCGTG
The DNA here is from genome assembly GCF_037179485.1 of Ochlerotatus camptorhynchus. Classification (NCBI taxonomy): domain Eukaryota; kingdom Metazoa; phylum Arthropoda; class Insecta; order Diptera; family Culicidae; genus Ochlerotatus; species Ochlerotatus camptorhynchus. The sequence goes on from NW_027041105.1 coordinate 1,055,830, forward strand.
TTATCCTCAACAGAAAACCAAAGAAATCATGGATGGGGTTAAGCGACACATATTCGATCTTTCGGAAGATGATGACCAAGGAATCCTCAACGCCAAGGCTAAGGATTACGATGAAATGATGAGCCAACTAAAGGAAAAATACGCAGATCCAGAATGCACTCGAGAAGAAAAGACACAAGTATTATCCGTATTACCGAAATCTTGGCCTGTACAAAGAATCATGGATGAATTCGGTGTCAACAGATATACTGCAGCACAGGTAAGATTTATATTTTTTTTAAACACCATAAAGGAAAAATTAAAAATAATTTTCATTTTCTTTCATCCCAGGTAAAAGATTTGGTCGCCGAAGATGGAATATTATGTTTCCCTCGTTCCAAAGCAGAACATGGACTGAGAGCAGAGTTAGTAGATACAGTTGTGAAATTCTACGAAGATGACGATATAAGCTGAGTTATGCCGGGCCAAAGAGATTATGTCTCTGTAGTGACGAGTGGTGTACGCCAGGTAATACAAAAACGTCTACTAACAATGTCGCTCAAAGAAACATACTTGCATTTTACGGAAACCCATAAAGATATCAATATTAGCTTTAGCTCATTTGCAGCCTTACGGCCAAAAAATTGTAAACTTCTTAGTAAATCAGGATCTCATAATGTTTGTGTATGTACGATTCACGAAAATGTTAATCTAATGTTGAACAGCCTGAAAAAAGATCGCATATTGTGTGATCGCACTATCTATATGGAACAACTTCTTTGCGATTTACAATCTAGAACAGACTTTTGTCATCTTCGAACGTGCATGAATTGTTACGATACGTCATTATCCGAAACAAAATTATTAGAAATATTGGAAGAGAAACAAATATTAGAAGTGTCATTTGAACAGTGGACTACGACAGATAGGTGTAATATTGAGTTGAAAACTTTGCCTTCCGAAGATTTTTCATTTTTCTTTACGGAAAAGTTAGACAAATTAATACATCACGATTTTATAAAAAATAAGCAGGCAGAATTCTTAAAAACAAAAAAACAAACACTAGAAGATGGCGAAGTCGTTGTTATTTGCGACTTTTCTGAAAACTACACATTTGTTCTGCAAGATGAGGTTCAAAGCTATCATTGGAATAATTCTCAATGTACAATTCATCCATTTGTCGTTTATTTTAATGATAATGGTACACTAAACCATTTAAGTTTTGGGGTTATTTCGGACATTTCAAAGCATGACACAGTAGCAGTTCAGTTGTTTATCTCAAAATTATTAGAATTTTTAAAGTCGCAAATAACAGTCCAAAAGTGTATTTTTATGTCAGATGGAGCAGCATCACAATACAAAAACATAAAAATTTTTGCTAGCCTTTGTGGATTTAAAGATAAGCATAATGTAGAAATTGAATGGCATTTTTTTTTGCAACTTCACAGGACAAAGGTCCTTGTGATGCGATTGGCGGTACCCTTAAGAGAATGGCAACCAGAGCAAGTTTAGCTAAGCAACACGAGCACCCTATAACGAACCCTAAGCAACTGTACGACTGGGCAAATAGTCGTAAAGAATATCTTCAAACAAAAATGTAATTTTGTTATGTTTCTACGGAAGAATACAAAAAGGCTGACACGGAATTTGATCCAATTTTTAAGAAAGTGAAACCAATTCTTGGAACTCGAAAATATCATTGCTATATTCCAGTTTCAAACAACCAAATTGCAGTAAAAATATTCTCTAAATCAAACGATACACCCAAATTATTCAATGTATTCAAATAATATGAGTTGTAAAATAAAATAATAAATATATACTGTTTCTTATCTCAACGAATCTTTCATTTGACCACATCAACGTGCTTCTCTTCCGCTGCCTCTAGATAGAAACGGGTAAGTCTAACAGCTACCATATCTGAGAATGAATTGTTTGGTTTTTAATATACAATCATGAAATAAAATCTCGTTGCTGGACATCTCGACGAACATTTGAAAATGGCCTAATATGTTGAAAATTGTTATATTTATATTTTTTTAATTCGCATTAACTTGAGAACGGCTGGACTTAGAAAAAAAGTTTCGGTATGCAAAGTTATCGAAAATTATGCGTAGAATCCAAATAAATTATTATTTTATAAAAAATATGCATTTTCATAAATTTGTAAAAATCAACAAAAATTTAAAAAATTATAGCTTTCTTTTTAAGAAAGTTACCAGCATACGCTTTTCACAAAATTTAAGGGTATTTCATCAATTTTCTTGAAAAAAATAAATTATAAAGATCGAAGGGGGGGTGTTTTGAGATAATCATCGTTTTACGTTTTTTAAATACTAATTTACGAAGTTTTTTCTTTCAGTGTATTTTTTCCGCAAAGATAATTTAATTACCTAAAACTTCTTTTCATATGCCGTTTTGATCAAATCAATAGTTTGCAAGTTATGATTTTTTGGAAAAAAAATAATCCATTTTTTTTAATACGCCCTTTTCAAAAGTTACTCTGGAGGCAAAAATCATATTTAAATGAAAAATGCAACCATTAGTAGCAGCGAACACGTGAGCAATGTTTCATTCAAATCAGAAGGGGTCGAGACAAAATTGACTTTTTTTTTAACGATTTGAGCTGGAAATGCTCTGATGTGACAACGAAAAATGCTATGTTCATATTCGAAAAAAACGAAAATGTCTCACATTGGATAGACCTCAGGGAATTTCCGTGTACATCCTGTGTGACTTTTGGAATTGAGATCATTTCTCGACTATTTGCAGGGTGTTTGGTTTGAACCGGTAAAAAAATTGAGAGCCAAACGAACAACAAAATTGATGAGAGCAGATTAATCCGGGACGGAAAGGTTACAATGAATTCCACAATTTTTGTGACAGCACATCAGTCCCTTCGCGATTTTCGCGACATCATTTAATGTTTCCGCGATTTTTGGGACTGAAAGTTCACAGCACTGCAAATGCATGCATAAGAATCAGCTAAAATGTTAATTCACAATGCATTCAATAAATTCACAAGAGCAGATGACAAAGGCATAAGAAGCTCCGATAAATTCAAATAATATTGGCAGATAAACAACATAGATACGTAACTAGTAATGACAGCAAGATTTGAGATTGTTCCATTGATCTGAAACTTATTGATTTGTTACAAGTTCTCAACATCAGTTAGTTTAACTTTTACATAAAGCTATTTTTTTCCGTGATTTATTTTCCGTCGATCTGATCTTGTTTTCCGTGCTGAGCATGAATGCTACCGACGCCAGGGAGGCAGCTCCCACACCTGGACCCTACCTATCGACCCATTAACTCATGAACCGGGGACCAACGGCTTTACTTCCCTTTCGAAGGTGTGATCAGAGATGTTATGCCTCAGAACATCCCGGTGGCGCCGACTTTTGTGAGAGGTATTCACGCTTACCACTACACCACCGGCGCCACTGATATGAAGCTATGTTAACTGCCATGATACCATAAAACTGCAAAATGCTTGTCGATGCTGTGACACAGCATACCTGTCCCATTGCCGTGAAACATGCTTCATCTTATCATCGCCACGCATTTTGTAGGTTTCAATTGCAATATTGCATGTCATTTAAATTCTGCAATTTCCATATTTAATTTCTAATATAAAAGTTTGAAGTATCTGATTCATTCTGTACTGGTAGTCATCCAGATTGCGTTAAAAGTACAGGAGCATATGAAAGCTAGTTGAACAGGAAATCGATGTGTTGTCTTTGACACGGAAGTACATGTTCCTCATTTGACGAGTTGTGTAAACGATGACAATAGCAAATGCTAGAATCCTTAAGAAGTATCTGTCGAGATGTCTCAGAAAATCTATTTCCACGCTGACAAGTTTCTGATAAAAATTTCTCTCTTTCTCCATGCAATTACACGGGCCGTCGTCGTACACACACTTCTAGGAAGAGGCGAGTAGCGATAAAGTCGCAGCTGCCCGATTGTGCTAGTGGCCTCAGGCAGCGAAACGGCACTCGGTGACGGTGACGACGGTAAAGCAACTGACCTGTTATCAACTTCACTGATCCGGTGCAAAGCGAGTAGGGAATGGAAATCTCTTCTGTGCGTGGTGCACACTGGCAGCAGATGAGACGTTAAAACTTCTAGGCTCGGGAATCAAAGCTTCAATCTATCAAACAACCTGGTGCCATATGTGCGTTTTCGTACCCTCCAGGGATTATTTTCCCCTTCGGTGTATTCAAAAACACCATCAAGCAAAGGTGGGATGGACTACGGCTGCGATCTCGGTGCGAAAAGAAGTGCGCTATGTTTGTAGTTGACAGTTTTGTGGACCATCATCATCCCTCGCAGTGAAATGTGGAAGGAAATGTAAATTGTACTGAAACATAGCACTTCATAAAATATGTTCAGCTAGAGTTGCTTCCATCGTTTTAGTGCAATCGTTGAGCATCTTCAGCTGAATTTTTCGATTTTCAAATGGTCTATCCTTCCAGCTATCCTATGAAATATGACCGAAAAAGGTGTTCAATCATCTCTCCTGAACCGGGCGTCACGTGCCACGGCAAAGGACCTGGAGGGTTCTGAAGAGAGCAGGAAAAAACCTGAATAATTTCGGTGATAATTAACACCGACGTGTGCGGCTCACGTCCATTAGCTGTCAGAATTGAATCAGATCGGTTTTGTGTGAGTGCACTGCACCCGTGTCTACGAGCGATTGAATTGAGACTCGGCTTGTTAATAAGAAGATCTGCTGGTTCTGGTCGAAAGTGTACCTATGGAAAAATCTTAGAACTCTGAAAGGGGACCTTAATTGAATAATGATCCCCTGTCTAGCAGGAGCAGCCAAGAGTAGCGTGTGCTGGTGGCACTTTTTCCTCTGACAGATGAGGTGATGCTGGTTCCATTGCTGGCCGTACCTGTTTTCTCCGACGTGGATTATGACACCGACCGCCATCCATCGTATCATCGGCTGCCAAGATATCATGAGACACTGCAATCTTGATAAGTGAAATGACATGCGGGTGGCTAGAGTGAATTATTGTTCCGGACAAGAGGGAGAGATGCAGCAGCAAAAAAAAGGTAAATTAGATCACAAGGGGAACATGCGGGAGACAGTCGCTGCTGGGGTACAATTTGATAGAATAGTTAAATACCTTTAATTGATTTCAATTGAAGCATGCGGCTGTTTTGTTTACGTGCGTTGAACATTTTGGTAGGCATGATTGAATATATTTTTGGGAAGAAGTCCCAAATTTGGATGGATGGCGTTGGCATACATAACCCACTTCGTAGATATGGAATTTGGCACTATGTTACTGTTGTGACTTCAACGTTAAAGTAAAATTATTCCTGAATATGGTAGAGTAGAGGTCAACTATGGAGGTTCAAACTATTGCTAATCTCGGTCAAAACTGACTAAACTTAAGCTAATGAAATTTACTGCAAGTACAGCATTACCTCCGAACAAAATGATACTATATATCAGAGATGCCAGATTTACAGACATGTCTGTGAATTTACAGACTTTTATTTTATTTCATAGAAATTTTTTTCGTTACAGACATAAACAGACTTTTTAGTTTTTTCACAGATATTAACAGACTTTTGTAATCAAGGGAAAATTTTAAAATTTATTGTGTTACACTGTTTTACATCTTTAATCAAATTACAAGTGCGATGCATTTTTCAACACGCATTATAAATTTGCGCGTTTTAAAATCCACCACACGAACGAAAAGTGAATGAAATCAAAGGGGACGAAAATCCCAGATTTATTCAAAATTTGCCAAAAATTACTCTAAAGTTTGATTTATTGATTTATAGTCGGAGAAATCCATTTTATCGGATTCACCCGATATAATCGTGCTATCTCTTATAGCGGTTCACATTTCTAGAAGTATCATGACAGGTAACGATGACACCCGTTTGTTTATACGAAAGGAACGTCGTGAAATCTCAACCAACAATTCAAAAAGATGGGTCAGCTTTTGTAATCAAATCTTGTAATGATCTTTTCTCGCAAATCGAAGCTCACCTTTCCAAATCAACAACACCGTCGGCTAGGGAAAATTCTCTCCTATTCGATCGTGGAATTGATTTGCGTTGGCGTGCTTCAGTTTGCAAGATAAGGTCATTACATGTTTGCTGATCCACCATTTAGGATTTTTGGTTGATAAATCTGTTCGAAAATCGTATGATCAAAAATCATTAATGGTGATTCCTCGAAGAGCCCACGAATTGCCTGATGATGGCTGAAATGCCCTATCACTTCAAGTGTTCTAGAGAACAAATTTCGGACACAGTTGTGACATCACTCATGAAATTGGAACTCCCTGTCTGCTGCATCAAATGTGAAGTTCCAGTTTCATTGTTGTATGTTTTGTGGCAGCTGTGCTCTTGAAGTTTTGAGGTGATAGTATAGCGCATTACACGCATTATAGGAAGTACGGAAACGCATATGTCACGAATGGGAATTCTCCTATATCTCCAAGGTCATTACTAATTTCCATCGCAACCTCAACAGACTTCCACAATCTCAGGCATCCAGTGAAGATCAGCATCGATGGCACCTATCGTTTGGTCTTGGGTTTGGTCACGTTTGGCCATCAATTCTGTTGCCAAATCTCCGGGCAAATATCGTTGCTTCCAGAGTTTGAACATGAACTTTTTTGGCACGAAGTGTTTAGAATCGTAATAAGCTTATAAATTGCTCTTTTGATTGTCGATTTCTCAATATTTAGATGGTGAAAAGTTGAATCTCTCACTATGATGTGCTCGTTCCCAATCTGCTGGCGTGCAAAAGAACCAGCACTAAGTAACTAACGGATTTTCACACTACATGGCATATAAAATCGACTCAAATTTAAGCTTAAATTACTCAAACTCTAGAAAACGTAGTTTACTTGTAGAATGAGTAAAATTTTCAGAGTCTCATAAATCTTTTCGAATATGACAAAAATCGACGAAAAATTTACTCATTTTGGAAGTACACACTAAAAGAATAAACCACATATCCAATGGAAAATATTCATTGGAATTATACCACAAAATCACATGAACCTTATGTGTCATATGAAATTTAAGTGATTTATCATATAGAACTCCTTTCCCCTCTCCCGATCCAAACAGTTGTCATCCCCTAACTTCGAGAAGACCGCGAGTAATCGGTTAAATCCTCTAATCTTAGATTTCCGGAGAACTTAGAGATTTGGGCGTAATTGCTTTTGTAAACAAACACGTCTATCGTCGATTTCTCATGAATTGAAACTCAATCTCCCGAAAAAAAATGATACCAAATGATAGAGGAATCATTTATCTACCTGTTTATGTTGTTTATTTTTTATTGAGCTTTAATTTGCGAGAAATCGGTGATTGACGTGTTTGTTTACAAAAGCAATTACGCCCTAATCTCAAAGTTCTCCGGATTTAAGACATTTATAATGTATAAAGAAAATGATAACTTGGCTCTGTTAAGTTTATTCGATTGAGCCTGTACAAATAATGGAAAAAAACATGATGTGCATGCCCAATAGAAACTACATGAAAACTTTTTTCCGTGTACTAATTTCATATGTACATCGAGATGTTGCTCATATTAGAAAACAAATTCCTGAAAAAGCTCGGGAAGTGTTACTCAGTCTATGAGTTAACTACGTTTTTAAGAATATGAGTGAACTAATGTCAACTTTGAGTTGACCTCATTTTTCATGTAATCGTAATTTATCTTTTTATTAATAGCTTTAAACGTATACGGCATTCCCAATTCCAATAAGGTTCATTTCGTTAAAAGCAGGTTCTTTTTAGCTGGAACATGACTTTTACCCCCTCCCCTCTTCATCACACGCAAAACTTCTACTAATTTGATGCAGCCCAATTATAGACATATCTAAAATTCACAGACATTTTTCGCAGACTTGTGAAAAAAAGATCTGGCATCTCTGCTCTATATCCAACCTGAAAGATTTCCTCGACTGGACCCGGAACCGAACCCGCTGCCTCCAGCTTGGTAACACTGTGCGTTTATTAACTAGGCTATCTGAGGCAATGTGCTTTCCAAATATAAATCAAAACAACAATGTATTCTCTAAATTAGTAATCCAAAGTTAGAAAAAATGCGCTATCCAATATTATAGAACGAACTACCAATGAAAGTTGCATACGCAAAAAAAAACAGTATCGAACATTTTCCAACCGCACTGATTAGTACACTAACCCGAAACAAGAACCCTTCACTACGGCAAACAAGAGGGATAACAAATCGAAATCCATTCATCGGGGTTTTTAAATTGTAAGAAAAGCTAGATTGCAAGTTCCGATAAAAAGTTCGACTCGGAAACTGAAAAGCCAGCAGAAACCGAACCCTGAGTCAATATATACCTACCAATACCAACGCGAGCATACCTATCTGCGGATGGGTCGAAAAGAACCATATGAGCAGATGATGGTTCATTTCATTTCTTGTCCATTTAGCTCCGGCTCACATGTTCTCGATGAAGAGGATGAAACTCACCCAATCAATGGAGGAAACTATTCACACCGTGTTGCTGGATGAGTGCCACTGCCAACTTGAACGTTCGTACAAGTACGATAACGGTGGTGATGGTGGTAGTATATAGTAGGACGACCGTCAAGGCCCCAGAAGGAACGACCGACGACGACCTGCTGCTGTTTATGTTGGACCGAAGAATAATGCTGCTGGTTCGGAGCTGCCGCAGAACGAGAGTGGAAGTTAATTAAATTCAATTAAAATCAATTTAATCCTAAATGAAGGTATACTCGTAATCATCAATAACAATTCCCGGCGACGGCTAGAGTCGAAGGTTCGGAACGGGAGTCCCTTTTAAGTAGTAGTTCTGTTCCCCCTGTTCCCTGGTAGAAAGGATGGTCGGTCATTGGCACTGCCTGGTTAAATGCTGGCGCGCAGCATAGACGGCGAACCTGCTGGTTTAATTGGCGATGAAGGAAGTATTTGCGTCATCGAAGACATGTGGGGTCTGGTTGATTATGATGCCAAAGCGATTTATTGAAATCGGTTAGGCTAGAACGACGCTAGTCATCCAACCTATCGAAACGCCGGGCAAATAATAATTATAAACACATGATTCCGGGTGTCCCACTTTTCCGGGCTTGAAAGTGTCAACAAAATCGCGCTCGAAAGAGTTGCTCAATAAAACAAACAATATTGAGTGCCGAAAAATGACCTGCCTACTTAAGTGCAGGACAGAATTCGTCTCTGGTTTTGTCATTTAAATCGTTAAGTTTAACACGCTATTCTTCGGAACAGTTCACATCGTACAGTGGTCTCACGGAGGGAAATTTGGTCAAATTATGGATTGAGATTGATAGAGATTTTTATTTTTATTTATTATATAGGCTATCAGCTATTGGCAGGTTCACCTCTTCGATAGAAATTTATTTAAAAGGTAACTCAGTAAAGGGACATCCATAAACTATGTAAAGGAATAGGGGGCGCCTCTAAATTTCTTACGGTTGCTTACAATGGAAGGAGGTAGTGGGAAGGTAAATTTGTATTACAAAAAATTTAATAGGCATAAGCAATAATTTAACTTTAACCGGTTTAAGTAAGAACCCTGAACGTATGGGCGTATAAAAAAGTGATTAATTTATATAAAAGTGTTCCTAATAATATTCTCAATTTTTTTTATTATTAATAAGATTTTAGGATGAATGAGGGGGCTGGCACAACCCTGATGGCAGGTAGCTCCAACATGGAATAACTTTTGGGACCGGCCCCCTGATTAGAGGAGCTTCCAAATATTTGTTTATGATCGCATTGATTAACATAGACGTCAACATTAAAGCAGCCTTGCATTCGGTATTTAATCCGAGGATAACTCCGGTTGGGACTTACCACCATGAAAAAGCGAAGGTATAAGCAAAGGGTCGAAGTGGATCATGAAGCAAACATATTTAGATTTAGAGGAGGCGCAAACGTCTTGAAGGTGGCTTTTTGACCTTTAGGATATTACTTTTACTAAAAGCATCGTAACTCGATCATTTTTCAACCAATTTTATAACTGTTTGCACTCTTCTCTTTCAACTAAATTTTCTGAAATGTTAGTTTAATGCAAGATCTGTCTGATTCTGCACCAAGTATGAATTTGACGGGGAATTTTTGTTTCAATTTTTGCTAATTTAAATAAAAAATTAAATTCAACCTGATATAACTTAGTCATTTGTTAACCGAATTCGAAACACTGCATGTCTGTGAAATAAAATTCTGACATTGCTATGTTTGACATTAAAAACATTGTATACGGAATTGTGATAAAAAAGATTGCGTTTAAGGATGTAACTTTCTCATTTTTAGACCAAATATGATTCTTTTATTACCGTTATAAAGATAACTATGCTTACTAAAAACTTTCATTATAAAGTAATACTAAAATTATACTGTGACTATATTGTGATAAAAAGTAAGTTCATAAACTACCTAAATAGACTCTTTAGGGCAAGGGGGTGTCTAAAACCTCTAAAAATCTGTCTACGTAGTTTATGGACAGCCCCTTGAGAAATGATGAAGTATTCGATTTTTTTTACAGTCATTCTTGCATTTATCGCAAGGATCCAACTCTAATTGAAGGGTCCCACTATTTATACACAGCAAAACATAAATTTTAATATTACATCCAAAAGGATGCACTTCAATCATGTCCAAAATCTCATTTAATTTGTATGATCACAAAAATAAACAAATTCAGTAAAAGCAGACAGCCGCAGCTTTTATCGCAGTTACTACCCCGGATACACGGCCAATCGCACTTTTCACAGACTCTGAACTTGAATCCGCAACCAGCAGGCACCCCTGGATACAGGCCATCCAAGAGTACGCGCCACCCAACACGGTATTAATTTGGTTGCCTGGACATTGCGGTGTAAAAGGGAATGAGGAAGCTGATCATCTCGCCGGATCAGGCCGTCGTATGACCAAATATACCCGGCAGGATCTGAAGAAGTGGGTCACCAAGACCGTAGACCAATCCTGGAGCCGGGACTGGCTCGCCGGAAGTATACTGTTTATACGGAATATAAAAGGGGACACCAGCAGATGGGAGGATCCACCCCTCCACCGTGAGCAGGTCGTTTTATCGCGACTCCGGTCCGGCCACACAAACGTCTCCCACAACTATAAGACCCTTCCGAAGGATATGCGACCACTGCCACATCACACAGACCGTCGAGCACTTCATCTGCATATGCCCGAAATACGATGGAACCAGGAGAAGCAACGACATTTCCGGCAACATCCGGGATGTCCTCTCCGATGATCCCGTTCAGACTGCTACACTGTTCATCTTCCTGAAGGAAACCGGACTCTTCAATATGATTTAAATTACTCGACCCACGCAACCCTCAATGACTAGCTCCAACTACCGGCATACACCACGATTCGTTTCAACCCTGAACCCTGATGACAACTTACCGCAATCCAATTGGAAATCCAACTGAATTAACGCAGATGTACCACGCCAGTTCTTATTTTAATATGTCCTTTGTGATTTGTGTTTTATGTTAATGGAGTTAATGGTTATACAAACACTATAGCAGCTCTTACAAACCTTTTGGAACTCCCTTCTGGAGTTCCCAAGGCGAACCAGCCAATGGCTGAAAGCCTTGTAAATAAAGGAAAAAAAAAGTAAAAGCAGAGTAGGTTCATGTACTGTATTAAAGATAATGTTGTACTATTTGGCAAGTAATATTACACCATATTTTAGACACGATTGAAGTGCATCCAGTTTGATGTGATATCATTTTTTTTTTTTTTTGCTGTGTGCTATTCGGAGTGTTGAAACACCCTCTAAAGGCGCGCCCCTTTGTCAGTCAAAATTGGATTCCTTATGAGGTTTTTACATCTGTGTGGATTTACTAGCGCTAGTGTACTAGCCAACTAGCGCGAATTTCAGTTGCTCCTGAAAATCATGCTGGTAGACGCTGATACCCTGTTTACATTGTGCTGGTGAGCTTTTTTGCTAGCAGCTGGCTCATAAGCGCTATTGAAATAGCATATGTGTAAACACCCCATTAGCAACAAAATTAAACAATGACACCGATAATGACCATGCATCAGAACCCTTGTCTTAATCACTTCAAGAAGATTAAGAATTACATAGATGAAGACTAACTAACTCATTTTTTCCTTGTTTCAAAATTATCCACGGTAGACAAAGCCGATTCTTGTCACTATCAACAAGGCGTAAACAGTAACAAGCACTAAGACGTGTTCCTTGGATTACTGAAAAATCCTGTTCCTCTAATTTGAAGCAGTTAGGACTAGGAATCGGTGGTTGATCTTACATCCCGTAACGTACCACGAAAAGGTGATTTACCCACGTTACAAGGCAGCTGGACCGTTAGTTTATAATTACTTCCAGAGCACCAGGGTCAGATCCTGAATGGTGGCTACTGTCCTCAGATTTATGTTTTGTTTGCATTATAATATTCACCTCGGTTGAACATGCATGATTTTACGTACCGCACGATATAGTAGTTTCGAATGTATCATTCCTAGTCATAATCCAGAATTTACGGAACCAGATACTGGAGTCCTTGGAAATGATGCCAATGTGTCTATATGGCAATGAAATTATCCATATCCATATCCTATGATTTGATATGCAGAATGATTCATTTGCCTCAAATATAACTATGGCTCAAAGAACTGGGTTTCAAGATCACAGGAACCGATGTCAATGTGGCCATGTGTCACAGGATTTATCTCAAACTGTTTTCATTATGCATAGCTTCCTTTTTGTCGTGATTGGAACCACCACAGGTTTTCATGAATATGATTATACCCTACCGTATCGTATTGCGGAATCTATGAAATGGAATTCCGAAATCCCGGAACCGATGTCAATGTGACCATATTTCAAAGGAATCACTACAAATAACCTTTATTGACCATACCTTATCATGCTAACATGATTTGATATGCGACATGATTATTATACCGGGATTGTTACTGCGGTGTATAAAACCGGATTCCACGGATTTCCCGGAACCGATGCCAATGTGCCCATATGTCACCAGATACACTACAACCCAATATCATTGATCATAGCTTGTCATTTTGGCATAATATGATATCATAAACTCATTGTAATTATATCCCAACAAACCGTTCGCCGGAATTCACAGATCCGCGCTCCGGAACCCATATCAAACTGGCCAAAATCATCTTAAATCATCTTCATTCACTTGATTCTAACTATTTGACATGCCACAAGATACTTTTGCCTGAGATATTACTATGTCCTACAGAACCGAGCTCCGGGACTCCCGGATCCGATAATATCGTAGCAATAAGTTATGGAAACATCTAATTGAGTCTTACTAGTCATATTTCATCTATCTGATATCATTTGATGCACCAGATAACCAATTCACATGAAAATTTAAAACATTTGGTCAAACTGGTTAAAAAAAACACAGACATATTCAAATCTCCCAAGAACAAGGGGGTGGTACCTACGTCAAAAGTTAGTTCAACTTACATATAAATCCTAGTTTATGAAAATCGGATCATTCATTGCTGAGAACGAGTTTGTTGAAAAAAAATCGTTCGTCCTGGTACTTTACGGGTTAAAGTAATTTTTGGGTTTCACTGTTTTTGATTTGAAATAACTGAAACATAAACTGGTCTAAAGCTATGTTCTCACCTACACTTTGAATAAAAAGCTTCGTGTTTTATAGCCCGCGCTTGATTGCTTTTCGTAACTGACTGTGCAGTTGTGGTTGCTGCTATAACCCAAGCTATTGTGTATTTTTCGTGTTTATGGTATTATTGAATATATGGTCTATTTTGTTGTTTGGCCGCAAACGTGATTTTTTTTATCATTATTCACCCTGTGCAAATTATAAAACAAATGTACTGAACAACAGTTATCGTCTGGGCACTCTACATTCGACCACTGTGCGTTTGTCCAAAGCAACGCACATGGGCTTTGGGTAGGTGGTGTGGTATCACCGAAACACCACTGACTCCTCACTCATCGTTTAGCACGACCCAACTCAGCCGGCGTCGTCTTCCACACCAATGCGAAAGAAGTGACGAAGAACAGAAGAGAGTGAAAAAATGGGATACAAATAAACAAATGACACTTTTCCCGCTTTTAATTTGACAATTAACCGAGGAGTGAGGAACGTAAGTGGTTAGAAACGGGCACAGCTCGCGTGTGGTTCCACACTTTCCCACACACTGAATCCGAATGGGACCCTCGTCGTGACAGCCTGAGGAATGATAGCCATTTGAAAACGGCGATATTTGGAGTATGTTTTATTAATTATCGAATATATTTTCATTTGTGACGTTTCCTAATCCATGGCACCACTCCTCCTAGCGATATGCGATGATGGCAAGATTGCGGAAACGGTAACAATAAGTTTCGCTTGCAACCCTTGCAGCTGAGGTTTAATTGAATTGCTGTGTGTACGAACTGGCACGCGACGCAACAAAAGAATGCTGATTCCAGCCGCTTTTTTCTACGTCGAAAAGGATGACGGCGCGGCGACGTAGGAATAATATTTACCCTAATTTTATTGTTTGGGCACCATAGAGGTGGGATAGCACGTGGAAGATGTGCAATTATATAAAACGACTCTAGCTTTATCTCAGGGAGTAGGTACCTATGTAGGTACAGTCTCGGAGCACGGACAATAGCGACAATAATTGCAATAATCTCCTGGAAGCCAGAGCGTCACAGCAGGAGCACGCGATCTGACTCATCTTTTGCCAAGCGAATATTGGACAGGAGGGTGACGAACTTACCTCCGCAAAGCCATGGGAAATATGCAGGCGCACGATGCCCGCATCAGAACGGAGAACACCCCTCCGACCGCACCAAGAAAAGGTATTCCAAGTGCACTCACACAACGACAAACATCACCCTTCTACTTACTAGGCTGGGACGCTTTACCTATCCGAAGGATACGGTAAATAGCGTTCTCTAAATCGTTTGCCTCTTGAAAGTTAAAGCTCGCGCCCGATGCGGAAGGGTGAAGAGTTGGGAGAAATGAAAATTGCTTCGATTTGTCTTGATGGGAAAGTAGATCACATGGTACTTTCGAGTGTGATCAAAAGAATGCGCTATGATGTGTACAATCTGCCGTCGATGAAACGAAGCTAACAACGGAAATTGGTTCAATTTGGATGGCATAATGTAGGTACATTTTCAAGGGCACACCTGCCCCCTAAACCATCACGCGATATACTTGCATTTCACGATTTTGAAAGCAAACGTTGAGAATGATGGATGTCACTGTTGCTTCCTTGAGATTTGAGCGACATGTATTCCCAAGGGGATGCACCTTTCTCATCAAGATTGACTACGGCAACATGACGAATTCCAAGGAAAAAACATCAGAATTGTGCAACTGCTTGTCACTGGATTGAAGGGACAGCTTTTCCTGCCTTTCCAGAAAGACAACTGCACCTAAACGGAATTGAATTTAGTTAGTTGACCGGATTAAATGTGACACTCAAGGCCCACGCACATTGCACCTGTTAGTGATACGTTGCGGTAAAATGACAGCTATTATTGTAGGGGGGATGTGCTCATGCACTCCTCACATTCTCAGCGCTAGCTGGCGTTGCAGGTTGACTAATCATATCTAAATTTACCTTGCAACTCCAACAGCATTTGCGGGACTGCCCTGCTGACGGCATTCCATCAATGAAATTCTGCGCGTTAACAGCAGGCACCTCTCTTCGCACTGCCTCGAATCTAGGATATTCGAAGACCACGTACTCCGATGTTTCCTTCACATTTCTGCATTCCGGACTGAGGGGTAATCTTGCATCAGGGGGAAATTTACCTCTCCAAGCTTTCTGTTCATCCAGGTCGAGAGAATCGGTATTAGCCTGTGTATCCATCTACCGTTCTCCAGCGTGCCCAATTCCTGCTGCCACTTGGCCATCGACTCCGCTCTCACTAATTTCCAGACTACTCTCTGGTTTCCTTTCACATGTAGCACTCGCTGTCCTCCATGCTAATGCCGCAAACTGCTTCCAACGAGATGGTTCTGTATGCACTCACGACTTGCATGGCCATGAGCCGGAACGTACTGAACAACTTCGCATGATTCCGCTTGGCTTTCAGCACTGCAATCCAGGCTGGACCTCCATACCTCAGCATCGACGTAGATACACTGGCCAGAAGACGCCTACTGCTACTGATCAGTCCAGAGCTAGGTTCATGATGGATTTTAGTTCAAGTAAGATTCTGAGCACTTCCCCGGGGATCTCGGAAGATTTCCGAGTGTGAGCAATGAGGAACTCTATAATACTTTTAATGATCTTATTCTCCTGTGACTTGAAGTGTCGGATGATGAGCTTTAGTTTAGTCAGATTCTGGCCACTTCCCCGGGGAACCAACTGTGACCAATGTGATCCTAAACACTCAATAAGATTATCGATGATCTTAGTGTTGAATTCTCATGTGATTTTATGTGTCGTATGACGGATTTTAGTTCAAGTCACATTCTGACCACTTCCCCGGGGAACCCAAAACATGTTCGGGTGTATCCAATGTGGGCTTGGATACTCAAAAAGGCTACCAATGATCATATGTTTGACTTCTCATGTGATTTGAGGCGTCATATGATGTATCTTGCACGTGTCAGATCGGTTTTAGTAGTTAAGGGCGAACACGAAATTATTGCGACACCGAAAATGTCATGCCAATTTTCTTATAATGTTTAGAATCAAACCAAAATTTTAGAGTAGTTTTATACATATATTTACTTCAAAAATCAAAAGAAAACTTAATCGATGGAGCCTTGAGTGTAAAATTGAACGCATTTTCGCTTGATGCCCTCCATCAAAGTCTTTACAGTGTCATCCGGTACCAGTTTCTCGGTTTTTTTTTTTTCATTTTCTTAACATGTCCTTCTCGTCTTTGACTGTCTTCTTGCTCTTCCGAAGTTCCCGCTTCATTATTGCCCAGTACTGCTCCACCGGACGCAGCTCCGGACAGTTTGGCGGATTCATGTCCTTTGGAACAAAATGGACAGAATTGGCCTCATACCACTCCAGGACACTTTTAGAATAGTGGCATGATGCCAAATCTGGCCAAAATAGCGGAGCTTCGTCGTGCTGCTGCAAGAACGGCAAAAGGCGCTTCTCGAGGCACTCAGATTTGTAGATCTCGCCATTTACTGTGCCCTTTGTCACGAAAGGCTCACTCCTCAGTCCGCAAGAGCAGATGGCCTGCCAAATGAGATATTTGGAGGCGAACTTCGACATTTTCTTCTTCTTAAATTTGTCGTCCACATCGAACTTGCTCTTGCCGGTGAAAAACTCCAACCCCGGAATTTGCTTAAAATCGGCTTTTATATACGTTTCGTCGTCCATCACACAGCAGCCATATTTTGTCAGCATCTTCTCGTAGAGCTTCCGTACCCGAGTTTTAGCCGTCGATTGTTGCCGCTCATCGCGGTTTTCGAAGTTCTGTACCTTGTATGTATGTAGTCCAGCTCTCTTCTTTGCATTCTGGACGTAGCTCTGCGACATGCCGTTCTTTTTAACCAAATCACGGCTTGAGACGTTGGGATTTGCTTTAATCATCCGCTTCACCTTTCCCTCCGTCTTTTTGTTCTCCGGTCCCGGTTTTCTTCCAGCTCCTTTGCCGTGGTCCAACGTCAACCGCTCCTGGAACCGCTTCAACACTCTGGAGACGGTTGAATGGTGAATGTTCAACATTTTTCCCAACTGCCGGTGCGACAGGTCAGGAAATTCCAGGTGTTTGGAAAGAATTTGTTCTCTCAACTCGCGTTGGTTCACCTCCATTTTCGTTGAATCGAAAAACACGACTTCGAGTTTGACAGCATGTACACAATACACATCAATGAGAAAGTATGCAAAATTTGGTTGATTTTTACCCAATGGTAAAAAAGTTATGCCCTGTTGAATGTGTCGCAATAATTTCGTGTTCGCCCTTTATGACCGATACTCACCGGAACATGTTCCTGGAGATCAAATTGGCAAATGTTCATTACAGCTAAAATGGTATTTTTCGGATTTAAGGGATATTTTAATGATAATTGTTATTTACAAGATGCAAGAATAGAAGGTAAAGTGTGTGTATGGCACATAAAACCTGTCAATTTAGCTTTCAGAGGGTCACTATAGCGATTAGCTGTAACGATGAGCAACGTGATGAGCGAGCAATCAGCGATCCTAAAATCGCTAGTTGTGACCTTCTGAAAGCAAAATTGACAAATTTTATTTGTCATACACAAACTTTGCCACCTATTCTTGCTTCTAACAAATTAAAATTATCATTATAGTAGTATCTCATAGTTTCATAATAACGAAAAATAGCATTTTAGCTGTAATGAGCAATTACAAGCTTGCTGGAGATACCAGGTACCATTCATTTGAAGGTTGTTTATTTATTTATTTATTTATTTATTTATTTATTTATTTATTTATTTATGACTGAACATCAACAGGCGTTATTTGCCCCAATGATGTAACTTAAACTAAACATGAAAAGTACTAAAACAAAACATCAATAAGTACACAGATAGTCATCTCGTAAAAAAAAGAACATTACTAAACAAACTAAACTGATCTAGAAAAAAAACGAACTAAACATCCGGCGAAGCAGCTGGCGAGTCAGGTCCAAATCAAACAGTGCGGAGACCCTATTGAAGAGGGGTGCACGACGTTAGGCATACGGTCGTTAGGCATACGGACGTTAGGCATACGTACGTTAGGCATACGGACGTTAGGCATAATGTACGATAGGCATAATGGACGTTGGGCATAAAGGACGTTAGGTATAATGGACGTTAGGCATAATCTACCGGATGAATTCCAGAAGGATGATAATGGAGACCGTCTATTGATTGCTGACTTCAGTGACAATAATGAAAGAGCCTTAATTTTTGGAACTCATGAACGACGTCTTGGACAGGCAAACTATTGGGTTACAGATGGTACGTTTGCCACAGTTCCTTGTTTGTTTCGGCAACTCGTCACTGTTCATGGAAGTATCGCTCCCTCACATCAGCAGACGGTTCCGCTAGTTTTCATTCTGATGACAACAAAATCAGAATCGTTGTATCGAAAAGTATGGCAGGAAATCCTGGAAGCAGCAGGTATGTTTTTTTTTGTTATTGAATGAAAAACCACAGAATTAACCATTCTTGATTTCATGAGCTGTTCTTTGGCATCATATTTTATTCAACCTTGGCTGTTTTTTTGTTATTGAATGAAAAATCACAGAATTCACCATTCTTTATTTCATGAGCTGTTCTTTGAGGAAAACCTTTTCTTCTTTGACTTTTGCAATATGTGTGTAAGAATATATCACAACAAATGTGTGATTTTTTTTATTTCTAGATGCGATTGATTTCAAGATATAGTTCAAAACTAAGCTGAGTTTTCATTGCACAGTGGTTCAGAATGCAGATTTAGGTGGAATGATATGTTTTGAGCCTGAAATTGAAACTTTAGACTAAAAGTCTCTTCTACAAAGTTGTTCCTTATAGTTAGGCCCTCATTTTTATGACAATTAATTCTAGGTTGGTTCCTATTATCATTAAAATCAAAAATCTAACTTTTTTGTTTGAATAAATTAAGGTATACATTCTTGGGCAAAGTTATAGCTGAGCTAATTTCAAGCAACTTTGTTGAAAATAACTTTTATTTATCTCTTAAATTGGCTGATTTAGAGCTATTTTCTTGAATTGAGTTAGGGTGGCTCTTAAAAAACAGTTTTTTTGCTCTAGTTTCTTATTTAGAATTTCTCAGCAAACGTGTCTTCAGATAACTTTTAGATCTTAAGAAGACGCAAATTTGTCTGCACAAAGTTTGTCAATATCTTTCGCCGATCAAGAGTTATTGACGTTTTTATACTAAAAATATGCACTTTTCAAATGTTAATATCTCTGGTTGAGGCAAACAAAAAAAAAAGTTTTTCAACGGCATTTGAAAGGGCGTATGTTATTCTCAATAATATGACAAAATTGGAGGTTTGTTATTTTTTAAACTCGTATAAAATCAATTTGAAATTGTTCATATATTTTACTACGTTTGGGTATATCTTTTTTATTAGAAGAGATACAGGCAACAAATTCAGCTATAAAACATTCGTCTTAAAGAGTTTTAAATGTCTCTACAAGATGACTTTCATGATAAATTTCAAATAAAAAAGTTATAGGCAAAAGATGGATTTCATAGGACCACTCTAATGACAAATTTATATAAAATGTGCTAGTACATTTGTTTCAATATTTGGACATTAAGTGTCTTCGAAGAAGTTTTTGTTCTTAAAAATTCCCTTCTTTTGGTGTTTGCAAACGTCAGGGTGGTCCTCAAATTAAGGAATTTTTAAAACTTACTTTTTGGTTTTATAAAATAAAAACATGTGTTGTTTCAAAAAAAATTAGCTAAGATAATTGCAAGCAACTTTGTCGAAGAAAATTTTTTTCTATGTCTTAACGTTCTCATTTTAGAGTAATTTTTCGGAGTTGACTTAGGGTGTTCCTGGAAAAAATAGTTTTTAGCAATAACTTTTTTATTTGAAATTTCTCATGAAAGTTACCTTCTAGAGAATTTTAAAACTCTTTAAGATGAATGTTTTATAGCTGAATTTGTTGCCTGTATCTCTTCTAATAAAAAAGATATACCTAAATATAGTAAAAAATATGAATAAATTCAAATTGATTTTATACGAGTTCAAAAAAATAATATACCTCCAATTTTGTCATATTATTGAGAATAACATACGCCCTTTCAAGTGCCGTAAAAAAACTTTTTTTTTGTTTGCCCCAACCAGAGATATTAACATTTGAAAACAGCATATTTTTAGTATAAAAACGTCAATAACTCTTGATTGCCGAAAGATATTGACAAATTTTGTACAGCAAAATTTACAAATTTTGTACAGCAAGATCTTCTTAAGATCTAAAAGTTATCTGAAGAAACCTTTGGTGAGAAATTCTAAATAAGAAAACTAGAGCAAAAAAACTGTTTTTCTAAGAGCCACCCTAACTCAATTCAAGAAAATAGCTCTAAATCGGCCAATTTAAGAGATACAAAAAAGTTATTTTCAACAAAGTTGCTTGAAATTAGCTCAACTATAACTTTGCCCAAGAATGTATACCTTCATTTATTCAAACAAAAAAGTTAGATTTTTGTTTTTTAATGATAATAGGAACCACCCTAGAATTTATTGTCGTAAAAATGAGGGCCTAACTATAAGGAACAACTTTGTAGAAGAGACTTTTAGTCTAAAGTTTCAATTTCAGGCTCAAAACATATCATTCCACCTAAATCTGCATTCTGGACCACTGTGCATTGTAAGATTACTTAACCACTATCGCTACTAATCATGGATCTAAGTAAATATGTAGATACGTCACTTATGATATGATTAATAATAGATTCCAAACTGTGCTTATTAAATAAACTATGTTTGTTTAACTTGTACCATTTTTTATTCAACGCTAAGCCTAATTTAAGCATTGTTTACAGGTTTACAGGTTAAGCAGGTTTCTAGAGTTGCACAGCAGCAAGGTATTTTATGCCTAACGTCCATTATGCCTAACGTATATTATGCCTAACGTCCATTATGCCTAATGACTTTATGCCTAACGTCCATTATGCCTAACGTCCGTATGCCTAACGTCCGTATGCCTAACGTATTTATGCCTAATGGGGTACACTCTTTGAAGAGTCTCTGTAAACCACCGATTGCACCGAACATGCTATAATTAGTTCACTGTATGGGCAGCCGCAGCATTGAATTATTCCGTAGGGCTCGGGGTTGAACATTGATGTCAATTTGATCAAGGAGGACAGGGCAATCGGAGCGTCCTTGCAAAATATCCGCAATTAGCAATGCCCTTGCTGTATCTTTTCGGACCGACAGGCGCTCCAGATGGATCAGTTGCAAACAACTTTTGTAGCTAGGCAATTGGAAGGGATCCGTCCACGGCAGTTTACGTAGCGCATATCTCAGGAACCGTCGCTGAACAGACTTAACTCTTTCGACACCGTTGTTGTAGTGAGGAGTCCAGACAACCGAGCAGTATTCTAATAAGGAGCGAGACAAGGAGCAGTACAACGATTTAAGGCAGTAGATATCCGTGAAGTCTTTGGCAATCCTGAAGATGAACCCTAGAATTCTGGAAGCTTTGTCGACGGCGTGCGAGATATGCTGCTTGGAAGAGAGTTTTGTATCCAGAATCATGCCTAGGTCCTTAATTTGGCTGACCCGCTCAATTTCAGTGCCTAACAAAACATACTTGAACATAATAGTCTCTTTCTTGCGCTAAAAAGAGATAACCGAGCATTTGGACGGGTTAACCTCCATACGATTCAGAATACACCAATCAGCAAAAGCATTCAGCTGACGTTGAAGGAAGCAACATTCTTCAATTGAGTGAATTCGGAGGTAGAGTTTAAGGTCATCTGCGTAAGATAATCGTGGTCCCTCAATTACCAGAGTCACGTCGTTGAAATAAATCAGGAAAATCAGTGGTCCCAGGTGACTACCCTGGGGTATGCCGGATGTGGCAGCGAACGTACGGGACTGGTGATCACCAATGACAACAGTAAGATAGCGATCGGTGAGGTACGACTGAAACCATTGCAAAAGGCAGCCTCTGGATACCAAGCCTGTCCAGTTTAGCCATTGATATGCGGTGATTCAATTTATCGAAGGCAGCAGATAAGTCAGTATAAATGACATCCGTCTGAGCACGATCCGACATACTGTTAGAGATGTAGGAAGTAAGGCACAGCAAGTTAGTGGCAGTGGAGCGACCAGCCATGAAACCATGCTGGTCGATACTAATATAAGGCTTACAGTGAGCGAGTAACGGTTCCATAACAACGAGTTCGAACAATTTAGCAACAGCGCTAAGCGAAGTAATGCCACGGTAGTTGCCAACGTCCTGTTTGTTGCCTTTTTTATGTGCTGGAAACATGTGCGCTAGCTTCCAACAGGATGGGAAAACTCCGACGTCCACAGACCGTTGAAAAACGTGCAGCAGTATAGACAACAAACTGTCCAAGTGCGTTTTGATGAACGCCGATGGAATTCCGTCAGGACCCGGATTGTACGATGACTTGAGTTTCGAGGAAGCCCTGAAAAACATCTCGGGATTTATGTCAATTCTGCTCATGGTTTGGCCAGAGAGTGGTACGTAACTGGCAGCCAGTCGGGCATGGTCGTCACTCAGTCTCTCATCCGTGAAGACACTAGCAAATTTTTCAGAGAACAGCTGATAGATATCTTGCGTACATGAGGCCACATTACCATTATGTGTCATAGACGACGTTGTTGCTTCCAAATTCAGTGGTTATCGAGAAACATAGCTTACATTATTTCGTTACACAAACAAACACAAACACAACGATCAGCTATGCTCCTGTGAAGGCAGGCTTTTACATCTCCAAATTAATTAAGGAATTTTAGGATGTCAATTTTCACTTAGAAGTAAAGAAACTTGTCCACACCCCTAGTGATAAAAATAAACACTTGTTAATTAAAGAGAAAATTA
This sequence comes from Ochlerotatus camptorhynchus, assembly GCF_037179485.1. Classification (NCBI taxonomy): domain Eukaryota; kingdom Metazoa; phylum Arthropoda; class Insecta; order Diptera; family Culicidae; genus Ochlerotatus; species Ochlerotatus camptorhynchus. Next base: position 1,079,332 of record NW_027041105.1, read on the forward strand.
AACCAAACACTAGAATAACACAATATTAAACCAAACACTTGTTAATTAAAGAGAATATCAACCAAACACTAGAATAACATTCTGCTGAATTTAAAAAAAATGCATATGTTGACCCAAGAAATTTGCAAGAACTATATAGAAACCAGGGAAGCCCAAAAAAATCAGGGAAGTTTAGAGCTCTTAATAGCTGTTTATAAAACTTCAGGAAACCCTCGAAAACTTCAAGCATATTTCAAGAACGTTAGGTTATATCTGCAATTTTTCTCAGTAATAAATTCACTCTAACGATTCGTTATAGCGAAACCGTTATAGCGAATTTATGACTTAGCAAGCCGTTACAACAAGCAATTCCTTCCAGTCCCAGCCATTCCCATCACTTTATTCTTTATGCTCTATTGCAGAACTTTAGAAAAATTTAAAAATCTTTGAGAGTAAGTTCTAAGAACATCAGGGCTCTTCCATGAACTCCATGAAAATTTCATGATCTTAAATGAAGCAAGATGAAGTTCCATGTTCTTCCATGACAGGTTAACTTCAAAACAAATGCAAGTACTTCACAAGAACTTCAAGAAACTCCAGAAAAATTCAGGGGACTTTAAAGATCTATAGGAAAGTTCAGTGAGCTTCGGGAAAGTTCTGAGAACCTCGGGGTGAACATCCGAATAAATTTGCGATTGTTCCGAAAATTTCAGGAATGTTTCAAGAACTTCAGGGTCGAATATTACATATGTTCTAAGAACCAAGGTTGCAAAGACTCATTTCAGCTAAAACAATGTTTTTCTAAATTATGAAATAATTAGATGCCATGATCAAATTTTGAATTGGTAGGATACAAGAAGAGGTTGCAAAGAATGTGTTTGACATATTAAACCTGTTTATTTCACTTCATGAGAGTCACAATCAGCGATTTTTCACAAACTCACTCACTCACTCACTCACTCACTCAGCGATCAGCAAATCGCTGATTGTGACTCATAGAAAGCAAAATTTACAGGTTTTATGTTTCCAACGCATACTTTGTAACCTCTTCTTGTAAGTTACAAGTAAAACATGCCATCATACCATCTTTTGGTTTTATTATTCCGAAAAACATTATTTTAGCTGAAATGAGTCTTTGCAACCTTGCTAAGAACAAAGTCTAGGAAAGTACAAATAATTTGGCAGTCCCATGAGCTACAGGATTTTTTTAAGAAGTTTATGTTAGTTCCATTAACCACAGAAAAAAATTCGGGAACCTTCAAAAAGTTCTGAAAATTACAAGGCAATAAATTTGATGGAAGGTCCGAAAACTTCAGGGTAGTTCGGACAACGTTCAGAACTACGGGGACGTTGTAACGTTCTTTATGTTAAGTTGCGATCCCTAGTAACAATTAGGGTTTTATGAGGGTTCTGTGGATCATGATTAAGACTTGTAGAATGTTTTAAAACCTCGATAAAACTTTCAATGTTACTTGGCATAGCTTCAGGGCAGTTTCATAGAGTTAAACTAATGTCGGGCACATTAGAGAAAATCAAAAGCTTCAAGACAGTTCCATTAAATTAAGCAAAGTTTGAGGAGTTTAACAAAAGTTCGAACTTTTTTTCCGTATGGAGTACCAGGTAGGCAGTTCCCGCACCTGAATCATACCTATCGACCCATCAACTCAAAGACTGGCACCAACGACTTTACTTCCCGTGTCATTGTATGCCTCAGAAAATCCTGACGGCACCGACAGGGATTGAACCCAGGCCCTTGGAGTAAGAGGCAGTCATAAGAGAGCCTTCAAGATGTTCCAAAAATTAATGATATCCCAGAGATCATGAGGAAAGTTTAAAGAATTTAAGGAAAAAACGGACCCTTCACAGACACTTTGAGAAATTCACGGAACAGCTGAGAACTTCGGGAAGTTTAGAGATCTTTAAGCCAGTTTTATCAATTTCAGAGCAATTCCAAGAACATCATCAGAAGAGTAATGAGAGCATCAGCGATTATTCAAGAACTTATGGTGATCCCCAAAAAATATAGGAACTATAAAGAAATTCCGAAAAGAAATATCGAGGGTTCCAGGGGAGTTTCATGAACAGACGATGCTTTGGGAAGCTTTGAACACTTCAAGGCTGTTCCATCAGCGTCGGGGAAATTGCAGGAGCTTTATAAAAAGTTCTCAGAATTTCAGGAATATCCAGAGAAACTTCCGGGAAGTTTAGAAAACTTCAAAGAAGTTCAGAGAACTTGAGGAAAATTTTGTAAACTTTAAATGAGTTCCAAAAATCTCAGGTATGTTATGTCTAGCCATCTTCGAAAATGTTCAGAGACCTTAAGGACAATGCCAATAACTTCCGGAAAGTCCAGACTTTTACTTACTTTTAAGATGAAGTTCCTAAAATTTCAGGAACGCCCAAAGAATTTCAAGGATGTTTAAAGATTTTTCGGACAATTTTATTTATTTCTTGGCATATCCAACATCATTTTCAGAAGAACCAGGGAAGATCATAGATCCTCAGGGCAGTTCAAATAACTTCAAGGAAATTGTAGGAATTTTACAAAAGTTTAAAGAAACTCAGGGAATTTCCGAAATCTTCAGTATAGTTCCGAGATCTTCAAGGATGTCAAAAGAATTGAGGATGTTCCTAATACTTGAAGAAAGATCAGAGAACTTCAGAGTAGTTCAAGATGTTCCGGGGAATTATAAAAATGGAAGGAATGTTTAAAAAAAATAGGAAAATGGCGTAGTCTTCAGGGCAGACCATGAATATCAGGAAAATGTATGGAACGATAGAGGAGTTCCAAGAACTTCTTGAAGATTTAGGGAAGTTCATGAAGAAATGAAAACTCTATGAAAGTGCGAGATATTAAGAGAAGTTGGAACCACCCTAGTATTCAAAATAAGGGCCAATACTTGTTATACACCTTTAACATTTGTTGACATTTAAATATGCACCTATGATATATTACAAATCATAGCCACTTTCCTCTCTGATTCGAATATAAAATTTAATTTTGAACAAGTCCCTCCTGTTGTGCACTTTATTTCAAAGCTTGCCTAACGATCACGCGCTCCTGATGAAACGCTGAAAACAGCTGAAAACGAGCCCCAACAGCCCTTTGACACATTCAAATTAATTAATCGTACGGCAAGTGTGAAAATTAATAGCCAATTACGGACAGAAGGAACCGAGCATATGGCTTTCAACACAATCATTAGAAACCGGTTGACCGTATTGAAGATGCATCTATTTGCTGCTGAAACAGTTTCAATTTCCGCCACTAGTGATGGCAAGAGGGATCCGTGTTACGTTACGCCCGAGTAGAAGATGTTTGTTCTCCTAGAGAGCGAAAGAGAAAGCCGTACCAATTTTATGTCACCGCGCGCTTCTGTTGGGACGGTATCGACGTTGTTATGGAAGTGACCATTAAATACGCCAATTTCCTCTGCAAACGGCCGCACACACGCACGATATCAGTTTCACTGGACCGCGCCTCGCCTTTCAAGGGAACCTTTTCAGGAAGATAACGCGTGTGCGAACGTGTGGATGCTTGGTTTGGCTCTGAACTATGTGTGTCCTGCGTGTGAAAACATTTTCCACAATCTCCGGCCTCTTGGGCCTCGGGACTCGAAAGGTTTCCAGAATATAGACGTAAATTTAAATTTATGAGCAACCATAAAATTAATTGTTATTCTATTACACACTCATCTCGATCTTGCTTCCTCGGCCGGACGGTGGGTGTTCCGTCTCTATGGCCTGGTATGGCAAGCCGATGAAAACCGGATCACAGGATCAGATTGCTTGCCTGCTTTTGCGCGCGCTGTAGGTCCTTAGCCGGAGGCATCTTTCAACCAACAACTACAATCTGCACTATTCGCAGGTCAGTTTAATTGGTCAGTAGTTGCGCTCCTCTTGCTATCATCAGCCGTGGTGGGAAACTCGAGACCTAAACAGGCTATACAAAGTTCCATTTTCATTCTGAATACGACGAGTCACGGTGCGATATGTGGTTTTGGATTGCACGTATACCGCACAGTTGCAGTTCGGTTCCCTAAGGGTTTTTATCTAAAGTGGTAATCATGGTGGTCACTTATGGCCATCTTTAATGTGGCCAATTAACGCGCGGCAACCATGCCACCCAAAAAGAGGGAATATCTGCGTAGGAGCCGAACAAAAGACACCGCTGAAATCGTTAAATTTATATGGCCATGTGCAATGTGAATCGTATGATTACCGATAGCGCCCTTTGGGGGGAGATAATTCATATAATTAAAGGAAAGGATCCTTTGCTAATGAAGAATTATCATTAAAATTAAGAACCATAAATTTCAATGCTACAGTGTTCAAAAACTTTCTTAGCTTAGCTACGAATCTCAGCTCTATTCATTGAACATTTATGCAGCGAAAGGTAACAATGTCACTCTTATCACTGCCAAGTTATCAGAACCTCGACTCGAAGGCAGTTCTAGAGCAGTCGGGGTAATTTCCTCCTCTTTCGATTGCATTCCTGAAGCATGCTTATCACCTTTTTCTACCGTAGCAGTCGTACAGAAACGGTTCTTATCAGTACGTGCTGCGATCGGAGACCAGAACACTAACCAACTGGGATTTTCCAACTCGTTCACCATAATAATGAAGCAGTGATACACAAAACCACCACCAATCTCTACAGAACCGACGAAGTGACGAAGCGTTTATCGCCGCAGTCAGAAACGTAAGAAACAGATAACCTCCATTTTTATGACTGCTGTCATTTGCTATGTTGTTGGATAGTTTCACATTTTCTGTTCTTTCTTTCATTCATAGGCTTGACTCAACATGGGATTCCAACCGATTTCAAGGTAGTCTGTTTCACAGAACAAAGAAAACGAAGATACAATCTTCAAAACAGTTTTGAAGGCAACATTTCCCCAGCAGGTATGAAGGGCGCTTATAAGCGCCTCCTTAAGGCTGTTGAAGTGACGTTCCGAAGCAAATTGACATTTACACACCTTTTGTTGATTTTAGAATGCATCGACACGTCAACATGCTGAGTGCTAGGGCAGGGAAGCTCATTCATTAACTTTCGGAGCGTTCCTTTTCTCGCTTGCGTCTTCAATTCTAATTTTGTCTTGTCTATGTTTTGAGAGGGACTACTAGAGGATACATATGCTGACCATATGTTGCAAATTCTTTTCTTGAAATTTGAATCTTTTGTCCATTTTCCGAATGAAAGTCAAATCGAAACAAAGCAAACCATGACGCTTTGCAAATAATAAACACTCACAAAATATAAAAATACAAAAAAGTGATAGGCTTAAACAGCTCTCAATAATTAATTATTAACAACTGCGGAAGTACGGCCTACTCACGATGAAGTTGAGGGCAGGCATACAAATTCAATTGTCATGACGTAATGATGGTGAAAAATGAGCATTTGCGCAATATCAACTAGGAGAATTTCCGTATTCTCGTCAATCTAAGCAGCGTCTACATTTCTATTGGCATTTTTTCAGCGTCACGCACACATATAACGAGTTTGTTTGTTTGTTTACATATATTTGCTGCTTGCTTCTCTATCAATTCCAATTGACAGAATTGCGCAAAACTGTTTGAAAGCGTTTTTACAACACTCCAAACTTCTCAGGTGAGTGTGACTATTGTCGGCAGCCTCTTTTTCCGACGACATAAATATTTCTATTAGTCTTGAACATGTTCCTTTGCATGGATCACAATGGGATGTATACATATGTTTAGCGAAATTTGCAAGGGGTACTCAACTGTGCACATCTCAATCTGTGCCTAGTACTTTATCTGTGCCCAGTGTTGCGCCGAACGTGCCGCATTGTGGCAATCAAGCTGTCGCTCTCAGTATCCCATGAGTTTGGCAACCCTGCAGTTATGAATTTTGAGATTTTTTGTTTACAACTTCAAGCTCTCATGGATGGTTCATTGAAAATCGGGAACGAATGTTATTTTTTCCTAAATTTGCTCCCTTATTTCAAAAGATTGTTAGGTTATTATCGATCATGTTCATAATGCTGATAATGATGGTGTTGTTGCTTTTGAAATATATTTCTGAACAAGAAACAATTACATTAAAAGCTGTGTTTAAGATTTATCTTCTATAAATAATGATTGCAAATAGATTAGGGCGTTGCTTGACAAAAATAAATCTTTTTTCGGCGACTCCATAAGTGAAATGTAGGCACAAATGTTTGCTTGTCGATTAATATCATTTGATAAGGTTAGTTCTCCAGTTGAAGCAATGGTGTAAAAGTTACCCAAAACCATGATGCCTATAGGGTTTTTATCGTCAGGGCATCGTAAAGGTTAGTTAGTTTTTTTTCTTTATTATAGAGATGTTTAGCCATATGGAAAGCACAGTAAAGGAACAGATGTGAGTGGACAAGATTTTTATCGACCTGTAGATTATAATTTTTATAGTTTATTATATTAATATCTCCTTTAAGCTACATTTGCAACGGGCCGGAGTCGATATTGGTCTTGCCGGAAAAATCACACCAACCAGCTGCAACTTACCGCCGCAATGTTTTGTCTTCTCTGCTGAAGCTGCTGCCATTTTAATCGCTGCTACCACGCCCTCGATCCGATCGATCCTGGTCCTCACGGATTCGCACAGCGTCAAACAAGCCGTGAAATCCGAGGCCCCAACTCATCCCTGGGTACAGGCGACGATGAAGTCCGCGCCACCAAACATGGTATTCTGCTGGGTTCCGGGGCACTGCGGAATACCAGGCAACTCTGAAGCTGACTATCTGCCCCTCACTATATCAACGAAGTACCGTTACACGATGTCAAGCGCTGGATCGTGAGCAAATTATGGGAAGCTTGGGACGCGGAGTGGGCTCAAAACCGCTCCATCTTCATCAGACGAATCAAAGGGACGACGAGGAAGTGGACAGAATCGTTAAACCAGTGGGATCAGAAGATAGCGTCGCGTTTGAGGACCGGTCACAGCAAGATCTCGCACAATTTCGGTGGAATGCCGTTCCACAGGACTTGCGTCGGTTGTAGAACCCCAGCCTCAATAGAGCACATTCTATGTTTATGCCCTCAGTATCAGAACCTGCGGAAACTCCACGGGCTACCAAATTGCATACGCGACAAGCTGGGTGATGATCCCTCCACCCTCCACACTGGCAGCAGTAATGCACTTTTAAAAGGATGCTGCATTGTATTTTAAAATTTAGTCTTTTGGCGTAGGACTACGTCTTTGATTTCGATATGGGGGTACACTTTGTGAAAACCGAAAACGGAACATGTAACAAATTAAGAAAGATTTTGAACGTTAATAACTCAGCTGCCCCTGGTCCAATTTCAATATTTTTATCACCAATCGATCAGAAATATGGCTACGCATCGATAACAATGTTGATTTTCAACAAGAAACTATTGAAAAACTGGTAAATGTCCAGCATTGTCCAAAAGCGTCGAATTATCTAACAAATCCACCAATTACCTACATGCATATGCTGCTTCCCCAGCACAGTCGTCAGAGAATAGTAAGTAGACGAAACAAGTCGAAGTGGCATTCGCCTCCGATCTTCGGGCGCGTGCGAATAGGGAGGATGGAATTGCGTAATATTTTGCTTACTCAGAACCACACGCTCCCAACGACCACACCACTGTGTGGTGGTGTTCGGTCGTCGAAATTAGTCACAGCAGTAGCAGCAGTAGCAGTGCTTTCAGCGTGTGGCGTTGAAAATTGTTCTCCAGTAACAACGAAAGGCTACCTGCAAGCAACGAGTTGCAGAGCCAACATAAGCAACCATCAAAGGAGGAAGAAGCTGCACCGCTATGCTATGGATCGGAATCAGTAGCTCTTCGTGAGTCGCTGTGGGCCATCTATGTCAAGCGCGTCATACTAAAGAGTATAAATAGAGAGAACCCCGCTCAAATTCCTATTCCTACACAAAATACAAGCTCCTGCTGCAGTTAACGAATAAGCTTGTTTATATAATACCACGTAGACCTACGTCACCATTGCGTACAACCCCATAGGGCTGTCCCTTGTAGTTTTTAAATTCTTTTCCTATCTGCCTGATGGGGGCCTCCCAATTCCTCGGTGTACAGCTCTATCTTATTCAGACTTTAATGTTTGTGTTCTTAATATGCTTGATGTGGAGATTTATTTGGCCATACTCCAGCTCCAACTGTTTCCAAAATTACGCCTAAGAGTTTAGTTTGTATATTATATTTAATAGTTTTTCAATCGAGTAGAACTTTTGACAATACTTACCTCATCCATTTTAAAACGGCACCAAACTTGGTACATCTCAAAAAACTTTTATAATTCTAGGATTAATCACTGTTACACCAGTATTGACGGATATTTTCATTTGGAGTAAACAAACCTTAGCAACGGGTAAACCGATAAGAAAAACTTCAACGATCAACAGTGTTGCCGTTTAATATAATATTTTTCGTGTCATACGTATCAGCGTGTGCCTTGACGTGCCGAACAGAGTGTCATACTGTGATTCAGCATAGTGTGCAGAGTTGATTCCCCCTTGGAAATTTGACAATTTATCACGAATATTTAGCGATCAGAACATCTAAGCCAGAAATCCCTCAAAACAGTTTTCAGTTTAGCTAATTATTGCTTTTTTTTTTAATCGTACTCCCAAAATTTTGCATAAGAAAACGGATCGTTTCTGTTGTGGGAAAATAGTGAGGTGAGCAGAAGGTCGGGAGGTCAATCCCAGTTCCATCCCCTTTCCATGCAATTTTTCACTATGCCTTATTCTATCACCACTATATTTAAAATAAAAACAGTCTGTGGCTTTCACTGATCGCATCACTTACCACAGTGAATCCTGATCTCAAAATAACCCAACCCCGCTAACACAAACATCAATCCTTCCCACGGCGAATGAATCAATGACGTTGTACATTGAAGATTTAATTCTAATCCTAAGCTCCGTCTATGTGGTTCTCTGTACAATTTCACTGATTCTGACCAGTAACGGAATAGCAACTACAACGTGCGCGATTTAAATAAAAAATAAATTTATAAAAATCAATAAAAAAAAACAAAGTCCTAACACAGACATCACAATTCACTTATTGGCGTGTCTCATTGGGGGAACTAGCGGGGCAGGCATCTCCACAGAATTATCTAGTTCCTGCGCAGAATGTTGCATGATTCCAAACCCGAACACCCCAAACAGGCAGGGTCGACGTTGCAAACAAAGATTGTTTTTAATTTCGAGGACGACGGGGTAAGACGGCCACCCATAGTTTAAAATTTAACCACACTGTATAAAATTTAGTCGATATTTTTTTGTGAATAGTGATCTTTAGAGCACTTACCCTAATTACACAGATGTTCACAAAATTTCCTTTTCATTTAATGATGTTTTATCATGAACCAAAAAAGACTACATAATGAAAGAAAAAATACATGCGGTTAAGATGGCCACATGGAATATTCCATGATCCTGGCTAGATAAAAGGCTACTGTATTCGGCAAAATTGCACAGTAGGTCAAGATGGATTGGAGTACAAAATTTTCTAACTATGTGGCGCTAATGTGCAAGTCATTATATCTTGAGATCTTTTCTATTTAGAAAGTTTCCGTTTTCAGGAAAGTCGTTCTGGTGACCAATGTCTTCTTATTAGTGAGCTGGTTAGTCCATAATTCTCTCACTATGCGTGTGGACCTCACGTAGATGTCCTGCTTTCGTAGACGGTGAAGACTTCAAGATATTGCTTATAGATACAAGATTTTCACATGAATTCCAAATCTACCTGTGCACCATCAACATTGGTAATGCCTTGATCATATTATTCATGATCTTATGCCTATGATCAAGCATAATATCAATACCGGAGCTGCTTAAAAATCCAGAAACTAGTTTTGTGAATTGACCGCTTTTACGGATGTTTCGGATTTCCCGGTGGATCTCCCGGGGCATTCATATAACGAATTCATACTTATGACAGATCTACATATGTTTTCGAGAAACGCCTGATATATTTCAGAAACGAAATATTGAAATTTACTGCGTTCTGTTTCAACCTAGGCACATCACAACGAAAGGTGGTCGTCTTACTCCGATACAAGTCAAATTGTAACAGCTTCTGTTATGTCTCATAATTTAATGAAAAGTGTTTTACAAGAGTTGATTGTTTCAATAATCTTAATAGTCGTTATCTAAATTTCTAAAATCCCTTTAGCTAAAATCTCAAACTTATTAATCTAGAAAATTTAAATAGGTTTCTATGCGGTTTGCTCGGAAAAAGGTGGATCATTAAAATATCAAATGAAAGGTAATTAAAAATGCTTTTCACAAAAAAATATAATGGTATTAAAAATATTAGATTCACAAGATTTATAGAGTTCACAGTAATAGTTGTTACAGCGTCGTAGGCAGCAATCTATTGAGTCATGGACTTTCCATAACCAAATTCACGTCATTGATGTAAAGTAAGAAGACCGTTACTCCCATATGACTTCCTTGAGATATTCTTGACGTGGCTAGAAACATATCAGACCGGAAATGAAGCCGTGTTGATCACAGCTTACGTAAAATGTAGAAGAATACAAATTGAGTGGCGGTGTATTGAGCCTTAACGGAAAATCTAAGATGAAAACTGATACGATTAACCAATGATCAGCTGATCTCACCTTTATCCCACGTTGCACAGACTTTTTTTTCCCATATCATCACGCTGTTCAAAGTGCAATCAATTTGCAACACCGAAATCGGCACGTGCTTTCATTGGACAAAGGAATAGAACACAAACCAATTTGTCTCACCCATACAACGGAACGCACGCACATCATGCACACATGAAGCGGAACAATGTGAATCGGAAGCGTTATAATTTCAAAAACGCGTTCCCAACTTCTCTAAAAGCACGATACAAAATCAAAAAAAAGAAGCTGACAATACCTTTCACACCGCCGCCGGTCGGCTAGTTCATCGCATTTGGCAGACAAATCCCAGCCAACAATCCCATCAATTTCCAATATCTCACTCGTTTGTTCACCCTCGAAATATTCCGAAACGAGATGCACCTTCCCCGTACCGTGCGTGGAATGTACATTTATTGCCATTGTGTACAACCGTTACCTTTTAAACACACAACAAACGCACCCATACAGAGCCATCCGATTAAAAGCCAAACCGTCAACTTTAGTCGAAGCCACCGACCGACGTCGTCGTAGTCGTCGTCATCGTCCTCGTCCTCGTCACCGACCGTCAATTTGCCACATCGAAATGAATATCCTCCACGTTCGACCTATTGCTGATCATTGCCGTGTCGAATTTTTTCCGTTCCCTGCCATCGGTTATCCACTCTCACCCTCCGGCGACAAACGTCAGAGCACTCCGCCAAAAAACCGGTAAAAATTTAAATCCCATCATCCTCCAGCTGGATTCACCGTTCTACCTATAAGCCAAACAATCATGCATACATACACACAAATACCTTACCACTATCACCGGAGCGAGCCAAATCTCGCACACCCTACCTTGGCAAGTGAGGGATGATTTATTCCTTTTCAAATAGTTGTTCCTCCATGTGCGCAATGTATGAATGTCGATTTGGTTCGGGAAGGGGTGGACATCGGGGGAGAGCACATTTTTGGAACGTGCGGTAGGTTGTTGGGAATGTTGGGATGTCACAGTTTCTATGGTTTATGGAAGCCATGTATCATCACCAGCACATTCAATAGGTTACCACTGCACAAAATGTTGAAACACAAATCGAAAATAATCATCAACTGCAATGAGAGATTCGATTTTGTCACTCGGCTGGATTTACATTTCTCGGAGAGTTTTCCCAGAAACTAAATTATTGTTGGGAAAGCAATATTTTTCTATGTTTATTCGTTCAATTATTTATATATTTGCGGCGTTTTTCTAGCATCTTCACCAAACTCAAAACAATAAGGCTATGTGAGGCTGCATTTTTTATTAGTCCCGGGCCTCACGCATGATAATTTGATTAAATTCCTAAAGTTATTATACAAACTGGGACATTCTGGGAAATTCATAAAAAATCACGAACTCCGATTTCCGTTCCTTTTTGTCCATTTTTATCTTTTCAAACCAGTAACGCTGCTAGATCACTTTTTCGTGGTGCGTTACTGGTATAAGATCTATCGCCGAATCATAGTCCTGACAACTTCAAACTATCTCATCGTCGCCCACTGGTCACCATAGCCGGTCGAATTCCAGACGAAACTAGAACCGCACTACCGTTCATACTGGTGACAACTAAACCTTACCCCCAAGCTCCTCCCCTGATCCTATCCTTCGACAATGTACCTCTCTAACCTCGAGTAAGCCGCGAGTATTCGGCCCAACTCCTACTAGACATAGAATTAAGTGAATTTTGTTACAAACAAAGAACAATGAACTATCGGCTTCGTAAAGCTAACGCGATTGAGCCTTCCAAATAAACGAACTAGTTAAAAAAAACTTCAAACTAGGGGAACAGGATTTTTCAGTTATCAAGGCAACACAAACCATCTCCGTAATGAACTGTTATAATGTATATTTCAAATAAAAAATATTGTTTATGTTCATAGAGTACATATCTAGGTAGAGCTGGAATTAGGGCGAAAAAGCTTTTGTAAACAATGACTTCTATCGATGATTTCTGGAAACTCAACACAGAAAAAAATTATGAATTTTAACTATCGCATAAAATCTCCTTTCGTTTAATTGTGAGCTATACATGGCATAAACAACGAAATCGTTTACAAGCTTGCATACAATATTGCTAATTTATGCGATATTGCGCTTAAATTTACACGAAATATCGCGTAAATTTATGCCAAATCTAGCGTTAATTTTATGTGCGCTATATCTCGCAGAAATTTACATGAATTTTTCGAACGGTGAAGGCACGCCCACGCAGACCAACACAACCATCGGATAGTGGAACTCCCCTACCCGATGAGGATTTTGGTTTGCGTGGGCGAGCCTTGAATTTCTAGAAATCATCGATAGAAGTCATTGTTTACAAAAGCTGTTAGGCCCTAATTCCAGCTCTATCTAGATATAATCCTTTTCCCTTTGTCCTTCTCCTTTTCCTTTTACTTTTTCCTCTTATCTTTTCAGAAAGTGAGTAATGGTGCTATATCCATAAGCCATAAAAGGCTAGGACAAAATGGAGTATCACTTAGCCTTTCTAGCTTAAATGCTTCCAACGACCTACCAATCATATAATTAGCAAAAACGGATCGTACGGTTCACGTTTCATCCATTTATTGGATTCTGAAGCATCGTGTTTAAATCCTGGGTTTTCTGAATCATCTTGCCCCTTAAATACTGCACATTAGGCTTGGCCGTTATCAAATAAAGGATGTCTCACATCAAATTGCATCACGGAAAAAAAACGCTATATATGACCGATCCATTTCAAACTTCCAAACAATAAAATATAACCCATTAGTACACGCTAACTTCAGCTTACTCACCGGGTGAGTCGATCGTACTCACTTTCGTCCGTTGTATCAAGTTGTCAAAAACTAAGTAAACGCGAAATGTCAAATTGAGTAAAAGCCACTCAGTCAGCAAAATCCTGGACTTCGAAAAAATCTCCACTATGTTGGAGGAAATGTCCTAGAAAACGGGCGAATGTTTCACTCAAAACCGGTGGAAATTCCTTCAGGGAAGTAGGCATTGCTTAGGGCAATGGTTTTGAAACATTTTCTGCTCCGGTCGAATGAATCCGGAATCAAAACAAAAACCCCCCGCAACTGAAAATATCGCTGAGTGGATTTGAATCAGTCTACGTGAGAACGTCGTTTACTCAAAAGTGAGTCAACATAAGGCTACTCAATTTTGAGTAGCCCTACTTGCCGCTGAGATGAGTACATTCAACTCAATTTTGAGTTGACCAGAATAAGCGTGTAAGCTTTCGGCATATTTATTTCATTCAACTTCAATACCATAACCGTACCCCCGCACCTTGAGCTTAACTCCACTCATTAGGTTCTGTACAACATCTGGCTGCAGCTTCTTCTGAACGGAAACCAACTTTTTCTTCATGTCTTCCTCAGATTTGACCTCCTTGGGATGCTTCCGTAGTGCCTGCTGCATAATAGCCCAGTATTTTCTATGGGCCTTAGTTCCAGTGCGTTGGGGGGAGGGAGGGGTTCATGTCCTTGGGTACGAAAGTGAACCCGTTGGCTTCGTACCACTCCAGGACAACATTTGAATAGTGGCACGAAGCTAGATCCAGTCAGAATATCGTAGGGCCCTCGTGTTGCTTCAACAGAGGAAGCAGACGCTTCTGTAGACACTCCTTGAGGAAAATCTCCCCGTTTACAGTCCCGATAGTCACGAACGGCGCAGATCGATTGCCAAATCATGTATTTCTTGGCAAACTTTGAAAGTTTCTGCTTCCTTACTTCCTCCGGAACATCGACGAAAGTCCGCCTTGCCGTAAGTCTCATCATCCATGATGAGACAATGAGACTTCGTCAGCATCTGGGTGTTTCAGTTTCCGGGCCCGTGACTTTCCCACCGTATTTTGCCGTTCGTCACGATTTGGAGCCTTCTGCACTTTGTACGTATGCAGTCCCTTCCGGTTCTTGGCTCTCTGAACGAAAGGTTAGCATTGGGGTTCCGCTTAAACGCTTTCACGACACGCTTGTGATCCTGATCACTAATAGAACATCCATTCTGACCGCATTTATCCTTCCGTTCGATGCTCAGAGTTTCGTAGTAACGTTTAGTCACAGGACTCACCGTTGACTGCACAATTCCGAGCTGTTTTCCGATGCCCCGATGAGAGAGTTGAGGATTTTCCAGGTGCTTGCGCAAAATCAATTCGCGACGTTGCTTTTCGGGTGACGCCATTTTTTCCCACTTTCGAAAAACTGACAGCGATAAAAATGCAGTGTAAACAATACACTCTAAACTACTTCTACCCAAATTTTCAAGAGAAAATACCCAATGGGTAATTTTCTACAGCGTTTTTTCCGTGATGCAATTTGACTAGGGACACACTTTAGTCAAGAAAATGATGGAGGTCGTTTTCCAGGATGCTTTCATGAACTGGCTGTGTTGATGTTAGATTAGATTAGATTAGATAAGAAACACAAACATACACTTAAGGGCCACCCATATTAGATCCGTTTGCGTTGCGTTGACGTTAATTTGACAGTTAGATAATAGATTCAGCTGTCACTTTGTCGCAACGCGTCCGATCCGGATCTAATGTGCGTGGGCCTTTACAATAAGTGCAAGTTAGTTCTTCTATTGTCTAGTATATATTAAAACCAACTAGCTTAACAGTTCTAGCTTTGTATAGAATAAAACTAATTGTACGTTACCATATTAATATCATCGAAATAATTTACTTTTGGCTAGTTTCATTACGATTTTCATGGAGAAATGCTAAATGGAGAAATGCCACAGCCGACTACGTTTTCATTCGTTAATGAAATTTGTTTCGAATAAAGCTGCTCAACAGTTATTTCTCTTTTGGAGTTGACTCCTTGTTTATATCACAGACATAACACTCGCAATTTGTTCATCGAACACGCGTTTAACGGCCAATTTAAATGTTTTTTAGTTGGTAGTACCGCCACCTGTGGCGCGCATAGTCAAGTCCCTTGCGTTTGACGTTTACACACTACCGCCATCTGTTCAGCGTACTGCCCATCACAGTATACTCAACAGATGGCGGTAGTGTTTTAGCGACGATGTTTTATAGTGAAAAATATTCAATGTGTTATGTCTGTTTGTCTGTGTTTATATCATAAGCTGTTCTTTGAAAGATATTTTTTTCAAAAACTTCCACTGAAAAGCTCATGAGCTGTTTTTTGACAGATTAAATATTTGTTTTCAAATATAACTGTAATAATCAAGCCATTTCTCTTCTTGTAGTTGAGTCCAATTTCCATGAGCTGATTTTTTTTTTCGACTGATACAAGTCTTACAATTTAACTCAAAATTAAGGATATCGTTCAGGGTAATGAATCTTTTGATGTTATAACATCTACAGTAATAGAAATTGAGAGAAATTTTATAGAATCTTAGACAAAATAAAAACAAATATCATAAATTACTACAAAACTTTGATTGATTGTCATAAATTACTGAACTACACGTATTGCTGGAAAATATATCTCTGTAGGGTGTTGTTTTTCCACCAAATAATGGATTGCTAGTTCATTTACAGCAATCTGTTTTGGTAGAGCACACATAATTTTGTTAGTTCTCATTTTTCCCAGTCACAAAATAAGGATAAATCATAAAATATGGCAAACGTCTATGAGCCAAACAGACTATTCGTGTTCGAAACAAATAATTTTACTCGAATTTACAGGCTTTTGGCTAACATCCAGAGTAGATAAAGTCTGGAACGCGCAATAATTAATCAACTTCAAATTGGAGTATTTCTGTTAAAAATGCATAACTAACCTGAAATGCTGCATTTGAAAGTTGAGTGTATAAACAATGGTTGCTATGATGAGTTTTCACCGTTTGCTTTCCAGTTTTTAAAATGACATCCAAGCAAGAGGAGCAACGTGTCAAAATTTTGCTCGCGCAGAAAGGGAATCCGACGTTCTCACACGCCAAGTTGGCAAACTTGCTGGATGTGGCCAAATCGACCGTGACAAACGTTTTAAAAGTGTTCGGGGAGCGTCTGTCGACCGCCAGGAAGCCTGGAAGCGGCAGCAATCGTAATCCGGACGTGGAAGCGACCACGAAGATGGTGGCGGTGAAATATAAGCGGAATCCTAACCTCTCCATACGGGACGTCACTGACAAGCTCAATTTCTCCCATACTACTGTGCAGTGGGCCAAGAAACGAGCCGGGTTGTCGACGTTTAAGAAGGTGAAGGTGGCGAACCGAGGTTACAAACAAAACACGTCGGCAAAGCAGCGGTCCCGAAAGCTGTAAAAGAATCTGCTCACAAAGTTCGACTGTGTCGTCATTGACGACGAAACTTATGTGAAAGCGGATTACAAGCAGCTTCCGGGACAGGAGTTTTATACCACATCAGGAAAAGGGAAGGTGGCTGAAATTTTCAAAACCATCAAACTATCGAAGTTCCCGGAAAAAATATCTCGTCTGGCAGCCCAACAAACAATCGTCTATTGAAGAAACGACTTGTTAGCCATTTTATTCAACTGCATGCCTAATAGTACTTGTACTATTTTTAATAATAACTTCTGTTCAGGCTTTGTTCACACAAATCTGGAGAATTTATTCAACCACAACATTGAATCACTTGGTGTTGTATAAGGTATGTCGAGAAGCTTTTATTCGACTTATATGAGTTGTAACAGAGTTTATACGATATTTTTTTTAATTATTCAGCGTTTATTAGACATTACCTGCTTCCTTAAAACAGGGATGCTCTGTATACGCTTGATTCTCATGTGAAGTAACGTTTAATTAGACATTGTTATACATTTATTAAACGATTATTCAACTGTGGGAAAATTAATCCGAAAATAAGAGGGACGGGACAGGGAAGGGTGTGGTGTTTTTTAAGTGTATTGTATTTCATTATTTCTGACTTGGCTCGCACCACACAGAAATTAGAAAATTTATTAAATACTTTATACATGTCGTTGTATGAGATTCGAACCATGTACCTTCCGATCACCAGCCGCTTGCCTTGTCATCTGAGCTATCCTAGAATTCATCATATAGGCAACTCAATAATCTTTTTTTTTTTTTTTTTTTTTTTTGTCTTTATTTTAGAGATTTTTAGCCTGAGGCTAGTTCATCTCTTAACTCAATAATCAATAAAAGCTTGAATGAAAGTAAATACCTATCAGCACTCCCGATCGCAACTCTAGCTCCTTAAAGGCCCTGTGGGAATGATTAATTCATTCATCGTTGTTTTAAATGAGACCAATGTTGCCTCTTCACATCTCCAAGTCGAAAGAAAGGATGCTCGGTTATATTTTAAACTAGACCAATGCATTCACTATCGAGAGTCATGTGATCGATGATTACTATTTAAATTAATTATGTTCTACACAAATAAAAAAAGGGTTGAGCTTGGGATTGAACTCACGACCTTTGAATTGGAAAGCGTTAACGATAACCACTACTCTACTGATTTCGCTTTGTTGTAAGACTGAATCAGTGTTGTGGAATAATGAATTTAATACGTCGTTTATAAAGCATTTACAAAGCATGCAATTAAAACATGGACGCATAGTGGTATAAGAGCTATTATGCTGACTGTGTTCACCTTTATTCAGCAATATTGTAAAGTAATGCAATGAAATCTAATAAAGGAGCTGGATAACATTTATTAGACGTCTAATAAAGCATGTTATTAAATCAATTGAAAACAGTCGAATTAAAGTGTCAATGTATGTACTTATTCAGTATGTTATTAGATCGAACTTCTGGCGTTGAATTGGGAAGACATTTAACACTTTTACAGCTTTTAATAAGTAAATTAATCAGATCAGAGCAAACAGTGGAATAAATGTGCATCTATCGATCTCAATGAGCTTTTTCAGCACATAATTCGACAACTCTTTGTATTCAGCATTGTACACTGTTATACAGCATTTATTCAATATACATGCTTATTTGTCACTCTGAATTGTTTGTTGGGTGGTATAAGAGCTATTTTGCTGAGTGTATTCACCTTTATACAGCAATATGGTAAAGCAATGCAGTGAAATCTAATAATGGAGCTAGAAAACATTTATAAGACGTTTAATAGAGCATTTTATTCAATCAATTGAAAACAGTCGAATTAAAGCGACAATGTATGTGCAAATTACACTTATTCAGTTTGTTATAAGATCAAACTTCTGTTTCTGAATAAGGAAGACAGTCAACGTTTATAAAGCTTTTAATAAGGAAATTAATCATATCAGAGCAAACCGCGGAATAAAGGCGCATCTATCGATCTCAATGAGCTCTTTTCAGCACATAATTCGACATCCTGTTTTATTCAGCATTGTACACTGTTCTACAGCATTTATTCAATGTGTATGCTTATTTGTGACTTTGAATTGTTTGTTGGGAGGCCATATACACGTGTGGTCTAAAAAGCGGCATTTTCATTACTACGGGAACCATCAATCAAGAGATCTACGTCCAAGAGTGCCTGGAAAAGCGGCTGCTACCATTCCTAAAGCAACATAATAGACCTGTGCTGTTCTGGTCGGACTTGGCGAGCTGCCACTATGGGAAGAAGGCAATCGAGTGGTACGATGCGAACAACGTGGTTATGGTACCCAAAGACCACAACCCTCCTAACAGCCCAGAACTCCGCCCTATCGAACGGTATTGGGCCTTGGTCAAACGGAATTTCAAAAAAACTATTAAATCCATGGAAAACGAGCAGCAGTTTAAATCTAACTGGCGTTCGGTGGCGAATAAGGTCGATGAGACCACTGGGCAAAATTTAATGGAAGAGGCTAAGCGGAAGGCACGGTAGTTCGGATTTGGCAAACCAAAAGAATAAACGAACATTTTTTCCTTTAAATATATGAATTGAACTACCAAAAGCAAAATAAGAAGATTTTTGTGATATGAGTTTTGACTGAAAGAAACGATTTTTTGTCGACCAATTTTTGGTCGTTCCAGTCACTAGAGGAAACTTTCACAACTTAGGTGAAGTCATTTGAGGTGTGAACAAAAACAAAGGTTGCCAAAATAATAAAAAAAAATGCCCATTGATCGACATCAGTGTTGCAAGCGTTACTCTGCGTAACTCTTCTATTATCAACTCTGATGGCAATCATTCTTATGGCAAAAGTCCGTGCAACGTCAACGGCAGTGTTCCGTGAGCGTGATGCTCTGCAGAGTTATGGAAGCACAATTGCGCTGTTCATCTCACCGAAGAGAGAGTGAAAATTTGTTAAGAGAATATGGTGAACATCCGCAGAGACGATCAGTGATTTACCCAGTGAGTGTGAATCTCTCACCCAGGTGCAGTATTTCAAAGAGTATATGTAGCCAATGTAGTCCTAGGCACTCGATATGACCACAATTGAACTTGATTTTGAATTTTCATATGATTCGAGAGATCACAAGATGGATTTTGGTACAACCCCGGGGGTACCCGAAACATGACCGGGTATGACCAATGTGGTTCTAGGCAGTCCTGGAAGACGTTCGAAAAACACATCCTGGAATGTCGGAAGACAACCCCAGCAGAAGCCAGAATTCTTCATGGATCTTTCAACAAATGGATCTTTCAACAAAAAGTAAATGGTGTACCAAGGAAAATGGACTATTTTAAGAATTTCACAGAGAAAAATGGACACACAATTGAGCCAATTCTTGCCAGTTTGAGGGAGTTGTGGAATTGGACAGTGATTTATAAGAGATTACGAGAGGTAATGCTAAGAACTATTAGAATGTTACTGGAAAAGTTTAGATATTTTCAAGATTATTTTAGGGGAATATAGAAAAGAAATATGATGGAATTCTAGGTTGATTAAAATTGAATTAAAAAAGACGAAGATATCCTTTAAAGAGTTCTAAGTAAATTGAGACTAACAAAAAAAATCATGAACTGGGACGCAGGAAAAACATAAATTCTGGAATTTAGAATCATTGCAAGATCCTGATACTTCAAAAATGAAGCAATCAGACTTTCAAATAAGTAATATAATAAAATTATTCTTTGGCATACAATTATTCGTAATGGTCATGCGAATAGTGGAGTTACTCGTTTAGGTAAACTGTGTGTGAGTTCCACGATGTTAGGCTTTGATTCCCACTTCAGCCCGGTGAATTTACCTTCAAAATAACATTGCCTACTGGTCTGCTGGGTGTTGTGTGTTGTATGATATGTTTTAATTGCTTTATTTGCACAGGCTTAATCGAATAAACTTTACAGAGCCGAGTTATCATTTTCGTTATACATTATTGATGTCTTATATTTAAAGTTAAAGGAGCTGGACTGGATATTCGATGTGTTGTATGATGTCAAGAATTAAATTGTAAATCTGATCAACCTCAGAGTAATATTAGAATTTTTTAGAACTAACACAATCTTTAAATTCTGGTAGGGGAAATGTTGGCTTCGGCAATACCTTAACCTATTAACATCAGGGGGGTAAACAAAGTCCTAGAGCTCTCAAATTTTGCCAATAGATGCTCTGGAACACAATGTATCCACAGGCCAAAATTGAGCTCTCAATGACGTTGTTTACCCCCTGACGATAATAGGTTAAGGTATTGCCGAAGCCAACATTTCCCCTACTGCATTAAATAGTAAGGTCTACATCGACAGTTCAAAAAATCTATCCCATCAAATTTTCTTGATTCTTTGCTTCTCATTCTTTTTAAAAAAGTTGCAGTTTAGATAAAAAATTATAACCATATTTTCTGCTGATATTTGGACTTTTTGGGCACACCGTGTCAATACTTTTCAACTTTTGAATGATTTTAGCAATGCTTACAAGTTATTTGCTTTATATAATTTATTTGAACATGTAATTTATAGCCATTCTAGTACTTTAAATAAATTCCAGATGATCATACTGACCTATTTTTACAGGAGATTGCCACATCACTTTGATTTCAATAACATTATATTAAAAAGAGGATTTTTTGGAGCATTCCAGAATTTTCCAGATTTTATATTTTACCCGGTCCAGATTTTTCGGAAAATGACTTGGCAACACTGTGTCCAAGTGATATTGAACTAATATTGAGTACAGCAACAATTTCGTAATACGCGCGCTCTAAAATACAAATTATTTCGGGTGGAAATTGGTTTTGGTTTGGCATGTGCGTTTTTGACATTTGCTTAAAAAAAAACTAATCAAATTCAATGGATGGAAACAGTGGTGTCAATTCAAATGGTAATGATTTTTATTTAAAGGTGCTATACAGTACATATTTTTCAATGACAAATCACTTTGTTTCAAAACGTAAATCACTTGAAAATCAATGATAAAGCACTTCGATTCGTAGTAACGCATAACAAACTGACCCAAGTAACATTGCAAGTTTGATGGAGGTTTTAAAGCATGCTACAAGTCTAAATCATGGTCTAGAGAACTCTTATAAAACCGAAATTGTTACTTGGGGAGTCAAGTGCAAGAGCATTTGGATTAGATGTGATGACTTTTTGCCGTGCAGTGAACCGAGTGCTATTTTTTGTATGAATTGATTTATTTGTACAGGCTCAATCGAATAAACTTTACAGAGCCAAGTTATCATTTTCGTTATACATACTTAATCCTAATCTTAAATCTAGAATTACAGGGATTGAACCGAATACTCGCGGTCGTCTCGAGGTTAGTGGAGATTTACAATTTTATGGATGGGGAGAGGAAGGAGGAGATTTCACTATTTCTAAAACATGAACTTATTTCTATTCAACTAGTTATCAGCTGTATAATTTTACAATTATTACAAAAACAAAAATTAAAAAAAAACCAAACACACAAGATACAAACTAAATACAAAGTTAATCAAACTTACAATCTAATGTTAAAATTCTTCAGGAAAACATATATAAGTTTCATAAACTCCAGATCACGTCTAGCCAAAACATCCCGAACTGGAACATTAGGTTGTCTACCTCGAGCCCGACAGCAGAAGCCAGAATTCCTCATGGATCGTTCAAAAAATGGTAGAAATGAAAAGTCTAATATATTACTGGAATATTTCTCGATTTCCAGAAATTCCTGGGAATAGCCATCAGTCATGTTTCCCGATTCACCGTTAGCCAAAAATGGACACGAAATGGAATCACTACTAGAAAACATTGAACATCCCTGCCGAATGCCGAGCAACAACAGTGTTATTGTTTTGCTAGAGTGCATTCCCAAAACTGCAACGGTGAGCAACCACGGTGAGCAGCTTGGTCTATAGCTTACCCGATCTTCTGGACACAGTGTGCAGTTAAATTGGCGATAAATCGCATTGAATTGGTTGCGTGTGTTTTTTTTTCGACAAACGGTTGTAGCTACCTCAGGAGGGTTAGGATGAGGGTTGAAAGCCGTTGTTGGTTAATTTTTTTTTCTCTCGTTCGTTCGTTCCGTGAGTTGTAAGGTGATACTGCACCGGTGATACCTTCCGTTTGTTGAACTTACTGCTCATCGGAGAGGTCTGTTTAAACAGAAAAGGAATTTAAGAGTGGATCGGTATCAGATTTCGGTTCGATCCAGAAGCATGCGATAATGTGTCCAGGTAAAACAGATTGTTCTTAGTATTATCAGAACATCATAAGATTTCTCCAAATAGTTGCATGAGCATAACGCAAAACAAAATGTCCAAAATATACCGTAAAATCATTTCAATCACGACACATGTGCGTTAATGCAACAATAAAATGTGTACTTCTGTACCTTCATTTTCAGCACCCTCATCCTAGTTGTACCTGACCCTCGTCCGTGGGTGCAATGGAAATTTTAATCGAGGGAAACACTATACCTTTCACTCGTTCACCCTCATATTTATTGAAACTGCTGCAACAGCAGCCTTGATACCGGTCCATAAACCGTTCCCCGAACGCGAATGAAGACAGTTGACTAAACACCTCAGGACGTAACACTTCTTCGGTCCCCTGCCCCTTCCAGGGTTGCGCTGGAATACGAACACAATTCATCGCGGTGGTGCTTCGTTGATCGCTTGCTCATTGAAATAGCGCTCTAATCGCAGGAACAAAAGATTTAGCTAGGTACGTGGACGCTAGTGCATCTCATCGGAGAGCGAAGGGAAATCCAATTACAGGTTTGGCAATAGCCCCTACTATAACTACGCTGCTGTACGGATTTCCTACAGTTGTACATATCTCACCGGCCTGCAGCGAGGCGATTCATTCATACATGGAAATTGAACAGATGACGTTTATGGATTTTCCACCTTTTCGACTATACGACCCTGTGCTGTGGACTATAGGACACCGCACTGTATGCGTGGTACGTAGTGGTTCGACTTTTATTCATCCGCTTTGTCACGGACGGGTGGTGTTTACGAATGAATTTACCGAAATTACAAGTTTGCCGATGACTTCTTAGCCATCTGTTAGCTTTACTGCCGTAGCTGGTGGCGGGTGCAGCAGGTTGAACTGCAATCCAGGGATGTGCAATTGAGATAAGTGAGCTATGTGTGACGTTAATAAAATTGAGGTAAAATGTAGCGAAATAGAAGCTAGAAGGATGAAGCTTTTTGTTTTACGAGATTTTCCGGAAATATGTTTTTTCTACGGATATTCTATGGCTGGTCCCCAATTAAAAACCTAAATTCGCAATGAGCAATATTCTAAACCACCACACAATCTACCAACGAATATACATACATAACTAGAGCATCCAAAGTCACATTCGCAGCCTGTAACTAAGTATATACTATACAGATATACAGATGATACACTAAACTATAACAGATTTTAGTTGCTTTTGTACTAGCTGTCATCTACAAGCTGACAAACAGTATTAATCAAAATCCATCTTTTCCAAATACCCTGGTTGATTTGAGGAAATAAATGTTGCTACATACTGCCTTGTTCAACGGCTTTCTCAGTCTTCAAACACTCTAACGACTACGATGTAATCTGCCCGACGTTTCGGCCATGGGTTGTGGCCTTTTGCAAGGGAAATCTGTATTATAAATAGTTAATTAGTTGTTTTACATAGTCATTATTTGATTGTCTTACATTGTCTGTCGTTATTGTTAATAGTTTAGTCGTTGTTGTGGTTGATTTTTCATATTTTGGTTTCCTAAATAGGTGATTGTAAGTTTTAGGTGGTATTTGGTGTTTTGGGAGTTATTTTAACTATAAGTTTTAATACATTTAATAATATTTAATGGTCACAATTTTGATCACCACTTGAGGACAACGATAATTTTAAAAATGGTGATTTATACTGATGGAGCTTTTATCTTAAGGCTTACGTCTGTGTATAGTTATCTAAATCGGGAAATCTTTGTTTTCTACTTCTAGTGTTTATAACAGTGTGTATAATACCCGCATAGGTGGTATTTAGGTTGTCAACGTCTGTTTGAACATTTGCTGTGTGTGTGGCACATTTTTAAGTATAATATTGGAAGAACCGATTCTCTCCGGGCTTGGTCTAATATGATAGTTTTGGCTAGGTTGAATTTGTGCTCGTTCTGTATAGCATGGTCCATTAGAGCTGTGGTTTCCCTGAGTGTACTCAATTCTTCGTCTGATCGAGTGGTATTGGTTTGTCGTAGCTTATCTAATTTGCATTGAGTACTGTAGATGACTTTGGATCTTTGTTGTGTTGATGTTGGGTCCTTTACCGGTTTAAGATGATTTGGGTAATCTCGTTTTAGGAAGTGCGCTATGTTGGTCGTCAGTTGGGGGATAAACGGGATGGATCGGTAGATGATGCTCAGTGGTGCTGATGGAGGAGTTTCATGTTCTTGGGCAGTTATCGGTGGCTTGTTTTGGGGTGTATTGATGATGGTGTTGGCTCCTGGTAATAAGTTTTGGAAGGATATTGGAGATACGGCTGCTATAGTGGATGTTGGTACGTCGAGTGGTGGATGGTTGGCTGGTTGCGGTGGTGGGGTATCTAGTGGTGAAACAGCTGGTGGTGAAGTGTTGTTTCGGGGTGGAATCTGGTTTTCTGATCGGTTGGGCTGGTTCGTGGAGTGGATGCGTTACAACATGTTGATTAATGTTGCTGGGTTTGGCGTAGATATCGGAAGATAATTGTTTTCTGCTATACTAGGGGCTGGTTTGTTGTCAATTTCATGACACGATTGATGAAATTTTGAGCTACATTCATCTTCATTGTTGTTGGATGGAAGGAGTGGTAGTTCAAAATTACCCCGGAGGCTATGTGCTTACTATGCCAACAGGTGCTTAGTAATTGGTCATCGTGGCGGGTGATGATAGTCATTATGCAATGTAGCTTACAAAATGTATGCTAGATGGATTACGAAGAAGCTAATTGATTTTGCTGGTGAACCAGGACTGCATCAGGCAGCTTTCACAAGTAATAGATCGACTGATGATCATTTATTCATCACCAGGCGATCTATATGTGTCTATATATGTTTGCATTAGATATTAAAAAAGCTTTTAATATGGTCAAAATACAAAGTTTAAAGGACGTGCTGTTGAAATTGCAAGTAGGGTATACGTCCCTAACCTCGGTCTAATATGCAGCCATCGATTACGTTTTTAATCATAACTCATCAATGAATTTACCTGCAAACGATATTCTACTGCTAAATGGTATGCTTAGATATGCTTATCATGTCGTTTGCTATCAGAAACCACGAAAAGTTGAAAAACTTACTTTTTTTAAGACAATAACTCACGAGGGAAATGTATGTAATATGGGTCTATTGTCCCCAAATTGGGTCTATTTATGGATGCAACTTCGTCCTACCTTGTTTGATCCTCAAAAAAACGCTCTTGGTAACGTTTTCTGATGTATTTTTTTTTATCACTATCACTGTTAACTTAATGCTCTTCATTCCTCAAAACATTTCTTAGAGAAAATTTTACGAAAACTACATTAAATCACTCAATTTAAAAATTAAAAATTAAAAATTTCGCTTATCGTCTTTTGACCGCAGAATATCTAAATCAGAACATTGTGATGTTCATTATACAGGTTTGGCAGAAAAAATCTCCCTTCCTGTTCGTTCCTTATCATCCAAATGCAAAACAACATTGTTGACGTTACTCTTATTGCTATATGCTGTCAAATGAATTTCATGGGCCATAGTTAGGAACATAGAAAAGAAATGTGTCCCTAAAGTTGGGTCCATGTTTTACTTGTGAAAACGTTGTTAAACAATTAAAATAAACATAAAATATTCAAACAGCAACTGTAAGTTTTACGTCTAGTGTGTATTATCAGGTAATTCCAATCAATAAATGCCATAATCAGGCCATTTGATGATCGTCAGTCAACCTTCCCATCTTAACCTTATAAGTCATGGCGGCTAAAAACTCCGAACATTGTGATATTCTCAACCAGTTTTATTACTTACGAGAGCTGAAAATGTATTGAAATGTTGTGATATAAATTGATTTGTGTGTGGTACACATTTATCAACCATCAGTGATCAATATTTTCCTTATTTTTTGTGTAATATTCCTTAATTAATTATTTATTTGCGTGATAGGCCGAATGAAAGGACTAGACCCACATTACATACCGTAACCCTACCATCCCGTTTAGTCGATAGGATTTTAGTTTGCGTTAAAGATGAAATCACAAGGATTAAGTGGGAGGGACAATTATCTAAGGAAGCAAAAAGAGGAAAGGGAATTAAGCAGGGGTGCCCGTTATCTCCATCATTATTTAATTATTTAATACAAAGTATTTTATCGAAATGAGCTGACGAGATTCCGGGACTTATTATTTTTTTTTTTTTTTCCTTTGGTTTGATTTTTCCGTCGATCTTGTTTTCCGTGCTGAGCACCAATGCTATCGACGTGCCAGGAAGGCAGCTCCCACACCTGGACCCTACCTATCGACCCATCAACTCATGAACCGGGGACCAACGGCTTTACTTCCCATCCGAAGGAAGGCGTGATCAGAGATGTTATGCCTCAGAACATCCCGGCGGCGCCGACTGGGATTGAACCCAGGCCTGCTGGGGTGAGAGGTAATCACGCTTACCACTACACCACCGGCGCCGTTATCCGGGGCTTAAATTATTAGATTTGGGCTACCTAGAATTGCCAATAATTTTAGCATTCGCAGATGATTTGATTATAATAGCTAGAAATAAAGAAGAACTTGAAAAAATACTTAAGGCATTATTAGACAAGTTGAAGACAGTAGCATTAGAAGTAAATTTTGATAAATGTCAAGTCCTTATTAGGTTTCTCAACGATAAATCTAAATCGCTAACTGAAATAACTCTAAATGGTAATACATTCAAAGTTAGTGAAAAAATGAGATATTTAGAAGTAACACTAACTTCAACTCTAAACCGGAAATTAACTAACAGGCAGAGATGCTTGAACGCTTATAAAACTAGTCAAATTGTGGTAGAGTGCTGTAAAAAATTCAAACTTATTTACAAACCTGTTATAGCACCGTCATTAACATATGGTACAAAAGTGTCAGTTTTAACTAAGAAAAGCAGAATTTCGATGACAAATTGTGAAAAACTAATACTGAGAAATATATTTAACCATTGTAAAAAAGCAAATAGTATAAGATCAATGCAAAAAAACTATTGGAGGGTAAAACGATCAACAGAAAAATATGAATAGGGCGGTTAAGCTACTTCGGACACATTATGCGCAGGGAAAGGGAACATCCTCTTAGAAAAGCATTTCAATTAAAATTCAATAAAAAGAAAGAAGGAAGACCTAGTTTAACTTGGAAGGATTCTTTGGAGGAAGATAAAAATAGATATAGAGAATTAACAGAGAGAGATTGGATAGAGTTAGTTAAATATAGAGAAAAACTCAAAAAAGCAGCTGAAACAATTTATAAAGATAGTTCAAGCGAAATATCAGAAGAGGAATCTACGGATGAAAACGAGAGTGAAAGAGATAGATACAAACATTGGAAAACAAAAATGTAAAATTAACAAATAGATGTGAAATTCATATCAGTTAAAACAAAAAAAAATAAACAAAGACTTGAGAGATGACAAACAAAATGTTTTCAATAAAAAAAAAAAAAAACTATACATGGTAAGATCATTCTAAAATGTTGATATCAAGGTAAGTGACTGTCATTGATGAATCATTATATAAACATATTAATTACAGTATACACTTAAATACACATACAAAAGGGAAGGGAGGGTCCAACAGGGCAACCGATTGAAGCGATTTGGATAGGGAGAGTGGGATTGCCAACTTCCTGTTGCTAACATTTTGTGGATAGAGGGCGGGCTCTTCTCCGCACTCATGGGGCATCCTTCAGGACGAGGGCTTGTTCCATTGCGAATTATATGATCTTGGTTGCTGGAAGGAGATTCCTATTCTGTTCCCGGTGGGTTTCGTGTGGGTGTTTCTGCTTACGGGTCCACCCCTCCGTTTTTGGCCCTTCATACAGCGCCAAGCTGAATATGATTTGTCAGTGGGACTTGATCAAGCCGTCCAGATTGAATTGCCCATTGCTATGTGCAGGCGCCTTGCTGCATGAGTGGTAGTCTCAATCATCATCATCATCATCGTGGCGGGTGATGAGGGTATCCAGAAACGGTAACTTGTCGTTTTCTGTTTCACAGGTAATTGTTGAAGGTATGTATTTGGTCGGCAAGTAACGCTAGTATGAAATCGTCTACATACTTCTTTAGGACAGGTATTCCACATCGTATGTCCTTCGTAACCGTTTGTAGAAGATTGTTCATAACTGCTAGTATGGGGGAAAGAGGGCTTCCTATAGCGGCTCCGAACGTTTGGATGTAACAAATGTTTGCCTCTAAAGCAGATGTATGAGCTGTTGAGGCAAAATTCTATTACTTCGAGGAACAGGTCTAGATTTATGTTTGTGACGGCCTTGAATCTGTCCCAGGTTTGTATTACATAATGTATCACTAGGTCTTTGGGGAACAGAGATACAACGTCGAACGACACCAGGGGTCATTTTTGTTAGTAATACGTCGAATATTCCACCCCTTTGTACTGGGCCGAATATTTTTGTCTGAAATCTGCCTTCACCGTTAAAAACAAACATTTAACTGCTTGTTGGCTATTAGTTACATATGTAAAAAAAATGACAAACATTTTACTTCACAAATCACAAGCGAGTAAACACATGTTTGTACTAGGGGTTTCAATACCGGTAATACCGACCCTAAACCCACTACCGAGACACCGGTTTTACATGGCTCAAAATACCGGTATTTTTGGTAATAAGTCACAAGCTTTAAACTAAAAATCAACTTTCCGTACGCAACTTTGATTTGGACCCACTAGCAGATCAAGCATAGGACAGAGAGACTTAACCCACTGATCTATACCCAAGCGAGCTACAGTACAGGTCAAATTTAGTGACATGTACATTCACAGAATTTTACACATATACCTCTAGTAGCGAGGCAAAAAATTGCTTGCGTGTTCAATGTATATCCACATGGTCCTCCATTGATACAACTAACATAAAAAATCAAACCAACTGATTGAAACACCGCCGAGAAAAATCGATGGGTAGAACTCAGTGGGTAACGCGTTCTTCGGGGATAGCTGTACTTTAATTTACTTTCATATTCCCAATAATTTGAATTACATGCAATCGAAGTGTTTTTGTTACATCATACGTGAAGTTTACCATTTTCAGAGTTGGGATGAAAAGCTGTACTAATATCGACATGAAGCTTTGGTGCGATATCTTTTAAACTAGAGAATTTTTTGAAGAGGATAGATTTATAATTCCGTTATAGGACGGCAGTTTGAAAGCTGAACAGAAGTTGAAATTGAACGAAGGGTCTTTACCTAAATCACACTTTGATGGGTGAGGGGGTATGAGGTATTTTCTCAAATCCACAGGCAAAATATTGCGCAGTCACTTGCTCAGATATTGTCTGCGGCTGTGAAATAGTTCTAGCAACGTTTAACACTACCTAAAGCCCCAAGTTGCCGAAAGCATTTTTAGGCAATGATGTATTACAATGCAACCAATGTAACCGTTCACGAATTTTCGTTGAGGTTTTCGTAAAACTCAGTGGCTTAAGCGCCACTCTCGATTAGGAGAGGTCATGTTCGAATTTTTCCCGATTTATGAAACCTTATCTCAGAGAACCTCTTGAACGGTTTCCGATTACTAATGGCACAACTAGCTTTATCAAAAGTAAAACGCCAAGTCCTGTAGAACCGCAGATTTTATCGGAACGAAAGAATTACTCTGACTTACCCAGAACATGAACGAAACGGAAAGAGAAAGAAGGAATTCTTACTCAACTGAGCGGTAATCGAAGGAAAAACTGAACGTAAGATAGCGAGTGTGTGAGAAAAATCTCTCTAATAAAGCAAAAAAAAAAGATAGCTAGTGTCTTTTATTCCAGGGAAAAAACATTCTAAAGCATAAAAAACTAATCTTCAATTTTCATTAACCACTATTATTGAGTTCGTTTGTTCGGGTTGGACTTCTGGATGAGTGTATGGAAAAAGAGCAAATCATGGTCATGAATAAAGACATGCTCTAACATACCTGCGCAGTAGACTGATGCAAAATTTGAAATTTTCGCTCCACAGTGCTCAAATGGTTCCAAATTGGGCCCTGATTAGCCTCCCAAAATATTTGAAATCATTTAGTTAGAAATGGGATGGGATGGGAATTACTATGGAGAAACCATAATTTCAGTTATCTATCTCAAAATTCACCAGTTCACTCTACTTTAAAAAAATGATAGCTGAGCTTGTTGAAAATTTTCTCAGCTACAACTTTGTTGAAAACCACTTTTCGATCAAATGTAAGGAACAAAAATTATTAATGATTCAAGTCACTGATGTCTTATGATTATGCTCAATCAACTGTTAAGCAGGCAACATTGGTGTTTATGGCGCGTAGAATAGAGGACAAAAATCATGGCTACTATGTCACACTGCAGAATACAGTGTTGCCCACAATACAGTTGCTTAATCTTGCGATAAGATTATCAATCTCTTGAAAAATTAATAACTATTTAATTTGACGTTTGGCTGAAAAATGATCTTCTGCAAAGTTGTAGCTGATAAAAATTCCCATAAGAATAGCAATAGAATGTGTTAACAGTACAATATGTAAAAAGGCTAGAAGACAATGAACAAAAAGTTTTGTTTTCCCATAGTAATTTCCATGTAAACTTCAAATGGTTTGTGCCAAGTCAGTTTCTTATAAAATGAGTTTTCACTTTTGGAGGCTAATCAGGACCCGATTTGGCACCGTTTGAGCACTGTGGAGCGAAAATTTCAAATTTTGCATCAGTCTACTGCGCAGGTTTTTCGACGCGAAGGACGACGGCTCGATGATGGCTGACGGTGGGGACTCGATTCTTTGATTCTTTCGTCATGACCAACGTACCCAAGTAACCATCAAGTCCGCTAACTACCCGATAATCCCCCTTTTTGCGATATACGGTAAATATAGGGTTTCCGAACTTTATATCAGTCGTATATAAGCTTTATATTGCAAAAAGGGCGATTAGCGGGCTTGTTGGTTACTTAGGTAGTCATCTCAGAGAGAAGCAGTAGGGTGGTGTTCGGTGCTGGAAAGTAAATGCTTCAAATCCCCTCACCCATCAAAGTGTTACTTAGGTAAAGAAGTGCGCATTTGATTAGTATCGTTGCATTAATGGCCCTTTACACAATTTCAACTTCTGTTCAATTTGCATACTGCCGTACTGAAACGGAACTATCAATCTATCTTCTTCAAAACTTTCTCTAGCTAATACATTATCGCACATTTCCTTCCAACCTGAAAATTTGAATTGATTAGTTGCCGACCAGTATCTATCAAAATCGCTTTATATAAGATCACGCGAGAATCACTAACGTATTTAACAAAAGTGGAAGAAATCAAGAGGCTCTCTTGAACTTCATGACCTCATAAAGATTTTCAAGACATTATTCAAGACTTCATTGAGCCTGTTGTAGAACTTCAAGATTTGAACTCCAGTATACTTTAAGAGCTCCCTTAGCTCACTCGGTAAAGGCGCAGCTACAACGCAAGACCGATTTCTGGTCCGGTCTAGGAATTTTTCGGGTTGAAAAATTTCTCAACTTCCCTGGGTATACAGTATGATTGTACTTGCCACACAAATATACTAATGCAAAAATGGTACAGGCATCGAAAGCTCTCAATTAATAACTGTGGAAGTGCATCTAGAACGCTAAGCTGAGAGCATGCAATAAGCTAATATGCGATAAGCAATAAGCTTGAAATGCGAGTAAGAAGAAAATAAGAAGAATACTTTGGAGAGCAATACATATCTTCCGTAACATACATGTAGTTAAGAGGCTTTCCTGAGCTTCATGGGGGTTCATAAAGATTTTCAGGACATTGTTAAGACTTTAGTGAAGAACTTCAAGATTTGATCTTCAGAATGGTTGTGCATGTTGTCAGTATGTTCGGAGGCGAACCAACCTAAGGCTGAAAGCCTCCTAAATAAAGCTAAATTAATTAATTAATGTTGTCAGTAGAATCTCGTGAGCTTCATGAATTCATAAAGAATTTCAAGACATCGTTCAATATTTCTTTGAGCCTGTAGATCTTCAAGATCTTAACTGCAGAATAGTTTGGAAAGCACTGAATGTCTAATTGTTGCCGTTCAATGATGCACTTGATGTAAAGAGGCTCTTTTTAGCATTCTACGATTAAAATCACTTCCAAGTTCCATGAAGTTCAAATAAAGTTCCGACCAAACAATTCAAGTTCCATAAATTTCAAATAAAGTTCCGACAGAACTTTCAAGTTCCATAAAGTTTAAATAAAGTTCCGACAGAACTTTCTAGTTCCATAAAGTTCGAATAAAGTCCCGACAGAACTTTCAAGTTCCATAAAGTTCAAATAAAGTTCCGACAGAACTTTCAAGTTCCATAAAGTTCGAATAAAGTCCCGACAGAACTTTCAAGTTCCATAAAGTTCGAATGAAGTTCCGACAGAACATTTTTAATTCCATAAAGTTCGAATAAAGTTCAGACAGAACTTTCAAGTTCCATAAATTTCAAATAAAGTTCCGACAGAACTTTCAAGTTCCATAAAGTTCAAATAAAGTTCCGACAGAACTTTAAAGCTCAATCCGCACAAGTCTTTATTAGCAACAAAATTTAATGTACGTAAATATGAAATGATCAGTGGCCTGAATAAATCATAATTCTTAAATTTATGCAGTGCATCAACATTCTACCAAACATAAAAAATAAAAAGTAATTTCCTGGATTCGAACCCGTGTATTCGGCATGCGATCTACGATTGCTAACCACTGCGCCACAAGCGGACAAACACCAATTTAAAATTCATCAAGATGTTGTGTTTCGTATTCAAGTGAGTCAGCTGGCACTGAAAACTCCAACAGTAGGCGGGACAACAGCTCACTTTAATATATCTCAGATGACGTAGCGGTTTGTGCTGGGGCTCTCACGCAGAACGACGGGGTTTAATTCTTCAAATAGCTCCAATTCCACTACTAATGCCATAAATCAAATACACATGAATATCTGCATTTAGAAATAACTTTCATAAAAGTGCGAACTAAATATAGAATTGGTGTAAAGGACAAAAACCTTATTTTCTAAAAGTTCCGTACAAGTTCCGCCAGAAGCTGCTTAGAATCCTGTTCAATTATGGTACCAGAAATTTCAAGTTCTTACAACGACTTTAAAATGAGGCTGCTTAGAATTCTATAGACCACCTTCAACCAAGCTGCTTAAGCAACAAATAGCCTTTCATCAGAACTTTTGGTTACTTGGGTTAGTTCTATCCGTACAGAATTAAAAAAAATCTATTTCGAGTTGTATTTAATTCCGCCTAAACCTTATATGAAACACATACCCCTAAATCAGAGGCATACCGTTACACCAACTAACTTGATTAGTGGCAGCTTGTCTTCAGTTCCTCAAACGGCTCACACTTCAACTTAATTTTGCACCACTTGGTCTATCCACTAGCTCATTTGGATCCTCTGTGTTTTGTATCGACTGGGATGTGAGATTATTGACCGGCATTGTCACAACGTGTCCCGTCCATTGTACCCCTCTATCTTTGATACAGTTCATTCTTCTACTCCATATGCCGTTTGCATATACTCCACAAAATATGCTCGTAAGCAAGCGTCGTTTGAAAACTTCCAGTACTTGTAGCTTGCAGGTCGTTCCTGAAGATCGTCCACGACTCGTGCCCGTTGAGAACACTCCATCTTATCAACGTTTTGTACATGGTACACTTTAGTCGGCTATGAAGTTTACCAGACCTCACACAGAACTTCCGCCAATAATGCATCTCACGAGTAGTTCTATGCTACAGTTGTTATCCAAAGTTATCAAAGACCCGAGGTACACAAATTCATCCATCACGTGGCACTCTTTTTCATCTTTTAGGCTTTTTACGCTTCTGTAGCGAGCGTTTTGCCGGCACTCAATTTGGTGTTAATGGAGAGCTATCTATGT
Organism: Ochlerotatus camptorhynchus; assembly: GCF_037179485.1. Classification (NCBI taxonomy): domain Eukaryota; kingdom Metazoa; phylum Arthropoda; class Insecta; order Diptera; family Culicidae; genus Ochlerotatus; species Ochlerotatus camptorhynchus. The sequence goes on from NW_027041105.1 coordinate 1,114,265, forward strand.
CAACGCAAATGAATAATTGTGTATTTTTTGTGGCAAGCACAATGACTCAATAGGGCTACCTTTGCGCCTCACTATTGGATCTCCAGCGCTGAGCTAAATGGTTGATGTAATCAGAACCCAATATCAACAAGAATTTGAGAACCGCGAATAATCCGACTGCAAATGAATTTTCCATTGAGTGTGTTATTCCAGGCGCAAGCTAACATCATCTTCCGTCGAACTGTGCCTCGAGCTTAGCGAGAAGTTCTTTTATGTAGCCGTGGTAAACCAAAGAGAAAGTCGATGAAGAGAATCGATCAACGAGGATAGGCCCTTTTCAAATATTACGCAAAAACTCATTGTTGTGGTGCTTGCTCATTGTTTGAAGTTCGTTCGCTTTTGCTGTAGCCCTGTTGGAAGAAAACAACTAGCGAAGATGTCGAGCGAAATAAAATTGACGATAAGATTCAGCTTCCCATATGGATCGGAGAAACCATCAATGGAAGAAATTGCGAATTTTGTGAAATCGACGCGGATCCCACTCAGATGATCGCTACATATCGCATAGTTGAAGAAATCATCAAGTTCAAATCAGAAGATTCCATGCTTCATTGTCTGGCACACAACCGTGAACAAGTGATTTTTCATTATGCCGACAGGAAGTCAGTCAAGGTACGCATGTCAGCTGCTGGGGGCACCGTTCAGTACGTGAGAGTTTACGACATACCACCAGAAGTCCGGGATAGCGATCTAAAACCTTCTCCGTACTCGCGTGTGTGTCACATTCAATCGATTATGTAATAGTTATTATTCTAAACACACAGATTGATTTCTCACCGATTGTTATCAATTAAATAATCTTATCACGGGAAGCTCGAGTTAAAGACAAACAAATTTCCAGCTAACCAAATGTTTCTGAACATAAATTGTCAAGTCATATCACTTTAACCGCAAAACCTCAGCAATGATTCAGATCACAACTTGGAAATGGTGGTCAATCTTAGAAACAACGTAATTAGCTGATAAGCAAACCTTGTGTACTCAAAGTATATGCAGCGAACCCGGCCCCGGTGGTAGTTCAGTTAAACCTATAGATGTGTACTACTGTAGTGCTAATGAGAATTGTTAATTTTCTCCGTCGTATTCCGATTTGATAGCAATAGCACAAACTGTAGGGGGATGGTGATAGCGGAACACGGGAACAATGTGCCGCAATCCAATCAGCACCGTTCTATACGGAGTTATACTGCTGGTATGCGCATAAGTGTCTCACGGTCCATAAGGTTTACATAGAACATGAGACAGTTATACATATATCGCCAGTATAGTTGCACATGAAAATAAAAATCTTAAAGCAAGCAAACAACATCAGCGGAAGTGTTAACAACGATAAGACGGCTTCGCTTGTGCCACCGCGCTAGAGAATAATAAGAACGAGGCCCCGCACATCAAGCAACTACGACGCCCTACGCGTCGTCGTCGTCGTCGCATCGATTCGTTGTGGGTTACGAACGTAAGAAGTAAACAAAACATCACAGCCAATGAAATGACGACGCCGGGAACCTGTGCAGAGTGTGTGCGGTGACGATGAATGTGCATTCCATCATCATCGGTACGTTGAAAGTTGCAACAGCCGCGCTATCACCAGCACCGGACGGCCTGTTATCAGCAGTTGAAAAGAAGGCGGTCCAGTTTGTTGTTAAACAGAGGAACTCTTTCTATTCGTTGGTGCTGTTCTTGCTGTGGTGACGTGTTGCAACTCGCAGAATGCAATCGATGTTTGGGAATTGGATGCATTTTGAAACTCATTTGTAATATATACATAGCGAAAAAATCCAGCATAAATATTAGTTAGAAAACGAGATTTACATCTTTTATCGTTTATTCGTTTAACTCTGATGAACTCTCTAACCATTCTACAAACAAAAAGTTTGGATTTCCAATGAAACAAAATTTGATGTGTTATTTCTGACCAAATGGAAATTTCAAGTCATTTATAGGGTGTTCCAGCACAGTTTATTATTGGAACAACGTTATGTTAATGAACTCATTTTTTTTTTTCATAATGTTCGCTGTAGTATTATCTGTCAATTGGATGAAAATAATCCACAGTTCCTTTAATCGTATGCCAAGGAGCGAACTTTTGATCTGACGCTGCCCATGAGCTTCAGCTTCCTTCGCGATAAGTTTTACCACTTTTGTCCAGTCTTTTTTCAAATTCTTTGATTTAAAGTGTTTCCGTAGATATCCCTTGGAAAGCGCCTAAAAAGTTTCGATTGACCAGGCCTCATCTCTTTTGGCACGTATTGCACATAGTTTGCTTTGTACTAAGCTACCCTGTCTTTCGAATAGTGCATTGACACCAAATCGGACCAATATAGAACTGGGCCATCATGTTTACGGATCATGGGCCGCATACGTCGATTCAAACACTCCCGAACGTAAATTTCACAAATGGCTTTGACAACTTGCAACATTCACGTATTGCTTGCCAAACCATGGTCTTCTTACCTGTGTAGTATTGGTCTCCCGGAAGCGTCTTGTAGTCAAATTTGATGTATGTTTCATCCAATGACATTTATATAAGGTCTGGGCCAACAGGCAGCTTGCTGGTGTTAGAATCAAAAATGTTGTAAACATTGCTGAACATCTGCGAACAGATAGATATACGTCACTGTCAACATACTGAGAACAGATAGAAATACGTCACTGCCAACAGCTGTTTCGTGTAAAAAGATAAACATTGCAATAAAATACGAACACCACTAAACATTTGCTCATTTCACTAATACCAATAAGCTCTTTGGCCCAGACCTTATATAAACGTCATTGTGTTTCATCGTCCATGATGACACCAAGGGGGGGAGGTGGCTGTCAAATACGAACAATCGTCGCCTACCTCGCATAACTGGTTCCAAACGTAAACAAGCCATAAGAAACCTACAGCGTTTGTTTACGCTTGGAACCAGTTTCATAAAAGAAGATCAGTAGGCTGATTTGACAGCACGCCAATTTTCCACATAACAGGCTGACGGATGCGGCTTGTTTCTGACTCCGTTTCGGCTTCTTCTGTTTCTTTAAAATTTTCAGCCTGTTTCTTACGGCCAGATTTCGATGTGTCCTCGAAGGTAACTTCTTCACCAAACTTCCGGATGGCGGTTTATACTGCTCCGATACTTACTTCATCCATTTTGGCCCACTTCTTTACTGATAGGCAGTGATGCAAAATATCATGACACTCACTCGACACTCGTCAACGCATCAACCGACTATCCCTGACAGAACGTTTTGCCACCCAATGAGAGGTAGAGCCATGGCAAACAACAAACACAAGTAATGGTCGCTGTTGATGATGTAAAGCACAACGATAACTATGAAGATTTCTGCAGTACGATGATGAGAAAAAACGAAACGACAGAAGAAAATGAAAACAATGCCTACGCATTCCAAGTTCGTCTCGATACGCGCGACTGTGTCAGTAGCAAACAAAGCTGGTAAAACTAAACGAATGCTGTTGGACTCACTCACCAACACACTCACATAAGCAAGCAAAGCTGCAACTGCTTCAAAACGAATACAGACGAGTGTCGTGATTGTCGGGAATGACCAGATCGGTGATGGATCACTACCGAAGACGACTTTCACCAGTTGATTTTTGGTTCTTTCGTCAACTTGATGGACGGTCATGGAGAGTGCTTCGACAAACACATTGATAGGAATGTACCAAGTGTTAGTACCATCAGCTGTTTGACAATCGTGATTGTGATAGGCCGCAATGGTGCATCATTAGACTGGCCCACAAAAATAAAAGTTCTAATTTTCCACGGGCCAACCCGTAGATTTGTGCCATTAGGTGAGAAAACCACTCTTGAAAATTTCAGCTCATTCGGATGTAACACGAGCTGGCGCTTTTAGTTTGAATTTTGTATGGGGAATTTGGATAAAATACATGAACAAATGATACTCCTACACTCTATCGATCATAAAAAGTTTCCTTATTCTCGATTTGATTCAGATTTTCAAAACTTGTAGTTCAATTAATGAGTCACAAGTTTGCTGAAGATTGCATCATGAATCCAGTCAGTTTTATTGAGATTTTAGATTTTGAATTTGTGTGAGCATTTTGTATATGAAAATTTCAACCAAATCAACCAATCAGAGAGTGGTTATCGCACCAATAGACACGAGCCTGGATGTTTACCAGTGGAAAATATGAACTTTTATTTTTAGTTGCAATCTAGTTGGTACGTTGCATAAGCTGCCTGTATTTTGTTGCAATATACGAGCAGGATGCACATAATTAATTAATATCTCCATAATACTAACTTGAATCGTGATGCTGTCTTGAGCAAAGTTTTTCCTTATAGCCTAAGCTACGTATGCTGAAATTCTGAGCTTAATCGTGTTTGCTGATCCAGTTCTATGCACGACAGAGTGTAGGAATGTTATTTCTTCATACATTTCAACCAATATCCCCATATAAACTTTAAATCAAAAGTGCCAGCTCGTGTTACATCCGAATGACCTGTAATTTTCAGAGAGTGCTTTTCTCAATTAATGGCATAAATGTGGGCCAGTCATTTGTGCACGATCTGTTTGAACTTTCCGGGAAAATGCCTCGTAGAAATTGAGGTAAGCTTAAAGTGTGCTAATCTTTCTGGGAAACCCTATAGTATCGTGGTTACAGAATAACAACAGCTTACATGTGTACATTTTTTTTCGTTGGCAATGTACATTCAAATCTGTTTTTACTGTGTACACCAGGAATCGCACTATGATTTTTAAACCTATAACCACTTAACAATTGTAGAATTATCCAAGAATCGAATGGTGTTAATCTCGTCTTGTAGAGACTTCTGTAAAACCCAATGTTACCCTATAGTCCACTCAAACTTTAACAAACTCATATATTAAGTGGTTTTATAGATTGGCGTCATTGATATTACACCCACTTGCACTGTACTCATGTTATAATGTCCGAATAGTCGAATTGTGATGGTCTTATTTTGGGCAGACTTCAGGAAATGGTTTTGCCCGATTTAATAAAAAAATCAAGATAAATCATGTAAAAATTTGAATTGGCACTGTTTTAACACTCCGAATACGATGCCTCCGAAACACGTGTAACGGCAAGTTGACAGAGGCACAACTTAGCCATTTCTTAATGTTCCGGATGTTCCGGATCTTCCGGAGGACGGTCCCATGGCCATCTGAGTCCATGACCCAAATTCATTCTTATATCACAGATCCTAATGTTAAAAAAAACACGAAGCTCTAGGATCAGTTCCATGGATTGTCCACTTATACGGATGTTCCGGATCTTCCGGAGGATGGTTCCATGGCCAGGTACATGTTTATGTCACGACCCCAAATATTTGTTTATATCACAGTTCCTAATGTTTAAAAAAAAAAAACCCCAGAGCTCTAGGATCAGGATTATGGATTGACCATTTTTACGGATGTTGCGGATATGTGGATTTACCACTTTAACGGATGTTCCGGATCTTCCGGAGGACGGTCCTATGGACATCCAGTTTCATGTTTATGTCACAAGCCCAAATTCTTTCCATCAACACAGTTCCTAATGTTTTCAAGAAAACAACGGAGCTCTAGGATCAGGATCGTTGATTTACTTCTTTTACGGATGTTCCGGATCTTCCGCATGCGGTCCGATGGCCATCTTGGTCCATGACCCAAATTCATTCTTATATCACAGATCCTAATGTTAAAAAAAAACGCGTAGCTCTAGGATCAGTTTCATGAATTGATCACTTTTACGGATCTTCCGGAGGGCGGTCCTATGGACATCCAGGTTCATGTTTATGTCACAAGCCCAAATTCTGTATATCATCACAGTTCCTAATTTTTATAAAAAAAAACGCGGAGCTCTAGGACAGTGATGGAAAAGTTCGCGAAAACTCACTATGACTCGCGAACTTTTCCCTTGGTGAACTTCGTGAAATATCGCGAACTTTTCCAACACTGCTCTAGGATCAGTATCGTGGATTTACTACTTTTACGGATGTTCCGGATCTTCCGAAGGACGGTCCCATGGCCATCTGGGTCCATGACCCAAATTCATTCTTATATCACAGATCCTAATGTTAAAAAAACACGGAGCTCTAGGATTAGTTTCATGGATTGTCCACTTATACGGATGTTCCGGATCTTCCGGAGAACGGTCCCATGGCCATCCAGGTACATGTTTATGTCACGACCCCAAATATTTGTTTATATCACAGTTCCTAATGTTTTCAAAAAAAACCGCAGAGCTCTAGGATCAGGATCATGGATTGACTATTTTTTATGGATGTTCCGGATTTTTCGAGGACCGTTCCGTTGTCTCCAGGATCCATATATAGGAACCATGACTGTATTCTGGCTAATTGTGAACATTTGTGCCCATTAATCTAAATTACAGATCTTGCACCACTTGCAAAACCATACAAACACATGTTTCAACAAAACGTGTAACAACTCTTTTCGCTTTTTAAAAAAGTAGACGACTCTATTTTCAAGTTTTTTGCAATCAAAATCATCTAGAAACCCTAGGAATGCCCATCCATTAAGCCCCATGATATATTAGATTAGTTTGAGGGAAATATCTGGTCAAATTGAGGATTATAGAGGTCACCACAAGATGAAACTAACACCATCCTTGGACAATTCTATATTAGTTAAATGCATATAGGTTTTAAAATTTCAGTGCCAATTCAAATTTAGACTTCACTTATCTTGATTTTTTTTTAATTAGGGGGCCATCGGGCAAAGTAGACCATTTTATGAAGTCTGCCCAAAATGAGACCACCACCATTCGATTCTTCAGACACGTTTTCATAAGAACAGTGCAAGTGTGTTTGTTCATGTTTGAGGGGAATATCAAGTAACATAGTCGTTGTGCCTATTTGATCGTGGCACATTTCGAGAATGAGAGAGTGATTACAGTTAGATCTAAAGTGCCTGAGAAAAATGCAAGTACTTTCGCGGATTACCCGAAGTTGCGACACAGACAAGCAGACATAACTTGTTGAAGGTATTGCTCATTACAGTGTATACGAAAGATGGCGGTAGTGTTTACAATGAGAAAAAGTTCAATGAGTTTTGGTTATTTTCCGTACTGAATACCAATGCTACCGACGCCAGGAAGACAGCTCCCACATCTCCATACCTATCGACCATCAACTCATGAGCCGGTGACCAACGGCTTTACTTCCCGGCGCTGACTGGTTCAATGAGTTGTGTCTGTTTGTCTGTGATATAATACTGAGATAACGTTAGGATAAAATCAAAACATTGAGAAATATAACGCATCACTTTCAGAAATACTTCACTTCGCAACCGATGAACCATTCTGACGGCCATATGAGTACCCAAGTAACCATATAGTCGCAATATAGCTTGTATATACATACTTGCTTAAGTATGGTTAGTTGAGGAATCCGATGAAACTGTCACTTCTTGAAACTGGTACCTTTTGTATTTCTTTCATTCTCTTTTCGCATTTTGCATATAACACCATCTCATACTAATCTCCACATCGATTCAATGATGTACAGACACTCATTCCGGGTGCTCGGTGGACCAGCGACTACCAGAAAAATTGTTTTCGTTGAAGGAAGTATCACAACACAGGTAATTGCTCTTAGATATTATTGCAGACAGTGACAGATGGTGAACATGAAGATCCAGTGAAGGTGCCGGGCAAAGGTATTATATCCTAGACAAATGGTAAGTTCCAAGTTCGCTGTTTTCGTCATGGCAGTCACCGTTGGCAGCAATTATGTTCTATTCTTATATCCAACATATTTTCATATAAACATATAAATTCATTGGGTAGGGATGGAACAAGCAGTCTCTTCTGACGGGTCCACCAGGGCTGTCATTTGATCACTCAATGCGCGCAATGTACTGATTTTCTGATATATACAAAGTAAGAATCAAGCAAACACAAAGTTGGCTTGATTTTCACCCTGCGCAACTATAAAGCTGCGGAGAAGAGAAGACAGATACACACCCAAAAATAACGAAAGCTCAACGCTCCGACGGCTCCGACGCAAAGAGCACCACTCAGTGTAGAGTTGCAAATGGGAAACCCAGCAAAAAGACAAAATTCTTCTTCGTTATGCCTTTCTTCATCTCCTATGCATGCAGTCGTGGTAAGCAAAGTCTACAAACAATTAATCACTCCATTCGAGCAGTTAAAATAACGTTTACTACCACTCGAACTATGAAATAAAACATTACTTTGAGAAGTAGCCAACATTTGTGCGTTTCATAAAAAAAATAGAAATTAGTTGGTCCAGTTTTGTGATATCGCTGGTCGAAGGTCACGCCAAAACTGCTTGACAAAGTGGTCAATTCAAAGAAGGCATTAGCGCTTGTTGTATTATATTCGCTCCCTGCGCCACACGGAGTGTACCGCTCATTGTGTGGTACGCTTTCTCACAGATTAGTTGGAAAAGAGTGTGCGAAGTAAATGGGAGAACCACACACTCTTGGTCAAGTGCTGTGAGATGCATGCACAAAGTTGCTTTGCTAACGCTTTGAGGTGCTTTCCAGCTCTGGGGTCCACTCTCCGGTTTTTGGCCCTTCATACAGTGGTAAATTGAATACAACCAGGTATCGTACTTGATCAAGTCATACAAGATGGACAGTAGAGTGATGCAAAATTTGAAATTTTCACTCCAGAATACTTAAACGATTCCAAATCGGATCCTGACTAACCTCTCAAAATTTGAACCCATTTGGTGAGAAACTGAGATGGCACAAACCATTTGAATTTTGTATGGGAATTACTATGGTAAAACCAAGATTTTTGTTCATGTCTATCTAATAATTCACCATATCGATTTGCTTCAAAAACTTTCAACTTTACTTGTAGGAAATTTTTCCAGCTACAACTTTGTCCAAGACCACTTTTTGATTAAATGAAAGGATCGAAAGTTATCAATGGTTCAATGCGCTGATGTCTTATGATCATGCTCAATCAACTGCTCAGCAGGCAACATTGGTGTTTCTGGGGCGTTGAATAGGACACAAAAATCATGGCTACTATGTAACACTGCAAAATACAGTGTTGCCTACAGAGCAGCTGCTTGATCATGTCATAAGTTTACCAATCTCTTAAATAATTAATAACTTTTTGCTGTCTCGTTTTACATAGAAATGATTCTCAGCAAAGTTGTAGCTGAGAAAATTTTCTATAAGAATGGCTATAGAACTGTTTCGCAGCTCAATATGGAAAAAGACTAGAAGGCAATGAACAAAAAATTGAGATTTCCCATAGTAATTTACATGTAAACTTCAAATGGTTTGTGCGAAGTCTGTTTCTAACCAAATGAGTTGTAACTTTTGGAGGCTAATCAGGACCCTATTTGAAACCAATTAAGCACTGTGGAGCGAAAAAGTCAAATTTTGCATCAGTCTAATGGACAGTCCACCTTCTAATTGCTGTACCCTGCAACAATGATATCATTTACATACATACATAGATACAATGTAGTAAAATAGCGAAAACAAAAATGAATTTTGGAATTGACTTTCTCCGATTTGTAAGAAACTTTAAGTGATTGTTTGTTATAATCAAACATCCACATTTTTGCTAAAATTCGGCCAGTCCAAATTTCTCAAAATGTCGTTAGCGACGAACCAGCTGAAAGTCTCTTTAATAAAGAAACCTAACCTAACCTCAAAATGTATTTACCGATTTTTCATTTTATTTAAAAAAAAAAGCTTATTTAGGTAAATGCAAATTTTTGGAATATTCAAAACAATGGAAACTAGAAAAACTGACAAAAATTGTTCAACAAGCACTGTTGGTCAAATTTTTTAACTTTTTGTTAATACCTTTTCCTGTGTATTATTTGCACAGAAAATTATTTAAAATTTTTCAAACTTTGTTTTCTGAGTATAAATTACATAATTAAACGTTTCAAAGTTCAAACATTTGACCAAAAGTTCTTGTTCTGCAATTTTTGTCAATTTTAAAGTGTCCAAAAGTTTGCATTTTTTATGAGCATTTCTTTTAAGGTTTAAACAAGCTCTAAAGTTTACCCAATCTTGGTGTATTGAGGAGGGCCTAAACATTAATCCGTCAAAAGTAGTAATCGTTCCTTTTACTAGAAAGAGTAAGTTCAACCTAAAGGAGTTCAAGCTTGGAGGAGAACAGATCCATCTTAGTGAACAGGTCAAATACCTAGGAGTTATATTGGATGCCAAGTTGAATTGGAATGTTCAGATTGATTCTGTGATCAACAAAGCAACCAGTGCCCTGTGGTTATGCTCCAAAACTGTTGGTAGAAAATGGTGTTTGAAACCAACAATGACAATGTGGATTTACACATCAGTAATCCGTCCAAAAGTAACTTATGCTTCGTTAGTGTGGTGGCCAAAAACGAAAGAGGCTACCGCACAGAGGAAGCTGGCAAAACTACAACGTCTAGCATGTATTGCTATAACGGGTGCGATGCGCAGCACCCCATCAAAAGCGTTAGATGCAATTCTCAATCTACCTACTACCCTTGCATGAATACGTGCAACTAGAAGCGTGCTTTAAGACTGAAAAGGTCTAAACCTGGTTGATCACCTAAGCATTTTACAATACTTCCAAAGAGGACCAGTGATGAGTATGAATGGAGACTGAATGAAACCAGGACAATTATGACACTCCCTTCAACGTATGTGAAATGTTGCGTTCGGATTGGGAAGTCGGTGGTCCTAGCGAATCTTTGGCCCTGGGACAAATATTTCAGTAGCGATGGGACATTGTCCAACAGTGTTTCAAGCGGAAATCGTGGCCATACTTGAATGTGTAAGTGTTTGCCTAAGGAGAAAATATAGATGTGCAAATATCTGTATTTTTTTTTGACAGTCAAGCAGCACTAAAAGCGCTTCGTGCTTACAAATGTACATCAAAGATTGTCTGGGAATGCATTCTCTTGTTGCGACAGCTGTGCAAAAGAACTCAGTAAACTTATATTGGGTTCCTGGACACTGTGGCATTAAAGGGAATGAAAGGGCAGACGATCTCGCAAAATTAGGTTCCAATTCACCATTTATTGGCCCAGAACCATACTGTGGAATATCAAACTGTACGGTAAAAATAGAACTCAAACGCTGGGAAGAACAAAGTCAACCAGTCGAAAAGATTTATAACTCCAAATGCAAGACGTACCAAAAAGCTCTTAGAGCTCAATAAACGGGCTCTTAGTATAAACACTGACCTAGTAGCTGGGCACTGTCCGAGTAGATATCATTTGAAGAACATTGGTCGGGTTCAGAGCGATATCTGCCGTTTCTGTAGCATAGAACGTGAATCCTCGGAACATCTGCTCTGCAGTTGCGGGTGTAGATCTAAATTTCTTCGTAGTGTAATCTTACAATCTTGTGGAATTTGGTCTGCTAATCCTGACTGGGAAAGGACGTCTTCTGCCAATTAGCTATCCACTCATTGAATGGTGATCAGCTTGCATGATACGAACAATAAACAGGGGTACCACAAAAGTTCAAATAATTGACGCAGTGGTTCAACTCCCCCCAACAACAACAAAAATAGGTTTAAAAACCAGACAAGGCTATTTTGAGATATTTAGGTTTTTGAATTTTTAGTTGAAATTATAAAAATCAGTTCTTTGTATATTTTTCACAGAACAACTTTATTTTCCTCTACAATTTGTCTCAGACGTCATTTCGATCAGAAGTGCCGTTTCCGTGCTACATTTTTTTGAAAATTTTCTAGACGCCATTTTGAAACTTTAAAGTGGCTGTATTTCAGCAAAAATCAGAATCATTTACCATAACAATCAATTACTGCTATATATCCGAATTATCATGGAGCACTAATTCTTTTCGATTTTCTTATTTTTCTAGCAGATTTTTTTTTGGAATAATCCTCAGAATTCTTCTGAAAATTTAATTGGAATTTAGCTCTGCATTTGGTAAATATTCTCCAAAAACTTTAATGGAATTATTCCTTGAATTAATCACATCATTCGAGTAGTTTAAAATTGTGTTTCCTGCCACTCGAACTTAGCTGTGGAGCGTGGAACAATGTGTTGATAGAGTTCTGTTAATATGATTATAATTACGATCTGTAATCTAATTTTCTTAAAAACTCTGGTAACAGAAAATGTCGTTCTTAAACTGCTCGACCAAGGCTATGTTCCATTTTGGTCTATTTTCACTCAAATTTTACAGAAGTAAAATTTTCAAATATACCTGCTACTGTACCAGACTTATTTCTGAGACCAAGAATCAATTTTGACAAAAAACCTTCTCAAAAATCGGATTTTCAACCATTATAATTTAATTTCTAAATGTCAAATTTAAGTGAAAATTCACCAAGTGGAACACAGCCTTCCCAGAATCTAATGAACTATTTTTCGGAACTCTCATGGCGTTCTCTTTTTAGCTCCCTTGAAATTCTCCTAGAAATTTATCACTCAATCGACTAGTTTTGAGGCGCCCTTCTACCAGAAATGTCATTAAAAGTTTCTTGTTTAAATTAAATTAACCATTTTATTCGAGCAGAAGGAGAAATGGATGTAATGTCGGTCTAAATGCCCCTAACTTGGACCCATACATAAATGCAGCAATCGACTAAATTTTCAAAAGCGACCAAAAATATCAATTAGTACCGTCCCAATGACGCGTTCATCTAAATAAAATTGATAAATAGCAGATTTTTAGCGATGGGCCCAATCTTAGATCCATAGGCCAACGTTAGAGCCATTTCCCCTACCACTGAAAGATCGAAATAAAACAATATTTTGCTATTATTTTCTTTAAGAATCACGAGAAAAGTAGCCAAAAGATGTCTCATTCATTAAAAAAAAGTTGAAATTTGTTGGTCAAGTTATCTTAAATCGCTAGTAAATAGAATTCTGATTTCTCGAAGTTCCAGAACAGAAATCTCAAAATAGGGTGGAGCACTTCTTTGGCATATAGGACCCATTTTCAACATACGCATTGAAAACCATTTAAATCAAACAGCTACATCTAACATTCATATTTCAAATGCTTTGCTCACGAGTTGAATTACGAATGCTGTGAAATAAATTGTACGGGGCTGTCGCACAGTGGTCCAGAACTGTGAAAAGACGGTCAAAAGTCATTATCTCGTGAATCTTGCTTTTTAGACTAGTGGTTTATTCGGAAAAGTTTCTATATGACAAGACCCTTATTTTGGAATGGACAAACCAATGGTTAATCCCCTTAGAAGTGATATCCAAAATCATTTTTTTTGTTGAAAAAAATCATATTGTGGGTCGGTGTCTTCGGCAAAGTTTTAGAAAATATAAAAACAAGAAACTTTGCTCTTCATCTGATTGAAATATGGACCGTTTTTCGAGGAAAACTTCTTAGTAAAAAATTAAACTTTATAATTTAATCACTTTAACGCTCTTGGGTCATTCGTGACTTGTCCGGGAGTGAGATTTGAACTCGTGACTTTGGCGTGAGAGATGCATCCGAAAGCGCTAGTTGTTAACCACTACACCGGGGTCGCCCCTTTTATAATAATTTTCTATAAACTCCTACTCGTCTGGAAATGTTTTACAAAGTTGTTCAAAACAGCAATACACACAAATTCTATAAATAGTATAGCACACAACATAGCCAAATAGGTGAGTTATTACTATTTTTTTCTTAAAAAGTATGATTTTTCACCACTTAATTACGATTTACACTGGAGTCGGATTGAACCTAGGACTTTCGGGTGAGAGGTAATCACGCTTGCCACTATACCACCGGCGCCGCTAGACCGCAAATCCATGTCTGAAGATATTTTGAAATCCAATATTACTGTCTGAAGCCATTTAGAAATTCGGTGCCAAAACGTGCGTTTTTTAGTTTATGCAAGAACGGTCCATTTAAGCCATATAGTGTCTTGAGAGAAGTTGGTGTACTTAAAAAGCCCCTTCTTTTGAGCTGAGTCATTTCATGATTAATCCACCTAGCAGGTAGATGAACAATTTACTTTTTTGTTTGTCGAGATAGCAAAATGGTGTCTGAAACAAAGTTTTAGAGAAGAGAATATTAAAACAAACACTTTTGCTGAAGTTGTAAACCCTCTATCTCTTACGTTTACAGATATATGTCATTTTTTGGTAAGAGCCTTATGAAAATCAATTTTTTGCAAATAACTTTTCAGGAAGCAATTTTTTGACATTAGTATGTTCTACACAAACGTTTTTTTTTAATACGCCATTTTGTCTGGGGAAGCAAGTCCCTATCTCCAATATTTCTCAAGCTATTCAAGGTTTTGATCCAAAATTAGCACTATTATTAAGGTCAATAGCTCGAAGCTGGGCAAAACTGGGCAAACCAGGTTAATTACATTTGAAAGTATACTTAAAATGCTGTCCAATGCATACCAAATCATTAGTCTTCTTTAGTATTCTCTGCTGATCTGCTTATTACCAAACTAAAGTAAATCGTGTGCAGATAATCGTTTTCTTGCATTTGTTCATAGAGGCTCCTTCATACGTCACTTACTCTTGGTGTTGAAGGAAGAAAATTCGAATTCGGTTAAATCGAAGTAGGCATGCGAAAAAAAGAGTAGGCGTTGCAAAGCCGCGTGTGTTAAAAGTTTTGATTCCAAATTCTAAATTGTAGTGACCGGTTGACTGGACAAGAAGGTGATTCGTAGTGTCTATTGTAGTGATTGGTAGACTGAATAAACAGTGGTTCTTGTTTCTTGTGGCAGGTAAGTCCCGGTGTCTATTGTAGTGTTTAAAAAATGACTGAACCCCCCAGCAGGTGATTCACAGAGTCGGTAGTAGTCACCGATTGATTGAACGAACATTGGTCCTTGTTCCTCCCACTATTTGAGTTCCGGTGTCTGTAGAAATGTGTCATAGGCTTTCGAACGTATATAAAGTATACTCACGATAATGAGTTCTGAAATATCTTTTTTGGTTGGTTCAGGTGAGTGCAATTTGTTTTGATCACTATTTGAAACGTGACGAGGTACACACCCGTTAATTGAAAAACGTGAGTTGTTTAATCTATGGAGGAAAACCGCAGGGAACCAAAGTAAAAAAAAAATGGGACTGCGTAGCTTCCGAGGTTATGGCTGTTCATAAAATATATATGATTTTCATGCCAGATGTCGTTTCAGAAGTAGAGGAATATGTCAAGAGCATCTGTCACTACTTCCAAAAGCTGTGGGTCAAACATAACTTGTCCCAATTGGGCAGTTATCCGAGGAGGCCCAGGTGTCAAGGAATAAATACATCAGGCGCTTTCGGATACACCATCCTCGAAAAATTTCCCGAACAGTAACAAACGTCGACCTTCTGAATCGTCTGCTTGAATCATCTGACCCGTTAATTTCAACAATAAGACCCCTTCCAAAACAAGCAAAACTTTTATCCGAAGATGCTCAAACTCTTTTAGTTCCATCTACCGATGCATGAACCGATGGTGAAACAGAAGTAAGCGACAATTCTGAAAGTGGCGAGGAAATGGGTAGCCATGAATATTGTTTTTCTTTGGTATTACATGAAATGGTTGATGAAATATAACTATATAGAGATATAGGTAGTAATCATTTGAGGTAGTAATGTTGTTTTTAATGTTCATAAAAAAACAACAACAGCAACACAATTATACAGGAGTCGCGGCCCTATAGTTTGGTAATAAGCAGATCGGCAGAGAATACTAAAGAAGACCAATGATTTGGTATACATTGGGCTGCATTTTAAGTATACCTGTTTTGGCCAATTTTGCCCAACTTCAAGCTATTGACCTTATTAAAAAATTGTAATCACAAGCGGAGGGTTTCTACCAGAGATAACTAACGGTCAGTGCCAGTCAGATAACCGAAAATTGCTCTGATAACTTTCAATTAATTAAAATTACTTTATTACTTTGAAATTACTTTTATTACTCTCGATTACTGAAGTTACTACGATTACTTAAATAATTTAAGAAATTACTCAATTATTCAATGATTAACAATGTTTCCAACTTAGAGATTGCTGGAGTAATATCATAGAGGTAACTCTTAGACTAGAAGGTCCCGAAATAACGTGCTCAACTTTTTTGGTTAGCTCTGGTACTCTCTTCGGTCCCAAGCTAATCGATTCACCCCTCGAAACATAGGAAAAACCGCTAACCCCTCATTTTATTTGTCAAACTTTCATAGCGAATCAAAACAAACATTGCGTAGATCTAGAATTTCGACTAGAATGGGGTACGTTAATCGTTTTCTTGGGACCAATAGGCTAGTCAAGTAGTGAGCCAATTTAAAATCGTTTTTCGTATTGATTGTTGGTAATACGATAACATCCAAGCTCGATTAATAAAAATCTAAACTGCAATCATGTTAAACTTATATTTCAAACTGAGATTTAAAAAAAATCATTGAAAAGTCAGAATTTGAAAGTTTTACTCTAAATACAATATAGCGAGACTCATCTGTTGATTTTTTTTTTGATTTGGATTTGGACATTTATGTGCGCTGATGCGAATGTCATCAAAATTGGAAAACAAATCTCGATTATCGCGCTAATTATTCGATGAAATCGGTGTAAATATTTACATTATTTGACAAATCTCAGGTAATCATGACAGCAGCTAAGAGGAAGATAAGACAACTGGCTTTTTTTTTGTCTGTGAAGTGTTCTTCTTCTCTCGCGGAAACGATCGTGCAAATCTAGATAGAGCTAGAATTAGGGCGTAACCGCTTTTGTAAATAATAAATTCTCTCGATGATTTCTAGGAATTCAAGGCACGCCCACGCAAACTAACATTACCTTTGGGTAGAGGAAGTTGTCCCCTACCCGATGGTGATGTTTATTTGCGTTGGCTTGATTTTCTAGAAATCATCGAAAGAAGTCATTGTTTACAAAATCTGTTACGCCCTAACTCCAGCTCTATCTAAAAATACTATTTAATTATGGGCGACACAGTCGATTGTCAAAATACAAGAAAATAGATTCCTTGTTTTAAAAATTCTCGAGTTTCTATACGTTCACCCGACCAATCAGATGCTGGTTCGCGTTTGACAGAAAATTGGTTCCCTATTTTCTCCTCTTCCTCTTAGGACAGCAGAAGATCTCTTTTCTTCATTCAAATTGTTTTCATTAATCAAACGTCATGATTACCTAGTTTGCTTGCACCAAAGAATATGAAAAAGTCGATTTCATTCGGTTGCATCATGGATCCTAATTTATTTTTTTCAAATATTCATTTTTTTAATATCTAAATTCGATTTCCAGTAATTCAATAATAAAGTATACCTGAAACAACTAGAATCATAAAATTTACATAGAATAATAAAGAATATGATAATTCCCGAGTACAAATATTTATAGAATTACTAGAATTACTGCTTAGTTATCTTTGAAATTACTTTCCAAGCAGTAGGAATTACTGAAATTACCCATAAATTACCCACAATTATTTTTATTACATTGAAATTACTGAGCAATTTTAAATTCACTTATTATTTTAATAATTTGTGGTAATTTTTGATTACCAATCGCCTTTCAAGCTTGGTCCTCGATCACAAGGAGCAAAAATACATTACAGTGCTTTCCCGATTTTGTCAGCCCCTTCTCAAATTTTAGGCTGGCAAAATCGGGAAAAAATTCCCATTATATTTTTGATCAAAACTATTACAGAATAATGCAATTATTTGTAAAAAAAAACTCTTCTAAACCATCAAATAATTAGAATTATTGATTTAATTTTCCTTTGATGATAATGAAATATGTATTAACTGTCAAAGCAGAGAAGTCAAAAAGCCAGACCTGTATTGAAGTTGGCACGGGGTGGTATCCACTAGTTGCCTATTGTAGCTCCACTAAAGCCCATTCCTTACTCTCTACTCTCCTTGGATCTCCCCGGGACCAAGCTGAACCGACTACTTCGAGGGGGCTAGCACTTCTCATACTCTCAGTTCTAGCTGGCGTAGCTAGATCACTGCTCCTCTCTCCATTCCAAGTGCCTTCCTCTGGACACATTTCATCGACGACATTCTCCACGTTAAGGACAAGCATCTCCCTTCGCACTGTCTAAGTCGAAGACCACAAGCTGCAGCGTTTCATCCACGTTGCCACACTCCGGACAGAAAGGTGACGCTGCGTGTCCGAACCGATGCAGGTATTTCCTGAAGCAGCGTGGCCAGACAGGAACTGCGTCCGGTGGTGGTTGACTTCTCCGTGTTTTCTGTTCACCTAGATCGAACGAATCGGTAATAACCGATGTGTCCATCTACCGCTATCCACCGTGGTCACTCCTATTGCCACTTTGCCAAAGACTCCGATTTCGCCATTTTCCGTACTCTACCGGCTTCTCTCCGACTGTAGCACTCGTTGTCCTCCTCCGGGTGATGTCGATAGCGCATACTGCTTCCGATGAGATGGTTATGTATACACTCACGACTCGCATGGCCATGAGCCGGAACGTACTGCTCAAGTTCCTTTGGTTCTGCTTAGTTTCCAATGCTGCAAACCAGGCTGGCCCTTCAAGCAGTCTCACAGACATATTCGACGTTCCCAAAATTGAACCCTGTGCCAAAAAAGCGGTTGTGTTGCTAAAATTGAACGGATACTGGAAACATTACTAACAGTTAACGACTTTTAGTCATTTTATTTTAAATTTTGTGATTGAGATTGCATCGTAATAAAAACAACAGTTTGCGTGGGCAAGTGACAAATTGACGGTCGATGTAATGGTACCGTAAATTAACACTCAAGTTATCTTTGAAATGATCGGAATGGAGCCTTGAAATATTTAAAATCAAAACAGTAGAACGAATCAGCGCCAAATCTGCACCAGACCAATTGTGAGATGCAAATTCAAGCAAATTCCGCTAAAATCACATTCAAATAAACCGATTGAGGATTATCTAGAGTTTTTGATATATGATCATGAAAATATATGGATTCAAAATTGAATCAGCCGGTACCGAAGACACAACTATTATCAAGACACTAGAACTTGGGCCCAACTTGACCAACATTTAATGCCGTACACACCATTTGTGTGGTTCTCTTCGTGCGGAATCAATCAAATGCATAAATAGGGGAAAGCTACTTCATGGTTACCATCATAAGAAACACTTGACATCTCGACAGCTTTTTTTAGAAAAAGCTTCACGACTCCAAGAAGCAGATATAGAGCTTTTCCTCAACGAACAAACCTCTTCTGCCCTTAGAACCGGTTGTCTCATAAAATGAAGAACACTGACTTTCCATCTTCCTTCTACACTAATCCTACGCACACCATCTTCACCTTTCCCGAAATACAAAGTGTCCGTTCCTGAAATATAAAAAAAAAATGCACACACGTGCACCTTCCCGTCCGGCTGAAGAAAGATTAGCATCTTTTTACACCGAAAAGCATAACAAAATGCGCAACTTCTCCTCCCTGTTGTACCTACACGGCTCATCGTACATATACGTGTACGACGACAGCGAGTCAAGAAAAAGCGGAGAAGAAACACCACCACAGCTCGAAGAAACTCCACCTTCCTTTTGCTTATTCATGATACAAGTGTAAACAACATCCACACAACGAAACGATAAGAAGCTTTCAGCGTGCGGGAAATAATGAATGAAAGTTCACTGTACCGCTATGCTCCGGTGTACGACGACGATCCCATGCCGTGTAGTAATCGTAGAACAAGATAGGAAATGACAGGTGGGCAGGAACTCACGGTCTCCCAGTGTTGGTGAGTTCTTTGCCGTTAATGTTCACGAAAAGTTCACTATTTTGCCATACAGAAATTAAAAACAAAAATTTTTATCTGCGGATTTGGACTGTTTTTGACCTGTTTCGTACGACCGGAAAGTGTATGTTGGTCACAAATGCCGTGCCAAACTGATTTCCTACTCAATTAATCAATCTTTGGTGTGAATTTCGCTAATAAACACGAGGAGCATTTCTTATAGCAAACTTGCCATAACAAAATGGGCATGGTTCATTTAAGTAAACAAACTAACACTTATTCCGACTGTGGCACCTCTCTTACTCGCCTGGATCGTAGAAGGGTTCTTTAAATACACACACATTCGCTCCGGCCACGGTCGATAGATGTGTAGGTGCGTCTCGTGTACAAGTACAACACAGTGGGGAAAGTGCGAGACGGCTAATACATAGGTGTAACAGTCGGAAGAAGTGTTAGTTTGTTTACTTAAATGAACCATGCCCATTTTGTTATGGCATGTTTGCTATACGAAATGCGCCTCGTGTTTATTAGCGAATTTCACATCAAAGATTGATTAATTGAGTAGGAAATCAGTTTGGCACGGCATTTGTGACCAGCATACACCTTCCGGTAGTATGAAACAGGTCAAAAACTGTTCAAATCCGCAGATAAAATTTTTGTTTTGAATTTCTGTATAGCAAAATAGTGAACTTTTCGTGAACATTAACGGCAAAGAACTCACCAACACTGGGAGACTGTGAGTTCCTGCCCACCTGTTCATTTTCCATCGTGGGGAAAGTGCAAGGCAGATGAACACACACTCTGCGCTGATGAACACCTACTGAGATGAGTGAGTGAGGCGAGTGCTTCGCTGAGTGCCCGGTTCGAGAAGCATGTTTGTGCAATGCGGTTCAGCCCTGAGCAGGCAGACGACGACAGGAGCATCATCTGGTAAATTACTTTTTCCTTCGTAAACTCGAGGGATCACAAAAGATGAGGGTGCTGCTGGCTTGGCCTGGTACGGCACACCGGTGATTCTCTTCCATACACTCATACACTGGCGTAACGGTGGACTGTGTACACAATCTCGTCACGAGAGCGGTATTTACGGGACACGAAGAAGCCAGCAGCCGCCGCAGCAAGAGGGGGAGGAGAGGACGATTTGAACGGTTCGTCGTGTGAGATATGTGCTGGCGTTGGTGCGGTGTGTTGTACCTATCGTACATACAATTTAGTAGCGACTGAAACGTCGCAGCGTAAACACGAGATTATGAGCCCTCCACAGAACGCATATACAAATTATATTAGGTGTAGAGTGTCCCGAGAGTGAATTATATAGAAGAAGAAGGCACTACTGCGAGAGACCCGTGTGATATTTCAAATTAGTTAACCATCGATCACGGTTGTCCGGTGTGCCGAGTGAGAACACACCTTGCTTAGTCGATTCCGATTCCGGTCGTAAGTGAAGTTTCCGATCGTGTGAGAGGGTTCGCGACGCGTCGAATAAACCCGCGCGTTGAGTCAAGGAAACTGTAGTGACCCACGAAAACATTGAGCGCCGAGCTGAACAAAGAGTCGCACACCTTTCCCCCTGGGGTACTCCGTGTAGTGACGAGACAAAGGAATACAAAGTAGTGGCACTGTGCACAAAGTTTCACTTTAGTTGTTTTGGAAAAACCAAGGAAGACCAACGACAACGAAATCTAATGACAAAAGCCTGTACAACAACGCAGTAATAACAACAACAACGAAGACGCCCACAAAGGTGATCCTTGGGTCAGAGTGTGATTGATCTTGTTTACTGTTCCTACACCCGTTCTATGCGGAAGATATCGAAGAGACAGCTTTGCGCTCGTGAAAAAGTGTGCGTAAATCGTCGAGAACGTCGCCGCAAGATGGAGCCGAACGGAAGTGAAGCATTAAACATTGAGATTAAATAGTGGAAGCCAGTACTAATCGCAATGGATTGATTGATTAAGAAAAGAAGCATTCTAGTGATCAGTCGAAAACGCAACGAATTCGTTCATTTCTTGATTTAAGTTTCATTTTCTGTTATATTTATCCGATGCAACACTCGTTACAATTCATCAAGTACGATTGTGGGTGAGCCATTGTGTGAAGTGAGTGAGTTACAATCGAAGAAGAAAACAGAAGAAAGTGCAAAACATAGGCGGGAGCGCAGCCCACACCGGTTCCAAATGTTGTCTTGCCTGGTGCCGCCACGTTTCGGACAAGAAGACAGTGTCATGCCGTCATCCGCCACGTTCGCCCTGCAGTGTATGTATTTTTTTTGTTTTATGTTTTTAATGGGTTTTGATCGACTTAACAAGATTCCAATGTGTAGTGCTATAGTCTACTCTCCACAATTCGATGTCCACTAACTCGATATCGAGTTATAGAAGCGTAGTAAAAATGAATTTCATGGCTGCTGTGATAGCGATTTTGTATAACTTGATAATTCTAGAGAGTTCACTGTTTTTACATTGATTCAAATGTGAATTTACCGAACGTTCAGTGCGTTTGAAACATAGTGAATATTTACAATTAAAATTTTAAGAAATTCTGCTTCGCATAAACAGTTCAGGAGACTAATGGGTTACAGGTCAATTGATAAATCTTTCCATTCAGTGCAATAGTCTTTTTTTTTTTTTGACGTAGGATTATGTATTTCGGCAACATATTGGGGGTGCAATTTAAAAAAAAACCAAAATCGACCGCGTTACGAAAAGTGGTCAGGTTTTTACCACTTATAACTCTGTCAATAGCGAATGAATTCTAATTCTTAATATGCCAATCGATTGGAAATTCGTCTACAGATCTGCTAAAGGAAATACTTTATCAATTTTCAATAGGCCACTATTGAAAATTACACAAATGTCCAACTGTTGCAATGGTGATCAAAATTATCAGAGATTGCCTGTAAAAAAAGAGTTTTCCTAACAAAATATTGAGGTTTCTGTCGTATTTTTTTAATAAATGCAGAGTAAAAACCTAGGGTGATTCATGCGACTTTAAATGGGGATTAACGATGATAAATCGTAACACTTTGAGAATTAACAACTTTGCTAGTATTTAGATCTATTCATCGCTTTAAAACCCTCTTGCTAACTATCCTCTATTTCTATCGATTGGGATTAGTTGCGTAATATAATAGTTATCCTTTGCTCTAAAACGTAGATAGTTCTAGCGATTAAATACTTAAACAGCTACGTAATAAATACTAAAATACTCCTGTTATCCAGGAGCCTCAATGATTCTACTACCTGCAATACACAAGCCATGAATGACCTAAAAAGTGTTTAAGTGACTTTAATAAAAATGTAATCAAACACCTAATGAGAGACGTCATTTTTGCATTCTAAATAATTTAATAATATCGAGCTAAATTTGCTTAAAAAATAATCCGTCTGTCTATGTTTCTAATTAAACCAGTTAACATAACAGGCTTTTTAAAAGCTAAGAAAAAGTATAATGGCATATCAAAGCTACAATTAAAATGCCAGTGCAGTTGTGTTTAAAAAAATTACATGATTTACAATTCAACAAGTGCGTTTCCCTTTATGCTACCCCTAGTTATTTTTATAACAATTAAGTAGTTATTTGAAGCAGTTAAATTTTTTCCACTGATTTCGATTGTGCTCTGCAAGAAACGATTATGTTCTTTTTTTAAAAGCGATCTCTACTATTTGTCGGTTTCCAAGAATATTTTATTCAAAGGAGGAATTTTGTACATTTTAAACCAATTCCACTCTTAAACCATCCTCAATATTGATTAAATTGAATTTGAGCTGTAAAGATAATTACTTTTGGAAAATCAATTCTAAACAGAACAAGCAAGCGGCAAAATCGATGTCTACCAACAAGTCACGAATACTGTTAAAGTGCATTCTAGAGCAGTGAAAAGTTAAAAAAAAAAACTTATTCAGTAAGTCATCAATGAGTTTTTTTTTCGGTTGGCAGATTTTGCGATTTCATTTCTGAAAAGGAGCCTAGAAAAGCGAATCAGCCAGTTTTTGTTCTACCGACTCTTCTACATTTAAAACAAATACCGACTCTTCTACATTTAAAACAAAGCATATGATGCAAGCAAAGTTGGAAGGTTCATTATTGGGGATCAAGGGCATTTTTTAATGCGGTGAAACTTGTTTGAGTTTGACTTCAATCAATTCTATTAAATTCCAATGAGAATTACAATGATTTGAATTTGTACATGGCAAAGCAAAATTCTGTTAAAAAGCATTGAGTTTCCAATGCACAAAGATATTAAACTAAAATTAATTAAATAATTATTCTACTGTTTCGCATTTCAAGCTTATTGCTTATTGAATATTAGCTTATTGGGTACTCTCAACTCAGCGTTCTATAGATGCACTTCCACAGGTATTAATTGAGAGCTTTCGATGCTTGTACCATTTTTGCATTAGTATAATTGTGTGGAATCATACTCAATGCCCAGGGAAGTCGAGAAATTTTTCAACCCGGAAAATTCCTAGACCGGACCGGGAATCGAACCCAGCCACATTTTATAAATATCTAATGGTGTTAATCAATCTTTTCGTATCTAAGATTTCCAGTTTTTGGTAATCTAATAGAGAAAAACCTTTTCCAATTTTGTATGAAATTTCGGCTAATTTTTCGATACAGTACACACTTGGTGAAATATATATATATCTGTAACAGTTCAGTAAACTGAAAATGTTCCGAAGTGTTGTTGCATATATAATAGTTAACCGAATTTCGGACCTGGTTTTAGCAAAATCTCGGTAGCAACAATCATTTACCAAGCTTCGTCAGTAGTAATCACTGATAGCGAAATCAGCAAAATAATTCAGCGAACTTTACGGCATTCACATTTTACTTTGCCGAAAATACTTCAAATATCTGTCAAAACGAATCCAGACACATTCCAAACTTCCGTTTTGCCGAGAATACATAAAATAACTGTCAGAATGAAATCGACCACTCTGTTAGGTGCGCATGGAAAGTGAAAGTGGTAACCAAACTGAAAAGAAGGTTGTCGTTAAACCACCAACTTGTTTTCTCAAACAACTCGGGAGTCCCGCAAGGCAGTAATCTCCAGAGCTAATCGACAATCGGCCTTCATTTTCAAAATTGCCAACGCTGTGCCTCAGGTCACTCTACTGATAGCTTGTGCGATCCTTATTGGAGTCAAGTTCAGTTGTTTGGTGCCCTTGCCATGCTAGCTGGATCACTAGAATTGAATCCGTTCAACGCAACGCAAGAAATATGCTCTTGCGTGACCCAACAAACCTGCCACCGTACGAGGAGCGTTGCCCTCTCCTGGGAATCGAACCATTAGAGGTGAGACGGACGGTCGCTCAAGCTATGTTCGCTGGAAAGCTGCTTACGGGTGACATTGACTGTCCAACACTGCTGGCTCAGCTAAATAGTATGCCCCTGAGAGGCCTCTTCGTCAACGCGACTTTCTGTTTTTGGAACCACGGAGCCGAAATTATACACAACACGAGCCAATTCGAGCAATCAGCCGACAATTCAAAAAACTTCTTTTATATGATCGACTTCAATGTATCAGCTGACGTGTTTCGTCCTCGGTTACTTGGCCTTTTCGGTACCGTTGACCGTAACAATAATTGTCAGTTGATTTTTTCAATATACAAATAAACAATAAATAAATAAACAAATTAAAAAAATGGAATGTAGTAAAATTGTATACTACTTCTATTATTTCTTCTCAGAACTGCTTCTCAGTCAATTATTACATATGGAAGCAACAAAATTAAAAAAAAAAAATATTGTGAACTTCCGGAATTTACAAAAAAAAAAATAATACCGATAACCGGTCAACAATTTGTTCCAAGACTCCAAGAGGCAAATTTTGCTTTGTCGATTTCACGGCAATTGAATATTTTACCGAGGAGTTTGCCGAAGATCCGGCTGTTGGATTCTCGGCACATTTTTTTGTCGAGCTCGGCCAAAAAATCTAAGTGCTTAAATAGCCTAGGCAGCTAAGGTATCGGAATTCCCGATCTGGTAACCCAATTTTTTATTCGGATTATTAACTTACCTGGACATAGGCTATCACCCATATTATTTTGTTTTCATTCGATACGGATCGTATCGATTGTGTGGAAAATACGGTTTGAACGAAAACGAGAACATGGGTGTTGGCTGTAGTATGGCTTAGTTTAATAATGTTTGTTTTAGAAAACTTGTATCCTAGGTAAACTGGGAGTAAAATGAGCACCACAAATGAATTTAACTGTTTTCTCTTTTATAACCCAAACCAATGATGGACTTATCGCATAAAGTAAAGCTTCCATTCATATTCTAAACAGTAGACCATAGCAATGAATCAAAAATCACATTTTCATTATAAATCCTGTATTTTCACCAACTCCCATTACAAGGCTGGGTTTTTATGCATACGAATACACTGAACATATAATGGGGGTAAAACTAACATTCATTGGGAAGAAATTAAACCGCTACTGGGGGAAAAATGAACATGTGATGGGGGTAAAATGAACATACAGTGGGTGTAATTTGAACCAGTGCTGAGGGTAACATGAACATTGTGCGCACTGTTCATTTTAGCCCCATCATAAACAGTTAATTTTAGCCCCCCAAATATCAATTTTTTTCAATTGCTTATTTAAAACAAAAAAAAAATCTTGCAATCTTCGATAAATCCTTAACAATACTTCAAATTAAAAAAAAACCAAATGGTTAGAATTTATTGGATTTTGATTTTCACGTAGAAAAAGCTTGCATTGCAAGCAGTGCATTTACATTTCTTCACATCTAACAGCTCCTGATGTTTTGAACAGCTTAAAATACTCTTCGAATAGGTTAGCTGTATTACGCTACTTGTTCATTTTACTCCACCTGTTCATTTTACCCCACCTGTTCACCCTACACTTGATTTTAACTTGGATGGCATTGTGAATTTCTAATAAAGACTTTAATGTATCCACCTCGATTGAAAATCAACTGAACTCATTCATGAATAAAAATCAAATATTGATGATTTTTAGGTATGTAAACATGGAATCAGTTTTCTCGATGTTGCAACAGAACAGAAATGGCTCATTTACTAGAAAGTACAGCGATTATTGCGGTATCAAATGCATTTATAATCTTTGTGAGTTTTTTTCAGTGGAAGGATTTGAGAACACTTAAAATATTTTTTTTTTTTTTTGAGTGTGGGTAAACACAAATTAAGCTAATTTGAATCACGGATTTTCAAGAAAGATATATTGTTTAACATAATATATCATGATCCTGACCATGTAGAACTATTCCATTGCTGGCAAAGTTGTTCAATCTGAAGAGATCTTTAAGATAGCGTCTAGTAGAGTAATATGAAGCAATATTTTGACCTTACTTGAAGATTTGAAATATCGTAATAATCCAAGCATTTGGAATCAAACTAATGCCATAAAAAGGATCCTAAATTTAAGGTTTTAAACTTTTTCTCGTAGAATCTTGATATTCATCAAAGTTCATGCGTAGCTAAAAACAAATAGGGGAATGGATGTAATGTCGGCCTAAATGCCCCTAATTTGAGCCCATACATAAATTCAGCAATCGACTAAATTTTCAATAATGACGAAAAATATCCATTAGTATCGTCGCAATGACACGTTCATCTAGGTAAAATTGATAAATAGCAGATTTTTAGCGATGGGCCCAATCTTAGATCCATAAGCCAACATTAGAGCCATTCCTCCTAGTAATCCAATTGATTCATTTAAAGCAGTATAAGTTTTCCGTTTGATTCAACAGTGTAAAAATATGCTCGCAGTTTTCAACACGAGATCAACTGGAGTAATCAAAAAAAGTTACATCATAACAGCAAATTTTGTTTTCAGTTTGATTTTCAGCTTTGCTAGGGTCAGGTCGCAGTGTTTGTAGCAAATTGAAAGAAATAAATAAAACGAAACCTTTAAGGAACATCCACGAGAAGTTGGAGGAAGGCTCTGGGGAAAACACCCGGGGAAGGCTAAAATGCTACTTTTCAAAATTGTGATACTGAGGCATAATAATAATATTTTTTTATATGTAGGATGCAAGAAGAAAAGTTTGTGTATGACATATAAAACATGTAAATGTTTCTTTAAGAGGGTCACAATTGGCTATTTTAGCTGTAATGAGAGTAATCGCTATGAGTGAGCTAATTGCTAATTGTGACACTCTGAAAGCGAAACTTAGAGGTTTTATGTGTCCTACACAAACTTTACCTCGTCTTCTAGTACCTTAATGAGCATGTTCAAGCCTGGTCACAAACGTTAACTTCTATAGGACTCATTTTAGTCACAATAAAATTGCTGTAATTTTGCAAAGCATAAACCCATTTTACCGGTAAATCAGACCTCGTTGATAACGGTGAACAAGGAAACTCTGGACGCTGAGGACATAATTTCAAGAATATTTTTAGGCGTTGCCAAAGATTTTTTTCTAATCTAATATAATCTAATCTAACATCAACACAGCCAGTTCTTGAAAGCATCCTGGAAAATGATATATATACTTACAACATTTTTCTTGTCTATTTGATATATGTTTTACATCGAAGATCACATATCAAAAACGGCCAGGCCTACTGTGCAGCATTTAAGGGGCAAGATGATTCAGAAAACATCGGACCTGTTTAAATCGAAGATTTAAACACGATGCTTCAGAATCCAATAAATTGATGAAACGTGGACATCTCGTACCGTACGTTCCGATTTTGGTAATTATATGATTGGTTGGTCGTTGGAAGCATCAACGCTAGAAAGGTTGAGTGATGCTCCATTTTCTTCTGGCGGTTGGGGCATGAGCACTAACTCTTGTCCTTGCCTCTTATGACTTATGGCTATGGCGCCATTACTCGCTTTCTGAAAAGAGAAGAGGGAAAGGAAAAGGAAAAGGACAAAGGGAAAAGGATTATGTGAAATCTATGAACATAAACAATATTTTTGATTTGAAATATACAGTATAGAAATGCATAACGGCGGTGGTCACTACCCGAGTCTTGTCACTATTATGTGATTCTTTTGATAACTGGAAACTCCTGATACCCTTGTTTGAAGTTGTCATAACGAGAGTTCGGTGGTAGACCTTATACCAGTAGCGCACCACAAAAAGGTGATCTCCCAACGTTACTGGTTGGAAAAGATAAAAATTTACAAAATGGAGCGAACTCACCAAGTTTAGCCAATTGAACCTGAAGGCTGCTTGACATGTGTTGATGTAGAAGTCCAAATTGTAGACGAAGCATGACGAAGATCAACATGAACTAGTCCGGTTTATGGTAGTTGCGCGGAATGTCTTCCGTCGATTTGAGATAATCAAATGTTCGGATGTATGTCAGGCGTAACATTTGATAACGGCACAAAAGCTTTTGTAAACAAACTTTTTAAGGCTCTTTAAACGCGAACCGAAGTACGCTTACGCAAACCCACAACATCATCGGATACGAGCAACTATCACCTTTCCGAAAGTGGTATTGGTTTGCGTGGGCGTAGTTTGGATCGCGTGTAAAGGGCCTTAGAAAGTTTGTTTACAAATGCTTTTGTGCCGTTATCAAATGTTATGCCTGATGTACTCGATTTTTTATGTGCATTGGCAAGCCTTTTCGTGGCCAATAGTCAGGTTCAACGCTGCGACTCAACGAATGATGGAACTAATGATGGGAAGAATGATGGAACGCCTCGTGGATGTTCTACTTGGGTTCGGAACAGTTTCTCAGCGGCAAATAATAGGGACTTAAGAACTAGACGTTGTCTCTTGGGCCTGGTTTTGGCCAGATCAGCAACCGAGATAAAAACAACTCCACGGAAAAAAAAACAAACGTCGGGTTCGATCACACGCACAGCCTCGCGTTGCCAAAGATTTTTTTATAAAACTTGTTTCTCTTGGTTTAAATCACATGCTCACTACATCTTAATTTTTATTTCTTTTATAAGAAACATTTTCAGCGTATTATGGGTTAACAAATGAATTTTAGTTCCTTTCAAATGAATTTTAGTTCCTTATTTTTTATGTTCCATTTGATAAGATGAACATAGGTAGTCTTGTTCAATGAACTATTTATATGTAGCTTAGGTCTCTTTACGGTCAGTACTTTTAATTAGAATCATCCTTTGTTCAGCTGTCCGCCAAGTCAAGGCTAATAAATTCACTAAAATAACATCATGATTGAAACAATAAATTTCTGAGGACATTGTTTTGATGTTCACCCTCACACTAGAATGGGAGCTTAGGAGGAACTTAGATGAATTATTAACGATTAAATTTAAAAATTAATTTTTATTAAATCATTAAAGTTAACAAAAAATGTTATCGTTCATCCATCAATTCATGGAAAATCTAAACAATTTCCTTATTAAAGAGTTGTTGAGATTTTCTTTATTATATACTTTACTTAATTATTGGGTTAGTTAGGTAGGTTCCGATTCTGCACGTTGTAGTTTCATGTTTATACCTGTGATCGTGACATTTTTACCTAGGGGATGAGTACTTAAGAGGGTTGGATTTAGTTGGTTTTTAGTGGAAATGATACTGATGAAGACCGCACATTGTAGTCAAAATACGTATTTGTCATGGATACAAAAATTAATTAAGTGAAATGAAATGGAAGATCACCTTTTCTGCAGTTTTTTCGACATTCCGCTAACAATCCAATTTCATTATTTCATTAAGATAAAGCCCTGATTTCTTTAAAGTTTCAGTGCCTGATGGAATCTCCCCCAGTGACTGATGAAATTTCTAAAGTTCTCAGTAGAACCCCTCAAAACTTCTCAGAACTTCCTCGACTACACAGCAAATTTTTTACGATTATCGGAAATAATTTTACAGACTTTAAAATAGTGAAACATTCGGTAATGAATTAAGTAAAAGTTTAGTTTACTGAACAATCAGCAAGCTTGAAATCAATACTCAACTGTCAAAAACACCGCCTCTACACTCAGAAGTCACGACAATGTTTTACAGAAATCTCAACATCTAAGCCTGCTTTCCTTTAAAAAAAATAGTTTCAAAACACGTTCAACTATATTCAACTGAACAAATCTTGTCATTGTAGTGAAATTTTCATGTTTTTGTAGCTTTAAAAACAATTAAATTGGACTGCCTATATTTTTACCAAATAGTTCAGTTGTTGAGATTTTGGTAAAAATAACCGAAGTCCCTGATAATTTCTAACCGCGTAGCTCATCACTTAATATCGAAGCTCAGTCATATTTGAGGGATAAAAAAACCATAGAAATGCACGTCTCCAGCTGCCATATTTTACCTTTTTTAGCTCAATTATTACTGAAATCAATAAAGGGATAGTTCAAGAAATAAATAATTGCATTGGGTAGGCGAATTTATGTATTCTCGTCAATCTAAGCAGCATTCGCGCTGCTATTAGAATTGTCCAAGCCCCCGGCAAGGTGACAGATAACCTTAGGTTCACGTACCCACTTGCAAATAGTAGATGTCGCCACACGACGTAAACAAAGGGATTGTCCTTCACCGTCGCAATGGTATTTCTCTATGGAAAACCAACTTTTTGTTTCACCATGTGTGGATGTCAAACAACAGACAAGAATTCCATATGAAAAGAGTGAATTTATGATTTTCGCAGGGAAATTAAATAAATCCATCCAGCAATAATAATACTTTGGTTTCTTCAATTATTTTTGCTCTTGAATTTGATCATCCTTCAGATTATTGCTTTGAGCATAGTTGTGTAATGAAGCCTTGTCCTGGACCCGTAACATTAAAAAAAAACTTTCCCGTGTTTCCCTTACGGGGTAAGTAAAACAAACAGCTGAAATTGAAAATTAGTCAAATTGCATGATATATTAAATACTAAGCTGTAATGCATTTAAGGCCTACGAAAGACTCACAAAGTGCACCACTGTACTTTTATAAGCGTGTACCTCAAATTGTACATTTTGCAGTACTAGCTGCGAATACAGTAGCTCCCCACTCCCTAATCCGATATCACGGTCTCTTATGGAGTTTTTTTTTAAATTAGTAACATTGATTTGTATGGACTTTACAGTCAGATTACCAAATTGGTCGGATTAGTGGGGGATACTGTAATAAGTACGCTCTTATTCGCTGCAAAACCATTCTCTTTTTGTTCATCATCGACGATAATAGCAATATTTAGCGTTGAAATCATCGATATTATCCTCGCTCAATTCTCATTTGTTTCGATTAATTGGATGACTAACACATATTTTCTTTTATCAAATCATATGTTTAAACTTTTCGTTCTGTTCTACTCAAATACACACGAGACTACAAAAAAAGCTTCATAAAGTGATTATGCATTGTGCATACGACTGAAAATCAAAACGACATTTCTCGTTGGCATCACTGGACTTCCTATGCCACTAATGTTAATTTTGACGCCGGACGCGCGTTCCGGCTTGGTGGGCGCACGACAATGAGATGAATTTGAAATCATGAAAATCGATTATAACAAATGTTTTTCAATGTAAATCCCGCTAGAACTATTTTGCTTCACGGGATAGAAATCACCTGCCTAGCCCGTGACCAACTCACCACCAAACTAGCCTCCACGTACCATCAAGCAATACGTATGTCCTCTGGCCTCCTACCATCCACACCTGTAACAGCAGTTTCCATAGAAAGTGAAGTACTACCGTTTGACCCACTAATTATTCAGACTCTTTGCAACCGATCCATCAGCTTCGAGGAGAAGACTGAAAGCTTAGATGAGAGAGCATTCCTTCTCACCAAGGCTAAACAGTTCCTCTCAGATACTACCAACCTGGAGCTCTCTCCGGTGTCCAGGGTCCACTGATGCGGAGCCAAAGATTGGAACCTGCCCGGACCCACTACCGGCTTGACGTTAAAGAGGAACTTCAAGGCAGGAGTCAATTCTCCTGCGCTTATGAGATCGGTCGCTCCAAAGCTCCAGAGAACCAGGTATAATAATTACACCATCCGGTACTCCGATGGCTCGGTCTCCCGTGGCGGTGTCGGCATCGGAATCTCGGACCCGCATATGTCCGTATGCCATCGACTACCGAATCAATATTCGCTGCCTTCA
The DNA here is from genome assembly GCF_037179485.1 of Ochlerotatus camptorhynchus. Classification (NCBI taxonomy): domain Eukaryota; kingdom Metazoa; phylum Arthropoda; class Insecta; order Diptera; family Culicidae; genus Ochlerotatus; species Ochlerotatus camptorhynchus. The sequence goes on from NW_027041105.1 coordinate 1,146,940, forward strand.
TCGCCGCCACTACTCCTTCAAATAATCCGATTGTCGTATTCACGGACTCTGCCAGCGTAGTACAAGCCCTCGACTATGATCTAGCCAAACATTCATGGATTCAAGCCATCCAAAAATACGCTCGCAGAAATACCACCTTTGTCTGGATCCCTGGGCACGTTGGCATTCGCGGAAACGAGAAGGCAGACCATCTAGCGGCCTCGGGAAGACAAACCACTGTTCTTTTGGGAGATTCCACGGGGGGATCTAAACAAGTGGGTTGAAAACGCTATCAGAAATGCATGGTCAACCTCATGGTCCCAATCGAGGGACCTATTCATTAGTACATTTAAGGGCGATACTCGTAGGTGGGAAATTTTGTATCTGCCATTGCCCACAATATGAGGGTCCCCGTGAATGCTACGACGTTTCAGGTACCATCAAAGATGCACTCAGCGACGACCCGGTCAGGACTGCGGCACTGATGTGCTTCCTTCGTGAGGCCGGCCTCTTTGACCAAATCTAATTTCCTCATCTTAAAACCTGACCACCACAACGCCAATGGATTCACTATATTCACCAAAATGAATTACGTTCTACTAACTTACGCTGCTTTACTGCAACGAAACAGGACCTTCCACATAACATCACAATGACTTCCGCTACCCACACAACAACTCTCGAATATCTCGCAGAAGGACGTGATTAAGGAAAACTACTAAGTAGCTTTGACAGCAAACAAACTTTTCAAACTTTGTAAAAGAATCGCTCTGTATAAAGTGGATCCCCCGCTGGGGTTCCACTTATTTCTGGAGACCTCCATCCGGGATCCCTTACATCAAACTCTGTAATTTTGGGAGTTTCCTTCTGGAATTCCTAGCCTTTCTAACTACGGAAAACCTCTCTCTGGGGTTTTCAGAGGTGCACCAGCCCACGGCTGAATGCCTCTTCGATAAAGTAATCAATAAATCAATGTAAAACCACCATTAAAGTCCATATTCATATTTTTTTTTTTCAAATAGGGGAAATGGCTCTAATGTTGGCCTATAGATCTAAGATAGGGTCCATCGCTAAAAATCTGCTATTTATCAATTTTATCTAGATGAACGGTAGATGATCTAGACGGTACTACTGGATATTTTTGGTCGATTGCTGAATTTATGTATGGTCCCAAATTAGGGGCATAAAGGCCGACATGACATCCATTTCCTCTACCAGATTTAAGTACTGTATCAAAAATGACTTGTAAACAAATTTTTCTTTCCAAATCCATAATAAATATTTTAAAATGGAAAAATATTCTTCAATTGTTTATGTAATGTTCTTCTTAAGAAGTTAGATTTTGGTCTTATAGGAACACATCGTAAAATATTTTTTGAAGCTGTTTCATGATCTTAGTGGCTTGTTCAATATCAATGGGAAAGGTTGTGAAGAAAACACTACAATGTACAATCGTTTTGGCTTAATTTAACATCAATTCTGAACGTCATTCTTGCTGAAAAATGAAAAATATATTTCCGTCGAGAGTGACCCAATTCAACTTGTTCGCAATTACAACCTTTTGAATGACGATTGCTGATGCTGAATGGCGATTGTAAAGAGCATCTTAAAACGGATATTAAGAGTTCTAAGGAGGAATAAAGGAATAAAATCTAGCATGATACCAGTCCTTTATAGAATAATTTTGGTTTTGTTTTTCCTTGTTAAGTTTCAAAGAAGACCATCACACACATAATCGAAGTTTTTTTTCAATTAAAAAATATTTTGTACGGAATTGAATTAAAATTTTTTTCGCAACTTATTTTCGATACAGTCCTTAATAATCTTTCATTGAGAAGTGATTCAAAAGATATGATTTTAAAAAATATTAAAATTAGGAGAAATGCTGATTAATCGGACCACCCTAACACGGAAAGTCTCACAGAATCTTGATGAATTTAAAGTTCATGCATAGCTAAATACAAATAGTAATCACAATCCCAGTACCACCCTAACACGGAATGGGTCACCCTAAGGTGAAATAAAAAAAATACGGGTCTTTTTTTAAAGGAACAAAATTACCAATTGTTACGAATTTCTAAGATACTCTCCATTTTTTTTTTTTTTTTCGTGAATTGCTGTATACTGCCTATCTAAAACTATCTCTTTGTTAAAATCAGTGTCAGGAACCTTCTGATTTCTTTTAATTATGAAGCGTAGGTGTACCAGTCATGGCTATACGTTCCTATTAAATAAGCTGTGCTCCAATCAGTGATGGAAAAGTTCGCAAAAACTCACTATGACTCGCGAACTTTTCCCTTGGTGATCTTCGTGAAATATCGCGAACATTTCCAATTATGGCCAAAGGAATTCACATATGCCATAATTGGAGCACACCATAAATGGCATTTATAGTCATCACCGATACACCTACCCTAACTCAAAACCCCAAATGGAGTTAATTACGCCTTCGTCAGAAGTTTTGGAACTCCTGTCTCCAATTTTGTCAGCATTAAAGTTTTATCGAATCGGACAAATGCTTACAGTGCTAACCAATGATCCATCTAATGCGTTGGACACGAGCAATTTGAAACCCAGGCGTGCTATCAACATCGCAATGTCATCTCGCCGTAGTAATTATTGATTGACGCCACCCTTTCTGACTCTATCTCTGATTCGGAACCCAACTGGATGCACCGCTACGTGTCAGAAACCAAACTAACAGCGCTTGCTGCCGGAATAACCGCAGAAATTCGATCCTAGTCTCGATCGGTACGTGTACGAGATCTGCTTCAACACTACTGACTCGCTGAGGATGGCTATCCACTCGAACATGTCAGAATTGAACGCAAAAGCGGCGAACATGGGATATACGATCGTTCAATTTCTGCAACATTGACATTCTTCACCTAGCAACATTTCCATCGACGACGGTGCATCCAAAAAGTAGGTACCTTTGATCTTCGTCCCGTTCGGCAGGCAGCAGCCGCCTGTAGATATTGGCGGCGCTCTCAGTCTCAAGACAAAGTGACAAACGCCATCTTGGAGCAGTGCAAGTGAAGCCCTCGCCATTGCCGCCACCTCGCGCGTGCACGCTGATCCGAAAGGTAATAAAATATAACTTTTTATTGCCGAGCAGTCGCCTGGTAGACACTTTGCTTGATTTTAGTTGGACGGTTGGTTGGACGGACAGAGCGGGTCAGCCCGCTCGTTCAAGTGCAACGTGAAGAGCACACCTCAATCGACGATGGGCATTTTTCGTCATATTTGTGTGCTCGACCAATTGAGAAAGCTGATTGGAAGGGAAAAGTTCCAAGAATTTCCTGTTGTTTGTGATGTCATCGTCATCATCCCAGGCAGAGCGAAGATGTGTGTAGAAATACTTTGCCTGGTTACTGCTGATAACGATGTAAGGTAGGCTACTTTCTAAGCTTCTTCCTAGACAGTTGATAAGCCCGTAGTTGTAAATTATAATTCAAATTGATGCTCGCAGGGTGATTAGGTTAAATTTAGAATTTATGTGGCGATAAGAGGTAAACGGCAGATATCGACACACTTAAACAGCACGTCCATTTTGTGTTGGTCACTACCTGATATGGTTATAGCAGTCACATCTTTCACCCCCCTTCTTCATGTATGAAACACACACACACTGAATTCGTTGCGTGAGGAAACGAAACTCGGAAGATTTTTTGAAAATAATCTATACCTACGTGTGCGTCACACGCTGGCCCGGTCACTTTATGACAAGCAGTGTGAGCGAGCATTGCCGTGTGATTCCCCATCATTCAACCGCAGGTAAACCGCCGTTGTTGGTGCTCGTCGAGCGTGTTTTGATGGTAGTTACCTACAACGTGAAACCGGTTTTCAAGTATTTGTGGGAGGAGCTTGGCGCGCGTTCAACACCGCACATAATGGTCTTTGTTGGATAGTTAATTTATGACAACAACATGCTTTGGGACAGCCATTTTAAGTCTTTCGCAGTTGATCACCGCTCGTCTGCGGTCAGCATTAGGCCAGATGTAGCAATTCATTAATCGATCGTAACTCGCATTATCTGCACGCAGAATCTGATTAACTTCGGCAACGTTGCGCTGGACCGGAGCAAAATTCATTAAACTTCTATTCTAATCTCGCTACGAACGTATACCTTTGTCCCGGTGCAGACACCCTCTAGGAGATTTGAATATTTTCTACCCAGAGGGGTACAACCGTCCGACAAGGTGTGTGCCACTTGCACAAATAGATGCGGATTTAAAAATCTCACCCTTCCTACAAGGCCGTTACGTGTGGCCCTGGCCAGCTTCTACGTATAGTCGAAGGCACGCGTCACCGGAGCGCAATCAATTCCCCTTTTTAAAGGGAATAATAATAAACCTCCTAAATTCGAACCATGAGGACTCGGCACGGTAAGTCTCTCACATGTAAATGATATTATTGTCATTTTCGTCATCATCGGTGCCATTGGTCGCAGTTGTCGTACATGTTTTCTCTTCGTGTATCCGGAGAGCCATGGGCGTTGCTTGAGATGGGGGCTCCCAGCCTTTCATGGATATCTTCTTCTTTCTTCCTTTGTTTTCGGTCAGTCTGTGACTGCACGCCTGGTTACCTTATATATGTCGATCCGATTTAAACATGGGTTTGAACCGACGGCCTTGCTTCCATTACAATGTTTTGCCATATAAAATCTCAACGACCGCGGCTGGGATTGAACCCAGACCCACTGAGGTGACAGATAATATTACAAGCAGTGATGGAAAAGTTCGCGAAAACTCACTATGACTCGCGAACTTTTCCCTTGGTGAACTTCGTGAAATATCGCGAACTTTTCCAACATTGATTACAAGTGATCCAGATTTGAATTACAGAGTTTTAGCATGATGCCACTGTGATCACTAAAAAAAAGTTTATTTGTTTAGCATTTCATTGAGTAGTTTAAAAAAGTACTTTTGAAAGGTTTTTCCTAACAAACGATGCATTCTGATGAAGTGATAAAATATGCAACTTTTAACTGAGTTCTTAAAAATCCTATCAGAACCAGCATTTATTCTGGTGCTGTGCGGAAGGCACCGACGCCAAAGTCGCGAGTTCAAATCTCATCCCCGGAAAAGTTACGAATGACCCATGAGTGTTAAAGTGACTATAATTAAAAAAAAAACTGGTTCTGTGTTTAGTGTAATTACTAATTTTACTTAATGTTGGGTTGCTGATTACGAATCTAAAATTAGATTTTGTTAAAACGAACGATTTCGTATCATAAAAATGATTTTATGTGCTATTCGGGATGCTAGTTGAACAACTTTAGCCGTTGGTATCATGATTGTTAATTTATTTTTTGACTTGCTCACCGGTAGTTGCTAAACTTATCGTGGAACTTCGAGCTGAAACTGATCGCAGAGCTTCGAGCTGAAACTGATCGCAGAGCTTCGTGATTATTTTTTCTAACAATATTGATATACCTAACCATGAAGATTAAAGATTGATGGTTGAGACCCAGGGGCTCAAGAAACGGTCCTCCGGAAGATCCGCAACATCCGTAAAGGTTGTCAATTCATAAAAAAGATCATATATAGCTCAGCGATTTTTGGTTAAATCACTTGTTGTGATGCTAAATGAACGAATTTGGATCTGGGATCAGTGCTTGTCAGTGAAGTTTTACTATTGTAATATTGCTGGTATTGCATTTAATATGGAATTAACTCACATAATTTTGGAGGTGAAAGCGCTGGTTTTTTTTTTTTTTTATTATTTATCAGTGGAGGAAGTTGCCCGCGAATTAGCTTTTTATTAAGCGTATTATCCGGAATGATTTTCTTGAGGAGTTGGGTCTCAAAATGTGCTCAAGGTAAAACAAATATTATGGGATTAAAAAAAGGTGTTTCGTATGTAAAATGCAGAGTGTCCAGTTAACCAGGAAAACTTAGAAAATAGCTAGGAATTTGAAGTCACCAGAAAAAAAACCGAAAGATAACAAATCTGGAGAAATATAATTTATCCTCTCTTCGGAAATAATAAGATTTCAATATCCTTGGACTTGACTAGATTTTCAGAATACAACCACTTTTAAGAACTATTAAGAGAATTTTGGATTTTGCTTCCAGAATTTTTTTTAACAGATTTTAGAATGAATTCTATAGATAACACTATGATATTTCAGGAAAACAAATTCTAGTGAGCTTTATGAAAATCTCTAAGAGTGAACAGGATTCCAGGATTCGTGAAAAATACCAAGGAAAGCGAATTTTGAGGGTACAATTCTGAAATAATTCTGCGAAGATCTATATGGAAATTCTGAGAATAATTCCAAGCGTATTTCGAATGGAATTTATAGAGAATTTTAAAGAGAATTCCTTGCAATTTCCAGAAAAAATTAAGAGGAGAACTCCAAGATAATTCCGAGCAAAATTTGAAGGTAATTCTCGGCGGGAGAATTTCCCGACGTGTTGTTGTTTTGCTGCGTAGTTTTCGTTCTAGTGAAAATATTATAAATTTACAATTTCATTTTTAAAAAGTGTTAATTTAAAAATACAGAAGTGATGTTGACAAGTGCATTAAGTGAAAATTTTCAAATTCTTATCCGTTGCATGTGGTGCCGACTGTTCTAACCTACGCGTAGTTACGCTCAGCTAAGTTTATTTACCTTTTCGTTCCTCTGTCCTCGATAGAAAATATGCATCTATTTCAAGACGATCATCATTGCACTACTGCTTTCAGTACATTATCAATGGTGTATATTTGCATCGATAATGTATTGGAGCATGGCTTATCATGTGTGAAATAGCTTCGAAATGCTTGCGTTCTTGAAATGGGCTATTTTAGCTGCGGTAGAGCTGTCGACCTTCTAACTCCCGGGTTCAAGCTTCTTGCATTCATAAGAAATGATTGCAGGCAGATTTTATCCATAATGTAACTGCCAGACAGTGGGAGTTAGGCCAAGGGCGAATCTTCATTCTAATCTACGATTCCACATACTATTAATAACCTTTTACACCTGAGCACCTCCTATCGATCAGAATGCATTGTGCATATGTTTAGGATCAACAAACATTTTCAGGCGCAAAGTAGCAACAGGATCGAACTGATAACGTTTCTTAATTCCAAAATCTGAAGACTGTTTTTAATAATATGTTTAGGTAATGGGCAGCAACAACGGACAGATAACCTTACCTTACCAATTAGGCTGAGGCCTTGTTGTCCTCTGCTGTTCAAAGAAGTCGTCTCCATGGCCACACGTCGCCAGCCTCGTAGTCTGCGAAGGGTCCGCAGGTTCGTCATAGATTAACCAATCGCAGCCCGGGAGGCCGAGCAATTTGCAGTTTCATGTTCCGAGTTTCCAATCGTGGTCCTTATTTCGTCGCGTAGGTCTGTGCCGATTGTTCCGATCCGTATTTCTTTCTTCAGTATTTGCAACTTTATGTTTTTTCAGGGCGGCTTGTTGGGCCTGCCCCAACCCCCTGTCTCGCCGGAGGACCATCGTGCAAAGCTCTGTTTAGAGTCCCACGCTGGCACTAGGACGGTGATCAGCCGCTCCTAACATGGAGAACAGACGCCGTTTTGAGCCGCACCTCCATGATGAACAGACGCTCAAGTTAGGTGAAGCATTTCCTCTATCACCGTACTATGGTTACCACGCCAGTGTTCGCGTCGCACCTCTTCAGTTTGCTATTGCCGGACTGGCAACATTGCCCAGGCTACGCCACCCAGCTGTGTCCATGTTTTGTTATCATATGACTCGAGGAGGCGTGAAGTAGGAACTTGTGAGGACCAGAGCTAGGTATTCCGCTCCTTCCAGGTTGTCAACTCATCATTTTGTAGCTCAAAACGGACAGATAAACTACTTACAATTTATATTTATTAAATGCTTGATATAACGATTGCCAGCAACGCCGGCTGGGCGTATCCTATGGCTTACCCTCCCTACTAACAAAAATCCACCCTTCCCGTGACACTTATGAGGGGTCGTAGAGTTCTCTGCATCTCTCTTAAGTAAGTGTCGGACTAACATTCCTCCTCTTTCCCCACCAGATGCAAGGACGTGGCCAGGACAGCTCTGGTCTGTTGAATGGAGACAAATCCTTTATCTAAGAGGTAGTAATTAATCACAAATTACTATCTAACAGCAACGGATGACGGTGGGTCTCCTTCTAAACAACAGTTTGGAGCTCGTACCACCTACGACATTGTGCAACCTGGTTTATGCTATGCTATGCTATGCTAATTCTTGGCGGGAGAATTTCCCCTGCCCGATGGTTTTGGCAGGGATGGGGGATTGCAAGTTTTGCTCATTAGAGGTAATAAGCCGTTGGTCAAGAAACTGAGGTGAATTGCATGGGAACTGTATGGAGAATTTCAAGTAAAATTAAAAAAAAGATCGAAACTCGAATGAATTCTTAGAAAAAGAGTTTAAAATTCGAACAGAATCTAAGACGAATTTTAATAATGTTTTGAAGTGTTCTACAGAGAATTTCTGGACTGTTATAAACATATTTTCAATGGACTTCAAGAGAGAATTTCAAATATATTTTAGAATAATTCTGAAAAGAACTCTCAATCAAATGAAAGCCTGTAAAGCTTTGAGCGAAGACTTCGAACGTGTCGCAGAACCAAATTCAAGATCCAGCAAATGTGCTACTGTCTTAGAAATGACCCATTCGGCTCAATCGCATTCAGTTTTATGCTTAATTTAAATGTATATCGCTAAACCGGGAAAATCTCCAAAATTCCGGGAGAAAAACGTGAACTTTCTAATCGAGATTTGCTGGTCACCATGAAGATGGAGGAGATCTGGATGAACTTATGCCCCTAGGGTTGAGTTCGGAAGCAATCAGAAAAGAACTTCTAAGGGTGAGAAAATTTCCATGCGAAGGACCTCTTCTCGTATCAGTGAGTAAATCGAAATGAGAAACGGATCATGAACTTGCGATATAACTCTGCAAGCCTTTTTGTAGAGTAATATCGAGATGATTGCAGATTCCTTCACACGTCGGTTTCAATCCCAGTTACTACTTGAATTGCATACCTGGCGTTTACCACGTTTACAATGTGTGTATTTGAAAAAATATGGTTCTTTCCCATTTTTGGCAACAAACGATTTCTGTATTTTTTGCATTCTATAAAATGTATCGGACGCGTTATTCAATTTGAAATTATACTAACATGGAAATGGTCACCCTAATGATAAAGTAAAAACCTATGGGTCTAATATTTTGCGATAAGGAACAAAACTAACCTATTTTTTGTGAAATTCTGAAAACCACTATATCGTTTTGCTGTGATCAAAATCAATCAATTTAGCGACCCAAGCTGATTGAAAGGTAATTCTACAGGTTTGGTATTTATCACTGGAGTGTTTGAAGGAATGTTTTGAATGAATGTTTGAAGGATGGCTCAAGTATTTATGAGCGAAGTATGTAGAAAAATCCAAGCGGATTCCTTTGGCACGTAACAATATTTTCAATATTCTGGGACAAAACGAAAATTGTGAGTTTCTTTTATGAGATATTTAGCCGTAGACTGGTTTGTACCCGCATTTTCAGATTTCCAGTTTATCAGGATGGTTTCGAAAATATAACCCCTCCTCGAAGGAACGCCAATGCGTACAGTACGCATCACCAAAGCTACTCAAACTCTACTAACTCCACCAGCTACATTTAGCATCGATGAATAAGACTAAATTCCTTGCAACCCTACATTCACCTGTCGGTTTTGCTCCCAGCCAGAACAAAGCACTTGTCGCCCCCTCCCTATACCTCGAAATCTAACCTCGCTCATATGACTCGTCGTCGTCGTCGTCGTCGCCACTGTGTCGCCGTTTCGACGATCAAATAAATACCGTATCAAGGTAACCCCTCCAGAATTAGACTCATTCCCGGAGTACCTACACAACTTTCCTTCGTCTCGAAACGCGTCCCCTCATTCCACACCCATTCCTTCGGTGATTTTCTCCCCCTCTGCCCTAACCGAATACAAATAAGAAAAAGACGCAATCGGAGGAAAAATCCTTGCTTCTCCTGATCGGAGGATGACGTAAGTAGGTAGCAATAGGAAGGTGAAATGTCTAGCTAGGAATCACACCGACGACGGACGACAACGTAGGAAGCTGACAGAAGCCGACCCGAGCCGGCAGCTAGCAGGGGGAGAAATAAATGATTCTTCAATTTGCGTACCATCCGGCCCGAGTGTGAGCGAGATAGGGCGCCTGACTGCCTGCTTGCGGACAACCTGTGAGTCACGGTGGCGTCATCCATTCAGGTCAGGTCTTGCAAGCATTTACCTAAACGAGCACAAAAGAAGCTATAGGGAGAATGCGGTAGTTTTTCTTTCCTTAACATAACCTCAATCACCGGAGAGGGAAAAAAAACGAGGAACCCAAATAGGACAGGTTTTGTGAAAGGAGAAGAGGTGTTGCCCGAAGATAATTGAGTGCGAAGAGAGCTGTCAAGGTAGCAACATGACCAGCAGGGATGCCGTAAAAAGACAAGGAGTCGACAGGTCATTCATTGAAATGTTGGAAAAATTAAGTCAGGTACGACTACAGCTCATTGAAGGCCCCATGGAGATTGAGAGAGAGTGGTTGTTTATTTTCTTTTGCGGTCAAATAATACCTTTTCACACCCTCTCCGTCTCAGAAAGCAGTGACGGTTGTGTTTGGCTAACGATTCCACTTCTGTGAGTGGAAGCAATTAGATTTGACCAAACCTTTTTTTTCTGTTTGTCCTCTTGTGTAGATGTAAGCTACCTTGACCCGTGCACAAGAGCACAAGCGTATCCGGCCGCAGCAGCAGCAACCGGACGATTCAGAGATAGGACAAAAAGGTTTACGTAATTAATTATCCCCAGCTTCAATCAGAGGAGCGAGAGTTCGCTCCAAGCTCCAAGCAGAAAAAAAGCTAACACACATATGACGCCGACTTGGCTTTCCTGGAACGATACGGTAGGCGGGGAGCTTAACCTCAGGGATTCAGGGGGTTAACATTTTGATTTTCCGCTCCATCCCTACACTGATCCAAGCAAGCTGCGTGGGGTGGGTAACCTGTGATTAATGCTTTGTTCATGAGAGTGCGAAATTGGTTTAATTAAATTTCAAGGACTACTATACACACCGAGAGCGTTCTAGTATCAGCAGTGAGCGCACCTCTTTTGTTATGGCTACCGTGATCATCTGTCATCGGTTTAATTAAAAACTTCACTACCGAACAACGTACCTTTTGTTTATAGATTCCCACAACGGGTTAAAAATGATATTGGCAGCTCCTATAGCTATTGAATTGGCAACTTCATCGCTTTCTTTAGCAGCCTGCTTATCGTCTTTGAATATGCTTAACGTAAACAAAGCAAACAGCTTGCAAAACAAAGGGTCTCACCTTTTCTTTACCTTCGTTCACTTGAAACCGTTGTGTTTACAAGGAGTTGAATTACCTTGAAATTGCTTCCATTCACTAGGCTTACACCAGGAGAGCACCTTGCTCCGGACCATATTGCACACCAAGCGCGTCGTGTTTCATCGTGCCTGCCTGCCGGTTCCCGATCGTTGAATCGTTCGCAGCTGTTGAATGAATGCGATTTACCCAACGACCGGACGGGAACTCCAGCGAGAAAAATGAGTTCCTTCACCTAAAACATCTTTTATTTCATCTTTTCTTTATCGAGAATAACGAAAACAAACAATCAAACTAATCAACAATATGGCAGACACTTATTAACTGTTAATTATTCTTACCTCACACGTCACTCTCCTCCTCTTCCGAACCTTACACATATACACCAAGCCAGTGAGACTTCACTGCACTCTGTCTCTCCCTTCAATCGTTTTATTGTTTATTTATTCGAGAAATTACTTTGGGCATTTCTTCTCCACATCTCGTTGCTTCTTTTGTGAAAGAATTGCATTCATAAACTCATGCCACTCCTAGGGCTTCCGAGAAGAGCGATTTTCATAAACATGTGAGTTTTTTCCTCTCTTGCGCTTGTTGAGGTGAGTTATGCTACGCTCCAAGAGGGATAGAAGTAGGCTGCGGCGGCTATAGTTGCAATTCGTAAACATCACGTCTCACCACAGGTCTAAATACGGGGCTGACTGCTGCAGCTTGGCGTGGCAGGTAGACACGACGAACAGCGATCGTAAGCGAAATGTTATACGTTTTCTAAATATTATTTTCGCTTTCATCGTTTTCCATCATAAGCATAATGCCAACAACATCACAAACATAAACACACACGGTTGAAAGTCTTTTACTTCTTTCTAACTCCAGTACGTACCTACCACCTATCTACCAGTCAGTGAGTGTTGTGGCTGCCTCTACGTCCGCAGCAACGCCTACAAAGACGAGTCGATGCAATCGGTATTGTCCGCTCCGTGCGGTGATTGTTCTTTCTCCTCAAATTGCGTTGCAACGTTCACCGGAGGTGATTTAAGCTCAATTTGTTTTAGTTTTATCGTTCCATGCACTCTCTCACACACACACACACACACACAAACAGTGCAGTCATAAGTGTCCGGGTATGCGTGCGTAGATTGCCGTGATACGATACGACCCTTGCAGATGCGATTCTTCTCACCCTCGCATTTCCGGTGAACGGCCGCACTACCGTGCCATAGGGTTCCTCTAGAAAAATCTCCCGAAACACGGAAAGATCAGGTATGATCCGTCGCGACCGTATACAGTCTTCTCGCAATTGATTCACATGCTGGTTGACAAAGTGTACCTACATATATAGTGTGTAGCCCTGATTTGAGTCCATTTCGAGTCGAGCCGAGAGCTGCTCGCCTCACCGCCGCTACTGTCTCCGTAATTTACTTTCATTCAACTACAACTGGTAGAATGCACACAGTCGCACACATGCATGTGCCGTAGACACTTTTTTTTCTCGTCTAGAGGATCTTTGGAATTTCACATGATTCAATTTAAGACAGATAATTGACACCATTTGAGCTAAAGTGAGGACGCTCAGTTCTCTTTGGATCTGGATTGTTCCTCTTCGACAAGATGCGGGTTTAATCGCTCAATACGGCAACGCTCCACTCAAGCTGTCAATTTACACTAATGAGGTGAATTAAACGTACTGCTGCTTTCTGGAGTCAAATTACTGCTCACAATGGACGCACATAGAGCTACCTACTATAAGTGCCGGTGTAATTGAACTGTTGTTGTTGTTGGCTGTTACCGCCCCCAAAAGGGACAACCGAAACGATAAATCGCTCCGCTTGGTCTCAATGGCCGAAGTGGCGCGCACTGTGCAAAATTTATTTGTTTATCAGCAGTGCCCGCTCTCGTGCGCGTAGAATGTTTCTGAAAAGAGTTGAACGAAAATTTATTTACCTATGTCACCGAGGAGTGATGAGGGGGGGGGGGGGGGGGGAGGGGATGAAGCACACAAGCCTTCAGTCCGTCTGATTCCCAACCGATACCGATGGACGAAAACAAACTCGACCAGAAAATCAACCACATAAATCTCACTTTTCCCGTGGCTCTGGGAACGGCCGTTTCTCTGTCTATTATCATTTTAAAATATGTTCCGTGTAAGCCGTGTGTAACCCAATTACGGTGGGGGACGCAGTCTCTCAAATTAATCACTTCATGCAAACACTGACGTTTGGCGTAGCGATGCATCGGACTGCAACGTGCGGGTACACGGTATGTTTACAAACCGTGTCGTAGTGTAGCACGTACGGCGGTATGCTCCGTCGAAAGGTGCGGTTGTTTACATTTCACGTTTCATCTGCCGCAGACTTGCCCTGATGTTCGATAACCGCCGGGGCCTCAAAATGTCAAATAGTTAATCCACGTGTTTGGCTGTCACTGCAGCTGTCTCATTGCTTCACAGAAAGATCTTAATTCGAGCTCACCGAGAGAGGTCACTACCGGTAACCTCATCCGGGAACGAAAAACAATATGGGCTATTTCCTAACGAGAAACCACTTTACCTCAAGCAAGATAAAAATGCCAACATATTGAAGATTTTGGAACCAGAACTCACGGCACGTCGTTGTCCACCACTTGTGTAAACAAACGCAAGTTTTTCCTTCGCAGACACCTTCTCCACATACGCTCCTGGGTCCTCTCGCTCTCGGCATTTGTTTGGAAAAAGAATAACACACAAGAAAACAACGTTCTTACCACATTTTCCTGTCTTATTTTACGATCAGCATCCCTCGGCAAGCACAACAAGCGAGAGTGAGCGAGCGAAAAAAAAAGCAAAAATAACATTAAACTCTTTTACCGCAGATTGCTCCCCTGAAAATAGTCCACCATTCGCTTCAGTACCACCGTGGAGGTGTACGTGTTTACCTTGCGATCCGCACGTCCATCTACCTCATCAAGAAGCGCCATTAGTCTCCGCATATATGTCAGTCACCTCAATCAAACGTCGATTGCCGCACCACCATTAACAGCCGGTCGCGCATCAGCGGTGTGGTGAATAGTGAAAATTGACGTTTGTTTTTTCACCTTTTTCCTGTGTGTGGACGACACCGGTCACCGGTTGCTTATATTTCAACTAATTAAGTGTCCTTCCCTTTGAGTCGTTGTCGCGTTGTTGGCGTCGCACGTACGTAACTGGTTGCTCGTGCGACTCGTGATAGAAAATTAGCTCGAGGAAATTGACGTGAGTATTAAAAATCCATTTCACCACCCGCAACTCGACACGCAACCGCCCGGTCTAGAAAAGAAACTGACAATGGTATACAAAGCAGACAAAAAAAATGACCGGAGGAGGCTAAGTAAACACTCTTGTTGCGTCGTTTGACGTTTATTACTGATGACATCTTGCCGGACCATTAACAATTGTGTTTATTATTGTTTTTTTTGCTCGCGCCGTGGGGTCACTCCGCCGGTGGTCAACGGAAAATAGCACCAACTGTAGCAACGATCCTAACGGAGTGCATCTTGCTTTTTGCCTAATGGTCTAGAATTACTGGCGACGGGTTCGTTCATTGAGAATCCACCTCCATTTTTCCACGAAAACATCACAAGGTGATAGCGATTGATGGGAAAGCCCACTTAGCTGCGGGATCATTTAAAAGGCATAAAATTAATGTGTTATGAAAATGGCCTTTCCCAAGAAATGACACCTAAGGGATCGTCTTAACACATTTGAGTGCAGTATTCTTTTTTACGAGACCCGAGTTCCGGTGATGAACGGAAAAACGAAAAAACTCACAAGTATGAGAAAGATGAACCATTTTATTAATGTAAATCGTGAAAGAAATTTATTGCTTCACGCGTTGAAAGGTGACCGAGGAAACTTGGGAATAGTGAGTCGCTCTGCACCGAAGTTTGGAAGTGTGATTTATGGAAATTGAATTTCCTATAATGCACGCACATGTGAGTGTTGTGCAGGGTTTCGGTTCACCTGCTTTTGTGAAAGTTCCGTTCATCAGTAGGATCGTTAACTTCGATTTCACAACAGCTAGGGCTTCTTTCTCTAAGAGTTCGGAGCCAGTTCATCGTGATCACCTTCAAAGACAAAGAATGTGACATAATCCCGAGAAAACAAAGTCACGCCACCGAAACATTCAGGAACGCAACGCACACATATGGTGGAACGACGACGGCGTGACACCATTGTGAAGAAAAGAACTCTCCAACAGATGGAATTTCGACTGTCGCATTTTTTCCAACTAACCATTCCGAGATTTATGGTTTTGAATTCTATCGAACGCAGCACCGCAGCCAATTAATTTCCACATTGATCACTTCACGTGCGTGGAGTGGGGGTGCGAGGGGAGGAAACCTTCTTCTATTTTGGTACTCCCCAGGTCAAATCCGGCCCGCGAAACACCGTGCCGACCGTGCTCGGGAAAGAAGAGCTCATTCATCATAAAACTTCATCACCCGGCGACGGCAATTTACGCCATCGATACATGTAATCATTTTCATCATCGCACCGCCGCCGTCATCATCATCGTCGTCATCGTCGCCGTTTGACAGAAACACCATGCTATCAGCGCAGTCCACGGACTCGCTAGCACACTTCATAACCGTCAATCGAGCCACTCGAAGTCGACATGAAATCAATTTGTCGTTTTCGTCCAAGAAACCCATCCCTGCATCTTTCATCGGGTCGTCGTGTCCTCTCCCTCGTTCCTATTGCGACACGAGAGAGAGAGCGAAAAATTGAGGTTATTGTTCGCACAGACATCCCAGCAGGTCGCGAGCGCACGTATTGATAGCGATAACATTCCGTGTTACTTTGATGGCGATCTCCAAGAGAAAAAAAAAGTGTTCGTCTCGTGTATTGCGCTAAACGAACCGATTCCTTCTGGTTGCTGCATTATTAGCGCCGAAAAGAATTTCAATTAAGCTGAAAAATGGTCATACCCGAAACTGCAGAAGACAAATTGACAACCACGGGGGGAAATCGACTGATGTAAAGCGAACCGGTCAATTAGGCAGAGCCGGCGCAAGCTGACAGGTAGGATTTCTAAGCAGCGGAGCTTCTAGCCTTGAAACCGACCGCGAGCAGGAAACAAAAGAGAAAAATGAGCAGCGTGAAAGTTTGACAGGCGTATTTTTAAATTGACTGAAGCCGTGTGCGTGCGGAGCAGTGTCTACCACTTTCACTCTTCAGAGCCGTCGGCATTTCCGAGGCGCACTGAACGAACGAAAATGAAATATTATTTGAAAGTTTTATTGGAATATATTGAAATATCTACCGGGGAGCACGCCTGTCTAAACAGAACTTTCTGCCTGATCCACCCCCACGACGAGTTGACAGCTGTTTGCATTCCCCGTCTCTCAAGACCGGTGAGTTCTGTACAGAGCTGTATGTGGCATGGGAATGCCGAAATCAGTAAATAATGAGCTTCATTATTCAACTTTCTCCCGTGACCGAGCTTGCGGTGCATCGGTGGGAGGGAGGTTGCCATGGCAAAACAAATCGGTTCTTGTCTCCGCTAAAGACAACAGGCTTAATCGACTGTTGATGTCTCTGGGGGCCAAAGTAGCGACGACGATGACGACGACGGGTATGTCTACACACGGCAAGTCCCAAAGGAGCAGCGGCACAAGGAATAATCCAAACTGTCAAAATAGGATTTCCGATCCTATTTCAAGGTTGCCAATTGTGATGCGTAGACGGGTAGGACCCGCATGTGAGGGAGTTTATGGAAATAAATGATCCTACTTATGTTCTACCCTTGTGTGTCGGATTTGTTTGCACGCTCCGCATAAAAAGAGTAAGTTTTCCCCCGAACTTGCATACGAAAATACGTGTATGGGAAAAGTTTACTTCTCAAAGGCCATGCGGAGAAGGGGAGGGCGGTGGTGGAAACACTACAATTGTTCCAACGGTGCTAGTTTGACAGTTTTCTGGCTCCTTCCGCTTGTTTGAACACATTCAACAAGTCCGGCTTGTGTTCGTAGAAGTATACCGGGCGAGTAAATAAAATCTTGTTCCCTCCGAGGCTGCAGACTCATCTGGAGTTCAGAAATCGGAAAGTGAAACAATAAATAAAAAGAAACATAAAGCCCTGAATTGGTACCCCCATCATCACATTCAGGACTGGGCCAGCATGTTTTCTGATGCCGACGTTTGAAGAGTCGATTCTCGTCGTCGTCGTCTCCGGTCGGTTGTTGCGGTCCAGTTAATTGATATAAATTAAGGTGGTTGCGTGTGACTCACTCTCACTCCTTGTCGAACGAAACAGTTCCAACGGCAACTCAACGATAACGAATAGAGAGCCAGAGGAGTGAACACAAAAGCACTACAACAGCAAGTGGGTCGTGGAATTTGAATAGACTGGGATGATTTGACGAGAATGCTGAGCGTACTGAGAGCCCTTCCACAGGGCATCCACCACGTATTCGTTTGATGTTGCTGATGCGAAAAGGAAAATATGAGATTATCATTATATTATATGATTGCTATCATCATCACACGCCATAGTCGCTTTCTAGTGGTAGTGATGTACGAGCTCGCTGTGTGCTCGATGTGATCTCCGCACTTGGATGGAACAGAACCGATGAGATCATCATCTGCTTTCGCTTTAAAATTCCTTCCATTGCTCGCAGACAGTTACTTATGACGATTTCGTTGTTTCTGCTTTTCTTCCAGTTCCAGCATTGGCATCCGGACTACCAAAAGATGATGAGAGCAACACTCCACAGGCGGATTGCTTCCTCCAGTGTCCGCAGTGTCACCAAACGCTGCAGGGTTTTCAGGTGAGACTTGGAATATATTTTTACAGTGAACATAGATTTGACATTTCCTGTTTCCGATTTCACCTGCAGGCACTAAAAACGCACATAGACACCGTGCATTCCATGATTAAGCAGGAGCATAGCTCGGCGACGCCCTCCCCGCCACTGTCAGCATTCTATCGGCAATCGTTCCAACCAATAGGTACTTCGCTTCCATCGCCTCCTGCCTCCACCTCTGCTCTAGACAGCAGCCACTGTAACGAGCCAACCTCGCTGGCGACTAATGGCAGAAGTAGTAGTAGTAATAGCAACAGCAGTAGTAGCAGCAGCAGTAGCAGTAGCTGTAGTAGAAGTACCTCGGCAGGTGGTGGTCTCAGTGCCGCCACTGCTGCCGCAATTGCTGACGAAGGTGGGCGGTCTATTAGTCCGACGTACAGCAACAGCAGCAGTATTGGTGGAGGAAGCAACTGTGGGGTCGGTGGAGGCCACGGCAGCAGCAGCAACGGTGGAGAACCCTACGCATGCTTACAATGCTCCGCCTCATTCCCAAATCGTGACTTACTTGAGAAACATGAGCTGATGCATGTACCTAATGCTCTGGTGGTAAGTTGCTCTCTCTCTCTTCTTCTACCCGTCTACCTTACCTTGAATATTTATTTTACACACAACGCCTTGGGCTCTTTATATTCGTCGTGTGAGAGACAAATTTTCTGTTCTATTAAGACTTTTTTTTTTGTTCACTTCCACTCGCTTTCCATTATCGACCTGGGAAATCACACCGAAACGAACGAGTTCACCCGTCGCGTTATCTTCTCTCAAACTCCATCTACGGCGAACCGAGCCGCTCCCTCTCTTTCTTTCTCCGTTTTCATTTGCTCACACCAGTAAAAATTCAAGTTAACTCTATATAAGGTGTTCCACATTGCGCTCGCCTTCGCCCGTCTCCTTTGCACCATGGCACACCTTGACATGGTTTTTGATTCTTTATGTACTTTGGAAGAAACTTGACGAAACACGCAAGATTTGCTTGACAGATGGCTTCGTTAAGTTAACAAAATGTTTTACTCGTTGTTTGTAGTTGTCATTTTCTTCTCTCATCACAACTAACTAACAATAGCAATCAAAACTTGTGTTTTCTTCTTGCCAAGAGAAAAACATAAAATCCAAAATGACACGCTACCGTGCCTTCGGTCGGTGTCGCAGCTGCATAACGAGGATGCACCAGTGGAATCTTTGTTGTATACTCGGCAACGAAAGAAAACCACCTTATAGGAGAAGGTTTCCTACACTGTCTCCGACAAGACTGTGAAACGTAGACAGACAGAGATATCTGCCCGTTGCAGTAAGGATCGGAACGGGTGGTGGTGGGGGGCGCAACGTGAAGAAAAAAGAAATAAAAGCGAAATGAGAATGATGATGGGAATTAAGTGAAATATGCACACACAGAGCACCGGCAGAAACAGTGCACAGAAGAGCAGAGGACCCTTCCGATGAGGAGGTAGGTACTTGCGCTCAGTTTTTCCCGTGAAGTTTCTCTTGAACTGACGGGTTTAGTTCTCAGTGCAGATCATCATAACGAATGAACCCTATATCTATCCATGGTAGCAGTAGCAGCCGAACGAAGTGTGTATTCCCACAAGTACAGCGTACGGTTCGGAGACGGTGCAAACAGGAACAAATGGCAGGACAAATGAGGGACGGGTTGGGGAAATTAATTAAACATTTCCATGTAAGATAAATTAATTTCAACAACTAACTCTGCCCGCGGAAGGAACAAAGCGGCCAATGAACGATCGATGGACGACGGATTTGTGAACATGTTTTGGCACCTAAGTCTAAATGCTTTGATTCTGTACCTTGGAATAGAATTACGCTCATTCTATTAACGTGGAGATCTCGATTGATCTAGCTTTCGTGCTTTTCAAGTGCACGTAACTTCTTTAGAACCATGATTTCTGCAAGGAATGAAATGTTTCAGTGATTTCAAAAATGTGTCAAATTGATACCGAATAAATCTTCAAAGTATGTAGTTTCAAATGGCGACAATAGATTTTATATTCGTCAGTAAATGGCTGAGCTATGATTTTTTAAACATTGCAAGTTTGCCATTACACATTTTACCGAAGGCATCGTGTTCAGAGTTTTTATAACTTGGCAACAAAGCCATTTTTTGCCGTGTTATCCGTATTAGATGTTAGATAATAGTTTCTTTTATCAATGACAGTGAGGATGTCTCGACTGAGATAATCTGTCAAACTTAGGACCTAATTCAATGTTCGGCTTGAAATGTGAATTCCATGAATTGGGAATGAGACAAACCTACCAACGGCTGATAGTTTCATTAATAAAGCTAACCTAACCTATGTAAATGATGCCCATAACAAACAGTTATGCAAAGTTTCATGTCTATTGAAGGAGTCTGGTCGAGTTGTCATTTGATATCGAACTGCTCAATTGGATGTGTTTACGGGTATTGAGTTAAATACATATTCGTAATCTGCATTGAAAATGGAATCGAAATGAACTATTTAAAAAAAAAAAAGTGCGATTACATCAGCAAAAATCACCATCTTAGCGCCCCTCAGTGGGACTTTGTGTGGGAGCGAGCTGTCATCTAATAGATTTAGTGTTAAAAATTCAAAATGTAAATCTTGATTTATTAATCGATATGAATGTCTATGGGATTGATAAAAATATCTTTGTGCTCAGAAACGAAGCTCATTCCGATGATGTATAAAATCCGGTATGTGTTTGGAAATCAAACATCCCAGTTGAATCGTTTTTACAAGGCTTAAAAACAGTTTTGATATCAACTCCGCTTTTTGTGAATGAGTTAGTGAAACCATGTGTACTGTACATACGTACATGCACAGTCCCTTCTGGCAAATACCAAAATCAACACGAAAAAGGGCCTATGATTTTTGATCGAATCTCTTCATCTATTTTCTCTCCATGATAATTTCGAGCGTTTATAATCGTGTTATTCATAAAAAAAATTCGATAGGCCCATTTCCCGTGTTACACGAGAAATGAAAAATTACAAGCAAAACCTTGCAATATACAATATTACCTGAGCACCACTGATCTAGACTAAGCTCCCGAGCCTCTTTTCGACATTTGGAATTGTTACAGCCACCAGGATTTCCAAATACCTCCGGGGAAGTGGCCTGAATATGGTCAAATCTCATCATACACTGAGGCAAAAGAACGTAAGAATTCCATAAGAAATCAGCATGATTTTTATTGATTTGCCTTATGAAAAAATAAAAAAAAACTGAGCAGACCACTTACCACCACCACCACCACCGAACCATGGACGTTGAGATTACGAGTCCTGTGTCTAGACCACTCGTCTGTCAACGCTTGGGAAAATGGAATGACTAATGGCGTAGAAGAGTAATGTAAGACGAAAATTTTTCATAAGTCTTTCTTATGAAATTCATATGACTTTGTATCGTTCATAAGTCGAGCCTTATGAAATTCTTAAGTCTATTTGCCTCAGTGTAAGAGACATCAATTCACATAGGAATTAAAAAAAAAAACATTATTGCCGAACATATGAGCATGGCATTCTTGTTAAATATAAAATTAGTTAAAAGGGCCAGATCGTGCCATAGGTAGACCAATTAATGTTTTTTTTTTATAATTGTTTTGTTAAAGTAATAATTGTACACTATTTTCGTCACACTTACAATGTGCGCAATGCGCTATAATATGACCGTTAGATAATGATATAACTTTGTATCACAAAAAAAACATTGTTATTTAACGTGAACTTCACTTCAATCTGTAACATTCCACTGGGTGAGGTTTTGTAAATTTTCTCCAGTCTTCCTGAAGTTTTCCCACTTCACTCGGACATTAAGCATAAGGCTAGCTTTTTTCAAGGGCTTAGGGTTGTTCAGTTCACTAGACTTGAAGTGAACTAAATAAAAATCAAAAAAGTGCATTAAACGCTGTTTTGAAACACAATTCGTACCTGAATAACCTTTGAAGAATCTTATAACATAAGATTTTTGTATTGATTTAAATTGATAGTTCTTGATTGTTAATGTCAACCAGATCAGTAAACCTGATAAATGCTCTTATTGAACTAATAAACAATAACCCTTTGGATATAAAAAGTATCGAAATTTCCAGTTTTCAGAAGTATTTTGATACTGCAGAATGGCACGGTAAAACCGGTTAAACAACCCTAGTTGAAAAATTCAATCAAATTAGTAAAATAAATGTTATCTAAAGTACAATAAACCGGAATTTTACGATAACAGAATGATTCTTCTAGCTGAACAATTTCATTCTAAGATGCATCCAGCCATATTTTATCGATGTGAGCCATACTCAGGACTTTTGTTTAGGTGGCAAACCCTCAGTTAAACGCCCCTCCCATGCCTCTTTTTATATTTGCCTCATGCCTTCATCACATTCCATAAGGGTAGCGTAAAAGAGAAAGAGATATGGCATGGAAGTGGGAGTTGTTTAGTCCAGGGATGCCAGGTGTATTTAGAAAAATAACTCTCTAACTTTTGAAATTTGCGGGAGGTTAGAAGTGTTTAATATTTCAGATTTCATAGATGTTCTAAAAACATCGTAGAACTTTCGAAAACTTCGTTGACATTCATTGAACTGCCTAGAAGGATTTTCTCAGCGGTTTGAGAGCACACTAAAACAAAATCGAATAGTGCTATCCGAGGTGTTTGTTCAGGGTGTCGACTACCTGGAAAAACCTGGAAAGTCAGGGAATGTCAGGGAATTCTATTTATGATCTGGAAAGTCAGGGAATGTCAGGGAATTTTAGTGTAGGTCAGGGAAAAAAATTATGTTGATCACATCGCAAAAAATCACGTGTGGAACTCATAAAAACAATATTTGAAATTTTATCAGTGCATGACGTCAATGTTTTTGGGACGATCCCGGGCATCAGATCTACTCGCTGCGTTTATGGATGCCCTTGCCGGTTGCGGATGGGCCCAATGTGAATTGAAGCTAGAGGTAAAAAAAGGTGGCGAGAAGCTGATAGATCTGGGAAGCTGTGGGCTGTTTATTTTGCATAATGCATTCAAGGATAGTGTTCGCAGTATCAGTTGGGATGTTGTCCAATATTTGCGTGGTATCTAAAATATCTTTAAAGATGTACCAGCAAGACGAGCGTTTATCACGATGTATTCTGGATGTACCATATTCCCGTTAAAGTTTTGCGGTCACCGATGGTTGGAAAATAGTGCTGCTGTTCAGAGGCAGGGCTGGTAGCGAGTCATTTTTAGTGACTTGGTCACTTTTTTCAAGTCAGTTACTAAAAAGTCTCTTTTTTAAGACCGAGTCACTAAAGTCACTTTTTCTTGCAATAAGTAACTATTTTCAACTTTTTTAGCGTAAATTTATTTCAAGATTGATCATTATTTACGTTGTGACGTTTAATCGTCTGTCTCTATGTATGGATGTCTATTCATTTTTCTGGATAAAATTACCTCAGTTTTCCAAGTAAGTATGTCCAAAGTCTGAAAATTTTCAATGTCTTGAAGTTTCGTATTCCATGTACAAATTCAAGCTTCGAGAACATCAAGACAGATCAGAGAATCAAAGGGCCGTTCAAATAATTTCAAGGAAATATTAGAAACCTTAAAAAAGTTTCGAGAAGCTCAGTGCATTTTCGAAAACTTCAGCAAAGCTTCGAGAGAATTCCTGGAAATTTTATGAACATCCGGAAAACGTGAGAATATTTTAAGGGTGATATATCATGGAGATTTCAAGAACTTAAAAAATGTGAAAATTTAGCTTAGTTGGTTAGAGAACATAAACGAAGTTCCATTAATAAAAAAGCGAGAACTTTAAAGCAAGCAGTGATATATTCTAGAAATTCCAGAGAACTAAATTTAGATATTTCTAGATAGTTTAATGATATTCAGCGAAGTTCCGAGTACTTCGAGGATGATCAGTTAGCTTCAGAATAATCCCATTAACTTCAGCAAATTTGCAGCAACTTACAAGGAGTTCCAGCACCCAGCCGGTTAGCATCCCCAGGTAGCGATAATCACAGGCTACTTAGAGTTGGCTATAACCTCTTTGCTCTGTCATCCTCATCACGGGCAAAACCGATTTATTGACAATAGTGCATTAGTGACAACGATGATCCTCCGTTCTTGTTTGCATTACTGACGGCAAATATCACCGCCAGCAACCCCACCGGGCACCGCGTGGATGTAAGAATCGGAGTTCAGGTGCACAGAGGTCGCAAATTGCCGGTCAGGGCAGAACCCAACAACCATTGATAGGCGTTCTTATGCACCTGCTTTACCCGGCCCAGAAGCGTCAGGGAATTATGAATATGTATCAGAAAATTTGCTGGATTATTAAACAAATTTAGAGAACTTCAGGTAAGCATAGATAAGTTCAGGGAAAAGCGAGTGTTAATAATGGTTATAATACTTAAGGAACATTGTCGAAACTACAAGGCATATTAATTAATTTCAGTAAAATTGCGGGTTCTTAAAAAATCCTGATAAATTCAGGGTAGTCTAGATAACTTTAAAGAAATTCAGTAATCGTTTAGACACCAAGAAAGTCTAGACTATTGAAGAAGTTTTAAATTAGTGTCGATAATTTAAGGGAAGTTTTATGAACTTCAGAAAAATCTTGAGAACTTCAGTGAAAATTATAGAAATATATTAATTATTTCGTTCTAATTCCATGAAAATTTCGGGAGCACAAAAGTTCCATAAATTTAGAAAAATTTCGGAAACGTTACAGAAAGACAGTGGTCTTCAGAAACCAAAAAAATATATTTATTTTTTTAAATTTATTTCTTACTGAAGATTAATCCACTGCGAATCTTAAAAGTTCAAAGTGTGAATGAAAATATCGAGAAAAAATAAATGGTTGTATTTTAAAATTCATTATTTTCTTTAAATTTTCCTTAGTAAGAATTTTTTTAAATTCTTCGGACTTCCAGGTATTTTAGGGAAACAAAAAATTTCTTGAAGATTCCCGGTTTTCCAGATTTTTGAAATTAATAGACACCGTGACTAATACTGTGGGTTTGGTTATAAAGTTTCTATTGAATATGTCGCTTTAAAGTATATATCGTACATAAGTGTTTATGAGATAATAATTTGATAAGTCTAAAACATCAAACATTTATTTGATGTACCTTCTCTTAGGTCACCTTTTAGACACTATTTTTACAACTTTAAGTCACTATTTGGTCACTTATTTATTCAACATGGTCACTAAAATTACTATTTCTGACAGCAGTCATCGCTACCAGCCCTGCAGAGGGCAATCAAAATTACTCCGCAAATACGAAAATTTATTCAAGGCGTCCAGAAAGACAAAACGTCAGCTCCTACCAAGATGTTAAAAACGGTTTGAATGACTCGCTGCTTATGGCTAATAGTAAGTTCAGATTACAGATTTATAACATGTTATAGCGCTATCTTGATGGTGGTTTCTGTGTTGCAATTATTGGACAACCGTTATAACATGTTATAACTCTGTAGTTGTCTGAATGTGGTATTAAGCTAGCTTTCTTCAAATCAGTTGCTGTCGAAGTTGAGCCATTTCTATGCGAATTTCAGACGGAAAACCCTATGGTGCCTTTTTTGTACAACGCGATGTCTCCAATTGTTAGAGGCATTTTGGAAAGGTTCATTCATATTGATTATCTGAACAATATTGCACAGGTAAATGCACATTTGATCAATAAGATCGCAAAAAGGAACGACAGGAAGTTTTTTGGCACAGGTTATTGGTCGGCGTATTCAGAACTATTGTTGGTTGTGAAAATGATTTGCTGCTTATCGCATGGAAACGCCAATGCAGAGAGAGGTTTGTCAGTAAATGCAGAACATCTTTTTGAAAACATGAGGGAAGAGTCAAGGCCCAAGCGCAATGACAGCGTAAGCCTATTTGTCGGATTGCAAACTAGTTAGAATCAAATCGACTGCGGTTAGGCAACTTGATGTCATTTGTGACAATTGTCAAACATTCCGTTTCCGTTCCGCTTCCGCCCACATTGCGTTTGGGCTTTCAGTCGTAGCGCGACGTCAGATCTATGATGGTGTTACTCATGCAGGTGGGTTGGAAAACTTACAAATTTAGAATAAACTTATTCAGTGAGTTCGAAAAATCGCATTCGCTTTCCATGTAGACAAGGATCGTCGTATGAAAGAAGCTCTCGATTCCGAAAACTCAAGATGCTTAAAAAGAAGCCGAAAGTTTGCAGGAGAAAATTGTTCTGCTCAAATGATAAACATTTTTAAAACAAATCCGAAAATGAAAATAAACACATATTCAACTTGCAATTTCTCGTTGTAATGTGAACTCACTGAGAGAATAAAATGTTAATGATAATTAAACTTACATTATTTTGCCATGTCTGTGGTTGTCATATGGAGTTACAGAGAGTACGAAACTGACTAATGCATGAGCAGTGCATCCTCATGTTCGGTTGCCAATGCAAGAATAATCACTGCTCTGCTATTTTACAATAATTTATATGTTAAGAGAAAGGATCGTCTACGGGTTGATTTTTATTTGGCTGTGAAATTATGAACACAAATTGAGAGCTTGGTGACAGTGATTACTTAGTAATGAATAGTGAGCCTAGTTGTGAGCAGTAGTTATTCATTATTATATTATAATATATATTTATAGCCCTATAGGCCTATTCACATCCTTCGTAGGTAGTCGGTCATATGTTCTGTAAAAATTGTATTAGTATCAAGTTCTGTAGTACGTGCCATGAGTATGCTATTCTTGATATCTTCGAAAACTTACCCTGCTGCTCATTTTAAACTAACCTTAATTTACACTACGTTATAATAAAGCACATCACGTTGTAGCTTCTTAGGTTAAAATAACGAAGTTTTGATGACTGGAATATTTCTGAAAACCGGCTGGAAAGTCAGGGAAAGTCAGGGAATTTTATTTTCGACTTTGAGTCGACACCCTGTTGTTGTTTATTAATTTATTTGATAAGGTCAATCAAATAGAGCCGAGGATTATTGTTCACTATACAATACATCTTAAAACAATAGTCAAAAGGTACAGCACAATAAACACTTTATCTTCCGCTATCCAATAAGCCCCTCCATCAGAACGGGATCCGCTTCCAGAGGTTTGATTGTATGGCAGTATCGCCAAAGAAAGCGCGCTTCCATTGCAGCAATGGACGCAAAACGTGCTCATCACTCACACACTCATCACGAAACGGTTGCTTTCCAAAGTCGACGACGCATGCACCAAAAGAACTGCTGATGAAAAACAATGAGGAGGATGGCAGCGCAATGGTGTCTGCCGAGTAAACAGACCATCGCGTGACACACATCGAGAGTGGCCTGCTTCTTTCGACAGCCAAGTGAACACTGATCCGAGGTGTTATCGCTTTAAAATAAGGAAAAAAGTCTCTCTTCCATTCGGACCGTGGTCACATCTGGACGCGCCGAACTTAGCCTGATCTCACCGTCTGAAGAAAAGTTTTGAAGTGAACCGTTCAGCGAGGAATCATCGCGTATCATTAACGCTTTTGGTACCGAGCGGTGGACAATGGAACAATCCAAATGCACCGCATGTATTCGCAAGCAATGGGCCAAGTTTCGCGGGAGTGGTGTAAGATCTGCTACCACAAGACGCACACACAAAATGTGAAAATCCGGCATCCGACGTGAGTTTCCCCGGAAGCTGTGGAGAAAAGTTATATCAGTCCAACAAAATCAGTTTCGCTAATCGCAAATATGCGAGATTGTCTCCATTGTAAACTGTGTTAGTACGGATAACATGTAAGCGTTGTGAAAAATTACCAAGATTAGGAAGAGGAGAATAGGATTAGGACAAGTCAGAAGAAAAGGAAGGAAGAATAAACGTATTCATCAGTATTGAAAGACAGATTACATTAATTCTTTTGACGTAGCACTACGTCTGTGATTTCTATATGGGGGTACACTTTGTGAAAACCAAAAATGGAACATGTAACGAAATTATGAAAGATTTTGAACGTTAATAACTCAGCTGCCTCTGGACCAATTCGAATAATTTTATCACCAATCGATCAGAAACATTTCTACGCATCGATAGCAATGCTTTCGACTGTTGATTTTTTAACAAGAAACTATTGAAAATTGGTAAATGTCAAGCATTGTCCAAAAGCGTCAAAAATAACTAACAAATCCAACAAGGGGAGGGGCTTTAGCTGGGTGGACACTGATATTCTGCGGCCTTCCAATCTGTCGTAGACATCAGTTCAACCCATGTCCAGCAGCAGACGGCCGAGACTCTTGCGAGTGCCCAATCAATGAACCGAAGAATATGGGATTGTCCAGTCCGATTTGCTGATCCAACTGCCTACTCGTCATCATCATTTTCCAAAGGCTTTTAGCCTGTACTACCATCGGCCTTTTTCAGGGCCACCAAGATTTTCCAAAAGAGTTAAATTTCTGAACGTGTCCCAGCTGAAATTCATATAAACAGAGAGAACCCCGTTCAAATTCCTACACAAAATACAAGCTCCTGCTGCAGTTAACAAATAACACTTATTTAAGACCACATAGTCCTACGTCAAGATTGCGCACAACCCCATAGGGTTGTCCCTTGCAGTTTTATGATGAAAGATTCTCACTTTCAACATAATTCTAATAAGTAGTTTGTAGAAGTTCAGAAAACTTCATAGGAGTTCTGAGCCGGGTTCTACATTTTCGAGGCTCTAAAATGAACTCGATTTATCTTTCTTTCATACAACGTGTTTAACGCATCATTTATATAACACCTAGCTAAACTATCAACACGAAAGAAGCACGCTTAGAAGGAAAGGCTGGTTGTAGATTTTCTCGTTGTTGTTATCAGGCATGGAAAATCATTTGCATTCATTTCGTGCATTCATTTACATTCATTTGCCCCTAACATTTTTCATCAACAGAATTCCGCAAAATAATGTATGGAACTTTTGCAGGCTTTGTTATTAGGTACAACTTTTGGTAACAACTCAAATCCGCATCCTTTATGCATGATGCACCAGAGTGAACAGAAGCCACTACTGTTTTTCAATGAATTTATTTTACATTCAATGAAAAACAGTAACAAGTTCTACCCGCTCTAATTCGTGATGCATAAGAGATACAGATTTGAGTTATGAGCAAAAGTTGTAGCTAATAAAAAAAAACCTACTAAAGCTCTATACATCATTTTGAGGAATGCTGTTGATGAAAAAAGTTAGAGGCAATTGAATGTAAATGTTATGCCACCTGCTTTCAATGAAAGTATTGTCGATTTTCGAGTGAAACGAAACCCTATCATGGCTTTCAATCCCATTCACCTACAGTCTGTCACCGCGCTTTCAATTTGTTTAATATGCGTTACATCCCGTTTTCATTACTTTTTCATAGATAGTAGATATGTAGTTGGAAGATAAATTAAACATATTACGTGTAATCTTCAAGTGTTTTCACGTGGGAAATGCTTTAATTATATATTTTCATTTTCATATGTTTCATAAAAGAAGAAACTATCAAAGTCGCGCGTTCCTTCACTCGTCCGCTTCACCGAAGCTTGAAAGAAAGACGAATGAAGCGACGGGAGATTGAAAATTTATTTGTAGACGCCGACTGAGCCACTAGAATGCTGCGAAGTTGCTCGACTTCAACAGAAAAAAGGAAAGCTAGCAGTCTCTTCGTCGCATCGATTTCGTCGATTGAAGCTGATTTTGTGACGCCCTGGTTCTGAAAACTCTATAGAAGTCAAGCAAATTACGTAGCAATTCGAGGAACTTCGTAAAACCTGATGAAAGTTCATGGAACTTCGTAAAACCTGATGAAAGTTCATGGAACTTCGTAAAAGCTCAGCCAGAATTCTAGAAACTCGGTAAGCTTTGTAGAAGCTCAGGGAGCATTATAGAAGTTTAGCATACTTCTAAGAACTTCAAGGTTTTATTTAGAAAGTTACTGGATGTTTTGGGAACTTTGTTTAGCCCAGATGTTTAGGAAAAATCGTCAAGGTCTTTGCTGAAGTTTTGAAAAGATCATCTTGGTCGAAATGAAAGAACATATATAAATAATTATGGAACTTGGAAGAAGTTGATGAGACAATTTTTCCAGAAGTAAATATAAGGGAACTTTGTAGATTTTCAAGGCAAGCTTGCAAATGCTTATTACAGCAAAATGCTATTTTTAGGATTTAGGAAGCTATGAAATATTTTAATGATAATTCTTATTTACAAGTTGCAAGAAGATAAGGTAGAGTTTGTGTATGACACATAAAACCTGTCAATTTAACTTTCAGACGATCACAATAGCGATTAGCTGTAACGATGAGCAAAGCGATGAACGAGCAATCAGCGATCATAAAATCGCTAGTTGTGACCTTCTGAAAACAAAATTGACAAATTTTATGTGTAATACACAAACTTTACCACATATTCTTGCTCTTTACAAATAAAAATTATCATTATAGTATCTCATAGTTTCATAATTACGAAAAATAGCATTTTAGCTGTAATGAGCAATGAAAGTATGGTTCAAGGAACATTAGAGCAACTTTAGGATTTTTATGGTGGAAATGAGTCGTACAACAAGTGGGCTTTGAGTCTCATTCAAAAGATTTATAATAAGTAAAGTTTTTACAAATATAAATGCTGTTTCCAACGGTTCTTGAAGAACTCCTACTTCAACATCGTTGACAAATTACCGTTTTATTGGTTTTAGCCAAAATGAGACAGGCAGAATGCACCAGTTTCATGCTCTTACTTGGTCACTGCAGCATTCATCAAGCTTCCACGGTTCCATTTGCATAGCCATCAACCAGCAAAATTAACCATCAAACAAACCGCCCTCGACTCTGACAGAACTGTTGCGGCATCTGGGTGCACTTTCATCACTTCAATTAACATTTAATTTGACTTTATTTACACACAATCGAAACAAACGCTCAACAGGAGCGAAAGAGAGCATCCACCAATGCTCATGCAAGCCTGTTGGCTTGCAGGCCAGGCACGCAGAAAACCGATCGACCTATGTTTGCGGCGATGGGTAATTGCCATTAATTTAATTTTATTTTAATTTAATGAATCCGTATCAATAGCCGTATCGAACTGATTCGCGTCCGTGCAGTAGTGGAAGCAAGCACCTTGTATGTGTTTAGTTTGCAGTCTGCCCGAGGCCCCATGATTAGGATCACGCATAAACTCATCGCCATATTGTTTTGGTTTCCCATCGTTCCGCTGCGCTCCTCCCAGTCAGTGGGAAACAGAAACCAACCGAGGAAGAGAGTCCGCGCGTGGCTGTAAACGCTCGATTGGGCGCTAATCGTTTGTCACGCTTATACGGCTTCTCGGGCCAGCATCCGTCAGAGGCAGAGGACTAGAGGAGTGCTTCATTGACGCCGCTTTGGCCGTCCGTCTGATACATATATATGCACAGACTTCTCTCTTCAGCCGATTCCCGCCGGTCACCACCCATCTGCCAGATAGGTAATCAGCGATGCGATACGAATCGAATGAGTGCGGCCAATTTCACGTGTCTCTCATCATGTTGCTTTCGCTAGGTCCGCGTCGTCCACGTTTCCCTTTAGAGATGATAATTTATGCTCTCACGGCCTACTGGGTTCTACCTAAAAGGCCATTTACGTGCGATAAAAGAAACAAGGCCGACTAAGACATCGATCTTGTAAGCCCATTGTTCCATCCTTTCTGCTGTCTATAGTGCGACCATGCGTCACATTTTCCGTCGGCGTCGCGACCGGCGTCTATTGCCGGAAGCAAGACAATCAGTGTATTGTTAAATTGAAATTGAAGATATTTTAATTCCCTTTTCGAAACAGTTGAATGATTAAACTTTTTGGGCGAATAAATTTTAAATATATTTATCATTCTCGTGTGGTCCGCTGTCTGCGGAAGGCAAAGAAAAACACACATACTCGTATGCGCTTTGCTGAATCACTTTTTACCAACATTTGAATATCGTTCCACTACGACTACACCAGAAAGCATAATAAAGCAAGAAATTTACGCTGTGTCTCAACCGAAAACCCCGCAACCAACTAAAAGAGACAGAGAGAGCGAAGCATTGTGAGAAAACATTCTTCAGATGTTGCATTCTACACCGAAACGTTAAAACTCAATGCGACACCCTAACCGACAACGAAAAAATAACCCAACGAACTAACACTGTAGCGATAACGATACAAAGATTTATTACTCTTCGCCATAATTTGTGTGGTCGTCGCGCCGCTTGGTAAAAAAATATCCTCGGAATGTTTTCTTTTTTCATACGAACGTCCATCGCAACTAAGCCCTCACCGACCTAAGTATTTTACGAGTTGGCTTACGACGGCGCTCTCTACTAGTCGCTTCCCGGATCACTAACCCGTGGCGCATTTTTCACGAAACGGCCAAACTTATCGAAACACAAAGTGTCAATTCTTCGTTAACCGACGCGCCTTTCGCCCTTGATCGCCCTCTCGGACACTTTCGGTCCAGAACGATTATCGTTAAATATGATTTAAATTTCCTGTCCATCTCTATCCAGTACACCAGTTAACTCACAAACCAGAATGGAGGTCGATTATGTGTGATGGCTGACCGAAAAAAAAAAAACATTTCGTTCGCTCGATTCGTCAGGGCCATATTTTTCTTCGACTTCATTGCGCACCGTTTGGGATGTGTGCTTTCGCTTTCAAAACCAAGCAAGACGCACTTGCTCCGCCCGTTCTCCGATGAGGACGAGGCCATAGACGAGAGAACAAACAGTTTGATTCACATAAAAATCCCTTAAAAATTGATGGCTTCAAGTCTCCAGCTAAAGCACCGAAAAATGGAACGTCAAAAAACGCATTCAACATTTTGCGCTTCATATATGTTTGTTCTTCTCTCTTTGCCTTGATGCCGTTAACGAAATGAGAACAATAATCGTTTTGAAGAGCTGGAAAAATATTTTAGTGCCTTTAGTGTGACGACTATTTCCAGTGTGCACTCCGCGTCGAACCAAGGCGCTGCAATGACCACCAGAAAACCCACTCCTGTCAGTGGTGCCGACTCCGCGAAGGAAACCCATTTCCAGTTCAAAATCTAATAACGGTTACAGGTGGTTAGTTATCGATGATGCACGGAGAAAAATTACGTAGCTCGTCGAACTAAATCAAATCTGACATCACTGCCACGATCGTTCAATTTTTCTGATTTATAACAAACACGTTTAAGTGGTTACACACTCGTAAAACGATGTTTCGTTCGTATTCAACGAAAACGGCATTAGTCACACCAACTTAATTTGAGCGCAACCGACCTAATCAATAGCCCGTTTTATTTCAGCACAATGATTCGAATGTGAATCATTCTGCTTTCAAAAGAAATTTTCCATCGCTCATATGCCTATTTGTGCCGGGTCAGCCATGTATCTCTCAGCACACTAGCTTTTCAGAACCGTTCTATCAATTGACATCGCTCAATCCCTGCACTTCCGCCGCCTGCTCCGCATTGATCTCCATAAAAGCCGAGTGGTGATGCAAACAAATCACCTTCTCGTTTTAATTTCTGATCTCGCTGAGTCGGCCTCACCGCGCGGTTTTCTCTCTCTTCCACTGACAGAACAGGGTCAATAAATTATGGATTTGGTACATGCGTTATATTTGCACCGTTGCATGTTTCTGCCATACACACATATGACCAGCAATAGACGGCATCCCTATGCTGCAAGCTGGAAGTTTGGTGTTGAGTCGGCGGTGACAACTATTCGAGTTAGTTGGCAGGTTGTTTCGTTAAGTTCTTTTTCCGCCATGTTTTCTCGCCTCAAGCCACCACACACCGGCCGGTGTGCACGCGCGACATTTATTGATGCCCATGTTATAAATTATGCTCAAGTTTCGTGAAAACAGTCCAAATGGCAGCCGCGAAAAAATACAACGAGGTACGAAAAATCAGATTCACACGCACACATACGCACACACACACTCACACATTTCTTCAAAACGGGGTAATTTATGGCATTTCAAAGGAAAATTAGTTGGTAATTTTAACGACAAAATTTCTGTCAAATTATGTGTCGATGGAATACTCCCCCATCGCTCACGGGAGTTGTGTTTTTTTATCGTCCCGTTTGGCGCATTTATTTGAGGTGATCCAAACGCGAGATGGAAAATGATCCAAACGAGCCAACCGAACAATTAACCAATTGCATTTATCGTTTTTTTAATCATTCGCTGATAATTATTTGCTTCTGCTGCCAAGCTTATTGCTGACCAATATTCGAGGCACAGAAGCGCATCTTTGTTTACTTTCTCATCCATAATAAATTTTCGATGTATTTCATGTGACGGATTTCAAAATAATAAGGCTGATATTTTAAAGTCGAATTCTACTGCGGTTGATACAAGAGTACACAACTAACGAGAAACAAAGATATTTGTTTTTTAGTAAATCTTTTTCACACAGTATTTGTATCAATTTAGGTCGGTGATCTTTATCTGAAACGCAAAATCTCTGATAAAGTCTTAGAATTTAAGCCGTTGGTCTCGACCAGCACCGCTAATTGTGAGGGGTTGCGACATTTAGGCGAATTCAAAAACCTTCTACGTAAAAACGTTTCCACACACTTAGTTTTTTTTTTCTACCGAGCTCGGCTGTGCAAATCTCGGCAAAATAAGTTTCACTGAGATCTCAGCAAAAGTGACATTTGATTGCTGAGTCTCGGATAATGCTTAGCTGAATGAGGTAACTTTTACAATGTACTGTAATTTGTACAATAATACTCATATTACTCATATTACTTTAAACAATCGTCACGTCGGTCATAGCTTGTTATGATTGCCTGAACAATGCGTAAAGAGCAAATCGAACTATTGAACGTCGCGTGATAGTGGAATTTAATCAAGGCCTAAATACTTTTTCGTAGCCTTTTGTTTTTGGATTTGAAAGATCGTCGGTTGCAGTGGCTTGCTTACTGAGCAGAAAAACGTGGTCCCAGGTCCTTTCATATTAAAAATGTATGGTAAGATCGCTTGTTTATCGCGTATTTTACTAAACCTTTCGTAGTCGTTGGCGCAGGGTTTGAATAGTTATAACAACTTGAGTAACGGTGTGATGTGATATGAGGGGCTCGGTGGCCTTAGAGCAACCGTTTTTGCTTACTGAGCAGAACATCCTGAGTCTAATCTCAAGCCCATCCACATCAAGATTCGTCAATCGTTTTATTTGTTAATATGACTACATGGTAATAAAAGCAAATCGATGATTCAAAAGGAGCTCGTTTGCCTAGTAGCAAACGTTGTTGCTTACTGAGCAGAAGACCGTGGGTTCAATGCCAAGCTCCTTCGCGTTATACGATCGCTAGGACATCAATTCAGCTTATCGTTTACCAAAACGAACCCTGCTGCAAACCCAACCCTCTAACCCAACATCCCTGTGATTCCTCGTGGAAGTGCAGAGGACTCCTCGGCTTCCATCAAAGCGAGTGTCACGTCAACACATTCCTACCCATTCCTTTCTTGACCTGCGTTCAGGCGCGGCTGGCGCTGGTATTGCCTAATTCGAGATCACCAGTTTTTACACATTGAGGATGATTGCTAGTCCCAAGCATCGTCTATTGGTTCTCTATGTAATTACAGCTGATCTGGCAATAACAGAGTAGCAACCGTGGGTGGTCAGTCATGCTCATGCTCTGCCGAGATTTGCACAGCCGAGCTCGGTAGAAAAAAACTAAGTGTGTAAGACACATTGATTAGTTTGTAACTTTTAAGCGTGTGAGGAGAAAAATTGATAAAGAAACTAGTTAAGAGTGTAATGTTTACGCTCACAGAATTTCATCACAATCTGTCAAGTGGTTATCGAGAATCGAAGTGTGCTCTGCTTCAAAACGGATGCGAAAAAATTCTGCTGTCAAATTGCTCGTATATTATGTTTTCGTCGTGGTTTTCCAAATTTTATCTGAAGATGATTTGCCAGTTTTCAAGTCGATAAGTTTTTTGAAGAATAGTTTTTCTTTTTATGGCCGAAAGAAGGTTTTTTTTTCCAAGTGCATTTATGACCGGCATTCCGATTACAAGTAGACTCAGATTCGAAAAGCAAATTAGAATCCAATTTTGTGCAAGATTAGCTTGTGAGACCACCGAAGTTCCGCTTTATTCAACCAGTTTTACCACTATTTGATCCGGAAAACAACCAGCAAAATGGAGTGGCTGTTCGGTAAAAAATGTCTCCGGGCGAGATGATGCGCAAGAACCAGCGGGCTCTGAATAAAGCGATGCGGGATTTGGATCGGGAGAAGATGAAAACAGCAGATGAACAACAGGAAAAGAAGATCATCACCGACATCAAAAAGCTGGCCAAAGAAAGTCAGATGGATGCGGTCAAGATTATGGCTAAGGATTTGGTAACCACGAGCAATGACGAGGAACTGCATCTCAAACCCCATGATAAACAAGGAGCGGATGCATCCAACGAAACTTTTTAGCGCAAAATAATCATTACCAACATAGCAGAAGATTCGGTATGATCCTTCCATTGCATTATTTTATTATTCTTCAATATTGTACGAATATTTACACATTACACACAACTACACGTAGTAGCTCGGAGCGTTTTTGTACGGTATGTCCACGCATCCTTCCACCCCTGTAGATTCAAGAAATGTTCCCATTAATTTCCAAGAATCATCTTTGCGGCAAATACAACGCAGTAGGCCTGGACGTATTGATGTTTATATCATATCTCAGATATGCTGTAAACATCAATTAGACAAGAAAAATGATTAGACCTCATCTAACATAATCATTTCCCAGGATGCTTTCTCGTACTGGCTGCGTTTTTATTAGATTAGATTAGATTAGATTAGACAATCTGTCAAGTGGTTTTCGATATGGCATCGGAGCAAGAGCAGATCCGCCAAAAAATTGTGTGTGCCGTCGTCGAAAATCCCACTGCGTCCCACAGATGGATCGGGAAACACCTGGGCGTCCATCATTTGACGGTTTCCCGGGTGGTGAAATCATTCAAGAAGACCCAGACGTACCAGCGGCGGTGACAGAAAACCAAATACAGTTGACCCGGTGAAGGCCAGGAAGGTGTTGAGTCTGTTCAAGCGTTGAACGAATCTTTAGTACCGTGATGCGGTGAAGAAGGCGGATGTTTCCATTCGGTTTGTCCAAAAAACGATGAAACGTGCCGACATCCACGTCTAAAAGGTCCGGAAGGCACCGAACCTTAACAAAAATAAAAACACGGTCGCCAATACCCGCTGACAAGAATCGTAGAACAAAAATGTTAGTACGCTTGTTGTCTCAATGTTTTTCTGAGTTCAAAAAAATTACCAAAAGTTCTTGTTCTACAATTTTGATAATTCGCATTTTTCATGAGCTTTTTTTTAATCATAAAACGGATAAGAACATTTTGAGATAATTAGTTTTTTATTTTTTTTTTTTTTTACTTGAAATTACAAATAAAAAATCGCGGATAAACATTATTTTCCTCTACAATTTTGCCTCAGACATCATTTCCATCAGAAGTACCGTTTCCGTGCTACATTTTTTTTTATTTCAAAGGAGTCATTTTGAAAATTTTGCAAGATCCAAAATGGTCGAGTTTCAGGTAAAATGTGCACTATAACTAACAATTATGCAAAATTACATGCAAATCGGAGCAGGTCGATTTTTTTTTCCGATTTGTCATTGGCATGGAACTGGTCAATTCTGAGATTATGTAAAGAGTATTCTTGAAATAAAAGAAGGAAACTCAAAAAGTCAAGGATTTCAATGCAATGATGAAAGTAATTCAAACAGAGCAAAAGGTGCAAAATTCGTATTGAAAATGTTCAAGATTTTGGAAATAAATTTTTGTTTTCGAAATTCTGGAAGACTTTCGCGATATCAATACACCGGGTTTCGAAAATATA
Organism: Ochlerotatus camptorhynchus; assembly: GCF_037179485.1. NCBI lineage: Eukaryota > Metazoa > Arthropoda > Insecta > Diptera > Culicidae > Ochlerotatus > Ochlerotatus camptorhynchus. The sequence continues at coordinate 1,184,903 of NW_027041105.1, forward strand.
ATCAACTAATAATAATAAGAAGGATCCATTTTCATGATTGTTGGGCATACCTAATAAAAAAATATTATTTTTTGATATTCTAAGGATATTGATTGAGGTGTCAGAATCCTTAAGAACTTGGATGATTTTCACGATGGACATTAAACATTTTTCGAGAAATAAGACTAAGATTTTTTTAGGTATCCCGGCTTAGTCGATATTTAAGAATCCAAGTCGTGAAGATTTTTTTTTTATTATGGTCACTTTAACACTCTTGGGTCATTCGTGACTTGTCCGGGGGTGACATTTGAACTCGTGACTTTGGCGTGAGAGGTATGGATGTTAACCACTACGCCGGGGTCGCCCCCCCGTGAAGAAATATTGAGAACACAAAAATAAAATTTTCCCACTCTATTTCGACAGCTGGAAATCTATTTCAATCAATAGAGCAAGGTGCATTGGCTTAAACCGAAGGCAACATATCAAGAAGACTGGCAACTCTTCAATTTTCTCATACGAACGCTGAGACAGGTACATTCGCGTCATCTGCCGCTCAAAGGTAAATGCTTCGAACGGATTTAATAGCAAAGATTACATCCTCAGAAGAAAGGTTTGTGTATTTGCTCAGAAAACTATGCGTTGCTTCCACCTTCACTCAAGCGCAGCGCTACTGTACGTGTCGCTTGGATTCTGGCAAAGTTGCCAGTCTTCTTGATATGGTGTCTTCGCTTTAACCCATATGTTGATGGGTTTGATGTATACACGGACAGAAAAAGTAAAAATGTTGAGTTCTTTTCACCCAGGTTGGCAGTTCCCTGTGCCAACTCAATTTAGAGTTTTATTTTCCTTGATTTGTTTTCCGTTGATCTTGTTTTCCGTGCTGAGCACCAATGCTACCGACACCAGGGAGGCGCTCCCACATCTGAACCCTACTTATCGACTCATCAACTCATGAACCGGGGACCAACGGTTTTACTTCCTTTCCGAAGGAAGGCGTGATCAGAGATGTTATGCCTTAGAACATCCCGGCGCGCCGACTGGGATTGAAACCAGGCCTGCTGGGGTTAGAGGTAATCATGCTTACCACTACACCACCGGCGCCGCTAGAATTAAGAGTTCTAGCGCCTACTAAATTTTGAGTTGTTAGCCCTTATTACGAGTGTCACTTCACGGTGAAAACGAAGTGATTGCCGTGTAAATCAAATGGGTATCACTTTACCGTGAGTGATAAGTTGTCACTTCACCGTGAAGTGACATTGGTAATAAGGGTCGTTGTCATTCACTCGTATGTAAACAAGATTTCTTACTTTTAAGTTGTTTTCACACAACGTCAAGTTCAAACTTCTCAAAATTGAGTTTTACACAACTTGCTCAATTTTAACTCGGTGCACGGAACTGTCGAGTTGGGTGAATAGAACTCAATTTCGGGTTGTTTTGCTCTTTTCGTTTTTGTCAACAACAAGAGAGCAAGTGAGAGGTATCAATTAAATAGTAAGTTTAAAGAGCTCAAACGTTGGGTAGTTTTGGTTCTCCGTGTAGGGTTTCCCTTAGCTCAGTCGTTGAAGGCATAACTTTAAAGCAAGACCATGCTGGAGGTGGCTGGGTTCGATTCCCGGTTCCGTCTAGGAATTTTTCGGGCTAAACAATTTCTCGACTTCCCTGGGCATACCGTATGATTGCCTTGTCACACAATTATAGGAATGCAAAAATGGTGCAGGCTTAGCAAGCTCTCAATTTACAACTGTAGAAGTGCTCAAGGAACGCTAAGATGAGTCCCAGTAGGGACGTAATAAAGCTAAAGAAAATATGTAGAGTCCAGACAGGTGGAGTCAGCTCCCTGACGACGGTGTTTATTACTACCGTGGCGGAAGAGATAACGATGCTTAACGTCAAATTGAGGAAGGCACGCATCGGGTTAATCATCTCCTTTACCAAATTCCCCTGTTGGGGAGTGATTGTGAGGGGTTCCTCCCCGCGCCACCACTTGCAAAAGAGGTGATCGCCGATTTGCTCACGTACATTCGGTGTGCGGAAGCAGTTCTATCGACAATTTTTGAAGTAGAATTACGTCTTCCGTTGGCAACATGTTGGGGGTGCAATTTCAAAAAACCAAAATCGATCGCGTTACGAAAAGTGGTCAGGATTTGACCACTTATAACTTTGTCGATAGCGGATGGATATTAATTCTAAACAAGGCAATCGATTGAAATGTCATCTACTGAGTTTGCCAGACGGTACCTATGTTTATGCCTTTTGATGCAAAGTTTAAGCCCCATCCTATTAAGAGAATTATGCCAAAAAAGATCTTGCCGAATTATATTAATAGAAGGGGCTTAAAATCTGCATCAAAAAGGCATAAACGTAGGTACTGTCCAGTATGCTCAGTTTCTGTGATTGATGTGTTTTCCCCAATACATATTTCATTTCTGCATCGCTATCATCTCCAAGAACATCTATGAAAAAAATCCACAGCATTGTTCTAAACTGGATTCCAAGCTTCCAACCCAACGGTGCTTTGAAGACCACAAACGATTGATATAAGAGTTAACTGAAGAGTTCAAGTAAGAGCTTGTATCCAAGACATATCGTCCAGGACACCGACTGAGCACCGCAAAAACAAACTCTCTAATTGCTTTCGATTTTCAACCTATCGAACTTTTTTCACTGATAACGAGTTAAGAAATCAATTTAAAATTAACTATACTTTTGCTGTGAAATTAAAAGTACCTTTCGTAATCCTACGTCAAATCTACGGTCGTGTCTTCAATACAACCTCTTACTTTTTCACAGTCATAAGCGTCAGCATAGACGTAATAAGCCAATAGAAATAAGACGCTCTGATTGAACTAACTGAATCAACACTAACATACCAAACGCACATCTTAGCATAGGCCCCTTTCAAATATCACGCGAAAAATAAAGACATCGACATCATTGGAAATTGTAACGACATTTTGCGGTTATGCGGTTCGTCGGTAGCAAGCTGTCGGCATTACCGCAACGATTCCTAATAACTACACATCTCCCACATGGACCGTCGCTGCCCACGTAGATGACAAGGAAGCAAATCGCGTAAATTTTCTGTGATTACTTTTTTTTTTTCAACTGTTCCTATTCCGTCGTGTTTTATCCTATAATAAATAAATGGAAACCCTCGGTCACGTCGTCGTCGTCGTCGTTGTCGTTGTCGGTCGGGTTACCGTTTGATGCCGTGTCTGGATCGCAACTCGCGGCTGCAAACGTGCTTCCGTTGGCCTCGAGATCTAACTGATTTTAGTAACCCCAAATTGCCAAACGAGCCAAGGTTCAAGAAGCACTGAATAATTAGCGTACGGACCGAAAAAAAAAAGTTGACCGAAAGCATTTCAATAAAAATCCCATAAAATTTTCCCCGGGACCGCTGTCTTGCAATTCTTCCTGTGTCGGTATATCTGGCATCTTGTACCGTGGGCCCCAAAAGAGTAACCCAGTCGAACCGAATTAAAACTATAGTTAATCAGGATTTCCGGCCGGCACCGTTCTTTTCGATTCCTTTCTGTCGGACGAACCTCACCAGCAACAGTGCAAAATTGTTTGCAAACTGACAAACGAAAAACACCGACTTCAACCGACGCCAAGCGGTAGTAAAGTCTCCGCACACCTCGCGTGCAGTTTCATTGTCGTGTAGGAAACTTAAGGCCTTTGGCGCTGTGGTCCAACCGATGATTTTTTTTTTTTTTTTTGACGGGTTCTAAAAAACGCACCCGTCATCGGCCGGTTTGTTTATTTTGAATAAATATTTTTTACGGTTGTCGAAATAAAATAAGTTTTCTATACCTTTCTGGTGCGACTTCGGCAGCAGCGTGTGCGTGAACGTAAACTTGTGACTCTTATGAGGAAAACAATACGCTGCCGGTGTAAATCACGTTTTACGATGCAACTCGGATTATACCGAGCTCTACCCGGATGATCTATGTATTCCGTGCCCAAGGGAACTGGCTTTAGGTGCAGAAAAATATGTCATCCGAATCATAAAGAATTTCGCAGAATTAATTGAGTCTAATTCAAAGATACGACCAAAAAAAACTCATTCAGCAGAGACAAGAACGAGCATGTGTTTCTAAGTTTATTATCGTGTCATTTGTTTTATTGATTTCTGAGAAAAACTATTTTTGGACCTGTGCTGGCAAAATTCTACTGATCACCTATTCCGTGAAATGGAATTTTTTAAAAGAAAATTGAGAATTTTAAATGGTACAAAACAACAATTATCTTTCTCAATAGGTCTAAAACTTAAAAAAAAACTATAGTTTAAATTGTGTTAGAATATTCGGATCATTGAATGTTGATGTTTACCTGAAGGTTTGAAGCTCGAAGTTATTTTTTTTCCAACGGCTGAAAAATGTTGAAAGTGAAGCAATGATTATTAGATCTTTCGTCCCCACCCAGTTGAACAACACTGTAAGATTTTAAGTCACTCCCCCTTTCCCAAGCAGCACGCTTGTCACTGATCAGTTGTGGTTTCTTGTATGCAACTTATTTCAGTTGCAGAAACTTATTATGATGGACGTGTGCTGCTTGGGTTACAGCATACCTAGATTTGAAAATTCCCCGAAAATCGTGTTGAGTTGGGTCCATTTTTACATAAATTGATCATATAATGTATATTGAGGTGTTTTGGCATCAAATCGCTTGAGATCAAATTATTTTCTTCCCCCATTAAATATTGTTCAAGAAAATTTCAACCCCTACTTTAAGAAACTAATAAATGTTGAGACACCCCCTCCCCCCTATTCCCTTACAAAATTTGCGGATGATTCCTATCCAAAAGATGGTTTTCGCTGCAGATGCCTTCTAAAGTTATTTACTTTTCCGTGCGTACCGTAATATTTGATAAAGAGTAACAAATTCATGAGATATTGATCGATATAGATCGATGTAGATATGATATGATCGATGTAAATATTGATCGATATAGATCGATGATTGACATAGTTTAAGACTCTGAGAAACATCCCGCCTTTGAATAAATAAAAACCTCGAAAACGAAATTTTTGAGATTTTTTTTTATTTTGACATTGCTCAATGGTGCAAACATTATCACGCATACGGTAGTCAAAGTCCCTGAATCTTCTAAAGTTTAAAGATCAATCATAGAATTCTCGGAATATCTCATAATTCTAAGGATCTCCTTGTTAGTCGCTGCAAATTTCCTTAAGTCAATGGGATTTTTCTGATGTTATCTAATTGTCCTCGAAGCACTCGAACTTCACTGAATATAATGAAACAATCAAAAATATATAAATTTCTTAGAAGTTCTCTGGAATTTCTTGAAAATATCGGTGCTTGCTAAAAGTGCTCGCCTTTTTTTTAAATTAATGGTACTTCGTTAATGTTCTCTAATCAACTTAGCTAAAATTTCAAATTTTCTATAGATCTTGAAATTCCCATGACTTAACACCCTTGAAATACTCTCACATTTTCCGGAATTTCATATAATTTTTATTGCGTTCCACAAATTTTCTCTGAGCAAACCGAAGTTTCCGGAATTTCCGGTATCTGTAATTTCCTTGATTTTTTTTTGAACTGCCTTTTAATTCTCTGATCTGTCTTCATGTTCTCGAAGCGTCCCTAAAACTCTCAAGAAGATCTCAGTTCTGCTTTAAAATAAATGGAATTCTCGTAAACACCTTTAAACTTCCCTGGAATTCTTTGGATTTCTGAAAAGTTCCTGAAATATTTCTGAAGTTTTCATAAATTTTCTTAAGGTCTCTATACTGCTGAAACGCTCGGAACATCTTAAGGGTTCTCGATTTTATTTCAGCACCTCATAGAACTATCCTCATTGTCTAAACTCACGCTTTTAGATTTTGAAACCAATTCAATAGTCTGAGCTAAAGTTTCGGGGACATCCCCTTAAGATCTCTGGAATTCCCCAAAGATCTCTAGATCTAGATTTTCTGAGATCAATAGAACTTCATTAAAGTTTCCACATGTTTGATAGTACGAAACGTCAAAAAATTAAAAATGTTGTGATCTTAAATTTACTTAAATGAAGTAAGTGTTCAACTTCAACATTTATTGGATTTGAGCTAAAGCTGTTTCTTTAAAACTGCTTTAAAACGTTTGCGTTAAAAACATCGTATCCCTAGCTCTTCATTTGAGCATGCTAGAGCTATTTTTTGCAAAACGCTCGCACAAGAAGCTTAAAAATCGTAGAAGAAGAAGAAGATGAATATATTGTCAAATGCAGCCAATATTGAAATGTAGGGCTGTCACCTTAATATCGAAGCAAATCTACCTTTCTTAAACTTCTCCGAAATGTCCTGATTTTTCACGAGATTCCTTAAATTTTGATGAGGTTTCCTGAACTACTTTGGTGATTTCAAAGTTTTTCTGAGTTTTCTTGAATTCTGTTTGTGTTCTCTAAACAACTCTAAAGTATCCTGAACTCTTCTTCTTCTTCTTCTTCTTCGCATTTCAAGCTTATTGCATATCGCATATTAGCTTATTACGTGCTTTCAACTTAGTGTTCTAGATGCACTTCCACAGTTATTAATTGAGAGCTTTCGATGCCTGTACCATTTTTGCATTGGTATAATTGTGTGGCAAGTCCAATCATACTTCTATGCCGAGGGAAGTCGAGACATTTTCCAACCCAAAAAATTCCTAGACCGGACTGGGAATTGAATCCAGCCACCTCCAGCATGGTCTTGCTTTGTAGCTGCGCCTTTACCGAGTGAGCTAAGGGAGGCCCCTGAACTCTGAGGTTGCCTAATTTCCTGGAATTTCTATGACTTTCTCTGAGGTTCTAATCCTAATAAAGTTTTCCAAAGGATTACCATGATTCCCTAAACATTTTGTAAGTTCTCTTAGCTTTTCTGAAAAAAAAACACTACCCGGTGGTTCATTTTATTTACCTTCTCTAAACTTATCTTAAGCTTCCCTGAAGTTCCCTTAAACGACTTTCAAGAGTCTACCTGAAGTTCTTAAACATCTCTGAAATTCTCTCAAACATCTCTGTGGTAATCACTGAGTCCTTTGATATTTCATAAACTACAATAATGGTTCATGTGCTTCTTTGAACTTCGCTGAATATCTCTGAAATCTAGATCTTCTTTGAAATTCATGATTTCATTTCAAAAGTTCGCAAGACTTCTCTGGAGATCGCTTAACTTCTCTGAAATTCTCTTAACTTTGCAGAGTACTTCTGGTAGGACCAGCAGAGTAGCTAATGGAAATATGTGAACCTGGGAGAACTTATGTGAGGTTCGAAGAACTACAGATAGGGTCATTGAATATAGTAGAACTTTAATGTGCTTAAGAAAGAATCTGCGAACTTCCAACTTTGCAGAGTTCTTGAGAGCTTCAGAGATGTCCAATGAGCTCTAATGAACTGATAAGGTCGTAGAGGTTCTGAAAAGTTTTAGAGCTGTCAGAGTCTTGGATGTTTTAAATACTCAAATACGTTCAGAGAACTGTAAAAACGTTCGAAAATTGCACCTTCAGGATGATGAAATCTCACTGTAACACTGTGATCTTAAAAAATAAGAGCTTGTAATGATTTCAGCAGTATGGTAGAGAACTACCGTATGCGTGATAATGTTTGAACCATTGAGCAATGTCAAAATTTTAAAAAAATTCTAAAAAATTTCGTTTTCGAGTTTTTTTTTAATTATTCAAAAGGAGGATGTATCTCAGAGTCTTAAACTATGTTAATCATCGATCGAGTTTCCACTTGCTGCAATTACGGCCTTCACACGCTTGCGGAATGCACGGCAGGTTCTAATAATGTAGTCTGGATCCATTTCTCTCGAGGTACGGGTCAATGTTTGTCTGAGACTTGTTGTATTTGGGTGGCGTTTAGCATGCTTTGCATGCACAGTTGTGCACACCAACTGCTCATTTGGTAATAACTTTTCACTCAGATGTTGAAATTTATTTTTCTTTAAAGTAATTGATAGATTAGGCTCATAGTTTACTATAGATATGCGATAATAAGGTAAAGCTCAACATTTGAATCAACACTAATCAATTTAACATTTAAATTCCGAGATGTGTAGTGAGCATTTCTCACCTCATCTTTACAACGTAAAAACAAATACAGTTTACTACTAGCATTAAAATCTACTTTTTTTACATATCTATAACAAGCTTACACTCTATTCTATCTACTGCTTCAAAAAGAACTATGTTCCGTCAACTGTGTGCAAAGTTATTAGCAAATGAGCAGTTCGTGACCAAAACTGTGTATGCCAAGCATGGCGTTTAGAACAGGCCTTGGCCTTCATGACGCGCCATATTAAGTAATCCAGCGGATTAAGATCGGGGCTGGATGGCGGCCACATATCCTTCGCCCAGAACGGAAGATGTTCCTGCAACCACTTCTGAGTGCGGTTCGAGGTATGGCACGGAGCCCCATCTTGTTGAAATACAACATTTGGCTTCGGGCCGTACTGTTGTTTGATCCACGGAAGAACATACTTACTTAAAATCCCGATGTAGACCTCCGTGTTGATCTTATCGCCTTCTGGAATGAACACCGGGTCCATTTTTCCATTTCCATTCATCGGAAACCACCAATCCAAACACCATAACGCTAGCAGGATGCTTGGTTAGATACCCGTTCTTGTGCTCGTCGGCCACGTCTTTTACCGGAAGAGAACTAATATACCGGTCGTTTCTGGAATTTGATACGGGATCAACGGTTAACATGCTCTCGTCGGTGAACAGAATAACCGGATTTTTTCGCTTAAGGAAGTTCAAGATTTTCTTGCATCGTTCGACTCGTAGCTCCCGGATGCGGTTGGTAATCATGTGAGTTTTTTTCCGTGCCCTCGACTTCGCACCGCAATCTTCCTTTACGATCTTCCGTGCCGTTAAGTAACTGATCCCGTGTTCCTTTGCCATTTTGCTTATTGAACGCACTGGATTCAACCGAATCATCCTTTTGATAGCAGCGATAACCCTCGGAACCCGAGCTGACCTCGGACGACCTGTGGCCACCTTCGCGGATAGTTGTCCTTTTTTTTCTCGGGCTAAAACCCTTTTGACGGTCCACCGGGACACTCCCGCGACATTTGCGCGTGGGACAAATCACGAATATGCTGCCACTTCGTCATGGTGCAACTGTCAAACTAAGTAAATAATTTTCTTTTATACACAGCCTACTACGGTATGAGTTATAGGTTACGCGCATGCAAAGAAAACCAAGGTGTATGCACAGGTGAAACGGGAACCTTATTTGTATGATGGTGTAAACATTATCACGCATACGGTATATGCAATTTTCACACTGCCGTACTCTAACGGAACTATCATTTTTTTTACTTTCATCTCCTCATCTATCGTGTAAAAATTACCACTTTAGTCTGTTATTTGAAATTAGCATCTTCAACTAAGCTTCAGGGAGTTATAAATATATATCAGAAATATTTGATCAATTTAGAGGAATTAAAGTCAACATAGAAAACATTTTGCAGGGAAAATGAGTGATTTAAAGCAAAGTTCCGTGATCGTTTATAAGCTTTATAAAACTTTATAAATTCCAGTTAAATGATGGGTTCTTTTAAAAAACTACTAAGGCAGGGCAGTCTAGAGAATTTTAAGGAAATTGTGAAATATTTTGGGCAGTTTTAAAAACATCAGGAAACTCTAGACTATTGAGAACTTCAGTGAAAATCATAGAACTATATAAATTATTCCGCTGCTGACTGGAAGCCTAAAGACGTTCCTGAAATTTCAGAATAACTTCGACTATTTCATAAAAGTACAGAGATCTTCAGAAACATTTCGAAAACTTCATAAAAGTCTATGGAACTTAAGGGAAGATCCGAGAACGTCAGGAACTTTTATGAACATTTCGGGAGCATCTCAAATAAGCTTAGTAAAGCTTCAAAACAAAGGGCTCCCCTGAAATTCCCGTCCCGAAATTTCAGTTCAATTAGCTTTACCAAATAAGCGGGAAATTTCAAGAAGTTCCCTGATTTTCAAAGAACTTTAGAGATGCTAAGAAAGTTATTGTGTGTTTTCCCATAAGTCCAAAAGTTCACATTTTTAGAACAGTTCAATTAAATTCATGGTAGTACAATAAACTTCATGAGAACTGCAAACACTTTAGAGAAGTTTCGAGAGCTTCGAGAAAGATATTGATCTCGCTAATAAAGCTCTAAACAAACAAACAAACTTCAAGAAAGAACGGATATCCTCAGGGCAGAGATATTCCAGAGCAGGGAAATTACATAAATTTTGAAATAGTTTCGAGAAATTCAGTGAATTGTTAACACTTTAGAGCAGATTCATGATCGTTAGGAAAATTGTGGAACTTTAAGGAAGTCCGAAAAAGTTTAGAAAAGGTAAAAGAAATTATGATAAGTATTTCGAGTATCAGGTTAGTTTCTCAAACTACAAAAGAACTTTAAGCCAGTTTAATTAAATTCAGGAATATTTTGGGAACTTTCAAGTAGTTATGAAGACCTCAGGCTAGTACATTCCATATTCAACGCAGATTTCTCATAAAAATTCGCATGCAGTTTACTATCTTAATCCTAGGCTTCACATGAAGTCTAAAATTCCTCAGAAGTACAATGAAAGCAGATTGTAGTTGATGTTTTTCTCATAGATTTTTTTTCCCAGAACTCCCGTGGAATGAGGTCTTTAGAAATTATAATAAAATTTCATGAGCCTGTGCAAGGAACTTGACTCCAGATTCTTGAAAATTTGTTGAAGTATTATAGAATTTCTAAATTTATGTATTTGTTACTGAAGATTTATCCATTCTGGATCTATAAAGTTCAATGTGTGAATGAAAATAACTAGGAATATTAAATGTTTTTATTTTAAAATACATTCTTAGTAAGAAAATTATTAAATTTCATGAGAAATTATAAAATTCCCTAATACTTCCAGGTAATTTTAGGAAAAATAAAATTCCCTGCGAATTCTTGGTTTTTCATGTTTTTCCAGGTAGTAAAAGCTTGTAGGTTAAGTCACAAACTTTCTATTGAATCTTTCGCTTTACAGGATTCTATCGTACATATTTAAGTATTTATGAGAATCTAATTGAATAGGTCTAAAACATCAAACATTTATTAGATATGCCATCAGAACGACTAATTTTCTTCCCTTAGGTCTCTTTTTAGTCACTTTTTTACAACTATAAGCCACGATTTGGTCACTTATTTCTTCAATATGGTCACTAAAATCACTATAAGGTGGTCTTTATTTAAAATTTAAATAAAAAAATAAAGTTCCTTGTGTGAAGTTCTCAATTCTTCAGCAGTGTTAGAAAAACATATGTTAAGCAATATTGCTGAATACGCCGCATGTTTAGCTCTTCATTGGCCATGCTAGAGCTATTTTTCAGTTTTTTTTTTTTTTATTATTTTGGGTCGCTCTAAAACAATATTTATATTCTAGTCTAACTATTTTGTTGCGCATTTCGTCAAAAATTAGTGTAAGGGAGACTTTCAGATCTAGTATCAGTCTACATTTTTGCACCAGGCAGTTAGTTACTATATTTAGGCATTTCTGATGTTCACATAATTTTCAAATTATTGTTAAGCATTTTAAAGCTCCTTAACTTCGTTTTAGAAAAATTGAACTTTCAGTTTTAACATTCAATGTTACGTTATGTGTTGTCTTCTGATGCCTTATAAAAATAATACTACCAATATTGTTTGGGTTAAAATCACCCATAACTTTTGAATGTAAAGTTAATACTCATATAATTTGTTGAATAAAAATGTGTATCATTATTTACCCTACAACTCTTCTGAAGACCACTTTTGCTAACCATTTGAGGACAATACTGAGCAGAATTGTCGTAGACGGCAGGGTTGTTAATCGATAACCATCGACAACGTCTGCGTTAAAATCTGCAATGCAAATTTACCATTGCAGACATTTTTATTTTTTAAGGGTTTCAACCGGTTTATTCACCCCCATTGCAGACGTTCACGCTGACGTTATTGACGGTTATCAAAGGCAACGGTATTTAACAAGCTATTTCTAAACCAGCCAAATTTGAGTAGAACCCTCACAGATCGGTCAAAACTGAACCTACCCAAAAATGGGTAAACTATGTTGAGAGGCAAATGGATAACATCTATGGTCAGAAGTCTTCACTGTAAATTACTGCATTCTAATTGGACATCGTTCATAAGAGATAAACCAGCCTTCGGCTTAAAGCCTCTCTAATATAACCAAAAATAAGGCATAATTTCAAAAGTTGGTCCATCTCTGCAAAAACAGATACCTATCTTTCAGATTCCTTTTTGTAAATCTTGCCCTCAATACCGTTGCAACTAATTATCATGCGAACCAATCCGGCCGCAAAACCCCTTTCGGTGACTTTGTTAATCAAAGACACCAGAAAATTACATTACGCACCCATTAAATTAGAAATCATGCTTCGAAACACGCAAAAAGAAGCATTCAAACTAAATATTCCGCCAGGATTTCAATACAATAGTCAATTTCTTTGTTCTTTGAAGTCATGCTTTTTTCCTTGAACACTATCAAAAACAAACGACAAGTTGCATCTTACCGAATGCAGAGAAGCGCATCGAGCCATCAGACCAGAAGTATCTCCTCCTGCGCGTCCTTGATGGCGATTGAAGCTTCCATCGTCTCCGGCTGTTGTGTGTGTGTGTGTGTGTGTTTGTATGTATCTCTCTTTCTCTCCGCATGAGGGAGTATTTATTCATTTCAATTTTAATTAAAGTTGATCCCGTCTGGTGGCTCGGACCTGTCTCTCTCGCTCTCTAGCTGTGACCCTATCGGTTGGTAACTTCAGCCAGTCAACCAACCAACCAACCACGGGCCGACTGAACGCGAGATGAACGGTGGTGATACCATCAGCCAGAACGGACCCGTTTGTTGTTCCCTCTCAGAAGAGTCTCCGAATCGCCGGGAAGAAAATGAGATGAGAATTCGCTTAATTAACCGTTTCGGTTCGCTTTTTTACCTCCCGCTTCAACCGAAGGCTCAGCGACTAGCGACATCTATATAGTGAGTGGTTCCACTGCTGATCTGTCGGTGGATTCTTCTTATTATTATTGCTTCTGTTCCAACCGCCAAAATGGAAGTTGGTAGTGGGTTGCTTTGTTACCCCGAAAGCAGAAAACAGCGTGAGCCAATACAGTACATCACTCTCTAAATGAACCGAAAAGAACTCTCGATCTCGAATAGTCGGTGGTAAAATAAACAAAAAAAAAATGGCCAACATGGACAGTGTACCGGGCGGTCGGCGGTGCCGGTGGGCGCAAGGTTGTTGTTTTTGTTGTGTAGGCGTATCGAAACCGTCAATTCCAGCCAGGGATACTTTTTTTGGGGTTTTCAGCTTCTCCCCCCGTCTTACCATCGTCATAGTCGTCGTCGTCGTCGTCGTCAGAAGAAGAACACATCAGATAGGCCAAGGAGGAAGGCGAGTTTCAGTTAGTCGAGGGGGAATACGATAACAAGCTGATAACGTTGTTCAGCGTCGCCCGATTCAAACGTATGGAGTGGGTACACACAGTAAGTGGTGGTGTGTAAATAATAAACATAAAAAGAGCCAATTGACTGCCAACCGACCGGGATCGAAAAGGGGGCGGAGGGTGTCTCGCTTGCAACTGAGACGTGAGCGGTTGCTTGTTTCTGGCCTTACGATAAAGAACATCCCGTTTCGATGAGCGAAATTCCCTGAAGCTTCTTTGTGAGCGAAATTCGGTCCGATAGCCAACGGTCACGGTTATCATCATAAAACATTTCTGTTATGCCCCAAGCCAAGCAACCAACGGGGTGTTTTCTATCAATCGGTTCGGTAGGTGAGTTTTGACAACTGGAAGTACGTACGCCGACTGAGTGACAGTTGGCCCTAGTCGTCGTAAATCTTGACTCCGGCTAGAGCTGGACACAGCCCCGAAAACATACCTCAGACACACATAATATTTGGACAACCAGGCAAGTGGACTGGACGAGAAATATTGGGAGGAAGAAGCAGAAGAAGAAAATGATAATCATAACAATAATCGTAAAAAATATTTATTAATATATAAACAATTCGTTTCGCCCGTTACGTCCCTTCACACAAGCTAGACGCTTTTTTTTTGTTCACTGTACGATCTCGCTGGTCTAAAAGGCGATGATCTGCCTGGAGTAAATACTGCGACTCTCCCTCCACTTTGCTTTGCGTGCGGTGGGTAAAGTGAACAAATATAAAAACACGTAGGTATATCCACCAACGTTAGTCGTCTCCAATGAATTGTGAAGGTGAAATGACCAGAAACCTTCTGGGAGGATGACGGTATTGAGATTGTGCCAATAAAAAAAATAACACATGGCTCTTCTTTCTGCAGTACACCTTAGGGCGTATTTGCGTTTTGGCATTTTTCGTCCCCAAATTTCACTGCAGAGAAAGTGGGTATCATAGGTTTATTTCAACGACATCAAATAAGTAAATACAAATTTGAATATTCTGCCAATTTTATAAAATTTTAAAGTTTGTATTCTAAATTTATGTGTTAAGCCCTGTTAATATTCAGAAAACAAATGATTTCATACCCACTACGAAAAACTAATGTATAATTGATGCTCTGTGTCCGAGTATAAGGTTTTTGACGTATACTACGTCTTACGGGAAGGTATTGGGGGTAAATCAAAAATCTAAAATTGCGACCGTCACGAAAAGGTGTAAGGTTTTGAACGCTTATAACTTTGTAATTTATAGATAAAATTATGAGGCGCCTCCCTTAGCTCAGTCGGTAAAGGCGCAGCTACAAAACAAGACCATGCTGGAGGTGGCTAGGTTCGATTCCCGGTCCGGTCTAGAAATTTTTCGGGTTGAAAGCTCTCAATTAATAACTGTGGAAGTGCATTTAGAACACTAAGTTGAGAGCACGCAATAAGCTAATATGCGCTAAGCAATAAGCTTGAAATGCGAATAAGAAAAGAAGAAGAAGAAGAAGATGATGAAATTAAAAGCCATTTTTATCTAATTGTCGTCCTACTAAATGGACCTCACAGGATAGAAACCCACGTAGAGTTTGTTAACTAAATTTTGATCATGTTTTTCTTATCGTGTAGACTTGGCTTCACTCTTGGCGTGACTCTTATACACCGACTCTAGTAAAGATACGCGTATACTTGTATTTATTTTCACACAAACTAGCAACTTGCAAGAAATGTAGCAAACCGACATGGCCGCTTTCATTCAACATTTGAAATATTCGAATAGATGACTCATAACTTTACACGACCAATGTAAACTTCTATGATATGTGCTGCTCCATTTATGTGCATCATATTGAACAGGAATTGCCACTACTTTTTCGAAATGTGTACCGTAAAATGGTGTAACTTGCAACACTTTACAACTTATGAACCAATGTAAACAATCTTGTACGCTATTTGCCGCATTTAGAATACAACATGGTACTCATTTTATCGAAACTTGGTTTCCCTTAGTCAGGAAGGATGAAAAGCACGCTTGTTGCAGCATACTCTCTGGTTTAAAGTTTGGTATCAATTGCTTCAACTATATTAATCAATTGTTTTATAATCTGGTCTAGCAATGGGCGATCTTGGATCGAAACACAAAAGATCGATTATTTTGGGTCGATTAATCGATTTTTTGAATCGATCTCAAACATGACAAAAATCGATTGGATCGATTCTTTTCATTCGATTTTTGTTTCGATCCAAACAAAATTTTCAGTGCATTTGCATTTGCAATTTAATATTCACCTTTGCACATTACTTACCTTGAACATTAATTCTGCAAACAACCAGTGTGACAGTTCAGTAGGCAACAACCAGAGACGTTAAATAGAGACACGCATAGGCTGAAGCAAGAAGAACCAAACTAACCATCAAACGCTAAACCAAACGAACAAAGTAAATAAACATTACTATTCGCTCAAACCATCAGAAAAGAGTATTGTTCTCAATGATGATAAAAGTGTTTAATTATTTTCACGAAATATTTGAAATCTGTTATTTATTTATTTATTGTTGATGCAATTTAATACAACATTTATTAGTGATGAAAAATCGAATTGGAACGTTTTATTTAGTTTTATGGTAACACAAATTATTGCGCTGCAAGCAAAACAGTAAAAGTTGACAAAATCTATACTGTCATGGAGCGACTGTCTTTGCTTTATTTTTTGCAAAATGTTGCCGCGCACTTCATTTTAATTCAGTTCCGGTCGAACGTTTAAATTTTCTTAATAACATTGCGGCACTGTATGAAAGTTATTTGAAGCCACTCGAAGAAACATGGTTGCCAGTGACATTGCCAAAAGATCCCTCAAAAACCGTGCTGCTGTTTCGACAGAAATTTTCATTGCGCGTCTCTATCAACGTCTCTGGCAAGAACGAGAAAGAGAAAGTTTGGGGCTCCAGAGACGTTTACAGACCTTTTTGACGTTTAATTGTCTTTCTCTATCTAGCACACATGGATGAACGGAAGGTTTGTTTTCCCACTAATCTGTTTCCCTCTTGCTCGCGCTCATTCGATTTAAATTGTGCAGTAGTGTGCGCCGATTAAACATCAGAAATCTCTATAATCGTCTCTCTGTACGGCGTATAGTACACTCAAAATAATCCTCACATCAATGCAACGTGAAAACACACATAGATTTTTTCCATCGCATTTTTCACGTAAGACTTACATGATTCTCATATGTAGACACTCAATTTAGTGAGCTTCAACGTCACTGGATTATCACGTAAAAGTTACGTGATTCTTCCAATAAAATGCATGGTGATTCCAATTGATTATTAATTCCGATTAGATTTAAATAAAATTTATTTTTTATTTCTTAATAGACATAAATAGACAAAAAACACATTGGCATTAAACATATAATGAAATAAAATTCGACAGAGACAAGGATCGGGAACAGGAACACTAATAAAAATGCACCGGCTTGTAACTTCCACTTGATTGAAAGTCCATACATGGTGGTTCTTGTCGTTATACTAAAAAAGGAACAAACTAAATTAATCTCCATGTATATTTTAAATTGTTATACTTACAACTCGAAATTATCTCAGTAAAGACCAAACCAATCTGGATTTCAATGGCATGTAAACATGCACAATGAACTAGCGCCATATTGTATAGCACTATTGAGTGAATCACTCATTTATTTTTTCAGACGTGAAAATCACTTATGGTTTACGTGAAACGAACATTGAATCTGTGTATGTGTAATTCACGCAAACTTCACTAAAAAATCTGACGCTTTCGAAAGGAGTTTCGGTTCACATATAAGTGGTATCATGTAGAGTTTACTTGGACCACGTAAAATTTAAAAAGAGATACCCTACGTAATTTTTCACGTAACAACAACGTGTCGATTATTTTGAGTGTACTTTGCATTCTCTTCCACTTCTGTCTTTCACACGAGAATATCCCACGTCTCGCTCTGTCAGAGAGGCCATGCTCTAAAACTGGTGAAGCCACACAGAATCGAAATCGACTTCCAAAAAAATTAATCGATCAACTAGATCGATTCTTGCCTTGAGATCGCCCAATGCTAATCTGGTCATGCGTCGTGACCATTTTACAGTCGCTATAAATCAATGGAGATGCATGGTAGACTATTCGCATAGGAGTATTGAGCGAAAACCCAAAACTTAAAAACTAAAAAAATTAACTCCAAAACGAAAAAAAACAACACATTGCTGATTTTTTATATGTTATGTAAAAAGCCTAAATTGTCAAGGAAAAATATAAGAACATATTGCGCCCTCTGTCTACAAACCATGAAAACCATAAAAAAATCAATGATTTTCAATCCAAAATCCCCATGTTTTAATATATCAAAAGTGATTCATTTAAAACAAAAAGATTTTTTGGACCCCTTTAACCTGGAAATGGTCATCCTAATGACAAAAAAAAACGGGTCTATTAGGCCGGAACAAATTACAAGTTTTTCTTTTGTCACTCGATGCTCGTGCCAGTTCAGGGGAGGGGGATTAAAAAATAAACCAAAATAAAAATAGAACATTCAAAATTCGTTTTACATCACATCTAAACCGTATATTTCAAGCGTTTGCATTCCTTCTTAGCCTTTGCTTTAGCCTTATACTTCTTTGGAGTCGTGATTTTTGACAATAATGCATAACAGAAGCCACAAATGTCGGCTTTGTTATGTGTAACACTCCGGTTATCAACAAGACATTTCCCGCATAAGTTTTTGTATCCTTTTAAGGAAGAACATTGGTAGTAGGAGTAGGATCAAAGCAACTGATTTTTGAATTTTGATAAATACCGGGTAAACCATCATGCGGAATACTACAAACGTAATAGTTCTTTAAATAAAAAAACGTTCTGTTTTCGATAGTTACTCCTTATTCAAACATAACATGGCAGAACAGGAAACCAAAATTGATATGAAAATACCTACTTTGTGAATTGAAACTCAGTTTTCTCAACAATTACGCGTGCTGCAAATCTAACTAGTCGGATGGATTCAGGAAGGAGCCAAAATCCATCTTGGCTGAACATAGAAAACCAAATGTTAACAAAAATACGTACTTTTGTCAATTTAAACCTGAATTCAGCAAGGTCCATTCTATTAAATCCAAGCATAACTTTCAAATGACGGTATCAAAATCCAGCAGCAAACGGAAACCCAAATTTCTAAAAATATACTTTTCAAATTACAAACCCGGTTCAACCTTCAGGTATGGTTTCAGCAAGGTCCATTCAATAAAATACAAGCTTATTTTTCATAAATATGATCTGAAATGCAATTTGTCAGTACCGAAAAACCAAATTTCTATGAAAATACGTATGGATTCAGCCATTCTATAAAATTCTCGACTAAAGGAAAGAAAAAAGGAAGACGCCAAAATTCAACTTGGCTGAATAGAAAACAAAAATTTCTATGAAAATACGTACTTTTGAGAATTTAAACCCAGTACCATCACGTATGGATTCAGCAAGGTCCAGCCCATAAAATCTAAGCCTATTTTTCAAATATCAGAGCCGAAATTCAACTTGGCAGAACAGAAAATCAAAGTTTATATGAAAATACGTACTTTTGTGAATTTAAACTCGATTTTCTCACAAATTGAGAAATTCAACCCTCACGTATGGATTCAGCAAGTTTTATTCTATAAAATACAAGCCTAGTTTACAAAGATAGGAACCAAAATTCAGTTCGGCAAAACAGAAAAATCTAATTTCTATGAAAATACCTACTTTTGTGAATATTAACCAGGTTGGTCCTTCACGTATAGATTCAGCAAGTTCCATTCTATAAAATCCAAGCACAAACTTCAAACGATAGAATCGAAATTCAACCTGGCTTCAAAAAAATCTACCATCACGTATGAACTCACAAAGGTCTATTCTATAAAATCCAAGCCTGTTTTTCAAAGAAAGGAGCCAAAATCCAACTTGGCTGATCAAGAAACCCAAATTTCTATAAGAATACGTACTTTTGTGGATGTAAACCCAGTTTTCTCAACAATTGTGCTTCCTTAAAAAAATCTAGCATCAGGTATGAACTCACGAAGGTCCATTCTTTAAAATCTCAGCCTAACTTTCAAAGGATATGAATCTCACAAGAACGAGGAAGGAGTCTAGGGGAGCGGAATCTATGTTAAAAGTTTGTTAAACCGCTTCAGGAAAGCTCAGACTAACATTAAATATAATAGGGCAAAAGTTGGCTTCGGCAATACCTTAACCTATTATCGTCAGGGGGTAAACAAAGTCCTAGAGCACTCAAATTTGGCCAAAAGTTGCTCTGAAACACAATGTATCCACATGCCAAAATTTAGCTCTCAAGGACGTTGTTTACCCCCTGACGATAATAGGTTAAGGTATTGCCGAAGCCAACTTTTCCCCTACAATCACTCAACAGAAAAGTTTGGAATCCCTAAGGAAGGCACCGTTTGGAAAATTTAAGCTCAAAAAGTGTCGGTTCCCTTCGAAAAACTCTTTACACTTTTAGGAAAACTAAACAAGATTTGTGTCCTTGACAAATGCCAAAACATTTAACAAAAATCTGGGGCTCACTTAGGAAAATGTCAAACGCGTCCTGACAAGTTTGGATTCAGTTCGGAAAAAGTTGAAACCTTGGATTCATTAAGGAAAGAGATTAAATCAGCTAATGTGGGCTCACTCCAGAAAATGCGAAATCAACTCTTTAAAGCTTTAGTTCGGGATATGTTGGATCACTTCATGAAAGTTTTGACAACTTTAAAAAGGATTGAATAACATAATAGAAAGGTTTAGACTCAGTTAGAAAAGTGTTGATGACTTATTCGACTCAGTTTTGAATCTGCTTTGAAAAATTTCACCTCAATTAGGAATTTCCTGAATCGTGTCTGATTTGGTCTCACTTCTAAAAATTTTAAATCAATTCTGAAAATATTGGATTTAGCTCGGAAATTGTTGAATCACTGTAGAAAATAATTGAATCATTAAGTAGCATTGCAGCACGTTTTTAAGCTACGGTGGGCTGGGTACATCGTAACAATGTCGGATAACGATCCGATGAAAATGGTTTTTGGTAGCGACTCGACTGGAACAAGACGAAGATGTGCGCAGCGAACAAGGGGGATCAATCAGATTGAAGGCGGCTTACCTAGTGAGTTGCCAAATAAGATTAGGAATGAGTTCGATAAAATCCGTTTTCAACAACTGAAACCGGCTCGACGGATTTCAAAGACCTGTTCTGCCGTACCGATTGAAGTCAAAATTCTGTAGAAGAAGAAGGTGATATCATAGAGGTAACTCTAAGACTAGCAGGTCCCGAAAAAACGTGCTCTACTTTTTGGCTCAGCTCTGGTACTCTCTTCGGTCCCAAGCAAATCGATTCACCCCTCGAAACATAGTAAAATCCACTAACCCCTCATTTTATCTGTAAAACTTTCATAGCGAATCAAAACAAACATTGTATCGTACTAGAATTTTGACTAGAATGGGGTACGTTAATCATTTGCTTGGGACCAATAGGCTAGTCAAGTAGTGAGCCAATTTAAAATCGTTAGTTGCGTATTGATTGTTGTCATATTCTACAACATATTAAAATGTAGCAAAGCGAATATCCATACCCAAATGAAGTAGCGATTCTCGAAAAATAAATATACAATGATATTTTTGGTGATATTCCAAACTTTTGAAGGGGGGGGGGGGGGTGACAAAAGAAAAACTTGAGATTTGTTCCGGCCTTATTTTCTGGTAAGGAACAAAACTACAAACTTTTACGAAACTCTGAAAACCACTATATCGTTTTGCTATGGAATGGCTGTATAAATAAATGTGGGACTCCACTTATCTCTACAGATTGCAGACTAAGCCAAAGTTTTACAGGCTTGAAAATCACTCTAAAATTAACTATCTTTCTATAAGATTTATTTATAATCACCCGGAAGACAAAAAATTAAAGTTAACAGTATCTAAGCTTTCTTTGATTAGCTGTGAACCTCATGATTGATTTGTCACAAGAATTGACATTACAGATTGCTAATGCAATCTATTTGGAAATGTCTGCCGGAAAATGAGGAAAATTTATGAAAATTTTACCCATTCTAAGAGTAGTACCAATAGACTGAGAGAATCCAATCTTTACATTTCTCATATTCGGAATTTTTTTCCGTGATAAACGTAGAAAAACATGAGGCAAATTTATTCATCGCTAAGTTCCTGCACTTTTTGCGATTTATGAGTAAACTAAACTCAAATTGAAGCTCTATTGAAACAAACCATATCAAACATAAGATTTGGAAAAGTTTACAGTCCAGATAGCTGCACTGGTTTGACTGAAATTTCATTGGTCTTCAACTTTCCTGCACCTATAAAACTACCGATCCGCTTGACATTCCTTGCCTACCGGATCCCCGTTGATTAGTAGGTTTGCTCAAACCATGACACACAATCCGCACTGAAACTTGACACTGAACGAAGAAGTCCCCCTTCATTCGAAGGATACGTACGCGAAACAGCCCTCTTCGCTCCCTCGCACAGTGATCGTCAATTAAAAACTCATTCGGCTAATTAACTGAAACCCCATCATGACGGGTTTCGTTCCTCCACCCGTGTTGGACATAAAACGACGATTCTTTGTTTGCTCATCAGTCAGTTCAGTTCAGTACGCGTTATACCGTTTCGCACTTCACTGCTCTATGTCACACACTTGTTGACCAAGATGGCGGAGTAGGTACCTTCGAGGGAATACCATGCCGAGCTTTTGATTGAATTAAATTGCTACCAGTTAACCGTCGCGTTTTAATTGAAGGGAATTTTCGTCCGGTGACCTCATCGCGGTGCAGACAATGGTCGAATACATTGTTTCACGGCATCTCTGTATTTGCTAATCGACGAATGTCATCCAGTTGGTGGTGCTATTGGACGAACCTCCTTATGTTGTGTTTCGGCTCCATTCGCAATAAATAGTGGTCAGCTCTTGACGGGATGATTTAAAGCATTTTTTGCCATATTTTCTCCTCTCCCTTTTTACTTAATTAATTTTAATTATTGCTACCATCTTACCATGGTGATATAACTCGTTTTTCATGCCTGCCCGCGCATTACCACTGATCAGAATTAATTCAATCACTCGTAGTTGGCCACGGTTGGCTGATGAGCATCTCCTCCGCACACTCACCAACCAGACGAGCGAACGGCCATCTTTGATCGATACGACTACAAATCGCTCGGACGAGAGTCGATCGTATTTCAAGTTGGGGCTGCTCACCGTTTCCCGTAGCAAAACATACCCAACTAAAAAAAACCAAACCAAGCAAACCACAGAAAGCGTCCAACTCTGCGAAGTTAATGAATTTTCATTTTTAATTTATTATTGAGTGATTTATTTATCGCTTCGTTTCTCTTCACGGAACCTGCCCGGTTCCTGAGTGCCGTTGCTTCCACGGCACAGACATGAGCTCGCAGGAAAAACAGAGAAGAAGTAGGAATTCTTTCAAACACACATGGTCGCGCTTTCTGTCCCCCTGTGTGCTGTATTGGTGTCTATGTTCTCAAGAGATGCCTGATAAATAAGAGTGAGAGCACACATGAAAAGGTCTGATTCACTTTCAAGGATACATTAATTTTCGTCTTTTTTGCTCTGCTCGCCCGCCGTAGCCCATACAATAACCTGAGTCATCCGACTCCGGTGATCGGTGTAGGTATGCTGCGTGGCAGCCATCTTGAAATTCGTTCCAAAAGAGGTGATCGTTCGTTCCCTCACAAAGGCCACCCACACAGCCGTTTTAATGCTGATAAGAGTTCCAAATTTCAACCTCCCGCCGTGCATCTCCGCTGACTCATTCAGAATATTTACTCGACGAACACGTATAGAATAAATTTATATAGGAAATATTTACCAGAACGCGCGATAAATACGGCAAAATGATTATTGATGGAAAGTTGTAAACAGAGGCTCCGAGAACGATCAACCAGAGTCAACAATACATACGTCTGAAATTGAGGTTATCTCGCCGTGAATTCTCTCCAGTTGAGCGACCGTTCATGGCCAACTCTTCGCAGGCGATGGCGAGGAAGTTGAATAACATTTGTGACGTTGGCTTCCATTTGGTGATGTTTGGCACAAATGAGTCAGAATGTGTTGGTGTTTGTAAACAGCATCAATCTACTGGAAGGGGCGAAACATAGTACCTGCCGCATGCGGCTTCGAAATAGGTTATCTTATCAAACTTGTACATTCCGGACAAATTCCCCACAGCACAGCACACACAAAGATGCACTTGACAAATAATGCCACGAAGAAATTCTCGTGGAAAGAAGAAATGAAACATTGAATGCTAATGAAAAAATTCCTTCGCGATCTTACCGACCGCAAAAGCTGGAAAATGCGCGCGCGAACGACTGACACGACGACGACGGCGGCGGTGGCGTGCACAAAATGAACTACCAGCCAGTCCGTCCTATCGAGAGCCCCCGTGCGCTGGATGCTGCCGCTGGCTGAATGGTCTGCTCTAATGGTCCGGGGCTACTCCGCATTCTCCGGTCTCATTCGCGTTTCTGTTTTGTAATTAGACAGCCGCATTCCTGGCTGTACACACAACTACTCGAACTAAATGACAAGCTGCTCCCGGTTCAACTTTTTAGCCACACCGCCCAACTCCACAAGGCAGAGAAGTAAAAAAAATCCTGGAGAAAAATGGTTCTCTTAGCGGGCGCGGGCTAGCTGTCCACGGTCAGAGAAAATGGAAATTTTTCGAATGCCTTCCCATAGGAGACAAACGAAGCACGGGAACCAAATGGGAAACGATTAGTTTTGAATATGCTTTTTTGTTCTTCTCTTGTTTAGTTACATTGGAGAAATTCACATAAAATTCTTATCCTCAAAGTATTCACATATTGTTTAGAAACAATTTATGAACGCCAAATGGGTTATTGCTGTCAAGAAACTTAATAATCACAGTCAAACTATTCAATTTTTCATTCTGAATAAGTTCATAGGTTCGGTTTTACGGAAAGGATCTATATTGGTCAGTAGAGTGATGCAAAATTTGAAATTTTCGCTCCACAATACTTAAACGATTCCAAATCGGATCCTGACTAACCTCTCAAAATTTGAACCCATTTGGTTTGAAACTAAGATGGCACAAACCATTTGAAGTTTGTATGGGAATTACTATTGTAAAACCAAGATTTTTTTTCATGTTTATCTAATAATTCACCATATCGGTCTGCTTCAAAAGCTTTCAACTGTACTTGTAGAAAATTTTCCCAGCTACAACTTTGCTAAAGACCGCTTTTTGATTAAATGCAAGGATCGAAAGTTATCAATGGTTAAATGCGCTGATATCTTATGATCATGCTCAATCAACTGCTCAGCAGGCAACATTGGTGTTTCTGGAGCGTTGAATAGGACACAAAAATCATGGCTACTATGTCACACTGCAAAATACAGTGTTGCCTACAGAGCAGCTGCTTGATCATGTCATAAGTTTACCAATCTCTTAAATAATTAATAACTTTTTCCTGTCTCGTTTTACATAGAAACGATCTTCAGCAATGTTTTAGCCGAGAAAATTTTCTATAAAAATGGCTATCGAAATGTTCCGCAGCTCAATATGGAAAAAGCCTAGAAGGCAATGAACAAAAAGTTGAGATTTTCCATAGTAATTTACATGCAAATTTTAAATGGCTTGTGCGAAGCCTGTTTCTAATCAAATGAGTTATAACTTTGGGAGGCTAATCAGGACCCGATTTGAAACCATTTAACCACTGTGGAGCGAAAAAGTCAAATTTTGCATCAGTCTATTGGTCAGGGATGGACAATTTCACTTTAGCCACCAGTATAAATCACCGCATATACAGACTATGTGAAGTTGTTAGCTAATTTTATGAATGGTTGATTTCTACCAATGCATTAAAGCTAAAATCTGTGAAAGTTTTATACGATAATTCAAGTTAATGTTGCTTGTTCGCTACAGCGTGTATTATTACATTTCCCATAAATATGAATATTTATTTATTTATTAATCCACCTGATAAGAAGTCTACACGAATAAAACATAACTAATCCTAAACAGTCAACAAAAAAATACATCTTACACAGACGAGTTGAATACTTTCAAACAACTTTTCAAAATACTAGCAGAATGGGAAAAATCAAACATATGATTTTCCGACACATAGCTTGAATCGGCTCATTATGCCCGTAATCCGTTCTCCTAAAACAAAATATTAAATTATCTCGATCTTGATCTGTCCAAGAATTTGGGATGAATCCGCGTCTCCAAGTTGCAGCTTAGCAACAAACAAAGCTCTAGCGGAGTCTCGTCGTTGTTGAAGCGTTTCCATTCCGAACAAACTACAGCAATCTTTATACGGAGACAAGCAGGCAGGGTTAGGCCAAGGAAGATACCTCAGCGCAAATTTAATAAACCGGGATTGGATTGCTTCAATACAGCAGCTTCCAGAACCGAACGAACCGAAAACATCTCGAAAACCGTTGGCAGCTCTTTTTATAATTAGCCGAACTCCAAGATCCTCGACCACGCTAACTCTTTCGATCGAAGAACCGCAAATCTAACAAATCCAGTGAACTGGAGATTTCTTTCATGTGAAAGAGATGACACTACACTTTTGTACGCTGATTGCCAGTTGATCCACAGAACACCAGCTCTCAAATAGCTTACTTAACGTCTGTAGTTCCCGGCAATCCTCAATTGATTTGACGATAATAAAGATCTTAAGGTCGTCCGCATATACAAGTCTACACCCCGGTGGTATGAGTAGAAAAACATCGTTGAAAAATATTGAGAACAGTAATGGTCCTAGATTACTTCCATGGAGAACGCCTGAAATGTTAGAGAAGATGTAGGACTGCGATGATCTAAGCTTGACAGTGAGTCGTCTGTTCATCAAGTAAGACTCCAGCCAACCAGTGAAGAGTGAAGAGGCTCCAAGTAGACTGATCTTAGCCAGCAGTAGATGATGATCTGCACGGTCAAAAGCTGCTTTGAGATCTACGTAGACTGTGTCAATTTGAGCCCCTTTCTAAATAGCCTTGATGCAATACGACGAAAACTCTACGAGATTACTGTCGATGCTGATCAGATGAAAGGATCGATTTTACTGTATCAAAAAGCACACCGCATAGCGAACATTATGGATTCTTTCCACAGTTCTGGAAACTTTGCGTGTGATAGTAACTTATTTGTAATAATTGTCAACGGAGCAACAATGGAGCTAGCACATCTCTTCAGTACAATTGAAGGAATTCCATCGGGTCCAGCAGCTGGGGAAGATTTCAGTTTCTGAATAGCATCAAGGACGTTTTGTTCCGTGAAAGCTAAGTTTCCAATCTCCAATACATCTCTGGGTACAGTTCTCAATGCCAGGCTATGATCTGTGACGGGTTTAGTCTTGAATACGCTGATAGTTCCGTTTAGAGTACGGCAGTGTGAAAATTGCATATAGAGAGCAGACAGCGAGCTAAGGACAACTTTTAGGAAGGTACAAATCGGTAAATCGTTGTAAATGTAAATATGTATGTAAATCGTTGACTTCACGCAGAAGTAATACTAAAGGAAAGTCAAAGTATAAAATTATGACTTAGATTTTTATAGATTTTATGGTCACATTATAGCTTTCTATACGCCAGACCACAAGTGACCATAAATACATAAATTTATAGTGTTGGTCAATTAAATCTTTGAACTTGATTTGCTTCAAGAAAGATTAATTTCAGTCCAGATGGTCTGCCTAATCCCTTTACTTTACTTTTCCTGGTCCGACGTCCCTCAGGATTGCACCTGCGTCACATTGTTACGCCAACTAGCTCGGTTCGTGGCTGCTTGTCTCCAATTTCTTAACCGTCCCACACTTCCTAGATCTTGCTCTACTTGGTCTAACCACCTTGCTCGCTGTGCACCTCTGCGTTTTGTACCGGCCAGACTCAAGGCAAACAAGTGGCCCGCCCATCGTACCCGTCCAGCTTTCGCGACTTTTATTTGGGTTCACCAAAGAGTTGTGCCAGCTCGTGGTTCATCCTTCTCCTCCATACACCGTTCTCACATACCCCGCCAAATATGATCCTAAGCACTCGGCGTTCGAATACACCCAGTGGTTGCAGGTCCTCCTCGAGCCTCGAGCATCGTCCACGTCTCGTGCCCATAGAGAACTACCGGTCTTATCAGCGTCTTGTACATGGTGCATTTAGTACGGGGTGAAGTTTACCTGACCTCAGGGTCTTGTGAAGTCCGTAGTAAGGACGCCTTCCGGCAATTACACGGCTACGAATTTCCCTGCTGCAGTTGTTATCCGACGTCACCAATGATTCGAGGTACACAAATTCATCCACCACCTCGAACTTATCTCCGTCGATTGTCACGCTTATGCCTATGCGAGCCCTATCGCGCTTGGTTCCTCCAGCTAACAGATATTTTGTCTTCGACGTATTCACCTTTAAACCAACCTTCTCTGCTTCACGTTTCAGCCTGGTATATTGCTCCGCCACGGCCCGAAACGTTCTTCTGACAATGTTCACGTCGTCAGCGAAGCAGATGAA
Source organism: Ochlerotatus camptorhynchus (assembly GCF_037179485.1). Classification (NCBI taxonomy): domain Eukaryota; kingdom Metazoa; phylum Arthropoda; class Insecta; order Diptera; family Culicidae; genus Ochlerotatus; species Ochlerotatus camptorhynchus. The sequence continues at coordinate 1,212,853 of NW_027041105.1, forward strand.
CTTATTGAAGATCGTGCCCCGCATGTTAAAGCCAGTACGTTTCATAACACCTTCTAGCGCAATGTTGAACAGGAGGCAGAAAAGACCATCGCCTTGTCGAAGTCCTTAGCAAGTTTCAAACGAGTCCGATAACGCACCCAATATCTTCACGCAAAACTGTACATCATCCATCGTAGCCCTGAACAGTCTGGTGAGCTTCCCGGGAAAACCGTTCCCGTCCAGAATCTTCGATAGTTCTTCATGGTCAATAGAGGCCTTGATATCGATGAATAGGGATATGATATTCACGGCACTTGTGGAGGATCTGCCGCAACGTAAAGATTTGGTCCGTTGTCGATCGCCCGTCCACAAAACCGCCCTGATAACTTCCCACAAATCTGCTTGCTAGCGGCGATAGACGGCGAAAGATGATCTGGGAAAGCACTTTGTAGCCCGCGTTGTGAATAGTGATCGCTCGATAGTTCTCACATTCTACCTTATCGCCCTTATATTGGGCATAATACTCCCTCCTTCCACTCCTCCTGTAGCTGTTCTGTATCCGAGATCTTGACTATCAGTCGATGCAGACAAGTGGTCAACTTATCCGGGCACATTTTAATAAGTTCCGCTCCGATACCATCTTTACCAGCTGCTTTGTTGTTCTTAACTTGTCGGATAGCATCCTTAACTTCACCTATCGAGGAACCTGTCATGTCCCCTTCACCCGCTGTACCGACGAAGCCATTCCTCCTGCTGCCTTGGTGCCTAATCCCTAATGCATTGATTTCCAAACATGTCGGCACCATGACAAAACTCGTTGAATAGTGGCAAGTTTGTGAATGGTCAAATGCTTAATGTAAGTTAAGTGATTGCCATATTTTCTATCACATGGAGATAGAATTAAATCATGCTTGAAACATACCACACATTGTCAACATTGTTGTTTGCGCCACTAGTCTTAATTTTAAACTTTCAAGCAAGCACGCGCTAAACGAGAGCAACACTGAAACAGCAGTCTGGTACACTTTGAACGTATATAATACTTGTGTGGTGGGTTTGAATGTGCGAGTTTAAATTAGAAGAACATTGGTGATGTATGGGTGCCTAAAGCGTGCAGTTCTCGCTGTGCACTTGGGTGTCTGATTGTCGAGGAACAGAGAAAGGGAGTGCAAAAGCTTTCAAAAAATGTTCATTTTGTGTAAATATTACTCGCTCTCACTCTCTTTCCAGTTGCAAATCTCTCAATTACCTTAAGAGCTTTCTGTGTTTCATTCAGATAGCGTTGTTCTGATGAATGAAGTGTTGATTAATTCAAGTTTGCTAAATGAACTTTGACTAATCATATTTGTATTACACCATGCGTGAAGCAAACGATTTACATAGTTGGAGATACCTTAATGTCAAATTTCAGACTACAAGTGGTCATTTTATACGATAGATGTTGAGATGCAAGTATCGAGTTGATAGTGCCGTGCTCTAACGGAACTATCAACTCTCTACTTTCATCTCCTCATCTATCGTATAAAATGACCACTTGTAGTCTGAAATTTGACATTAAGGTATCTTCAACTAACTAAATGAAAATTTTCATTCCGCTTCCTGTACAAAATATAAAATTCTCCTGCAAATGCAAATCATAGCCAAATCGATTCAAATTTGGCACAGTTTTTCGGAACCTCAACACACATCGAAAAAGCACTGGGGATCAAGGAGTTGTGAAGTTGATCCACCCTAGTGTTGATTCTGGAACTAATCATTACACATCCCCGTTGCTTCCTGTTAGCTGTTTAATTTCACGCTTAATAAACGTTTTCAACAAGAACCAATGTTTATATGCCAAAAAATAACATGACACATTTTTGACGTAGGACTACGCCTGTGATTTCTATATGGGGGTACACTTTGTGAAAACCGAAAATAAAACATGTAACAAAATTATGAAAGATTTTAAACATTAATATCTCAGCTGCCCCTGGAACAATTTCAATCATTTTATCACCAATCGATCAGAAATATGTCTACGCATCAATAGTAATGTTTCTGACTGATGATTTTCGACAATAAACTATTAAAAAGTGGAATTTTGGTAATCTGGTCACTGTTTTCATGAAATATACGTTCTTCCCAAACTCAGTCGTCATTATCGAGTACCACTTTGGTTGCACATCATTCTGCTTTAATCTGAAAAGATATAAAAGAACGCTGCTGTCTAGCCTCAACTCATTTTCGCTTCAGCAGAAGCAGCAAATAGGTGGTGGCAGGTTAGGTAGTCCACTCTTCTACAATAACAGGCAATAATGACTAGTCGTGGCAAAGGAGGAAAAGGTCTTGGTAAAGAAGGCGCCAAACGTCATCGCAAGGTTCTTTGTAACAACCGTAATAATAACATCCGTCGACTGGTTCGCCATGGCGGTGTCAAAGGTATCTCCTGTCTGATCAACGAGAAAACACGAGGTGTGCTGAAGGTGTTCCTGGAAAATGTGATCTGTGATGCTGCCACTAACTCTGAACACGCCAAGCGTAAGCGGCCATGAATGTCGTCTACGCTTTGAAGCGACAGACGCACTCTGTACGGTTAAATTATCACCAACTTTGGCAACAAAACGACCCTTTCCATGGCCAACAAGCTTATTACAGTAAAGAGTTTGAATAGAATTTATCTGTACCTGTTTGTCCATATTCAGAACACACGCCTCCAAAGACCACACGACATGCTCTCCAGAGCTGTAATCTTGTAACCAAACTTGGAAGCAGGGGTGCAAGTGATTTTGATCGATTCTCTTCATCTTTCGTTAATAACTCGTTAATTGCCCTTTGCTTTGAAAGATTGACATTGGCAAACTAAGCAAAGGGAGAGTGTCGCTACTTCAGTGTGTAGCTTACCGGCGTGTGCAAAAAGAAAGGCAATCAAAATTTCATTTTGTGATTGTTTCCCAAACACAGACATCATATTGAAACACCATCGTTATTATACATTGTAGCATTCTCTGTATATTTCAATTGGTACAGTAAGTTCTTCGGTGTTTACACTCCGCATTGGATAGCGCCAATATTCGAAATGAATCAAGTGTTTATTGAGAAATTCTGTAAAAATCTTCAAAATGTTTCAACACATGGCTGCAAAATATCTCCGCGATTATCGGAAGCGCGTGAGAGACTAGGAAGCAGGGAAACCTGCTAAACAGACGCGGACTGTTGCTGAACGCGATTGTGTCGAGTCAACAAGAATTCGGCCAAAGATAACCCTAATATTAGGATTTATTCAATTACCACCCAATTTAAAAAAATTTGAATAATGAATTGTTCATTTTGGAGTTAAGTTTCTAAACCATTTATTTTGTTATTAATATATTAGGTGCTTTGGGCACAACCCTTAACTTTTACCAAAAGATTTTTCAATTATCTCTTAATGATCATTGTGCATTGCTTATGAAAGTTATGACTAAGAAAGCGAGAGGAAAAAAAATATTACCTATTTGTTCAGAAAAATAAACAGATTTCTTCAATCGTTTTTGGACCACCTGAAGTAGCACACAAGCAAACCCAATCAGCTAATTGGTTTTTCAAATCAGCAGTTATCCGTTATCAGAGGGGCCTCCTTCGAATGAGTGTTATTAGTTTGCTTAGTCATTTGACGATGGCATGGATCATTCTCATTTCAAGACCAACAATTGAAAAGGCCTCAACTCTTTTTTTGTAAATAAAGCTTGCTAGCCCATTCTGTCACGAACCGAAGTCCGCCAACCAACAGGTTGAGGTAATTCCCCTCTACCCGATTGTGTTTTAGGTTTACGAACGCAGCTTTCGGTTCGCGAGAAAATGGAATGTCCAGAGAACTCCAATGAACTTAAGGACACATCAGAAATATTTTGGAATGTTCACAAGTTCAAAGAACTTCAGGATTTCAGGACAGTTCTATTTGTTTCACGAGAATTGAACAGATCAATTAATTGTTTTGGAATTCAGAAAAGTCCAGAAAACTAGAGATTAGAGAATTGTCGGTAGTGTCATTGTAATCAGGGCAGTTCCAACTACTTCGAGGATGATCAGAAGAGAACTACAAAACAACCCCATTAACTTCAGGATTATGGGATATTCAGAGGTGCATTTCAGGAATGCTCTGAAAACTTCATGGACATTGAGGGGTATTCAGCGATGTTTCATGAATATCTGAAAAATTGCTGAATTATTAGAACATGTAAGGAACTTCAGGGAATGTTGTGCAATCATCCCCAAGAAATCTCTTTCTTCCGAATGTTTTCCCAACTTCTCCTTGAAGTTTCTTTCGACAGTTCCGTAAATCCTCTGACTTCCCGCTTTCTCCAGTAGCTTCTTCCAATCTACTTTACGAAACTTCTTCCAGTGTCTCCAGGAAGTTTCTTCTGCCTTCTCCAGGCAGTTCGATTAATCTTCTACCGAATGTATCTTCCAGAAATTTTCCTATGAAAGCCATTCTACGTAGGTTTTTTTCGACTTCTATTGGAAGATTTTTCTGAACTTCTGGACATGGCTACTCCTGGAATTTGCTTCCAATTTCAGAATCCGTTCCTTTGGACGTGTCATCCGATTTTTTCCGAAAGTTTCTTTAAATTTTCACCACAAATTTTTCAATAAGGTTAGTGAGCCAGTTATGGCACTAGTGCTCCAGTTGTTAGTCATACTGCCTAACTCAAATTTGAAATAAATTGTCATGGTTTCATTCGCGTAGATATATGACAAAATGTGTGTTCTAACTTTGCAGGGAAATAAATTTGGTAAATAATGAAAAATATTGAAAATTAAGATCGGACCAATTGGGAATCACTTGGGCCAAAAACTAGCTCACTTACCGTTTGTCTTGGAAGTTTCTCCGACTTTTCTTAGAATTTTTTCAAACTTCCTCCAGAAGAGCTTGTATATTCCTTCTCTGGAAGTTTTTTCGGCTTCCTTCAGAAGCTAGTTCAAACATTTGATACCGATAAGCTTGGAAACTAGCTGGCAACGCTGCTCTACATAGATGGTTTACTGGAAAAGCCTATCACATAACTATAGCGTAAAAAAGTTCATTTAACTAAAAGTTTATGTTCTGAGATGTTGGTCAAATTTGAAGTGTCTATTGTGACCATTTCAGTTAAGTTAGAGTTTTTAATAAGCTTTAAATCCTAAAAAGTGTACTTACTTTGTTTTTGAAGTTTTAAACAGTTTTTTTTTTTCATTTTTAACCTAAGTTTGTAATTATTTTTTCAGTGTGTATTTTTTTTTCTGGAAATGCAGTCCAGTTTCCAACAACTTTGCTTCCGTGCTTTGATTTATTGAAAAATATCGAGCACGCCATTTTGAAACATTAGGCCCGAGTCCAGTTCCAGTCGAGTTCCAGCACAAACTTGGTTCATTATCCCTAGCGAACAATTATGCAAAGTTTCATGGAATTCTGAGGGGTAAAATATATAAATTTGGTCTTTCTTTGTAGCTTACCGACTGAGCAGATCAATAAGATTGAAATGTGAAAAAATTACGAAATATTTCGTTTATTATGAGTAAGAGACCGTATGGGAAAAGTGTATTTTTCTGTTTGGCCCCATATACGGCTAGCTAGTTCAGTATATATCTTAACTCATGCGTTGATTAAAAAACTGTGAACAGCAAAGTTTAAGGAAATTAATTGGGCGTTTTGTTAAAAACATTTTCAAGATTGAACACTAACGAATAACATCTCAGAAGGGCGAAAATTTCTCAAAATATGCGATAAGTGAATTTTAACCTACGAGTATCTCGAAAATAACAACTTTGGGAAATTTAAGCATTATGAGCTTTTTTGTTGTAAATTTAATGTGTTTTAATATAAACACTATTTCAAAGATATTCGATAACTATTGGTAGTATTTTGGAAAATACTTATTTTTTCAATAATTCATAACTTTGTTGTTTATGATTTGCCCAGCAAATGCACAGTGTCAGTAGGTAATACTTTACCTAAACTACATAATAAATATAAAAAAAATCATTTATTAATAATATGTAATTTGAGTCATTTTAATTTTTTTTTGATAATTTTGATTTTTTGTAAAAAAAATTTTACAGTGTATATTTTTCTTGACAGGCACAATACTTGTCCGCAAGTTCGCCCAAGACACCATCTCGATCAAACAAATCGTTCACGAGATATATATTTTTCTATTGATGCGTATCATTTTTACATAAGCCCTTTTCAAGTGTTAGTCGTGTGCAAAACTAGGGAACCATATATGTAAAATGGCATGTTGGGCAGTAACAAATAACTGTGCAAAGTTTCATCATAATCGTAGAAGGTCGATCCGAAACGATTTGCGAATCACAACAACAACAACAACAACAACAACAACAACAACAACAACAACAACAACAACAACAACAACAACAACAACAACAACAACAGACTTGTTGATCGTTGTCATGACAACCACATACTATTTTTTTTTCAATGTTTGGACAACTACAACCAAAGTTATAGCAACGTAACTGAAAATCAATAATTACAGAAATCTCCATACAAACTTCAAACCATTTGCGCAACCTCTAACGTCATCAATCTTTACCATTTTTGAACAGGCTCATATTATAGGGTTATGAACCGAGCTGGCGGTGGCCTATCAAAAATTCGTCACTTTTTTTCAAAATGAAGCACCCTAGTGTACAGTAATCCCTCCATTCGTCCTCAACTATTTCTCGGCTGTCCTTCAACCAATTACGCTGATTTTCGTATGTGATTAGTGTCAACCACAAACTAGTTAAAATCATCTCAATTGGTTTGCATAACAGCCAAGAATTAGTGGTGGCTGGACGGCACCACCGACCGTATAAATGAAGGCATCACTGTATAGAGAAACGCTTTCAGCAGCAAGCATTGGATTGATTTTTCAACAGATGAATTCTTTCATAGTTTTCAAGCTCCACAGTCAAAATTAGAAAGATCGCCACTGTAAACGAAACAAAGAAGATCACTAATGTTCCTCGCTACCTTTGGCTCAACCTTTTTGTCCTCTAACCCGATGATTGCCTCTCGGGAAAGACAGCAAAGACAGTCTGCCATCGCGTCGTTCACCTTTGAGTCATTTACGTGCTCCCTCTTAGTGTGCACCTGCACCTGCGTCGTCCCTCTTCTACCTCAGATGGCATGACTAATGGAAAAGAGGTAATAATTTTTCCAATATACATCTCTATATATTGTGTAAGCGAAAAAAAAAACGGAAAACTCTAAAAATAAACAGCGATCGTGTCTTGAAGAAGAACGTTGCTAATGCTTCATAAGGTTCTTCAACTTTTCCCTTGTATTGAGAAAAACAGTCCAGCTGCCTTCCCCGCGTCGTCGTCGTCGTCGTCGTTGCTGTTTTTATAGCTATAGGTAGATGATCAACACTTTTCTTCGCTGCTGGAAAACTCTGTTCTGTGGTTTTGGGTAACCATCCGCATTGGAATAAATGTTGCATGGTGTAATTCCGACTGGTAACCCTAGCAGAACGAGCGCTATGCATGCATGTGAGAGAACCCCTTTCGACTACCTTTCTCTACCAGACAGCCATCATCAACATAGGGAAAACATAACAAAGGCTAAGATATGACAGGTGTAGCGCGTATGTTCAACGCGGATGCTGTTTTTCTTTAATTTTCCTCTCCCCCCACAGATGAGTCTCCCACGTTTTCCACCGCCGCGCCAAGTTGGTTTAATGATTTTTCCTCAATATGATTTACGGGAGCTCGTGCTTTTCTACCACATTAGTTTCTCTTTTTTCTTCGATGGATGATGATGGGGAGCAGACCCTTTAACCATGATTCCAATAAAAATAAAAACATCAGAAGCAGCAGCATGTTTGGCGTTTGGCAATCATGGGTCATCAAAATCGAAGGAGTTTGTTAACCCCACCTCATACTCTTGAAAAGCATGTTGCCAATGGGAGCGACCTCCATCATCGCTCCCCCCCTTCCAGTCGGGATTCGGAAGCACGCGACGAATCCGGATTGGGGCGTCGGTATATTTCACCGCAAATGATTTAAGCGTTTTACCACCGCTCGAAGCACCCGGTGTCAATTATTTTCCACGCTGCCTAATTTTCCACCGGACCAGTTCGAGAAAAATGGAGTCGACTTGCCATAAATAATGCGATATTTTGTAAATAATCGTAGCACATAATCATAATTAAGTAAATATTAGGCACATAAATTTGTTTTTGTTTCCTCCATCTGATGCCTTTCCAACGCTGGGGAGGTATGGAGAAATTTGACAGTAACACCGTTGCCGTGAATATAGGTAACTTATGACAGGAGCGCCGGACGTGAGAAATCAAGTTTACCGCTTTATACGAAAATATTCTCGGAAAATCCTTTCCCCGCCGCCTTCAGTGAAACCTTTCGAGCAGTAACGATGAGATGCGTCTACGTGTTTTTTTTTTTACTTTCATCAACATTCGAGGAAAAACAACACGGCCTACATTCTAGCACGGTTTACATGAGTCAAAATAAATTAATACCTCTCCCGTGGGTTGCAGTTCTGCCGCCGCCACACCTGCTTTACAACCGGCAGAAGAAGGTCGCAGAAATGAAAAATTATCAAAAGGTGTTTCGGTTTCAAAACGAACACCGAGCAGCCAGAAAAATAAACAACATAAATAAAGATTCTCAGTCCCAAACGGCTAGGTTTCCGAGGAAAAATGCCTTTTTAAATGGATCGATTTCGACCGGGGGCAGACCGCTTCTCAAATTCGAATTTGATTGGCACCTTCAGCTAACACTCACACTTGCGCGCGCGCTTAAAGGTTTTGATCTCACGGGACCGGGGAAGCCATAAACCAAACATTGACAGGTTTATTGAGGTGTGTGCCTCCATCAGGAAGGAGGAAACCGTCGTATGTGCTTCCGAGAAAGTAAATCAAAAAGTTCGACTCCGGTTGAGGAAATGAAAATTGAGTTAAACATGAATGAATTAATGAATGAATGGACCTTTCCGTTGAATGGCTGTGTAAACAAAGCGTATACATTTTCTCGTTCGAGGATTTATGGGCGGCTACTCTTGTTTAACGGCAGCTACTTGACCACCTGGTGGTTCACCTTAAAACAAGGCGATGTCTTCAAGTATTTTAACACGTTTAAAAAACGCTAACTTAACAATGCTCTTGTGCAGCTCTCAGGGCTGCTACAGCCGGCGCAAATTTCACGTTTCTCGCGGAATATGCATTCTGAGCTCTGTGGCGTGGATTTTGTCAGAAAGGCCGGCTGTAACTTTCCACTTCAACATTTTTGAAATATTGGAACTGATGGAATAAATATTCACACAAAATTTGGTAAAATTTTGAGCTTGATCGGCGTAGTTTGTACGAAGTTTAGGCAAATTTAGTAAAATGTTTCTTATTTTAGTAGGTATGGTAGCAAGTCACTTTTCAGTGACTTGGTTACTATTTTCAATTCAGTCACGATTTCTATTTCTTAAAATCTTGTCACTAAAGTCACTTTTTTACGACCAATGTTGAAAGTAGAAAAAATGGCCTTTAGAAAATCACATATAACCTTAGTGTTTAGTATCTGTCCAAACATTGAAAAAAAATCATATCGTGGAATCTTGAATTCTCTTCTAAGTTTATCAAATTGTACTTTTTACAAGCTGGAATCAAAAATTTCCTAGCTAAGATTTTAAAAAGAAATCTACAGTGTACAGTATCTCGAAAAAAAGTTGAAAATCGACCGTTTTACTTAGTAAAACTCAAATTTTATACAGGCTCCGCCAATAATGTCCAAAACTATACCGACAAATTAATGCATAGTTGTTCAACCCCCGACAAAAATTTCAAAAATCTATCTATTTATAGTGATTCAAAAAATTGTCCATTCAAGTGTACGCTCAATTTTGAGATACATTGTATGCCCAAGATCATGAACTATTTTCTATATTTCAGAAGCATTAAAAAAATACATAGTACTGTAAACTTAATTTATATCAACAATTATTCCAGTTCGCACTTTCTTAATTTGTTTGTTTTTGATATCGTGAATTTCTAAAATTTATCCTTTAAATCCTAGCCGCAAGTAAAATTTTCACTGTCGGTAATCTTTTCAAGTTAGAAAATCTTGGATAATTTTCTTCGTTCCAGAATAATGAGAATTTTTCTTAGCTGCGACCTAGAAAAGTTGGCTAGATCGCAGAGTTATGAAAAATGGTCTATGTTTGAGGTGTTACATAAATTTCTATATTCGAGATCTTTCAAACGATTTTTCTTAAAATTATCCAAGTTTGTCTAAGTCTGAGACTTTAAACATTTTTGTCGGTGCCTTAGTTTTAAATGTCTATGTTCAATGAATCTTTATCATCCCGATATTATTTCTAACAGCCGATTCGCGAACTAAATCTATAAATCTACCTTTGGAATGGTTTAGCTTAAAAAATCGAGGTGGAAAAATGAGTCCTGTGTGATAAAATGGAGGTGCTCATGCTCATTCAATTCATACTGATTTTCCTAGAACAAATTTGTGGGATCCTTTCTCCATTTTTATTTTTTTTTGTTTTATAGAAACAAATGCCTAAAGTGGGTTGTGACGCAGAGTTATGCATTTTCGAAACAAAGAAAAGAAAATGAACTCTCCGCAGAATCGCTTAATTTATCAGCAATATCATTTTCGTGTAAGTCATTGTGTTTCTTGTTGTCGAGTCACGATCAACATTCCTCCTTTCAAACATGACTTGACTATCGCTTGTTTCTTTCGTCAAATGCTTCAGTTCATTTCATTTGAAGCAAAGACTTGTTTCAATTGACGCAATGAATGACTCGAAAACGGCTTCCTTCCTTTTTTCCACTTTCACTTCAATTCGGGTTCAATCGACTTGACACGCATCGCATCGTCAAGCATAAAAATATAGTATCCGCACAATATCGGTTTCCAATAGGGATGGCATCCGGATTATATGTAGTAATAATATATTATTTTATGTTAAACGGAAATTAAATTAACGAAGCCATTCTGGAGTCCAAGATGGTGGCCATCGGTGTCAGGAAAAGTCTCAAATACTCTACAATATGGGTATTTTCGGAACGGGGACGACGTGAAGGTGCCAAAAATCGATACCCGACGCCATTTTGGAATCCAAAATAGTGACAATTCCGGAGTGATTTGAGATTTGGGCGTAATTTCTTTTGTAAACAAAGACGTAAATAACCGATTTCTCTTGAATTAAAGCTCAATCTCATAAACCAACTATACCAAATGATAGAGGAATCATTCCTCTATCTCATAGCGTTATTAGTTTTCTAGATTGAGCTTTTATTCACGAGAAATCAGTGATTGACGTGTTTGTTTACAAATGCAATTACGCCCAAATCTTAAATCACTTCGGAAGTGTCAAATACCCTAGTATATGGGTATTTTAGGAACAGGAACGAAGCGTAGATGTCAAAAATCGATATTCAACGCCACTTTGGAATCCAAGACGGTGGCCATCAAGTTTCATATAACGTGTCAAATACCCTAAGATATGGGAATTTTTCGACCGAAGACAACGCGTGGATGCCGAAAATCGATATCCAACGCTATGTTGGACTTCAATATGGCGGCCATCGGGTTTCGGAAAAAAGTGTCAAATACCCTACAATATGGTATGCTTGGAACGGGGACAACGTGTAGATGCCGAAAATCGGTATCAGATACCATTTTGGAATCCAACATGGCGGCCATCAGGATTCAGAAAGCGTCTAATACCCTACAATATGGGTATATTCGGAACGGGGACAACATGTAGCTGCCGAAAATCGATATCAGATACCATTTTGGAATCCAACATGGCATCCATCAGGTTTCATAAAAAGTGTCAAATACCCTAATATCAGGATATTTTTCGGAACGGGGACCTTTCCGATTCCCACGACGCGTAGATTCTGAAAATCGATATTCGATGCCATTCGCAGGCCATTTGACACTTCTTCTGGAATCGGAAGCGACTATCTTGAATTTCAAGATGGCGTCGGACATCGATTTCTGGCTCCTAGATGTCACTCCGATTCCAAAAAACCAACAATGATCGGTATTTGACAGTATTTCACAGTTTCTCTGAACCAAAGCCGCCATCTTGGATTTAAAGACGGTGTGACATCAATTTTCGGCATCTACGTCTCATCCTCATTTTGGAAATAAGCTAATTTTTTTGGGTATTTGACATTTTTCGCAAATCGAAAGTCCTCGTCTTGGATTTCAAAATGGCGTCGGATATCGATTTTCGGCCTCTAGACGCCATCCCGATTAAAAAATACCTATATTGATGGGTATTTGACAATATTTCCCATTTTTTCTGAAATTGGAAGCTGCCATCTTGGATTTCAAAATGGCGTCGCATATCAGGTTTCGATCTGTAGACATACTGATTACAAAAATGTCAATATTGATGTGTATTTGTCTATATTTCCACTTATTCTTAAGTCGGAAGCCGCCATATTCGATTTCAAAAACACGTTTGATATTGATTTTCATCCTCTAGACATCATCCAGATTCGAAAAATACTTTTATTTATAGGTATTTGACCGTATTTCCCAATTTTTACTTAACTGGAAATCGCCATCTTGGATTTAAAAATGGCGTCGCATATCAATTTTCGATCTCACTGCGTCCTAGCAAGAAGTACGGTCGACTTGTTTCGCGCTCCGTTGTTTTGGAAGTTTTCTCGGTATTCGCTTGATATAAATTATCAGTTTTTTTCTCACTAAGTGACTCCTGGCATAGTTCCCGGTAAATTGATCGAAAAGTGAGTTTTTTTTGTAGTAGAAAGTGTCATTTTCGGAACGATTAATCCGTGCTATTGGTAATTCGCAAACCAATTTGGGCATCATCGTTGCGTGGTCACGCATACGCGCTCACGCATACCCGCTTACGTATCATCATCATCGAGTGTGAGCACCCGTTTCTACATCTACATCGTTCATCAATCATCGTGCGCCTGTGTGCGCTGAGTACCGAGCTTCGATCAAGTGCACCACAACGAAGGTCATCCACGCAGCGCGTCTCTTCCAGCCATCTGTGTAAACGCCTACACATATAACGCTCGGTGGTAGTAGTATAGGATTATCAGATAAGTTTTTGTTTTTTTCTTGTTTCTTTTCCTTCCCCATTAGTTAAATTTTCATTTTGTATTTCTGTGTTTGTAGTGTTTTCTGTGTATTGTGTCTGTGCGTTCAGTGGGAGAGCGTTTTGCGCTCCCACTAGTTGAACAAAATGGATGTTTTGTCAGAAGACGACATGGATGACCATTCATCTCAGAATAATGATGATGTCATCCATGGTTCGTCGTCTCAGTCTGACAATGGGCAGGCTGAGAAAAGCTCCAGATTGCGGGCCTACCCGAATGACTCGACTGGCCCATGGGTTGTCTATTTTCAGCCCAAAAACAAACCCTTGAATGTTGTTCAGATATCTGATGATCTGACAAAGCGATTCTCTGCCGTGACCGAAATAACGAAGGTTAGGCACAACAAACTTCGTGTGACCGTCGCTAACCTGAAACAGGCCAATGAAATTGCTGTTTCCCAGTTTTTCACACTGGAATATAGGGTGTACATTCCAGCCTCTGATGTGGAGATCGAAGGCGTGGTCACTGAGGCGAGCCTGAACCCCGAGATACTGGAGAAGCAAGCGGTTGGCCGATTCAAGAACCCCTTGCTTCCTCCGGTAAAGATACTGGCCGTTCATAGAATGAAGTCAGTATCGCTCAGCGAGGGTAAAAAGAGTTTTACCCCCACAGACTCGTTTCGGGTGACCTTTTCTGGATCTGCCCTTCCTCAATACATCGAGCTGGGAAAACTTCGTCTTCCTGTGCGGTTGTTTGTACCTCGGGTCATGAACTGCCAGAATTGTAAGCGGTTGGGACATACGGCCTCCCACTGCGGCAACAAGGCACGCTGCTCCACATGCGGGGAGAAGCATGAGGATGGTGCCTGCGCAGCTACTGCACCAAAATGCGTGTATTGCAATGGAACTCCTCCTCATGCTCTCTCGTCGTGCCCGGCGTACAAACAGCTCGGAGACAAAATGAAACGCTCCCTTAAGGAACGTTCCAGGCGGTCTTTTGCAGAAATGCTTAAGACAGCCAAGCCATCGACCAACGAAACAAATCCCTTCGCTCTTTTGTCAGATGACGAGTCTGGCTCTGACTTGTCTGAGGAGGGAGTTTCTTTCAGTTTTCCGGAAGGTTCTGCCCGGAAACGAAAACGCATCCGTTCGCGGAAAGTTGCAGATCAAGAACCCCAAATCAGCTTGCCCAAATCAAGGAGTGGTGGAAAAAAGAAGACTTCTACTCCTCCTGGATTCCGCAGAACTGATTATACCCAGGATTTTCCACCTCTTCCGGGGACATCCAAAACCCCTGATGCCCCAATTTTAAGAACAGAAACCCCTTCTTCATCTGGGCTGTTCTCATTTGATGACATTGTGGACGGTATTCTCAAATACCTCAACATTTCTGATCCTCTGAAAAGCATTGTCCTCACATTGCTTCCGACTGTGAAATCCTTCTTGAAGCAATTGACTTCAAAATGGCCCCTTCTTGCAGCTATCATCTCCTTCGATGGATAATTTTCCAAACGAGGTCGGGGATTTGATCACTGTTCTACAGTGGAATTGTCGAAGTCTTATTCCGAAATTAGATTCGTTCAAGTATTTAGTCCATAACAATAATTGCGATGCATTTGCCCTCTGTGAAACATGGCTTTCTTCAGAAATTGATCTCCCTTTTTTTGATTTTAACATTATTCGATTGGATCGTGAGGATTCACGTGGAGGAGGGGTACTTTTGGGGATCAAAAAGTGCCATTCCTTCTATAGAGTGAATCTTCCCGAATTCCCCGGTATTGAAGTTGTCGCATGTCAGGCTACCATTAAAGGTAAGAGCCTTTGTATTGCTTCTGTATATATTGCTCCTAGAGTGTCTGTTAATCGCAAAGAACTTTTCGACATATGTGCGGTACTTCCCGCTCCATGGTTGATCATGGGAGATTTTAACTCCCACGGTACAGGCTGGGGGGAACTGTACGATGATAACCGTTCTACTTTGATTTATGATCTCTGCGACAACTTCAACATGACAATCCTTAACAATGGAGAAGTAACACGTTTGGCTGGTCCATCCTCGAATGGTAGCAGATTAGACCTCACCTTTTGCTCCAATTCACTATCGTTGGATTGCACTTGGCATGTAATCCAGGATCCGCACGGTAGTGATCATCTGCCGATCAAAATTTCGATTGCCAGTGGGTTCAACTCGTCAGAATCCGTTAACGTCGCGTATGATCTAACCCGTAACATTGATTGGACTAAGTTCCAATCCGCGATAGACGATACAGTATCGTCAGTGGAAGAGCTTCCGCCGTTGGAGGAATATAATTTCCTCTCTAATCTCATCGTCGACAGCGCACTTCAAGCTCAAACACGACCGGTGCCGCGATCGTCTATTCGTAAGAAAACACCATCGCTCTGGTGGGATCAACAATGCACGGAGGTTTACCGTAAAAAGTCCGACGCGTTTAAACTTTTTCGGAAACGCGGAACACGCGAGCATTTCGACGCATACACATCTCTTGAACGCGAACTCAAGAGCCTCATCAAGGCCAAAAAACGGGGTTACTGGCGGCAGTTTGTAGACGGATTGTCACGCGAAACGTCTATGAATACGCTTTGGAGTACGGCGCGAAGAATGCGTAACCGGTCTACTAACAACGAAAGCGAGGAATGCTCGGATCAATGGATTCTTAAATTCGCGCGAAAAGTGTGTCCGGATTCCGTGCCGTCGCAGTTGATTCCTCGCGAAACCGCGAATTCGGTAGACGAAATCAGTCAGCCTTTTTCAATGGTCGAACTTTCACTCGCTCTCCTTTCGTGTGGCAATTCTGCCCCGGGATCTGATAGAATCAAGTTCAACTTGCTGAAAAACCTCCCAGACGTCGCTAAGAGGCGCATGTTGAACTTGTACAATCAGTTCTTGGAGCTCAATATTGTTCCTGACGATTGGAGACGAGTAAGGGTGATAGCCATTAAAAAGCCTGATAAACCCGCGTCGGATCACAATTCGTATCGGCCCATCGCGATGCTGTCGTGTATTCGGAAATTGATGGAGAAAATGATCCTTTTTCGCCTCGACAAATGGGTTGAGACGAACCACCTTCTTTCAGATACTCAATTTGGTTTCCGTAGGGGTAAGGGAACGAACAACTGTCTCGCGTTGCTTTCCTCGGAAATTCAGTTAGCTTTTGCTAAGAAAGAGCAAATGGCTTCTGTGTTCTTGGATATCAAGGGGGCTTTTGATTCAGTATCCGTTGAAGTTCTTTCAGAGAAACTCCACGTTTGTGGATTGTCTCCATTAATTAATAATTTTTTGTACAATTTGCTGTCAGAAAAACATATGAGCTTTTCTCATGGAAACTCTACAGCTTTTCGATTTAGCTACATGGGTCTCCCCCAAGGCTCATGTTTAAGCCCCCTTTTGTACAATTCCTACGTTAGAGAAATTGACAATTGTCTTAGTGACAATTGCACGTTGAGACAACTTGCAGATGATCGCGTAGTGTCTATCACAGGGCCAAAAGAGGTTGACCTGCAAGGACCCTTACAGGATACCTTGGACAATTTGTCTACTTGGGCTATCCAGCTAGGTATCGAATTCTCCACGGAGAAAACTGAGTTGGTCGTTTTTTCTAGGAAGCATAGCCCAGCACAACCGAAGCTTCAACTTTTGGGTAAACCGATCACTCATTCCATGTCCTTTAAATATCTCGGGGTCTGGTTCGATTCCAAATGCACCTGGAGATCCCACATTGAGTATCTGAGACGAAAATGCCAACTAAGGATCAATTTCCTTCGATCAATTACCGGAACGTGGTGGGGAGCCCATCCACAAGATCTTCTGACGTTGTACCGGACAACGATTTTATCGGTTTTAGAGTACGGTAGTTTTTGCTTCCAGTCGGCAGCTAAAACGCACATCATCAAGCTGGAACGGATCCAGTATCGTTGTCTTCGTATCGCGTTAGGATGCATGCACTCGACTCATACTATGAGTCTCGAAGTGCTGGCGGGCATGTTGCCACTATCCGTCCGTTTTTCAGAGTTATCTCTTAGGCTCCTCACCCGTTGCGAAGTAATGAACCCACTGGTGATCGAAAATTTTGAGAAGCTTCTGGAGCTAAATCCTCAAACATGTTTTATGACTTTGTACTACCTTTATTTAACACAGGATGTCAGCCCTTCGAGAAATATTCCCAATCGTGTAATCTTCTCCGATTTCGGCAATTCAGTGAATTTTGATTTATCTATGACGCAGGAAATCCGCGGAATTCCAGAGCATCATCGTTCTATGATTGCTCCGTCATTATACGCTGCAAAGTTTGGCCATGTTGATTCTGCAAGAACGTTTTTCACAGATGGATCTCTAATAGAGGAGTCCGCTGGTTTTGGTGTATTTAATGAATTTCATAGCGCCTCTCGAAAACTTGAAGCTCCTTGTTCTGTGTATGTGGCTGAACTGGCAGCAATTCACTACACTTTGGAAACAATTGCTTCACTTCTTCCAGACCACTACTTTATTTTTACGGATAGTCTCAGTTCTGTCGAGGCTATCCGTTCCATTAGGCCGGTAAAGCACTTCTCGTATTTTCTCTTGAAAATACGAGAACTGCTTAGTACTTTATCCGTGCGCTCTTTCATCATCACCTTCGCGTGGGTCCCTTCGCATTGCTCAATTTTGGGCAATGAGAAGGCGGATTCACTTGCGAAGGTGGGCGCTATGGAAGGCGACATTTATGATCGACAGATCGCCTATAGTGAATTTTTCTCTATTTATCGTCAGCAGTCGCTCGTTAGCTGGCAACATCAATGGAGTGAAGGGAGCTTGGGACGATGGCTACATTCAATAATCCCTAAGGTGTCGAAGTTTGCATGGTTCAAAGGGTTGGACTTGAGTCGAGACTTCATACGCGTGATGTCTCGTCTCATGTCCAATCACTATTGTCTAAACGCTCACTTGTTCCGTGTGGGGTTGGGAAACAGCAATCTCTGTGAATGTGGACAAGGTTACCAGGACGCTGATCACATCCTTTGGTCTTGTGTGGAGTATCGTGGAGTCAGATCACATTTTTATGATTCCCTTCGGGCTCGAGGTAGACAACCTAATGTTCCAGTTCGGGATATTTTGGCTAGACGCGATCTGGAGTTTATGAAACTCATATATGTTTACTTTAAGGATATTAACCTTAGATTGTAAGTTTGATTAACCTTGTGTTTAGTTTGTATTTTGTACGTGTGGGTTTTTTTTTCAATGTTTGTTTTCAAGATGAATAGAAATAATTTCATGCTTTAGGATTAATTAAATAGTTGTATCGTAAACCACATTTCAAACCTCCTTCTTCCCTTTTCCCATCCAAAAAATTGTAAATCTCCACTAACCTCGAGACAACCGCGAGTACTCGGTCCAGTTCCTTTAACTTTAAATTTAAGACAGTAATAATGTATAACGCAAAGAATAACTCGGCTCTGTAAAGTTTATTCGATTGAGCCTGTACAAATAAAGTATTTATAAAAAAAAAAAATCAATTTTCGATCTCTAGACGTCACCCCAATTTAAAAAAAAAGCCATATTGAGGGTAAACAAACCACCCAACAATGACAAATTTGAAATCCACGTGCACAGATCTATGCGCACATACGCTTAAATGAACTGAGTGAACAATCAACAAAAGTCATAAAAACTGCGCGAATTCGGAACGAACAGCTTCGCATCAATGCAAAAGTAAGTTCATTTGACAATGAAAGAAGAAATAAACACGAGTCAAGCCAAAATAAACAGCATGAAAACTGATCGAAAGTGGTTCTGTTGATGTTGACGGGGATCTGCTGGAAAATAAGACAGAATTGCTTTCAATTGAAAGTGATGGTTTACAGCTTCATCGTCACTTGATGATTTTCGATTGAAAGTGACTTTGTGGGGCCCAGGTTGTGAGTGTATCATGTTTCTCAAAGTGGGTCACAACCAACGGAATATTGGAACCATATCTTTCCGCTCAATAAATGCCACTATTGGTCACTTTTTTATCGTTTTAAAGTAACCATTTTCGTTATTTTAGTTACTAAAGCCACTACTATTAATCCAATACCCAGTACCAGCCCTGTGTCTAGGCAAAACATAATTCTTTCACATTCAATCAAAGTGTGTTGTTACTTCGTATGTGAAGTTTACGATTTTCAGAATTGGGAGGAACTGCTATACTTATATCAACATGAAACTTTAATGGGATAATTTACGGCAGTGTGAAAATTTAACAGAAGTTGAAATTGAGCGAAGCGCCAAATCAATGCAACAATACTAATCAAACGCACACTCCTTTACCTTGCTCATACATTGATGGATGGGGGGATTTGAGGTATTTCCTTAAATCCACGGGCAAAAGAGTGCACGTTTGACTTGCTCAGATACTGGAATAGTTCTAGCGACGTTTATCACTACCTAACGTCCCACGTTGCCGCTGGTGTGCTATAATGCAATTCGCATGCTCACTGTCGAATTCTTCTTTACCCAACTATCGTTTTGCTCTCTCGTCATGACCAACGTAGTCATCTCAGAGAGAAGCACAGTAGGGTGGTGTTGCGTGCTATGCCATCATCAGTATTGTTGACGCTTCTCTCTGAGAATATCTTCAATATGCGGGAATTGAAGAAGACATCCGAAGGCTTTTTGAATTTTAAGCAGACATGTGAAGATTTTTACTATTGAAATGAAGATTCTGATTTTCTGTTTTAAGCTCTGTAGTGAACGGGGCTATGTCATTTCACCGAAGGGCGTTTCGCTGAATGGGTCATTTCGCCGAATTTTAATCATGAATCAATATAAAATTAAAATGAACTTGGAGCACATTTAAATAATAGATTCTCCCATATAAAGCAACTCGAAAGAACTGCTAATGTTTAAAACAAGGGAGCATTCCGAAAATAATGATTATTTAAAAATTTCTAGATCAATAAAACTTGAAATAATTGCTCATGTTAAAAAGAAGGAAACATTTCTACAAATGCAAAACATTGATTATTTAAAAGTTTCCGAAATCAGTACAACTCGAAAGAACTGATCAGGTTAAAAAAGGAAGCATTCCTATAAATCAAATATATTGATTATTGAAAGATCACTGAAATCAGTACAACTCGAAAGAACTGCTCATGTTCAAAATAAGGAAGCATTACATTTGAATAGCTTGCCAGGTTGGAAAAATCGAACCTTCTTAATCTTTTTTCGAGACTCATTTCAAAATTTACTGAGCTTTGAGAAAAGTTCAAAACCGTAGAAAATGGCTTGCTCTTCGGCGAAATGACCCATTCGGTGAAATGACTCATTTGACGAAATGACCTTCAGCGAAATGTCCCGCACCCGCCTTGAACATGTTGTCAATGTGCCATTCTGAAAGAATCTATAAGGGGCGATATTTGATTATTTGAACAGGTGACGGTTTTCAAAATAAGAACTGATCAACCTAAAGCCTTTAAAAATATCAAAATTAATCAAAATCCTCGATCAGCTGGATATATTTCTTGATCAACCAGCCATATTTAGAAAATATCAGTAGACGCAATTTGAACTATTGAAAAGGTTAAAAACCTCAGAATGAACTTGATCAACTTCTTGATCAAAGACTTCAATTGAAAACGGAAACAGAGGACCAGATACTGAAATATATTATCATATGGGGATCTTTCAAAACATTCCCATGCTAATATCTTATGAACCAGCAAGAATCTTCAGAACGGTACTTGGTACAATCTTGAAATTAAATCTAAAGAACTGTATAGAAATCTTCGATTGACTGGAGATCTTCCAAATACTTACTGACCTTGAAAAAATATCTGATAAATTTGAGATTTTGAACAGCTTCTGATATTTAGAACTTGGTTGATCACCTTATCATTTACCAAGACTTTGAAAACTATCTAAATCATATAACTGATATCTAGGTTCCTGTAGCTACCACTTCTAGGAAGTTTCCTGAAATCATGCGATTTGTCCACAGCTTACTTTCTTCTTCTTCTTCTTCGCATTTCAAGCTTATTGCTTAAAGCATATTATTGCGTCCTCTCATCTTAGTGTGTTCTAGATACACTTCCACAGTTATTAATTGAAAGCTTTCGATGTCTGTACCATGTTTGCATTGGTATAATTGTGTGCCAAGTACAATTATACTGTATTGCCCAGGGAAATCGAGAAATTTTCTAACCCGAAAAATTCCTAGCCTGGACCGGTAATCGAACCCAGCCACCTCCAGCATGGTCTTGCTTTGTATCTGCGTCTTTACTGAGTGAGCTAAGCCCCCGTTTATAGCTTATACAAACTGGATTAATACCAAGATTGCTAAACTTGTACATATATCCTATAACTCATGCACTGCTCCCTGAATTTATTCAAAGCATCATATTTTTTTGACGTAGGATTACGTCTTTCGGCAACATTTAAAAAAACTATAATCGACCACGTTACAAAAACTGGTCAGGTTTCGACCACTTATAACTCTGTCAATAGCGGATGGATTTTAAATCTAAATAAGCCAATCAATTGAAATTTTTTCTACGAATCTTGTCAATTTTCAGTAGGTCACTATTGAAAATTACACAAATGTCCAACTGTTGCAATGGTGATCAAAATTATCACCGATTGCCAGCAACAAAGTGGTTCAAAGTGCCACAGCCGCCGAATATTGAATATCAATCCTCCTGGAAGACCCTTAACCTTTTTACGAAATTTCTTGAACATATGTGCGACACAAAGTTTCCACAACTTCCGGGAAGTGACATGAATTGTTATTAGAAGTTTGCTTTCAACAATATTCCCTGAGCGCTGAACCTTTGACCTCCTTCGAAGTTCACTGAGGTTTAACAAAGTTGACCGAGGTTCTGTGTAATTCCATGAACTTAAAAAAAATCAACTTTATTCGCCTATCTTCTACAAAGATCGCTTAGCTACTATAAATTTGCGTCACTCCTATGAAGCTTTCCGAACTTTTGAGAATTTTCAAGACCTATTTTCAAAAAAGCCCTAAAATTGAAAGATGGTCCCGGAATATTAATAAAGTTTCTTGTAAGTTTAAATCATTTCAAGCAAGTTTTTCAGAATTATTTCGAAGCTTATTATTAGTTTAGTTATATTAGTTTTTCTTGAACATCTCCACAGTCACTGAAGTTTTAAGAAGATCAATAAAGGTCCAGAAAAAGGCTTGAACTTCAATGAACTTAACCAAATTTCAATAAAATTCTTCAAAGTTTGATGTAATTTTACAAAATTATCTGTATATCTACAAAATTATCTGTGTTCCTACGAAGTTCATTGAACTTTTACGATGCTCACTGAATTACTATGATGCTATCTGATCTCCTATATAATTTGTTGCACTCCTAGAAAGTTACCTGAACTTATACGCAGTCCACTAAAGTTCTAAAAAGATTTATAAAGTTGTATGAATATTAGGCGATTTAAATTGGTACTGATCGGTAGTTAATTAACTCAAATGATTAGGAATATGAACGGAATTCAATGTTCGATACCCAAGTAACACATAGAATTACGTTGAGTAAACTGCTTTACAACCAAAACTAGCCATATAAAGGTTATATAAACTGGTAGTAGTCTCGAATAAAGCAAGTATGACATTTAAGAGGGATAGAGAGAGAGAGAGAGCACGCCCATATGGACATGTATTGAACGTGTTGGAAGCAATCCTTTGTCACGCTACTAGAGATGTCTGTGTCAAAGTACATGTTACAGCTGTGACCTGTACTTGAACCATATCATATCGAGTATAGGACAGTGCGACTTAACTCACTGATCTTCACCCGAACGGGTTTAATGCATGTCCATATGGTCCTGATATCTCTCTCTCTCTCTCTCTACTTCTCGAACTCGCTCTTTCAAATTTCATACTTGCTCTATCCTAGAGTACTATCGAACATTGATTTCCAGCGGCGCCGGTGGTGTAGTGGTAAGCGTGAGCGCCTCTCACTCCAAAGAATGTGGGTTCAATCCCAGTCGACGCCGTCGGGATTTTCTAAGGCATACAATCTCTGATCACGTCTTCCTTCGGAAGGGAAGTAAAGTCGTTTGTCCCCGGTCCATGAGTTGATGGGTTGATATGTAGTGTCCAGTTTTGGGAGCGTTCTCCCTGGCGTCGGTAGCATCGTTACTTAGTATGGAAAACAAGATCGACGGAAAACAAATCAAGGAAATTTGAGTTAATTCATTGCCGATCAGCACCAATTTAAATCGCCTTATATTAGATCACACGGCAATCGCAAACCCGATAATGGAAAATTTATATAAAGTTTCTGAAGATGTATAAAGTTACATGATATGCTATAACATTTCCTAAACTTGTGCGTAGTTCCCCAACCTTCTAGGGAGATCCCTGAAATCAAGTGACGTTCTCTTAAGCCTTACCTTCTACGAATTGCCAGTGACTTCTCTAAAAAGGTTCCTGTAAAGACTAAGTTTCTGAAATAGTATACACCTTTCCACACCCTCAACTTTACTACCGATAGTTTATGTCTTGCCAGCTAGGGCCATGGGCAGCATCCTGTTTACGCCTATGGGATCGAGTGAAATGGAGATGTGTACAGCAAAGGACACCCAGGCCTTAGCCTGACTGGTATGTATAGGATTGTCTTCAGTGCCCAGATTTATTGGAGTTTTCTGGGGTGCCTGAAGTTTAAGAAGTGTCATGAAGTACAAGCTGATCCTTCGGAAATTCCAGCCTATCCGTTAAATTGTCCAATTTATTATACGGAGTCTAGAGCTCCGATGACGCTAAGAAGTAATTTTGAGTTGTGACCTAAATATAGACCCTTAAAAGTGGTAAATTTATGTAACTGATCCTAGAGTGGAGCCCCTCATTTTTTTTCGAAAACACTCTTAGTTGTGATGTAAGAATCAGTGTCTGTTTTTATCATTTACCATCACACGCAAGGAATAGCGCTTCAACCCAGGGGAGATGAATTGCGTTCGTTTTGAATATCTTCGCTGTGAAGAACGAGCGAAACGAACAAATTAGTTCATTATACTTCAACGAATACGCGTTTGTTGATATTTACCACTAATTGATTATCAAACCCAAAATTGTCAAAATCAGAAGCGATTCTCAAAAATGATTATTTTGAATATTGTCGATACCAGAGCCTTAAACCTCGATATTATCATCAATTCAGCATGAGGCAATAAGTTTCCATCAATCTGTGTATAAAAACCAGTACAACACGTTCTACAGCGCTGTATTTGTGTAATATGAAAATAATCATTTTGAATTTGATTCTCAAAATCATCTCCACCAAGATGAAGATGAACATTGATATTGACAACAACACAAGCGATAGTAAACTTCCAGCCACGAGTGAACAAAAACAAATGCTGACTTCGATACTCAGAGGTTGCCTTGATCAAGAGAATGTGTTCATATGTCAAAATTCAAATTCATGCAGGTAGTTGATCTATCTGTTAAGGTTGTCTTTATTTTCAGCTAAGTTGAGTGTAGAAGGAATTATTTGTATCAGCACTGGTAACAATGATTAATTATTTGAAGTTGTGATCTGAATTTGGACTCTGGAAGTCAGTGGATGGTTATGTAGAAGCCGTAAATCCGTATAACGTGCATGACAGTTTATCTCTCAAGAATCTTG
Source organism: Ochlerotatus camptorhynchus (assembly GCF_037179485.1). Classification (NCBI taxonomy): domain Eukaryota; kingdom Metazoa; phylum Arthropoda; class Insecta; order Diptera; family Culicidae; genus Ochlerotatus; species Ochlerotatus camptorhynchus. Next base: position 1,237,505 of record NW_027041105.1, read on the forward strand.
GCACTTTAGCAAGATGTCGTCTACCTGAGAAAAAAACTTGGATAATCATGGAATATCAGGGAATCAATTTTTGGACCTGGAAAATCAGGAAATCTCGGGTAATTTAATTAAAATTGTGGGAAATATTTCGTAATCACAGTATTACTGACTTTGCTAGTTTCAAATAACTTAATTACTGGGTTTAGTTTGAGGATGGTTGTTTATTTCGAATTTTGAATATTGTTACGAACGTTTGGTTGTATTTTTGCAAGTAGACCAAAAATTACTCAAATAAAAGCGTATTTTGGGCCCGATATAAATTCAGCTTGCACTGTTGGCACACTCCTGAGTTGAAATTAGATCCTGAGGGTAGCACTAGTACATATCTGAGAAAATTAATAGCTGATGAAGTTGTCCAAAACCGGGGAGGCACTGCACCTGGATTTTTTTTATAATTGCTGTAAAATCAGAGAATTTGATTTTCTTCATTGAGTCGACGTCCTGTCTAGAATCAGTTCCTCGATTTAACCACCTTAAGATTCTAGAAAAAAGCTACGCTCCTCCAACTAAACAAGCACGGGCAGGACAGTAAATCGTAGTAGCTACGGAGCGTTTTTCAAAGGTTTGTTTCATCGCAAACATCCCTGTAACATCGCTGATATCTGGTGATGCTTGTTATAACAAACTTTACCGTAAATAATAGACAACAGCTAATATGAAATACCTACCTCATAATAGGAAAAATCTCGGGTTAGTCAATTTGTTAGCACCCCTGTGGCGGCGGGTCGAAACAAGATAAACGCCCAGTGAGAAGTTCAATTTCATGTTCCGCTTTCGGCGGCTGATTAATCAAAACTTACTTTGTCGAGCTCGTTTGTTTGGTCGCACCACTTTGGGTTGACGACCGCTGCTGCAGAGATCTTTTTCCGAAACATAATCGTGCAGCACTTTTCACGGCTTTGAGAGATACCGTGGCGCCCATGTGCGGCAGCGGCCTAGGTGCGTATACACGTCAAACACCAGCAGCGCGGTGTCACATGTGGTGCCCCCTCAACCGGTATCTATCGGCTCACGAAAATCCCTCTTACTGGGGCTGTGATGTTCTGTTTATAATTAAAAGTGGAAATAATTAGCGTTAGGTGTGAAGTGAAAAAAGAGCATCGGTACGACAGTGGGGTGCACTGCTTCGAAAGGAGGAGGACGGTAAAATATATGGCTTTCGGATGACGGCCAGCGAGGAGATTAGAGAGTGATGTGAGAGCGAAAGTGCCGAGCAGGTGGCGAAATGCGCTGGATTATAAATTGGAGATAAATGCTGGGTGCTAGGTTTTCCCGGAGGTATACAAAGAGCGTCTCTAGCCGAGCGCGCATATGCTAGATGACGAAGATGACAGGTGGTAAAATGGCGCCCGGTACGCGCGCGACTTCTATGTGACAGCACAAAATTAGCGGTGGGATTTTAAGCAATTCGTGAATGAATTAGCTCTGTCTTTACGTAAACTGATGACCGCGCAAGCTACGTGGGTGGCGTTCGTTCGGAGAATTCGAGCGCTTATTTTGATTCGGATCACCCCTCGGGTACAATCGAATCAAAACAAAAGGGAATTGTAAGCAGAGCTACGTATTTTTTCCTGTCGCGCAAAGACACTTTCGAACGAAAATATTTTGATCTAGCAAGTCAAGCAGGCTGGCCAAAGAAAGCAACCAAAATAGGTAATCGGGCTTAATCCTTTGTTTGCATTTTTTGCTGGCTGCTCAAGAAGAAATTCTTTCCACACTCGAACGGAAACTAGATGCTAATTATAGCCCTTCAGCATACCGTAGATTTCCACATACCTACGCACAGTCCTCGCACCTATTCAGCATGTTTTCGTTCGGAAATTCGATCACAGAACGGTGTGCATAAGTAAATCAGAAGATGCCTACATGCCCAATTGGTTCGCGGAGATCAACGCCAGACTTGATTATCGCTACTAAGCTTCATTCCGATGCAGTTGGGAAACGTTCGATTTCACCGGTTCGAAACCGACACTCGTCCAAGTGTGTGCTACTTCGATTAGCGCCATTCTGCATGCGGTGGACGCCGCGCGCCGTTTGTCACTCTACCCAACAACGTTCGCATTCTCGGGTGCTGCCGTAGTGTACCTAGTCCTAAATTTACATGGTGATGGATTGAATTAAATCGTGAGATTGAAATTTGTTACTTTTTATTGGTCCACATTTTTCTGTCGCACCTCTCGCCGCGGATAGACGCGCAGAGATTAGGCTAAAAATATTCGCTTCAAGTATGTTTGTGTACGCCAAGGTGTAGGACTGTTTGGTTCCAATTTGAGGAAAAGTTTCACTCGGCTCTTGAGACTGCTTTACGACGTACGTGTAGGCCTCAATGTTTGGCTCAATTAATTTTCATCGTTTTGAGCAAAACAAACATACCTACTACGTCGTATTTTCAAATTGCTTTTGGATGACGAAGGAATTAAATTTGCTGGGGGAGCTTTTGATAACACACCACAACATTCAATCATCAACTGAGCACATAACATGCTTAGCTTTATGAAACTTTGTAGCTATAATTTTAAGGACGACCCACCAATATTGAAGACAGATGATGAAAGGCCACAATGATCCAAAAACGCTTAAGTGGCGCAAAAACGCAAAATCAAACAACCTACCGATGACAAGTGCCTTTCTCGTATATAAACAACAACAAAATTGTTTGTTGCGATCCTCTTAAATTAAGTTTTGATTCTCCCCGGAATTCATTCGAGTTTCTTCTAAAAATTTCGTTGAGACTCAACGATTCTCCGAAAAAACTGCATTCCTATGGGTCAAAAGCTATACGAAATCGTAATCTGTGACACAAGTAACAGTGTTGGGTTTATCATTAGCTTATAGACTTCACTTTTGTAGAACCTCGATAAAACTTGTGATGATATTTGGGGTATTTTTTATCATATTTGGCTGTTTCAATCAATCCAGGAAAACTATGTTAGACAACCAAAAAAAAAACAGTGACCCTGCAACTGTGTTAGTGTTGTTTTAAAAATAGTTTCCGCGTATTTCTCGTAGTTCAAAATTTTCGATTTTGATAAATGACTAATTTCTCGCGATCAGCACAAAACGCTATTAGTCTTATGTGTTACTAGAGTTAAGCAACTGCAACACATCTGTTCCAAAGGACATAGCACACAAAGAAAAGGTGCTTGCCCGGTGCCAAGAACCGTGTGCGCGGTATTCTTCATGCATCATGGCCTTTTTTATTTTTAAATCTCTCTTCCCTTTGAAGAGCGGATTGTGGTATCCGCTTAAGTAAAGCGACGTATGTACATCTGCGTTGTCTCGATGCTGGAGTACATTCTTACCTCACAGGTTTTTTTCCACACACACACACACACACATGCACTCAAACACTCCATCATGGTATGCACGATTGACGGTTCGTTTTTTTTTTTTTTCGTTGGTACATTTCACCACTCGAGTCTTCGCACGGGAAGATAAAAATATATCGGCTAAATCCTGACTGCCGTCTGGCCAACCCGTTCCGCTGCGGATCGCCTCTCCTCTCGATCGGGTGTCAATAAAAGCACCAGCTTGTTTAATTTACACCATAAAAATCGAACGTGTAAAAACAAAAATATTTTGATTGCAAACGGAAATTACTGGCGCATTGCCGCGTTGCGGTAGTTTGAACACAGATATTCGTTAAAAAATATTCCGTTTTTTTTTGCTCCTGCTTTTTTATTATACGAATTTTATTACATTTTCCCGTCCATTTGATCATCGGCTTCCAGCGCACTAGCGTTCAATGCTGGCCCATCCATCTGCGTACGTGTGTGCATACGAGCGCATTTCACGCGTGATTGAAAGCTGGTCCAAAATGGTGCGTATCGTGTGCTTCATATAAAATTCCCATCATAAATCGATCAATCAGTTCGAAGCGCGTAGATTTTTGCTCCACTTTAAGCGTGCTGAACCACCCGCCCTCCACCCGTTCGTTCATATTTTTTTTTCCACTCGACCCGTTTGCACCTATCAGACTCTTTCAAAACAAATCGCTTTTTTATAAATAAATCGAACTCAATTCCACGCCACATTCTGATACAACGCGTCGCGGAGTAATTTCCTCCGTGTTCCTAATCAGCACCGTAGCTAGGAATCGGTTCACGTTTTTATGCGTATTGTATACTCTAGTACTACCATTTCCAGCTTTTTACGCCGATTATCAGTTGACTAATCCAATGCTTCCACTATCTCTCGGTTTCATTACAGAGCTGCAAGGTATGCCACAAGCAGTTTGCCAACGTGTACCGTCTCCAGCGTCACATGATCTCCCACGACGAATCGACGCTGCTGCGTAAATTCAAATGTACCGACTGTGATAAGGCGTTCAAATTCAAGCATCACCTGAAGGAACACGTGCGCATACATTCGGGTGAGAAACCATTCGGCTGCACCAACTGCGGCAAACGGTTCTCCCATTCCGGTTCCTACTCGAGCCACATGACGTCGAAGAAATGTATTAGCATGGGGCTGAAACTGAACAACAACAATGCTACCGTGGCGAACAATAATAACAGCCCTCCGGGAAGTGGAAAATCTGACAAAACTGGTCGACGATCGGGATCCTATCTTCCCGGAGGTAGCCCGGCAGCGGCAGGACTATCCAATGGACAGCTGCCCAACGGTCAAAATGTTAGCAACGGCTCCAACTCCAATGCATTTTTTCCCATGCTGCATCCGCCAAACTACGAAACGGCTGCCCTGCTGGCCTCGTTCAATCACTTCTATCCCATTTCCGCTCTGAATCCGAGCAGTGCCGCCTTCAGTCCTTACAGTATACAGCGTTTGCTTGAATTGTCGGCAGCTGCTGGCTCAGCTCCCGGTGCAGAATCAATGGAGTCACTGATTCTCAAAACTCAACAGCAATTCAATGCCACTCTCAAGTCGGACATGGGCAGAAGATCCAAATCACCGAGCGTCCATTCCGATGCGGAAGACATGATCGAAGAGGTCGCAGAAGAGGAGGAACCGAAACTCGTGATGGACGTCGACGATGAAGACGACGTTCAGGAAGATGATGAAGATTCCGACAAGAAAGACATCAAAGTGGACGAAGATGACGAGGAAGAGGAGCAGAAGTTTCCAATCGAGCGGCGTTCCACCCAGCCTTCACCGGTTGTCGTCGAACATCATCATTCTGCGAGGGCTGAGGTCTCATCGGAGAATGATTACCGTAATATTTTCGATGATGTAAAACAGAAAATACTCGATGCAGCTCATCGTATGTCCGTCGGAGAACAGGTAGCACATAGACAATCGACACCGGTAAATGCGAGTGGTGGTGAGCAGATTAAAACGGAACGACCGGAATCGATGTCATCCCCGGAACTTAATATCGATATTGATCATCGCAGCCCTAGTCCTGTGCAGGTATCCTCTCCTGTACCACAAATCAAACAGGAGTACAAGGACGACGAGGAATCGGATAAAATGGAAGATAAGTCTTCCATCCTCCAGTGTCAACAGTGCCAAGCTACCTTCAACCATCAGGCGGAATTGATTCAGCACGAACAGGTATTGTGTCAATCTCTGCTGTTCCAGAAACAGATGGCAGCCGCAGCTGCTGCTGCAGCAGCTGCAAACAACTACTTGCCACTGAACAGTGGCAGCGAAGATGACATGGATTTCGATGGTTCCAAAATATCTTCGGAGCGTAGTGGGAAAGTTCGTGTACGAACCGCTATCTCCGAAGAACAACAGAACGAACTCAAAAAGTATTACGCCATGAACAATAAGCCAAATCGGGAAGAATTCCAGATGATTGCCAAGCGCGTTGGCATGGAGGCTCGGGTTGTGCAAGTGTGGTTCCAGAACAACCGATCGCGAGAAAGAAAAATGGGAAACCTTCCCATCACTCGCGGCCCAATACCAACTGAAAGCACCGGACCTGTGCTGTTCCCAACGGACGCTCCTGCAGCCATTCACTCTTCGGAAACCGACCAACCGCTAGACCTGTCTGTCAAGAAAACTGACTCCATCCCCTCCAGCTCACCACGGTACGGAACGGCTCCTCTCACGCAACCGGAAACTTCTACCTTGCTGGACGAAGCTATGAATCTCAGTGTAAAGTCATCTCGTAGTTCCACGCCCTTCAAGGGATTCTATCCGTACAATCAATTCTCCACCGACATGATGATCCGTCAAACACCCTCTCCGAACGAAGCCGCATCCCACCCACGCCAACAACAGATACGCCCTCCAGTCGTCACTGGCTATCCACCGTTGGCTCCAGCAGCGACCGGTTTCGTTGGTATGGATCGTCTTCTGCAGCAGTTTTCTCCGGAACTGGCACGGCCACCACACCGAGCGGATAGCCTGAGTCCCGGAGCGGAAAAACGGGCGTGGCGTGATTTGGAACAGTACGAAGCCGCCGTTAAACTGCACAGTCAATCACCGTACGACGAACAAAAACTGCTACACATGCAATCAATGCTGAACGTTCCCAAACGGGTGCTCTACTCGACGGCCAACACCGGCAAGGAGCAACCGGACGCCGAAGGCCAGTACGTGTGCGATCAGTGCGATAAGGCCTTCAACAAGCACAGCTCGCTCCAGCGGCACAAGTACGAACATTCAGGTAAGTGGAATATTTCACTTTTACAACTCATTCACTCGAGCCGCTGATAGCTTCGTAGAAAAATTGGAGCACGGCCTCCGTGGCTATTTAGCGCGATAAGGGTTGACCCGGCAGAAGCGCGTTGTGCGATGCTGTTTTCGCTAACGTGTCAGACGTCATTCTCTTGCTAACGTGGGGTTAGTAAACAAGCGTCGGTTCATGAGAAAATCCACCCCAAATAGCGAACAAATAAACGAATTTCTAGCTTTACCTCTTAGAATTCCACGAAACTTCGCATAATTGTTGGCAGCCTCTATGGATCAAGTTTCCCTGATAAAAATGTACCATAAACGAATGATAACCCAAATGATTTAACTATTCCACAAAAGGTTTGGAATATACCCAGAACACGTCGTTAAGGAAAATAACCATAACAATTTGTATTAGGGTTGTGCTGGAGTTCGACCATTTTGAATCCTTCCGCCTTATTTTCCGATATCGCGTTTTCGATATTTCTCAATAAATCATAGCACGAAATGCTCATTTAAACGAAATGACGTCTAAAAAAATATGCAAAATGCTTACTAAAAGTTGACGCTCTACGATTTTGGTCAATTTTAAAGTGTCGAACATCAGAAAAGATATAATTTTTTATATGCTTTCAAATAAGCATAAGATTAAAAATATGAATTCGACAGTGAGCTTGCATAAGGGCGTAAACGCTATGATCGATTCTCTTCGTCGATTTTCTCTTTGCATTACTACAGCTAAGCGGAAAAAAATAATCTAGAATTGGTAAATGCAGAGTTGTAACAGGTTGGCGTTTACGCCCTTCTGCATGCTCACTGTCGAATTAAGCACCTTTTTTTGCTATTGTAGTTTTCAACAGGTTTTGCATTTTTTAACAAAAAATGTGATTTATTTTTTCAGTGTATATTTTTTTTCTGACAACGCAATCCAGTCAGATTTCATTTCGATTTGATGAGCCGTTTTCGGGCTATGATGTATTGAAAAATCTCGTAAACGCCATTTTGGAAAGTTAGGCGAGAGACAAAATGGCATAATCCCAGCACAAACTTGTTTCATTGCCCCTAGCGAACAATTATGCGAAGTTCTGAATTTAACTGATGATGTTAAACATACATGCATGTAAACTAGCAACTTGTAAGAAATGTTGCAACAAAGATGGAAAATTTTTCCCTATCTGATAGTAGCGTTAGCATGCGTGTACGAGCGAGCTACCAGTTATGACAAATTGACGATCAAATGCATTGTTTGCAAAAGCTGATACGTCCCATCGAAAAATTAATCGAGATTTCATGAAATGTCTCATAACTTTACACGATCTAAAATGTAAACTTGTATGACAAATGACGCTCCATTTATGGGCATCATAGTAACAGAAATTTACACAACTTGTTCGAACTGTGAGGGTAAAGTAAAATCGATTCGTCAGTTGGCGTGGATTTGCTCCACTGTGGTCGCATTGGCAGATAGTTGTTTTGAGGAATCTTAGTTCAATCTACGATCCAATGATTCATGACTTCTATCCGGTAAACTAGATTTACATGGTTATTTTTGGAGCAGGTTTTATTGGTTTGTAACAAACAAGCGATACGTGTGTTGTTTACAGCAAGACACTAATTCGCACTAACTTGCTCGTGATTAGACTACGTTGCATTTTTGTTTTCTGATCTTCTGCGTGTGTTGATGATGAGCACCGTTGTTGACACTTGCTTACCAATTACGCCCATTTAACAAATGAAAATAGTTTTGCCTTCATATAAAACATGACAATAATATACTACGTACAATACAAATAAATTAATCTAGAACTTAAAATAAACATGAACATCAAGACAAGAAAACTGAGCAAGTGGGGATTTTTTTATTAGTAACGGGCATAATGGATCAAAACGTCTCAGAATTTAATGAAAGTTTTCCCACAGATACAGTTTATGGTTATATGAACGAAAACAAATTCAAAACATTTCGGGTTGTTAGGAAAATCAGGAAAACCCGTTGCCAGGGTCAGTGTTGGCAAAATCAGAAATCAATTGATATTTTGCCGCTCTTATGCGCTCGCAATATCACGCGTGAGATTGCAACAAAATATCATGCTTGATATTGATTTTACAAGCTCCTTTGATATTGCGAGACTATTCACAATGTGCAAAAATCAGCCTGAGAGTTGACTCGACACAAAAATGATTCCATTGCACATCGTTTTTTTAGAAAGAGAAAACATAGTTTGCTATCTCTTTTTAATCTTCACTGATGGCAGACGCGAAGGGACTGCTGCAAGCCGTTATGGAAGTTTCGGTTGCATTCGGGTGTAAAGCAAAAACTATTAAACTCAATCTCACCACAGTTTGGTGAGATTTGCAGTTGGTGAGTTTTGTTAGCTTGATATTCCTAACTGCGATATCACAGCTTGCAAAATCAACCGCAGTAGTTTGCTTGTTGATTTTTGTCTACGAAAATCAACCGTGATCTTGGGCGTTGGTGAGATTTGTTTTTCCCAATGGAAGGGTAATGAAATTGTTTCTAATGATTTTTTTTTTTGTTTATTTAAGAGGTTTTCATCCTAAAGGCTGGTTCGCCTGTTTCTAGTGATTGTTTTCTTGCTTGAAAACTTTAATTTTTCACTGGTGGTCTCCTACCGTTTTTCAGATATGACCTAAAAACTAACGAAGCAAAGCTATGAAAATTATCGTTTTCTTGTTTATTTAGGGCCATCCATAAATGACGTAGCTAATTTTTGACCAATGTTAGACCCTCCTCCCGCTTCGTAACGTATTTCGCTATACCTAATACATGGCCGACAACAACTTCTGAACCCCCACCCCCCTTTCCCCCTCAAATTTTACGTCCTTTATGCATGTCCCTTTTTATGATTTTCTTAAAATGGCGTGCACAGCGAATTATAACGACCCAAATTTTAGTTTAGTTTACTCATAAATCACATAAAGTGCAGGAACTAAGCGATGAGTAAAATTGGGTCATGTTTTTTCCAGGTTTGTCCAGGATAACATTCCCGAATATAAGAAAAGTGAAGATTGAATTCACTCAGTCCATTGGTACTACTCCTAAACTGAATTCAATTTTCGGCAATTTTCCTGAAATTGTATACCCTTTAGGAGCTCGACAAGGGTACCCGGGTACCCACAAATCTGGAATTCCTGTATAGTGTTCCAGAACTAAGCACTTTCTTGCCACTTTCGCTTCAAGAAACAATTTCTGTTCACTTGAGGCCCAGTTTAAGGTTTGTCCCCGGAACGGCCATTCCAGAGCAGGTTCCCGTAGGGCCTCTAGTGGCCATAGAAGTGTTTGGGAAAAAACCACTACAGCATGGGTATCAAAATTCATGAATTTACAACAGAAGACCGTTTATCATAATTTTGTGGCCATTTGATGGATTGTCCTCGGAACGGCCATTCCGGAGCAGGTTCCCGTAGAGCTGACAGCGGTTTGCTATTATTTGCCACGGATTTTCACTAATACTTTCTCACAAAGCGCAGTAATACCTATTGCGTAATAGGGTAACCATGTCAATGTCAATGGAAGAGAATTTTCCCGATGAAAACTTTGGCGTGAGAAGGTTTGTTTACGAAAAACTTGTAGACCCTTTTCTCGTGTTACTCTTGAAAAATGTTTTATTATTCACCTTTAGCCCGCTTAAGTGTTGGTGAGATTTTGCAGTCAAAAGTCTGTTGCAAGGTTTATGTGTATCCGTGAAATGTTTATATCAGTTTGACGACCCTGTTTGAAGAGCAGTGTTATTTAGTCTTCCCGGGTGACGAAGCTACGCAATCGTGGAAAAATTGAAATTTCCTTCGAAAAGTTTTCTGGAAATGGACAAGCCAGGACCCAGCAGACGCAGGCTCATCGCGGAACAAATTGGTTTACAGCGGTGGATATTTTCCGAACGATTATCACACCGGAAATGCGTTCGATCATTTTGACGGAAACCAACAAAAAAGCATCTAACGTGCTCAGCTGTGGTGACTACCCAAGAGACCACTTTCCGGGGACAATCCGTCGGATGATCACAAAGTTATGATAAACAGTCTGGAAATTCATGAATTACGATACCCATATTGTAGAGGTTCCTTCCCAAACACTTCTATGGCCACTAGAGGGCCTACGAGAGCCTGCTCCGGAATGACCGTTCCGGGGGCAATCCATTGGATGATCACAAAATTATGATAAACAGTAACCTGCTGTAAAGTCATGAATTTTGCTACTCATACTGCAGGGGTTTCTTCCCAAACACTTCTATGGCCACTAGAGGCTCTACGGGAGCCTGCTCCAGAATGGCCATTCTGGAGATAAACCTTAAAATTGGTCTCAAGTGAGATGAAATTGTTTTTTGAAGTAAATTCTGATATTCTGATATCTATTCCTTCGAAATTCGAGCATAACTGGCAAGAAACTGCTTAGTTCTGGAACATTACACCGGAAATCCAGATTCCTGGGAACCAGACGATTCCGGATGGACATTATTGGCAAGGCAGTGGATAAGTTTCTGAATCCAGTGGGGCCAAAAGATTCAAAATCGGTTTAAATTTGCCGCAGTAGCAAGTTTTTCAATTTGTGGGTACCCGGGTACCCTTGTCGAGCTCCTAAAGGTGTTTTTTTTTTGTCGATCAGATAACGATAAATGAGTTATCACACCTGTAAAAATAAAAATCCCCTGATGCCTTAAGATTATGCTTAATTAACTGCTCAGGAAGCAATATTTGTATTAACAGTGTTGCCCACAAAGTAGCTGCATGGTTATGTCATAAGATTACTAATCTTTTAAATAATTCTTAACCACTTCATTTGTCGTTTGAGTTAAAAACGATCTTCAGCAAAGTTGTAGCTAAGAAAATTTACTACAAAAATAGCTATCGAACGGGAGTGTTTTTTTTTCAATCGTTATCATATGCCTTCCCAAGTAACAATTTTGGTTTAATAAGGGTATTGCAGACCATGATTTAGGCTTGTAGAACGCTATAAAACCGCGATAAAACCTGTAATGTTACTTGGGTTCCTTATTAAACTCCCAAAAATCACAAAACCTCATGCCTACCTTGGAATCGGTTCCGGATATTCTGGATTATGTATATGATATCTCTCATAACCATATCAAGCGACATATCAAAGCACATCTATTCGACGAAATATGACCAATGGCACTTAAAACGACAACCATAGAGCCATATAGCCACCGTAGAACCGGTTCCGGATATTCAGGATTATGCTTCTAAATGGTTAAATTTGCTATTTATCTTAACCTTATCAAACGACATGTCAAATCACATCTACTCGACAAAATATGAGCAATAGCTCTAACAATTAAAACAGAGCCTTATGGCCACCGGGATATACTTATGGATGGCTTCACATAGTCAAATCTAGATAGAGCTGGAATTAGGGCGTAACAGCCTTTGTAAACAAAGACTTCTCTTGTTGATTTATCGGAATTCAAGGCACGCCTACACAAACCACCCTATCCATCGGGTAGGAGAAGTCTTCCTCTACTCGATGGTCATGTCGATTTGCCAGGGAGAGCCATGACTTCCGAGAAATCATCGAGAGAAGTCATTGTTTACAAAAGATGTTATGCTCTATTTCTAGCTCTATCTAGAAATGTGTTATCTATCCTTGCCATAAAGGCTGACTAAAAGTTAATTGGTACACACAAAAAGACCTGTAATTCGTGATTCAATAAGTTTAAAACAGTCCACTAATAGTTGCTTTACAGTACTTTTATTAAAACTTCAAAGTTTCAGCATTATATGGTTAAATTTCTCCAGTTCAAACGAAATCTCGAACCTTCCTCTTGATAGAGGCCATCAGCGCCCTCACAGTAGAAACGGACACGGAATCAGCGCATTTCTTCCATGTTGCCCCCATTTGCTGGATGCCCTTGACTGCCCCGGCGCTTCGTCGAAGTCTCTGCTTTGAAATTGCCCAGCAATTTTCGATTGGTCGAAGTTCCGGGCAATTCGGAGGATTCACTAGCTTGGGGACAAAATCGATCTTGTTGGCAGCATACCACTTCAGAACCATTTTGGAGTAGTGGCAGCGACAATACACGCTTTTTCAGGCATTCTTCGATGTAAACTCGTCGAGGATGTGACGAATGGTTCCGTTTTCAGGCCACAACTGCAAATCGCTTGCCAAATCATGACCTTCTTTGCGAAATTGTCGGCAAGCATGAACTTGAATCTTCCCGGCACATCCCCACGTCCAGTCGCGATCTAAAACTTTTGACCAGGATGCTGCTTAAAATCGAGTTTGACGTATGTTTCGTCATCGATCAAAGTGCAACCGTTGTGTTTCGTCAAAACACAGTCGTACAAGAGCTTTGCACGCTTTTTGGCCTCGGAATTCTGCTGCATGAACCGGTTTGGATGTTTACTGGCTTTGTACGACTTGTATCCTTCCATGGCAAGGATGTTCCGCACTGTTTGAAAATTGGCGTTGTGTTGTACCTTCTGGCCACATATCGGATCGAAAGACCGGGGTTGGCATTAACGCACCTCAACACCTTGCTGCGCAGCTGACGATCTCTGATTCCAGTTTATTCGTAGGTCCACTGATTGCTTTCCACACTCAGGGTTTCCTTGTAGGTTTTCAGCACTCGACAAACTGTTGTGTTTGGCATCTTCAGCACTTCCAGGTGTTTGTGCGCAATATTTTTTCTTCTTTCGAGTTCCATTTGACGTTATTTCTGAACGCGATTGTCTACTTTGATCAAACTTGCACCAGTTGTTCTCTATAGAGGTGTAAACAAACCACTGCCAAAGATTTCGACAGATGACATCTACTCAACGAAATATGGCCAATGGCACTCATAACAACAATCATAGAGCCAGTTGGACACCTGAAAGGTGATTTAAGATGTACCGAATATAGGGGAAGTGGCTCTCATGTTGGCCTATGAATCTAAGATTGGGCCCATCGCTAAAAATCTGCTATTTATCAATTTTATCTTCATGAACGCGTCATTGGGACGGTACTAATGGATATTTTTTGTCGTTATAAAAAATTTAGTCGATTGCTGAATTTATGTATGGGCCCAAATTAGGGGCATTTAAGCCGACATTACATCCAATTCCCCTATATGGCATTATATAGCTAAAATGAATACGACACATCTGAAGTCGGTATAAACAGACTTTCGGAAACATAAGTGAAGGTGAATCGACGATTCACTATGGACGGGCGGAAACGAAAGCTGGATTAGAACAAGGCAAGATGTCGCAGCAGAGGCATCAGTCATGGCAGTGGAGCTGCGAGAAGAGTTTCAACAAGAACATCAAGCTAGTCGATTAGAATTGGACCAAGGCCCAGGTCAAAGCCAAACCAAATAGCCAACCAAGATGGAAATATTTTATGTTTTAGGGGGAAGGGAGGTTGGCGAATATCCACAGTCCATACAAAATTGAATAAATTTGTATGGATGATTGTTTATGCAGGGGGAGGTGGGGTTTAAACGCTCTCACAAACTAGTCTTGTGGAATGTTGATAGGACCTAACATCAGATGAATGTTTCCTCTAATCGCGTATCTGAAACTGGCTGATAGAGTGACAGTTGCTTTGGGTCTGTCCATAAACAACGCAGATCGTTTTATAGAGAATTTAGGTACCACCTTCCCCGGTGAATACATTCATTCATACATATTTGCCAGTTTCTGAATAAAGACCATGGATACCAAATATTTGGAATCTTAGATCCAAAAAATAATAAACAACGGATTTGCCTGTAACCAAACGTTTTTTTGGAACATCTGAAGCCGAGGTCCATTTTGTGTAATGATTTTTTATGTGAATGCCATTGACTTAGCTCAATCGGTTAAGCCATAGCTATAAAGCAAGACCATGCTGAAGGTGACTGGGTTCGATTCCCAGTCCTGGTAATGCATTTTTCGGGTTGGGAAAATTGTGGAAGTGCTCAAAGAACGCTAAGTTGAGAACTGTGGTAGAATCCCAGAGAGGACGTAACGCAGCCAAATAAGAAGTGGTGATAAATATTTCGTCGAGTAGATATGGTTTGATGATATATAGTATGATATGATAATGATTAATCATGAATTTGCAGAATGTAAATCCGTTACCTGTACCTGTTTTGAGTGTCATTGGTCATATTTCATGAAGATGTGATTTGATATTTCACTTGTCATAACCATGAAAGATAATCATTTCGACCATATGGAACAACAACCCGGAATATCCAGAGCTATTTTTAAAGTGGCTATGAGAGAGAGTTTGATCATCTGAAATCATGATCCGGAATATCCGGAACCAGTTCTACGGAGGCCTATGGATGTCGTTTTGTGTACCATTGATCATAGTTTGTCGAGCCAATGCAAAAATAAATAAAAAGGGATGAAGCAAAAATTAATATCTGAACATCTCGTATCATTTAATATATTAATAATAAATTTAAAAAATGTGAAGTTTTAGAATCAACAAGGGACGTTTTTGAAAAGGGCTGAATTTTTTGTTTGCTACTTCAATATTTTGTAATTTTGAAGCGGGTTTTTTTTTCCTTGACTTTTTTTCCGTCAATCTTGGTTTCCGTACTGAGTACCAATGCTACCCGACGTCAGGAGGCAGCTCCCACACCTGGACCCACCTATCGACCCATCAACTCATAGACCGGGGACCAATGGCTTTACTTCCCGGAAGGCGTGATCAGAGATTTTATGCCTCGAAAATCCGGTGGCACAAACAATCAATACGAAACTAACGATTTTAAATTGGCTCACTACTTGACTAGCCTTTTGTCCCAAGCAAATCGACTAACGTAACCCATTCTAGTATAAATTCCAGTACTACACTATGTTTGTTTTGATTCGCTATGAAAGTTTGACAGATAAAATGAGGGGTTAGTGGATTTTCCTATGTTTCGAGGGGTGAATCGATTAGCTTGGGACCGAAGATAGTACCAGAGCTGAGCCAAAAAGTTAAGCTCGTTTCTTCGGCACCTTCTGGTCTTAGAGTTACCTCTATGGTGGCACCGCCTGGGATTGAACCCAGGCACTTTTAGAGTGAGAGGTAAACACGCCTACCACTACACCACGGGCGCCGCTTTTGTTAGAATTCCTTAAATTGAGAATTCCGTGAATCAATGAGGCTTCGATACAACTCAAGACATTCCACATTATTCTGCTATCTCCTTATGATTTATATGTTAGGAAATTGGAACATCGCAAATCAATTCTACATAGATTATTGATCATGTCGTGCATTTGAATCGAGGGGGGCGACACTTCTAAATCTCAATTCTAGATGCTCAACATATCTCACACTAGCGAATCAATCTTCGAAAAATTTCTTTCATTTCTCACATCTACTTGCATCGCACATCATCTTTTTGCAAGAAATCTTCAGAATCGTCACCAATCTTCTTTCTATCTACTCAGCGTGCGCGCAGCTAACCACAGTAAAATACAAATTTCCTACATCGTAGATAGAGTTTGAATAGAATATACGCAGTCACCGTTAGGGTTGATTAACCGGTTTTACCGGTATTACCGTGCTATTTTACAATACCGAAAAACCGGTTTTTGTGCGATAAAAAACCGGTATTTTCGGTATTTTTGTTGGATTTGTCCAGCATATTTCATTGTTTTTTTTTACATGTTTACCATAGTGACTGAAATATAAATAAATGAATGTTTGTAATATTGAAAACAAAAAAGAATAATATAATTTATATACATACAATGACAAATGACTTTGTAGAGAGGGTTTAGTATAAGAGAGAATCGGACAGGCTGGTTTTGAGCCAAACGAACTGTCAAAGTTAGAGCCAATCGAGCAGCGCCTACCTTGATTGCATTGGCAGTGTTGCTAGAATTCACCTAGACATAGGTTGCCATGGCAGTTTGTTTTGAATCCGCTCCTCTCTTATACTAGACCCTCCTTCTTTGGAGTATTCTTCAAGACATCGCGGTCTACTTTGATAAAGCATTCGCTTGAAATTCTTCGTCGTTTGATTGATTTGGAAGACAACAGAAAACATGCATAAGACGAGCGAAGAGAGGAGCTGAATTGACTGGTTGATACAGCTGATGTAAAGAACGATGGTTTGACCGTGAAGGAAAAATTTGAAAGACGGTTGCAGCAGTCAAAGTTTGCAGAACTAGTTCAGCGTCAACGTCTGCAAACAGTTTGAAAAAAGTTATTAAACAAGAGTTTGCCTACTGCCTATGCTGAGGGTTTGAAAGGCAAATATATGAAGATGATTTACGATGCCCTTTGTATTGTACATCCTACTTACTTCGTCAGTAAGATCCGTTCTCGTTTGGGAGATAATACGATAAACGCTCTTTACTTTCTTAAATTTTACTTTAACGAACAAGCCTAGCTTTGATGAGTGCATTTCCTACTGAATCGAATCATTTACCAAGAAACATATTTTCTTATAATTATGCAGTTTTTCTATAGTTCCTCCTAATACCGGTTTTACCGGTTTTAGAAATAAACCTCCGGTATTGCCAACCCTAGTCACCGTATCCTTGAGTGAATATTTATTAGTCATAGTAATAGTATACCAGCATCTCCACTAACCTGTGTTCACACTTTTCGCCCACCCACAGGTCAGCGTCCCTACAAGTGCGTCGAGTGTCCAAAGGCCTTCAAACACAAACACCACCTGACGGAGCACAAACGGCTGCACAGCGGCGAGAAACCATTCCAGTGTTGCAAATGTCTCAAACGATTCTCGCACTCGGGTTCCTACAGCCAGCACATGAACCACCGATACTCGTACTGCAAGCCATACAGGGAAGGTAAATAAGATGAGGATCAGGGGCGGGAAGTTCCGTCCCCAGCCGTCGCCGGTGGTTACTCACCAATGACGGCTGCCTCAGCGCTGTCTCACCATCCGCCACAGAACCGACCCGGCAGACGCGGCCGTCGGCCAGGATGTACTAGTTCGCTAGTTTTTCCTGGACCACCGCCACCTCCGCCGCCTCCGCCTCCGCCGCCGCCACCTTCGATGGGAGGACCACCGCCTACTGTGCCATTCCAAACCTCGATACCGCCAGTTTCATACTTTGATCGACGCCTACTTGTGGACAGTTATCTCAACTCGAGCTTCATGGGCTACGGCAGTGGAATCGGTGGAGTACATTAGAAAAGGCAAACAAACAACATTATGTATATAACTGCTCCATCGAAAAGTTGTTCGAACTTTTTCGATAACTTGATTTAGTTAGTGTTGATTATTGGTTAATAAATTCATTCGCGGTATTTTCGGCAACAAACAAGGCAAAACGAATGATCGTACTTAAAAATTGAAAACTTCAAAATCAACAGTGAACTGATCCCAGTTTTATTATATTTTGACGCACATCGCTAGTGACCCAGTCAGTGTCACGGGGCGTTGAGGTGTTAATAGAAGCTGTGCATTTAAAATTTCTTATCGATCCTCGAGAGACCAACCCTATACAGTGTTGATTGTCTCCGGCTATACTCTTCTTATGCCTACATAAGAAAGGTGAAAAAGGTAAAACTCTTAAGCAAGCAACTCGAATCTCATTCCTTCGCTAAGGTTTATTTGTGTAGTGTCTAGAATTTAGCCTGTTACGACTCTCGGATTACTTATTTTTTGCTAACTGATAAGTGATTTAGCGTTTAAGCTGCGTGTCACTGTGTGATGAAAAAAAAACTCACGATGTGCACAACCTGTAAAATACTCACGTGAATTCAGTTGCCATAATGAAGGAAAAAGTGTTGATTTTATGCCAAACATGAAAACAACTATTGCAAAAAAAAACAAATAAACATCATTCAAGGCTGGGTCTAGCAATTATTCTTTTAATTTTATGTTTTATTTCAAAACCTATGGAAATACTCTAGATAAAGAAAAGAAATCAGAAAAAAAATATATACGCATTTTTGGACCACACGGTGTTAACAAGACAATACAATAAAGTAAAATTTAACCTTTGAAACGAATTGACAACTAATATCTCAAACTTTCTATTATACTACAAAGTACACTTTTCCCCATACTTTTTCTTCCAAACGATAAATATCTATCCTATCTAAAGTAACGGATGAAAACGAATCCCTTTAACTCCTTCCTTAAATACGGATAAAAAAATAATCAACGATCAGAAAATTGTAAAGAAATTACCCAGAACACTAAACGATTCAGACACCAACCGCTTGCATTGATCATCTTCATCACCAAATGGTTTCAGCAACCCCCATCGACGCAGCGGCCTTCGCTGCCAGAATAGGGTTTGAATCAATTGTCCGCTTGCAGCATGTAATGTAAACACGTTTGGATAATTGCTAAAACGTAAACTAATAAGTATATCTGTGTAAATACTTGCAACAACGCCGAGCAACGTTTTGTTTTGAGTAGCAAAATGGAAACTATAGCAAGACTAAGGTTATCTCATTGTAAAATATGTAATATGTTAAGCTGTATTATACATTTATAAGACATATTTGACGTAAGATGCTGGTTGAAGATATGGAAATAGTACATCGAGTTATATTGTAATCTTTTTTACAAAATACAGTCTACAAAGAAATCAATGAACAGTAAAACCGAGCGAACAACGAAACTGTTAATTTAGCAAACGTATTGTCACAGCCCACGGCGCTAACACGCGCGTTGCTGATGACGCAAAACAAGTGTCTTTTGAATTAACATTAACTTGAATTACTATTTTTATTATTACTACTGAATATTATTATTGAGCATTATTTAGTTATTGAATTATGACTTAAGGAACGTAAGTGGAAAATAAGAAAATATTATATTTAATAATAAAGTATTGTTAAATATTTCTACGAATAATCATAAATTCAAGCGTAAAAAATTCAAAACAACAAAACTTAAAAAATAACCATTCCAGTAAAAAAAAAGAAAAGAAAATGAACTAAAGGAAGCTGATTGATGGGAAAGTTCTCGAAAAATACATTCTTTTCCCGAGCGAAAAGTTTCTCACTACTTTAGGCAAATTACAACAACATATAACGAAAACGTGTAACTAACAGACAGAATATAAAAGAAAACAAATTGTAAGGAGTTGATCTTGTTACCAGACAATAATATAAAATTAATAACGAATGGAATGCCACAATGAATTCAAACTCCGACTAGCCAGCGTGTACGTGCCAATAATAGCCAGAACGCGAACCCCCGACACATCGAGCAAAGAGAAACGCTTAACACACGAATGCTTCCCACATTTGCCACGTGAGGGCAGTCGCACATGCGCTAGTCGTGCTCTCGATACATTCTCGCGCTAATTTTAGCAAATTTTTGCCTTATTATTGATTTAACTTATATATGCTCAAAATCTATACTGCATAGATCCCTCTCCCTCATTTCATTTCCGCACAAACGGCAAGGTTTCCTAAACAACGAATTTCTCCCAAATTTCAGCGCTCACTTTAATGAATGAATCTTCTTCGATTGCTCTTAATAGGTCATAAGGAAATGTACATTTGATTTCTCTTCGATTAAAGTAACCATCATAAGTTTGTACAAAATGAAATTATAGTTTCATAATTTTCGGTCCCAAAGCTAGCAATCCAAAGAATTTCGTGCTCTTCGTTTAATTTTGATATTTGTTTTCAAAATTTCCTGTACAGATTTATCAAACAGAGCTATAGCGAAAACGGTAGAATCGATGCCAAAAAAAATTATACTTTTCTAGTAGAAATAAGTTAATTAGGCTTCAGTTAGAACGTAAGCATACGATTTTCTTAGTTGCCCGTTGACAATTGTATTAAATTTATACAGAGGTTTATAATTTCTTCCAAAGATTACTTTCTTTCTATTATTAGTGTGCAATTTGTGCCAAAAACGGAACGGAACGATGTTTTCCAAGACAGGATGAAAGATGTTTCTATCAAATGTCCCCTTAGTTTTTACTAACACAAGAAAAATTTGCAACATGGCGAGATATCCAGCAAGGAATCAAAAGCATGCTTGAATGAAAATAACTCGAAAGAAAAGTTACTTGGTGAAGATGTCATTCAGAATTAAGTGAAAAGTGGAAACAAAAAGTATGTCTTTAAGTATATGAAAAATTTAAAATATATTATATATACAAAAATAAAATAATTATGAAAAATTGAGCTAATGGTATTTCAAATGCAGAGATCCGAAAATCAACATCAATGTGTTACTCCGATAATGAAAGGTCAAATGGCAACGGATAAGGTTAAATACCTTTATTTCTTACTTATTTACGCAAATTTCGCCTACAATGTGCAGGCAGTAAAGGATATGGTATTGAGTTCTCTAAGCAATATCTCCCGAACAGCCTGTAAATACATACACTGCAAATAAAATTCACGTAATATTCACCTGAAAAGGTACATAGATATTTTCCATCGTACTTTTCAGGTGAATAGTACGTGTTTTGGAAATGAATTTTTATTTCAAGTGGTTCATATGAAAATTTGGTGATTTTCACGTAAATTTTATCGGACGATCATCGCCCAATTGGCTTCACTCGAAAGTTACGAGATTTTCAACTAAATGTCACTGGATTTTGCAGTAATATTTATGTGAATTTATGGTAGATTTCTTTGGTTACTTTCTTTATTAAATGTATCTTAAATAACTGATTTGATTATCATAGTCTGTTACGCTGCTGCTGTAGTGAAATTTGTAGCACCCCTTTTTCAATAATACTTTCCGAATATGGTCGATTCGGAGTGTGGACGAGGTTTCAATTTATTCAACCCGTACTGGGAGATGTTGAATAGGTGAGGGGGAAAATCGGTCGGGCGCACTTTTACTCACTTTTGAGCAGACGACGTTCTTACGCAGAGTGAATCAAAGACACTCTGTGATATTTTCAGCCGGGAAGTTTGTTTTTTATTTGTTTTGATAAAAAATGGAAATTACCTGCCCCAGATTCATTTAACTGAAGCTAAAGACTTTGCTCCACCATGGCAGGCATTTTTTCTAAGTCCCGGATTTGGCTGACTGAGTGGCTTTTACTCAGTTTGACATTTCTCGTTTACTAAGATTTTGACAACCTAATGCATCAGACGCAATTGAGTACGATCGACTCACCCGGTGAATAAGCTGAAGTAAGTGTGCAGGCAAGCGACAACTGGAATAGATCGGCCGTACTTCCGTACCCGGGACGGGACTTGACAATCAAGCTTCTCACTCTGCTTAATGTTTTTGAAAAATGCCCTTCGGAAAATTGTGCGTGGTGTTTGACGGAGTTGACCTAAGAGAAGAGGTGACAATACGGCGGCGAAAAAGAACCACTTTTCTGTCAAACGTGAACCAGCTACTGATTGGCCGATTTCATGTGCGTAAGATAGAGATAGAGATAGATAAAGATAGAGATAGAGATAGAAATAAAAGAGGAAGAAGCCAATTGTCACCTCTTCCTCTTAGGAGTTGACCAATGATGCCAAGAATGTTAAATATGTTTTTTTTTTCTATTTTAATTTGGATTTTATTCGGAGTTTCTACCGCAGTTTAGCAGCTTGTACATCATTTTTGCTCAACGCAATAAAAACAACCATAAACAAACAACAATATCCATCGCTTAAAACACACAGTGCACTCAATTTCAACTTTCATTGACGTTGACAGTGACGTAAACATTGATTCCGGCATCACTGCCAGCCAGATTGATGCGATCCCTCCAGGCCAATAACAAGGTCTATACCAACAGCAGCGTTTGACAGTAGGCAGCATGTCCCGGGCCCAAATCGTTTATTTTGCTATGCTGGGCCCGCTGTCACGGTATAACATGTTGACTACGCGTCTGCCACTGGGCTGGATCCCTCTGTCCTTTTTGTTCCACGATTGCTACTGTCAAAACGACCAATCAGAAACTGGCTCGGATTTGACAGAAAATTGGCTCGCTACATGATTCCCTAATAAACAAATACACTCAGGTCTTTTTTTACACGGGGGATACGTACCGTGTAAAAAAAACCGTGTAAAAAAAAACTTACGAGATTTTGATTTTTCGCATGCTTAAATGTTTTAAAAAAAAATCGGATTTTGATGCAATTTGTAATTGTTGGATACCAACCTTCTCCATCAACTGTCAATGTATGAAAACGCATGTAACGCCTGCGGGCGAGATCTAGAGGTTTTGTTAATATACGAACCGATCGAGCTGATCACTTTCGTTTCGGTCTTTGCGACAACCAGTAGTGTTTCAGTTTAATGAAAGATTGACCAGTGTATCTCGAGTGAATACTCATCAGTGTCGACGAGGAAAAACGGTTTTTATTAAAAAGGCGACGCAATAGTCATCTCTGGCCAGAAAACCGACAACGTGCTGGACTTTAGTTCGGACCAATTAAAACAGCAACGATTAGAGTCGCCGTTATCTGTACATCCGGTGCAGTTTTATCGCCTCCAAATCAAGTACGCCAACCGGGTTATATCACCTTGGTCCTGTTCCTTTTTCTGCCCACTGCTTCTTAAAACATCGTCTGCCAAAGGGTAGAAGGTCCAGCTGTGTACGGCAAAGGTCGACAGCATCAGCAATCTCGGTAAGCCTATTCCATTTCTTTTTACCTTTTTTTGTGTGAACTTTGTAATAAAGCGCGTACAAAGCTAAATTCCATAGAAAATGGCTCAAACCAATATTTCCCTTACAATAGAACCATACCGTAAGGGTAACTCTTTTGCCGACTGGATTGAACGCCTTGGTTATTTCTTTTTGGTGAACCAGGTGGAGACTTAAATGAAAAAAGCACACCTCATTACGATGAGTGGTCCAACAGTGTTCACTGAACTTAAATTGTTGTTTCCTAATGACGCTTTAACGAACGCGTCATATGACGACATGGTAGCCGGGCTGAAGTCTCGTTTTGATAAAACAGAAACGGATTTGATACAGCGTTATAAATTTAACAACCGTGTTCAGCAACCCGACGAATCGGTTGAGGATTTTATTCTTTCGGTAAAACTGCAGGCAGAGTTCTGCAGATTTTAAAGATTCGGCGATAAGAGATAGAATTGTAGCAGGTGTGCGCGATAGATTACTTCAACAACGTTTATTCAACGAAGAAAAATTGACTCTAGCTTCGGCTGAAAAGATTTGCACAACTTGGGAGATGGCAGGGGCCAATGCTCGGAGGTTGCAAGATGTGGGAAATGCAGTGCAAATAGCTTCAATTCAATCTCCTAATGGCTCAGCGTTAGCAAAATTAGCGGCAGTGTATCGTTTTTCTGATCAAGCAGGTTCCAGTAGGGGACCTGTGAAAAGTAGATTGGGCTTTAATAGACCTTTTAATGGAGCACAACCTGGAAGAGGTACATTTGGAAGGCGTGGGCAGGGAAATAATAGGAACAGCGCTAATTTTAAACCTGTGGAGTGGAGAAGGAACCAAACTCGACCCCATGCTGATTTGGTGTGTGACTTCTGTGGCGTACGAGGTCACATCAAACGTAAATGCTTTAAACTGAGGAACATGAGGCGTGATTCAGTGCATTTCGTTGAGGAGACGGACGA
Source organism: Ochlerotatus camptorhynchus (assembly GCF_037179485.1). Lineage (NCBI taxonomy): Eukaryota > Metazoa > Arthropoda > Insecta > Diptera > Culicidae > Ochlerotatus > Ochlerotatus camptorhynchus. Next base: position 1,261,577 of record NW_027041105.1, read on the forward strand.
AGAGGAGGTGGGACAATCCAGCGCGGACCTGTGTGAACGACTACAGTATTTGAGGACAGAGGACGACGACAATGACAATTCAGGTACAGCTTGGAAGCGTGGTCACTATGGCACACCGGAATCAGCTACGGATCACTAAAAATAGTGGGGCGTTCTCAAGGCCCAACGTTACGATTTCCATACAACAACATCAACAACCAATGACGATGAATCGGCAAAGACCGAGGATTGAAGATGATCCGAATGGATCGGGAATTCGTGATGGATTGGTAGCTGAGGAGCCAGTCGGGGATCCGGTACCACGAAATCGGAACAGGAAGCGGAAGCAAGAATGGAGCGATATGACCGATGTTGGCGTAAGGCGGTCTAAACGTATTCGGAAGTCAACGAGGGATGATGAATTTTGGTATCCAGAATGATCGAATATATTGATCGGAAGAAGTGAAGGTATGGAGTGAATTCTGTTTTTTGCGTGGTGGTAAATATCACTTTCGAATTAAAAGTTATAAATATTAAATTAGATTTAACATAATACTTTCGAGTATGGTACGAATAGATGAAAATAGATTCAGGTTTTTCTTTGTGAAATATCGATTTAATTTGCTTGTTTACAGTTTGAGCTTTCCAAAGGGGAAGAACTGTTGGATACCAACCTTCTCCATCAACTGTCAATGTATGAAAACGCATGTAACGCCTGCGGGCGAGATCGAGAGCTTTTGTTAATATACGAACCGATCGAGCTGATCACTTTCGTTTCGGTCTTTGCGACAACCAGTAGTGTTTCAGTTTAATGAAAGATTGACCAGTGTATCTCGAGTGAATACTCATCAGTAATTAAAGCATGATATGGTCCATACAGACATATTTTAAAAATTTCTGTATTTACACCAAAAAATGTGATTTTTTTCTAAGTATGCCATTCGATTACCTATAGCTTGAAACGGATAATGTGATTGGAATCAAGTCGATAGGTTGTATCGTTGTCGAGAAATCGTTAAAAACGTACCGTGTAAATCGTGGAAAACCTTGTAAAAATAACCGTACAAAAAAAACCGTGTAAAAAAAGACTTCAGTGTACCATAAGCGAACGATAACCCAAATTATAGAACTTCTCCACAAATGATTTGGATTTGTTCCAATCACGTCGTTAAGAAAAATAACCATACAAATTTTATTAGGGTTGTCAAGTCCCGTCCCAGTTCCCTACGGGAGCTAATGTCTCGTTGAATGCGACCAATCACTGCGAGAAAATTACAGTTTAAGCTGAACATTGCATTAGGTCCTAGGTAACATTGATCGATTATCTTCGTCGACTTTCTCATTGTATCCCCACGACCATGAAAAAACATTCCAAGGGATTTTCAGCACACAGATCGATAAAAGAAGCTTTTATCTAGCATTAATACGACAAACACAACAAAAAAAAGGTTATGTGCTCAAGATATTAACGAAAGAGAAAATCGACGAAGAGAATCGATCAATGTTACTTAGGACCTAATGCGAGGGGGACGACTCTATTTACGATGCAGGAAATATTGTGTTTTGCTGTGGCTAGCTGCGCGTACGCTGAGTAGATAGAAAGAAGATTTATCACGATTTTGAAGATTTCCTGCAAAAAGATGATTCGCGATGCAAGTAGATGCGAGAAATGAAAGAAGATTTTTCGAAGATTTATTCGCTAGTGTGAGATTTTTTGAGCATCTAGAATTGAGATTTAGATGTGTCGCCCCCTGGACCTAATGCATGTTACCGATTCACAGAATCCGCAACAATAAACCGTCATCTATCCGAATTTATATTTACGTTTTGTTTATGAAGTATTCTTGAATTTTGATAATTGTTGAAACTTTTCCTTTTGGACTGGTTCTTGTAAATAATAGAAAACTGCGAGTAAAACATAAATATAAAATCATAAATATGATACCTAGTATTGTTAAAATGAATTCAAAATTAATTCTACTATGGAGCCACCGCCAGAGGTGAAGTGGTATAAAAAACCTTTGTTGGAGTAATGCGGATTAAAGAGGGAATAAAGTCATCACATCAGCACTGGATCCGGGAGTGAAAAGAAGATGATGGGATGGAAGAGAAAAGGAATAGGAGATGGATGGCTTGGATAGGAGTGGATTGGGAAGGCCTCGATCACTCTTGTCAGGACCAGGAAACAATTAAGTCTATATAAAAATTCCTCACAAAAAGTGATTAAAGTTCGGTCGATTTGGTGCAAGTGACGCTCCGAGGAGCTAAATCGTGAGTTATTGGATCGGTTACATAACAAGTAACGCGAATAGAGTGCGAACAGTTCGTCATTAAGTGTCCGCAATTGTGAGGTCTACTATACACCACGCTGTACGGTGTCATAGCAGAAGATCCACCGATACTCACGCGCCCGTTCTGCTGCACACCAAGCCGTTTCCTAGCGTGTAGGCAGATTAACCGTAACCCGACCACCTCCGCTGGGGACCTACCGTTAACGGTCTCAGAGCGGATTCGACCGACTCCACTGTACGTGGAACCCACGTGGTAAAAATACGGACGGCACACATCTCCGCCGTAGCAACTCTGCGGCCGCCGCTGCTGAAAGTACCGCCGCCGTCGCCGCTTGTATCACCCGTCGAAGCCCGCCGGCACTATTCGGCTAACCCTGCGAAAGGTACGTTTCATCACCCATCCATCCTTCCGACTCCCACAACCAACGAGACCCAGCGCTGCAACGGTTATACAGAACGGCTCAAATAAACATTTGAATTTAAATTCTCTCTCTATTGATTAGTATTCCTTTTTTCGAAAGAGCCAGCCTGTTCGGCAGATGAGGGTTTGTAGTCCGTTCGGTGGTTAGTTGTTGATGTGTAAAGTAAGTGATCGGTTGATTCTGAGTCCTCAAGAGGTCGGTGGCCGACCCTGAGAATTAAAAGGTGAGCTAACCCATAAAAGAGGCGGATGAAGCCCACCCCAGACGACCTCCGTGGCTTGACCAGGGGTTAGGGGTTTTTGAACGTAGCCCGTCTGGCTCGTTACTTTCATGCAATGTTTAGCTTGAGCTTTCAAGCCATCCAATCTACACGGAAAGAGAAAAGAACTTAATTTTGAGTTCTTTTCACCCAGGTTGGCAGTTCCGTGCGCCAACTCAATTTAGAGTTCTAGCGCCTACTCAATTTTGAGTTGTTGTCATTCACTCGCATGTAAACAGGATCACTTACTTTTAAGTTGTTTTCACTCAACGTCAAGTTCAAAATTCTCAAAATTGAGTTTTACACAACTTACTCAATTTTAACTTGGCACACGGAACTGTCGAGTTGGGTGAATAGAACTCAATTTTGGGTTGTTTTGCTCTTTTCGTTTTTGACAACAACAAGAGAGCAAGTTAGAGGCATCAACTCAATAGTAAGTTTAAAGAACTCAACCGTTTGAGTAGTTTTGGTTCTCCGCATAGTAATTAGAGTAAAAGAGAGCGTACACAGCAAAAAATAATTTTAATATCACATTAAAGTGGATGCACTTCAATCGTGTTGAAAATATGGTGTAATAGGGGAATTTACGTATTCTCGGCAACCTGAGCAGCGACCTTCTTTCTATAGCCTTTTTCTCTATGGAACGCACACATATGCAATATTGGTTTGTTTACAATCTTTTGCTGCCAGCTGCTCTAACAATTTCAGTCGAAAGAATTGTCAAAAACTGTTTTGAAACGCTTTTACAAAGCTCCAATCTTCTCTAGTGAGAGCGAGTATTGTCGGCAGCCAGTTTTTCTTCGGCAACCGTTCCATTTAAACTGCATGTAAATCTGCTGTTCTATTATCGGCAACTCGAAATCAGCTACAATTTGTAGTGCGTGTGTTTCATTTCAAGAAAACCCTGCTAGATTGCTTTTTCTCAGTGATAAAAATATAGTCAAATTGAAGCTGAAAGCATAAAGAATCGTTTGCATGCATTCAGCGAAGTGTTTTCGTAAGAAAATCCAGTAAAAATAGTGTTTCAATTTGGGTTGCCGGAAATAGTCTGTCATGCCGAAGCCGTCATTTCCCCTATTACTTGCCAAAAAGGACAAAATTATCAATAATACAGTGCATGAACTGACGTTGCTTTTACTGCATTTGTTTATTGTTGTGGCCATAAAAATTGCATGAGATTTTCGACATGATTGAAGCACAGACAAACAGACATAACACATTGAATATTTCTCACTGTAAAACATCGTCGCTAAAACATTACCGCCATCTGTTGAGTAGACTGTGGTGGGTAGTACGCTGAACAGATGGCGGTAGTGTGTAAACGTCAAACGCAAGGGAATTGACTATGCGCGCCACAAGTGGCAGTACTACCAACTGAGATACTTTTAAATTTACTGTTAAATGCTTGTTCGATGAACAACTTGTGAGTGTTATGTCTGTTTGTCTGTGATTAAAGTGCATTCTCTTGGATGTAATATTAAAATTTATTTTTAGCTGTGTAGGTATGTTAAAATATATCACCGAGGAGAATATCCGTATATCATTTATGTGTGAAACCACATATTTTTTTGCAATTAGCCTTCACAAATAAAAAATATGTTTGAGAACTCAAAAATTATTTGGTTTCCCGCAAATAAAATCAATGTTCTAAAATAAATGAATTTCATTAGCCGAAGCAAATAAAATTTATGTGTGAGGTTTATAACATTTATTTCTTGGTTGAAAATAAAGATTATGTATCGTTTTAAAATGAAAGTCATGGTACACACAATAATGTTTACGTGTCAAGTACATATATTTTATATGTACTAAAAATATTAAAAAAAAATATACACAATAAAATAATAAAGATACATGCATCCGGTGTTTTTTTTTTTTGTTACTTCATACGTAATAGGGGAAATGGCTCTAATGTTGGCCTATGGATCTAAGATTGGGCCCATCACTAAAAATCTGCTATTTATCAATTGAATTTAGATGAACGCGTCATTGGGACGGTATTAATTGATATTTTTGGTTGCTATTGAAAATTTAGTCGATTGCTGAATTGATGTCAGGGCCCAAATTAGGGACACTTGGGCTGACATTACATACATTTCGCCTACATCGGTAATTTCAGAGGGATTTTCCGCGTGGAGACGTTTTCCGTTTGAGTCATCCCGTTTCTGTCGAAAGGTGCATCAGAGGGTCTAGCCTGCTCGTCCTGGACGTATCCCTGCGGAAAAATTCGCAAAAAAAATGTTATTTCAAACAAATCATTTATATGCACCTACTCACGTTTGCCTTGCACCAATCAGTTAGAAGTTAGCACCACTCAGCGCTCAAACATCAAAATTATGTGATGCATAATGATGCAAAACATATTTTTTATGGTATCACACATATAAATAAAATATGTCACTCATATAAGTGTTATGGGCTATCTTATAACAGATAAGGGGTTTGTTATGATGTTTATGTTTACTCATATAAAAATAATGTTTTGAATATGTTATAAGAAGTATGTGTACGAACCAAATAAACTATAAGTTTAGAATTTTATTAGTGTATGTTTCACTCTAGCTTCCTTTGCACAACTTTTCGTTCCCGATATGTGATGAAATAGATCGCGAAATATGACTCGTGAACTTTTTTATTGGTAACTCGTGAGTAGCCACACCGAGAATAAATTATAGCAGACGCAATTATTTTTCCGGTCAAAATAACTATATTGTTCAATTGTTTTAGAGATAACCCGAAACTAAAGTTGATTTGACTATATATAGAAGGCAACAACTATAGTCCATAGTTGGCTCCTCGGTTGGCTCAACTATATTTTTCAGTAGATGAACAAACGCTAAACTTCAAAATACAACTATGTTTTAGTTGATTCAAGAAAACTATTGTTAGGAAAGCGAAATTTTACAATGTTCATTAAACGAACTGCTCTTCATTATCGACATATTAAGGAAGTTTGTTTTGCTTCTTTATCGATCTCAAAAACACAACTGCAAAATCATAAAAAGGTGAACAAGAACATTCAACTTAGATTTGAACCGTGTTCATTTGCGTGAGAGCCAGCTATCTTATCGCCTGCTCTACGCATCACAAGTTAAAAGTATGTGGATTTATGATGATCACTTGAAACCAAATTATATCAATAAATTACATTTGACGGTTGTTATAATTGATCAAAGTTATAGTTGAATTGAGGATAAGATGAACAGTTGAATCTATTAGGTAGATATGATTGAGTTGACGGTCAAATTAATGTTGGAATAACTATAGGTTTCTTTCAAATAACAATATTTTTCCATGTGAAAGTAGCTATTAGGAATGTTATCTTAACTTAACGAATTTGTTCTCCGTGCATCGAATTGTTATTGTGAGTAACGTAAAACAAGAGTTACAAAAAGTGAAAACCTTATAAGTGTGTATTAAATGAATTATAAATGTATACTTACACCAATTATAACGCACGTAGCTCTTACATCTATGTAATCTAAATATCATCATGCATAAAGCATAACATCAAAGACATCATATCAAGAAGACTGGCAACTTTGCCAGATTCCAAGCGACAGATACAGTAGCGCTGCGCTTGAGGGAAGGTGGAAGCAGCGCATAGAGAAATGAGAAAATACATAAACCTTTCCTCTGAGGATGTAATCTTTGCTATCAAATTCGTTCGAAGCATTTACCTTTGAGCGGCAGATGACGCGATTTTACCTGTCTCATAGCGGTGTACGAGAAAATGGAAGAGTTGCCAGTTTTCTTGATATGTTGTCTTTGATAGCACCTAATCTAGAAAAAGAAAGAATCAGCAGAATGGCAAAAGTTAAGCGAGATAATTTCATTCTACTCCGCGACGAAACATGACATAGCTATACAGGAGACAATGACCTGAGCTAGCTGAGGTTTCTCGAGGTTGAGAGAAATAAATTGGAATTCTCTATCGGAGTCGTTTGCTGAACTGTTCCGCACATCTCGTTCGGGAACTTTTATCATAGAGGTAACTCTAAGACCAGCAGGTCCCGAAGAAACGAGCTCAACTTTTTGGCTCAGCTCTGGTACTATCTTCGGTCCCAAGCTAATCGATTCACCCCTCGAAACATAGGAAAATCCACTAACCCCTCATTCTATCTGTCAAACTTTCATAGCGAACCAAAACAAATATTGTGTAGTACTGGAATTTATACTATAATCGGGTACGTTAGTCGATTTGCTTGGGACCAATAGGCTAGTCAAGTAGTGAACCAATTTAAAATCGTTAGTTTCACCTAACAAAAAATGATTAAAATTTAATCATTTCAATGGTTAATCAATGTTTGTACATTGATCCGTTTACAATCTACTTCAAAATTATACTAAGTCCGAATAATGTTGCAGAATTCGGTCAGCGTACGCCTTTTTTTTTTTTTTTTTGATTTTGACAGGCGAGTTTGTAGTTTTTCTTTTAATGTTCAATGTACCGTTTGAACAGGAAATTGCGTTTAGTTTTCTTCCCATCAGCTTTGAAAAGTTTGTGATTTTAAGAATTTCGATCCATGTTCATACCGAAAACGTTACCGGATTCATAAGGTTAGCAGCGACAACGAGATGGAGATGGAGTAAGTTTTTGTTTTCCGGAAGTACTTATTTGTTTGCATATTACAGAAATCCACCAGCGAAAAGCAGTCAGTTACTCTGTTGTCTCAGAATCGATTGAGTGGCCCATCATATCTGAAATCCAGCAAATCGTCAAAGATTCCGAAGATTCTGCTGGTATGGTATGTGCTAGCGGAATTTGATGGTTGAGTTGAACAAGCGCGCAAATCTCCTGGTAGAGGACAACGAAAGAGGAAACCGTGCCATTTTGACGGCCCTTACAATTTGACTTGACTACCGTGCTAATCTCACTAATCAAAGCAGTAACCAAAAACGTGAGTTACAAGTGTTTGCATTTTGTTTAAATTAGAATCCAACTTATTTCAGAATTCATCTAACACAAAGAAACGCAAGCTTCATTTGAGATACACCCGGAGAACGACAGCTTTGATGCTTTTGAGCGTGGTGCTTACGGTGACAAGATTATGATTGTTGTCACAATCACATAATCCACACAGGCGCCTCTAATTACATGCTGAAAAGCGTGACTGGCTACGTAGTTTACATGGTCCGAAGCGAGCTACTGATGATGATCCTACACGACATGGATGATAATGCGGTATTTCTGAACCAAGATCAATGCTATCGAACCGGCTGTGGTAGTTGAAAGATAAGTAGGGGAATTTACGTATTCTCGGCAACCTAAGCAGCGACCGTCTTTCTATAGCCTTTTTCTCTATGGAACGCACACATATGCAGTATTGGTTTATTTACAATCTTTTGCTGACAGCTGCTCTAACAATTTCAGTGGAAAGAATTATCAAAAACTGTTTTGAAACGCTTTTACAATGCTCCAATCTTCTCTAGTGAGAGCGACTATTGTGGGCATCCTCTTTTTATTCGGCAACCTTTCTATATGAGCTGCGGTTAACAGCTGTGTTTTCATCGGCAACTCGAAATCAGCAGCATTTTATAGTGCGTGTGTTTCATTTCAAGAAAACCCTGCTAGATTGCTTTTTCTCAGTGGTAAACATATAATCAAATTGAAGCTGAAAGCCTAACGAATAGTTTGAATGCATTCAGCGAAGTGTTTTCTTAAGAAAATCTAGTGAAATTACCGTTTCAATTTGGGTTGCCAAAAATAGTCTGTCATGCCGAAGCCGTCATTTCCCCTACATACAGGATAAAAATGTGGATCAGAGACCATCAACGAATTGGAGACGGATTCGAAACAAAGCAGTGAGTCGTAAGTATAGTTTGGAATTCGTTCAAAATGTTCAATTATTCACTGGTGGTTAGTATTTCTATGAGATTCTACCGCGTAGCTGATGAAAAACGTCGCAAAGGGTAGGTGTAGCATGTCGATGTGAGCGATGGTCGAGAATTCTGGTTCCAAGATTCGGTCATTTGTCCCCAGATTGTAATTAGTATACACTCTTTTAATACCGAGCTATGCGTCGGTAAGGTTAGCGTACACACACTTAGAAATTATTATTTTTACACGAGACGTAATTCAGCTTTGATGTAAATCATGGAACGTAAACAAACATGGCATGTAAAATTAAGTGTCCTGAAACTGAAACATATGCAACTCGACGAAAAGTGCGTTTCATTGAATTGATTTTCTCGTCCTTTTCAATGATTCTTATGTCAAAAGGGCCGCTTGCATGTGTCAGTCTCAGGACACTGAAATTTACATGTCTTTTTCGTAGTGTGTAGGTTTTATACTATTTAGATTTGAATATTTTTTGAGTGTAGTTCTTAAGCGAAATGATTCTCCGAAGAACTGCGGAAGATTTTTTTTTTGAAAATGAGCTTTCGAACACTGATTTTACAATTTTCAATTTATGAAAATAAACTTTATATCATTTCAAGCGTAACTATTCAAATCGACGTATTTGGTTTTGTAAACAATCACTTCTATCGACGATTTATGGCAACTGCTAGCTCACTCAAAGAAATTAACAACAACAGCTAGTAGGGGAAAGATTCCCCTACCTGATGATGGTATTTGTTTGCGTGCGTGAGTTAGCGGTTAAGACAAATCGTCGATTGAAGTGATTATTTACAAAAGCAGATACGATTTGAATAGTTACGCTTGATTCGATATTATTTCTTTTCAATCAATAACAATAATAACATTGAAATGACATTCTACGGATAATCCACCGTTAAACAAAGTATTTATAAACGCACTTTATACTGTCCTATGTATAATCGATGTTTATACTAAGTTCGTATTCTCTCTCTTTATTCCTAGCTAGGGGTCAACCATGCGAATAGCGATTTAGTGCGACTTTTAAACTAGGTAGTTTAGATTTTTTCTGAGTGTAGTCACCGCATCTTCATTAATCGATAAATCAAATAAATCAATCAGTTTGAATTCCATAATCTGACTGATGTCAGGATCGCGTTCACTGTGAAACTATTTCCATGTATCAATGACTTGTTTCGAACGTTTCGAAGTAAAACCGAAATTAGCTGTCTACTTTTACTCGGGAGTCGTCTACCCAGGTAAGCTACATCGCTTACCTGTCAGATCTCGTTGGATGCATTTGCATTTTCCTTATAGTTTACTTTCGTCTTTCAGTGCTGTGTTTGTTAGGTAGATCGCGATCACCCCCACACATACACGCTTACAAAAGTCAAGAAACCAATCTTGACAGAAGAAGTACCACGAACACGGAGGATTGCAGTCGCTGCTGAAACCAGTCAAGTCAACTTTTTCGACGGATTAATTGCTTCCTCCTTTGCGTCGTGGTGTACCCATTGGTATATTTCTAGTGTATCTAAAGATCTCCGTGCATCAAGTAGAATAGAAACTAGCAATGTGGAAACCGTTCGATTTAGCGCTTCTTTCACTTGGTGTGATATTACTTTCTAATCAGATCTCCCAAACCAATGGTAAGTTGGATTCGTTGAGCCAGAAAGGGACAGCAACAGCTCAACATCACAAATCATTAGTGACAGGTTTTCAAGCTACCGAAATCGAAAGTTAAATTCTAGATCCTAACAAAAAAGACCTTGAGAATCGGGTTCGTCGCCTATGCAGCACTCCTCTCGTTTAAGTCACTCTAAATATCACACCTCGAGCTGGCTCCAAACAACCGAACCTTTTTTCAGCACGTCAAGGGCATCGTTCTGTGTCGTGTCTGATGATGCACATATTGAGTCACACAAAATTGGTTTTCCTTTTGCTGGATTCGCCAATTAAATGTATGCTTATTTGTTATTCAATCTGCATTTTTTTTTATTTGTTTGCTGCTCTACAGCTCTACTGAAAAGATGCTACCAATGCAGATCGCGAGGCGAGCTCGGGAGTTGCAAGGACCCGTTCACGTTCAATGCAACCCAGGCGGAAAATGAACGTGGCGTGACGGCCGTTCCGTGTGCTTCCGGTTGGTGCGGAAAGGTGATCGAGGGTCAAGGATCGTTCAGGGAAGATGGTAAATATTGCTGGAAAGATTGCGTGAACGTATCTGACTGACGAAAATCATTTTCATTCAGATTACGACATGGCCACACAGCGAATGTGCGTACAGCGGGGTCCATCGGATTCGGAGGATCGGTGCGCCTACACTGTGTACAACTACAAAAAGGTCTACATGTGCTTCTGTCAAGGAGATCTGTGCAATGGTGCTATGAATTTAAGGATATCTTCAAGCTTTGCAATGATATGTGTTGTACTGATTGGGACACTTTCAACGCTGATTAGATTTCACTGATGGTTGTATCTAGATAAAAACTGCCCAAGTTTATAAACAAATCAAAAGCCGTACATGCGAGAACCGTCCAGCAGAGATTGTGTAGTATAAATGTATATTTATTTCTATTGTGTTCGATGTATTTAACAACTGAAACCGTGAAAAGCTTCCTATAAATCTGAATAAACTTTTACAAACTGATTTTTTATTTAAACTTATAAATGATTTGTTAATTTCTACCTGACTTCAATTCCAAGCAGGAGGCATTGAGGATGCTTTTAACATCTTCTACTTTACCCATAGGCGCATAATGCACCCCACACGATAGAAGTTTCGTCAATATTTTCACGTCAATCTTTCCAATAATGTTTTTACTGGGTAATCAATACAGGGTAGCTTCTCACTAATTTTGTTATATCCGATGATGCTCAGGGTCTGGCCCCATCTACTGCTGTAGTCAATCATAAAGGGAAAATGAGGGGACATATTGAAACACGAAATCAAAGTTTTAAGATTTTGCGTCTATATTGGCAACAATATTTTCTTCATCGATATTTGCATCAATATTATTAACAATACTTTTGAAAGAGAGAAGGATTAGTATTTTCCATTTAATTCCACTACTTTATTTGCTTATCCTTGACAGATACGCGTATTTCGTCTACAATGTGCAGACTTCTTCAGTGTCTTGTACTAATACCCGACTTGAATACAGTCGAGTATTAGTACAAGACACTGAAGAAGTCTGCACATTGTAGACGAAATACGCGTATCTGCCAAGGATAAGCAAATAAAGTAGTGGAATTAAATGGAAAATACTAATCCTTCTCTCTCTCATTATACAGGTATTCCACTAAGACGCCCACATTCATCAGGAATACTTTTAACGTAGGATTGCGAGAGGTAATTTTGATGTCACAGCAAAAGTACAGTAGGGGAAATGGATGTAATGTCGGCCTAAATGCCCTTAATTTGGGACCATACATACATAAATTCAGCAATCGACCAAATTTTCAATAGCGACCAAAAATATCCATTAGAACCGTTATTGATAAATAGCAGATTTTTAGCGATGGGTCTAATCTTAAATCCATAGGCCAACATTAGAACCATATTAAATTGATTTCTTAACTCGTTATCAGTGAAAAAGTTCGATAGGTTGAAATTCGGAAGCAATTTGAGAGTTCTGTTTGTAAGGTGCTCTTTCGATGTCCATGTAGTACATGTCAATTCTGGACGATATGTCTTGGATACAAGCTCTAACTCTGTAGTTAACTCATTTATCAGTCATTTGTGGTCCTGAAAAGGACCGATGAGTTAGAAGCTTGGAAGCCAGTTTAGAACAATGCTGTGGAAATTTGTCCTCGATGTTCTTGGAGATGATAGCGGTGCGGAAATTAAATATGAATTAGTGAAAACACATCAATCACAGAATCTGAGCCTACTGGACGATACCTACGTTTATGCTTTTTGATGCAAATTTTAAGAGAATTCGGCAAGATTTTTTTTGGCATAATTCTCTTAATAGGAGAGGCTTGACTTTGCAACAAAAGACATAGAGATAGGTACACAGCAAAAAAAAAATGTAATATCGATCAACGTAATTCAAGCTGATGTATGAAATAATGATGTAATAGCAAAAATCAGATACAATATTACATCAATGGATGTAATTTTGTTCGCAAAATCGATGTACATCGTACAATGTAATATTACACAACCGATGGATTGACCTGGTTGCAGCAGTTTCGATGTAATATTCAACAACTTTTTTTGCTGTGTACCGTCCGACAGTGCTTGGTATCAATATTCGGCGACTGTGTTAGGGAAACCACTTTTCCCATCACGGGAAACGCATTTTCGTGCACAAAACGCACGGAACTTTTGGTTTATTCAATAGATAGTAAAAAAGCGAAAATTGATTGGAGGAATTTCTTGCTAAAATATTTCCAATCGCGAGATATTCGGGATCAATCATATAAATTCGAGAAGAAAGAAAACCTTACGAAAAGTTTCTGGCTATTTCTTCTTCTTCTTTTTCTTCTTCTTTCCTTTATTTAACATCGGTCTCTGTTCCGCAATCTAGTGCCAATCACCGACGAACATCGATTGCCATCCATTAACGGCAATCGAATATGAAGGAAGGCAGCTTCCACACCTGCGTAGGATATCGCACCCATTCAACGCACATGGGCCGGGACCAACGGCTTTACTTCTCTTCCGAAGGAAGACGTGACCAGAGATTTTTATGCCTCAGAAAAATCCCACCGGCCTCGGCTGGGATTGAACCCAGACCCATTGGGGTGTGAGAAAGCAGTCACGCTTACCACTACACCACCGGCGCCGGCTTCTGGTTATTTGACATGGTCATGTGGTATTAAGTCATTGCAAGAATTTTTATGTACCACTTTAATACTTGACGCATTTAACCACAAACGTTTGGTTGCTGGTTCCATTATCAAAGAGCTTTAGGGGTGATGTGGCTGGCAGCAAGGCGAGCGAACGTTCAATGAATATTAATTCTTAAACAGCATTAATTTATGGTGATCCTGAAAAGAACCGTTTTGTCGTTATGGTTGAGTAATGCTGAGCTATTAGGGTATTCAACACGGATGAGGCTGACGAGCTGTATGTTGTTTGGAACGGCAATGACGCGCTCGGCATAGATGGCCCATAGCGGCTCACGACGAGCAACTGAATCCGATCAGCGGTTGAGGACAGCCTTGGTAGCTAGCTGCTTGCGGGAACCTTTCGTTGTGTACTGGAGAACACCACCACTCACTACACGCGATGATTGAATGAACAGCGTTCGGTAAGACCGGATGGAATTCAATTTTGAAATCTGTGTTAGAGAAAGCGCTTTTCGCAGGCCATCGGTGACCATTTTAGCAACAGCTACACATTCGTGCAATTTTCAATAGTGACATCTTAAAAATGATGCATCCTTAATTTTAAAATATTCGTGGAAAATTTGCTATCGATTTGCGTGTTCAGAATTAAAATCCATCATCTCTGGATCAAAATCAGGCCAGTTTCATACCGCGACCGACTTTGGATTCCGCCAATGTTACCTTAAAAATATATGGTATGTTAGATCTAAACATATGGGAACCGACATCCGATTTATGACCTTGAAAAATGTCCAAAAAATACTCTTTATCAAATTTATGTTGGTCATGTAAATAACCATTTTGCAGGATGGTTTAGTAATGTTGATTTAGGGTGATTAGGGTGATCAACAAGGATGAGGCTGGCGTGCTGTATGTTGTTTGGAACGAAGGTGACGCGCTTGGCATAGATGGCCCTCACCTACTCACGAAGTTGGATCCCGTTCAGTAGCGGTGAGGCAGCCTTTCATTGTGTACAATGTTCAACGCCACGCTCCGAAAGCACTATTGCTGGTGACGACCGACCGGACACCACCACACACAGTAATTGAATAACCACCGTTCAGGGAGACAGAATCGAATTCGATTTAGAAATCTGTGTTAAGGAATGCGCTGTTTGCAGGCAATCGGTGATAATTTTGATCACTACCACTGTGACCTATTGAAAATTATTAAAGTGTTCTATTTAGCAGATTCATAGCAAAAATTCTAATCGATTGGTTTGTTTAGAATTAAAATCCATCCGCTATTGACAGAGTTATATCAACAATCAATACGAAACTAACGATTTTAAATTGGCTCACCACTTTAGTAGCCTATTGGTCCCAAGCAAACGATTAACGTACCCTATTCTAGTTGAAATTCTATTACTACACTATGTTTGTTTTGATTCGCTATGAAAGTTTGACAGATAACATCAGGGGTGTGTGGATTCATGCAGAACATGCAGGGGTGAGTGAAATAGCTTGGGACTGCTTGGGACCGTTGTTCTGGTACTGAGTGAGCCAAAAATAATAATGATTTTCTTCGGGACCCAGTGGTCTTAGAGTTACCTCTATGGTTATATGTAGTCAAAACCTGACCACTTTTCGTAATGCGATCAATTTTGGTTTTTTGAAATTGCACCCCCATATGTTGCCGAAAGACATAATCCTACGTCAAAATCATCATGTTGACCCATCCTACACACTTAGAAAACTTCAAGTAAATTTAGGTGCTCTGAGACTGACATATACGAGCGTCAATTTTGACATAAATTTGAATCATAACAGACGCAAAATTCAGCTCAATCAAGCGTAATTTCGAACTGTTCAGTCTCGGAGCACTTAATTTTACATGACATGTCTGTTTACGTCTCATCCTTTATGTCAAAGATGGATTCCGTCACGTGTAAGATTAGGTATTTCTAAGTATGTACTAAATATATATGTTACATTGGCAGTATTGATGATACAATTCATAAAAGTAACATGAATGCGTATAAAGAGAGAGAGAGAGAAGAATTAGTAATTTCCATTTAATTCCACTACCTTATTTGCTTATCCTTGACAGATACGCGTATTTCGTCTACAATGTGCAGACTTCTTCAGTGTCTTGTACTAATACTCGACTGTATTCAAGTCGGGTATTAGTTCAAGACACTGAAGAAGTCTGCACATTGTAGACGAAATACGCGTATCTGTCAAGGATAAGCAAATAAGGTAGTGGAATTAAATGGAAATTACTAATCCTTCTCTCTCTCTCATTATACAGGTATTCCTTTAAGACGCACACATTCATCAGGAAACATGAATACGGTTAGATTTCTATTTTGAGAACACGTAGTTTGTGCCTTTTGTTCATTCTACAGCAAATTTTCAAGTCAGTTTCCTGTATGTTCTTCCTTCAGCATTCCAAATGCTTACAAAAATAAAATAAAACATTAAGTTAGATAGGACAGTGTTGTAAGAATTGTGATGAATGTGAACGTCTATAGTGGAATACCTGTATAAGAGAATGATTAGTAATTTTCATTGAATTCCACTAGCTTAATTTGAAGACAACATATCAGGAAGACTGGAAACTTTGTCAGATTACAAGTGACAGGTATAATAGCGCTGCGTTTGAGCGAAGATGGAAGCAACACATACAAAAATGAGCAAGTGCTTTCTTTTGGGTTGGAATCATTGCAATCAAATTCGTTCGGAGCATTTACCTTTGAGCGGCAGATAACGCGATTGTGCCTGTCTCACAAGGAAATTTCCCAATCTTTCGTAAAATTTTTTTTGTTGGAACTGGAGAACCGCAGAAATACGTTCGAAAATTGCCAAAAATTACCTACATTTAAAAAAATCTTCGTTCAAACTGCTACATCTCGAAAACGGTGTGACTTAGCAAAAAATTATGCTCGTGCTTTTTTATTGTTAATTTGATGTGCTTTCAATGTATCTAGTTGAAAAAAAACAATTGAACTAAGTTTTAGATATTTCTCCATTTTTTTTTCAAAAATCAAAACTTTTTTGTCCATCATTTCTCCATTTTGACCTATAATGCAAAAGGTGGAATTTATTGTCCCCTAAAACCATACAAAAAAATTAAAAAAAAAACATTTACGAGCGGAACGATTTTAAATTTTTAATTCTAAATTAATTAAAAATGGTGATCATTTTTTTAGAGTGCAATTTTTTTTTCAACTAGTACCACATGTTCCCTACAACATTGTCGAATGTATCAAACCGATTGGACAAACATTTTTCGAGTAACAGTTTTCTGGACATAAGCTTAACATTTTTCTATAGGCCCTTTTCAAAATTAAGGCTTGATTTAAAATGGTGATCTGCAATAGAGTCGATGTATAATGAGTCACGCCAAGAGAAAAACAGTTGAACCACAAACGAAGTGACAGACGACTAACTGGCGAACAAATCAATTAAAATAATGCGGTTCGCTGTAATAGAATTTTCTTAGAGGCTTGTGCCATCATCCACCAGATGGGATAGTATTTTTGTTATGGTTTTGCACAAAGTTGATTTTGTGTACAATGATTCTTTGACAGTGTGCAAAGAGTGTATAATTTTTTCATTTTTTTATGCATTTCAGTTTTGAGTGGAGTGAAAGAGATAGAACCATAGAGGGAACTCTAAGACAAGTAGGTCCCGAAGAAACGTGCTCAACTTTTTGGCTCACCTCTGGTACTATCTTCGGTCCCAAGCTTGTCGAATCACCCCTCGAAACATAGGAAAAACCAATAACCCCTCATTTTATCTGTCAAACTTTCATAGCGAATCAAAACAAACATTGCGTAGTACTAGAATTTCGAATAGAATAGGGTACGTTAATCGTTTGCTTGGGACCAATAGGCTACTAAAGTGGTGAGCCAATTTAAAATCGTTAGTTTCATATTGATTGTTGATAGAACCAAAACATTCTAGTACATTTGGTGAAAATGCTATTTCAATCCAGTAGTAGTGTTGCCATGTGGTACAATCCAGTAGTAGTGGTGTTGCCATGTGGTACACTGAAAAATTGCAATAGCAGGTTAGTCATCAAAGTTTTCGAGCCGCTCCGTCTGTCACTTCGTTTGTGGTTGAACTCGCATCACGGTTTTCGAAGGATTCCCTTTCTTTTCACTTGGCAACAGAGGACTTCTACCAACAATCAATACGAAACTAACGATTTTAAATTGGCTCACTACTTGACTAGCCTATTGGTCCCAAGCAAACGATTAACGTACCCTATTCTAGTATAAATTCCAGTACTAAACTATGTTTGTTTTGATTAGCTATAAAAGTTTGACAGATAAAATGAGGGGTTAGTGGATTTTCCTATGTTTCGAGGGGTGAATCGATTAGCTTGGGACCGAAGAGAGTACCAGAGCTGAGCCAAAAAGTTGAGCACGTTTCTTCGGGACCTTCTAGTCTTAGAGTTACCTCTATGCTTCTACATCAACTTCAAATGACTTCTAGCTAGAACAAAAAATTGCGGCTGTAGTGAATCATTATATCAGTGATTTTGTCAAATTATCTTATCAAACAATAGTAGAAATTCTCATTACTGATCATTAGCAAACGTATCCCATGACAATTTAATGCTCACTGCGTGTTTATGATCATTTCTTCAATTTTATTTTATATTTTATTGCAATACCTTTCGTGGACCTTTCATAGCATCGTAATGTTTGTTTACTTTGCACGATAGGTAGCCGGTTTGACAGTTCAATAGGTCGACTTGGTTTCACTCTTGGCGTGACTCATTATACACCGACTCTAATCTGCAATTAATGGATCTGCCAATTCGTCTGGAATTCCTCATATGTTAAATCTAGAATATACATGAAATTATTCAAAATACATTGAAAAAATGAAATATTTATCAAGTTGGAGATGTCTAATGTCAAATATCAGACTTTAACTGGTCATTTATACGATAGATGAGGAGATGAAATTATAGAGTTGATAGTTCCGTTAGAGTACGGCACCGTAGATGGCACCCATTCTTGTATCCAGTAAGAAGTTATCAAAATCTGGGAAAACTAGAATTGTTCTGATGAGATCAGATTCTGGGTAAGTTGTTCTAATCGGAATTTTCTCAAAGTTAAAAATGGTGCAGGTATCAAAGGGTGATTCTTGCGCTGCCAGTAAATGTTTTAATGTTCAAAATATATAATTCTGATTCTAAAACTTTACCTTTACGGATCTGTTTGGATGGTGAATGCTACCTGCGGCTCGACCTACAGCTATAGTTAGTAAGTATTTATATTGTGATAGACTGTTCCGTCAATTATAAATACACTTTGTTAGTGAATTAAATAAAACTAGTGTTAAGTTTTAGGCAATTTTATTTTCAAATTTTGTTTATTATCATGTTTGCTTTCATACATTAATTCAATTTGCAGGATTTTATTGAGCTTTTTAGCTTTTGCACAGTATTGCGCATTTTGCACCTCATTAGACTGCTGTGCAAAAATTTTTGGCACAGTGAATATTTGCACACCTCACACATACTCTTACCATGCAGTTTAACGAATGTCATAAAGAACAAGTCCGGCAATGAGAATGTGTCATCACTTTCATCATGCCGCTGTTCTTATGTAACGACGACTATGACGTCAAACTCGTGGTTACATAAAAACAGTGACAGAGTGAAAGGGATGTCTAATCCTCATTGCCAAACCTGTTATATATGACATTGCATTTTGACAGCTGCCTCGACGGCAACTTTTCGCGTCTTTGTTTTGATTTCTGTGTGTGGGAAAAGTAGCCGTCGCCACAATTGAGATTCTATTATTTAAACAGAAACACCGAAGATTTCACCAATTTCTCTTTATCGATACCCGTCGTCTCTCGTTTTTTAAGCCGTTGTGCTTCGTATTTAGTCAAATCCGTTCTTCATTTCGACAGTGAGCATTCATAAGGGCGTATAAGCGATGATCGATTCTCTTCATCGATTTTCTCTTTTGTTATTAACTCGCTAGATTTAACGTTTATCGGTACGTTTGCTGTTGCTTTTGATAACCAGTACAACCTCTTACAACTCTGCATTGAACAAATTCTATAAAATTGTTTCGCTTAGCTGGAGCAATGCAAAGAGAAAAACGATGAAGAGAATCGATCATCGCGTATACGCCCTTATGCATGCTCATTGTCGATTTTATCTTTTTATATTTAGCATAAAAAAATCTATTTTCGGAATCCAGTTCTAACGAAGTCCAAAACGGCGCCGGGAGAATGCTAGAGAACCTAGCGAAGAATTTGAGCCATCGACTGACCGATGATGACGGTGTTAGATTGCTTGGATGTGCTTTGATTATCGAGAAATTTTCGTTTAAAGCCATTGTTTATGTTTGGTTGTTCCGCCTTTTGCAATTGTTGGTCTAGATATGCTAGATAAAAGCTTCTTTTATCGTTCTGTGTGCCGAAAATACCTGAGAATATATTTACATGGCCGTGGGACTACAAAGAGAAAGTCGACGAAGAGAATCTGTCAATGTTACTTAGGACCTAATACAATGTTCACCTTGAAATCTTCTTATACCCTTTATCGCCACCCACATGACACCCACGCAAACCATCAAGAGAAAATTCCCCTTCCCGATTTTGTTGTTGGTTTGCGTGGGCGACTTTCGATTGGCGAGAAACGGGTCTACAAAAGTTCGCTTACAAAAACCTTGATGTCCTTTTCACATGTGGCTCTTGATTTTCCAAACTGTAAATCTAAGAGGAAGAGGAGACAACTGGCTTTTTAGTTTTTCATCTCTATCTCTATATCTGTCTATATCTATCTCTATCTCTATCTTACGTACTTCAAATCTTAAATAAAGAATTTAAAAAAAACTGCAAATCGGCCAATCACGAGCTCGATCACGAGCTGGTTCGCGTTTGTCAGAAAAGTGGTTCGTTTTCGCCCCCGTATTGTCTCCTCTTCTCTTAGCTGTAAACAAACCATTATGAATAGCTGACATCCCTAATGACCCAATCATGCACAGTAGCTGCACTTTCCCGCAGGGCTGCTAGCTGTTTGACATATTGGCGTTAACGGCACCGTCGAAAAATTGTCTCTTCTAGAAAAGATTGACAGTTTTTCATGGGATTTTTCGATGGAGTGAAAGGATAGTATAAAGTCCGCCATGTTTCACGCACAGTCTGACGTTTGCTTATGGATTTCACCGTAGGAGTAAAGAGCTACAGAGTCGCCGTCAAGCCAATAACTGTCTCTCAGCTTTGCTTATAAACATCCGACTGGCTAGAAGTAAACACTGATTATTGTTATTAAAATTTAATATTTCGTCAGCTTTGTTTGGTGGAGTGCCTAAGTTTCCGAAAATAAATGTACCAATAAAATTCAAATAACATAATGGAGAACGAATCTGATCTCCAGTCACCCATGTGCCGCCTATGCCTTCGAGTTTACAGCAATGAGCAGCTGGTGGAAATATTCAGCAATGGATCTGCGGATGAGCAAACAATATTCGCAGCCGTTTCTATTCAGGTAGATATCGTAAGTTGGGCTAAGTAGAGGTTTTATGGATTATATTAAAAACTGTCATGGATCTACGGTGCAGATTGTGTGGGTCTTCAAGAGACGTAACAGAGCTCTTTTAGATCAAGTCCAGTAGACTTGTTGAGCATATTGTTCGAAATTACATGCCTTTAACGCGATTTTAGTTTTACGAGGACGTATCAATCGCATAAAATAATCCTGTGTAGGGAACTGTGCACTTATTCCTTAAAGTTTTTCTATCCCAGCTCCGTCTTCGTAAGATCTTACATCGAACATTAACATGTTCTGTATTCTTCATGGTTAGGGGAAATGGCTCTAGTGTTGGCCTATGGATCTAAGATTGGGCCCATCGCTAAAAATCTGTTATTTATCAATTGTATCTAGATGACCGCGTCATTGGGACGGTACTAATGGATATTTTTGGTTGCTATTGAAAATTTAGTCACTTGCTGAATGTATGGGCCCAAATTAGGGACACTTAGGCCGACATTACATAAATTTGCCCCTATGTAAAATTTTACTGAGATTTCTTCCCTCCCTTGTAGGAAAACTATTCCTTTAAAATCTTACGTAGTAAGTGCATGGTCCATAGATACATGGCTATGTTAGGGGGGGCAGACATTTTTTTCACGAAAAGTTTGTTTGTTTGTTGTTTTAAAACATTATCCGGATGGGATAATGTTTTAAAACAAGTTTAGTAGAGTTGGTTGGAAATGCTAACGTGAAGCTTTAGTGTGATAAATTATTAGCTAGAGAAAGATCTTTAGAAGAGGGTAGGTGGATATTTCCGTTAGAGTACGGCAGTATGAAAATTGAATAGAAGTTGAAAATGAGCGAAGGCCCATTAATGCGACAGTTTTTAAAGTCAGACGCAAACCTACAGCATCATCATATAGGGGAAAGTTTTGTTTACAAAGGCTTATGGGCCCTTTTCAATTCATTATCGAGATTTGCTTGATCCCTTTGAGTCGTTAAGTGTAGATGCATTTTACACATGGAACGTTATTACGTTCCATGTGTAATTGCATCTAACCCGCTAGCTTCTGTCACTATTCGGTACTTCCAAACTGAACGGTCTTCAAATAATAGACATTCTTTTAATTCCAGCCCCTTCGAGAAGACCCAACCACACGTATTTGCGTGCATTGCCGGCATATTGTTTCGCTGATCAACACCTTCAAAATAGCTTGTTTGCAGAGTGAAGTTCTTCTGAAAAATAGTTCGTACGAACTCGAATCAGACGCATGGTCAATTTTGAATGAAGTTGACATTTTTCAAAAGGCAGCCGAATTGGTTGAACGACATCAGCAGGATATAGACGCAGTTTCCAGGAAGTATGATTTTGACGAAGATGTCGTATATGATCCAGAAACAAGCCCTTCCCAACTGTTGCCGGAAAACGTAGCCTTAATTGATGACCATGTCGAAGAATTTATTAAAGAAGAGTTTGTGGCCGAAGATCAGGTTATTGAAATTCAATATACAGATAGTAATGGCGAGCCTTGTCTGGATGTCGTACAATATCGTAATTCAGACTCCATGACGTTTGATAACCAAGTAAAGGATGAAATAGAAATGGAAAGCGAGAGCTTTGATTGCATTACGACTAACGATGACACCGGTAGCAAGATCCTGGCACCTAGAAGACGAAGAGGAAGAGCAAAATCCGATAGCGAGAGAGATAATCGAGAGAAAGTGGTTTGCGTGACCTGCGGTGAGTTAGTATCCCAGCAAGGGTTAGAGGGACACCTGAATCGCCATTTGGGTGTGCAACCTTTTGCATGTGATGTTGAAGGTTGCGAAGCTAAGTTGCATTCGAAGTTTGCCCTACAACAGCATCGCAGCCGTCACAAATCTACAAGCCGATTTTACGACTGCGAAGTATGCGGTAAACGCATCAAAGGGACTGCCTACTGGCTAATACATCGGAAGATACACACTGAAGAGCCACGGTTTTCCTGCGACATTTGCGGGAAGAAGTTCAGACGAAAGTAGGATCAGCTTCGTTGGATGTTGAAGAAGATGTGTTAATGTATCGAATTTCTTTTTAGATGCAAACTAAAAGTCCACTCCACGGTGCACTCCGGTATTGCCGAGTATCCATGTGAAATATGTCTCAAATTTTTCACCGTTAAACACAATCTTACGGCCCACTACAGGCTTCACATGAAGAATGGTACCTATCCACCTGGATTTGAGCCCTCGACTACGTTGGAAGATGCGAAACCTAAAGAAGAATCGAGCTAAACATCGTTTGCAAACAATAATAAATTTAAGCTAAGAGTTTCACAAATTGTGTGTTATTTGCTTTGATTTATCGTCTAGGAATATAAGCAGGGGAATATCTTTCAAAATGAAACTAAACTTGCTTACACATATGAAAAGGCTTCTTATTCACAAACATTTCACTACAGTCATCAGCTTAAAAGTATTTGATTTTTCCATCCAATGAGTTCTACTGGCGGTTAAGATTTTTTCACAATTTGAAAGTATGTTCTGCTTCTTCTCACAATTAGTAATGCAATATGCAATAGCCAACAGTGAACATTTCCTTACACTGTTTTTTTACTTACCGTCCCTAATTAAATTTTCAAAGTAAAAGAGTTGATTTTAACTTAAATTGAACAAAATTCAATTGAGATATTGCGAAAAAACTGTTAACTATTCTCGCATTGTTCAAACGAAAAAAAAAACTAAAAAGAAACAGTTTTGCATTTGTACAAAGCGCTACTAGCCATCGTAACATACGATTCGAATTTCATGAACTTTATAACTTAGTTGTCTTAATTGATTTTCTCGCTTCCGGTGATTGCTTCTTCGGTTCTGATGATTTGTTGGAAGTTGCAGCACAATTTACCGGATTTATCGTCCCTCATGGAGTGATCCTCCCGCTGGTGGATATTTGAAAAGTCTTCCTGCTGATACTCGCCGGTGTAACCGTAGTCTGCCCGAGTTTACGCACCGCAACCGGTACCGGAGTTGCTGTCGGGGTTCCTGGCGTTGTACTGTTTGTTGTGCTGATTATGGCTGCGGTAGGTGTAGAAGGTGTACTATCGGATACTTCCGTCTTTACCGGGAGAACCATTACCTTATCACGATGATACTTGCTCTTGTGTGTCGATAGGGACCATTTCGTTTTGAACGTCGCATTGCACATCACGCAGCTGTATGAGACCTTGTTATCGCCGTGCTTGGCTAGCTTGTGTCGTTTCATTGCATTCATCGAGCAGAACTGCCGGTGACACTCGGAACAGGTGTGCAGTTGCTTATTCTCGGATGAGTGGGAAACTAAAACGATACAAATTAAATCAACTGTTAGAAGTTATTCGCCTGATATCTATACTGCACATAATCGCATGTCAGTCCCATCTTTGCTTGACTTTCTATCCATATGGGCCTCCATTAGCTCAGTCGGTAAAGGCGTAGCTATAGGTAAAGCAAGACCCTGCTGGAGGTGGCTGGGTTCAATTTCTGGTCCAGCCTAGGAATTTTTCGCTTAGGAAGCTTTCAATTAACAACGGTGGGAGTACTCAAAGAGCACTAAGTTGAGAACCGGCATAATGTAATAAAGCCAAGAGAAGAAGAAGAAGAAATGGGACTGGTACGCGATTATGGGTAGTCTATATGCATACAATTAAACCGTTTAAGGAAAAGAACATTCTCACAATGAGCAGTATCTAAACTTTGAACGAACGACAAATGCACAAACGTGTTTCCGAATCATTTCGCATTTTATTACTTAAGTTAGTTTACATATCAATAAGTTAAATACATTATATCACTGACATTTAATTTGTACATGCTTAAAATTACAAATTAGAGAGTCCTTCGTATATACATATATACATTAATCTTGACTAGTTTAAGCACATAAACAAAAATAACAAATACTTCAGGTCTAGGGTCACCACTTAATGTAGATCTACTACCAATAACACCTATTCCGATGACCCGCTGTTTGTACTTTCAATGATCTATTATAAGGAAGGAATCAAAGCCTAAAATCAGAACAGTTTCATTGTCGATGCTGCAGTCAGGTGCGCTTCGGACAGCACGCTCAGTCCAACAGCCGTGGAAGCATCAACCGATTCCGTGGGACTGTTTCCTTCCAGGACCGAACCCATTGGAATTGAGGTCGATCGTGGTGATAAACCTCCACTGCCACCAGCGTCGAGTGAATGTTGTTGTTGTTGATGATGTTCCGACTGGTGCTGCTGTTTGTTTTCATGAGCCATGCGCACATGCTCACGAAGGCTGTATTTGTTCTTGAACTGTTTGTTACAACGGTTACACTTTTGTGGTTCTTGGTTCGTGTGTTGCGTTCGCATGTGTCGCCAAAGATTTACAGACGTTATGACCAATTTACAGATCTGACATTGCGACCATTTGTTCGTACTTACAATATCTAAAAGAAGAGAGAAAGAGAACAGAGAAAGACATTGGAAGTTGGTTTGACTGATTTGAGTTGAGCAATAGCGGAATTATTTAGATAACTATTCAACTAATAATGACAACAAAGTGCTCAGTGCGAACATTATAAATGTACGTAGGGTAGAATAAAATTTGGAAAATATGGTAAATACTATCTCGACCAACAATTGAAAAGGGCCTATCAGTTATTGAAAACATAGCTTATAATGCCCTTTTCGCGCAAACCGAACCTCGCCTACACAAACCAACAACACTATCCGGAAAGGGAGAATTTCCCGTACCGATGGTGTTGTTGCTTTGCATAGGCGAGCTACGGTTCGCTGGAAAAGGCCATTACATTTCTTTTTACAAAAGCTGACAGGCCCTTTTCAATTGCTGGTCGAGACTTGATAAGATTGAAAATTGTCACAACTTATGCTTTCTTTGTTAACTCTTTCTCGTTAGGAAAAGGGATTTCTGTATCACACATATTAAGCTCAACGAATCACAACACACATCTGCTAAAACGCTTTTGATTCTTCGATTTGTCATCATCAATGTTCGTCCTACATAGCACTAAGACAAGATCTAACTCTAATGTCCGGAGATGATGGTTTACAACAACTTATAAAATTATTTAAAAACATGAAAATCGTAAAAAAAATATACTTTAAAAAGTCCACGAATGTCTCACAAATCCTACAGTAGGCTACTAGTAAGTAGTATTAAAAATGCCAAAATCACCCTGAAAATAATGACATGGCCTTAAAAAGCCACAACAATCTAAAAATGCCTAATGTACTTAAAAACGCATTTCCAACTATAAACACCATAAACAGCACCAACACGACCAGGTACTTTATAACTGTTCAATGGCCCAGTGGCGTGGTCTGGTGGGGTGCTTCGCCCGGGTTCAATTATGATAGATGTGACACTATAGTCAATAATCAGTACGAAACTAATGGGCTTAAACTGGCTCATTACGTGACTAGCCCCCATTGGTTCTAGTACATTTATAAGCGTATCTCATTCTAGTACTAGAATTTGTATTTGTTTTGATTCGCCTTGTAAATTTGACAGAGTTTAATGAGGGGATCGTTCTACGTTTCGAGGGGTGCTCTAATTAGCTTGGGACCGAAGGTCTGGTACTTACTGAACCAAGATTGAGCAAGTTTCTTCGGGAGTGACCAAGGCTAAGTGTTTGTCTATGCTGTAATCACTATATTCATAGTCTTTAAGGTACAGAAAGTAGGAATGGAAGCTGGACTTTTGAACTGGATCCAGTCCTACTTAACAAACCGTAAGCAAATTGTACGCCTTCAAAATAAATTTTTAGAACCCATTCTAGTTATAGTCGCTATATTCATAGTCTGGCGGATAGAATATCGGGAACCAATTGAGCTGTCAAATAGCGGATCCAATCGAGGAAATCACGACCAACAACAGAAAAGAGCACATCAGCTATTGCGATCAAAACTTCGGAAACCATTTTCTCGTGACTCAAGGCTCTTTATTTAGGAGATTTTCAGCCGCAGGCTGGTTCTTGGGGAAAGTTTCCCCTATCCGATGATGCTGGTAATTTGCGGTAGATTGGCGAGGAAAGAATAATCAACGTTTTTTGTGTTTTTGTTCATAAAATTGATAGTATCTTTTCAATTGTTGGTCTACAATATATTGAATTGGTTCCGCTTATTGATAGATCGAAATTCTATCCGCCAGGGATCTCATTTGAGCCCACTTCTTTTTATTTTGTACGTAAACGACATTTCCTTCATACTTAAGATTACTGAATTACTTGTGTATGCAGACGACATGAAGCTCTTCATAGAAATAAGAAATGAATCCGACGCAGGAATATTCCAGAATGAAATAAATCTATTCTACACCTGGTGTAGCAAAAGTCTCCTCCAACTCAACGTAAAAAAATGTAACGATATTCCACCTCCACCGTACGACGTCCACGAGTACGAGTCCAGGGAAGCACGAGCCAGAGAAGCCGAGGAAAGGGAAGCACAAACGAGGGAGGCGCGAGCCAGAGAAGCAGAAGCACGAGCCTGGGACGCACAGACCAGAGACGCGCGGGCCAGAGAAGAGGGAGAAAGGAACGCACAAGCAAGGGATGCTCGAGCCCGAGAAGTGCAAGCCACAGAAGAGTATCACAGGATTCGGGATGATCTACTGCATCGCTTGCTTTGCCAAGAAAGGCCTCCAGTAAGGCGGGATGATGAAAGAAGAATGCTGAAAGCAGTGCATAATTGGCCATTCAAGTTTCGAGGAGAGAAGGACACCACCTCCCTCAACGTGTTTTTGGATCGCGTCGAGACATTTGCCAGAACGGAAGGAATGAGCGACGAGACACTGCTGACTTCTATCAAGCATTTGTTGCAGGAAGACGCACTCG
Source organism: Ochlerotatus camptorhynchus (assembly GCF_037179485.1). Taxonomy (NCBI): domain Eukaryota; kingdom Metazoa; phylum Arthropoda; class Insecta; order Diptera; family Culicidae; genus Ochlerotatus; species Ochlerotatus camptorhynchus. Next base: position 1,289,475 of record NW_027041105.1, read on the forward strand.
ACTGGTATGCCCGTGCAACGTCACAACAATTGTTACCATCATGGGACGCTTTCAAGCGGGAGATCCGCAGAGTTTTTGCCAAGTGGATACTCCCAGATTCTTCGCCTGGAAGTCAGTTTTCGTTTCCAAGGAGCCAGTGAGTCTTTTGCAAAATATTACCGGGACATCTCAGCGCTTTTCCGGTTTGTGGAGCCACGAATTCCGGAAGAAAATAAGTGCTTCATAGTGAAGAAGGATCTACCGCTACCGGGGAACCGCAACAAAGCTTTGAAGAAGACAACGATCATAAATCACGGGGAATAAAAAAGTTGGTCGCCGTATTACAGCTCGGCCCATTCATTGAATTTCTAGAAAGAGCTGGCAAATAACAGAAAACAATTTCAAAACACAACCTACAACACAACTACAACGGTTGAATTTGTGTACGAAGCGAGCGATGGAATAGTATCAGACGATAGCAGCAGCGATGACCTTAACCCAACGAAATTCTAGGGATTCCCTGATGAGGAAATAAACGCCATGCTGGGATTTTCATCGGACTCATCGTCAAACCTATAGAGGGTGGCGTCATCAAGAGCGCCAACAACATCACGGTAAAGTCAGGCATTATAAACAATCAGATGTTTTCTTACTAATTTTACCTATATTTTACTTATACTCGAATTAACCACCTTAAGTTACAGTTATCTATGAATCGACACAAACCCCCCTCCCTTGTCTCTTCTCTTCTGTTGAGATGGGGTCTTACCTATACGTTACCCTACCGGTGATGATTTCACATTCGTAGATTACACAAAACATATTTAACCTCATATGATGCCACCCCCTGTCAACTGGTATAGCATGTACGGTGCATAAAAGTATCGGAGACTTGGCCCTTGACCCCCTTCCATACTACACTATCACAATCAATAAAGAAGCATACCAGTTCCGAGAGATGCTTTTAGAAGACAAAAAAAAACTCCTTGTTTTCTAACAAACGTTAATTTGTTCGTTTATTTTTATAATCTAGCTCGAGGTTGGCAGTGTGAACTGACCATTGGGAAGGTGCGCTGTCAAAATTTATCGTTTTTCGGGTAAATCGACTACGAAAAAAAAACACGGAATAAGAGCTTGTTTTCAACCGTATATCTCAATAATTTTTGGAAAGTTGCATCGTAGGATCATTGTTTAAGGGTACGTACAACAATCAATACGAAACTAACGATTTTAAATTGGCTCACTACTTGACTAGCCTATTGGTCCCAAGCAAATCGATTAACGTACCCCGTTCTTGTCAAAATTCTAGTACTACTCTATGTTTGTTATGATTCGCTATGAAAGTTTGACAGATAAAATGAGGGGCTCGTGGATTTTTCTATGTTTCGAGGGGTGCATCGATTAGCTTGGGACCGAAGATAGTACCAGAGCTGAGCCAAAAAGTTGAGCCCGTTTCTTCGGGACCTTCTGGTCTTAGAGTTACCTCTATGGTACGTATGTGCAGTTTTCAAAAAATTAGGATATTTGATGAAAAATTCAAGGATGCTCATCTTGCCCAACTAACTAGCCCCGTCCTACCCAATCGTTTTTATATCGTTGACTGAAATCATGCTGATTGCCCGATTTAAACGTTGCCCTGATTCTTATCGAAACAAGTCTACACACTAATGCAGTCAGTAAGGTTCTATCATAGAGTTACCTCTATGGTTATAACATGTTATAGCGCTATCTTGATGCGCTAGTGGTTCCTGTGTTGCAAATATGTTATAACTCTCCAGTCTGGACAGCGTTTTAGAGTTACCTCTAAGTCAGTCCCATTAGAAAAAAAAAATAAGATTTCATTAAATAAACTATGAAACAACGTCACAGATATGTTTTTAGGATTGCTTCTATAGAATTAAAATTGTTCGACAACACATCGCATCATTAGATTTGTCTCAAGACAGATTTTGTCCACGTTCCCTAGGGTATCTAGAACATGTCCGGATATGGCCAATATAGTTCTTACGATACTCAGTTTGACCAACAATCAATACGAAACTAACGATTTTAAATTGGCTCAATACATGACTAGCCTATTGGTCCCAAGCAAATCGATTACGTACCCCATTCTAGTCAAAATTCTAGTACTACACTATGTTTGTTTTGATTCGCTATGAAAGTTTGACAGATAAATGAGGGGTTAGAGGATTTTCCTATGTTTCGAGGGGTGAATCGATTAGCTTGGGACCGAAGATAGTACCAGAGCTGAGCCAAAAAGTTGAGCACGTTTCTTCGGGACCTACTAGTCTTAGAGTTACCTCTATGGTTGAACCGCCAATGGATATGGCTTTGAATTCTCATCTGATTTCTAGACTAACATTTGAAAAGGGCGTAATTCCAAATTCACCATATCGAGAAAATCGCTTCTGAATTTTGATGACCTAAAAATTAATCCTATTTCACGACTTTCCATTTTCTGGATGATTTTATAAGCTTGACATATAGTTAATAGTGTAATCTATCATCATGCATCACTAAAAACTCAAAAAAAGTTTTCTTTGTCGTGAAATCGAGAAGAAAACATCATACGCCCTGATAATTTCATACATGTTGTTACCCCCCGGATCTTCCACCCTTTGAACTGCCAACACTGGTGATACGCCGTGGAAGTACACCCTCGGGATTTTTTTGTTTGTTGTTCCGCCTTGGTTCTTCGTTCGCAAATTTTGTGAGAGTGGAATTACGCCCGGAGATTTTTTTGGTCTTCTTTTTGTTCGTTGTTTACACGTGAACTATCAATCGGATGCATTTCAAATGAATCGGGCGTGACTAGATACTACAGACTCAATACGTTTGACACATTAAAACGATATAATTCGTAGTTCTGGCGCAAGGCATAACAACCAGATGCATCATAGAGTTGAAAGTTGGAAATACGCCATGTAAGAAGAAACGTTTTTGATGATTTGAAGTGATATTTTCTTCTACTTTTTCGTGTTTATCGAGTAGCTTGTGAACTATTCTCTCTATATGTGGCAAAATATGGTTTGTTTACATTTTGGCTCTTACGCCCCTTTCAAATGTTAGTCTAGATTTGATGTATCGCTTGATAGATTTTGATTTAAAAAGGATTTACCACATCCCCGGGAATACCCGGAACATGTCCGGGTGTGGCCAACATGGTGCTGGTCACACATCATGACTCTTATTGATCTTATTTTTGAATTCTCATGTGAATTGATTTATCGCATGGTGGGTTTGGCATGTTTGACTCTGGTCTGATGAAGACCCATGCTCACCGAAATATGTTCCGGCCATTGCTCTGGAAGCAGCGGAACAAATTCAGTAACATACAATAACGTTCTATGGGACCATGGTATCTTTCTACAGTTCAGTACTGTGCTAAACTCTAATGCAGCATCGTCATGGAATCGGTTATTTATCCCATTGACGTTAAATGTAATCGCAAGTCAGTCCCACTCAGATTTTGACCATAAAATAAAAATTTCACTAAATTTTATCCAATATTTTTTGGTAAATATAGATGCATTCTATCACATTGTACGTTTATTTTTAAATTATTCCCTCTAAAATAAGTGTCAAATCAGAAAATTTGTAAAATCTTTGAACGCTGTTTTCTCATTTCCAGGTTTTTACCGATGGGACTGACTTGCGATTATTGGCAGTATACTAACATGACGTTAATATTAACCTTTCAGTACTCGCGCTGATGTACAAAGCTCGGTACAAAGAACACGATTCTGGGGCTTTAACATTTGTGTAGTCTGGAACTAAAACTTTTCTTCAAAATGTTTGATTAATAACAATATTCGAGATGCAAGATTTGAAGAAAATATAATTAAAATGTGCCATTTTGAAAATTGAATCACAGAATTGAAAAAAAAAATCATACTTAAGGGTCGTAGAGTCATAATTGTCAAGACTCAGAGACTTGGAAGCATTTTAAGAGTTATAACAAATTACAGATCAATCTATAGAATCTTGCGGACAAACCCTGGAATTTTTAGTAAAATTTAAAAGTATCCAAAGTGTTGATTTCAAACAAATATTGAGGAGGATTCTCACAATTTTCGAATGAGAAGTTTTGACCATGAAAGTCCTTATTTGTCCTGAAAATTAATCTGACAAGAAAGTCCTTAGAAGTTGTTCGATGAATTTGGAGGGATTTGTGTGGAGAAGAATGCAAGTTCTGAATCAAATTCTTAGGTAATTTTAGAAGATTTCAAAAGAAGGTTGTGAAAAAAAACTAAGGAAAATTCCTAAGTGATGCTGAGGAGATTTTTATGGGGATCGTGAGGAAAATGACAGATTTAAGAAGAATTCCAAGAGAATTTTATTTCCTTGATTTTGTTTTCCGTCGATCTTGTTGTCCGTGCTGAGCACCAATGCTACCGACGCCAGGGAGCTCCCAAACCTGGACCCTACCTATCGACCCATCAACTCATGAACCGGGTACCAACGGCTTTACTTTCCTTCCGAAGGAAGGCGTGATCAGAGATGTTATGCATCAGAACATCCCGGCGGCGCCACTCCAAGAGAATTATGATGAGAATTCATCAAGAAATAGAGTTCTAAGATTGTTCAGTTTATTCCGTCTCGCACGCTGAGCCGATCAAGTCGCATCGGTCTCGTTGTACGACACTAGTTTTTGAGTTTTTGAGTTTTTCCCCACGCGAGGGTTTTTTCTCGCCAAAGTTAGTTGGCATAGTGTTAAGACAACTAGTGCGCGAGTGAGGAAGCCGTTAATCATACGCCGAGCGCTTTGATTACGGTCCAGCTTTAACATCAACATCTGTAAAATCATCACCACTATCGGCCCATTGATAGCAACAACGAAAGCACGTTAAATTGCCTACCGAGGCGAAAGAGGCAAACCAGCTGCAAGGCTATCGACCCAACAGCCGTTGGGGAATACAATAGCATCGCACCAGTCATCTGCCGCCTCAGTGCAATAGGTATAACGTGTCGCTTTGTTTTCACCAGTATCGCATCTTCCCGCATGGTCCAGTATTAGATTAGGCTGGGTCATAATTAGGGTGATCCAAAATCTTGTAAATAGTATACATCTATAATATTTTTTTTTTTTATTTTTTTTTTCTCGTACTATTTTTAAGTAGAGTATAGTTAGGGTGATCCAATTTTTTTTTCAGTATATATATATTTTTTTTTCTATTTTTTTTTTCTTGGTTTTTTTTGTTTCTTTCATATTACTCTTTAGTAGAGTAAAACTATATCAATTTTTTTTTTTTTTGTTTATTTTTTGCATTTTTGTTTTTCTATTTTTCATATTATTTGAAATTACTGTAATTATTTGTAAAATATTTACCAAAAACACCATTGCGGCGATATTTAACCGCAATGGATGAAAATGATAAAGGCGGGGGATGGTCGCTTTCCATCTCAGACGACAAAACTCTTAATTCCACCTCACACGAAAGTCTCGAGGAAGTTGTGGAAATGGAAACCCTTGACGTTCCAGTTGACTCGCTCTCCAGCAAAAATACTGGAGCATATCCCAAGAAAAGATATCGCCCACAACCCTCTCCCCCACCATCTCCTCCTCGTCCACCTGCACCCCCCACACCATTTCCCCCGAAAACCTCTGCGCTCCCCCGCCTAAAGGCTTACCCAGAAGCCTCGAAAGGCCCATGGGTTGTTTTTTTCCGGCCCAAACAAAAACCTTTGAACATTCCGAGGATCTCTAAGGATCTAACAACACATTTTTCGGCCGTTACCGATATTTTAAAGGTAACACCAATAAAACTGCGCGTTACCGTTGATGACCGGAAGCAGGCTAACCAAATTGTTGCGTGCGAGCTTTTTTCATTGGAATACCGAGTCTACATACCCAGTAGTGAGGTAGAAATTGAAGGAGTGGTCACCGAAGCGAGTTTGACTAGTGATGATTTCTTGGGTCCCGATTCCTTCGGAATCTTTAAAAACCGTGCCCTGCCGAAGGTGAAGATATTGGACTGCCTTCAAATGCAGTCAGTATCCGTAGTAGGCTCCAAAAAAACGTATTCCTTGTCAAACTCGTTTCGTGTGACCTCTTCGGGTTCAGCGTTACCTCACTACGTCGCTATTGGCAAGGTTCGGCTGCCTGTACGTCTGTTTGTACCTCGGGTAATGAACTGCTCGAAATGTAAACAACTTGGTCATACATCGGACTACTGCTCGAACAAACCACGCTGCGATCAGTGTGGCGAGCAACATCAAGAGGGCCCTTGCGGTGCTCCTCCAAAATGCGTGTACTGCAAGGAAAGCCTACATACCCTGACTGACTGCCCGAGGTATAAACAGCAGGGAGAAAAACTTAAGCGGTCTCTGCAAGCTCGCTCCAAGAGAACTCTAGCAGAACTCTTGAAGAATACCGCTTCATCTTCTCAGACCACACCAAAAAGCAGTAACACGTTCTCCATTTTGCCAGTTGATGATCTAGACTCTGACTCAGAGGGCGGTGAGGGTAGTCCGTTTGTCTTTAAAGGCAATACGAGAAAACGAGCAAAACAACACACCACCGAAAAGCCTCGTAAGGCCACTCGTACGGACCACCCTTCCACCTTGGAAAAATCAAGAAGTAACGGAAATTCACCGAAACCCATTCCACCGGGTTATAAACCTTGTAATTATGAGAAGAACTTTCCGTCACTTCCAGGATCATCTTAAACCCCAGATGTTCCAGTTTTTCGGCCAGAAAATCAGCTGAATAATCAGCAAGAACATGCTCCCATGTTCACGTTTTCTGGTATTGTGGATAGCTTCTTCAGTATATTCAATGTCTCTGATGATGAATGTGTTCTTCCACTGACAGATCGTTCCGCGGAGCTGTCCTTTCGGTTTCTTATCCGTTGTGAAGTAATGAACCCATTGGTAATAGAAAACTTTGAGAAGCTGCTCGACAGAAATCCTCAAACAAGATTCATGAGTCTCTATTACGATTACATGACGCTGGAGATTGGCCCTTCTTCATTCAATTCCTCTCGTGTTTGCCTCCAAGACTTTTATAGTTCCTCTGTAAATTTTGATCTGACCATGTTGCAAGAAATCCGTGGAATACCAGATCACCATCGGTCGATGGTTGTTCCCTTAATTTTTGCAAACAAGTACCACCATATTAGTAACAATAAGAGTTTTTTCACAGATGGGTCAACTATAAACGCTTCCACTGGATTTGGAGTATTCAACGAATTTCATAGCGCCTCATATCAACTGCAAAAACCCTGTTCCGTATAGGTTGCGGAACTAGCAGCCATATTCTACGCAGTAGAGCAAATTGCCTCACTACCATCTGATCACTATTTTATTTTCACTGATAGCCTTAGCTCGTTGGAGGCTATTCGATCAATGAGGCCGATGAAGCACTCCTCGTATTTCCTGACCGAAATCCGAGCTAAATTGAGTACTTTATCTAACTGCTCCTATACTATCACCTTAGCTTGGGTCCCATCTCATTGCTCAATTCCGGGTAATGAGAAAGCGGACTCGCTAGCTAAGGTGGGCGCTATGGAAGGCGATATTTTTGATCGACAAATCGCCTTTGCGGAATTTTTTTCAATTACCCGTCAGCACGTCCTCACCAACTGGCAACAAAAATGGAATGAGAGTGATCTGGGAAGATGGTTACATTCTATTCTCCCACAGGTGTCGAACAAGCCATGGTTCAAAGGATTGGACATGAGCCGTGACTTTATACGTGTCATGTCAAGGCTCATGTCCAATCACTACTCGTTAGACTCGCATTTCTTCCGAATCGGGCTCGCAGGCAGCAATTTGTGCGCTTGTGGTAGTGGCTACCACGATATCGACCACGTGCTTTGGTCATGCACCCTACATTGTGTTGCTAGATCCGAGTTATCCGCATCCCTCAGGGCCCGAGGAAAACAACCTATGCGGCCCGTTAGAGACATCTTGGCGAGCCGAGATCTCGATTATTTTAATTTAATTTATGTGTTTTTAAAACGGATAGATCTGAGGATTTAGTAGTTAGTGTCATCTTGTGTTCTCTCAAGTTGCTAGGTCTCCATCAGTGTACCCCCATGTTTGTCTTTTTCTCCAGTATGTCGCTTAGTTCTAGATCAAGAGCACATTGCTCTAAAAAACCTTGTGTTCTCAATCCCTACCCTGCCACCCGTTTGTTACAATTTGTTACCCCTAACCTCGAGAAAGCCGCGAGTAATCGGCCCCCGCTTTACTAACGTTAGTTTTAAGTAATTTTGTACCCAAACGATGAATATCGGCTCCGCAAAGCTACGGCAAATGAGCCTGGAAAAATAAACGCATTATAAAAAAAAAAAAAAAGATTGTTCAGGGGATAATTTCAACCCTAGAGCTCCAACAAAATTGATTGCAAATAATTAGAAAGACATTCTTTAAAATACTCCAAGAGGTTTCTAAATAAAATTTCGAAAGATTTCTGCTGCTTTGAATAGAGTTAATAGAAAATTTTGAAAAGAATCTCGACGGAATCCGAATAGGTACAAGGGAATTCTAAAAAGGATTCCAATCAAATTCTTAGAAGGGATGTCAAGGAAATTTCAAAAATAATTAAACGATAATTATTACGCGGAGTGTTTTCTGTTTAATTTCAGAAGAATACCATGCTAATTCAGAACAGAATTCCAGGCTAATTCTGGAATTCATATTAAGAGAAACGAAAAATTAAAACACCGGTAAAGAATAGTTCATTTTCGGTTTCTACAAATATTTGTTTCCTAAGTCCAGCATCTTTAATATTCACCCCTATTCTGTATTTCGTTTCGAACGAAATTCCCATACAAAAAAATATTTTTTTGTATGGGAATTTCGTTCGAAACGAAATACAGAATAGGGGTGATTATCTTTTAAGGCCCATGAATTTTACACCTGAAATTGAAACTACCCAAAGTCAATTTTAAATATTACTGGGTGATTAAATGAAAAAAATAAGACGGGAAACTGAAGAAAATTATACAGCTAATAGAGCAAGATACAAGGCTGGTAGTGTTGATGCGATATAATAATAGCGACTACAATTACGGAAATAGTGACCAAATAGTGCCTTTTAAATAATAAATAAGTAACCAAGAGTGACATTTATATGGTGACTCAGAAATTCAAATACGGTTTGATAATGGAATAAATTCAATTTTTTTGACATGGAACCTACATTTCATTATCTACATTCCTCTAATTATATCGAATCTCTCAACGAAATCCCATATGAAGAGCTTGTGAAGTGATTTGAATAATTTTCTTTTGATTACGTAATCAATAGCATTTGCAATTTTCTGGATTTTCCCGGAATTTTGTAAATTTTATTGTGAGTAATATACATTTAAACTAATGTTTAAACAAAGCATTTTTAATTTGTTTCTGCGTCCAAAATCATAAAAATCTATATACCTATCTAGGTAAATTAACCTTAATAATTCGCTAAGAACTCCTGGAGTTTAACGTTTTTTCCTTAACATTTGATACTTTGCGCAATTACCATAGTGAAGACACACAAACACAAACTGGCAAGCGGAAAAATGTCACGACTTTTCTAAACTGTTTTCTGCAGGCGACAGAACATTTTCTCACAATGAAGCAGACAAGACCAGCGGCGCGCGCGTGCGACATAAATTTATGTCATGTAGAATTTTGCTTATTTCTGGATAATTATAGCCATTATAGCCATTATAGCCATGATAATACTAACCATGCATAAGCATAGATGTTAAAATTATGCGTAAATAAAGGAGATGATAATAGACTGTCAATAGACTGAAAATCATCAAAATTTCGCAATCAAACGGTTCATATTCTTCTTAAACTACTTTTTAATTAGTCAACAAGGGGAAAGATTTAACCAACAGTGTCAAGTACTCCTTTAAACATGTATTTAAAAAAAATTAAGCCTTAAAAAAAGCATTGTGCAATTTTATTGTTCGTTGTAATAAAAATTCCAGTTCCAGTTCCAGTTTGATAACATGCTCAACTAGTTCCTGTTCCTGTTGCACAGAAAAAAAACTTGCTCGAAGCGCCCCAAATGTTGCGACCCAGGTTCCAACGCCAGCAGCACATATTTCGATAGCGTTTTGCGAGGGACCCTACCTATTTCTTATAACATTTTGAAGTTTTCGATAACGTGTAAGTTTTTTAGATTTTTTGATAATATTTACATCATAATGTATAACCAAATTTGATGCAGTATATCTGAAGGGCTTTTTATAGCATCCCATTAATAAGAAATATCAAACATGTATTTCAGGCTTCGATACAAGCAGGTGGCACTTTTGCCCCATATGGCACTCTTGCCCCACCTGACCCTATGTAGAAATACACGACCGCCCGTGTGCTGGCTGTTTTGTTTTGCTCTGGACGATGGTTTTGCAAAAAAATGTACTATTACCACCTCTGTCCAGAACTATCCCCAGAATTTGGACATCTGTGGAGATCACGGGAGATCTTTGGAATTGTTATCGGAGCTCTCATAAAAAAAATCTTTTAACTTATTTTAAATAGGGAACATGACGACTTCGGCAACCCAAATTGAAACGCTAATTTCACTGGATTTTCTTATGAAAACACTTCGCTGAATGCATTCGAACGATTCTTTAGGCTTTCAGCTTCAAATTGCTTATATTTTTACCACTGAGAAAAGACAATCTAGCAGGATTTACTTGAAATAAAACACACGCACTACAAAATGCTGCTGATTTCGAGTTGCCGATGAAAGCACAGCTGTGTGCAGCTCAAATGCAAAGGTTATCGAATAAAAAGATGTTGCCTACAATAGTCGTTCTCACCAGAGAAGATTGGAGCTTTGGAAAAGCGTTTCAAAACAGTTTTTGACAATTAATCATATTGTCGAGCAGTTTTCGGACGACCTTCTACCAGAGATTTTAAGCAAATAAGGCAATAGATTTAAGATTTATTAGGCCTAGAATAAATAAAACCTTATTTTCTAGAGGTTCTAGAAGAAAGAATCTTATAATAATGCTCCGTGGTAAAGTTCGAGTGGTAGAAAACGTCATTTTAAACTGCTCGAATGATGCGATCCATTCCTTCGACTGAAATTGTTAGAGCAGCTTTTTTTGTGTGTGTGTATTCAATCTAACCCCCACTGGCCGGCAGTGGTATTATGGAAGAAATTTGCTTACAACAATCCTTGATGTTATAATTTGAAACAAGTTTAATCCGGGAGTTAGAAATCGATAGCTCTACTGCAGATTCAGCAACCCATTTCAGAATGCCTGGTAATTCACGTCTATTCCGAGGTTACTTTCACATACAATAAGCCCCGCATGTAAACACTACCGTTATCATATGAATAATGGTACTGCAAACACACTTCCATTATTGATTATAAATCAGATGGATCTCACCAAATTCTGCCTCCAAAAAAGGATCGATTTGTTCACTCGCGGTAATCGAAAAAATCTTCCGCGTTGTATTTACAACCCAACACGACATTTTGAATCACATTCGAAGTTTTTCATTTGCACCGAATTTTTGCTTGACACCTCATTCGTGTGCATCCTCCGGAAGGCAGAACGCCAGCACCAAGAAAAGAAAAAAAAAAATACCCGGTAAAACTCTTCTTGGGAGGGAGGCAAAGCACCAAAAACAAACGAAATGAAAAACCAACCGACGCGACGCCACAGCAACACAGCTTCTCGAAACAAATTCGTCGGAGTGGACGATTCGAAACTGTTCAACGCAAATTCGTCAGATACGCACTGCGCTATCTTCCATGGAGTGACCCGCTGAATTTACCACCGTATGCTCCTATACTTAATGCATTGCTTGTCAAAAAATCTTAGACAGGGGGTCTAGGAGGGGCCCCCCTAGAGCGTGACATAATATATGCATCAACCCATACCACGAATTCAAATAAAAATTACTACAAAACCCAGTGACGATTACTAAACAATTCACGTAACTTTTAAGTGAAGCCAATTTTGACGACCGTCCAATAAAATTTACGTGAAAATCACTTGATTTTCATATGGATCACTTGAAACAGCATTTCATTCCCAAAACACGTAATAATTACAATTATTGCTCGCGGACATTGCAAAAGTGTGGTTTACATCTCACAGCAGTTATTGCGCATTTCACACCAAATTGGACTAATAAGCGCGTTTTTACTTATTAAAAAGTGTGATAAAATTGCAAGTTTACGTCTAATCGTCTTGGTGTCTTCGGTGCACTTATTCCTTATGATGCATCATCATCAAAACGATTTGACGTGCACTTTTATCACACTTTTCGCATTTTTGGGACAGTCCAGTTTCAGATGCAATCAGCAATAAAAAATTATCGAGAAAATCTCACAAGAAAAAATCGATGAAGTCCACGTTAACAGTACCACTGAACTGGCATCCGATTAGGTTAACCCTGGCGGTGCAAAACCTTATTCAATGAAGTACTTACATCACCAGTCAATAAATACGATTAGTTCACATTGTTATCGCGTATTTCTAGCGCTATATTTAACGTAAATCAAATATTTTTGAATAAATTGAAATTATAGTTTGTAGATAAAACTTCTTTTAGACTTTAATGCGACATCGACTGAAATTGTTAGAGCAGCTGGCACCAAAAGATTGTAAACAAATCAATACTGCATATGTGTGCGTTCCTTAGAGAACAAGGCTATATAAAGATGGTCACCGCTTAAGTTGCCGAGAATACGTAAATTCCCTTACTTAGGTATTAGAATTTGGACTAAGAATTCTCATCCAAACTTTCGTAGTGTGTAGTTTGGTATTCGTCTCTGAAATATCTTGGCGTCATCCCTAGAATTACTTTAAAATTCTCGTCCATTTTCCTTTGGAATTTCCATTAAAATTTCTAGATAATTCTTTTAAGACTTCTGAAAATCTAGCACAAACCAGCACAGAAGTTTCCAAAGTTCAGAATTTATTTTCGGGAAAAGAAACTATATTTTCCCCAATTTGTCATCGAGATTCAACACTATTCCCAGTTTTTTTCCGATATGCATATTTCGCCGTACGACTACTGTAGACTTACTTAGTTCCATATACTCAATTTAAACATTTTGATGATATTTTCCAATTTCAAATCCTCATCAATAGGTTAAGAAAAAGTGACTTCAGTGACAATTTTTAGGGAAATAGCAACTTTTTGATGCAAAAAGTGACAAACTTCATTCATTTGGTAAAGCATCACACTGTTGAATGGTTTATTCTGAAATTCTGGTGTAAAACAGTGTTCCCGGATATTTCCCGGTTCGCTGGTCATCCTGTGAAATACTTCCGCCCATGTTGGGCATATCGAGCAGAAAATATCAAATATATCCGTGATTTTGGCGTAAATCCATAGGAATTAAGAACATACGGAATGTTTACACCAATTATTCTCAAAACAAAAGAAGAGCTCCGGCCTAATCCATTTTTCCATTCCATTTTAAACTTCATCCGCGCGCCAGTAAAATAAATGGTGTTTCAATGCGTTAGGACGGAATCCGAAACTCGTAGGCCGAGTTTGAAGTCAAGAAAGGGTGTTATATTGTTGACAATGTCTTAACAATTTATTTATTTAGTCATTATTCTCTTCATCGGACTTTTGTTGTCTAAATGAAGATTAATGGGGAAAACCCTATTTGGCAAATATTGTGATATATTCCCCATTTTTTTCTTTAGCTATATCAAGATGCCGTATCACTATTATTAGGAGTGATCGCCATCGTTTGACTAATAGCATTATCCCAGCACGGCATTATACTTCGAATAAAGTGCACTGCCGTACTGGGAGTTGTTCTCCAAATGTCAAAGGGTTCTATCAGCCCCTTGTCGAAGAACTTACGCCTTTTATTGAAAATTGCCGGACAGTGGCATAGCAAATGTTCCGAGTCTTCCATTTCTATGCCACAGAAGCGACATACATCATCTTGAAGTTTTCCAATCAGCTTCAAGTGATAACGGCTCGGACAATGACCTGTTACAAGACCTGCATATATACTAAGATCTTTTTTAGCAAGTTCCAGGATTTTGTGGGTCACAGAAATGATTGAATTGCTTCGACTGCCTAGCAATGGAAGTGTTCTTCCAGTTTTCCTCCACTTTTGAAGATTCCCACGCTTTTAGCTCCATTCTAAGAGATGCTGCCGATAAGCCACAAAAGAGCTCTGGCCCGATGAACTTATGAGAAGATCCGAGTCTTGCTAGTGCATCAGCTCTTTCATTTCCCTCAATCTCGCAATGACCAGGAACCCAATGTAAGTTGACTTGATTCTGACAAGACAATTTTTGAAGTGGTTAAACACATTCCCTGACAAGTTTTGATGTACATGTCGCCGACTTTAAAGCATTTAGAGCAGCTTGACTATCGGACATGACGCATATATTTGAACTCTTATAGTTTCTACGCAAACATATAACGGAACACTCTAAAATTGCTTGAATTTCAGCTTGGAACACAGTTGGCCATCTGCCCATAGGAACCGATATTTCTATCCCTGGGCCAGTTACTCCTGCTCCCACTTGATTGTTCAATCTTGAACCAGTTCGAGTGATAGAAAACGTCAATGCAAAAAGTGACCTAGTCACTAAACAGTCACCTGCTACCAGCCCTACATTCATTTGGTAAAGAATCACACTGTTGAATGGTTTATTCTGAAATTCTGGTGTAAAAAAGTGTTCCTATGGTATGGTTAATATATTTTTCCTGGTTCGCGGTTCTCTGGTCATCCTGTGAAATACTTCCGCCCATGTTGGGCATATCCAGCAGAAAATATCAAATATATCCATGATTTTGGCGTAACGAATCATTTATTTGTTTCATTACATTAAAAGCTACCAAACCAAAGATTTTCTATAAGAATTAAGAACATACGGAATGTTAACACCAATTTTTCTCAAAACAAAAGAAGAGCTCCGGCCTAATCCATTTTAAACTTCATCCGTACACGCAGAGAATTGTTGATGGTTTAAAACAAAAAATAATATTGTAGTGGTCAACGATCGCTTTATTATTGTTTCAATGGGGTATTTTTGTTCAAACATTTTTAATTTTTTTTTAATAACAATATTATTTTTTGTTCTCTTGCTCAAATTTCCAAAGCATCAAAATTGTAGATTTAACAAAACGCATGGTTTATTTCAAGGGCAACATAAAATTAATTCAGATACCATGATTGTTGATTGAATTATATTTTTTTGTTCAGTGTGGATAAGCTAGAAACCGAACCCGTCCTTCGCCATTTTGTTCACGTGCCAGTAAAGTTTTGCGTATCAAAATGTGTTCCGGTTCCGATAATTCAATAATTATTGAAGAACTGGATGTATAAAAGGTGTCGGTTGAAGAAATCAAGTTGATAATTTTATTGAATAGTTATAGAATGTCCTAACGAGTTATTGAAGCATTTCTCGGTAGGTAGTTTTTTTTTTATTCAGTTACGGTATCCTAACATTATTATTGCAGTTAATTGTTACACCATCGAAACATTGAAAATCATACAGAGCAAGGAAATTGAGGAACTCCTTCCTTCGCCGTTTCTTGCTGAGCGAACCAGATTCATTCATGAATTGAACTCTTGAAGGGAGGCACAGGTAAATTATCATCAAATCATTCTTGTTTATTGCAACTAACTAGCTATTCCCTTTCATTACAGGGGCTTTCAAAAGTCAGCGAACAACAATTCATCTGCGACCCTAGACAACAACGCGCGGCCCTCTGAAGAGACTCAAGTGACTCGAGAAGCCTATACTGCCACCTTCTTATTGAACGCGTCATCGAAAGGGCAAGCCATCCTAAGGAAGTACAGCAAAACCGCGTTCCTCTCCAGATCTGACAAAAAAAAGTGTCATCCACATCGTTGTTGACGAGTTCAAAACCCGCTTCTCTAAGCTGTCATCGTCGGAACTTCTGGATAGAGCTTGTGAGCTTACTGAAGCAATTATGGCATAATATACGCATCAAAAAAATTTCTCACTTATTTAAAAAATAAAACAAGAAAATACCACGAATTATAAAAACAACCATATTTATTTATTGAGCTAAATAAATTTTTATTTAAACCAAGAAAAATAGCATTTTGGGTCCAAAAATTAACTATGTTCCTTTTAAACACCAGATATTGTTGTTTCTCAAAAAATCATTTTGCTTTTTAAAAAAATATTACTACGTGGTCGTATCATCCCACTTTTGAATTCAACAATAAATATTATTGAAACGAAAGCATGATTATTGTTGAACCAAAGATATTGCCTTATAAGCCGGGAGATAATACAACTTTTTTGTTGAAACTATACTGAATATTGCTATGTTCAAAAATATTTTCTCTGCGTGTACGCCAAAGTAAAATAAATGGTGTTTCAATGCGTTAGGACGGAATTCGAAACTCGTAGGCCGAGTTTGGAGTCAAGAAAGGGTGTTAGATTGTTGACAATATCTTAACAATTTATTTATTTAGTCATTATTCTCTTCATCGGACTTTTGTTGTCTAAATGAAGATTAATGGGGAAAACCCTATTTGGCAAATAGGCGTAAAAACTCCATATCTTTTGAAAATACAAGGATTAATATAATGACACAAAAACAGCAATTATAAAAATAAACACCGAATAATAATAATATGGTCTTCAGCATAAAAATTAATCTCGTCCTATGGCATGAAGTTATGACTCTTTATCAAATCTAACGTTATGTGGAAAGGTAAATAAATTTGGAAGACATCTGTAGTAGAAACATTCAATTTCGTGAAAAAGTTCACTCGAAAAAGAGATGCAAAATGCGAGTTGTGTTTAGTGGGTCCAACATTAGATCCAAGCCCTAGTGGATTTTCGCAAACTTTTCCATCGTTGCTGCCAGCCGTCCCACGAAATTTCAAATTTACTAACAGTCTTCGCTGTAGACTTTGCAGGGAATTGCACAAATAGCAATAACAAAAACTCTGAGCACATTTCACATCTTGTATTACACAATAATATTTCCATTTTAGTATCTTCTCCAATATATTAAACGCCTTAATTCTACACATTACAAGAGCTTGTGCAGAGCTCAGCCCGTCTGCGGGATGCAACCCTGTTGTTCCGCTTTGAACGATTCCTCCCGTTCGTGCTTCAGCTTCATGTGCCGCTTGAGATTAGCCGTCCGTGAGAGTACCGCTCCGCAGATCGTGCACTTGGTGAGCCCCTTGTGGATGTGATTATGCATCGTGAGCGACTTCCAGGCGGCGAAGCTCTTATCGCAGTCTTTGCACTTGTACTTCTTCGGTTTCATTTTTTGCTCAAACACTTCTGCGAAATAGAGAGAGTAGAGAGAAAAGAAACGAGATATTGATCAGCTTGTGGTTCTCTTCTTCAACGAAAACAAAAAAAGTGTAAATTTGTTTGATTCAGGGGAAACAAATCACGTTCATTTCCTAACTAAACTAGTCATATTCTATGGATTCAATTTTCTAAACTATCGATGCTTGGAATCGGTAGCCGATCGAATACTAAGAACAACAACAAAGTACGAAGAAGTGTTTGAGCAAAATTGAAACTAGAAATACTTGATGAAATTGAATGTCACGAAATTAGCTTTTTCACTTTAGGCAAACACAAGCACTGTTTAGCACTTTAGATCGTTTCACACAGCGAAAATTTTGAGAAATAAATATGATTATCTGCTCCCCTGTTTCAAAACAAACGTGAAGGTTGAAAATAGATGTGCGTTTTTTTGATTTATTTTTTTAAATTGTGATATGTACTACACTATTTTCTCAATGTTTAATTTGAAAACTAATATTTCATATTTTTTTTTTTTTATTTTTTTAGTAAATCCAATTGTACAAAAAATAGCCTGTTGTAAGCATCATCATCAGTCCATAGTATGTTCACTATACTTTGTTGTACACATATTATACAAAAAATCACTTTAAATCCATCTATTAACAATAGACCAAAAGATAAAACTAAAATTATTAAAATGTTCAACATTTTTGGTGCTTCTAGGAAGCTTTTGTGGGATCTTATAAGCTACTCAATTCTCCTCAACTAATCGCATCCTGCTGGCTCTTCCGTAATGATGATTGTTCCCCCATTCAAAAATTGCAACTGTCAGAATAGTAATAAATTAGTCACGTTGATAATGTTTCCATTGTCGTCGTCTGAGATCTGATATGGCATGCACGATTATATGCACATATTTTCACATTAAAAGGTGGAAAATGTTGTCATACCATATCATATAAGGAACAGTAAAGTACGGTGCACGTTCCGACAATCCGGATGCATTGTCCATGGCTCGCTCTTAACACTATCGTTTGTAATCATTTTTTTCCACACACGTACTACCCATAAGCGCAAAGCAATAATGCGATTGTGGGTGGTATAGAGCACAGCACAAGAACATTTGAAGAATTAATTTTACTCTACTGTTCCTAATATGGTTGGCTACGGTTATGATGAATAGCGATGAATAGGGACCATGCATAAAATGACGTAGGATATTTTTGATCAATTTTCGAAAGTAGTGGAACTTAATTGTTTTTTAAGACGCGTATCAGTCCACCTACTTATATAAAAGGGCATACATCCTCAGACATTATCTACCCATAATCGCATGTTAGACCCACATGGATATGACATCTAGTAAAGATAGGACTGATATACGATTGTAGGCAGTTTCTGTTCCTTAAAATGTTACGGAAATTATGCATGATCGCTAAGCTAAGCCACTGTAAATATGTAGGTAGGTCTATCTTTTGACTATTAACTATAATAACGTAACAACACATTGGACATTGTGATAGAAACAAGAGATCCATCATGACAATATGTACCAAACACCTCAAGAGAGTCCAGGGGTCAAATATCTGAATTGAAACTAGTCAAAATATTCTATTACATGATTGTTAGTGATAAGAACCCGTTCAAATATTACGTAATACAAAATGAGAATGATGACGCAGCGTTACATACCATGTATTACGGTTAAGAAAAGTACGTGACCGACGGTTCTGAAAAATTCGCTTTTTTATGCGTTACGTAATATTAGAACGAATGCAAATGGCAAATTTTGATCATGTAAATCGACGCTTCGTTTTACAAGAATGGTAGCCTACCCAGAATAGCGACAAGAACACTTCACAGACAGAAAAGGTTTTCATCCACACAAACAGACACAAACGAACGAAACCCTCAAGTATTCCTTTCATTCGCTTACTTTAGGTTGGTAACATTTTTAATGTTAATTTTAGCGTCCAATTTAAGCGTAATTTTATGTATCTTGCTCAAGTGGATGCGCATATCGTAGCTACGTGAGAACGAGCGCAAACATACTGGACACTTGGTCTTGCCCGAGTGCAGATCCTTGTGCAGGGTTAATGACATCGGATGCTTGAAGCCCTTCCAGCAGATACTGCAGCGGAAACGGAGCTCAGCGTCTGGAAGATAACAAGAGAGAGAGAGAGAAGACCAAATGTTAGACGCTTGCTCCAAAACTTTCACCACTTATTTCCGCTAAAACAAGACGACGGGGACAAACACAACAAACAAGGCAACTCATCCAGGGGAAAGGGATACCGAATTTGCACCCCAGCAGACCAGTGTTGATGAACGAAAAAATAGAACAAACTTAGTTAAATGAGATCCGAGTAAAATAAATTACGTGTCAAACTTAAGTGGGTATCTATGATTGTCCTGATTAAGTTTCTAATGTGAATGAAAATCAGGATGGCAAATAAACGGGCATTGAAAAAAAAAAGGTTTAAAAAAAACATTGATATATTATGACAGTACATACCCGGATAGGTCTCACGGATCGAATATCGGTTTTATTCTATTTTTCCGTTTATCGCACTAATAACTAATCACATCATTCCACTAAGTTGTGCAGCACTTTAAACTAAATGCTGTAACAGTTCGTTATGCTTCGGACCTCTCGGGACTATAAATAGGAGCTTTCACGAATTCGGCAAGCATATGACAGAGACAACCTTCAAATTACATAGAACCCCAAGCTGACACTCGATTTAACGAACATAAAATCGCGCATGTTGTGCATAACTATCACTGGACGGAAATATGCCTGTCAAGGGGGACAAGATAGAGGAAGATCACGAATTTGCGACAGAAGTCTCGTAGGGTAAGATGAGCAAAGATGGGTTAGTTTGTACATTTATTAATATATTTGCTTGTCAATATCAACGCAACCCCAATGATGGTTTGCTTTTTTCAAACCAGCATTGGGGCTATATTGAGACCGTTGATGTTGACAAAAAACAATAAATCAACTAGATCGTACCTTACGAAATATTTGAAAAAAGAGACAGGGAGAGGAGGGAGTACTTTTTCCCTAAATTGTAGGCGTTCGCGTTACCAAGAATCGTTTAGTGTAACACCGTTTGCTAAGGGATCGTGCATACATAATGTGTACATCAAGCACACCTGATAATGTCAGTAAATCACCCAATGCAGTTTGAAAGCATCCAATCCGTCAAGATTGCTATGTGGTACCAAAGGTAATTCACCAAGCTTCTCGGGTTGTAGCACTAGCTCTCCATCACGTCGGTTTTGGATGTATTTCTGAAGGATCGCTAGTTACACATCTGAAGACGATATACGTAATATGGTACGAGATTCTGAGTTTCTCTTCTTTACGATGGCGAAATAACAGTAAGGTAATTAGTGCCTCCATGGAAAGACACATCAACGATTGACTATATTTCCTTCAAAATTGGAATAACGCAAAAGCTGAAGAACATGGCAATGGCAACTTTAACTTGGTCAAAAGGATGGCGATTTCGTCTCTTTCTGAATACGGAGAACAATGTATGGGAGCCTACACTGCCGATACTCGCATAATTGTTCCCTCTTCGCCTGATTTGCTATTCATATGGGACAATTATGCTTTTATGGACAGTACTTGAATTTTAATTTAAGTTGCAGTTTTTTGTTGAACCTTCGAACTTTTTTGTTTTTATATTGCCTAGAGTTTTACCTGTTATTTTTTTCGAATTTGTCACTCTATTAGAAAGTGTGAATTGTCAACTGTTATTAGAATTAGAATTGGGGCTTTTGATAGTCTGATCGCTGTTCGCGAAGAATGATGAATCAGTGGCGTCGCTTCCACATGTTCAACCTGTGCACGACACAGGTGTAAACAATTAAAAAAATGCGTTTAGATTTTTACAGCTTTTATGGTCACATTATAGCTGTACTTCTTTACTCCAGACCACAAAAAGCGTTAAATTCAGTTGGGATGGTCTGCCTAATCCCTAATGCATTGATTTCAAAGCATGTCGATATCACTACCATGACAAAACTCATTAAATAGTGCACCTAAAAGCGAGCTCTTTTGGGTGGCGGGTGGTAAGTTTGTGAATGGCCAACTGCCTGATGTAAGCCAAGCAGACCTTCTATCACCTCTTGAAACATACCACAAATTTTCCACAATACATGGCGGTTTGCACCACTGATTGTAATTCAAGCTTTCAGCAGTCACGCGTCAAACGGGAGCAACACGGAAACAGCAGTCTGGTACGCTTTGGACGTTATCATACTTGCAAACCGGTTTGAATGCGTGAGTTTAAATTAGAACATTTGTGATGTATGGGTGCCCAAGTGTGCATTTCTCGCTGTGCACTTGGATATCTGATTGCAGACAAAGAGGGCAATGGAGAAAGAGAGCGCAAAAGCCGGCTCTCACTCTCTTGTCAGTTGTGAATCTCTCAATTACCGATAGTTGCGCCGGTACGCTGTCAAAACTTATGAACTTCCCCTGGTTCATTCTGAAAGTGTTGTTCTGATGAATAAAGAGTTGATTAATTCAAGTTCGCTACCCAGGGGACTATGAATTTTGTTTTGTATCAAAAAATGTTTTCGGAAGTGTTTGACGGATCTTCTTTATTACACTTCAGTCGAAAGAGTTAGCCTTTTGATAAAAACGAAAATTCAAGCTGAACATTGCATTAGGTCCTAAGTAACATTGACAGATTATCTGCGTCGACTTCCTCTTTGTATCTCTACGGCCATGTAAATACATTCCCAAGTATTTTCAGCACACAGATCGATAAAAGAAGCTTTTATCTAGCATCTAAAACGACAAACACAACAAGAAATGGTTATGTGCTCAACTGCCGGTGGAAGCATAACTGTCCCATGTAACATTTTGACTTTTTTGAGGTTATGATGCTTAACGTTATAAATCAATACATATTTTTTAAATATTATATTAAAACATGCTGTTTATTCTAGAAAAATTAAAAAAAAAATTGAAGTCGTTTTGTCCCATTGCAAAAATGGACGCATATCTGTCCCACTGCTCCAATTTTTAATATGTATAAAAAATTCTTCAAAAGTTATAGTCTGTCTGATAATACACTATAGAGTAAAATGATGAGATTTTTTTAAATAAAAGAAATGCATACAACGGTTAACCTTAAATAACTATCATTCTGAAGCATGTTGCTTGGTCGGAAGGCCAACTAAAAATGATGTTTCGTCTGCTCCAATAACAGGTACGACAACTGCCAACAGAGAGGCCTTCCTATCTACTTCAATTCAACGAGGAGACCTTTACCAGAGTACGTTAGCTTCAGTAGAGAACGTATCGTTGGCGATCAGCTGGAGTTGTTTCTTGGAAAACAGTTTGCAGTATTTAAGGTTCTCACTGTTGATGTTGCTTGCGTTACCTAGCTCGTATCGTCCTTTTTGAGAAAAACAATTTTCTCATGATGTCCACGCAAAGGCGAGGCTTGAATAAGTTCAACGTGTACTGTACGTGTAACGTGTACATGCAGACACTGGAAATGATCGTGCGTATGCGCCAACAGGAGCAATTGTCTAGTTAAGGTGATACTCTAAGGAAGCCTTAGCGTGAAACTTCAAAGGCACAAATGTCAGCTTCCACAAAACATACAAATTTGAAATTGCTACTCTCTGTTTGTAGTAGCACAGCAAACAAGGAGTAGCAATTTCAAATGTTTATGTTTTGTGGAAGCTTACATTTGGCCTTTAAAGTTTCACGCTAAGACTTCCTTAGAGTATCACCTTAAGGTAAGGACGAATAGCTATCACTACCACTGGGACCACCGTACTGCTTTAAATTTTCTGTAGGGCTTTATTCCGGCCCACATTCAAATCAGTGTCAACATTTCAAAAGGGGGTAATTGCTTTTGTAAACATTGGCTTTAGCCGTCGATATCTCGCAAGTACATGCTCACCCCTCCAAATTAGCAATGCTAGATGAAACATTCTTCTGCCTGTGTCTCTGTGGTGTCATTAACTTTCATGAGTGAGCTTTTTTCCATGAGAAATCCAGATGTTTACAAATGTAATTACGCCCCTTTGAAATGTTGGTACTGAAATTAACAATTTTAAAGAAAAAACTCCAACCGTCACTCACGAAGTGTCAAACATAACAACAGCAGCAACTGATAAGTTGTTCACAGTGGGACAGATATGCGTACATTTTTCAACTCGTCAGAGAAATTCGCAGCATAAGTGTCACAGAAGATTTTGTAATGGAAAAATTTCTTTCTATGCAAAATTTTGACAAACTTTCTATGGAATAGTTGTATTACGTCAGTTTTTCGAAGCACAACCGAATTTTTCCGTGAAATTTTACGATAGCAGCAAAACGTCTGTTCAATCTTTAACTGCAGTTTTCTCATTTTTGTGTTTTGTAACATGGGACAGTTATGCTTCCACCGGCAATCAAGTTATTAACGAAATGGAAAGTCGACGAAGAGAATCGATCAATATTACTTTGAACCTAATGCAATGTTCAGCTGGAATTAGTTAAGTTTTGCAATTCCTCCTATTTCGGTTAGCGCGAAAAGGGCCATTCAAATGTTACGTTAGGTAGTGATCAATATAGCGATGGAGAAAATGTCCCTCGAATTCATGGAGCATTGAAAAATAAAACAAAAACTAACATGTGGTGGTAAACTATAACGAACAAAGCTTGGTGCACAGGTAAACAAATGAGACGCGCGACGCCTTTGTGATGAATGATAAAATAATTAAATCGCTTATTGCAACACTCAGAAAACGATATTTGCAGCTTTCATGTACTTTGACTATATGTTTTTAGTATTACTTCTACGTGAAGTCAACGATTTACATAGTTGAAGATGCTAATTTCAAATAACAGACTGTAGTGGTAATTTTTATACGATAGATGGAGTAGATGAAAGCATAGAGTTGATAGTTCCGTTAGAGTACGGCAGTGTGAAGATTGTATATAGATATTAGAATAGCGAACTAGGACAACTTTTAAGGAAGGTACAAATCGGTTTTTTCATCTCTCTTTACCAAACTCCCCCTTTGGAGAGGGATGGTGAGGGGTGTCCCCCCCCCCCCGCCACCACTGGCAAAAAGAGATGAAAACCGACCACTCATGTACCAACTGCGTGTTTGAAACAGTTCTACCGATTTTTACCGCACTTCAATTGTTATTTGAAGGAAGGCATCCAGTCGTAGGTTTGGAAATTGCAACTATTGTTTACCCCTACCACGATATGTGCTCCTGTCATCGTCGACTTGACGATCTCGAGGGGACACGGGTGGGGTAGGTGTTGCTACTGTACCTTTCGACCATTGACAGTAATTGATGGTATGCTCCCATCCAGAGTTATGTACTTTGACTGCCGTACTCTAACGGAACTATCAACTCTATGCTTTCATCTACTCCATCTATCGTATAAAAATTACCACTACAGTCTGTTATTTGAAATTAGCATCTTCAAGCTTTCATGTGTTAAACACAAACTTTAAGAGGCTTACTTGTTACTTACAAATACAAATATGTGAAGGTTACCTGACGCAAGAAAAAAAAAAGACGTGAAATTATTCTGTGGTTGGGGTGTTGTGTTGAGATTGCTAAAAAAGAAGGACTTCGAATGGAAATCTAATGTTATAAATAAGGGCTGACCGCGACATCGCGCTGATGAGACAACGAAACCCTACCCCCAAGCTCCTCCTCTTTTCATATCCTTCGACAATGTACCCCTCTAACCTTGTGTAAACCGCGAGCGTTCGGTCCAACTCCTACTAGACATAGAATTAGGTTCAAAGTGTTTTTTATGTTACTTCATACGCGAAGTTAACGATTTTCAGAGTTGGTTGGAAATGCTAACATGAAGCTTTTAGTGTGATGATTTATTAGCTAGAGAATGATCTTTAGAAGAGGGTAGGTGGATAGTTCCGTTAGAGTAGAATTAGGTGAATTTTGTTACAAACTAAGAACAATGAATTATCGGCTCCGTAAAGCTAACGCGATTGAGCCTTACAAATAAACGAACTAGATAAAACATAAGGGCTGATTTTTGTACACGATAAAAGTTGGGACTCCCTTGTTTATTTTGATACCGTAAGGTGTTATCGAACCCACCGTGCGACGAACGGCAACTCTGAACAACTTCGAGGTGAGTCCCGGGAACTCCTGACACGGAGTGACAGCTGTCAGCCGATCGACAAAGGGCAGCATAGAAAGAACAAGGAAAAAAAAGACAACGTAACAGGAAAGCGGAGATTGATTTCTAAAGTGAATATAATTAATTAGTATTCAAGCTATTTTAAAGTCTTGGCCAGTGAAATTTGAACAGTAAGGCAGTTCTAAAGTATCGGTAAGAAACGGAATTGAAGTTGCAGTGGAAACCTTTATTGGAGTTCGATTCTGGATTGTAGGTGGTTTGCTGTTACTCGTGGAACGGGAACGAAAACGGACGACTTGCTGAAGTGGATTATTGGTCGATCGCGTAGCAAGAAGAATTCTTGAATTGGAAGATTGATGCTGTGAAGATCGGAGAGAATTGGACGAAAGCGTAGGCTAGAATGTAAGACACATTTGTGTATATAGCCATAAAGCATGCTAATTATTACTATCAAAGAATATATTTCAGCTTTAAAGCTGCCAACGCATAAAAGGCTGCTGAAAGGACTAGTTTGTTTTCTTCTGCATCCGATTCACGAGATTCCCAACAGTAAGGTACTGCACCAAGTTTATTACTTCAAAAAAAAAAATAGTTCCAAACCATAACTATTTTTGAACTAACAAAATTGTTCCAGAACCTAACGGTAGCTAAATAAACGAAGGGATTCCAACTTTTTTCGTGTACAAAAATCAGGATAAATGGCATCGTTGAATAAGAGAAATGGTCTTTTTTTCAGTGACAGGTACTATGTTCTGAAGTCTGTGAGAGGGAAAACATAAATCGTGTGTCATCAAAACACATGGAAAGAGATTGAGCTCGTGTGGGAGAGAATTGTGTGATCGACACAATAGCTTACTCTTTTAGTAGTAAGGCGAGAGTAAAGTAAAGTAAAGAGTATGGGAATCAATTATTTTAATTGATTTTACAGTAAATTAACAACTATTTTAACATTCAAAGTGCTGTTATGTTACTTCATACGCGAAGTTTGCGATTTTCAGAGTTGGTTGGAAATGCTGTCTAACATGAAGCTTTAGTGTGATCATTTATTAGCTAGAGAATGGTCTTAGAAGAGGATAGGTGGATAGTTCCGTTAGAGTACGGCAGTATGAAAATTGAATAGAAGTTGAAAATAAGCGAAGGGCCATTAATGCGACAGCACGAGTCAAACGCACACTACATCTATGGGTTAGGCAAAAGCGTAACCCATAGATGTACACGGAGATTTGAAGTATTGAATATTGAAGACATACACTCAGGTCTTTTTTAACACGGGGGATATGTACCGTTCAAAATTGTATAATTGTTTGAAAAAAATCGGATTTTGATGCCATTTGTAATTATAGCATGCTATTGTCCATATAGACATATTTTAAAAATTTCTGTGTTTACACCAAAAATTGTGATTTTTTTAAAGTACGTCATTCGATTACCTATAGCTTGAAACGGATAATGTAATTGGAATCAAGTCGATAGGTTGTATCGTTGTCGAGAAATCGTTAAAAACGTACCGTGTAAATCGCGAAAAACCGTGTAAAAAAGACTTCAGTGTACATCGTACGGGTTAGGCAAAATAGTGTGCCTTTGACTCGTACTATCGCATTAATGACCCTTCGTTTATTTTCAACTTCTATTCAATTGTCATACTGCCATACTCTAACGGTCCTATCCACTTACCCTCTTCTAAGACCATTCTCTAGCTAATAAATTATCACACTAAAGCTTCATATTAGATAGCATTTCCAACCAACTCTGAACTATTTTAAGATAAAAGCTGTACCAAAAGATCATTTTTTTTCCTCTTACAGGGTGTCGACTCAATGAAGATAACCAAATATCCTGATTTTCTAAATCCAGATACAGTACCTATCCGAATGACCCAGTACAATCCTAAATTGAATAAAGCGTTCGATAAATTTGATAGACAAAAATCACGTGTTGGCAATAACAGGAAAGCATCGCATTTTTCTAAATTCACATTTTTTTTTCCTAATAAGTTCAAGTAGTAACCGGTATGTTACTATGCTTGACAGCGATGTGTGAATGTAGGCTGCAGCTCACTGCTTGCAGGCAGCCTTTCGTTGTGTACTGGAGAACAATGTTCAACGCCACGCGCCGAAAGCACTGTTGATGCTACAGCTGATGTCGACGGCCGGACATCACCACACACGGTGATAGGAACTGAATCCGATCAGCGGTTGAGGCCCGCCTTGGTAGCTAGCTGCTTGCCTTTCGTTGTGTACTGGAAAATACCACAACTACTCACCACGCGGTGATTGAATAAACACCGTTTGGTGAGACCGGATAGAATTCAACTTTGAAATCTGTGTTAGGGAAATCGCTTTTCGCAGGCAATCGGTGACCATTTTAGTTATCAAAGCAACAGTTGCACAGTTGTGAAATTTTCATTAGTGAAATTTTGAAAAATGATGTCTTAAATTTAACAGATGCGTAGAAATATATCTGATCGATTAGTGATAAAATTATTGAAATTGGTCCAGGGGCAGCTGAGTTATTAACGTTCAAAATCTTTCATTATTTTGTTACATGTTCCATTTTCGGTTTTCACAAAACGCTCTCAAATAGAAATCACAGACGTAGTCCTACGTCAAAATGAATGAGATTTTGACGAAGGTTTTTTTTTTTGAGAATTATTTCTTCCAGTGAAGAAGTCAGAATTTATTTTGTCAATATCACATGAAGTCTTTCAATGACAATGACAAATCTCAGCACTGGCTGAAATGAATTCTTGGTCGTTTAATTGATAATTCGAAGAGAATCTTAGGATAAATTACACGTTTTTATTTTTTGAGGTTTCTGCAGAGATCGACTGGTCGTTGCAAACAAAAATTTTAACGGATCAGAGATAATATAAAATTTATGTTAGAGGAATTTTGAATTCTGTGAAAGTATATGATTTTAAAGCTAATTCTTGGGAACATTCATAAGCAATCATGTAAATAGTTCTGAACGAACACGTTTTGAAGACTTTGAACGCAGAAACAATTTCAACGCTTTTGGACAATGCTTGACATTTACCACTTTTTCAACAGTTCCTTGTTAAAAAAATCAACAGTTGGAAGCATTGCAATAGACGCATCGAAGTATTTCTAATCGATTGGTGATAAAATGATTGAAATTGGTCTAGTGACAGCTGAGTTAATAACGTTCAAAATCTTTCATAATTTCGTTACATGTTCCATTTTCGGTTTTCACAAAGTATGCCCCCTTATAAAAATCACAGACGTAGTCCTACGTCAAAATTCGAATAGCTAATCTATATATATATATAAAAATGAATTTCTGTCTGTATGTCTGACCCTTATAGAATCGGAAACTACTGAAATGGTCGGCGAGAAAATTTGTATGCAGAGGTTATGGGGCCGGGAAAGGTTCTTGAAATCAAAGTAGTCGTTGGATTACCTGACCTGTTCACTCCTGTTATTTTTCGCTGTCATTCCAATTCAAAAGCTCCATGTGAGCAATTCAAGTTTGCTTTAGTAAAACATTCTTTTGTTCGTTAAGTCTCGGCCTGTTCATTATTGCCCCGTCCTGTCCACGTAGTTCCTTCAGTTCTTATCATGGTTCGAGATCCATCCCATACAAATGAAACAGAAATTTCTGCATAACTATTCTATTAAATTTCCGTTCATTTAGTAGCAAGCGAAGCAACGCTCGCACGGGTTTCAGCTAGTATGCCTTATAAATGAAGAATCGATTTATATACGATATTTTCGGGATTTAAGTGATTTATCGCTTAAAACATTTAAGCCCCTTTTAACTTATTTTTACATATCAGCCATACCTTAATTTATAATTGCATTACTGCTTGATTGAAAGTTTTAGTACATTATCAATGTGTATATTAGCATCGGTAATGCATTGGAGCGGGCCTTGTGAAAATAGCTTGGAAATGCTTGCGTTCTTGAAATGGACTATTGGAGCTATGGTAGAACTATCTTAACCCTTAAATGCATAGTGTTGCCATTTGGCAACATACCTATGTTGGTCTTTAAACATGGTGAAACAACATTTTAATAGTAAGAGCAATATATACTACAAGAAAAAAAAATCACCACAAAATAAAAAATCATGCATTTAAGGGTTAATCGAAGAGCCGGGCTCAAACTTCTTTTTTTTTGTTTTCCGTCAATCTTGTTTTCCGTGCTGAGCACCAATGCTACCGAAGAGGGAAGAAGCTCCTACAGCTGGACCCTACTTATCAACCCATCAACTCATGAACCGGGGACCAACGGCTTTCCTTACTAGGCGTGATCAGAGATGTTATGCCTCAGAACATCCCGGCGGCGCCGACTGGGAAGGTTCAAGTTTCTTGCATTCATAAAAAATTATTGCAGGGAGATTTTATCCACAATACCACTGCCAGACAGTGCGTATTAAATTGTAAACACACACACACACACTCTACTTGCATAGCAATATGGCAGTAACGAAATTCCCTATCCAAAATGCAGATCGTTACAAGTGACAAATAGATGTCCATGTTTGGAGCACTCCATGCCAGCAACGCATTGCCAATGAGTGTTACTCAATGACCAATGGGAGACGGTTACGTTGTCCGCATTTATGGCATTTTGTTGAACATAGATGCAGAATCACACGAGTGCGGCATTTTAAAATATGGTTTCACTTAAAGCTTAATAACAACTACTCTGCGGTTCAGTGCACGAATTCGACGGTAGGCGCATTTTCAACCATTTTCAACCTTTACACAAGTAAACATAAACACGCAAAAAGGGTACTTACCTTGCAGCAAATTTGCCTTAGTCTCATCGGATGCTCCCTGGAAAATACGGCCTGTAAAAGATAAACAAAAGCATTTGCACGCGATTAGTTCGCGTTGGCCCACCAGAAAATTGACAGCTCATCTTACTCATATCCATCTCCGTGGCTTCCATTTCGATGTTGTCCTGATTCATATCCTCGTCGTCCACATCTTTTTCAATGTGTTCGGCTTCACCGACCAATTCGTAGCTTTCTTCTGCAGAAAAAAAAAATCAAATGTTAGATCGAACGTAAAATTAAACAAGCTTAAATAAAATTAATGAGTAACCTTGAATATAGGACGTATTGTTCGCATTGGATGTGTTGATAGCTTCGCCACAGTCGATGTATTCTGGTATTTCCATTTTCAACGAAGCGCCTGTTGCTTGCGCCGATTCTGCGTAGGATTCGACTGTAAAATAGATCTTGTTGATACCAAAGAAACATTGAAATCATAGACCATCCATATACCTTGCTCTTGTTCTTGTACCCGGTTGTCCTCCGCTTCTGATTTGGCCGTAGTAATGTGATAGGTTTCCGTTGACGTTTCGTAGATTTCCGTGTCCGCTACCTGAGTGGCTGCACTTTGTGGGATTTGAGCAGTCACAACCGTTGTCGTAGTTCCGCCTGCTATAGATTGATTCGGTGTTGACGTTATGATTTGTTGTACTTTGATTTTTTTCTTCTTGGGCTGGCTGACGACACTGTCGACTACCTCCTGCAGAGTAGTGGCTTGAGTTTGCTGCTGTTGCTGTTGAGGCTGCTGCTGTTGGGTTTGAACTTGAACTTGTTGCTGAACTTGAACCTGTTGAGTTTGCTGCT
The DNA here is from genome assembly GCF_037179485.1 of Ochlerotatus camptorhynchus. NCBI lineage: Eukaryota > Metazoa > Arthropoda > Insecta > Diptera > Culicidae > Ochlerotatus > Ochlerotatus camptorhynchus. Next base: position 1,320,415 of record NW_027041105.1, read on the forward strand.
GCTGTACTGTTGCCGTTTGTTGCGGTTGAACATGGATCTTGGCGGCAATGGTCTGCTGTTGCTGAGGTTGGGAGATTGGGACGGTAATGGTGGCACCTGTGGCTGTCAACGAAGGAATTTCAGCGGGAGTCGTTTTGATTATGGTTTTGTTCAGAATTTGTGGAGTGGTTTGAATTTGGGCCTGCAGAAGCTTCGCAGGTTGATGGACGATGGTGGAATTTGACGGCAATGTAAGATATACGGATTCAGCCGTCGTAATCGTTGCCTTATCCAGCAGAGTTTGATTTTGTGTCTGGATGATCTGCTGAGCCAGTGAAGATGTTGCTTGTTGAGTCTGCTGCTGTCTGGTATCTCCGCTGTTATCCGTAAGTCCTCGGATCGAGAGTAGCTCGGCCGTATGCAAGAACGATGGCAGCGATTCTTGTACCACGCTAACTTCACCTTGGTACATGAACTCCACGATCGACATGAGATCGGTGTACTTGACATTCTTGAATATGATGACCGGATGCTGACAGGGATTTTCTTTAAATATCTCCTTGAAGTACGCACTGCATGCCGATAGGAGGATTTTGTGAGCGCGGATTTTGCGCCCTTCACAGCAGAGCGTCACATCTACGAGATCTTCCTCGTAGCGTAGCGAATCGAACGCTCCGGTAATGTAGTTGGTGTAGTTATTCCACCGGAGAGAGAATTGCTGAGCTGACATTGTGCGGCCAGACTCGAGCTGAAGCTGGAAGAAGGTGTTAGGAAATAGTTAGGACTAGAACACTTTATATTAGGGCAATCAAAAGTCAGTTCGACCTGACCTAGCACTAGTTTTCGACCCTTCCCAAATTAAAAAAAATAACTAGACGTTCAAAACTTAAATCAAGTTTTTCGTTATCAAAACTCGAAAAATACTCAATAATGACTATGTATAATTTGCAATTTGAGGGAAAATGGAACTACCATTTAAGATCATTCCTTGAGGAGTCCAAAAATGGCCCTGTTATACCCTATCCTTTCAAGTTTTCTAGAGCACAAATCTCGGAAAATGTTGCGACATCGCTCGTCAAATTGGAACTCCCTGTTTGCTGCACTACAGCAAACGCTAACTTCCGGTTTCATTGTTGTATGTTTTGTAGGAGCTGATATTTGTGATGTTGAAATTTCGAGAGTAAGATCAATCAGAAATAAAGTATCCACACGATTCACCTTAAGGGTCTTAAGGCTGTGTTCAATATGATCCCTAATAAACGAGCACCATACATTAACGATACCACAAATCGTGCCACCGTACCATATATTGTTGGGATGATAACCCGAATAGGTTGTTAGGCACTCCTTATCGTTATCGTTTATGCGGGACGACTGTTCACTTAAATTATTTTCGAGAAGGTGTTTGTTAAAATTGATTCCTCGCCTGTCAGTTATAAGTCTGGTGGAATAGCAGGTTTATTTGAAAATTCACCAAATGGAACCAAATATTGAAAACGTACAAAATGCACCAGTAAAATGAAAATCAACTGAAAGTGAATACAGTCAATACACGCGTATACACTTGAATGACAAACTATGAGCATGAGCATTATTTGAATAATAAATTATGACCATTATCCATGATCACACTTGTATAATTTTTGGATGTGCTCATAATTTATTCTACAAATAATGCTCATGTTCATAGATTATCATACAAGTGTCCCGGCTGCCCGAAAAAATAAAACAACTTTTATGTAGCATGATAAACAATGATAAGAAACATGCATGTTGATAGTGAAATTTCTTATGCAGCTCAATTCTTAAATAAGAATTGGCATAAAATGTTATTGAAGACTTCATATTAGATCGAGGTGAGGGACATGTACGCTTTCTTTAAGAAATCTAGAAATTACAGAAACTATCTAGTTAATTTAGGCATTGCAAATCTAGCCTCCTTGGGGCCTCCTTTAGCTCAGTCGGTAAAAGCGCAAAGCAAGACCATGTTGCTGGTGGCTGGTTTGTTTCCAGAAGATCCATATATTATAGCGCCCGTTATAAGTAACATAAAAGTGAAGCGTCTCTAGCGGCGTAGTTCTCAATTAAACCTGAATTCAATGATACAGGCTTGTTGGTCTAGGATCTTTTCGGGTTGGAAAATTTATCGATTTCTCTGGGCATATTATATTATTGCAAAAATGCTACAGCCATCGAATGCCCTCAATTAATAACTGTAGAAGTGCATTTAGAACACTAAATTGAGAGCACTGTGAAGTAAAAGAAGAAGAAAACTAGCGTTCAGAATCATAAGGGCCTAACTGCGATGATCGATTCTCTTAGTGAAACTATTTTCGAAATGTTTCCAACACAGTGATGCAAAAGGTTGTACCTATTGACTAACAGAAGCAACATCAAAGAGAAATATTATTCTAGCTGAGTTATTAATAAAAGAGAAAATCTATGAAGAAAATCAATCATTGCAGTTAGGTAGGCCCTTATGATTCTGATTCTGAACGCTAGAAATATGTGAAGGTCCAGAACACAGAAATTTAAGATCCCGGTCTAGGAAAACTGTTCAAAAGGGGAAGTTTAACTAACACGACACGAGTCGAACCCCATTATAAGGTCTGATCGGTAAAACCACCTCAGGACTTTGAAAATGTTTGAGGCTCCGAAGTCATTAGGTTTTTTTAATGATTTTCAATTCCGGACTAAGAAAAATTAGGTTAAGTGTGCCTCAAGGGTTTAGCATATGTATCATTAAAGGTGGTAAGCTCCAACTCGGATTAACTTTTCATACCGGCCCTGTTTGCTTAAAATCGTCTTGATTAACTCGGATGGTGACATCAAAGCAGTCGGACATTCTTGATCGGGATTTAATCCGAAGATAATATCGGTTGGAGCTTCCCACCATAAGGCCGTTCGCAATGCTGAGTTTCAAAATTGTTTTAAACTACTCGTCAATTCTATAATTTGAAACTGTCAAAAATAAAACTGCAACACGATCAGCGCAACGCACAGTTCTAAAAGATGTTTGTAATCATCAAGTTCCATAAACTTTACTGTTCTCTATGAAATTCTCCGTTTTTATTTGTGAAGCTCTCGAAACATCTCTAACACATCCAAAGAAATTTGAAACAGAGTTCCAATCGTGTTTCAAACTCGCTCAGAAATAAAACAGTCGATAAATAGTCGAGCAGTTGCAAATCTGGTGCAAAATAGTGCTCGAATAATGAAACTGCAACTCAGCATTGCGAGAGGTGCGTTTCTGTTCTAGTTTCAAATTGAAACAGTCCTTATAAAATACAACAGCATTGCGAACGGCCTAAGTATATCTACGATAAAAAAACATTAATTCTCTTGCGAACAATTCTGTGGCTAATACCATTTAATTTACTGCTTTTGTTTGCTAAATTTTACAATCTTTAAGATTTTATTGTAACCGCAACTTCAGACAAGGGACGTTGCATTTTAGAAGGGTTGGGTGGGGGGTGGTGGGCATACATAAATTCAGCAATCGACTAAATTTTCAATAGCAACCAAAAATATCCATTAGTACCGTCCCAATAGGTCGTATGAATAAAAGCGTTTACTTTACTTTTCCCGTAAGAAAAGCACGGGAAAGTAAAGTAAACTCTTTTTATTCATACGACCCAATGAAGCGTTCATCTACACGGTAAGAAAAAAGTACCCAAAAGTAAGTTCTTTTCACTCATCTCGGCACTCTAGTGCAGGAACCAAGAGTAGGCAAAGTGGTTTAATGTAGTTTTCATTTACTTGTGTGCAATTCGTATGGAATTTTCCACTCGCTTTCTACCCAAAAGTAGGTTAGTTGTACCCAAAAGTAGGTAAATATGATTATACTCAACGTTGGGTTTCCACACTTTACTACCCCTGTTGGGTGGTTTTGCTCCTCCGTTTTTGACAACATTAGAAGGAGAAAAGGAGACCAACTAGTCAAAAGTAGGTAAAAGTGAACTGGTCAAGCGATGGGCCCAATCTTAGATCCATAGGACAACATTAGGCAATTTCCCTTAGTACAAAATTGCGCTGATGTCGTCGAGTCAATACATACCAATATAAAATCGATAACACTTATCCCACTGTATTTAAGTAATGCCTATGACAAATATGATTGTAATACCGTTGTACCGTACTCCTTTAGTCCAGTACCACAATCGACGTACTAGATTAAAGGAGTACCACGGTACTACAATCTTGTCGGTCAATGATATAAAGGTACTGAATAAAACTGATACTTTCTCAGATCAGAAAGACATAACTGACAAAGGAAATAATGTAAGGTAGATACTTACAGAAAATAACGGCACCGATACTACAGATACTAATGATTCAAAATTATAAACATAACCACCTAAGTAAAATGAATTCGATAGAGAACTCTTTCAAATATCGAAGCCACCCAATTTTATCACGAATTCACAACAAAAGTCGCTCTTTTTCGTCGCAATTTGAGAAAAGCTCTACCAGCACGGTCCAATCCCAACACTCATGCTATATCCCACACGCACATAACAAAATTACTTTGGTTCACGAGAACGAATGAAACTCAAGATGGAGTCCACTCACAGCGAGCAAACGCAAATGCGATGTCGTGGAACTCCCTTCCGTTCACCATCAACGAGTAACGGCCAGGGTTGCCAAATTGAAATCAAACAATATTTTTATCTTCGTTTTTTTTAAAGCCTAATCGTTCCGCCTAAGCCCAATAAAAATATTCTTAAAAAAAATGATCACAGTTTTTTATTGCACTATGCAAATAAATATAAGAAAATTGTATTTTCCTTGCAAAAGACGTATCTGAAAGTTTACATGATTTTTTTAAAAATAGATGCCCTAATAAAAAATAACCATAAACGTACGATAACCCAAATAATATAACTATTCCACGATGGATTGGATACCTGAAAACGTCGTTAAGCAAAATAACCATAACAATTTGATTAGAGTGGATAAAAGTATGTTATTCGAAAATTATACTGAAGCGAACTATTTCAACAATAGAAGACTAAGTCAGTAGCTACACAGCAAAAAAAAATGTAATATCGATCAACGTAATTCAAGCTGATGTATGAAATAATGATGTAATAGCAAAAAGCAGATACAATATTACATCAATGGATGTAATTTTGTTCGCAGAATCGATGTACATCGTACAATGTGATATTACACATCCGATTGATTGACCTGGTTGCAGCAGTTTCGATGTAATATTCAACAACTTTTTTTGCTGTGTAGTAGCCTTTTTGTATAATCTATGGTGAACCTAAAAATCTGTTGTTTTTGATTGGTTAAAAATTTGTAGTTTTGGCAACCCTGGCAACGGCACTCCAAATTTAGACACGAGGAGAGGGGAAGAGAGCGGAACGCGCGTACAGGGGAGGAAGTGGAAACGAAGAGATCGAAATAGCTGGCTACAATCCTGTGCTATGGCTGGCGTAAGCACAATTTTCAACTTCAGTTTTCGGTGCTAACCAATGATTTGAACTTACCGAAAATTGTTATGAATTGTTCCCCACCCACTCGGGTACACTTTTTCACTATTTTCCGGCGATAATTGATCACTTTTGCACTATTTTCCACTATTAAACGAGAGTCACACTCACGAGTCACTTGTTTGTGGCATCCAAGACAGGGAGAAAATTTTCCTCTATCAGTCACCCATCAACCTGTCAAGTGGCGTCACCCAGTTTGCCCGCGCGTCGCTTCGTTCGGTCAGCAATTTGAGTGAATGAGTGCCTTTTGAGTGCATGCGTGTCAACAAGTCAGCATTTTCGCTGATAGGGCATTAAAAATGATGCCAAATTCAAAAGAAAACCGCATACCATTTAAACAAAAAAGTCTCTTCTACCGTAGAACAACGTAAGTTTGAATAGCTAAAATCGAAATTAAACGACGGTCATCTCATATAGTATTTATTTAACTGGATATTCTTATTTCACCTTAACTAATTGTACATTTCACACCAACTGGACAACCCAACAAACAATTTTAGCTGCAGACTAGCTTATACAGGCAAAAATTAGCTGTATAAGCCAATTTTCGGCTGTATAAGCTAATCTGCAGCTAAAATTGTTAGTTGGGAAATGCGCGCGTTTCACTCATTAAAAAGTGTGATAATAGCGCTAATATTGCGAGTTTCCGTCTAATCGGCTCAGTGTCTTTGGTGCGTTTATTCCTTATGATGCAAACACTGAAGAGAAGACACCAAAACGATACGACGGAAACAAACATTTTTTGAATTTTTGGGGCAGTTGCAATCAGCAACATCAATATTATGAAGTTAAAACTTGTCAACTGGCTTTTAGTTGTTTGTTATTCATTCAGTGAAATATAGTATCAGTTAAACAAATGTTTTTAAGCATTACATCGAGCATTATATTTTTATATTTGTACATAAATTAGGCATCTCATTTGTGTGGTAGATAAGGTTTATGTGGAATAATATTTAATAATAATAAAATAAATAAAACAAAAGCTTGAGAGTTGCGTCAAGTAATGAAACACTCCATTTGAGTCGAGCTAAATTAGCGTGAAGCATGACAGATGTGAGGGAAAATTCTTACACAGCAAGCAGTGCTGGATAAATGAGGGAAAAAACGGATGGTATAAATATGAGCTATACCTATACTTGTTGAAGACTAACGGCGCCGGTGGTGTAGTGGTAAGTGTGATTACCTCTCACCCCAGCAGGCCTGGGTTCAATCCCAGTCGGCGCCGCCGGGATGTTCTGAGGCATAACATCTCTGATCACGCCATCCTTCGGATGGGAAGTAAAGCCGTTGGTCCCCGGTTCATGAGTTGATGGGTCGATAGGTAGGGTCCAGGTGTGGGAGCTGCCTTCCTGGCACGTCGATAGCATTGGTGCTCAGCACGGAAAACAAGATCGACGGAAAAAAACAAACCAAAGGAAAAAAAAATTGTTGAAGACATTCTTGTAACGAACTTTGGAAGCGACGGATATCAGCAGCAGCAGCAGCAGTAACAACAGCAGCAATTTTATTGTTTTATTGTTTTATTGTTGTTTTACATCAACAGGCTGGATGAAGCCCCAATGATGTTAACCTTATCAACTATGGTAAAACAGAAAAATACATTCAAGCATGGTCATAAGATAAAAAACATTAAAAAACATATATCTTATAATCAGTTAAGGCCCAAACGCAATGTGGGCGGAAGCGGAACGGAAACGGAAAGTTTGACAGTTGTCACTAATGACATCAAGATGCCTAACCGAAGTCGATTTGGATCTAACTAGTTATCAATCCGACAAGTAGGCTTACTCAGATCGGGCTTTTTCGCTGCCGTTGCCGTTCCGCTTCCGCCGTCATTGCGCTTGGGCCTTTACTCGTGCCGGCGAGAAACAGAAGAAAACTTTCGACGAAGCGTATCACGGGAGAGATGAAAGTCGAAAACAGATGCAACTTTGTTGAATGTTCTCTGCAGTCCGCAAATCGCACCGTATACTCCATAATTGGTGTGACGTAGAGGCAGTCTTAGCATAAGGTTATTACGAAGCGGTCGGGGTTGAACATTCAGGTCAATTTGCCTCAGGATAGCCTCGCAATCTGTCCTTCCTTGCATGATATCGGCCACGGTTAAGGCTCTTCTTGTGTCTCTTCTAGTCCGGAGAAGTTCTAGGTCGATAAGTTGACAACGACTTTCGTAACTGGGTAATCGAAACGGATCATTCCAAGGCAATCTACGCAACGCAAAACGAAGAAAACGACGTTGAACAGATTCAATTCTCTCGGCACCGTTGTTGTAGTTTGGGTTCCAAACCGCTGAACAATACTCAAGCGTCGATCGTACAAGCGAACAATAGAGAGATTTTAGACAGTAGATATCAGTGAAGTTTTTAGCTATCCTAAAAATGAACCCTGAAGTTCTTGACGCCTTATCAACAACATATGCAATGTATTGCTTGAATGAAAGCTGCGAATCCAAGATCACACCCAAGTCTTTCACCTGATTCACGCGTTCGATTGTCGAGCCAAGCAGGTCATAGCTAAATATTATCGGTTGTTTTTTTTTTCGTGAGAACGTAATAGCAGAGCATTTGGCTGGGTTCACTACCATTCTGTTTAACCTGCACCAACTAGCGAATACATTCAGTTGACGTTGAAGAAAATGACAGTCAGCAATGGAGCAGATTCGTAGGAAGATTTTGAGGTCATCTGCACTGCATATGATAACTGAGGAGCATCGATGACCAGATGCACGTCGTTGAAATACAGTATAACAATTAACGGTCCCATGTGGCTTCCCTGAGGTATACCTGATGTGGCGAAGACGGTAGCTGATCTGCAATCTCCTATGGCAACCTTTAGTTGCCGACCGGTAAGATATGATCAAAACCAACTCAGAAGATTACCGCATACGCCGAGTCTGCCGAGTTTAGCAATCGCAATAGCATGGTTCAACTTGTCGAATGCTGCTGATAGGTCTGAATAAATAACGTCCGTTAGAACCCGATCCCATATGCTTTCGGTTATATACGATGTGAGACACAGCAGATTGGTGGTTGTAGAGCGGCCAACAGTAAACCTATGTTGATCAGCACTCAAATACTGCTTGCAATGGGACAGCAACGCTTCCATAATCACTAGCTCCACGCAGAAAAAAATATTTTAAACGTAATAATATTTGACGTAAAATCAATAAGAAATTCATTTTGTTTTGGCTGCAAAAAGAAATCATAATTGTTTCAACAATCCAGTATTTTTGTTTCTAAAAACCCATGGATTGTTAAATCAAAAAGAAAATCTTTTAGAATTTACAAGAGCTTTCATGGTTTTGACGTAAGCTGTCAAATTTGGCAGCTGGGTTAACAACAAAAATATGTTTGTTTTTAAAAGAGATTTCTTGTTGATTCAATCTGACAATTCACGCAGTAGAAATAAAAATGTGTTTATTGATGTAAAAATAATATGGCAATTTTTTTTATGTTTCGTTTTCATTTTGAAACAAAATTGCAGAAATTGTAATTGAATTTCTGCCCCCGGTTCATGAGTTGATGGGTCGATATGTAGGGTCCAGATGTGGGAGCTGCCTTCCTGGCGTCGGGAGCATTGGTACTCAGTACGGAAAACAAGATCGACGGAAAAAAATAAAGGAAAAAAAACAGAAAAATTGATTATATTTATTACCTGCAGCTCGAATTGCAGCATACTTACTTAACTCAAGTCTCAAGATTTTCGAAAATCTTGCACTTATTTCCCGAAATTTACAATTAAAAACAATACTTACGTGGAACGCGTAAGTATTGTTATTGTTTACATTTTTGTTCGGGTGAAAACGAGGGAATGGTTGGTATTTATTTATTTTTGCTTTAATGGCCCAGAGAATGGACACAGCAAATAAATGCTAAATTAAAATTAACTATTGTTGGCTTAATAATAGAATATTGTTATTTTTACAATAGTTGCATTTGAAAAGTGGCTGATTAAAACAAAAAGAATCCTATTTTGAATTTATATGAATAAGTATTATTGAAACAACAAAAAGCAATATAATTTCAACTGGAATTGTTTGCTTAAATACAATTAAAGATTTTTTTGGTTCAATACAAACAATTTTCTGTCCGTGTCGAATAGCTTCGAAACGGCACTTAACGATGTAATTGCTCGATAGTTATCCACAGCTCGTTTCCTTCCTTTTTTGTGGACGGGAAACATGTGCGCAAATTTCCAGCAAGATGGAAATATGCCACCTGAGAGAGACATTCGAAACAGGCGAAGAAGCGGAATTAACAAGTTAGCAATATGGCTCTTCAAAAATACAGATGGAACTCCATCAGGTCCAGGATTGAAGGATGACTTGAGCAGATTCCCGGCCTTAGAAATCATTTCTGCATTAACATCAATTGCACCCAGCGTTTGGTCGTTTACTGGAACGTTCCTGGCAGCCAGGTTAATATGGTCGTCAGTTAGTATCTCATTAGTGAATACACTGGCAAACTTTTCGGAAAAAAGGTGGCATATATCCTGAACAGTGCCAGCAACTTCTCAGTTGAATTCCATAGACGATGGGAGCCCGGATTCCCTGCGTTGCTCGTTCACGCAGTAATGGAAGCGTAGCGGCCGTAGCAGGCGATTAACGGCTAGCTATTTGTTGAGACATACGACCGAGGCTGGAAACGGGTCACGACAATGGCGCAGTCGTTAGGATTGCTGTTTGTATTATAAAAAACAACACAGAAAAAATTCGGGTGATATTTACTTTCGTATAATATTTTAAGCTAAAGTCGGCATCAACAGCGAAACTGTCTACAAGCTTGTATGAATTACTGCTGGTTTAAGCAAAATCTCGCTTAAATTTACCCGAAATATGGTATTTTACGCTAAATCTAGCGTTAACAACGTGTGCGCTATGTATCGCAAAAATTTACATTAATTTTTCACGGTTATCTTTGCAATATATGTATTCTGGTTGTCTGGGTGATCCAGTCATATGACGCCCTATTATTCAAAAGAAAAAGCGGCAAGCGGAAAAGCCGGATTGAAAACTAGTTAGAACCAAATCGACTTCGGTTAGGCATCTTGATGTCATTTGTGCCAACTGTCAAACTTTCCGTTTCCGTTCCGCTTCCGCCCATATTGCGTTTGGGCTTTAAGAATTTCATAAGGCTCGACTTATGAACAACACATATGAATTTCATAAGTGTGACTTATGAAGGATTTTCGTCTAACATAAGGTAGCTCTTATACGCCTTTAGCCATTCCATTTACCCAAGCGCTGAAAGACGAGTGATCCAGACACAAGACCTGTAATCTCAACGTCCATGGAACCGAAACCATTCTGCTCCGTTTAATTATTTTTATGTCGACATTATTTTTCATGAGGCAAATCTATGGGATTCATATCGATTTCTTGTGGCTAATACTCATAAGTGATTCTTATGGAATTTTTACGTGCTTTTGGCACGGTGTTTAAGAAGGAATTATGTTTAATTCGAGGATTATTACCATAGAGGTAACTCTAAGACTAGTAGGTCCCGAAGAAAATCATTATTATTTTTGGCTCACTCAGTACCAGAACAACGGTCCCAAGCAGTCCCAAGCTATTTCACTCACCCCTGCATGTTCTGCATGAATCCACACACCCCTGATGTTATCTGTCAAACTTTCATAGCGAATCAAAACAAACATAGTGTAGTAATAGAATTTCAACTAGAATAGGGTACGTTAATCGTTTGCTTGGGACCAATAGGCTACTAAAGTGGTGAGCCAATTTAAAATCGTTGATTGTTGTTATTACTGCCACTTTTCGGGAAATCTATCACGTATTGTTTAGTAGAACCAACAATCAATACGAAACTAACGATTTTAAATTAGCTCACCACTTTAGTAGCCTATTGGTCCCAAGCAAACGATTAACGTACCCTATTCTAGTTGAAATTCTATTACTACACTATGTTTGTTTTGATTCGCTATGAAAGTTTGACAGATAACATCAGGGGTGTGTGGATTCATGCAGAACATGCAGGGGTGAATGAAATAGCTTGGGACTGCTTGGGACCGTTGTTCTGGTACTGAGTGAGCCAAAAATAATAATGATTTTCTTCGGAACCCAGTGGTCTTAGAGTTACCTCTATGGTAGAACCATGTAGAACTTACCTTTTTCCTCTCCGGAACAGTAAACTAGTACGTGAATTTAACTAGTTATGGTACGCAACTCCGATGTTAAAATTCGGAACGGGTAAAATCATAGAGGTAAGACCAGAAGGACCTGAAGAAGCGTGCTCAACTTTTTGGCTCAGCTCTGGTACTTTCTTTGGTCCCAAGCTAATCGATTCACCCCTCGAAACATAGGAAAATCCACTAACCCCTCACTTTATCTGTCAAACTTTCATAGCGAATCAAAACAAACATACTGTAGTACTAGAATTTTGACTAGAATGGGGTACGTAATCGAATTGCTTGGGACCAATAGGCTAGTCAAGTAGTGAGCCAATTTAATATCGTTAGTTTCGTATTGATTGTTGGTAAAATTTTGTTCTCGGCAGGAGACATAGCCGAAATAAAACTGGCACTCGTCGCGATTTTTCATCCAAAACGAAGTACAATCGCAATTTGCGCAATTTGGATACTTTCAAAGTAAAAGTAGCTGTTTTGATTATACTGCAAGATTAAGTTAAAAGAGCTCATCAATGAGAACAGAAATGTATCCAAAACAGCATAGTGTTGGATAAATACTTATTTTTAAGTACTTTCAATTTCGATTCTGAGTTGTTTCGCTTCTCCGTGTATACATGCAGCCACTGAGATCCTCTGAGATCCATGAACCTACAGGACATGGCAACACTGCCTAAAATGTCAGAATTTGTTTATATCCGAATGCATCGGATGCACTTTTAGGCAGTCAAAACAAAACAAAAATGACCGAAACGCTGGAAGACTGCTTGACTTGCCAGAGAAAAACTGAAAATTACCTTCGAATAACGGACGAAACCAGTGTAGAGGATGTCGAGGCTATCCTCAGAAGGCACTTTTGGTTCAAGGTTAGTATTGAATTTGAATTCTCGAAGTGATCATGTAATGAGAGCAGCACATTTCGTTTCTTCTATCAAAAAGGTCAACGAGTATGAACATCGGGTCCTTTGTACCAGCTGTTGGGAGAAGATTGAAGATTTCCACAAATTCTACTGTGAAGTTGAACAGCTTTGGGATCGGGAGCATTTGTTGGAAGCCGTCATCAAGACGGAACAACTGTTTGATGAAAACGAACATCAACAGCAACTGTTTGCGTGTGAATTGCTCAAAACAGAGGATGTTCCAATGAAACAGAGTTTTGAGATACAAAGTAATGAGGATTCGGATGATGACGTAAATTGTGAGAATCTTAATGATCAGGATGAAATAGAGGGTCGAATTAGTATGGATGGATTGGATGCTGAGGTATCTAGTCTTGATTATTTTCTGAAATTGGATGTTATATTAGTTTTTATTTTAGGTCAAGAACGAGTCAGGAACGTCTGACGATTCAGAAGAGAATTCAACTGTTCCCATAGCTGAGAGATGTAGATCTACTAGACGGAAATCTTCAACTAAGTTTAGTAGCGAACCGATTCGTAAAAAGCGACATGTTAACTCTCAGAGAAAGATGAATCTCGAACGGAATGAATTAATAGCAACATATGTCCAACTTAAATGTGATGCATGTGATCATAGATCAACAACATTTTCTCGATTATTGTTGCACTATAGAAAAATACATCACATACAGGGTTACGTTACATGTTGTGAACGTAGCTTTCAAAAGAAATCTAGTTTGTTTGAGCACGTGTGCAAACATGAATCCGGCAGTCACGATAAGGATGATTCGCCATTCCAGTGTGAATTGTGTGAACCAGTGAGAAGTTTTAAGGATGAAGAGGGTTTGCAATTGCACAAAGTGGTATGCCATACGATTGAGTCGGAGAAAAAGTACAAGTGTGATCAATGCGAGAAGGCTTTTGCTAGCGAGTGGCAACTCTCCGGTCACAAAAATTGGCATCAAAATGTAGAGAGTTTGAATATTTATTGTGATAAATGTAACAAATATTTTAATTCAGTCCGTACATTAAACACTCACATGCGAGCGCATCATTCAGAAACGATGGTAATCTTTTCAACGCCAGCCACAACGGTGGATTGTGAGACGAAGATTACCGCTGACTCAAACATTCCGGAGCCGATAATTACTAGTACAGAACATCCGCCAGCTACAACAATTCCAGAGTATTCTTCGCCAACGTCACGTGTTGTATCCGCGCCACCTAGGAAAACACTGAAAACCGCTGGAGAAATCGCCGAACAGGATGAAATCATACGACGGTTTTGTACTCTCATATGCGAAAAGTGTGAATTTGTTGGTAAAAGCTACTATCAACTGGAGAAACATTACAAAACCGAGCACGACATGCGCGGGTACGCTGTCTGCTGTGGGCGCAAGTTTTGCAAGAAGCGAAGGTTGTTCGAACACTGCCAGCGGCACATCAATCCGGATATGTTCCGTTGTGAGGTGAGTTGTGCTGGAATTCCAGTCATTTCTTACGGTTGATGATAACATAACTATTATATTTTTAATTTCGAAAGCTTTGCAACAAGTCTTTCACCGAGAGCGACGGATTGGAGAAACATAACAAATGGGTGCACACGCCGGACTCGGAAAAGCCCTTCAAATGTGAGATATGCGATGCTGCCTTCTACAAGGACTATTTGCTACGAAACCATATGAAGTATCACATTTCTATGGAGCAGAAAATCTTCAACTGCAAAGATTGTGATAAATCGTCAGTATCTAGGCCTAGGTAGCGTATTTTTAGTAATGTTAAGATTCCTTCTTCAGATTTGGTACTGCCGTCCTCCTGCGGGCTCACCAGCAAAACATACACGGAGCCGCTTCTAGTTGGGTATGTGACATATGTGCCAAAGGGTTCGTCCATAAATCACTTCTGGAGAACCATCGTCTTTCGCACTCGGAAGAAGGAGCAGCAAGTTTGAAGAAGCAGTGCGAACACTGTAAGAAGTGGCTCAAGAATAAGGATACGTACATGAATCATCTAAAGCGATGTCTAGCCGGTGGTCCGGTTACGTGCGATATTTGTGGAAAAGAAGCGGTAAACGAGCTAGCCTTAGCCAGCCATAAGCGGTTCAACCACGAGGAACGGCCGTCATTTGCTTGCAGTTACTGTGGTAAACAATTTAAGCGTATTTTGCGGTTGAAGGAGCACGAGGCGAACCACCGCGGGGAGGTCCTGTATTCGTGCCCATACTGTCCACGAACGTGTAATTCGAGTTCGAACATGTACACCCACAAAAAGGTGGCCCATCCTGAGCTTTGGGCGGCTAAAGTCGCGGACCGGTTTTATAAGCGATAAATTGTGGTCTATGTTTAAATGAAACTTAAAATCAGCAAAAAAGAGACAAGATTTTAATTAGCTGAAACTGTCCGAAATATCGAACATGAATTAATGAAGAGTTTCTTTTTTTTATTGATAAATTTTCTAGATGAATATTTTAAAAGGTTCTATCTGCATTGATCGAATCTCTTCATAGACTTCCTCTTAAGTCAATCACTCATATTCCCGTTTAAGCCAAGGCAAGTGAGTTGAATTCTACTCACCCCCGATCTGATAGTCGGCGTTCAATTGACTTGACATCGAATAGAGCAAGTCCGGCATCGACCAGATTTTGGACGTTAATTTCGCAGTTCAAGTGAGTTGATTCCGCTAGGAAATTGCACGCAATGTGTTATCAAAAGGGAAAATTGATCAAGAAATTACTGGATTCTGAATCTGCAGATAGTTTCAATGTCTTTTAAGGAGAATATAACATTTTTTACAGCATCTATTGTTCACTTGTTCGATTTGACGCTTGAGTATTGTTCAGCGCACAGTACAACAACGCTGCCGAGAGAATCGAATCTGTTCAACGTCGCCTTCTTCGTTTTGCGCAACGTAGATTGCCTTGTAATGCACCGTTTCGATTACCCAGTTACGAAAGCCAATGTCAACTTATCGACCTAGAACCTCTCCGGACTAGAACGGACACAAGCAGAGACCTAACCGTCGCCGATATCTGCAGGGAAGGACAGATTGCGAAGCTATCTTGAGGCAAATTGACCTGAATGTTCAACCCCGACCGCTTCGTAACAACCTCATGCTAAGGTTACATCTAAGTCGCACATATTATGGATCATACGGTGCGATTTGCTGGTTGCAGAGATTGTTCAACAGAGTTGCATCTGTCTTCTACTTTCATCTCACCCGTGATGCGCTTCGTCGAAAGTTTTCTTCCGTTTTTCGACGGCAGGAGTAACTGACTATATGTAAGATGAATGTTTTTTTTATGTTATGACCATGCTCGAATGTACGTTTTTTACTATAGTTGATAACATTAACATCATTGGAGCTTCATCCAGCCTGTTGATGTAAAACAACAATACACAATCACTAATGCTACGCCAGCTCCAATAATGATTAAAAAAAACAGCTTATGTTTGAAAGAAGGGAAAATTTCTATTAAAATAATAAGCAACAATAAAGGGGCCTCCCTTAGCTCAGTCGGTAAAGGCGCAGCTACAAAGCAAGACCATGCTGGAGGTGGCTGGGTTCAATTCCCGGTCCGGTCTAGGAATTTTTCGGGTTGGAAAATTTCTCGACTTCCCTGGGCATAGAAGTATGATTGGACTTGCCACACAATTATACCAATGCAAAAATGGTACAGGCATCGAAAGCTCTCAATTAATAACTGTTGAAGTGCATCTAGAACACTAAGTTGGGAGCACGCAATAAGCTAATATGCGATATGCAATAAGGTTGAAATGCGACTTGCCTATTCTACCCATAATCGCATATCAGTCCCATCTTTGCTTGATTTCCTATCCATATGGGACTGATATGCGATTATGGGCAGTATTGGTCCCAAGCAAATCGATTAACGTGCCCCATTCTAGTCGAAATTCTAGTACTACACAATGTTTGTTTTGATTCGCTTTGAAACTTTGACAGATAAAATGAGGGGTTCGTGGATTTTCCTATGTTTCGGTTAACTTTGCATCGGTTAACTTTGGACCGAAGATAGTACCAGAGCTGAGCCAAAAATTTGAATTCGATTCTTCGGGACCTTCTGGGCTTAGTGTTACCTCTAAGTTAGTACCGTTGTGTTGTACTCCTTTAATCTAGTACCTCAAAAAGTACAATTTGTGGTACTAGCTTAAAGCAGTAAAACGGTAGTACAACCATAGAGGTAACTCTAAGACCACTGGGTCCCGAAGAAAATCATTATTATTTTTGGCTCACTCAATACCAGAGCAACGGTCCCAAGCAGTCCCAAGCTGTTTCACTCACCCCTGCATGTTCTGCATGAATCCACACACCCCTGATGTTATCTGTCAAACTTTCATAGCGAATCAAAACAAACATAGTGTAGTAATAGAATTTCAACTAGAATAGGGTACGTTAATCGTTTGCTTGGGACCAATAGGCTACTAAAGTGGTGAGCCAATTTAAAATCGTTAGTTTCGTATTGATTGTTGGTACAACCATAGAGGTAACTCTAAGACCACTGGGTCCCGAAGAAAATCATTATTATTTTTGGCTCACTCAGTACCAGAACAACGGTCCCAAGCAGTCCTAAGCTATTTCACTCACCCCTGCATGTTCTGCATGAATCCACACACCCCTGATGTTATCTGTCAAACTTTCATAGCGAATCAAAACAAACATAGTGTAGTAATAGAATTTCAACTAGAATAAGGTACGTTAATCGTTTGCTTGGGACCAATAGGCTACTAAAGTGGTGAGTCAATTTAAAATCGTTAGTTTCGTATTGATTGTTGGTACAACCATGTACAACAGTGAACTTTGTATGTCTGTACAAGGTATAAAGCGGTTTTCATTTACTTGTGTGCAATTCGTATGGAATTTTCCACTCGCTTTCTACCCAAAAGTAAGTTAGTTGTACCCAAAAGTAGGTAAATATGATTATACTCAACGTTGGATTCCCACACTGAACTACCCCTGTTGGGTGGTTTTGCTTCTCCGTTTTTGACAACATTAGCAGAAGAAAAGGAGACAAACTAGTCAATAGTAGGTAAAAGTATGGCCACAGACAAACAGACATAACAGTCGCAAGTTGTTCATCGAACAAGCATTTAACGGTCAATTTAATAGTAACTTAGTTGGTAGCACCGCCACCTGTGGCGCGCATAGTAAATTCCCTTGCGTTTGACGTTTACACACTACCGCCATCTGTTCAGCGTACTACCCACCACACTGTGTTCAACAGATGGCGGTAATGTTTTAGCGACGATGTTTTACATTGAGAAATATTCAATGTGTTATGTCTGTTTGTCTGTGGTATGGCCGTTAGGT
Organism: Ochlerotatus camptorhynchus; assembly: GCF_037179485.1. Taxonomy (NCBI): domain Eukaryota; kingdom Metazoa; phylum Arthropoda; class Insecta; order Diptera; family Culicidae; genus Ochlerotatus; species Ochlerotatus camptorhynchus. Next base: position 1,338,257 of record NW_027041105.1, read on the forward strand.
ACTTTTTTCTTACCGTGTACTCGTACTCTAAGTCGATATTTCCACAAGTCGATGCCTCCTTTGGTCGATGTTCTATGTAGGGGAAAGTGGGGCAATGTGGCCACCCGCTTAAAAATCAACTTATTGAACTTTTTTTTAATAAACTACTTCAACTATATTTGATTTATGTCGAACAAAATACTTTTCTCTAGAGCAAATATTCGAAAAATGTTAAACTAGCTCAAAATGTCAAAATTGTTATAAGATTTCTGAATCAGAAAATAAGGTCTATCAATAGTTTCTTTCTTATTACTTATCATTGATATCCCTTCAGCACCTTTATAAATGGTCATTGGTTTCTTCTTTTCTTTTCCTTTATTCCTCTGTTCCGCAATCTAGTGCCAATCACCGACGGACATCGATTGCCATCCATTGACGGCAATCGAATGTGCAGGAAGGCAGCTTCCACACCTGCGTAGGATATCGCACCCATTCACAACACACATGGGCCGGGACCAACGGCTTTACTTCCCTTCCGAAGGAAGACGTGACCAGAGATTTTTATGCCTCAGAAAAATCCCACCGACCTCGGCTGGGATTGAACCCAGACCCATTGGGGTGTTAGAAAGCAGTCACGCTTACCACTACACCACCGGCGCCGGCTCATTGGTTTCTTATATGACGCGATATTTTAATTAATTTAATTTTTAATAAACATTAAAGATTTTCTTAACCTAAGTCTCACAAGGCGACCAACTTTTTTTCTATTCTGTGATTTATGATCGTTGTCTTCTTCAAAACTTCATCTTCTTGATCTAAAGAAAAGAAAAACGTCACTCGATCAAGCCAAATTCAAAGGGAGTACCTGTGTGATGTCGCATTCCAAAAGTGTTGAACTAAAATAAAATTGCAGCCATTAGACTCAATAATTTAGAAAAAACAATTCATAGTTAAAATCATAATTCAATACTACACAATTATTTAATTTTGGTTTGTAGTTAAATTCCAACAAACTTTTGGTCCGCTACATCACAACTGGCATCACTAATGTGCATCTTTCAAAATGTAGAGATGCAGACAAGCCCTGGGACCTGGTTGCAGTTAAGCAATCCTCAAATCGTAAATCATACCGGTTTTATTGAGTTCATAGGGCGAGTTGTTCTATATGTTGCCTTTCATGCGAGAAATTAAATTTCAGAAATTGATAGTCCTATTGCGTGTTTTTGTTAGTTTTGATTATTGATTTTGATTTTGAGAGACAGAAGGGGGTCTTATAAAGGCCAGATCTCAAGTCTCAAGGCCACATTCCAGAACGTGAGTGGAATATGGTTATCACGTCAAACTATAATGTCTAAAATGAATCACATGCCCCAACCAAACCCTAGAACGGCTCCCATACACTCTCCATGCAGAATCGGGAGTCCCCCCTTTTCCCATATCATTGCATGCAAAATAATAACCCAATGCAGGTCAATTAAATATGCCTTATTGAATTGAGTGAGAGTGTTAACAGTATAATGTAGTAATCTAAAAAAATTAAAATTTACCTGTTAATAATGATAGCAAAAGTTCATACCATAACATGTCTAACTTACTATCCACATTTGTTGACTAATACCTTAATATAATTTATAATTTTACGACGATAAGTTGCTCAAAATAGCAACCTGTCATTCCGAACCAGAATCCGCCAATGTCTTTTGTGGTTGAACCAAAAACCAAAACTAGAACCCTGACAACCCAAAACCTGGAAACCAAAACTACAACCCTGAAAAACGTATCGATATTTTCGAAGGCGAACATTCTGCAACCTATTCTTGCTACTGATTCTGTCCAATTGTTAGGTATCCAAAATATAGTCATTCGTAAATTTATTATTGAATATATGGATGAATGATCTATTATTGAATAACTATTATTTACGATAATTATACTGCCGTTATACGCATAAGAGTCCCACGGTGCATAAGGATTGCATAGAACATGGGACAGTTATGCGTATAAAGGCAGTATATGAAAGTAATAAAATATAAACTACAAACAAAACGTGACTACTAAAATCTCAAAAAGATATTCTCCCAAATGTATTTCACGCAACCAGGCCTGCTTCCACTCATTCACCACAAAAGATGATCCCCGGAATCCTGAAACCATCAGATGCTATACCTGTAAGTACATGTTATAGCGAATTCGTTTATTATCGGGGTTGGAACCAGTTCCAACCCAGTGCGAACCCGAACTTTTTGTCAGTGCGAACCTCAACCTGAGCTGGGTTTTAAAAACAAACGATCAAACTGGCGTTTGTCAGAAAACAAGCAGACCCAATCTTGATACCCGATCCAGGTTGGAACTGAATAATAAACGAATTCGCTATTAGACACAAGAAGAGACCAAAAGGCAAGTGTCCGACATACAAACCCTCGCTTGTATATAGTCACAATGAACGATTCTACGAAACACGAGCGCTCACTCTGAGTGAACGCTAGTTATTTGGATCAGGGTTCAGACTTTTCTCTAAACAATTGGCAATTATTGAACATTTGTCTTTTACTTTTTTTAGCTTTAAATTAGGGATTTGATTAGACATGCATATGAGCAAGAAAGATGTTTAATACTAGAAAGTGATAAGTAAAGAAGCAACAAGAACACCATCCATGGCGAGAGGCTATTTTATTTACTTCCGACCTGCAAGGCTCCATAATGCCAGTAATGCCGTAGTAGAATGCTCAATATGTGAACAGCAACTTTTTCAAAACATCATTAATAGCTTTATCGTTATTATTTGTTTAGGTATATGTATGTATATGTTCGTTCCTCCACTTATCCCACTTGTTACGACCAGCAGTATGTAATCACATAACGCACAAGCTTTTTGTTATAGTTTCCAATAAATGACGGAATAGTGATAATTTCACGTCAGTGTTTGTAGCAGTATTCACGTATATACTACTACAATGATGTTAACCCATTATGCTTTATTTATGCATGTTTGATTTCGCGTATCTTTTAAAAATATAACAAATTAGATAACCTAAAAGAAAAACGTTGAACCTAGAAAAAACGGTCTACTTCTCTTCTTATTTGAAACATTTGAACTAAAGCCAATTATCCATGACAATATTTCATGGTGATGTTCAAATGACAAAAAATGGAGTATTGGGAAACATTGACAAACAATATAATATTTTTCGCAGTTCAACTCAAGAAACATAACATAATCTTGCGTCGTATTCGGTAAAACTAATAGTAAAATGTTGTTGTTTAATTAAGATTTGTCTAGCACAAATAATACAGTTCAATCTTGAGAATGCTTTCCACTGCCAAATAATTCCAGAATTCCAACAACCTAACCAAAAGAGATATTTTCTTTGTGTTCAATATTTTGGTGGGTTGAAATTTTCTTGACTGCATGATTGCCTTCAAGCGAACTTAGCCAAAGTTGCAACAAGAATTGGTCTTCTTAGCCGTCTTGTAAAACGCTTTGCTCTGTATCGAAAGCGATTCGGATTTGTACACCAGGTCGTCCAACTTTTCCCCGCGCTCCAGCACAGCTTCTATCGTATTTCGAAGGATAATCTTCGTTTCATCCAGATCTTCCTGCATTTTTGTGAGAGCATCGGCTTCCCGTGGATCCTGGTACTTACTGAGCGTTGCGGGCAGTGTAGTAAAATCAATTGAAGATTCACTTCCAGAAGGCCACTGATCTTTAACCACCTTGGCGTTGAAATCGTCCAGAATTTTGGTCAACAGGGTATGAGCCACCCGATGGGGATATTCGTGGTCTGAGATTAGCACAGCGCCCAGGTTGTCCGCTCGGACATATACGTGGCACATATAAACGTCCTGCTTTACGGATTGACGTGTAGCCGCTTGGGTACGCTCGACGAGGGTTTTGCTTGCAAAACTGAAATAAGTAACATAATATGGGATACCCTTCAAGGGAACCAATGTTTATTACCTGATAAATTCCTGTACCGAACCTCTTTGAAAAAATGAGAAACTCTGCAGGTCGTATGCCGACTTCAGTAATCGAGCCTCATTGGGGGCCTTGTAGAACACACTGATGGCGTATAGCTTCACCATTATTTAACACGTTTTCCTCCAGATCACCTTAAGGATTTTATCAATGACTAATCAATGCTATTATGCGATTGCGCCTGGAAAATAAACAGCTAAGATTTACAATCTCCCACGCATATCATTTATTGCTTCGTGTAACATTTAGTTGCAGCTAACAAAAACACTTCCAAGCTCGCACCTTGGTTCATAGATAACAACTTTGTCCTAACCAATGCGGGGTCACCGCTCTGTGGGAAATAGCTCAACAAAATAACGTTATCAACTGAGAAGTTTAATTGTTCCGCTTGGATAAAATGGGATTAGAGCGTAAATAATCTAATTTTTTTTTAAGAAATCTGTCTGTAATTTCATCAACTCACACACCTCAGTCAATTATTATTGAATTTTGACAGCACACAAAAAAAGAACGTCAAATGACATAAACGTGCCACACTGAACGAAAACAACCGCCATTATGATTATTATTTATTCGCTGCTATTTTTGCGGTGTTTGGCGAATACCCTTAATGGGTAAAAAATACCCATTTATACTAAAAATATTCCACCTCCACTAATAGGTAAAGTATGCTCTACTCTAGAGAGGGTCTAGTATAATAGCAACAATCAATACGAAACTAACGATTTTAAATTGGCTCACCACTTTAGTAGCCTATTGGTCCCAAGCAAACGATTAACGTACCCTATTCTAGTTGAAATTCTATTACTACACTATGTTTGTTTTGATTCGCTATGAAAGTTTGACAGATAACATCAGGGGTGTGTGGATTCATGCAGAACATGCAGGGGTGAGTGAAATAGCTTGGGACTGCTTGGGACCGTTGTTCTGGTACTGAGTGAGCCAAAAATAATAATGATTTTCTTCGGGACCCAGTGGTCTTAGAGTTACCTCTATGATAATAGTGTTGATAATAGTCTACAGGCTTTACTACACACTTAATCGCATTGTTGCAGATGCAACGTAAAATATCGCAATTCATTATGCATTTTCAAGTTCCCACGATAGGTCACCGCCCTCGTACGGGAAATAAGCGAAAGCAAGAAATTTGTCTAAGAGAGGTGCAAGAAGCACAAAGTCAAGACCAAACCTACCCTAACTCACGCCTCGTAAACGAGAAGTAAACATGCCACACCGCCAGATCTGGCTGACGCATATAGAATCAGTACGCATTTACTTTCCACTTTCTTCGCTCCACGGTGAACCATATGCAGCCCTGCAATGCGTGCAGCGCTGCGGTGTATTAGACGCTCGATGCCAAGGCAGTCCGCGTGCTATGTGAATGGAATGGTAATGAATCGGTCGCATGGAGCTCGGTGCGCCCGGCAATGCGAGCCTGGCGCAAAGGTAATAAAATCTGGTTCCCTAAAAAGATGCGTAACAACGCCAAGATAAACGAATTATCGTAATAGAACCAGTCTTGGGAAGGATAGTTGAAGCATTAATAGAAAGCAATGAAATCGTCCCAAGGGACAATCTTGCGTTCGGCATCCTTCCAAAAACACAAAGGGCAATAAAACCGAGCTAGCGACGGTTCCACCGCAGAGAGCAAAATCAATGGAAAAATGCACTTAGGCCTAGATAGGCAGCGATGCATGCGTACGCATCCAAGCTATAGGCTAGATCTGGGGAGCGGGCCAATGTAAACAGGAAGCCTGGTGCGGATTGATTTAAAGTAATTTACATGCACCAGCGAGGCGCGAGAACTTGGGTCATAAAAGTTAAAAATGAAAACGTTCCCCTACTAGGATGCGTGACCAAGGGAAATCTAGAATTAGGAAGAAAGTGCGTCTAGAACCCCTGTGCGGGAAGATAGACGCACATGCGTACGTGGGCACCGACGCCCAAAACTTAGGTCTAAGGGACGCTATAAAAGCGTTTTGATACAACCAAAATATATTCAGTTTTCACTATCCTATCCAAGTGTACGGACTTGTCGCCAGGTCCACCCTTACTCCTACATATCACCTCAATAACACTCTTCGCCTCCAGCCTATCAAACTCTCTCGCGGTAATCCGTTTCCAATAAGAGTTTCCTCGGAATCGACGCTACTGCCCCCATCTGAGCTGGGCAAGTACCGGCCGAGCACCTTTATTGGTCGGAACCCGTTTCAGAGTTTGGGCACTCCCCGACTAGGCTGATCAGGTTTACCGCTGGTGTATCTGTTGGAATCGCGCTACTGCCCCCATCTGAGCTGGGCAGCTACCGTCCAACCATATCCCAACCGTAGAGCACTCAGCCAAGTCCTAAGGAATCCTGTTCGAAAGTAGGCGAATCTCGCTTCAAGTGGTATCGGTTCCTGCTGTTGGAACGACGAGCTCGAAGCCAGTCGAAACCTACCAATTCGATTAGGATCCTCCGTGAGGCATTCGAACCCCTTCCTCCGGTCTGGTCTGTGAATAACCGCACGCCGAAAGTTCGCCGCGTGATCCTTCGCGGATTGCGAGTTCCTCTCGAAAAATAATAATAAAGGACGAAGCCCCTTCGGCTTCGTCTGATGAACGTGACACGCGCGTCGCGAACACGCATACTAGAGTTATTTTTTTTAGCGGACAAAAAAAAAAAGTTTTTTGGTATGCAAAATACGGTTCGAACGAAAATAAGAATATGGGTGGTACTCAGCAAAACTAAAGAGACTGTATTCAAGCTGAACATTGCATTAGGTCCTAAGTAACATTGACAGATTCTCTTCGTCGACTTTTTCTTTGTATCCCCACGACCATTTTAAGACATTCCCAGGTATTTTCAGCACACAAATCGATAAAATAAGCTTTTATCTAGAAGCTAATACAACAAACACAACAAGGAAAGGTTGTGGGCTCGAGTTATTACCGAAAGAGAAAGTCGACGAAGAAAATCGATCAATGCTAAGGAGAGCTAACTGGTTTTTCTAACAAGAACGAGAAAATCAGTATAAAAAAGTTAATTTTCATTCCGGTTTTGCGAAAAAAAAAATTGCTTTCGGTCAAGAACCCTTCTCAAGCTGGAATTGATGACCCGTTCACTGGTCGAAGAGGTGTCCAACGTGCGGTAAAATTTTACACATTTATGAGTAATTACTAGTACAATAATGAATAAAATTTATGCATTTATGAGTAACAGATACTCATAAAAGGTCGAGTAAAAGGTGTAAAAAATACACACATTTTAGGTATAGTCCCGTTTTAGCCGAATATGCATACTTTATAGTAAAAATTGAGTCCTTTATAGTCATTTTTGAGTATTTTGCGGTTTCCGTGTGAACTGTTTGCCGGAGTTTGTGAGAGCTACACCGAGGGAGCGGACAGTGAAAAAAAAATTAGAGCAAGCTAGAGTTACTCTAAGAAACTCTCTTAAGGGCCACCCACATTAGATCCGTTTGCGTTGCGTTGACGTAAATTTGACAGTTAGACAATAGATTTAGCTTTCACTTTGCCGCAACGCGTCCGATCCGGATCTAATGTGCGTGGGCCTTTACTCTGAGATATATTCCATCAAGTGAAAAAGTCTAGATAGAGCTGGAATTAGGGCGCAACAGCTTTAGTAAACAATGACTTCTATCGATGATTTCTAGGAATTCAAGGCACTCCCACGCGAGCTCCCACGCAGACCAACTTAACCATCGGATAGCGAAAATCTTTCTTTTTACAAATGCTGTTAGGCCCGAATTCCAGCTCTATCTAGAAGTGAAGTTTTCAATTGTTTCAAACAGTATGGTGTAATGGCAGGAGTGGAGCACTTTGTAAAGCAGTTTTGGTGTGATTTTATCCCAGCGATTTCCAAAAACTGAACTAACACATTACTATTTCTTAATTAAAGTAAAAAAATGGATACTTTTTTCGAGGACCTAGAAGAACTGTTCGAATTAAGTATAGTCGCATTTTAAATATAGTGACTTTCTTCTTCTTCTTTCCTTTATTTAACGTTGGTCTCTGTTCCGCAATCTAGAGCCAATCACCGACGGACATCGATTGCCATCCATTGAAGGCAATCGAATGTGAAGGAAGGCAGCTTCCACACCTGCGTAGGATATCGCACCCGAGATCGCACCTATTCAAACACTAATGGGCCGGGACCAACGGTTTTACCAACAATCAATACGAAACTAACGATTTTAAATTGGCTCACCACTTTAGTAGCCTATTGGCACAAACGAAGTGACAGACGACTAACTGGCGAAGAAATCCATTGAAATAATGTGGTTCACTGTAATAGAATTTTCTTGGAAGCTTGTGCCATCATCCACCAGATGGGTTAGTTTTTTTGTTTTGATTTGAACAAAGTTGATTTTGTGTACAATGATTCTTTGACAGTGTGCAAAGAGTGCGTATCATTTTGTCATTTTTTTATGCATTTCAGTTTTGAGTAGAGTGAAAGAGATAGAACCAAAACATTCTAATACATTTGGTGAAAATGCTAGTACAATCCAGTAGTAGTGTTGCCATGTGGTACAATCCAGTACATAATAGTGGTGTTGCCATGTGGTACACTGAAAAATTGAAATAGCAGGTTAGTCACCAAAGTTTTCGAGCCGCTCCGTCTGTCACTTCGTTTGTGCTATTGGTCCCAAGCAAACGATTAACGTACCCTATTCTAGTTGAAATTCTATTACTACACTATGTTTGTTTTGATTCGCTATGAAAGTTTGACAGATAACATCAGGGGTGTGTGGATTCATGCAGAACATGCAGGGGTGAGTGAAATAGCTTGGGACTGCTTGGGACCGTTGTTCTGGTACTGAGTGAGCCAAAAATAATAATGATTTCCTTCGGGACCCAGTGGTCTTAGAGTTACCAACAATCAATACGAAACTAACGATTTTAAATTGGCTCACCACTTTAGTAGCCTATTGGTCCCAAGCAAACGATTAACGTACCCTATTCTAGTTGAAATTCTATTACTACACTATGTTTGTTTTGATTCGCTATGAAAGTTTGACAGATAACATCAGGGGTGTGTGGATTCATGCAGAACATGCAGGGGTGAGTGAAATAGCTTGGGACTGCTTGGGACCGTTGTTCTGGTACTGAGTGAGCCAAAAATAATAATGATTTTCTTCAGGACCTACTAGTCTTAGAGTTACCTCTATGGAGTTACCTCTATGGTTTTACTTCCCTTTCGAAGGAAGACGTGTTGCTCTGTGTGATGGCAAACAGTGTAGTTCAATTTGTTGTGCAGTGAAAAAATTATTTTTAATTACGTGTGAAATTGTGTTGTGTGCCGCGATTGATCAATTGCAACGCGTGGACGCGTGCCCAATTGTATTTGATAACAGGATAAGTAGGAGAACAGGTTACAAAAGTAGCCGTTCTCGTAAAATTTTGCTTATTCTTCGATCCCCCCGGCTCACTGAAAGGAAGCAATTGCTTTCCTATAGTAGCTGCGGCGGTGAAATCGATATTTAATTGTCTCTTCTGTACCCTGTGTATTGTTGCATGCAGCGTCTGTTGACTGTGTTTAGGTAGAAATGGAATGTCCAAAATGCGAGTCGGGGGTAATGGCAAGCGATCTGCCGTTAACCTGTAGTGGTAAGTGTTCTCGTGTGTTCCACATGAGATGCACTACACTTACTAGGAGTACGGCAAAGGTTGTCATGGAGAATGTTAATCTCCTATACAAGTGTGACGATTGTCTGTCTAGTTGTGACGAGCCGAGTGATTCGATCTCGCATGTTAGAAATATTGAGGAAGAAGTGAAAAGAATATCTTCTATTTCGGCCTCAATCACAAACATGCGAGATCAGATTGCTGCTCAAATTGATAACGCGTTGAAGACCGGTATGGAAGCTATCCGTTTAAATGTAAATGGTACCCTGAAGGAAGCCGTTGGCGGACTTGAAATATTATTAAATGAAAAATTGGAAAATATGACTAGTTCATTTTCGAGAATTATTGCGGACAAAAATTTAGTTGCAATGAATAATAGCAGTGGATCTGGGCCGATTCCCTCTGAAGCGGGTCAAATCCCCGATGGTAATAGTAATAGTCATGACGAAGAGAATTCTACTAATGATAAAGTTAAATGTAGTTTCGCTGATGCTTTGAAAAACGGACAAGGGGACAGTAAAAGTAAGGATATCAGTAAAAATAAAGTTGAAAATGATAAAAGTAAGTTTGAAAGTAAAAAACTGAACAACCGTAAGGCTCGCCCGGTCATTGTGATTAAACCTAAAGAGTCCAAACAAGACTGCGAGGAAACTCGCAAGTTTTTGAAAACAAACCTGGATCCAAAAACACACAAAATCAGTAACTTTAGAAACGGGAAAGATGGCTCCATTATTGTTGAGTGTGCAACAGGATACAATGTAAATGAGGTGAAAAAGGGCATTGAAAGCAATTTGGGTGAAAACTACAACGCTGTTGTTCCCACATCGGTGCCAATGTTAAAAGTGGTGGCCATGAGCGATCAGTATTCCTCCGATGTCTTCATTGACTTCTTAAAAAGTCAAAATGAAGACATCGCAATTAATGATGTAAAAGTAGTTAACATGTTTGAAAATCCACGCTTCACTTACAACAAGTTTAGTGTTGTGATTGAAGTCGATATCGAGACGTATAAATGTTTGTTATGTGCGAAAAAAGTAAATGTAGGGTTTGATCGGTGCTCGATAGTTCCCGCGATTAATGTTTTGCGATGCTTCAGATGTGGAGAATTTGGGCACAAAAACACGGATTGCAAAAATTGCGAACGATGCTCTAGATGCAGCAAACAACATAGCACCTCTAAGTGTACGTCAACTGTATTGAAATGCGTTAATTGTTTAAAAACTAATAAGGAGCGTAAATTAAATCTGGACGTCAACCACGCAGCATTTAGTTCTAATTGTTTTGTGTATAAAAAACTATATGATCAGAAAAAAAGCAGCTTATATTTCAATAAATAGCAACCAAGTTCCAGTAGTAATGTGAGTAAATTAGAGATTTTATATTTGAATATTGCGGGGTTATCTACAAACTACGTAACATTACGTCAGATTGTAGAAGAAAATCGTCCACTTTTGGTTTTGTTAGCAGAAACACATATTGTAGAAATTGAATCTTTTGATCAGTATAGCATTCCGGGATATAAAGCTGCTGCTTGTTTGTCACATTCGAGGCACACTGGCGGTGTTGCTATTTATGTCAAAGAATCAGTTCAATTCAATATTCGCCAAAACGAAGTTATTGATGGCAATTGGTTCTTAGGCATTACAGTTGAACGTGGCATGAAGATGGGTAATTATGGTGTTTTGTATCATTCTCCCAGTTCAAGTAATCAGCGTTTTATTGAAATTTTAGAGAACTGGTTCGAGACATTTTTAGATTCTAGTAAATTAAATATACTTGCGGGTGATTTTAACATTAATTGGCATGATACTAGCAATTCGAACCATCTGAAGCAATTAGCTGATTTCTTTAATTTAAAACAATTAGTAAGTGAATGTACGCGTATTTCCCGGCACAGTAGAACTTTGATTGACCATGTTTATTCTAATTTTGATTCTGTCAGTTCAGTTACTCAAGCTGATTTGAAAATAACCGATCATGAAACTTTAGTAATTAATGTTTTAGACAGTGTTAACGATAACGATAATTTTGTAAAATTGAAGTGCTGGAGAAAATATTCGAAGCAAGCTGTTTCGAATCTTGTTGAGAGAAGCGTGGATTTTCCATTAGTTACCGGAACTTTAGATGAAGATGCAGCTGTTCTTACTAACGTTTTGAAAACTTGTACCAATAAATTAGTTGAACAAAAGTTTGTTTCTTTGAAAAACTCGAACAGCTGGTACAATTTGGATCTTTTGCGTCTTAAACGTAAGATGGACAAATGGTACTAAAAGTTTTGTAGATCTAATAGTGATAATCATTGGAATAGGTACACGGTCGTGCGTAATAAATATTCACAATCGATTAAGAAAACTCGATGTGAATATATTCAGAGGAAAATTGATCAGCATCAAAACAACAGCAAAGAGTTATGGAAAATTTTGAAATCTTTGATGAAGCCTAGTAATTGTAAATCGCGGACCATAACTTTTGATGGCATATTAGAACAGTCAGAACAAGTAATTGCTTCTAAGTTTAATGACTATTTCGTCGAGAGCGTTTCACTGATCAATCAATCTATTGAACTGATCAATGAACCGGACGAAATAAAACAGCCGATTAATAGTAATTGTAGATTTAATGGTTTTCACCCAATTACATTAGATGAACTTAAAAATATTTGCTTTTCATTAGGAAAAACGGCTGGAGTAGATAATGTTAATGCTAGAGTTATTCAAGATTGCTTTCATGTCATTCGACACACTCTGCGGGACCTTATTAATCAATCATTGCAATCTGGGCACGTGCCGCATATTTGGAAAGAATCTTTAGTTGTTCCTATACAAAAAGTTGCTGGGACGATTAAAGCCGAAGAGTTTCGTCCCATCAACATGTTGCACACATTAGAGAAAATTTTAGAACTTGTTGTAAAAGGCCAGCTGTTAGAATATTTAAATAGTAACTGTTTGTTGATACCGGAACAATCGGGATACCGGGAAGGCCATTCTTGTGAAACCGCGTTAAACTTAGTGTTAGCTAAATGGAAAGAAAATTTGGAGCATAAAGATACGATTGTTGCTGTGTTTTTGGATCTAAAACGCGCTTTTGAGACAATTTCTAGGCCCTTATTGTTAAGAACAATCAAGCGCTTTGGAATTTCGGGTTCTGCATACAAATGGTTTGAAAGCTATTTATCTGACAGAACACAAAGGACTGTTTTTAATGATTTTGTATCTTGTCCCGTTGACAATTACCTTGGAGTGCCTCAGGGAAGTGTATTAGGGCCCCTTTTATTTATTATGTATATTAATGACTTGCGACGAGTTTTACGGTTTTGTGATATTAATCTTTTTGCTGACGATACTGTGTTATTCATTGCAGCTAAAGATTTAGAAGAAGCCGTTTCACGCTTGAATGAAGATTTGCGTTCTCTAAGTAGATGGTTGAAGTATAAACAATTGAAATTGAATATAAGTAAAACTAAATTCATGGTAATTTCGCGGAATCGTGTAGATGATGATGTCTCTGTTGTTATTGATGATGAGACACTTGATCGCGTTCAGGAAATTAAATATCTTGGCGTGATTTGATGACAAACTCAAGTTCAATTCTCATATTGAAAATGTCATCAAGAAAATTGCCAAGAAGTATGGAATCCTATGTCGCTTGAAAAACGATTTAACTATTGGTAGTAAAATACAGATATACAAATCAATCATCTCCCCTCATCTAGACTTTTGCCCTTCCATTTTATTTTTGGCCAATGAAACACAAATATCGAGATTACAGCGTTTGCAGAATAAAGTAATGCGTTTGATTTTAAGATGTAATAGATTCACTTCCTCAACTTTTATGCTGGACGCTTTGCAATGGCTGTCAGTGAAGCAAAGAATTGTGTTTTTGACTATGGTGTTCATTTTTAAAGTAGTTAACGGTTTGCTGCCTCGATATTTGTGTGATCGGATTGAAAGAGGAAGTGATTTTCATAGATATAACACTAGAAACGCGGATGAAGTAAGAACAGCACATCTTTTGAATAATGCTTCACAAAATTCATTATTTTTCAAAGGTAGGGTAGACGTACCAGTTATGGCTATACGTTCCCATTATGGTGTGTTCCAAATATGGCCTATGGAATTCCATAGGCCATAATTGGAACACACCATAATGGGAACGTATAGCCATAACTGGTACGTCTACCCTATAAATGTTTTCAATTCGATGCCTAGACACATCAAGCGTGCAACTACACTTACAGAATTCAAGAGACGCTGCATTTCACATGTAAAAGCTGTTTATTGAGCAGTTAAATTTTTATGAATGGATAAATCATGTATCTTGACAAAGTTATCTCTAACGGATTATTTTGTATGGAGACTGTCATATAGACATTTTAGTAATTGGTGTAGCATATACAAAAAACTACATTGCTTGCCTCGATGGTGATGATGGATTTTTAGTTTTTTGATTTTGTAGTAGTAATAGTAAAAATAGCTTTGAGTAGTCTACGATGGTTTGAGCCTCGCGCGCGGAATACAGGTATAAATGACTAATACGTGGAAATTGTGGCAAAAGCCTTGAATTAGTAAAGGGTTGGCTGGAAGTCGTTTCCTTGGATATAGTCCTGGCACTGCGGAATCTTAAACGTGTAAATCCCAGGTCACGTGTAAATGGAAGTATTGTCGAGGACTATACTTGGACTTTTGATAACTAGTTACACCTTTGAATGTTTTTGGTTGATGCCTATAGCATATTTAACAGGACATTTATATCTGTAATTGTAACCAGCTCGATTTTGTTTGCAAACCTGGTTAAAATGTTTATATTTAATTATCTTAAAGATAACTCGTCCAGCTCAAACCTTTGTAGGGGTAAGAGGTGGGACCATCATCATCATCATCATCATCATCAAGACGTGACCAGAGATGTTTATGCATCAGAAAAATCCCACCGACCTCGGCTGGGATTGAACTCAGACCCATTGGGGTGAGAAAGCAGTCACGCTTATCACTACACCACCAACGCCGACAATATATAGTGAAAAAATTAAGTCGTTAATTCAAAATAAATATTTATAAGCAAAAGTGGTAAAAGCGTAAAAGCCGCAAATGGCCGCTGAGTCCTTTTTTCTTACCGTATTGAAATGTTGACAATCAAATGACAGTACCTTGTGCTGTAAAGTTGATAGGCCCTTTGCGCCTTTTAAAAGATCGTTGTTGTTTATATTTTTTCACGCAAGCTTACTGGTTAGATATTTTATGCTTTTACATAATTATGTTTACCGTCATGTTTCTATTATGCCACGGATAAAATGATAACATTTTACTTTCCTTCTCCTACATCAGTAGGTTCCACTTTTTAGGTTTTCAAAAATGCATTCAAAAAAAGCAATTGTAGAGTCACTTTTTTCCATTCAGTTATCTAATCATCTGTCGGAGATTGGTAAACTCGCGGTTGATAATTTTTTGGTGAAAGATATGTGACCGGCCTAAATACACACAGAGTGGAACGAACTGTAGACAAGACCTCCCACACCTTTTAGTTGCAGAGGTACACAAATCGTACCGGTAAGTTATAATTTTTGATAGTTTGTGGAAGTGTTTTTATCATTGAGATGTACATATTTTATCGGTACGGACACACGCATTTTATTTAAATTTTCAAATGTACAATCGACGTGGAATGAAGATTGCGATTCGAAAATAAATATTTTACAAGATTTTTTCTTACTATGATGTGTGCAACAAATAACATGGTGCGAACAATATTTCGGAATCCAAGTTTTAAGAAGAAACACAAATTAGTAGAAGGATCTAATTTTATGACATATTAGCTAAGTGAAAAACATTGTAGCTGTGAATTGTGTTAGTCTTTTGTGTTATAAGGTAATAAATATGCAATGTATGCAATCCAATCAGTTCGGTGGAATGTTGCTAGGACCAGTGAGTTACTTAATTAGCTTAACTATAAACCCGATGCCAGATGTATACTACAAGACTGCACAGCAAAAACAAAGATACATAGTGAATTAAACAACGTAGCAAATAGTGATGCAAAGTAAGGGTCCAATTTGGGTAACATGATTCTCGTTAATTTAAAGTTTTCTTCTTCTTTCGTCTGACCTTTGAAGTTTTCCAAACCGGATATTTGATCACGTACAAACATCAAAATTATCCGGAAAATCAAAACAGAATTTTAGAATTTAAAGTGCAAAGCAAATTAAAGGCACAAACAAAAGACAAACGTTGCAAAAATCGAATCCGCACTGTAATTCCAAAAAAATCATATTACACTATTACATGGATTTGCTACAGTGTGGTGCCCGCTCACCGCCTACTTAAGAGCAAAATTAAGTTCATTTAAGTTAGTTAAATTACTTTTCATAAATATATTGATCATATTTTTGCACTAGCTCAAAGGTCAATATCATAAGATTGTGGATAAAATATAAAACATCCAAAACAATGCTGTTAACATTGATTTCGAGACACATAAGTGCATGTAACCAGGGATCCCATTTACCGTTCATGCCGTAGTGAAAATATTTACTTTTCGAATTGCCCATCTTTTCAGGCCATTTAACGCATTATATGGTTTTTATGATATTAAGGTATTAGATTTTTTGTTTTTTTTTTATTAAAGAGACTTTCAGCCCTAGGCTGGTTCGTCTCTATAGGTATTAGATATTGTTATGAAATATTGGTAGCAATGTCTATTTTAAGTTTATTTTTGGAGTGACCGGTGGAGGGAACCCTTATTCATTGTTGGGTATCCATGGTCGCCATTCACCGCTCAAATGGATGTAAACAAAAGTCTAGACAAAAGTTTTTTTTTTTTTGATAATAAACAATAAATAAAAGTGCCGATGGTTAAATATGATCAGGCATCTTAAACGAGTGAATTAGTCGGTTAAACGCATGTTTAGAATAGAAATACTCAAAGAATGAAGAGAATGTTTTGAGCCAAATGAACTACCAAAATCTGAGCCAATCGAACATTCCCATTAGAATTTGGCCGAGGATTTCCTATTCTTACTATATTAAATGTGAGAGTATTGCAATCGAACAGAAATTCAATCACCTTTATGCTTCGTGTGCTTCTCAAATTCAACTAGTTTTTGGAATCAAAAACAATATTCTAACTCTATTGATTAATTGATCTTAGTTGGTTAATAAATGGCACCATGAAATGTGCAACATATTGCGATGCAATCAATTGTTATTTTGCACGTCAATCGAATCAAAAATAAAAGTCCTGTGAAATTCTGGCAAGGGTTGCAAGAACATTTAGGTACAAATCCCTACTGCCGAATTGTATTTTGTTTTCTCCGCCTATCTCTCCCTTTGAGTATTTCTAGTTTAGAACTCATATTGGGAACTTTTTCAACAAATTTTGACACAATGAGTTGGGAATGGAGGTCAAAAGTGGTGAACGGGCACCACACGGTACACTATACACAACGTAGATTCTAATTAGAAATCTTCAGAGGATTTTTAGTTATAATTAGTTTTAGTTAGTTATAGTTTTCTTTTGAATCGGTCCACTGATATGACCGGAACATGTTCCGGTGAATACGCGTCGCAATCCTAGAATCGGCCTGAAACGTGTTAAATCTATCAGGTGATCTCAAATCACACCATAATTCATAAAAGAAAATCAATGGTGGTCATGTTGAGCATCCAGGACGAAATTGGCCACATCCGGATATGTTCCGGATACTCCCGGGCAGGCTTGCTTCCACTCACTTGCTATAAAAACATGATTTTCTGAATTTTGAAATCATTAGATGTTATAATCATATTTTGTACTTGTTAGATACAAGAAGAGGTTGAAAGGCAAGTGTTTGACACATGAAACCTGTCCAATTCGCTTTCAGATAGTCACAATCAGCGATTTTACGACTCGCGAGCGCTCACTCAGAGTGAACGCTCACGAATCATAAAATCGCTTATTGTAACACTCTGGTAGCAAAATTGACAGGTTTTATGAGTCAAACACTTGCCTTTCATCCGCTTCTTGTATCTAACAAGTACAAAATATCATTATAACATCGAATGATTTCAAAATTCAGAAAATCGTTTTTTTATAGCAAGTGAGTGGAAGCAACCCTGCTCCCGGGGAAGTGACCAGTTTCTGACTTGGACCAAAAGCCATTATTCCGACACCTCAAATCACATGACTATTTCAAAAACAAGTACAATGGTAGTTATATCAAGTGCCCAGGACCACGTTGGACACATCCGGACATTTTATGAGTACCCCCGGCGAAGTGGCCAGTTTCTAAATTGGATTAAAACCCATTTTGTGACAACTCAAATCACATGAGAATTCAAAAACAAGTACAATGATGGTTATGTCAAGCGCCCAGTGTCACATTGGACACAATTCACAATTCCAAACCATTGTCTACTTGCCTCGCATAATAATTTATTATATCTGTTATAGTTTTACGATTAATATATCATTATTTTTATGGTTACCAATACGCAGTTTAATTCAAATAAAGTAGACCGATATATTACAAACCATTAATAATATTAATTTTAAATTGCGATAAATTTTCCTGACAACATGATCGGAACTTTTGCGACAGCACGCGACCCACCGGTGGGTTATGACCCATAGATTGAGAAACGCTGTCTTTATTCCCTACGAAAAGTTACTGGAATCGGTTGAGTAATTTTCAATTCCGATCTAACCATAAACAACTAAAGTACCTACAACACTACCACGGATAGAAATCTCCTGATACCTTTTGGCAAATTCTATTGCTGATTATTCATAAAATGTATAAGTCAACTATTAAGCAGACGCCTTGCAAAAATTTAATGAAGATCATGTGACAAATGAAATTTATAAGCGGTAACACATACCTTTTATGCATTATTATATGACCTATGTGGTTTATCTTATGGAAGGTATAAGGCTGATGTTTTGGCAAATATGTATAAGTGAAACACATGAATAAAATAATTGATTTTCGTTTCGTGTGGGGGAAGTGGAACCGAAAAAATCAACAGTTTTCTTTCAAACCTGCCACACGAAAATGACATCATATCAAGAAGCGTTCGTATGAGAAAATGGAAGAGTTGTCAGTCTTCTTGGTTTGTTGTCTTCGATTTGAGGGAGGAGGGAGATATTTCAGAAGTTGTTAATGGCCATGTATTAGGTATGGTACGAGATGAAAGGGGGTCTAAAATTGGTCAAGAATAAGCTACGTCCAAGGATGGAAAATTTCATTCACTTGAATTCTTCTTGCTGACTGTATGCTTTGCTTGACGTTTCTTTTTCGATCATTCCCAGCCGCATAAAAACTCTCCCAATGAACTCTGTAGATTGTTTATACCGATGAATTCATGAATCAGCAAATGAAGCGCCTGAATGACTCTAACAAAACAACATACGCTTTATCCACATTCATTAGGAATCATTTGAGTCATTGACGAGTGCACAGATGAATTTGAGTTCACTCACTCGACAAAAAGTGACACAACAGCGGGGCCCTGTTTACTAAAAATGAACACATGTGTTCATTTTTAGTAAACAGGGCCCCGCTGTTGTGTCACTTTTTGTCGAGTGAGTGAACTCAAATCCATCCGTGCACTCGTCAATAGGATTGCTTTCTAAAAAATCATTCGTGAATCAAATTTATGAATCCATATGAATGCAAGATTGCATTCATGAATTTGTGTGTAGAATGGAATAGAAGTAAAGTCGCAAATGCTATTCTTCTAGGCTTGTAGCTGTTTGCGCTTATTTAGCAAGTTTTGTTTTTCGGTTCGTAACAAAATTTTCTAGATGCACTTCGTATCCGTCTTCTAGAATTTTTACGCATCTGTAGGGAGCGCATTGCGAACTCTCAACATACTGTTATTAATTGAGAGCTTTCTATGCAAACCAACAACTCGAAAGATTCCTTCGACCGAACTCGCTGCCTCCGGCTTGCTAATATCGTGCCTTTACTGACGAGGTTATCTGAAACCCTACGTAAAATACGGAAATCGTTAATTTCGCGTTATCAAGACATGAGGGATACTGTTTTGATAACAAAACAGGGTAAGTGTGCTAGTTATGGTACTAAAGTTTCAGTGTTCGGCCGTAGGGTTAAATCAAATTGGAAATAATTTTCATGGATTCAATTTCATAGATAATGGTAACATATTTGTTCCAAACTTGTATCGATATAAATTTATAAAATAATGAAAATATTGGCAATTAAGATAGGGCCAATAAGAGAACCGGTAGGGTCAAAAACTGGCTCACTTTTCCAATTATATTTGTTATTCATTCGTATTCTCCTGAATTGATTTCTTCAGGAATAATGTTACGTAATGTACACACAAGCTTTTATACGTCAATCTAATGCTTTATTTTGCTATAAAAATATCACATTGCAATAAAAGTTCATACTTTTTTTGAAAACTCGTCTTCCATTAATAGGAACACTGTTCCAGTAGTAATGATAGTTCCTATCTTTGGTTAATATAATAGTGGAATGCGTTAGGTTCTTATGGATTCAACTATTATAAAAATACTACCACAACTATTAGTGCAAAGTAGTGAAAATCTTACGGAAAATTAATAAATTTCCAACATTTTTTGGGCTAATTTTAAGTTTGAAATATGCAAATATGTTTTATTTTAGGAGAGCTACCGATAAACAATAATCTTATCCGTGTATTACTCACCATTCCGGCACAACCCCGAAACCGCAACTATAGGTACACCACTATGCCTAAGTAACATTTTATGTTTTATGAAATACTACAAAGCAACTATAAAACAACATTCATAAAACCCTGGTCAAGGCTATTTTATCATTAATGCATCCACCAAAACCTCATTAAGACTAGAATATGTCTAGTTGGCCCACCCTGGAGAAAGTTCTGAAGAATGTATTCTCGGAGCTCTCGAACGCATTGAAAACCATTTGAAAGCTATAATATACAATAAAAACCCTTTCCTAGCCATTTCCCCTAGCCGCTCCACTAGGAAAGCATCAATCAAGATAGAAGAGGATTTATGAATCTGAGCTTATCAAAATAATTAAAATAGAAACTGATGGTATAAACATCTTGTGGAATATCCAAATTTATTACAATAGTTCTCATTGTATCTAAGTGCCTTATTAGATATTATGTGAAATGTACGTGAAAACATCGAAAAAAATGAATCCGCCCTCGTAAAACGTCGATTTGACTAATTAATTTACATTGAAAATAACAATTATTCTTCAGATCGAGCTTGGCCGAGATTTTTTTTTTGGATTTTCGCATTTAAAAGTTTGCTCATTGCTAAATTTACCAAAATATAGTTATATCCAAGGATATATAGATTGAAAAACTAAGAATCTGAGTGGTGCGAAGTGAAATTTTCTTCATGTTGGTAGTGTTGAAATAAACGTTTCATCACCGTCGGTTGGTAGAGAGAAGTGTCAAACGGTTTTTTGTGCAGAGCCGATTCGTGACTTTGTGATTGTTTGTTGACATTGTTCATAGCTGAAGTTTTTACGGAGTGGAATAAAATTCAGAATGAATAATGAGAGAGAAAAGGATTAGTATTTTCCATTTAATTCCACTACTTTATTTGCTTATCCTTGACAGATACGCGTATTTCGTCTACAATGTGCAGACTTCTTCAGTGTCTTGTACTAATACTCGACCAGTCGAGTATTAGTACAAGACACTGAAGAAGTCTGCACATTGTAGACGAAATACGCGTATCTGTCAAGGATAAGCAAATAAAGTAGTGGAATTAAATGGAAAATACTAATCCTTTTCTCTCTCATTATACAGGTATTCCACTAAGACGCCCACATTCATCAGGATTCAGAATGAAGTGTTTTGCTCACTTTTGCAATTATAAAGATGGACGATATCTATGAAAGTGCTGTCGAAATTCCCTGGGACCTCCAATGGCAACGATTTGACTTCCCTCCAAATCGTGTGAAACTCGAACATGAAAACTCTATAGAACCCCCGTAGAACCTCGCTGGCAGCAACTAAAATATCCACTGAAACCTCTTCTGTCGCGGGAAAAATCTGTTGAAATTTCCTGGAACTTTTGTACTATCATCACAAATCTCCTTAGAACGTTCTCCGAAGTCACAGTCGTTCCTGAGCGAAAAAAATCGGAGGGGTTTTTTTCAGCGCAGGAGTCTACTTTGGTCCAAAATACGCAATAATACTGTTATTTTTAATTGTTTGAGTCGTTTCGAATCACGTTTTTAAAAAGATCAAAAACATTACTGAAAAATATTTATTTTTTATTTTGGACGATAACAATACTTCTATCTATTTCAACGAACCACAATGATAAAAAAAGTGGTTCGATTTGACAGCTCGAAAGTGGTTCGATTTTGAGGTCCGTCTTCGCACCACTCAGCTAAGAATGTAAGTTTAAAGGAGGGATTAAGAACTGTTTTAAATTTATTTTTAAAACAATACTGTTTATGACTTCTTTGCTAGACTATAAAAGGTTTTTAAAACAGCAAAAAGCTGAATTACAGGAATGTTTTTCACTTTGAAATGCTGAATTTAAACTAAATGGATTGTTCATTACCGTTAAAAACCATAATAAATCAGAGTGGATGCCCAATGGTTACTGAATTGTTACTTGGGTGACTAGAACACCTACCCTAAATGGAGCGAAATGCTTTTGTAAACAATGTTTTCAATTGCTTATTTCTCGCGAATAAGAGCTCACGATCACCAACAAATATTTCCCTACCTTTATGAGGGTTTTGTAGACCATGATTTTGACTTGTAGAATGCTTTCAAACCTTGATAAAACTTCCAACTTTGCTAGGGGAGCAACCTTTTAAAAAATAATAATAATTCCAGCCAGTTCGAAAGATTTATTTATATTCAACAGAACCATAATCAAAGCAGCCTAAATCACATCAGTTTCAGTCGTCTTCCTCACTCATCAACAGAGAAATCTTAGGGAGAAGGTCTGGATTGAGTTTTAGCAAGAGAGAATTCTCGACGGATGCTGCTGTTAGGTTCATCCTGCGATCAGATAGCATAAGCTTCAGTGCACTAAATCCACGTTCAACTGAAACCTGTGTAGCTGAACTTGACAGAACGATCATCGCAACTCTGTAAAGCTCGGGATTGATGAATTTTTGAGCTTCCCAGTATTTAACCAGATCAAAATGAGCTGGTGGTTCATTGCTCTTAGATGATCCTGGACGTGAAGTTTCAATAATAGGTACCTTCTCCCTCATTTCGAGCTGCTTAATTTTCTGAGCAATGGAACATTTGCTGGTCATCGATGAGTTTCCTTGTGCATCTTCATTAAAAAATCCTGCCAAGATTATCTCCAGATCATCTTCGTTTATGTCGTTGTTTGAAACATCGCTGGAATCGTCGGCTTTTCCATTTACACAGCCATGGAGTTTGATGAGAAATTCCTGCAACATTATATTACACCATAAGAATTGTTATGGTCTGATAGCAACAATAAAATGCTCAACATGAAGTCAACATATTGAATATATTAAATGGCACAAAAAATCGAGCAAAAATATATATGCAGGAACCCTCAATTTACACAGTATGTTGTGCCGTCCACCCACCGCAATTTCTTTCTATCTATGTACTATCGAATTAAAGGGATTTTGAGAATATTGAGTAATTTTTTTTTCAATTTGTAATGCAGTAGGTGCTTTTCTATAGATTTATTACAGGTAGCCATCGAATAGCACGGTGAATGGATGAGTGATGAGCATATATTAGGTTGATACTCATCACGTAGGAAAAAATCAGTTTAATTGGATGGAACATAGCCAAGAAATAACTATGGGAGAACTGAACCAACCACCGTGCTCTTGCAAGAATTCTTGTTTTGTTTGCCTTTTTAATAGAGTGGTAACGTTGTTTGTGGATGAACTTTTAGCCGGTATCCCTTTTTACGAATTCTTTGCCTGGTTTTTGATATTAAGAGTACTGACCACAAATGGTATATTTATTACCAAAAATCGGCTACCAAGGAATGAACAAAGAATTATGCCGAAAACTTCATCTAGAAACAATATATGGTTTTTATACATACTTGGATCTGTTCTTTATCATTCGAAGAAATTCTCTTGGATCCCAGGAAATTGAAGCGGGGATCAAGGAAGATACATGCCTTGAACTGCATGCTCTCAGTGAGTTTTTGCAAACGCTTTTGAAATGCTTTCAAAAGTTTTTTGGCCAAAGAGTTATTTGCCAATCTCGTTAGCTTAGCCTGGCATATCAACCAGCATGCGTAAAACTCACTCAGATCGACATGTTGTTTTTGCAACTGCAAAGTAAGGACAAATGGTGCTTCAAATGCTTCACAAAACTTCTCGATAAACTTCCAGTGTGAAGTAAAATCTGCAATAAAATGTAAAACGTGGATTGTGTATTTCAATAGATTAAAAAACAAGTGTTTTTTTTTAATGCAGGGTGATTCAGAATAACTGTCACCGATTTCACAAATATGCAATTCTCAATGGGTAAAATGGGAATATGTTCAAGTATTTTTGTTTTAAGTGTGTACAAATATCAGCTTGTATTGATAGTAGGATTTGAAATTTCATTCGTTTGTGATTTCAAGCAGCCATTGACGTCAAAATGAAGAATGGCATAAATCTTTAAAAAATCGTGTGTTATCTTTTAGAAACTGAAATCTCTTCGCAAGAATGTAACATTTATTTTTGCATCATTATAGAGGTACGAAGGAAGCATGCTTGGAAAATCCGTTCAATATCAGAGCTTAAACGCATCACCAGGACTCAAAAAGTGCTGGAACTAAAGCGTGCGTGCCAGCTATGGTTAATTTTCATGACAAATGTGGCTGATAATTAAGGTAAAGGGAGAGAGATTTGAAATAAACTATGCTTAGTTGAAGATTATATATGTAGAATATCTGGAATATAATGATATCAAAAATTCATGCAAGCGTTCAATCGTTATGACCATTTTAAAAAGGGACAGTTATTCCGAATCACCCTGTATAGGGTAATGGCTGCCTGTTGTAGGTTGTAGTTGAGTAATTCTTCATGGTTTCTCTATATACTTATTAAAAACAAGTAGCGTATCTAGGTACTTACCAACTTCTGGATACGATTTCTTAACCATGGTGAAAAATGACTTCTGTGTCAACAGAGAATTCAACATGACAAAGGTGCTGTTCCAACGTGTCTTGTTGCTTAACGGTGGTAAATGAGCATCGTGAAGTTTCGTAAATTTATAATATTCTCGTTGCCGCATCTTTACAACGAGTTTTTGAATCTTCGAAATGCGTTTTTCGTATGGTTTTACCACATCCCAAACAGCTAGTTGAGCAGTATGAGCAGCGCAACGTACGCTGCCTAAGATATCAGACATATTAACGTCGAAAGAGTCATCTGCCACGGGAATTGCCTCAGAAATAACGTTGTCACCATCTTTCCCATTTACGAAATCGTCGTTCTCATCGTCGGAGTTATCATCTTCATCTATGCTTTCATCCATGCGCTGGTCCTCCGAGTCAGAAGTGTCATCGTCTATTTGTGAGGCGTTATCGAGATACGTATCATAGACTTTGATGTGAGCAGACTCGAATATCTTTTTGATTTCCCCGACTGAGGCTACCATGTTAGCTCCATTGTCATGAGTGACCGAGTAGACTTGTTGGAGTTTAACGCCGAAGTCGCTCAGAACGTCCTCAATCAACTTTTTGAGATGTTCTTTTGTTTGCCGTTCTTGTGTTTCTTTAATTGCTAAAATAAAAAAAAAATCGAGTGTTAAATACTATATTGTCAAAATAAAACATGAATGCTAAAAAAAAGTAATAAAAATATAAAAAAAATAACACCAATGCACAATGGTTTGGGATGGCAATTTAGCAAGACAAAAGACCTAGTGCCTTTATGTTAATGTTGAAAGGTTAAGTGTCTTCTGTGAACTTTTTAAGCATGAAAAGCTCCTTTTTTGTAGTTTGTACAACTAGGGTGGTCCTCAGATTATTAACATAGAAAAACTACATTTTAAAAATAAAGGCGCATGCTCTAGTAAAATTGTTCTAAAATGAGAACGTTAAGCCCCAGCAGGCCTGGGTTCAATCCCAGTCGGCGTCACCGGGATGTTCAGAGGCATAACATCTCTGAGGGAAGTAAAGCCGTTGGTCCCCGGTTCATGAGTTGATGGGTCGATATGTAGGGTCCAGGTGTGTGAGTTGCCTCCCTGGCGTCGGTAGCATTGGTGCTCAGCACGGAAAATAAGATCGACGGAAAACAAATCAAGGAAAAAATAAAAACGATAACGTTAAGCCGTAATAACAGAGTAGCTTGAAATTATCTTAGCTACTCAACATTTCCAACTATGTGAATCGTTAACTTCACGCATGAAGTAATAAAAACATGGTTAATTAAAGGTAAAAAAAAAATTCAACAACAATAGCTTCAAATTATCTCAGCTACAACTTTTTCGGAGAGCATGCGTCTTTATTTTCTAAAACAAAATAGCTGGATTTTCTACACCGATAATTTTAAGAACACCCTTATTTAAAAACGGCAAAAATAACAATCGTTTTAAGCTTAAAAAGTTCATAGAAATGATAAAAATTAAATTAAGAGCAAAAAAAACTATATTTTTTCAGGACCTCCCTTAATCAAGTCGGAATGTGCAATGGTTACGTGGTAAACAAATTATGAGCCATTAACCAAATTGCCTACATACAATTGAGACTATATGAGGGGGTTAGACGGAAAGTGGTGTAAGTATCAGTCCACATGACATGCGTAAAATGCAGTTATCGATACTTTGATCATAATTTTATATACCTACTCCATTTACGTTAAGGGCTGCCCATATATTGCGTAGACATTTCTAGAGGGGGAGGGGTATGTTGATAAGTATTTACAGCTCATATTATACTACAATAGTAGAAATTTCTGTTTGACTTACACCCCGTTCCTTCTGATAATCAGGAGGTTCCATCAACTCACCACTTTTTCTCACTAAGCTGATTTTCTGGAGGTTACAAGTTGACGGTTAACCTTACTCACATGCAAAAAATCAGCTTAATCGGTTGAAAATCAATCGAGAAATAGCGGTGATTATACGGAACTACGGCGATCATCGAGGATTTATGTATTATTTATGTAATATCCCATCCGATATGTGAGCTAATACTTTACCCAGATTGCGGACGATAACTTCACCATCAACAATGATTCGAGCATTGATGCCAAGAAAGTGACGACTCCCTCTGGAAGCTCCATCGACTTCAATCGTTAGCAGTGGTTGTTGCTGCAATTCCTTTGCAATGAGCTGCCGAGCTTTAATAGCGGAATCATCCACCATTCCTGCCACAATTCTACGATTCATCGTAATACCTGCAGCTTTATACAACGGATCCAGAAGCGTTTTGAAACCACTCATTTCCGGGAACGAGTATGGCAGGTGGTTTACGGTGGCAAGTTGTAATGTGCCGAGAAGAATAACATCCTTTGAGGAGTCCACTTGAAGCTTCTTTGTTTTTTTCTTGACCGGCTCTGATCCACTTTCGGCTGACGGCATCGGCAAATTCAGCGCAGCATATACTGTAGCATGTTGTTTGAATAAGTGCCGTTTGAAATTACCGGGCATCAGTGTGTCCTGCTTGTATCCGCATGATTCCTCAGCCTTGCAGCAGAACTTGCCACCCTCCTGCTGAATGACCTGCAGCATGGTGTATTTCTGTGTGCATCGTCGTTTCATTCAAAAAATGCAAAAAAGTATCAGTTTAGCTCAGTTTCATCCTGAATAGTACTTACCTGTGATATCACACTGGTATCAAATAGCACCTTGAAATCGCAAAATTAATCCAAATAGCAGTGAACAAAGCCGAGAAAAACAAAACCAACTTATGAACGATCCAGATGAATGTTTTGTAAACAATCTTTGTGAATCAATGAATGCATTCATAAACGATTCTTCTGTCTGTCATTCATAGAACGATGAATGCATTGTAGGAATGAACCAACGCATGAACAAAAACATCAATGATCGCTGTCGTATGTTTATCTTTCTTTTGCTTTCTCTCCTTCATTCACGGGAATGCGTTACTCTCCATAGAGATGATAACTGAGATTGAAATATTTCCAAGAACATGTTTGTAAATGATTTCAAATTGAACGTTATGCGATGCGATTTTTTCCATCACTGGCTACGTCATTTATTGGATGGTCCATTATCAAATTTAAGTTATGTGGTATGATTCAATTAGTTTGCAAATCCCAAAATAAAATGCAGTTTCAAAAAAATAAATGCACAAATATAAGATATAGCATGCATTGTGAATGGATATGGGGTAAGTGGGATCACATGGTTTGATTGCTTGCCATGACTTCGATTTTCGTAGATTGGATACCAGCGAAACACACAACTCTTTTCAAATTCTCAGTTAAACGCTGTCCAGACTGGCGAGTTATAACATGTTATAACGGTTGGAAAATAATTGCAACACAGAAACCACCATCAAGATAGCGATAACATGTTATAACTCTGTAGTCTGAACGTACTATTAGACTACTTTCAGGAATAATGCTGGGGAGTAAACATTGGTTCCAATCTAAACAAGAGTAATAGAAGCATGACTGTCGCTATTCCCGGTCACACCCATATTTACCATAACTAGGGAAAGGGAAGGAGATGTTGATGACTTAATTCCTTAATGAGAGGCCACCGACTTAGCGACACCCTCATAAGTGCTACGGAGTTGGAGGGTAGGGTAGGGTATTCGGTTAGGATTCCTCAAGCTGGCGATGCAACCAATAGTATATATTGTTTATGTGTAGCTCATTTAATCTTTCGATAGTCGAATGTCGAAAGAAAATATTCATTTAGTTTAGTGATCATGCATTTTAAGAGTCATGAAGAAGAGCTGGGGATTAAACCCATCTCACAATCCACAGTGCTTCGCATCAAAGTACGATTAAATTATCTTTTGGTACGTAACGAACGATTAAGATTCGCGATAATTCATGTAGGGGAAATGTTGGCTCCGGCAATACCTTAACCTATTATCGTCAGGGGGGTAAACAAAGTCCTAGAGCACTCAAATTTGGCCAATAGTTGCTCTGAAACACAATGTATCCACATGCCAAAATTGAGCTCTCAAGGACGTTGTTTACCCCCTGACGGTAATAGGTTAAGGTATTGCCGAAGCCAACTTTTCCCCTATTTTTTACGGTCGATGATAATAGCGAATTTCGAGCTTACCTTTTGCCTAGGATAAAAACACCTTGGCACCTCCACTGGATCCTCATGTGCATCTAGTTCCAATTCTTTATCTTTTTTTTCTTTCTCTGTTGGTTTCTGTCCTCCGTGGTGGACGCTCGGGTTGGCGAAGTATTTCCTCTAACACCGTGCTTCGATTATCGTGCCAGTGTTCACGCCGCACCTCCTTACTTTGCTATTATCGGATTGACAACATTGCCTAGGTTACGCCACCCATGACTTATGTGTCCATGACTCGTGGAGACGTGAGGTAGGGACTTGTGAGGACCGCAGCTAGGTACCACGCTCCTTGCAGGTTGTCAACTCACAATTTTGCAGCCCGTCAAAACCACAAACTAAGTGACAGACGGAGCGGCTCGAAAACTTTGGTGACTAACCTGCTATTGCAATTTTTCGGTGTACCACATGGCAACACTACTACCATAGAGGTAACTCTAAGACCACTGGGTCCCGAAGAAAATCATTATTATTTTTGGCTCACTCAGTACCAGAACAACGGTCCCAAGCAGTCCCAAGCTATTTCACTCACCCCTGCATGTTCTGCATGAATCCACACACCCCTGATGTTATCTGTCAAACTTTCATAGCGAATCAAAACAAACATAGTGTAGTAATAGAATTTCAACTAGAATAGGGTACGTTAATCGTTTGCTTGGGACCAATAGGCTACTAAAGTGGTGAGCCAATTTAAAATCGTTAGTTTCGTATTGATTGTTGCTACTACTGGATTGAACTAGCATTTTCACTAAATGTACTAGAATGTTTTGGTTCTATCTCTTTCACTCTACTCAAAACTGAAATGCATAAAAAAATGACAAAATGATACACATACAGTGTGCAAACTGTCAAAGAATCATTGTACACAAAATCAACTTTGTGCAAAACTAAAACAAAAATAGTATCCCATCTGGTGGATGATGGCACAAGCTTCTAAGAAAATTATATTACAGCGAACCACATTATTTTAATTGATTTCTTCGCCAGTTAGTCGTCTGTCACTTCGTTTGTGGTAAAAACTGTTATAAGATTTCTGAATCAGAAAGTAAGGTCTATCAGTAGTTTCTCAGAACTTATCGTTGATATTCATTCAGCTGCTTTGTAAATGGCATTGGTTTATTTTTATTTATTTATTTCATCAATAGATGTAGACTAGTACAAATACATATACAAATTTGTTTTTCTTAAGAATAAAAAAAATGTCTGCTATTCTATTTTTACTTCTTACGAGTTATGATTCCGTGTGGAGTTAAAATATTGTTTTAGTTTATGCCGAGACATTGAAAAGTCAATGGTTTGCCAATATTGATTGTAAGACGCCATCATGCGATTTAATGGCCCAAATTTTGCATAATTTGTGCGATGATGGGTTATTGCAAATTAATTTCGATTTCTGAGTTGTCGAGTAGGTGCATAAAAAATTAATTTTGATAAAAGTTCTACTAAGTTAATGCGCTGCGAAACGATATCGTTTACAAACGAAACCATTGCATATTCACGTCGCTCTCTTAATGTTTGTATGTTTATAAGCATGCATATGATGGAAGAGGAAATGATGTCCAACCTAATTTACGAATGATTTCTTATATGACAAGATGTTTTCTACATTTTAATAAGAATTAAAGATTTTCTTAAGAAAATATAACTTAAGTCCATTCGGGGCAATATGAGCACTAATGATATTTATTGTTATTGTGCCATGCTGGAGATGGCATTGAGCCTGGTACCAGTGTAATGGTGATAACCAATTATAAACCTTCCATGCAGCAATCAAATAGATAAAGATGAGATGGTTCTTAGATAATGACTTATGCGAGTCGATTGAATAAGGGTTAAGTTGATCCTTATCATAGAAGCGTAGATGCATTGTTCAAGGATAAGAGAAAGGAGAGGCAAAGGTGTTGAAATGCAGAATTAACGCATAAATTTGCATATCATCTAGTTATGATTATTGTCAATAATATTTACATTTCGATAAAGATGATGCTACCTATTTTACCTTTTATGTGATACTTTTCATCACAGAATCCAACCTTGAATCGTAGGCCAGGTTCATCAACAATACACTCGTTCCGAGAAGGGCCTCATGGTACCACTCATCCTGTATAGTCAGCTTCTTCTTCTTCAGGTTCGCTTACCACCCGGTATGAACGCTCGGTGCGGTTAGTAATCTCAAACAGAAAAAGAGATACAACCAGGATTAGTTTTTTAAAGTAATAGATTCATCTGAATACCCAACCAACCATATCTCAGTGCCATTTGAACCTACATTTAAAGTTATTTGTGATTATATGGTTTCTTTAGTACTCACATGAAATGTTGTGCAAGTAACACAAGTGCAACAAAGCCCAACTATGGACAGCTCAATGTTAATACCTTTTACTCTTTGAATCAGCGTACACCAACATGATAATCTGCTAGCGGTGCCGGTGGTGTAGTGGTAAGCGTGATTGCCTCTCACCCCAGCTGGCCTGGGTTCAATCCCAGTCGGCGCCGCCGGGATGTTCTGAGGCATAACATCTCTGATCACGCCTTCCTTCGGAAGGGAAGTAAAGCCGTTGGTCCCCGGTTCATGAGTTGATGGGTCGATAGGTGGTAGGGTCCAGGTGTGGGAGCTGCCTTCCTGGCGTCGGTAGCATTGGTGCTCAGCACGGAAAACAAGATCGACGGAAAACAAATCCAAGGAAAAAAAAAAAAAAAAAAAAAAACATGATAATCTGTTAAGAAACACCTAAGAATGTATAGAGATAAAGCTCAAAAATACAGTTTTAACTGATGGTACTTTATAAACATCAAACTGTCCAATATTGGACCCTGCCAACACACGGCGCCTGCACGGCAATGTGGGCCGTCAGAATGGTTCATCGGTTGCGAAGTGAAGCGATACATTTCTCAATTTTTCAACGTTATCCTAACGTAAACTAAATATTATCATCCATATGCCCGTCAACACCCGAAACCCATCCACCACACAAAATAAAATAAAAATGTTTCTGTATGGCAAACACGTTCAGATATAAACGAGAATATGGGTGTATTCTTCATTGTAACAACTACGGGTAGTCATCAAAAGTACTTGCATTTTACTCAGGCACCTTTGAGCAAACTGCAATCACCATGTGACTCTCGAAATGTGCCACGACCAAATTGTCACAACGACGCCCTATACGCTATCTGACCAAAGCGCAGGGAATATTAGCACCAGTGATATTTCAACTTAAATTCTTCAATTTTGCATTATTCCTTTCATAAATTTTACTATATTATTCGAAATAACGTTTTGAAACAGCTGCTTTGGTGACAAATCAGTCATTGGCAAGACGGCAAGACTGAAAAAATATAGCCTTAAATAGGCAGTACTTCTTAAATTTAACTTATTCTACAGAAAACAATTGTTTATATTAAATCTTTTTATGCTAAAACTGTTCATTGCTGACTCATTGTACCCCAACGGTTTTATTTCGGTTACAAAACGATTTTTTTAAATGTCCTTGCATAAGATTCAAAAGTTTCTACTTTTAATATTCAATTTGTATTCATGATGTAAATAGGGCTTGAAACTGACTGGGTGTATCCTATGGTCTACCTTCCCTACTAACATAATTCCTAAATTCCCGAGACATTTATGAGGGGTCGTAGAGTTCTCTGCATCTCTCTTAAGTAAATGTTGGACTAACATACCTTTCCTATCCCTACCAGTTGTAAGGACGTGGTCAGGACAATCCTTAACTGTTGGAGCGGGATATATCTTTATCTGGGAGATAGTAATTATTTCTTACTTACTATCTGTCCAGTAATAGATATCCGTCTTGCTCTTAATAGTTTTGAATTTGTACCACCTACGATATTGTGCAACTTGTTCGATGCTAATGCTAAATGCTAGACTTGAAACTATCGATTTGGTTAAACATCATTCGAATATTCCACTGAATTTTGTATAATTAGTGATGATTTTCTTAATGTAACCAAACTGCCCCACTTTCCCCTATATGCTGCAAAGGGTACGAATAGATACTCAAAGTGCTTAAACTCAATTAACTATCGCCTTACTAAGTTCTCCGCGAGAACTTGAGATCTTCTCGCTTCTCCGCTCACGTGAGTGCCAACGGTTTCTTTTTAATATAGTGATGATGGCGTCACGACGCGATCACAAGGAAGAAAGTGCGCGTGCACTAACCGATCTTCTTGGCGCAGTACACGAAGCAAGAACGAATCTTTTTCTCTCTTTCTGAAGACGATTACCTCTTCGTGTGGGCTAAATTTAGAACCCCCCTGAAAAGCACCGCCGCCGGGTTGCTCACGGAGTGCGTACGTATGCGTGTGTGTACTGAAGGCAGTGTACGGAAAATTCGTCTAGCAAGCGGCAGCAGGAAAATTCTTCTCCTTCCCGAGAGGCTTCCTCCTATCTATCCAGAGAAGTACGTTTTAATTTTGCATATTTAATTCTGCATCGAGTGCATTTGCGCTCAAAGTATTAGAAAGTTGCACCCAGAACCCAGACCGAGGCTCCGAGCTAGATCTAGCTGGCAGTCTGGCAGGGGATCGTGCGTGAATTCTGACTCTTTTCGCCCCTGGAGCTCGGCCTGTGCGGACGTGTGCTACGGTACGCTACTAAACTGTGATCTTCAGAGCAGTAGGATAAGTTTAGACCGACTGGGGAAATTTGGGTCTGTGCGTGTGTTGGTGCATTTGAAAACGGAGAACACGTTCGTGAAAAACCTGGATAAGTATCGAATATTTGGGTTTATTACAACCAAATCCACGCGTGATCGATTTCGCCTGGTGTCGGCCGACACCCAGGAAGAAAAACGTGTTAAGAGGGAGAGGAGAAATTTTCGGTGACATCGTCCTCGCGAAAGTCAAGTGTGAGGTGAACGATTTTCACGGCCAGGTTTGTGTGTGTACATAGGATCATAACCTGAAGCGTGGGTTTGTGAAAATGTAACCACGTAGCTAGCCGATGATTTTTTCCCAGTTGGTGAAGTGAAAAATAGAATGCTAATGAAGAAATAATGTGTTGTTCACGTTACGTAGTCGTGCAGAAGTTTCTTTGAGACTAATACCTATTTCATTTATGACGTAGGTTTTGTTTGTTTGAAGTGCTACTATTTACAATGTTGGTGCAGCAGGACTTGTGCTAACTTCTACACATGAGGAAATTAACAATAACATTTATGTGCAATTGTTCATACATATTGCTTGATTTTTATTTCATACACCGCGAAAATGCCTGTGGCGTAGGTAGAAGTACTCAAATTTAACTTTTGTTTTTTTTTTTATATTGCCGGTAAAGCACAAACTAGCGAAACATTTTAATAGCAAAGCGTTACGGATTTTATCTTAACAGGCAATATTAAGAAATGCGGAGCTTGACAATTATTGCACTCTATCCAATATGAACACAAATCTCCAACAATATTTGATCAAACATATCAATGTTGAACTGAACAGGCATTATAAATAGGCCTAGCTTCGCTTTGAATTATTGAAATTGGATGGAAAGTATTTTTACTTTTGAATGGATCGAAATGTACACTGGTAATCAATAATTGTGGTCATTTCAGAAGGTCTACTAACGCCGTTCCTATTCAGTCAAAATTATATGGTGGGTGCCAGACTTCTACTTCATCTCCGGGCTCAATACACGCACACAGTTCAGTGTTCAGCGAAAGTATAATTTAAATTAGGGACGACAAATCTACTCTTTAAGTGGCTCGCACTCATTGTTGCAAATTCAAATCAGGAAGCTCTAAAGCATTGCTTAAATTCGCTTGCGTCCCTTTTGCAGACTAGCGCTTGTGGAATCGAACTCGACCAACAAAAACACCGACCATGGATCCGGAAGCATTCCTCGATATCGCCAATCAGGTGATAAAGCTGAAGATGTTCCCCTACTTCGACATTGCGCACAGTTTACTGTGCGCCTTGTCGGTTAAGGAGGATCTCGGTGCCGGAGCGCAAGCATTCTCCCGCAAGCACCCGCTTGCATGCTGGCTATCAACGATGCTGGTTGTCTTTGCCGGTGGAATGGTCGCGAACGGACTGCTGGGAGAACCGATCCTTGCCCCGTTGAAGAACACCCCACAGTTGCTCGTGGCCACGGC
Organism: Ochlerotatus camptorhynchus; assembly: GCF_037179485.1. NCBI lineage: Eukaryota > Metazoa > Arthropoda > Insecta > Diptera > Culicidae > Ochlerotatus > Ochlerotatus camptorhynchus. The sequence continues at coordinate 1,373,152 of NW_027041105.1, forward strand.
TTGCTGGTACATTGTTTTCTACACTCCATTCGACATCGGTTACAAGGTTGCCAAGTTCTTGCCAGTGAAGCTGGTTGCCAGTGCCATGAAGGAAATCTATCGCGCCAAGAAGGTTGGGACTGTTGATCTTCCACATTTAGCTCCATACTAACGAAGTTTCTATTTGTAGATCCACGATGGTGTGACCCATGCTGCCAAGTTGTACCCTAATGCGTTCATCATCATGATCATCATCGGTACTCTGAAGGGCAATGGAGCTGGTTTCACCAAGCTGCTGGAACGATTGATCCGCGGTGTATGGACTCCAACTGCCATGGAATTCTTGCAGCCAAGCTTGTAATTATATACATTTGACTTCATCTACAGCAACAGCCATGATTTAACACAATTTAATCTTTCAGCTACACTAAGGCCTCGCTGATTGCATCCATTATTTTCGTGTTGGACAAGAAGACCGACCTGATCTCCGCTCCACATGCCCTCGTCTACTTCGGCATTGTGATCTTCTTGGTTTACTTCAAGCTGTCGTCGATACTGCTCGGCATTCACGATCCATTTGTGCCATTCGAGAACCTGAGCTGTGCATTGTTCTTCGGTGGTATCTGGGACAGTTTGGCTAAGATCCTCGGCCGCGGACAGGCCAAGGAAGAGTCCAAGGACGCCAAAAAGTCCAACTAAGAAACGCGTCTGCCCTGGTGGTAGATGCAACGCTCAAGACGACTTTTTACATTATTTTAGTTTTATGTTATTCCTGCGATTTTGTTTTAAGTTTGTACACACAAACACACAGATCGGTGCAATGTGAACGCAATGCCTGAGTGGCTTTTAATTTTAAGAACGAACTACAAATTATAATAGCTAGATTGAGGCATTCTAGTCAAAAGATGAGACATTTTGGAGACAAATTAGATTGATGAGAAGAACGACCAACGGAAACGACAGGACTTAAAGCAACTTTCAACTATCATTCTCGATTAAACTGAACCCAATTCTCAATGCAAATTCAATCAAAATTGAATACCAACACGACTGATAAAAGCACGATTTGATCACAGTGGGTGAGATTGAATTGTCCTTTTACCTTGTTCCAATGGTTCAAAAGAAAGCAATACACTATAAACGACAGTTGTTCTAGTATTAAGAACGACCACAAGACAAAAACATTCATTTTACAATTATTGCAAATTGAAGTTGGGCAAATATATACAGATGATTCGATCAATACTTGCTTTTGTGTATCTCAATTTATCCACATGGTATTCCTTTCTACTCTTTGATGTATGTTGACGGTTGGTATGTATGTATGTATGCGTATGTAAGTAGCCACCATCCTAGCTTGGGTCTTGCCCTGCATGCGGCTCCACTCAACAGCAAGATCAAATTTCGTCATCATTTTGCATTAACCACTTTATTCGAGCAGTTAAAATGACGTTAATTCCCCTTCGAACTTTGAAATAAAACATTATTTTGAGATTTCTTCTAGAACCACGAGAAAAGTAGCCAACATTTGTGCGTTTCATAAAAAATAGAAATTAGTTGGTGCAGTTTTGTGAAATCGCTGGTAGAAAGTCACGCCAAAACTGTTTGACAAAGTGGTCAATTCAACATACTGCAAGTAGCATCTGACTAGCGGTTGAATTAAAAAAGTAGAAGGGTCTGTGCCTAGGGGCACGAACGGAAGCTTGACGTAGGACCGCTAGTGGACGGAATAAATGTGAAGAGCATTAAGTTCTTTTAATTGATCAATAATATTTATTATCTCAACTCCTTCCGTTTTTGAATTGTAGGCGATCCAAATTTGTGGTAATCTTTTTCAAAAAGAAAGTTGATTACGAGAATCAATCAAAATCACTTGCACCCCTGCTTCCAAGTGCGTGTGGTCGTTGGGGGCTTGTGGTTCTGAATATGGACAAACAAGCACAGATAAATTCTATTCCAACTCTTTACTGATGTAAGCTTGATGGCCCTGAAAAGGGCCGTTTTATTGAAGAGGACATCCATGGCCACTTACGTTTGGCGTGTTTAGAGTACGTGACAGCATCACGGACCTAATTTTCCACGAACACCTTCAGCACACCTCGTAGATCAGACCGGAGATACGTCAGACACTGCCACGGCGAGCCAGACGACGGATGGTGGTTACCTCGAAGAATTTGCGATGACGATTGGCACCTCCTTTGCCACGACCAGCCACGACCTTCTGCTGCAATTGCTGACCACGCCGTCTGAAGCGAAAATGAGCAGTAGTAGTAAAATTTACGTTTATTTTCTGGGTTTTATGTTTCAACATTTGATTTAACATTTCAATTGGTTAGCCTTTGGCTCTTCATCTTTATTCTAGTTAATTTGTTATTCTAATGTGATGATTGCGTTTAGCGCTAATTTACAGGATACCCTTTGTGGGATTGTTTTGGTTTGAATTTAAAAATTTGATAACCTACCTACTTGAGCACCTAACTACTTAAACTAGGTTGCCAAATCACGAATGATCTGGTGGTTTGATCGCAGACAGGCGACTTTGAACCTTTCCAGCGTGGAAGTCTTTCGCTCCTCGAGTGTTTGAAGACCGGCCAGGTGGCGAATCTCAGAATTACGAGTTCGCGGTGGACTGTTAAGGATCATTCTGAGGATCTTGTTTTGGATCCTCTGAAGCTTTAAGTGGTGGCACTTTGCACAACTCTCCCAGATTGGTATACCATACTCAATAGCCGGCAGAATGATTTGCTTGTGGACAGCAGGCTTGTTTTTGAGGGACAGGGTGGACTTCCTGTTTATCAGAGGGTAGAGCGACCTGATCAAGATGTTACACTTGGTGGATGTCTTGTCCACATGGGATCGGAATAGCAATTTGCTATCGAGGGTGAGACCAAGGTAGACTACTTCACTCGACCATTCAATGGGAGTGCTATCAAGATGGATCTTGACGTTAGCAGGGGGAACAAGCCGAGGTGAATACGAATGTGGAAACAGAATGGTTTGTGTTTTAGCTGCATTGATACAAATCTTCCAGCTCTTAAAATAGTCGGACAAAACATCCAGGCCTGATTGTAGTTTACTCGCCAGAGCACGGATCACTCGACCCTTATAGATGATGGAGGTGTCATCTGCGAACATTGACAGGATACCACCACCCGGCAGGGGAGGAACGTCTGACGTGAAAATGTTGAATAGGATAGGCCCAAGCAGGCTACCTTGAGGGACCCCTGCATCAACGTTGAACGTATCAGAGGAGACATTGTTCAAGTAGACCTGGAATGATCTGCCCGACAAGTAGTTTTTGATGATCTTCACGAGGTAGTTCGGAAAGTTGTATCGATGCAGCTTGTACACTAGACCATCATGCCAGACATTGTCGAACGCCTTCTCGACGTCCAACAATGCCATGGCAGATGTATTGGAAACGGACTTGTTCCGCTTGATGATGTTAGTAACCCGTGAGAGTTGGTGGATGGTAGAGTGGCCTTTCCTAAACCCGAATTGCTCTTTGAGAAAGATGTTATTATCATTTGAAAACACCAGCAGACGGCTGAGTATCAATTTTTCGAATAGCTTCGAGATGGAGGACAAGACAATCGTGCGATAGCTTTTGGCACTGCTAGGGTCTTTGCCAGGTTTGTGAATTGGAATAACTTTGGCTAGCTTCCAGCAAGCAGGGAAGTAGCCAAGCATTAAACACTTGTTGAAGACCACTGCAAGGTGCTTGAAGAAGTCAACACTCAAGTTTTTCAGCTCGAGGTTGACCACTCCATCGACACCAGCGGCCTTCATGTTCTTTGTTGATTTAATCGCTGCTATCACCTCATCACCCGATATTCTACTTTCGTCAGGGACAACTACGGGGGTGGCAGCGACACTAGCCATTGCCTGTGATACTGCAGATGATTTTGTTCAAACGGTTGCAATTGGTCTTCAGGTTAGGCAGCCCAGTACGCTGGTACTGCCTACGAATCGTGTTGCGGAGTCTAATGAGGTCTTTAGTAGGCCTGTCAAGGTTCAGAGTATTACTCACCTGTCTGGATACTGGCACATGTAGCTCCCTGGCCCGGGGAATTGCTTGATCAATGGAGCGCAGACACCGGTCAACATCTTCGGACGATTCCGGTTGGACATCGTAGTCTACAGCGGTGTCGACGCAATGTTGGAACTGACCCCAGTCAACACGATGATAGTTGCGCCGGAAAGCTTCAAATCGATTTACGGAGGATCCCACCTCAGTCACCACCGGGTAGTGGTCCGAGCTGAGTTCCTGATAGGTGATAGGTTGAGCGATGTTGTTGCCCATGTTGCTGATGAAGATATCGATGGTAGCGTGAACACCGGACCGACTCAACCGGGTGGGAGTTTCCGGACTCAAGATGTTGTACTGCGCTTCCTGCAGGTCGTTGTTCAGGATGGTGCCGTTTTGATTGCGCCGATTGTTGCCCCAAGCTAGATGTTTGGCGTTCAGGTCACCAGCGATGATAAAGTTTTCCCGTCGTCGTGTTAGCTTGATAATATCTCGTCGCAGATCTGCTGCCGATCCGTCCCTGATGTTGACTTGTTTGGGGCAGTAAGCCGCGACGATGGTGATGGGGCCGATAGGAGTAGAAACTTCCACCCCTACGGCTTCAATGATCTTCAGCTGAAAGCTGGGCATCAGTCGACAGCAGATGTTTCTCCTTATTGCAATAGCCACTCCTCCTCCTCCAGAGTTGGTTCGATCTAGCCTCACGAGCCGGAAATCGGGAAGGTAGACGTTTGTTTCAGGCTTCAGGTGGGTTTCAGTTATGATGGCAATGTCGATGTTTCGTTCATTGAGAAACTCAACAAACTCGATGTTTTTGCTCTTCAAGGAGCAAGCGTTCCAATTTACGATCTTGATGGCTTCACGGTCCATACTTAGTGACAAGGGACAGGGCAGCATGAAGCTGTTCAGATCGAGTCTTGCAGGTGCGCAAGATGATGATGACCTCGGCCACGAGCGTTACAAGTTCCTCCGAGGAGAACGGAGAATCGTCGACAGGCTCACCTGAGACAACACCAGCGTATGATAAACCAGGGGCGGTGGAGGGACCTGGCATTGGCTGGGCAGCAGCAGCAGCGAGACGATGTTGGACTGTTCGATTGTTAGGAATACTCACATGCTTGACTTGTTGGTTGTTGAGCGGAAGTGGTTCTAAGTTCGGAACATGTCGACGGGGCTGGAGAGCTGGGTACTGGACTTCCGTGCGTGCAGGAGGCGAACGATGATTACGGAGGCGACCGGGCTGATTATTGATCGTAGCCTTCCGACGGATATTGATGAACTCCACTCGCTTGGGACATCCGCGATTGGAGGCTTGGTGGTTACCACCGCAGTTGACACACGTTGGCTCGATGTCATCATCTTGCTCACAGGACGCAGTCGAGTGAGTTCCAGCACACTTGCCGCAGATAGTCTTCATATGGCAGTTTTTGGTGCCATGGCCGTAGGAGAGGCAGTTCATACACTGCGTAACATCACGATGTTGGGATTTGTAATGTTCCCAACTGATGATGACCTGAAACAGGTCCCGGATTTTGGATCTCAGAACCGCTAGACTGGTGGATCCCTTCGTGAAGTGCACCAGGAACAACTGGTCACGGAAGCTGGTGTTGTGGTTGGAACGCCGGTTTATTGGGAACACCGCCTCAGGTTTGAGCCCAAGCCGCTCCAGCTCGGATTTAACCACAGCCGCCTCGAACGACGGTAATCCACGCAATACCAGCTTCAGTGGCTTGCTCGATGGCAGATCGTGCGTGAAGAAGTCAACGTTGTTTTCCTTTAGGAAACATCCTGTTTGATTGTACTCCTCCAGGCTGGAGCACATGATTTTGGTGCCGATGCTGCAAAGCTTGAAGCGAGGCAGCAGCTTGTGTTTTGCCAGTTCGGCACGCAGCTTGGCAACATCCTTCTCCGGCGTGAAAAGCGGGGGAATCCGCTCTCTTGCAGCGATGGGAACGACGTCACCATCGCCATTTTCTTCGGGGAGCACCGCAAACTGGTTGGCTTGCAGTACCCGTTTTCCGGCGTCATCCTGCGACGCGCTGTGCTGGATTACCACCTTCTTTGAAGGGCCCGCTGCTGAATCATTGGTACGTTTACGCACCATTTGTTTCGTGTTGGCAAGTTGCAGTAAACTTGCCAGAACGCGCGAAGGTGGCGACGCTTCCACGGCGCAACGCGACAGCACAAACCGAATCGAAGCGAGAAATCGAGCGAAAAAGAAAACGAACTGAACAGCTCAACAGTCGAGCAAAGAGTGACGAGCTGATACCAGACAGCAGCGCTGCTTTATATTTTTTAGGTTAAAGCAGAATGATGTGCAACCAAGTGGTATAAAAGCTACAAAGACTCCTCCCATTATGAGTAGTTTGCTATCAAGTAGCGACACTGGCTATTTTCTTTTTGCGTACACGGCAAATGAGAACGACCCAAATTTGAGTTTAGTTCACTCATAATCGCCAAAAGTGTAGGAACTCAGCGATGAGTAAATTTGTCTCATGATTTCGTGTGGAAAACCTAAAAAATCTGCCAGAAAATGAGGAGATTGACGAAAATTTTATTCAGTCTCGGAGTAGTTCCAATAGACTGAGTGAATCAAATCTTTACTTTTCTCAAATTCGGGAATTTTTCCCTGCAAAATCCTGGAAAAACCTGGGAAAACATGAGGCAAATTTACTCATCGCTGAGTTCATGCACTTTATTTCTTATTTCTGAGAACTCAAATTTGGGTCGTTCTCATTCGCCGTGATAGATATCGGCGTCTGTGGTTAGCGTGATTACCTCTCACCCCAGCAGGCCTGGGGTCGGCGCCATCGGCATGTTCTAAGGCATAACATCTCTGGGAGCTGCCTCCCTGGCGTCGGTAGCATTGGAGCTCAGTACGGAAAACAAATCTCGCATCACTTTTCAATAGGTCCTATCTACATTGATCGATTCTCTTCATCGACACTCTCTTTCGTAAATAACTCGGCTTCACAAATCAACAATAGAAAAGAGCCCATCAGCATTTGTAAACAAACCGTTCCAAAGCCCTTTACTAACAAAGCGAAGGCCACCCACACAAACCAACACCATCATCGGATAGGGGAAACTTCTACCTACAAGATGTTGGTGTTGGTTTGTGTGAGTGGCCTTCGATTTGTGAGGCTTTGGAACGGTTTGTTTACAAATGCTGATGGGCCCTATTCTATTGTTGATCCAGAAATGTTTCCTGACGTCTTCGTCGAATTAGATGCTAGATTGTTGCTTCTTCCATCGAAAATATCCGGCCGTGGCGATTCAAAGTTGATCAAGGTTGATCAAAATAATTTGTATCCCTGCTTCCAGTTTGATTACATGAGCATTTTGTGTGGTCGGTGGTTCTGAATATGGACAAAAAGGCAGATGAATTCTATTCCTACTCTTTTCTATAATAAGCTTGGTGGTCCTGAAAAGAGCCGTTTTGTTTCCAATGTTGGTGATGATTTAACCTCCGAAACCAAACAGAGTGCGTCTCTGTCACTTCAAAAACGTAGATGACATCCATGGCCGCTTACGATTGGCGTGTTTAGTGTAGGTGACAGCATCACGGATCTCATTTTTCATGAACACCTTCAGCACACCTCGTAAATCAAACCGGAGATACGTCAGACACCGCCACGGCGAGCCAGACGACGGATGGTGGTTATCTCGAAGAATTTGCGTTTGGTTCTGAACATGGCGATGAGTGTGAAAAGTATTACGCAATTCCATCCTCCCTATTCGCACGCGCCCGAGGATCGGAGGCGAATGCCACTTCGACTTGTTTCGTCTACTTCGTCTACTCTCTGATGACTATGCTGGGGAAGCAGCATATGCATGTAGGTAATTGGTGGATTTGTTAGTTAATTCGACGCTTTTGGACAATGCTGAACATTTACCAGTTTTTCAATAGTTTCTTGTTGAAAATCAACATTTGGAACCTTTTTTATCAATGCGTAGCCATATTTCTGATCGATTGGTGATAAAATTATTGAAATTGGACCAGGGGCAGCTGAGTTATTAACGTTCAAAATCTTTCTTAATTTGTTACATGTTCCATTTCGGTTTTCACAAAGTGTACTCCCATATAGAAATCAAAGACGTAGTCCTACGTCAAAAGGGCAAGGACCTATGGTACCGTAAAACGGGGTATCTTTGATAATGCGGGTAACTTTGATATTAGAACTGAGATTGACTAAATTTACCTTCTGCACTATTTTCCAATTCAAAACATTGGTTCAAATTTGTAGCTTAGGGTATTATCTTTGATAACGTATAGAGTTTTTATAAAGTTTGTGTTACATATTTCCAAATATCAGAAAAAATAAATTTTCTTATTTTCTCCTGTTTGAAAAGGCACTCAAAAATCACTTATCAAATGTATTTCCGATAGAGTCATCTAAAAAATAATGCTGTCTTCTTTTTGCTTATGATTTTTTTTCCTTTGGTTTGTTTTTTCCGTCGATCTTGTTTTCCGTGCTGAGCACCAATGCTACCGACGTGCCAGGAAGGCAGCTCCCACATCTGGACCCTACCTATCGACCCATCAACTCATGAACCGGGGACCAACGGCTTTACTTTCCATCCGAAGGAAGGCGTGATCAGAGATGTTATGCCTCAGAACATCCCGGCGGCGCCGACTGGGATTGAACCCAGGCCTGCTGGGGTGAGAGGTAATCACGCTTACCACTACACTTTTGCTTATGATGTTTCTTATTAAATATTCATTCAAAGTTTCATATTTCTTGAACTAGATTGTGTGAGTTTTACGCATATTTTTTCAACATTAATCGAGTATTATCAAAGTAACCCCAAAGCAAAAACTGATGTTCGGTTACAAGACAAAAAATAGTGCAAATGCAATAATTTATGTTAAACATCTGTTAAAGCTCTCCGGGACGCATTCTTGCCGTCTGCCCTGAGGAAGCCCCTATTACGCTCATCGCAGTCGAACCCCTCCTGCCAGCGACCAGTAGTCGTCCCGACCCTGCGTTTGAGATGGGAGAAGGGGTCTTCCACACTCCTGTTATTGGCAAGTATGATCAACCGACGAATATATTATCGCCTGAAAGTATCTTGGTTTTCAGCGGCCCAACTAGAACATCCTTCCTCCGTCAAGTGACATCTACCAGCTCCCAAATGCAACTACACGCTGAACCTTCCATTGTTCCCGAACAGCGGAGGTCGGACATATCGATTTACTATCAGAACGATGCGGTATGAACGGCCTCGTAGAATATTATCATCTGGCCGTCGTGAATCACTGTGACGACATTTTAGTTTTTAACGGAACATGGCTCAATTGTCGAACCATTCCAAACTATGTCTTTGGTGCTGGCTACGAAATATTTCGCTGCGATCGAAACACGAATAATAGTAGGAAAACTACTGGGGGATCACTGAAACACAGATAATAGTTAGGAATACTATTTTGCAGAAAACACTTATTTTCAGTATAACTACGCTTAATACCGTTAAATCTACCATGATTTCAGTATAATTGACTATAAATATAATCAAATTTACTACCATTCTGTCAAAACTACTATGCTTACTCAAATGGCATAGTAGTTTTGATAGAAAAAATAGTAAAATTAAATGAATTTCGTTTCTGCCAAAATCTATTGGTGGGAGTATTTAATTTAAACCATCAATATAGTATTTTTGCCAATGGATTTTGTTTCTGTGGAGGCTTATTGACGCACATTGTCGATCCGTCTTGGTCGCTTCACACAAAGCAGGCCCTTCCGACGAAGTTACCGGACATTGCATGGACTCCAACCCATAGTGGTTTCTTTTGCCCTGATCACGAGGAACCATCCAACTCCTGGACAGTTATTGTTCGGCACGGATGGCAGAGGAGTTAAAACAAGCTGTCCCGAGCTTTGTTTAATCACGCGAAGGTTTACTTACCACACCGAACGGTTTGGATGGTACGCCGTTGCCCTGCCGGGACAGCTGGAGCGAGTGCCTTTTTTCTCGATTCTATCAAAAAACTGTTCAAGACGCTAAGACAGTTACTCTACTAAATTAAGAGACTGTTACAATAGCGTGGTTCAGATTTTGATAGAAAGAAAAGGAGTGCCTTTAGCATCAGGTGTTTGGACTTTGATTGTAGACTGAGGACTGAACTTCTCACTAAATTAGAGGTTCTGGTCTCATCAGTAATCTTAGTTTAAAACCAGATGAAGGTACTGGCTGGAAGGAATTCGGATCTTAACAGATCGACAGACGTTTTAAGACTAACGAAAACATTCGATTTATTAAGTACAAAATTTGCCTTATATAGGGGTTTGAGCCTAGAAAGATTTGTCTCCTGCTAAGATCTTCCTAACGTAATGTTAATTAGAACGAAAGAGACAGAAAGTATTCCTAATCTAAACTTATCCATCGTTCTCCTTCAAGATCATGTGAGGCATTTCGGGACCAACGCAATCCTTCCAGAATAATCTCGTATGTATGCATACTAGACTGCCAATGAATGTATGGGAAAAAGTTGACCATCAAATTTCGCTAACAAACCATATACAAAATGTTTATTGCCTCGAAAAATGACCCTATGCTAAATTTGAGCTCAATCGGACATGATTTAGGGGTGGCGCAAACGCGTCAAAGTTTGACTTTTTTCACTCTCGAAAATCTCCCAGAAAAGTTTACGCAGAAATAAGTACTTGAGACCGTTGCTTGCCTGTAGGAGAACACTGTTAGTGTGTGTTTTTTAATTAATACCCAAAAGGAAGCCAGATAAACAATATGCTTTATGCGGATACTTTTTTGGCACCTCTATAGGGTAGGAATTTAAAAGAAACACATATAAAGGGTTGTCCTGTATTAGGTGGATATGTTAAAAAGTCATTGTACTTTCGTCAGATTGTACTGTAAACTAAACAGCACTAACGGTTGTCCTGTACAATTTTCGGAATTATTCTACGATTTATGTCTGTCTATGCTTCTATTTTCGTGGTCTCAGATACTAACAAGTAATATCATCAAATGTTTTGAAGTTTGGATTCTTAAAAATTCAAAAAAACACAACATGATGATATTTTCAGATACATGCGTTTGGTAAAAAGTAATGGTTTTTACATACCTATTTTGATTTTTGGACCACCCTAATGAAGAATAATTGGACCACCCTAGTGAATTATTTCGTATTAGATCCTAAATGGTGGTTTAATTCGATATATAAGCAGGTTGGAGACAATTGTGAACAGTTTTAGAAGCCGACTCATCAATCTTCTATATTCCATATAGAACTCATGAAAAAAAATTCTAAGTCCCAGAAAGTCGATTTTTGAAATAACACCAAATCTTGACGTTTCATGCATTTTTAAGACATTTGGCATCAAAAAAATTTTTTTTGATTTCCGAAATTTCATGTACCCTCCCCTTGGGAGATTTTCGAGAGTGAAAAACTCAAACTTTGACGCGTTTGCGCCACCCCTAAATCATGTCCGATTGAGCTCAAATTTTGCATAGGGTCATTTTTCGAGGCAATAAACATTTTGTACATGGTTTGTTAGCGAAATTAAAAATTACCATTTTCGCTGGCAGTCTAATGCATACGTCTAGGATGCACTTGACTCCTATGCAGCGCTTATACCTAAGCTAAACTGGTGCAAGCGTATAGTTTCCCTATGCTGAGTTTTATTGCTTTGCTTTATGCTGCGTGCAGCCGTTGGGTAAATCCTATGGTGCAAACGAGAGCGTACCGCTTATGCGTTCTCTTATTACATGGCATTGACCTGGAACTTTGTGCCATTTTCGATGCTCTCGTATTCATTGAACCTGACTAAGCAGAAGGGATGATAAACAGAACAGCTGTTTATATTTGACTTTGAACTTTTACTTCTTTGCATCGTCTTGGGTGATTCGAGAACGTTCTTCAATTATTGCTAATTTATCGCATTCACAACAGTTATAGTACCGCAGTTCTGTCACAAATCAATGGCCTGTTGAGTGAAAACAACCGCACCCTGGATCTTTGCTTTGTGAGTGCTCGTGATACATCTCCTTTCCTCTCCACGGCACCCAAAACTTTAGTCAAGGAAGTGCATCATCACCCTACTTTAGTTATCGTGATTGAAAATAATATTGTCCACGATTTCATCAGCACTCCAAACGCTGTGTCATATGACATCCGTAGAGCTGACCATCGCAGTATTGTCCATGTGCTGTCTAACCTAGATTGGGAGCATATTCTAGATCCTGTACTTTTTTTTTAATTCTTTATTTAAAGATCCTGTAGACGTCAACATTGCTGCACAAACCTTTTCTCACGTCTTGGCATATGTCATTGACAGGCACGTTTCCAAAAAGATCATACATATCGACTCTCGCGTCCCGTGGATGAAGAACGATCTTCGTTGAAAAGAACTAATTACTTCCGCGGCCAGTAATGTTCCTTTGGTCAACAAAACGCTAAGCGCTAAGTCGAAGCCACTATAGATATGATTTCTAGAGCAGCATCTAAACTTAAGACTTCAGCTAAGGCTGAACCCGATGGTGTTCCATCGATTATTCTTAAAAAGAACATCACTTTTGTCTTTTAGATCCACTTCGTCGCATATTCCAGCTCTCTCTTTCCGTCTTGCTGGAAGACTGCGGATATGTTTCCTGTTCATAAAAAGGGAAGTAAACGCGACGCAAACAACTACCGGGGAATCACGTCGCTGAGTGCTGTATCAAAACTTTTGGAATTGGTTGTCATAGAGTCCCTAAATGCGCATTGAAAGCAATAGGGTTAACTACCCCATTTCCGTCCTATTAAGCACAACCCGCACATACAATTTTTTTAATCTAGCGCAGTTTAGCACCAAACGGAATGTTATTATTACTGATGGCTTCCAAATTTATTTACTTTTCTGGATGTACCTCAAGATTTGATAAAGAGAAATCAATCGTTGAGATATTATCAAAAGTGTTAGACTGCTTCTTGACACCAAACTCGGCCTACGGATTCTAAACTCGGCCTAACGCATTGAAACGCCAATGAATTTACTTTGGCCTATCGGATGAAGATAAAAATTGATTCGGTCGGAGCGCTTCTTTTGTTTTTGGGAATAATGGGTGCAAACCTTCATATCACGCATTCTCATTGACTTCGTTCGGTAGCTCATTAACTAAAGTATCGTACCAAACGCATAATTGACTTGTTAACTCTGAAATCATGGATTTATTTGAAGTTTTCTGCTCAATAGGCCCAAAACGGGCGATTAGGCCGAAGTAGTTCTCTACCCTATCTAATTATAGATCAACACGGATTCATAACTGGGCGTTCCACAACTACGAACCTGCTGTGCCTAACATCTTACATCACAGGCAGTTTGATTGCTCGGCCCCAAACGGACGTTATCTACACAGATCTTACGGCAGCCTTCCATAAGCTGAACCACAAAATTGCAATCGCTAAGCTTGATAGGCTAGGGATCGGTGGGAATCTTTTGAGATGGTTTCGTTTATTCCTCACGAAGCGCCAACTGACAGTAACTTTGGGTACTTGTCGCTCAGCAAGCTTCTGCGCAAAGTTCGGTATACCTCAGGGTAGCCATCTGAGACCATTGGTATTTCTCCTTTACTTCGACGACCTTCACCATGTTATCACAGGGCCACGATTATCGTTTGCAGACGATCTGAAAGTTTTTCTGCGCATCCGCTCACTCGCCGACTGCCTTTCTCTCCAAAATCAGATTGACATCTTTGGTGACTGGTGTAGTCTAAACCGACTGGTGGTCAACCCATCGTCAACCCTTACGCATCCGAAGAGATGTTTTCAGAGCCTTAATCGTCGTCGATACTCTGCAAGGAAGAATCGACTGCGAAGCAATTCTGCAACAAGTGAACATTAATGTTCAACCTCAATCACTACGCAACAGTCTTATGCTGAGACTTCTACTTCTTCGAACTAATTATAGCTTAGGGAGCGCTATTTACGGCTTGCAGTAGCGTCGATGTTCGATTACCACTAGACACGGAATATGCTTCGCCGAAGATTCTATGCCTTTTTTGCTGACCGAAGGCGCTTGACCACCAACAAACCGACATGACACTTAATTCTAACTCATGCCCGAAAATCGTAAACGGCCGATTTAAATGTGCAGTGATCCGAACCAGGGCGTCACAATATCAGCTTCAATCGACCAAATCGATGCGACGAAGAGACTGCTGGCTTTCTTTTTCTGTTAAAGTCGAACAGCTTCGCAGCATTCTAGAACCTCAGTCGGCGTGCACAAACAAATGTTCAATCGCTTGTCTCTCTTTCTCCCGTCGCTCCATTGGTCTTCCTTTCAAGCTTCGTCGAAATGGATGAGCGAAAGAGCGCTCGACTTTGATAGTTTTCTCTTTCATGAAACACATCAACAGAGGTTTCATGACGTATATGACGGAAAATGAAATAACACATTTAAAGCATTTCTCACGTCAAAACACTTGAAGATTACACGTCATATTTCTAATTTATCTTCCATCCATATATTTATCTAAAAAAATGATCGAAAACGGGACATAACGCATTTTAAACAAATTGAAAGAGCGGCGATAGAGTGTTCGTGAAAGGGGATTGAAAGCCATAATGAAGTTCGTTTAACTAGAAAATCGACGTTATTTACATTGAAAGCGATGAGCAAAGCAACGACGAGAAGTTCCACAGCCAGCCTTTCCTTCCAAGCGTCCTTCTTTTTTATTTTCGTTTCTTGCTGATAGTCTAGCTAGGCGTTATAGAAATGAAGCGTCGAACACGTATGTATGAGAGAAACAAAACACGAGTTCATTTTAGAGCTTCGAAATTGTAGAGCCCTGATCCGAACTGTCAAAACCATAGGAATTTTTTATCTAGATAAAAATAATTTGTTCAGAATAGATCAGACATGAACCAATTCATAACTTTTGAATGCGGGTTCATAGTTTATCTAAATGTTTCCCGAGAACACGGAGCCAGATGTCTGTAGTGTGCTTTGGTCAAAACAATTATTGTTTTAGCTATGGTCATTCATGTCGGTTTGTCGGTGGCTTGACGTCCAACAGCTAAGCGTAATATTTAATACTTATACATTTTTAGTAACTTGACAATGCTTTCCTAGTTATTTTCGTTTGTAACTGTAGCATATGTAGTCTGTATAATCTGTACTTTTTTTCACAATACATCATTGGGACTATTTCTAGTCTGTTGATGCAAACATAACAAATAAACAAATAAACAAAAATATTACTTACGAATTGACTTAAGGATCCTCAGCACCTGTTAAAAAAAATGAAAAACATTCATTGTTGTAACAAATATTTAGAATATACTTCAATAAACTATCAAAGTTACCCCGTTTTACGGTATTTGGGTTTATTATGTCATGCTGGAGAGGGCATTGAGCTTAGTTGCCAGTGTAGGGCTGGTAGTGAGTCACTTTTGGATGACTTGGTCACTTTTTTCAAGCCACTACTAGAATACTCTTTTTTCAAGGCAAAGTCCCTAAAGTCACTTTTTCTTGTAATTAGTCACTATTCTCAATTTTTTTAGCGTGAATTTATTTCAAGATTGATCATTCTTCTTGCAGTGCGTAGGATCTGATATTACAATCGATGCCTACATGTTCTAATTTTGTTTGTAAATATGGGGTTAACAGTCTCTAAATATGGGGAACTTACTGGATGCTTTAAGGAACATTAAAGCGGTTTTATTATCTTCCGAAAAACTGCAGGAACTTTTACGAAGTTCCTAGAATTGCAGGTGTCAAAAGAACTTCACATTTTCGTGTCTGCTATTTAACATCGCGTTAGAAAGTGTGATCAGAAGAGCTGGGATAGACGAGAATGGCACGATCTTCAGGAAGACCATCCAGCTTCTTGGCTTCACCGATGACATCGATATCATGGCACGGAACTTTGAGACGATGACGAAATACTTGAGAGGACGAGGTTCTAGGGAAGACAATGTTAGCCTTCCACCCCGAGTTCAGATTGACGGTGACGAAATCGAAGTGGTCGTCGAATCCGTGTATTTGGGCTCACTGGTGACCGCCGAAAATAATACCGGCAGAGAAAATCCAAGAACCCTACGATCGAATAAAATTCGACGAAGTTGACTATCTACAAAACGCTGATTAGACCGGTGGTCCTCTACGGCCACAACAACTGGACTAAGCTCGAGGAGGACCAACGCGCCCTTGGTGTTTTCGAACGGAAGGTGTTGCGTACCAGCTACGGTGGTATGCAGATGGATGACGGAGCCTGGAGGAGGCGAATGAACCACGAATTGCACATTGCAAAAATTGGCAGACTACGGTGGGCTGGGCACGTCGTAAGAATGCCGCACAACGACCCAGTGAAAATGGTTCTCGAAAGCGACTCAACTGGAACACGAAGAAAGAAGAAGAGGCGCGCAGCGGGCAAGTTGGATTGACCAAAAAGAAGGCAACCTGCGGACCCTTCGCAGACTACGAGACTGGCGAAGTGTGGCCATGGATCGAGTACAGTGGAGACGACTTCTTCGAACAGCAGATAAAAACTAAATAAAAACTCTTGATAGCTGAAAATACTTGTGAATATTTTAGGTGGACAACAAGGTGAACGCCTAAGTTTCTCCACATTTATATCGCTGTTAACTTTAGAGGAAATTTATACATAATATATATATTATCTGTAACTGTAACCAGTTAGGTAACATCACAAATAGTTATCGACAGACAATTCCTACAATGCGTTCGGATGGAGTGAAATGTGCAGCTCGAATTCCCTATACTATATTCCAAATTCATACGACTACCATCATTTTCAATACGCTTACCTACCTTGATCTAAATAGTCGTGTAATGTGCTTTACAATGCACGATGAACTCCGAAACTGGATCGTTATCACCTTCTCCGCGCATCGATCCCGTAATTTCTTCGTTTTCCACCATGGGCAAAAATAATTGCACAAACTCTGGCGAGTACGGGTGCGTTATCGTTTCGAGCACTTCGGTGACAAAATAACGTATCAACGAGATATCGGTGTCTCCCCGGGTGCAACACTGACGGATGTATTTCACGACTGGAACCACACATCCCCTGGTCAACAGGTTGACCATACGATCGAGCAACATTTTTTTCATTTCCAGCTGCACGAGAATTTCCAGCTCATCTTGTTTTGATTCAAACAGTTGTATCAGCAGCCGAAGGATTTGATCGTGTAACGACGAATGAACCTGAGCGACTTCGTCCAGCAGGGCCAGGTGAAGGGGACAACTCTCAGTGCACAGTTTAAAATAGGAAGGTTCTGTAACGGTATTTTCGACCCATCGAATTACACCCACTCCAACCACCGGGAAGCGGATGCAATTGTACAAGGTGGCTATTTCAGCGATCAGTTCAGTAGAACCACGATTCACATTGCAGATGGTGTGCACCTTTTCCACTGCCTAGGATGTTGGAAAATATAGAAACAATTCATGATACACTAATAAATAACTTACCTGGATAGTTGGCTTCAGTTCATCCTTGTTTATATTCCGATGGCCTTTGGGTTGCCCTTTTTTCGCGGATGTTTCACATACACTCGCCGCATAGGCCAACAGATAAATGTACTTGGATTTGTGTTCTTGATTAATTTTGACGCCTACTTTAAATAGCGAATCGACCAGTAAATCCAAAAATTGAGGATTACGGATCAGGTCGATCGGTGGTGCTTCCAGGGAGGAATAGTTCCGGTACAAGACCGTTATATCAGCCGGATTGAGGGCATTTCTAGTAAGCATGGAAGTAAGAGCTTCACAAGCTTGTGGATGCCGAGCAGAACCATTTAGGGCCATCGTAATAGGTGTTACATTATGATTGCTATGAAAGGAGGACCATTAATATAATTGAATGCATAAAATGACAAGTTGATAAACCTACTTTTTCGATGCATATTTCGTGATTTCCTGAGCCAAGCGCTTCATAATGAATCCTCCTTTGGGTTCTTGCGATAGAACTTGAACCAACACTTGGCTATAAACGTACGTATGCTGGCCGTGACATACCATTTTGGCACATTCGTGGATAGCAGATTGCCAATCGTCTGGATGGTTCAGAAATTTAGCAATCGCCGTCTTCAGCACCCTTGAGAATACTTCAATCTGCTGGGCTGCCGTGGAAATTGAAGTAATTTCGCTCTGAAATCCGGCATCCGAGATAAGTTTGATGGTGAAATTCAACATAAGACAATCCGGATATTCCTCAGCTAGCCTGTAGATCAAAGACCGCCATGTATGGTGTTCAATCATTTCCGTCAACCAGGCTGGTGTTTCACCTTCTTCGGTGAAAATTTTATCTGCCTTCTTCGGATCGAACGTTTTGAGAATCATGTCCTTGAGATGGTTTTCAACCATTGCCTGTACATCGGTAACGCGAACTCCAGCCAATATCAACCATTCCGCCAGGAGATTGGCCATCTGAGCAACCGCGGTATAGTTAGCTGAGAGTTGGTTGATTACTTGTTCCGGAGTACCACCCGCTTGGAAGTACCGTTTCAGCTGGGTGAAAATTCCCGGTTCCATAATGTAATCGGAAGTGGCAAATTTCCCCAAGCATTCGTTGAGCACTTCCTGGGGATTTTCCAGGGGTTCTTCGTGTCCATCAGCCTGGAAGTTAATTTAACATTAAAGGAGGAACAAAAATATTAGCTATCAAACGTAAACAACTGGAGGAAACAGCGGGCGACACACACATTTTGAGGGAGTCACAACATACCTCTTCTTCGCCAGGTTGATTGTTCCGGTTAATCCATCCTTCCTCTTCGTATTCCTCCTCCATTGCGCTCATATTTTTTTACTAATTAAATGTAGAATCGAGATAATTTTCCAATAATTTGTCCCAAAACAACAACGTAAACAAGTAGCGGCCAGAAACCCGAAAACCGAAGCGCGTTGTTTTGAGATGATGTGTCAAATGTATTTGCAAAAGGCGTCGTCTATAAACTATATATGAAGGGGGCAATTCGCCAAACTCAACGCATGGCTGCGTGCTGAATTCAGCGGTACACTGAAAACGAAATTAACTCAGAGAGTGAGCCACTTTCAATCGGTTGTGAGTCGCTTTTACTCTTTTTGGGCCGATGACCATTATTTATAATTAATTTTATAATCCCTTTCCGCTTTTATTTTTGCATTATATTCATCTAAACGATCTGTTTACTGACCAGTCTTCTATGGGTGCACTGATCAGCACGAACTTTCTTTTTTTTCGTTCTCCTTGTGCTTCGACAGCCAGCGTTTGTTGGTATTTTCAATGAAATCATTTGTGGCGTTTGATCGCCGTTTGATGACCTGGAGCTAGAGTTTTCGTTGTTACTTTTAACGTTTGAAGTGTGATGATCCTCGGTTTGATTGTCGGTGTTTCGCTGTTGTTCTTCTACTGAGACCGATGTCGTTGGCTGGTTTTGTTCGATATCCATCGACGGAAAATCAGCGAGACTGAATACCCAACAAACATTGGAAGCTAATTAAGAGCTTATTAACTCAAAAATATGCGTTTTAAGCTAAAAAGTGGCTTAATCAACAGTTAACCAGCTCAAATTTTTTGTTGGGTACCTCCTCGGTTGGTGGAGCTGCTGGAGCGGTGCTATTGTTCGATGTGGCTACATTCAAAAAATTCTGTTTGGGATGTTCTGCTCGGCCACAATGGCGGCACGTTTTTCGTTGCTTGTCGTACGTTACCAACGTTGTTTCGTTGTCGACCGTGATGTATGATGGAATGGCGCTTTCGAGTCGCATTCGCAAAAGTCGAACAACTCACTCTTCGCACAGAGGAACGCGTGTTTATGGTTGTGCGCCTTTTCATAGCGCAAAGGCGTCGTGTGTCGCCGAAGATTCTCTGCCTTTTTTGCTGACCGAAGGCGCTTGATACCCAACAGCTAAGTGTAAAATTTAAGACTTATAAATTTTTAGTAACTTGACAATGCTTTCCAAGTTATTTTCGTTTGTAACTGTAGTAACTGTAGTATATGTATGTCGTCTGTATAATCTGTACTTTTTTACAACACATCATTGGGACTATTTCTAGTCTGTTGATGCAACCATAACAAATAAACAAATAAACAAATAAACTTCATTATCAATCATCTCAATAAAAACACAATTTCGGACGTTATGAAACTGAATGCATCTAACGTCCAAATATTGAAGCTTACTATTTTTCCCGAAGAATTTTTGCACTTTTCCCGTATTGGGACGAACTGGAAGGACACTGAAGTTAACAACAAGTGTGTTTTTACCAAGTCGGAGGCAACTTGACAGCTCCAGTACATTGCCAGTGTACCCCGACAATTTGGTGCTGGTAGGTGCTGGTGGTTCTGTCAAATTCACAAATTTCAGAAGTGTTATCTGAAAAGGGCGAATGCAGAAATGATGTCCGGTAAACAAAACTAAAGTTTAAAATTCATTTTATTGTCGCACCAAATCACACACGCGACGTTACTCTCAAAAAATCCCACACGTCATCATCATGTATCTCACACTTAATTCTGCACTTATTGTGAAACACATCCATTTTTTGTGTGAATCTTATGCTGTGAACCATGCCTAAATACTATTGGTTCGAATTGTGACACACTTGGAATCTATGGGCTTCACATGGTGGTATCAATAGCTTTGCACTCCAAATGCTGTACAATATTATACTTCATCGAATTCTACTTTACCGATTCCAAAATTGAATCGACAAATATATAAACAAAGCTGCCAACTCATCTGTTTCTTGAGACTTCAAGTTTGGTGAGGAATAACGTTAATGATACGGATGGGTGCAACACAAGATAATCACTTTAATTTATTCGTTTTAGAAGCTCATTATAAATATTTTTTGTGAGACCCTCATTTGATTTAATTCATTTAATTATATGTATTTCTTCAATTTTAAATGGATCTACAAAATGTTCCTCATCACCCAGCAAACTACTACTCACCGCGAAATATAATCAGTTTTGTAAGTTTTTTGCGGATAGAATTCTGAATACTTCCAATGTTTTTGGCATATTCCTCAAGCCGGAGTTTTAAATAACAATCGATGCACAATTTTATCAAGATATTGCGATGATTTTTTACTGCATCCTGCTTAAAAAGAAGTCCTGATAGTTAAAAAAACATGTTGATGAATATTGCAGATGCTCATTAGGATTCTATCACAGACAAACAGACATAACACATTGAATACTTTTCAATTTAAAACATCGTTGCTAAAACACTACCGCCATCTGTTGAGTATACTGTGATGGGTAGTACGCTGAACAGATGGCGGTAGTGTGTAAACGTCAAACGCAAGGGTTATTGACTATGCGCGCTACAGGTGGCGGTATTACCAACTAAAACATTTAAATTGACCGTTAAATGCGTGTTCGATGAACAAATTGCCAGTGTTATGTTTGTTTGTCTGTGATTCTATGTTCAAGCCGTATGGAATATCTTCCAACGTTGAAATATTTGTGGTGATTAATGAGTGTTTTCAGTTTAGTTTCAGAAGTCTTGCATGTTAGAAGAATACACAAGAACACAAGAATAGAGAAACACAGGAAAGTAAAATTTTGTTTATTCATACGGCCCATGGCAAGCCTTTATCGCACCACTATGATCAAAAAAATCTGTAGGCTGATTATATTCAAGAGCAAAACAAATTAGAAGACAACAAAGTATTTTTATTGTCATTTGATTATATAAGAAAATGAACCTCCATCAATCGGTTTCAATTTGTTTGGATTATTTCATTTCACCACGAAAATAATAAATTCGCTCTTATCATATAGCATTTTAGCCTGTTGTTTGACATCCACACATGGAGAAACAAAAAGTTGAATCCCCATAGAGAAATGTTGTTGCGGCGGTGAAGGACAATCCCTTTGTTTATGATGTGTGGCGACATCTACTATTTGCAAGTGGGTACGTGAAACTAAGGTTATCTGTCATCTTGCCGGGTACTTGGTTTTTACCGAGGGGGACGACTCTATCTACGATGCAGGAAATATTGTGTTTTGCTGTGGCTAGCTGCGCGTACGCTGAGTAGATAGAAAGAAGATTTATCACGATTTTGAAGATTTCCTGCAAAAAGATGATGCGCGATGCAAGTAGATGCGAGAAATGAAAGAAGATTTTTCAAAGATTTATTGGCTAGTGTGAGATTTTTTGAGCATCTAGAATTGAGATTTAGATGTGTCGCCCCCCTCGGTTTTTACGAACTACACTCATTTTCGCTGCAATATTTCACCAAGTTAAGCAGAGTAGAACGAGCACAGGTCCGATGAATATGAGTAATGGCTGTCGAATGACTTTTACTCATTTGTATGGAGAAATTTTTATGAGTATCATTTTTTTTTAGAAATTTATCATACGAAAAATGGGAAAAGTGTGACTCACTCTCTGAATAAGATTAGTTTTCAGTGTAACGTTTCAATTTTAAGGGCCCGTTCAGATATTATGTGACGCAAAAATTGGATTTTGTAATACCCCCAACCCCTCATTTGTCACACAATTGTTCTATATTGCCAGTCAAGTTTGGCACCGGAAAACCCCACACGCGACATTCGATTTTATTCTCGTTCTGTACGTTAAACATAACGTCGGACCCAGTGCGCATTATAGTGTATCATTGTGCGAATAGAGCCCTCTATGTCCGACACTATATTCAACGTACAGAACAAGCGTAAAATCGATTGTTGCGTGTGTGGCTCTCCGGTTTTCAACTGTACCGATAATCTTATACATCCCGACTAACCATTTCTTTAAATTTCTTTAATTTTCGAAAGAAATTCATAAGAAAAATCGATAACGAGCATCACATTTCATTAAGATGCCAGCACAAAAGTAGCTCAAACTATAAAAACATAAAAGCACGCAGTGGAAAAAAACACAACCGTTCTACATCGATTCTCAGCGAACTCCATTTATAGGGGAATTACTCATTGAGATGAAAACTTCCGATGAAGCGCATTAGCATACCGATAAACTAATGCAGGCTTGTTGTTAAGGCTCCAACAGTTATGCGCACGACATTACACTTTCAAAAACAGTGCCACGCACTGAAGTCGAATAATTTACCCTCGATATTATAGTCTGACATTCCGTGGACAACAATTTTGTGGCTGATTTAATCCATTACAAAGCATGAACAGAAAGTGTATTTGAAAATAGTACAGTTATGATGCAGTCTGCAGTCCAATAAAATTATTCAGAAGTGCAGTCAACCGGTGAACACTCGTGACAGTTACCGTGGGGACGTAATTTGTGATTAGCCCCGGTCCCTTTCAAATTGTATCATTATTTATGTACGGTCCTTATATTTGAAATGACGTTTCACATTCATCTAGTGATGGCCGATTTTCATTCGAATAATTGATTAATCGATTAACGAACCGAAAAGTAAAATATATGGTTATATCGTGCCGATATAAGCATTAACATCTCCATAGGATCATCACCACCGATCGTTTCAAACATGTGCTGCACTCTCATTGGTTGAAAAATGGCAGCACAGCGAACAAAAAATAATCGATTAGTTGTTAATCGAGTAATTAAAAAATTGGACATCTCTGATTTTGGTGTTTGTTTTGATAAAAATGAGCGCAAAATTTCATCTCTATCAAGGGGGCAGCAAAACCAAAAAATTACCTTGAATACGGGGGGTATTCATTGGATGAAACAGACCGTGAAAGAGGACACTAAAATAGAAAGTTTTTCTTCCGACAGTTTCATCCAACCGGTGAACACTCGTGTTTATTTCAGTTACCGTGTGGACGTAATTTGTGATGAGCCCCGGTCCCTTTCAAATTGTATCATTATTTATGTACGTTTCATATATTTGAAATGACGTTTCACATTAATCTAGTGATGGCCGATTTTCATTCGAATTATCGATTAATCGATTAACGAACCGAGAAGTAAAATATTTGTAATCGGTTATATCATGCCGATATAAGCATTAACTTCTCCAGAGGATCATCACCGATCGTTTCAAACATGTGCTACACTCTCATTGATGGAAATATGGCAGCACAGCGAACAAAAAAAAATCGATTAGTTGTTAATCGAGTAATTAAAAAATCGGACACCTCTGATTTTGGTGTGTTTGTTTTGATAAAAACGAGCGCGAAATTTCATCTCTGTCGAGGGGGCAGCAAAACCACAAAATTACCTTGAATACGGGGGGTATTCATTGGAGGAAAGGGACCGTGAAAGAGGACACTAAAATAGAAAGTTTTTCTTCCGACAGTTTCATCTTAGTATTCATCTTTGGTTTCATCTGTCGGAATTAACATCTGTGCAGTTGCATGTTGAGACAAACATTCCGAGCAACCAGAACAACCCATTATCATTATTCCTTAAAAACAGGCTTGCAATTGCTCATTACAGCTAAAATGCTATTTTTCGTAATTATGAAACAATGAGATATTATAATGGTAATTTTTATTTGTAGGATCCAAGAAGCGGTGGTAAAGTTTGTGTATGATACATAAAATTTGTCAATTTTGCTTTCAGAAGGTCACAACTAGCGATTTTATGATCGCTGATTGCTCGCTCATCGCGTTGCTCATCGTTACAGCTAATCGCTAGTTGTGACCTTCTGAAAGCAAAATTGACAAATTTGATATGTCATACATAAACTTTACCACCTTTTCTTGCATCCTACAAATAAAAATTATCATTATAGCACAGACAAACGGACGTAACCCTTCATTGTGTATCTTCGTTCATGCATTTAACGGTTGATTTGAATATTATCTGTTCCGCGAACTACTCGCCGCAGCGCTGGCATCGGATCATTTTGACGTCTCTATATATTCTATAGAAATTCTATGCAATATTGTTTACGAGTTAGCGAGCAAGCTTGTTTTCCGCGAGAAGCCAGAGAGATGTCGTTACTGAGGTTATATGTTTTGAGATACTATGTTTTCAAGAACAAGTTTTTCTAAGAGTTACGTCTGTTTGTCTGTGATTATAGTATCTCCACAGAGAAACAGACATAACACTGGCAATTTGTTCATCGAACACGCATTTAACGGTCAATTTAAATGTTTTAGTTGGTAATACCGCCACCTGTAGCGCGCATAGTCAATAACCCTTGCGTTTGACGTTTACACACTACCGCCAACAATCAATACGAAACTAACGATTTTAAATTGGCTCACCACTTTAGTAGCCTATTGGTCCCAAGCAAACGATTAACGTACCCTATTCTAGTTGAAATTCTATTACTACACTATGTTTGTTTTGATTCGCTATGAAAGTTTGACAGATAACATCAGGGGTGTGTGGATTCATGCAGAACATGCAGGGGTGAGTGAAATAGCTTGGGACTGCTTGGGACCGTTGTTCTGGTACTGAGTGAGCCAAAAATAATAATGATTGTCTTCGGGACCCAGTGGTCTTAGAGTTACCTCTATGCTACCGCCATCTGTTCAGCGTACTACCCATCACAGTATACTCAACAGATGGCGGTAGTGTTTTAGCAACGATGTTTTAAATTGAAAAGTATTTAATGTGTTATGTCTGTTTGTCTGTGGTATCTCATTGTTTCATAATTACGAAAAATAGCATTTTAGCTGTAATGAGCAATTGCAAGCCTGCTTAAAAATCCTTAAAACAGCTTTGAATAATAAATTATTTATTTTAAAACATAATATACATACAATAACACTTATCCAACTAACTCAGAATATGCAAATAATTCCCATCATTTGGTAATGTTTTCAAAGAACTGTTTCAATCGTTTTACATTACTTTTGCTCGGGCTAGTAGCAGTATCTCGATTTCTAATATTACGGTAACCGGCAGGTGGTGCCGATTTTTCGTTGGCTTTTGATAAATTACCATTGTTGTTATAACACTTGGGCACCATTCCGATTACTCTAGGCTTCGATGACATCCTGGGTACCGATATTGCTGTTTGGCAGTAGCCATGTTCGAAAATGTTCCTTAGCTGAAACATTTTAATCTTGTAGTCAAAGTCGGACCTCGAGTACGTCCTCTGGATACTGTGATTATTTTCGATTTGACACATCTTCCTTCGATTCGATTTTGATATTTCTACCCAAGCGTACTGTTGAGAAACCAATTTACAAGTAACTGGGGATATCCAACAGGAAGAGAGCTTTAAATGCCTTGCTTTGGTAGAAATGAGTGAGACCACAGGATAGGTACGTTTTGATGGACGGGTTTGCACGTAAGAACGTTAAAAGGTTGATGAATTATGATGTTCATGATATATAAATCCGTACCTGTTCAGATCCGTGCGAGAAATGTCTGCCTGGTCCTGAGCATTAACATCTTTAGTACACTGAACTAAAACTACAAATGTACATCATAAGGCAGTCTAATAAATTCCAATGAAAATTGCGACAATGCGTCAATATTTGAATACTACAGTAAAGACTGCACATTGTAATCGAAATACGTCAAATCTGTCATGGATACAAAATACTAGGTGAAATTGAATGGAAAATAATCGCTTTTTCTATTATGCTCTTTAGAAATTCTGCTTAGAATTGTTCTGTATTTAAAAATCTTCTAAGAATTTAATTGAAATTTTACCCTGAAAAACCGTTTCTCTTGGTTTTCTTCTCAAAATTCCCTTGGAACTCTCCGAGGGGGACGACTCTATCTACGATGCAGAAAAGATTGTGTTTTGCTGTAGCTAGCTGCACGCACGCTGAGTAGATAGAAGAAAGATTTATGTCGATTTTGAAGATTTCCTGCAAAAAGATGAAGCGCGATGCAAGTAGATGCGAGAAATGAAAGATGATTTTTCGACGATTGATTCGCTAGTGTGAGATTTTTTGAGCATCTAGAATTGAGATTTAGATGTGTCGCCCCCCTCGGAACTCTCTTCAGAATTCACTTGAAATTATTTTTAGAATTGCATTGGAATTTGCCCTAGAATAAATTTGGAGCTATCCTAAGAATTCAACACCCTGATTTTTTTTTTAAATGTGATTAGATCTCTCCCCTAATCCTTCTCAGAACTTTTTTGGAATATTCAATAGCAATGGACCAGGAATCGTTTGAGAGTTGGAGTTCTAGTCAAAGTGCTCTTAGAGTTCTTTCCACAATTCTCTAGGAATTGATCTCTGAAATACTTTGATATTATCCCTAGAAATTATTAAAATCTCATAAAAACTCATTTGGAATCATCATCAAATTTCTCTTAATAGTTTCTCAGAGATGACAAAAACGGTAAGGCAGAAAACTTACTTGTTAATATTTTGTTGTTAAATTTAAAATACAATTTGGAGAGCCGAATACTTAGTATAGCATTTTATTTAATTGAAGTTGACATGTACACTGAAACCTGTGTGCATATCTCCAAATCAAAAGAAATTTTTTTTAATTAAATTATAATCATAACTTTGTGTCGTTTGTGTCATAAATGGGTAAAATTTTACTCATTTAATAAGTAGTCCCAGTTTCCCTCGAAAATGCTTACTTTGTAGCCATTATTGGGTATTTTGCGGTTACCGTGTAGGTATAGGAAAAACGTCACGATATGAGGGGGGGGGGGGGAGGGTAAATTTCTCGTCGATTTAGTGTGACATAATTAATGCATGGGCCCATGATAAAATCTATAAGCAAAAGTCAGACTGTGCGTGACACATGGTGGACTTCGTACTATCCTTTCACTCCACCGAAAAATCCCATAAGAGACTGTCAATCTTTTCTAGAAAGGACATTTTTTTGACGGTGCCGTCAATGCCAATTCTTGTCGGTCAAGTTGGACACCGGAAAACCCCAAACACGGCATTCGTGTTTTTCTCCCGTTCTGTACATTAAACATATCGTCAGACGTAAAACAACGTTAAACACTATGTCCGACACTATGTTTAACGGACATAACAAGAGTAAAATTGGCGTTGACGGCACCGCCGAAAAATCGTCTCTTCAAGAAAAGATTGACAGTTTCTTATGGGAATTTTCCGTGGAGTGAAACGATAGTACGAAGTCTGCCATGTTTCACGGACAGTCTGACGTTAGCTTATGGATTTTAACATTGTAGTAAACAATCCTCTGGCACGGCCGTTGGTTCTTGAAGCTGCCGTCAGTGATAAAGCCTGGTACGCAGCTGAAAAGAAAACGGAAAAGTAATTTTTGAGGATTTTTCCCAAAAGAAAATTTGACAGCTATAGTCTGCTAAATTTTGAGATTATAGGGAGATGTCGTCAAATTGTAAAATCAACACTTATTAGTGTTTATGTTGTTTAAATGCATCCAAAACATCAGTTTTGCAATAAACGCCAACATTACCTAACGGAATAATTGATCAGACCATTATTCCGCAAGGAAAGTGAAATTGCATTCAGAATGCGCCACCTTCATGTCGATCACGATACTAATGTAATCGATGTTTCCTTTACCGATTTCTTTTGAACTGCGTACTGGGTCAAGAAATGCTGAGGAAAAATAATTTCTTTTGCATTCCGTGTCCTATCCGGTAGCACATAAAAACGTCATTACTTTTCAGCTGCGTACCAGGCTTAACGGCGGCGTTGATGTTGGAATGATTTTAAGCTTCGGTCATACGTTACCATCATCATGGCATAGCGATGAGTTTCACCCATCCGAGTATGACCAACCGATAGGACCAACCGGTGAACACTCGTGTTTATTTCAGTTACCGTGTGGACGTAATTTGTGATGAGCCCCGGTCCCTTTCAAATTGTATCATTATTTATGTACGTTTCATATATTTGAAATGACGTTTCACATTAATCTAGTGATGGCCGATTTTCATTCGAATTATCGATTAATCGATTAACGAACCGAGAAGTAAAATATTTGTAATCGGTTATATCATGCCGATATAAGCATTAACTTCTCCAGAGGATCATCACCGATCGTTTCAAACATGTGCTACACTCTCATTGATGGAAATATGGCAGCACAGCGAACAAAAAAAAATCGATTAGTTGTTAATCGAGTAATTAAAAAATCGGACACCTCTGATTTTGGTGTGTTTGTTTTGATAAAAACGAGCGCGAAATTTCATCTCTGTCGAGGGGGCAGCAAAACCACAAAATTACCTTGAATACGGGGGGTATTCATTGGAGGAAAGGGACCGTGAAAGAGGACACTAAAATAGAAAGTTTTTCTTCCGACAGTTTCATCTTAGTATTCATCTTTGATAGGACGGTCATTTTTTCTTGCAGCCACCGTGAACTCACTTTCATGCAGTTCTTTCTTTTAATTTCATAGAGCGATAGAAACAAAACTGAGAAACACCGAGAGAATAATTGAAAAAAAAACTATTCACTTGAGAAATGTTCATCAATACCACAACGTTACCATGGCCGTAAAAACAAACGCATAAACGGAACTGAAACACGTAATTTTTACATCAGCTGTCAATAACTGACGCACAGACAAACAGACATAACACATTGAATACTTTTCAATTTAAAACATCGTTGCTAAAACACTACCGCCATCTGTTGAGTATACTGTGATGGGTAGTACGCTGAACAAATGGCGGTAGTGTGTAAACGTCAAACGCAAGGGTTATTGACTATGCGCGCTACAGGTGGCGGTATTACCAACTAAAAACATTTAAATTGACCGTTAAATGCGTGTTCGATGAACAAATTGCCAGTGTTATGTCTGTTTGTCTGTGACTGACGTATAATCGAACCAAAGAGCCAACAAAATCGGCTTCAAGCAAAGTGTTTTTGGATGACTTTTTTGCCAGCGGAGGGAGTGGAGTAAAGAGCTACAGAGTCGCCGTCAACGTCAATCGCTTGCCGCTTGTGGGGTTTTCAACTGTACCGATAATACTCATTTGCAACGTAAAGCAACATGTGTCATAGCAATCACATATTACATTGTTTCATCGTTTGGTCAACTAGAACCAAAGTTAGAGCAATTTTTGCACAAACTCATATTTTGGTTATGGTTATGGTTATGAATCATTGCAAATACTGTTTTTCAACATGAATACATTTGTACTAGACCGTGAAATGTCAATTTTATGGTGAATTGTACCATTAATTTAGAGAATCTCAACAATGCCAATTATATTGAATTTATAACAAAAGAAGTTTGAATTTTGAGATTAACATCACAACCAATACTTACATGGACAGCATTATATTTTGTCTAGTATGAGTCTTAATCTAAGACAGTGAGTGCTAATCACAAAAATAAATTTTTAGAGATCCAGGTTTAGTCATATATTTATTTATTTCCAAATCAAAATCAGTTTTGCTTTATTACATGCAAAGTATAGTGAATATAATACGCACAAATTTATTATATAGCATACAGCCTTTCACGAGGAGTCAAGCTGTCAAATAAAAGAACGAATCAATTCTTAGCTTGTTGCTCAAAGAATTTGCATAAAAGCTTTACCTTTTTACGTTGCTTCAAGTTAGCTCTAATCTCGTCGTCATTTGGTGCGGATTCTTCTTTCTTGAGAACTGTTGCGTTGTTCTTAGGCGGACTTTGCTGCGGTGTCTTCAATTCAATTGTTGCTTGTTGCTTTATCGGTTGTTTTAAGAGCGAACGGGAATGTATTTTTGCAGTAGTGTTGGTACCGGTTTCAAACATTTGGACCAACCGTTGCACTTTACTATGCTGAGGATTCGACGGCAAGGTGGCACTTGTTATACTGACCAGTGGTTTACTAGGTTTTTGGTCTATGTTCTGTTTCAACTTCGGTTCCACAGCGAGAATCTTTGGCCGATGAAAGGGTTGTCCAATCGCAAAGGGTTTTACTTTGGCAAACGTTTCTTGAGCAATTGAGTGCCTGTTTGGTTGATCAATCGATGGCAGGCGATCTTCCACTACAGAGCGGCGATACACCAAGGTAAGCTGCAGCATTTTCATCTTGTAGTCCAGATCACGGTGTGAGAAGCTGGGTCGTCCTGTGATTTCGATGGAATCCAGCTTGTGGCGTTGATTATCCGCGTTTTGCGCGACCATTGTAAATTAAGTTGCCTGTAGAAAATGAAACGTGTTAAAACTATGATGCAGGATCCTACTTGGAAATAATATGCCTGATTGAAAGTAGAGTGTAGACTGTTTTGAAGCAGGCTCAAATTAATGTTGTTCGTACCTTACACTTTATAAGACACATAAATTATACCTGAACAGGAAGCATACGATTGTATTCATATGTTGTGGGTAAAAAATCGGAGCACATATATTTTAGGTAGAAAGTGATGCTATCAATTCTGGCTCATTTTAGGGGAGATAGGAGACAATTCAGGTTAAACAAGTCAAAGAATCGTTATTGAATTCAATAGATCCTGTCGAGTCCTCCCGTTTTTCCTCTATTCGGGACATGAAACCACTGCGACCAGTAATTTGATCTATTCCAGAGCAACATTTGAAAAGGGCATACAAGCTTTTTGTAAACAAACCTTTGTAGGCCCTTTTCTCACCAACCGAGGGTCACCCACGCAAACCAGCAATATCATCGGGAAGGGGAAAGTGTCCCCTACCCGGTGATGTTAAAGGTTTGCGTTGGTGTCATATGGGTGGCGAGAAAAGGGCATAAGAAGGATTGTTTACAAAAAGCTTGTATGCCCTTTTCACATGTTGTTCTGGTATTGTAGTATTGTAACGAGTACCATATTTCTGAATTCAATTTTCATCAATATTTGTTAGGAACATGAATTTAAAATAAATCTCATAAATAATCACCGCAGTCGTTGAGTGAATTCTATTAGTAGGTAATGAATTCGAGAGTGAAGTAGATATCCACCACTTGGCAAATTGTAAATGAGTTCTAGTTCAGTAGTGAGAGCCGGGGTGGTATTCATGTCCAATTACTGCAAGCAGGCGGAAGGTTGCTCGATCGTCGTTTAGCGCGTACGTACATCGACCCGGTACAGATCCTTTGATGATTTGTTAACCTTTCTCGAATTTCTCTCCTATCCCTGAATTTTGAGCCGAGCAGCGAATTGGATGATTGGAGTTGTTTGTTAGAGAAACATTCCTGTAGCGGGGGATGCAATTGATGAGAGCACGAGAACAATTTTCGTTGTATCACGAATATCTAACTTCGTTAGATTGACGTGATTTCCGGTGCCGAAGATTACGATAATGCGTTTAATCTGAGGATCCCTAAAAATTTATCGATCACTTTGGACTGATCAGTGGAAGAGGCAGGAGTGGTCCGAGATGTTTTTAAGACAGGTGGGCAGGAATTCACGGTCTCCCAGTGTTGGTGAGTTCTTTGCCGTTAATGTTCACGAAAAGTTCACTATTTTGCCATACAGAAATTCAATACAAAAATTTTTATCTGCGGATTTGGACAGTTTTTGACCTGTTTCATACGACCGGAAGTTTTATGCTGGTCACAAATGCCGTGCCAAACTGATTTCCTACGCAATTAATCATGCTTTGATGTGAATTTCGCTAATACACACGAGGAGCATTTCTTATAGCAAAACTTGCCATAACAAAATGGGCGGTTCAATCCGCAGATAAAAAATTTTGTATTGAATTTCTGTATGGCAAAATAGTGAACTTTTCGTGGACATTAACGGCAAAGAACTCACCAACACTGGGAGACCGTGAGTTCCTGCCCACCTGTCTTAAAAACATCTCGGAACCGTAGCACTTTTCCGGTCTTGCGAGGCGTACACTTTCTAAACGTTTGCACGTGAACCCAAATGAGAGCCGTTTGAACACGCACAGGAGGATGAAACATATCAGAACATAACCCAACACACACACGCTCAACAGACAGGTAGATAAAGAGCACTCTAAGAATATTCCATCTAAAAACCATTAAAAAAATCATATGGATTTCATCCATAATGGTTTTCACATGAGAGTTATTTGAAAATCACATAGATAGTGTTTATAAGTTTATCACATAACTTTTATATGAAATGAACATAAAAATTCAATTGAATCGCGATTCGAACCATATGACACATCATATGAACTCTATGCGATATTAAAATAGATTGTATTGGAAAATCTAATGACATGTAATGTATTATCAAGTACTTTTTATTGTCATTTTCTAATGAAAATATATGGGAATTATTTGGAATTAGTGGAAATAATGTATACAGAACGAGTCTAGTAGTTTATACAGTTCATACAGGTTGGAAAATAAATAGACTAACACCCTATTCCATTTTTTAAAATAATCGCATGTGAATCTGATTCGATTGAAAATAGCCTTATGTTCCAAATAAAATTGTATGAACAGTATGTGTACTAGATACATAAGAATTTGACATATAGACATATATTTCAAGTTTGTATAACGGTTTCGTAATATTAAGTACATCATATCCTTACTTATATCTAAGATCCTAATATTCCACATTGAAACTAGGCTTGTTACGAAAGTAGAAGCGATTATCGATATTGTGTACCATTATTGGTGGCAAACTGAATGCTTCTATGGATATAATATCAACTATAGGAAGACATTCAATGGCTTCATAAGCTAAGTAGTGATTACTGTATATACCTACTTTCCACGATTGAAGAACCAGATAAAA
Organism: Ochlerotatus camptorhynchus; assembly: GCF_037179485.1. Lineage (NCBI taxonomy): Eukaryota > Metazoa > Arthropoda > Insecta > Diptera > Culicidae > Ochlerotatus > Ochlerotatus camptorhynchus. Next base: position 1,406,598 of record NW_027041105.1, read on the forward strand.
CGTGTCTTCGTATCTAACTATATCTAATATTTCAAATAGATATTGATGCATGTTGGTGAGTAGTGACATGAAGTTTCCAATTTTATAGTTTGTTCCTTTGAATACAATACTATTTGAACACATTATTTCAAACCCAGAACTAATACATAATGGTTGAATGATCATTTTGTAATAATTACGCAATCGGATGTCAAATAAATTAAAATTTCCTTCAACAGAAACTTTTAAGAAATTGTTATTTACAAGATCATAAGTGAATTGTAATGATGCTTTTATGCACAAAGTGTAGCAAATGTTTTTGCGAGATGGCATTATGTGCGAATATTGCTTGAATCCTTTGTGTTTGGCTTCGTTTCTAAAGCACATCATTTTTTCTACAGGTCCAGATGTACGAATTACTCCAGGATAGTGGACTAAAAAATGGTGCTTAGGTTTTAAATCTCTTTTAAAAAATTTCAAATATAAGTTATGATGATTGCAAATTACTTCTCTCAACATGTCAAGCTCCGTGTCAGTAAATGAGCGTTTCAAACACATGTCTACTAATTGTACTAATGCTTTGCAGTAATTCCAAACCTCATCATCCTGGGGAACAAATCTTCCAACTATTAATGTAAAATAATGGCAAAATATGCGCATTTCATTGGAAGTGAGACGCATAGACACGGATTTGCGTTTTTCTTTACTATTGTAAGTTTCTGATAATTCTGGCATTCGTTTAAGCTCATCATCCAAACTAAGCTTCCCAATATTTTTCCGGGTAATATTGAAGTCATTAATAGTTAAATATTTTTTACGATAAATGCAGTAATCAAGTATTTCAGTAAAGCCGTATTTACACACACCCGTACTAAATAAATCATGCATTGGATCTACGCTTTTGTTTTCCACTACGTGAAATGATGGTAAATTATTAAAAACTGAGTATCCTGCTATGCCTGTCTCGCTATGCATATCAATATCTAAGTCTTCTGTATAATCGGCTCTGCGTCGTATACAATCAGCGTGTTCTTTAGTATCATTTTTCAATAGTTCCTTAGGCCGTCGACAGAACCGACAGTAGAAGTTTGCGTTAAAACCACTTGACATAAGCAAAGTTGTATGTATGCCCAAATTATCTCCTTGTAGAAGACATAGTATAAATCTGACTTTGATCGTTTCGTTATTAAGCTTCAATTCTACTGCGTTTTGTTCCAATTGAGAGAATTCCTCTATCAATGCGTTCATTAGGTTGTTAATTCCACTATCTTTTACATCGACTTTCTTCAACATGCCTGCTACAAATATATGACTTAGTTTTGCTTGAAATTCTTCTGGAATAGTCGGAAAATTGTAATAAATTCCGTATACAGCATGCCTGTTACTATGGGAGCTTTGACTATCGTTAATTTCATATTCATCTGTATACAACCAGATAGGTAGCACTGTGTCGTTAATGTACTTTTGCTTGATTTCGTGCCATTTAGTTCCATTGACGAAGTTTACAATTTTTGCAGCCTTTTCTAGTTTTGCGGTGTGTGAAATGATTGCTTGCAGTACATTATGCGATTCTAAAAACGACTTTATTTGGAATTCTATAGGCATTAGAATAAGGAAGTTTTTGTCCTGTCCTATTTCAACGTCTGCTTCAAATTGTATGAGCTTAGACTTTATCTTATTTTTCTCTACCGTTACTATTGTTGGTAATTGAAAGTTTCCAGTTTTACGCAAGTAATTAAACAATTTAAAATCTGAGCTTATAAATCTAAACACGTTTTTCATCTTTTCAAGGTAGTTTTTAAAATTGAATTCATCCTCTACATCTTCTAACGCCATATTCAAATCACCCAACAAATGTGCTAGCTCCGAAAATATAATACCTGCTTCGTTTTGAATATCGTATACATCTTTTCTAGTAATATTATTCTTATTATGCAAACTTAATGTAAACATTACAGCTGCCTGGTCTACCTTGTCATGTTTCTCAGTATTATCCCGTTCTAGATCGTAGCTGGTGGTAGCTTCCTCAAACTTTTGCCTTTTAGCACTGGAATGTGGAGATTCTTCACATGTAGCTTCCACGTGTTCGTCTATGACATTGGTATCATCGTTGATATTGGTTGTATCATACTGTATATTCGCAGCTCGATGTTCGGAATGGCCTATGATGTGCTTTCTAAACGGATGATATTTGGTAAAAATTTGACGGCAATCCAACTTCATGCATTCATAACGATAGATAGTTGGTACCCGGTGGAACTCTTTAAGGTGATCCAGATACGATTCTGCTGTCTCGAAAACATCGTTACACTCTTTTAACATACAGTTGAACATGATTTACAGTTGATCCTTAGCTGCTTTCAAAAAACCATTCAGCCGATTGATACTCGCGTAAGATTCCGGATGTTTGATACCGTAGGCAGAGCTTGCTAAGAAATGCCAAACAAGTTTGGACACTTTGGAGTATGGTACTCCAAGAGTAACAGATATCTTGATCAGCACGTCAATAGCTCTTGCAAGAGACTGCAGTTCATAACAGATGTCCAAATAGCACACGAAGAAGCGCCCGTCGATATGATCTATGCCGGTTCCCAGTACAACAAGTTTTGGCACAATAGGTATTTTCCGTTCAGCATATGACGCGTAAATTGCTTGAACTTTTGATGCTACCTGGTCTATTGATTCGGCGAAGATGATTGTATCCTCCTGTGCCAGGTGAATTGTTGGTTTGAATCGGAGGCCAACTATGAGTGGTGGTAGTACTGTGCTTAAGCCTAGCAGCAAGGTGGACAATCTAGTATCTACGGAAGAAAACCATCGTTATTACATCAACAAATTAACTATCAAATAATAAGTCTTATAGTACGTTCAGACTATAGAGTTATAACATGTTATAGCGCTATCTTGATGGTGATTTCTGTGTTGCAATTATTTGACAACCATTATAACATGTTATAACTGCTGAGTCTGGACAGCGCTTTACCTGCATTTGTGTTGCTGTTCGTGAGATGTTTCAGCAAATTGACAACAGATGGGTCAGTGCCCTTTCTAGCAATGTACGATACAATAGCTGGTGTAAGGTGTTCCAGTTTAGTTAATCCATCGGACGCGCCCAATTCCAAGAAACGATAATCGATATCGACCTTTAAAGAAAAATGAGAATGTATACCTATATTTCTGATAAAAAAAAAAAAAACAAAAACTATCGATAGGGGAAAACAGGGTAATAAAAAACATTCGATTTTCATAAAATAGTCAAATTTCAACGAATTTCGTCAGTTTTATTATGTAAGGTACAGTGGGGTAAGTGAAAATTGGTTCGGACAAGCTGGTAAATTGTCTTAAGCCACAATAGCAACGGACAATGTTTTATTAAGTTGGCTCCTTAAGACAGCATTACGAATTAATGGGTAATTCAAATAAATTGAATTAATTTTATTATAGTTCACTGGTTTGAAAGCAATTACCCACTTGCCTCACCTAATTTTCACTTACCCCACTGTACCTTTTTATTATAATAAATAAAACTAACCAAATCCGTTTATGTTTCAATATGTTATGAAAATGGGATGTTTCTTTTTACATTTTGCATTTCTGTTTACCCCGGCTTCCACTATGGTTGTGAATAAGACTAATTCAGACTTTCTCCAGTATTGGAGCTTGAACATAGCTTCAAAAATACTTCACTCAACTGATAATAGCTTCAAAAGTACTTCACTAAACTGATTTATAGCAATAAGCAGAAGCATTGATGGTAAATCGACACAAATAAGCAATATACAATGAAAAAAAACTTACCAATTGATAACCATGAGGTGCCTTATAGTGTGGAAACGTCGTAAACAATCGAGTAACGAAATTGTGGTGGTTGAGATACTGTTTCCGGTAACTGAAACTTATAGGCCAGTTGTACAAGACCGTATCCCACGGTTCTTGATTTAGATTCAGCCACTCAATAGCTGCTTTTGACGTCGGCTCATGGATTTGTACAGATTCCGCAGACAGTTTTAAGTTTTTTGCATGCTCCTGCTCTTTGCATTCACTTTTACGCTTTTTTTGCTTCAAGTTTGCAACCTTGTTTGCAATTTTGCCACCATGATTTCGTCGATCTCCACCACGGCAAATGTAATAGTTTTCCTGTAATCAGTACATAATCAGAAAAAAAAACATCAACACAAAATCTATTAAACTTACCTTTCTTTCGAATTTAAACAGTGTTGTCAATACCAAACTGTAAACTTCCAAATCCTCTGTCCTAAGCCTGTTTCTGTTCTTCAGGTGGAATCTGGCAATGGTCCCAGCTAGTTGCAACTGTTTTGCCTCTGATAATTCACCGACCTTCGACTTCTCAATAATTTCTTTTCGTTCCTCTGTTGCTTCCAACAACGACAGCAAGACTTTTGGCGAAAATGCGGGGCTTGCTTCTACAGATGGATGTTCCGATTCATCTATTGGACTATTCACTTCTGATATAGTTGTTTGTGTTGATATAGTTGCTGGTGCTGAGATTTGCCGAGGTACGTATGAGCATTCTTCGTATGCAATCACTGGGTCATCGTTTTCATCCGATCCAGCTGCCACAAGCGTTTCGTTAATGCATGATGTGACATCCGGAACATCATATAATTCTTTTTTCACTCTTCGACCAGAATTGTCTATAGCTGGCGTACTTGGATGATCGTCGTGTTCCTCAGAAGTGTCTACGATGTGAACCGGTTGTCTTTCTTCTAGCTCTGTTGACTCAAGTGGCTCTGGTTTTGTCGGAAATTGTCTTACCACAAACAATCTCTAAATTGATTAAACTATATTAAAATATGCATTTAAATACAAATATAATCAAAAAACTTACATTGCGCTTTCGCCAAGCTTCAATAGCGTCGAAGAGAACTTCGTATTCCCACTGGACTGACGTTGATTTCAATCTGTTCTTGAAATCCTCAAACGAACACGAAACTAATTCAAACAGAGTAATTCCACATTCTAGAAATATAACAAATGTTAAATTACCCGCCAATAAATTAGAAAATACACCTACGATTAAATAACTCCAGTAAATCGTCAGGAAATCCGAGATCAGCGAACAAAGTTTGCTTGCTAGCCGCCATCTTGAAAACACTATGTTTTTTTCACATTGGAAAATCACATACATTCTATCTGATTTTGCACATCCTTCATGATAGCTGTAAATCACATGAAATTTAATGGAAACTCATATAGTTATTATGAGTTAATCACATTATCTCTATTAGAGCATCATATAATGATTATAAGATTCATATAGAACTTATTAAAATTGAATCTTAGCGTATGCATCTGATTTTTCTATTAAAAACAATCGGAATACTTCGTTCAGTGAGGGAAAGTTAGAGGCAATTAGGCACTAGGTAGACAAAGCAAACAAAATGAACAGAACATGAACTTTCGCGCCTGTAAGTAGACTAGACAATAAACATTATGGAATAAAGCTCTCTTTGGTTTTGGATTGGCAAATATGCAATAAAGTCCTGTAATTTCGTTATGCCAAAAAAGGTTGTTATAGATCTGCCTTGATGAGATAGAAGTGAATCTGTTTGGAAGACTTTCATGTCACCGGTCTTTTTTCCTGCTGTAGTTTTTTTTTCTCTTTTGAGGTTTTTACTGGAGAGGTTGGCTCCGGAACCAACTGGAAAACTTCCAAATCTAACACGGGTTGTCTCAGGGTGAAAGTAGAGTCTTGGTATGTGATGATAACCACTCGCATTGGTTAATCTTGGCCCGGGCGTTTTATTGTCAGCATTTTCTCCTCAGTTGCATTTACTTCACTATTTGTGACATACTTTTTCTAATCGAATAGCTCTAGTCAGCCAACTCGCTTCCCGAACAAAATTTGGGAAAAATAGGAACCTAATCCTGCAAGGTCTCATACGGTCGGGCAACCTCAAAATTGGTAAATGGTCTCCCTCGGGAGTGGCGCTTAAGCCATTTTACTTTCAACGGAAAGCTCGTCAGGCTGACGGGTTACAGTATATCCCGTGTCCTTAGTTTAGTGCATATCGTTTTACTCCATCACTATTGAGAAATGATGAAGTATCGAGGGGGATGACTCTATCTTCGCTGCAGGAAAGATTTTGGTTTTCTGTGCTGATCTGATTTCTCAAGCATCTAGAATTGAGATTTATAGATAGAGCTGGAATTAGGGCCTAACAGCTTTTGTAAACAATGACTTCTCTTGATGATTTCTAGAAATTTAAGGCTAGCCCACGCAAACCAACATCCTCATCGGGTAGGGAAAGACTTCCCCTATCCGATGGTTAGGTTGGTCTGCGTGGACGTGCCTTAAATTCCTAGAAATCGTCGATAGAAGTCATTGTTTACAAAAGCTGTTACGCCCAAATTCCTGCTCTATCTAGATTTATACCTCGTACAGACTATGGCTTATATCACGTAATATAGGCTGTCTTGCAATGAGCACTCATACATAGGATTTCCAATGAAAACTAGATGTATGAGTGGTCATTGCAAGACAGCCTATATTACATGGTATGGGCCATAGTCTGTACGGGGTATAAACCATAGGTGGCGACCAGGGTAGACGCGATTCGCGATGCGATGCAACCAATTCAAAAGAATCTTATTATTTATTTTTTTTGCGTGAGTTGCATCGCGTGTCGCGTCTACCCTGGCCGCGGCCATAGTCTGTACGGGGTATTAGCTCACATTGCCGATGAAAATAACTCAGAGGGAGAGTCACTTCTACTCAGAAGTATGGAGAAAAAAAAAAAAAAAAAAAAACTGCTGGAACTCAGCGCTGAGTACCTGCAGTTTTAATAAATTTGTCATACAACTGAGTAGAAGTAACCCTCGCTCTGAGTTTTTCTCATTGGTCATGTGAGCTACGGGAGGACTATTATTTTGTTGCTAAGGCATCCAATTTTGACTTCGCTTCAACGAGCTAAGAAACGGTTTCAATCGGGTTTAATTGACACAATAACCACATTCGCATGTTCAAAATGTATAGGGGAAACGCTCCTATAGTTGCGGTGCGTTAGAAGCGTTAGGTTCCTATAGTTGTGCATGGAAACTCAATACACAACTATAGGAGCCTAACGCTTCTAACGTACCGCAACTATAGGAGCGTTTACCCTAGTACATTTAAAAATTATAATTCTGAAAGTTGGGTTCAGTTATGCCACCCAGGCAACATTGGTTTTGGACCGATTCAGCACGAGTGTGAAAATGCGTATGATAGCGCTCGTGGCGAATAGGAGAAATAGAAAAATGATGATGGTCTTAAAATTTTGCACGTTGAGGTATAGGAAAGAAATCTTGAAAAGCATTTATTATCTGAAAAAAAAATATATTTGTCATTTTTTAAAAGCTGCTTCGGGGGAAGAAATCTCAAAAGGTATCCGATAGACGTATAATTTTAAAATTTTATGTTTTTTAGTTTTCGTTTAGATTTTTAGAACTGAACTTTTCTAGCCTTGTATGCACAACCAAATTTATTCGTTAAATAAAAGCGTTTTTAAAATATTCTCCCATACCTCGCCGTGCAAAATTATGATACCATCATCAGTTTTCTAGTTCTCCTATTTGCCAAGTGGCGCTTTATGCTATCGTTAGATTGCCAATACACTGGAGTCGCTTTTTACGTGGGTGATGCGTGCCGCGTAAAAAAACCGCGTAAATTCCGAAATCCGCGTAAAAAATCGCGTAAACAAAAACCGTGTTAAAAACCGCGTAAAAAGCGACTCCAGTGTATTTTCAATTTACTGACACTAAATGAAAAATTTTACTGAAAATAAATATGTGATAAACTGTGCAAAATATACCGCAGGTGGACTTAAATATAATAGTGTGTGCGTGTGTGTGTGTGTGTTTTTTGGCAAGGAGGAAACCTTTACAAAGGCCATCGTGCCACCGCTTGACGACTGGGCGCACAGTCGCGGTGACACGGTGTGTGGGATTCTTACCACACTAAAACCTCCTTGGACGCCTTGCCCTTTTCCCCCGGAACCACTTGTCGTATTACTTCGGAGGGGGCCGTGCATTTCGCACCTCACTTTACCTCAGCTAATTGGTGCTTCCAGTTCGCTGATCATCCCTCCAATTTGTGAGCCATTTAGCTCCCAGCGTCACGTTCTACTCGGTTATCCCCGGTGGTGGATTCAGCCTACTCTGACGGAGAGTTCTCCCGGATTCGGCTTTCAGTTCGCACTTGTGTGAGCACATCACTACTTTCTAGTTGGTCTTCTCGCCATTTTCGCTGCAGCGCTGACATGATCTGCGTTACTGCTCAGACAGAAGAGTGACGTTGTGTGTCCGAACCGATGCAGGTACTTCCTGAAGCATCCATGACCAGACAGGAACTGTGTCAAGTGGAAGTTGACTTCTCTATGATGCCGACACCAAAACTGAACGTCTGTTCAAGATTGTCTTGAAAGGTCTGCCCAGTGATGAATCCCTGGATTAGATCAAAGATGTATTGACAAATTTACGTGGAGTTGAGCCAGTCCAAGTACTTCTTCTTTCTTTTAATTAACGTCGGTCTCTGTTCCGCAATCTAGTGCCAATCACCGACGGACATCGATTGCCATCCATTGACGGCAACCGAATGTGCAGGAAGGCAGTTTCCACACCTGCGTAGGATATCACACCCATTCAACACACATTCAACACACATGAGCCGGGACCAAGCCGTTCCGAAGGAAGACGTGGCCAGAGATTTTTATGCCTCAGAAAAATCCCACCGACCACCTCGGCTGGGATTGTATCCAGACCCATTGGGGGTGAGAAAGCAGTCACTACACCAGCGACGCCGGCCAGTCCAAGTAATCAAAGTAAAAATGAAATCCCATACTGGCGATTCGCACTAAGGGATTTCTAATTATTTTTATTTAGTTCACTTCAAGTCAAGTGAACAAAATAACCTTAAGGGGGTGTTACCAAACTTTTATTTATTATTTTTTTTTCAAAAAATCGATTTTTTTTTTAATTTTTAGTAGTACTATATACTATCTGGTTTCATTCCCCCAAGTCGTTTTTCGATACGCGAAATCGGTATCCGATTTTTCGCGTATTGAAGCAAAGGGTACCGTACAGTACAGTCAAATCTTTAAACGCGTTTTTCTCCGAACCACTTTTTTTTTTCGCTGGCCTTTAAGTTTTCTCAGAAACTATACAACTAATTGACTTAAGCTTTTTAATTTTGGTTCTTTATACTTGTCTTCCTTCGGCTAATCTCCCATTTTCATGTCAATATATTAATATTTAACATTTTTTCCAAGTGCCCGAAAACAGTAAAAAATAAGACAAAATCGACCACTTTTTTTCGTATGGCCGCCATTTTGTTAAATAACATTTTTTTATGTGAGTGAGAAATTAGCAAAAGAATCTTATATAGATTGCTAATTGCATGCCTTTATGTGTTACAGATTAGTCGTTGCAGATAAAACCTATCGGCCAGTCAGGAGTGCACAGCGGACACGGGTATTTTCGAACGCCATTTTTAATAATATCAAAAGCTTTTGTTTTTACAAAAAAATATAATTTAAATCTTCTTTTGTTAATAAACATGATTAAGCATTGATAGAGTTAAAAGTATTCATTTTACCTACAGTTTGAAAATGACCGAAAGATTGGTAACACCCCTTTATAAAAGCTAGCCTTATGTTCCATGCCAGGGATGGGGTCACAAAACATTGCTACATGCCAGCTAAATGCATGAATTGTGGTGATTTATCTCATGCAAAGAACGTCTGTCCTGTGAAATAAGATTCTTAGAAATTTAAACGTTCAAATTGAGGTGGAAATCATAAATCCAATTGTTGGGAACGCAAGGCTCGCAAAGCGATCTTACAATCTCGTACTAAGGGTCAGGAGGAAAATGCTCCAGCGGTCAGCGAGGAACAAATTCTACATTCGTACCCGTAGATACCAACAATGTACAAGCTTCAAATTCATCATCCATACCCGCTGCTAACAATGTTCAGCACGTAAATTGAGCTACAATAGTACAAGTAAATACAATAGCAAGTAAATTGAGAAAACGAAATCAAAATTCTAGTTATCATGACTTTTTTGACTTAGGTAGCATCACCGCCCCTAAAATGGAGTTATTTTTCAGAAATCATTGATCGATATGATTACTGGTATGCTGAAAATTAACTTCTTGTTTGATGCAATGCAAACTGGAGTTAAATTTGCGAACAATATCGTCATGACTCCAAAATTCAGTAATGAATTTAAAACAATGAATATCTATTAAAGATAATGAGGACAAGCTCTTTAACTTTTTACGAATTCATAACGTGCATATTTCTGTTATAACAGAAACTTTTCTCAAACCTGGTAATAAGGTAAAAAGAGAGACTTTAATTATTTCGTATACCGTAATGATCGCCTTGATGGAGCCGGTTGTAATGGCGTTACCATCATTGCTCAATGGCGTATCAAATATCAAATACTTTCTTCATTGAACCAATGTTTTTGAAACTTTGGGGGTTTCTGTCAAAACAGAATTTGGACAACTTACATTTATAGCTGCCTAGTTACCATTTCGAAGCGTAGGGCAGTAAAAGAATTTTCTCTGGGGTGATCTTCGTAATAGGTTGAATAATTTATCATTATTGATAATTTTGCTTGAAGCAATTCCAACGCTTAAATACTATTTGATGAATGTTCTGCAGGCTGTTACACTAGGCAATATCCAAACAGCCCAAAATGATTTTCTTCAGCATGAAATCCCTCAACTATTGATTTGGTCTTAACTGATTAATTTCAACTTTGTAGCCAATTGGTTACCCATGCTGACTTCGATACCCGAGCAAAGTCGGATATCAAAATATTATAAAAATTATATCAAATTATGTTTTTAATTTCAGTTGAGTTTATATTTTGATATTTTTTGATATTTCTAAAAAATATGATTAAAAACAAAATTTGATATTTTTTAAAAGAGCTTCCACATTTATCATTGAAATCTACGTTTTGTTATTTTTTTCCTTACGAGTAAATCAGCATGCTTGCTATTTTCTTTATGAACATCATAAAGACAATTCAAGCTGAACATTGAATTAGGTCCTAAGTAACATTGATCGATTCTCTTCGTCGACATTCTCTTTCGTTAATAACTTGAGTACAAAACCGTTTCATGTTGTGTTTGTCGTATTAGATGCAAGATAAAAGCTTCTTTTACAGATCTGTGTGCTGGAAATACCTAGGAATGTATTTACATGGCCGTGGAGATACAGAGAGAAAGTCGACGAAGAGAATCTGGCAATTTTACTTAGGACCTAATGCAATGCTCAGCTTGAATTATGATTTGTATAGTTATATTTACAATATTAATCTACCTGTGCATTCAATTTACTAATCGATATAAGATAGATATCGATAGCATTGATTGAAATATAGGTTTGGGCTACAAAATGGTGAGTTGACAACCTGGAAGGAGCGGAATACCTAGCCCTGGTCCTCACAAGTTCCTACTTCACTCCTCCTCGAGTCATATGATAACAAAAGACTACCAGCTGAAACATGGACACAGCTGGGTGGCGTAGCCTGGGCAATGTTGCCAGTCCGGCAATAGCAAAGTGAAGAGGTGCGACGCGAACACTGGCGCGGTAACCATAGTACGGTGATAGAGGAAATGCTTCACCAAACCTGAGCGTCTGTTCACCATGGAGGTGCGGCTCAAAACGGCGTCTGTTCTCCATGTTAGGAGCGGCTGATCACCGTCCTAGTGCCACCGTCCTAGCGGCTGATCATGCGTCCTAGTTTTTTCCTAGACAAAAAAAACAAAGTTGCAAATACCGAAGAAAGAAATACGGATCGGAACAATCGGCACAGACCTACGCGACGAAATAAGGACTACGATTGGAAACTCGGAACATGGAACTGCAAATCGCTCGGCTTCCCGGGTTGCGATAGGTTAATCTATGACGAACTTCAACCACGCAACTTCGAAGCCGTAGCACTGCAGGAACTTTGCTGGACGGGACAAAAGGTATGGAAAAGCGGGCATCGAGCGGCTACTTTCTACCAGAGCTGTGGCACCACCAACGAGCTGGGAACCGGCTTTGTAGTGCTGGGTAAGATGCGCCAACGCGTGATTGGTTGGCAGCCGATCAACGCGAGGATGTGCAAGTTGAGGATTAAGGGCCGTTTCTTCAACTACAGCATCATCAACGTGCACTGCCCACACGAAGGGAGACCCGACGACGAGAAAGAAGCGTTCTATGCGCAGCTGGAGCAGGTGTACGACGACTGTTCGCAACGGGACGTCAAAATCGTCATCGGCGACATGAACGCTCAGGTAGGATGGGAGGCAATGTATAGACCGGCAATCGGGACAAACAGCCTGCATGCCGTATCGAACGACAACGGCCAACGATGCGTGAACTTTGCAGCCTCCCGGGGCATGGTTGTTTGAAGTACCTTTTTCCCCCACAAGGATATCAACAAAGCCACCTGGAGATCACCTGACCAACACACAGAAAACCAAATCGATCACGTTCTAATCGACGGGAAATTCTTCTCCGACATTATCAACGTCCGCACGTACCGCAGTGCGAACATAGATTCGGACCACTACCTAGTTGCAGTATGCATGCGCTCAAAACTCTCGACGGTGCATAACAAACGTTGAAGTCGAACGCCGCGACCCAACGCCGCGACCGAAGAAATGACTGGTTTGACGGCGAATGCAAACTGTTAGTAGAGGAGAAGAATGCAGCACGGGCGAGAATGCTGCAACACCGCACGAGATTGAATGTGGAGCGATACAGACAAGCGCGGAACAGACAAAACTCGGTTTTCCGAAGGAAGAAGCGTCAGCAGGAAGACCGAGATCGCGAGGCGATGGAAAATTTGTACCGCGTAAACGACACACGGAAGTTCTACGAGAAGCTAAATAGTTCGCGCAAAGGCTACGTGCCGCAAGCCGATATGTGCAAGGACTTGGACGGTAACCTTCTCACGAACGAGTGTGAGGTGATTGAGAGGTGGAAGCAGTACTATGACGAGCACCTCAACGGTGAAGCAGCAGAAAACGAAGGTGGCACGGCAACAGACCTTGGAGCACGCGCAGAAGACGACAGACTACCGGCCCCTGATCTTCAAGAAGTTGAGGAGGAGATCGGTCGGCTGAAGAACAACAAAGCAACTGGTGTAGATCAACTACCAAGTGAGCTATTAAAATACGGTGGTGAAGCACTGGCTAGAGCGCTGCACTGGGTAATTGCCAAGATTTGGGAGGAGGAGATATTACCGGAGGAGTGGATGGAAGGTGTCGTATGCCAAATCTACAAAAAGGGCGACAAGTTGGATTGCTGCAACTACCGCGCGATCACACTGCTGAGTGCCGCCTACAAGGTACTCTCCCAAATTCTATGCCGCCGTCTGTCACCATATGCAAGAGAGTTCGTGGGGCAATACCAGGCGGG